>NC_051177.1:133942874-135142874 GCF_013339695.2 Rhipicephalus sanguineus
ACCCGAACGTGTTTGCAAACTCTCTTGAAATGTGGCAAGGGCTACACTCCTCTGCTTTCGAGTTTCTTTCTTTCGAGGCAGAAATTACCAACAGCAACAGACGCGCCACCGCTGGACATGACGTCATCGCTAACCCCTTAAAACTAACACGCTATGGATGACAAGGCGCCTTGGACAAAGATAGGTCCCCTATCGAAACGTCGGCCAGCCTGATATGAGGCACTTTCTCCTGTTTTGATTCTTATAACATTTTCCGAAGAATTTCTGGAGAGTAATTAACCCTCAGAGTAGCTACACAATAAGTCTGACTAACGAACTAAAGATGTTTTGCCTGATGCTTATTGTGCTGATCAATTTAATGTAGTTTTTCATCTGTTCATAGCGTAGAAAGTGATGCACCTTGTTATTTTTATTTACCTCCACCATCATTGAATCGAAAACGTCACCTATTGCATTCTCAACCTGCGGTATATCTTCCCAGCTTGAAAATGTCAAACTCACATCATGATCTGGCATTGATGATGTTGAGATGATGACGTCAAAGTTCGTTAAAACACTAAATTCATTTCTGCTACCTATCTATGGTAATTGTATTCTCAGTCTCTTGCTACTACCATCTTACCCGAGGGCTAGAAAGTGGGAAGAGTCCTTCCAATTTACAAAGCCGGAAACAAAAGCTGCCCATTGAACTATCGACCCACTTCATTAACCAGCGTTCGATGCAAGGTCTTGGAACATGTCATCTACTCTGACATTATCAATTTCCTAGATTCCATCTAGTTATTAACCATTCACAGCACAGTTTACGTAAAAGTATCACGCGCAACCAAACTTGGCATCTTCCTTCACGATTTACACGCTAAGCTCGGTTACAATGTACAGACCGACGCTATCTTTTTAGATTTTAAAAAGGCCTTCGATAAAATAGCATATATTAGAATATTACTAAACCTTAGCCATTCAATCGTAGATCGCATTGTTCTGGAATGAATTAAGGCATTCCTGACTAACCGCTCTCACACGGTTCTTGCTATTACCAAAACCGCCAGCCTGCTCCTAGTGACATCAGATGTGCCACAATGATCCATCCTAGGGCGCCTTTTGTTCCTAATTTATGCTAACGATCTGTCTATTATCAGCTAACATCAGAACGTTTTCGGACAACTGTGTCAGTTATAGAGGCATAAATAACCCCCTATACCGACAAGCTTAACAGACTGAACTTAACCCAGTCTTACACTGGTTCACCCTCATGGCTAATGACTCTGAATCCTAACAAATGTAAATCTGTTCTAATCCCCTTTCTTTTCCGTGCTCAATTCCTGGTGTTAGCTTTCAGGCTGTTAACTCGTTTGAATATTTGGGAGTAACATTATGCAGTGACCTGTCTTGGCGCACTCATACTGCTAGCATCGTAGCATCTGCCAACACCAGGATCCTGAAACGCCACCTCCACATACTCCCAAGCACCTAAAGCTACTAGCACACACATTGCTCGTCAAACCAAAGCTCGAGTCGGCATAAGCCATCTGGAGCCAACTCCGGTCCTACATTGCCTCTGCCCTGGATGCAGTCCAAAACCGTGCTGCTAGATAGATCCATTCAGCCTATCATTACCATGTTACCGTATCATCTTTGGAAGCAGTATCCAGCTTATCAATTTCTGTTTTCGCAGTCGTATGGCCGCGCTGCCTTTATTCCACAATTTCTTTAGACTGATCTTGGCCATCCACATTACATCGTTCAGCTTGCACTCATACCTCATCGCGGCGGACATGAACTACAAGTGTCACGCCCACGTGCCCGCGCCATTACATTTTCCTTAGATTGGAACAACGTTTCCCACAGCATAGCGCCTATCACTATTCCATCAACCTTTTTGGATAACGTAACCAATTTTCTTTCCGATCAACGTCACCTGGCTGTACTGTAACAGACCGCTTACGCAATACCCCATTTAGAGGTCTTTAAGGAAATAAAGTGATGTGATGTGATAATACTCAAGACAATCAGTCCTAGCTAAGGCTTCTCTCGTTTTATTTGTTTCGTAGGACGAATTATTCTATATGGCAGGGCTTACTATTATTATACAGTCAAACAGGGACGCAGCTTCTTGACGTCTCTAAAAGATGATACCGAGTTTTTGTTAAAAAGTACGTATATTCTGCTGCTTATTTCTCCCATGTCTGATTTAGCATTGCTTGGAACATCTTTGTTCAAGGCGAATACGACATTGCCTAACAAGAGAACGATGATTCGCTAAAGCTGATGTAACGTGCAAAGCAATTTATGAAACGCTTCTTATTTTTACTTATTAGGATGCCTTCAGGCTCAGACGACTCACAGAGAGGAGTGTTAAGCACACAGTAGCCATTCGCTACCTTTTGAATTTTGTGGCGTTGCTGATATCAACAAATCAAACAAAAAACATCGACTCGCCGGTGGGTCGTAACATAAAAGAGCAGCAGTAGAAGTCGGTGTGACTGGCAGTACTCTGACCGTATTTTGGCGCCGAATACGAGCCACTGTGTGAATACGCTCTATCTTACACCGTGACGCGAGCTAAAACGTACCTATAAGAAAATACTAGCTCAGCTTTTGTTCCCGTAATTGTTTAACAGAGATTAGGAAATGGTAAATCAATTCTTGAAAATCACCCAAGCAAGACAAGGGTTATGAACGAAAACGCAGTTATCCACATGTTTGTACCACTAAGCTGTAAGGAAAATCCTACAGCTTTCCTGGGAAGAAAATAATGGGGAATCCTGCACTGAGCCACGCAAGGCTTGAAGCAGCGAAGCTGGATGATTCTGAAGACTAACCCGGTTCTTTCTAGGCCTTAGCTAGTTGATGCAGGTTCTTGATTGCTTCTAGATTGTTACTAGGTCATCCTAGGTTGTCTCTACGCTGATTCTCTGCGCAGAGAGGTTCGAATAAACCACTGACAATCACAGACACGACACAGTTCTCCAAACTACACAGACAAAAAGCTCGCGCTCAAACCGCCGCCGTCTCATTCGCAGCCATTTGTTCGGCTTACTGTTCTCTTCTTACTGTTCTCTTTTATAGAGCAGTGGTAAATAGCGGGTTTTGCACAATTTCTGTGGCACATACCCGTTTCTTCGCAGCCATTTCTTGGGCGAACTATAGGCTTCTTTCTTAGTGGACCAGTGATGAGTAGCGGGATTTACCCAATTGCTTTAGCACATACCCGTTTATGATGATGATACGTTTCTGGTTCGACTCACCAGGAGAATTTTGCTAAAGGGCTTCGCGGTTAAAGGCTTCGTAGTCGACGGAAAATGTATCTTGGCTCGGAATCAACATCCAGACTCTCGCCTTTCCGAAGCGGTCGCTCTGGCAGTAGAACGCCACAGTGAATGATTCGAAATTTGAAGTACATGAACACCTAAAATGGCAAATCAGTTTTGCGGAATCCCACCAGGTGCAAGAAGGTAATGAACGCGGAGACGTTGTTCAATACTGTCAACCCTTGTTTGCCACGCCATCTTGATTACTCAGTTATCGTCGAATCATCGCCATGTCCGACATTGTGAAGTCGTAATGGCCACATCGTCGCGCTCTGTTCCCAGTGTGAACGTCTCGAGGTGGCGCTTCCTTGCCGCGATGCAATCGTTGAAATGCGGCTGGTAGCAGAGTAATAGTGCACGCGCTCAATAATACCACCGTATGCAGCTGAAGTCATTGTGACGCCGTCATTACCCAGGAAGCTTTATGGAAGCACTTCTAGTACTGCGTGGTCTGTTCTGCCGCTTTGATTCAGCCATCCTTCATGGTTCTGGCAACCACAAGAAACGCCTAAAACACCTTCTTGTGCCTGTGAATTATGTGCTGGTTAGAGAAAGAATATCATCTTTTAGCATAATGGTGACAAGAGCCTGCACGCGTTTTCTACAAGCGTGACCAACTCCGATAAATAAAAAAACTGCAACGTTTTCCTATGCCACGCGTGGGGACGAGAGTGTAGCAGTGATGTGATTGACCGAAACCTCTTCGGTGCAGTTGCTGCAGGAGCTAAAACCTCACTTTGCAGCAGCGAATCAGTCATTTGGAGTTGCTGCCTGTCAGACATTTACGAACACTATTTTAGGTCGCTAAGCGGGAGTAGTTTTACCACGTTTAACAAAACATATATATGCACGCATCAGTATATATTTACATATAATGTCCCAAAAGGTAAAATTAAGTAACTTCTCGTCGCTTTCCTGCAGACAGCTCTAAACAAATGCATATTCGTGACATCAGGTTACCCGACATTTCCTCGCGATAAACTCTTAATTTTTATTCAGTGCGGCTTTTGCTGATGCTTCAAGCAGCGCAAACTTGGCACGCATATTTTTTTGTACTAGAGAAAATATGTCTTGCGATGACGTCTGTGCTTCCAATGCAACATTGGCGTTCGAGTTGCGTGTTGAACTATATGCTGTCGCACTTTATGTTCAGGCTCGTTAGAGTGTTGGTTCACGCGTGGTTAATAAAATAACGGCTTAATAATAATTACGTGTACGTTGTGTCCGAATGAAAAACTGCGCATTTTATTTATACGGCTTCTTTACCTTGAACATTTCCCGAAGTCAACACGCAGCACCGATACACCGGAATGCTGTGTCATCGCGCTTTCTCGGCGAAATCCGGCAGGCAACTGCGGCGGCTCGAATTGTTGACAAATTCTGACCATTGTACAGTATGACGACTCAAGTGCCCTGTCTGAAATGTTTTGGAAGTCTGAATAAACACCAGTCTAATATTTTCCTAAAATTACTTAACTCAAACGCTACATTATAAGTACAGAAACGTGCTGCTTACTGTGTTATAGCAATTAATATTCATATAAAAAAGCTGGCGTCTCATAAAAGCTCGTATTTTCCCCGATTATTAGACATTTTCTGACTGTACAACATTCAGTAAATATTTTCACCTTACCTGACAATGTAATTGTACGATATAGATTCGTTGGTACTGCTCGCCAGGGTCGACCCCTTCGGCAAGAAAACTCGACATGCATCAATGAAGGGCTGAAATGAGTCCAGGCATGTAGTATAGTTGCGTATATAACGTCATATTTTCATCACGATAGTTGTTTACACGGCAACCCTGTCACAATACATGGCAACTTTAGCTTCTGCCTACCCGGAGCAATTGTCTTAGTACGCCAAATTCTCGCACAAACTGCTAGCTTACATGATTTTCATTGCCTCTATCTATTTGCACTAAGCAAAAGTTTAACTTAGGGCGGATGCTTGCGTGCTACAATCAGCATTTACAAGACACTGCGTGCATAAGTTGTAGCACGAACGGTGGTTAATTATGAAAATTATTGAAAGGTCAATTAAGAGCTAGGCGGGAACTGCGAGTTACGTGTTCCTAACCATTAGCTCAATCCCATATACTTTGTTGAGTATGTCGTTATTCGCCTTGAAATACGGGCAAGACTACACAGGTCTTGCCCATATGCTTCAATGATCACTGATATTTAAACGCTAACTTAGGCATTTATTGCGAGCGCCTGTCATGTTTTTTTTTCTCAAAAGTACCGAAAACATGATGTCTTGGCGCACGTTCAGTGCTAACTATGCGATTTCTGCCGAAATTTCTGCTGAAACCTCTCAGCGCCAAACTGCGCTGAGAGGTTTCACCTCTCAGCGCAGTTTGGCGCAATTGGCGTAGCTATTACATCAGTGGTTTAGGCCGCTGAGTCAGTACAAAGGCAGAACGTGGCGCAATGTGGATTCACAGCCATTTCGAATTTTACGACGAATAATTCTGCAGTGTATCCCACTGATACGGATGTTGATTGAGGCCTACAAATGAGAGCTACCACAAGGGTAGTGTTTGCAGTCAGACCAGCATTAGACCGATCTAAAGGACAGGGGGCGTTGTCCCAGGCTTACTTACACACCTTCCTTTATACAGGCTGCCTCGATTACCACACAGCAGGATTTTTAATGAAGCAACGTCGTTACGCAAAACACGTCTAGTGCATATTGTTCCCAGTGTAGTACCCACCACTAAATTTTTGTTAATTAGTTTTAGGCAATTAGACCGAACCGTGTTTCTAAATCGACAAATATTCGCCGAGTCATTAAAACGTCAATTGGGAATATGGAGGCACATTCAAATGACGTGTAACTGTGTTATGTTGAACGACGTACTAATCGCGTGGTCGCTTTTTGTTGTGTCCGCGATAGCTCACCTGATAACCGAACTGTCGTTAGTGCGCATGTGCCCACTAGTGCTTAAATGGTAGCGTTCAATGCACGATCGGCACATTCGTTATGTAACCGCCAACCCGTAAGCTTCGGGTAATAAATGTCAGTCCCTGGCCTGTCAGTTCCTGAACGAGGCTCAACACTGGCGACGCAGGATGGGATGCAAAAATCGAGAAGCAGCGAGCAGTTGGTTGAAGCGACAATGCAGTCTGCAGGGCAGCTGGGCCAGATGGAGGCGTTCGACGTTACTGAAAGCGACTGGACGGCATACAAGGAGAGGTTGACATCTTTTTTGATTGTCAACAAGGTTCCCGACAGCGGCAAGGTACACGCATTCCTCAGCATCATCGGACCGCGTACGTATGGGTTGCTGAAGTCGTTGGCTACGCCGGACCTGCCGTGGGAAAAAAGTTTCGAACAACTGAAGCGCCTCTTGGATGCACATCTTGCCCCAAAGCCGTCCATAATCGGGCAGCGAGCAAAGTTTTACCCAAGAACACAGAGCGAAGGCGAGTCTCTGCCCGAATATGTTGCGGAACTTCGGAAGTTGGCCCAGAGTTGTCAGTTTGGAGCGAATTTGGACGAAGCGCTGCGGGATTGTTTCGTTTGTGGACTACTGCGAGAGGACGTGCAGCGAGTACTCTTTACCGAGGACGACAAACTGACGTTCCCGAAAGCAGTCGAGCGCGCCCTGGCAATGGAAGCAGCCCGGAAAAATGTCGCCGAGACTAGAGTCGTGGAGTCAATGACCACACAGCTGCACCAAATGGAGGGAGAAGGTAATTATGCCCCTGCTGATCTGTACGAGGCGCAAGCGATTGTCGGTAGGCAGCTACAGGCTTGTTATCGCTGCGGTTCTCAGAACCACACGCATTCACTATGCCCGTACGTTAAGGAGACGTGCTATAAGTGTGGAAAGAAAGGGCATATTCAAAGGGCCGGTCGCAGTAACAGGCAATCTTTTCGCGGGCATCAGCAGAAACGGAGTGTGAAAACGCCGAAAGTGGTGACGCAGGTGCCAGCCATGGGCGTTTCGGAACAAGTGTCGTCTTGTCGCACTCCTATTTTTGTTGGACTAAAGATAAATGGAGCACTGGTGGAAATGGAACTTGACACGGGAGCCGCGGTGTCTATCCTGTCATGCCTTACAAGCAGTTCAAGCAGCAGCTCCCTTCAGCTAGCTGCGAACCAACCGACATAGTCCTGCGCACCTATACGGGAGCCCTCGTCCAAACTTGCGGCGTGGCGGTCGTCAGTGTGCAGCACGGCGAACAGACGGCGAAACTACCACTCTACCTCGTCGATCAAGCAGGACCACCACTGCTAGGGCATGAATGGCTGCACACAGTACCGCTAGACTGGAACCAGATTTGGGGCCTCAACCACGTCTCAAAGTCAGTGTTCCACTTGTCTTCCCGAATGAAGGAAAGGCTAGAGACGTTGCTTGCAAAATACAAAATGCTGTTCAAGGATGAGCTAGGCGCTATCACAGACGAAAGGGCCGAGCTGTTTTTCAAAGCCGACCACCGGCCGAGATTCCTAAAAGCAAGGAATGTGCCATTCGCATTGCAGTCAGCAGTAGAAGCAGAGATAGAAAAATTGGTTCAGCTGGGAATACTCACACCCGTGAATACATCAGAATATGCCACGCCCGCCGTCCCTGTGATAAAGAAAGATGGAAGCATACGCCTATGTGGGGATTATAAGACAACGATAAATCCTTCACTGGACATCACACACTATCCGCTGCCTAAAATCGATGATCTATTGGCTGCGTTGGCCGGGGGAATGCATTTTACTAAGATAGATCTCAACAGGGCATACCAACAAGTACTCATGGTGGAAGAGTCGAAGAAGTACCTAACTCTGAACACGCAGAAAGGGCTGTTCGTAGTCAACAGGCTACCCTTCGGAATAGCGTCAGCGCCAGGTATTTTTCAGAAAATAATGGACACAATGCTGAAGGGCCTAAACGGAGTTTGTTGTTATCTTGATGACATATTGGTCACGGGAAAAAACGCTGAAGAACACATGATAAACCTAGAAGCACTCTTGAGACGTTTGCTGGAGCGTGGCGTCAGAATAAAGAAAGAAAATTGTGCGTTCTTTCAAAATGAGCTGTTACCTGGGGCACAAAATCAGTGCAGCAGGAATACCTGCGCCACCAGAGAAAATTGAAGCAGTCATAAACGCTGTCGCACCGACAAACAAGCAGCAACTGCAGTCCTTCCTAGGTGTCGTGAATTACTATGGAAAGTTTGTGCCTAATCTATCAACAGTTGCTTCGCCCTTTTACCAGCTTTTACGGAAGGACGCTCCTTGGTGCTGTGACAAGTGCTGCCAAGAAGCGTTCAAAGAAGTTAAAAGAACGTTGTCATCGCCGCAGGTGCTGGCCCATTACGACTCGGATCGACCATTGAAGCTGGCCTGTGACGCATCGCAATACGGGGTAGGTGCAGTGCTTTCCCATGTTTGTGAGGACGGAAAGTCTAGACCAGTTGTTTTTGCTTCGCGCACGCTTTCCGAAGCAGAGAAGAAATATAGCCAGCTTGAAAAAGAGGCGTTGGCCATAATCTTTGGCATAAAAAAGTTTCATTGCTATATTTATGGCCGAGCATTCACTTTAATCACTGATCATAAGCCCTTACATCAAATTTTGGGGCCAACAACAGGTATCCCGCCCATCGCGGCTGCGCGCCTACAGCGGTGGGTTGTGATGCTGTCGGTATACAGATACGACCTTCTTTTTAAAAACTCAGCCGATAACGCAG
The DNA here is from genome assembly GCF_013339695.2 of Rhipicephalus sanguineus. Taxonomy (NCBI): domain Eukaryota; kingdom Metazoa; phylum Arthropoda; class Arachnida; order Ixodida; family Ixodidae; genus Rhipicephalus; species Rhipicephalus sanguineus. Next base: position 133,951,876 of record NC_051177.1, read on the forward strand.
AAGCCGATTTTTGTTCGCGTTTGCCGCTACCATGTGTGAAAGACGAAACGCAGGCATCTGAAGAGACTTTCTATTCATTGCGGCTGGCCTCTCTACCAGTGTCGAGCAAAGGGATTGCGCATGCCACAAAGCAGGATAATGACCTGGTGAAATTAAAATAGTGCATTAGCACAGGCTGGCCAATATTTGTCAGTGACGATAGACTGAAACAGTAGTTCGCCAGACGCAATCAACTGACATTCCATCAAGGATGCATTATGCTGGGAACACGAGTCGTCATTCCGGCAAAGCTGCAGAGGGCAGTTCTGGACGAATTACACGAGGGTCACCCAGGTATAGTTCGCAGCAAGGCGCTAGCGCGTAGTTACATCTGGTGGCCGTCCATCGATGGGGACCTTGAGCGTATGGTGAAATCATGTGCAGATTGCCAAGAACAGCGCAGTGCCCCTTGCAAAGCTCCGTTGCACCCGTGGTCCTGGCACTCAGCGCCGTGGCAACGCATACATATAGATTTTGCAGGGCCATTTCAACAGTCAATGTTTCTTATAGTGGTCGATGCTCACTCGAAGTGGCCAGAAGTATTCCTGATGCATTCAACTACTACAGATGCAACGATTGAGTGCTCGAGAGATGTTTTCGCTCGTTTTGGGTTCCCTGAGACGATTGTGTCAGATAACGGCCCACCGTTCACGTCACAGGAGTTCAAGCAGTTCGTAAGGGAGATGGGTTGCCGACACGTGCAAACAGCCCCCTACAATCCCAGTGCCAATGGACTCGCGGAGCGTTTAGTCCAAACCCTGAAGAACGCGCTAAAGAAGGATGCCGCACGACAACCAATGAAGGTAAAGCTCAACAAGCCCCTGCTCGCTTATCGCAACACGCCCCATGCTACAACGCACGAGGCACCAGCTAACTTGTTGTTGGGGCGACGTTTGCGCACCCGCCTGGATGTGCTCAAACCCGCCGTGGGGGAAAGGGTGGCGTACGAACAGTTCAAACAAACGGTGAACAGACGGTGTCGTGTGCGCGAAGTGAGTGTTGGTGACCATGATCTTGCACGCAATTACAGGGGACAGCCCAAATGGATGCCTGCTGTGGTGACTGCTCAAAGTGGATCAGTGTGTTTCAGGGTACGAGCATCGACACCTTCAGGATACTTCGAGTGGCGGCGCCAGAAGAACCAGCTACTTCAAGGCACGGCAGGGCTTGCCGAAAACGCCGCGCAAGACGACGGTTTCTCCGTGCGGCCACAGAGCGACACCGAGCCGGAGCCAGCACCTTCATTGCCTGCAGCTAGTGTTTCGCCTTCACCAACGACGTCGGTGACGGACACTTCTCGAGGCGACCAGGATCGACGCTACCCATTAAGGAATCGCCGACCACCGGATCGTTTCTGAGAGGGAACTATTAGCTTCATAATAAAAGCAGAGGAAGTGTTGTGTCCGCGATAGCTCACCTGATAACCGAACTGTCGTTAGTGCGCATGTGCCCACTAGTGCTTAAATGGTAGCGTTCAATGCACGATCGGCATATTCGTTATGTAACCGCCAACCCGTAAGCTTCGGGTAATAAATGTTGCTGTTCCCCGTTGGAACCCTGGCCTGTCAGTCCCTGAACGAGACTCCACTTTTCTTGGCTAACAAATAAAGCCCACGAATTGTGAAAAATGACACGTGACTAGACTACAGCGCACATCAGGAAGCAGGGCCCTCAAATAGGATCACTGTGATGTAGCAAGTGAAGATTACGCTCTCACCTTTTGCGGGTGAGAGTGTACTTGCGTATTATTGTTCATATTTCCTGGGCTTTCTTTATCAGCCGGGAAAAAATGAGCACGTAATTAGTACGTTGCTGAAAATAGCGCACTTAAATATCTTATCAGCATGCCTACCCAGGCAGCACAGCACATTGGTCCAATATTGTTTATACGTTGGCAAACGATGGCCCAATGATGGCCCATACAAACCACTATAAAACCAATGTTGGCAAGCCAGCCTACAAGGATACCAATAATGGTCCATCTTTGCCAGCCAACATACAATATTGGTCGTGTCATTCTTTGAGGTTGGCAACAACGGCCCATGGTTGCCGATGTACATACGATATTGGCAGAACCAGGCCGTATGGATGGCAATATTGGGCCAGCTTATCCGTTGGTAAAACAATATTGGTTACGTAATGGCAGTAGATCGGATATATTGTCCAGTCAATCTGACTGGTTAAACAATATTGGACGGCCAATGCTACGCGCCGGACAATATTGTCCAGACTTACACGTTGTCGCTCCAATGTCTTAAACACTGGCAAGCATATGCATGATATATCGGCAGGAATGTTTTTTCCCCTTTTACCATCACTGAGTGAAGGTTAGCCCGAATCGAGCCACCACCTGCGCATGCACGCTATTATATAAATCACTTTGTCCGGCATCCAGCGCACCTCAAAGAAGATTTCTGGTTGCTTATCACATTGCTTTATTCTACAAATATTCTACAAAAGCCCCACGTTACACGGCGGCGAAGGCATGACGCCGTCCAACTGGGAGGCGGCATGTTTTTACTAGCCCCGGACTCGAGAACAGCTATGGGCCGTCCAACGGGCCCTCGACGCAATAGAGACTTGGTATTTGTGTTCCGACGAGGGAGCGGCCCGGTCGAGTCCTAATCCGAAACGTGCTCTGAACCCATTCCTTATTACGTATAACAACGCGATTGCAGATGACGACCCCGCATTTCTGAAAGCCAGCGGCCGTTTCGGCCGTCCGCGAGTGCCGTTTTCGCTCCTTTGCATCGCATATTTGCGGCGCTTCGCGCTTGGCGCGTTCCGAGGTTCGTCCGAAGTAACCCGGTTGCGGCCAAATATGACCGAATTACCGAGCGTTCGGTGCCATTAAACAATAAACATGCTTGGCGGGACCAAAGAACACGTCCTAATTATCTGATTTTCCGAATTAATGAGTGTGGAATTAACGAGCTTTTACTGTATAAATATGGCAAAAACAGTCCATTGTTGTCAGTCAACAAACAAAACTGGAAATTCCATTCTATAAGAAAGGGAACAATGGCGCACACAGGGTCTTGATTTTTAAGTTGGCATTTAGTGTGGCACAAAATATATCCTAAACAGTTGGACAAAATTTGTTTTAGAGATGTTGAGCAATGTAAAATAAGTACCAAGTTTTCAAGTGAGTTTTGCGCGCTGCTGGGAATACATCTATGAGAAAGGAAACACAGCACAACATCTCACTTTTCAATGCTTGTTAAAAGTTAATTGTGTGATACAGCCAGCGTATACAACGCAACTGTATAAAAAAACCCTGCCTTTACATTGATTGAGGCTGTATATAGCGTTGATGAGTTAATGGAGTAGAATATAATTCTAGTCTGCTTCGCAATGGGCCTCTGCGCTGGTGCGCCTTTTGCGCACGCGCACCGAAATTTTTCTGACGGCTTTATTAGCGGCGAACAATCAAAACATTTCATGTCACTTCAACCACACCACGTATTTTTGCGTTTGCTACACGACTGGTTGGATTACAGGATTGTAACTTCTTTGTGTGCGTGCTACAGCAACGTGCTGTCCAAGACTACGGTATCGCCCGCGGAATCTCCAAATGAGCGATGAGTTATGTTTGCACTCTCAACGCTTCACGCAACCAGACGTGTTCACTTCGAACAAATGTTCTCGGTGATCGGGAGGCCGGAGAAGCAGCGCGACGCCATGTTTTGCTCAGGAATTTTGCTCGGCAGTGGGGTTGCGCGGGGGTGGCTGGTCATAAAACACTTGTCACTTGACGGCTGCTCCGCCCACGACGGTTCAAACGTGGCTCCGGGCTTTCGGTGCCTTTGAAAACGAGAGGGGGGGGGGAGATGGAGGGAGACGACGGCACTCGGAAGATGCGTACGCATTTCGGCCCCTTCTGGCCGGCGGCTATTCTTCGTCAGTCAGTGGCGGTTACTTTCCCTCGTTCGGCCTCCCGGCATCGGCGGGCGCGCGCCCCTCAGTATTCAGTCGAGAGTCATCGGGAAAAACGGAGTCGGATACCGAGACAGGATGCCTCGATTCTATGGATACGGAGATTCGACGACGATGCCACAGTGAGAAGGCAGCTGTCCTGTTCTTCACCGGACTTGATTGTTTTGACTTTTGAAGAGCGATCCGCAGATGAGCGCCGATGTGTCCTGACAACTCGCAAACTTTCCGCCGGATTTTTGTGTTCTTATCGCGTTCAGTAAGTCGTTTCTTTCCTTAGTCACATGTTACTTTCCGTGTTTTTCGTACGTGAAATATGTGCTGCGTTTATTAACGTCTACATTACCGCCTATTTTCTCTAAAATTGTTACTTTGTGAATACCCATGTGGTGGGCTTTGCTGTGCGCGTCGAAGCAGGTTAGTTAAGTCATCGCCCTTAGCGATGTTTCAGCATTTGCGTTTGTTCTTTTGTTCTTTTCTCGCGTTGTCGTGCGCCAGCTAAACATCCGTTTTTGATTTGCCCTTCGCCGCTCGTTTCGCGCAAAGGAATGATGGATCTGTAACACACAAATTTTCATTAGTTTTGAAGTTGTTGCTGTCTTTCAAGCTCTTGCCGCAGTTACCTTTTAATTAACAAATGGGCTATGAACTCTCCGCTAGTTCAAGATGGTTATGGATTTCGGCTGTATCGAATGTCTGTTCACATGTAGATGTTCATTTATTTCATTTTGCATTACGCTTCGCTTTTCACTCACTTCCTTTTGAACCTTCGGTGAACTGACAACTTAAATAAGCGCTAACAGGGAGGGGGCTGTGTGTGTTTGTGAGTGGTCCCGTTTCCGCAATTTCTAATATAAGAGCGTTATTCAAGGTAATTAGTGTAGGTTCTGTGCAAGCGGTCAGCAGAACAAAGCGTGAAATGCGAAATTATTTTCTCTTTTATTCCATGTTTCTTTTTTTTTAATTCCCTTGACTACGGTTTTATTATGCGAGCCAATTTTCTTTATATGCACATACCACTAATCGCTCTTGTGTTGCACTCTCTTTGTAATTATTTGTTGTTTCCATTGTATCACAATTTGTGTTATTTTGTATTCAACTGCTGTATATGCCCTCCTGCTATGATCCCTTTGGGATTGGCAGCATTTACAAATAAATAAATAAATAAATAAATACTTGCAGAATCTTTGCCATATGTATATATGCAGAATAAAGTTGTGTGTACTCTCAGCTTTTGTACGCTGATTATCCCTGCTGCTTGCCTAAAAGCAAAAGCGTGGGCAACATGCATTTATTTACGTGCACAAAAATCTACCTCACGTTAAACTACACATTCAGTGGAAAATGTCGTAAAGATATTGACATAGCTAACGAAAAGGCTGGAAAGAACCAGCGTTAAACGCTGGAAATGAGAGAACGATGGTGCAGCCAACGATAAAGGCTGGCAAAAAATATTGGAGCTGCCAATATTTATACAATGTTGGCGATACGTACGACGGACAATGTTGGCTACAGCCATCCTTGCCATTATTGGCGATATGTTGGACGGACAATGTTGACTACAGCCATCCTTGCCATTATTGGAAAATCATTGGCATTCAATATTGGACCAATGCACATTTAGGTGTAGCAAACCCCCAAAAGCCAACGCAGGACCAATATTTCTGCCAATGTTTACCAACATTGTTCCGAGATTGGTCCAATGCCGGCGTGCTGCCTGGGTACATGCGACTCATTGGCATTTTAATGATTATGCGAATATTTGTCGAGTTACATACATAATTAGTACTAGTTGGCTAAACCTCGTTAACGAAAGAATTAGCACTGGCACTACAGTATGGTGGGAACAATATGCAATAGGTCTGCTTTGCGTAACAATATTCCTCTTTTCTTAATCGTGCTGCTTGATATTTAGGACGCCCTAGATATGACACGGCCTCATAATGGAGCTTTTCCTGAGGATCATGTAAGAAACAAAGCGTACAGCCCGCACCACGTAAAACGAGACATTATTCACGCGATGGCGATAACGAGCTCGTTCTGCAGAAATTGTGGTGTCGGTGTCGGCGTCGCTGGTAGCGGGAGAAATTTTCTTGGATAGATCAAAATGATAAACAATAAAGATCTTCGGCTCAGATGAAAATTAGATCCCAGGCCTTCTGTCTGGCAAGTAGCTGTTCTGCCACAGAGGCGCGCCATTGCTTCGAAGGGCTTCTGAGAAAAAGTCCAACACATATGTCATGTAGTACGATGATTCTCCTTAACGCATGTAAAGTTGCGTGACAGAAGCGTAGAATCGCGCCAGGCTTGAAGACATGTGAATTTCACAACGAGTGGTGGTTTTAAGGCCCAACCATTACCAAGCGCTCAGGTATATTTATTCACAATCATCAGCAACATCATCAAAAAAAATGAGCAGTTCCGCAGGTTTCCGTGTTGCCTAACGGACACGTAAGGCAACACGCGAGCAAGTAACTATTCTGGGTGCTATAGCAATACCGGAAGACATGACATCACTGATTCAAAAAGGACCGGAGTTCCCTTTTGAGCCACCTCCAAAAAGCACCATATGCTTGCGGTGGCACGTCTAATTGGTGAATGTGCTGGTGAGACTGAGCGAGACAGAGAAACGAGTGACGCTATAGAGGCGCTACTTCGAACCACGAAATGGAGTCATCACCAAACCCTCCCATTTAAAAAGATAAATGACTTTTTAAGAGAGGATGACTTCCTGGCAGTTCAGGTTGATAAAGAGGATGGGAATGTAATCCTTTCGAAGGGAGCCTATCGTTAAAATGCCATCAAAGCTATAGAAAAGAATTTTAGGGCAGTGGCCTTCAACGAGAAGCAAAGAACCCTTGCTGTCAAGATCCTGAATGACCCCAACTTGGGAGACCGGATCCCTGCACCAAGAAGCACGTGATAGAGTACACCCTATGCAATAAAGATGCCGTCTATGAAGTGCCCGTCTGAAGCACAACAGGACTGTAAATAATAACGCGGGAAGGCATGACGGAGCACTGTAAGCGCTGCAACTGCTGTCCAATTCCTAATCATACAAAATTGTTGGCATGACCGGTGACAGATTAGAGAGGGAGATCCTCAAAGCGTTTTACATTGCACGTGCCGGAGACAGCTGTATCAGCTCCGCGTCAGTAGCACTCGAGGAAAAAGAGATTACCTTCTTGTCGCGATAAAGCCTGAGCATCTGATGATGTGACGTGTGTTTTTACTTGTGTATGTATCAGTGTCTCCTGAAATAATTTTCAGTTGCTAGTTTACGCTTGTCTGTTTTCAGTGTTCCTTTCTAGTCCACGTGTGTTTTGAACAGCGTTAAATTTAGCAAGATGCTACAGCGACTCGCCCACATGAAGCTCCTTCTGGTTCCTTCAAAAATTCGGAAAATGAAGAATTATGGTGTAGTGGGTTATTCGTGACTGTACTTGCAGTAGGCATTCAAGGACAGTCCTAAACAGCCAATATATCTCGCACATAGTTTTCTTTCTTTGTGGCAGGGTGGATGGGCCCACTAAAAAGCGAAGCCTTGCTAGTGATTGAAAAGGCCACCCGAACTCTACCTGATTTCGCTATCGCGTTTTAATCTTGAGGCGAAGCTCAAGCGATTCCAACTTTTAGGAGTGAAGCTGTCTAAGCTTGCGTTTGGTCAGACAGTGTTCGCAAAACTCCATCCAGAGACGACATCACCATGCCTTGCTTAGCAACGCCTTGGAGGAAGGAAAGGGGAATTGTGAGGAGAAGAAATAAAGAAGACGAAATAAATTTTGTTGACGAGGTGGGAGAACTAGAAAATGATAGAGTGGAAAATAAATAAAAAAACATCAAAGAGCAACACTAAGAGAACGAGAGAAAAAGAAAGAAAAAACACCAAATAGAGCAAAGCAAAGATAGAGAAATAAATGGAAAGAGAGACAGCCTCAACTTAGCTTTTTTAAGCTCAACCCTGGCTTAACTGTCCTTCTATACGCTCATATGGTTAAACCTAGCCATAACAAGTATGTCTAGGTGAGGCTTGGCTGGTATGCTAAGAAAGGCCCGCAGATCCGCTGTTCCTTCAGGCTTGACACCGCAGCTGCGAGGTTGCCCTATTTTTTAGGGAGAGAAGCTTCTTAGGCCCGCACCCCGCCGTGCACGTTGAAGCTCCCTTCTCCTAAGCATCGCTTTGGGTTGCGGTGGCCGGTGATTTAAGAGCAAATGCCGACGCCTTGAGCGGTTTGCTTCTAGTGCACCAGAAATTGAAGATTAAAAGAGAAAAATTACACCATCTTCCGCTAAAGGGGACCATGAGGCGACGCAAATCCGGAGCACTTGCACGATCGCGTTCCGTTGGCGTTCGTTGGGCATGCTACCGACCTCGCGCCGTGGAACGCGAAGAGGGACGCTACGCGCGTCGTATCTTCCGTCTAGCCTGGCCGTTAATTCTCACAGGGAGAGCGGGGAACGCGGTCGACAGGCGGCCGAGAGGGGGGCAGCGTGGGAGAGGGGAAAGGAGCGGAGGGGACGCGCATGCGCTCGAGCTCATCGCGGCGTTGCGCAGGAGAGAATTTCGGCATGTCTAGACCGCGTTTCAGAGGAAGAGTGGAAAGGGGGAGGGGAGAGGGAAAGTGAAGAGGGGGAGGGGAGAGGGAAGGTGGAGTGGGGAAGGGGAGAGGGAAAGTGGAGAGTGTGAGTGGAGAGGAGGTGTGTGGAGAGGGTATGCGCATGCGCAGTAAGGGTGGTCACGCCGCAAACCACCACCACCGGATTGAGCTCCGCCTTAAGATACTTCGCATCTAATAAGCTCTGCGCACAGCTGGTTATAATGGTCCTCTTCACTTTCACAACCTTTATCGTAGATTGTGAAACGACAACCATCATTCTAGCGCACTACGGGCGCCTTGTAGAAGGTAGTAGCAGAAGCTGTCCCCACCCGGTGCCGCCGCAAAAAAGACAATGAGCGCGCGCGGCGTCCCGTCGCCGCTGTCGAAGCTCCCCGTCGCATCACCTCTCGCACTCCTCTCCCACCTGTCTCCCTCTCTCTGCGCTGCGCGCGCCGCACTCAATGGCTCAGTCGTTCCCACCACCGAGCGCAGCAGACGGTCTCCCCACCAGCTGCCCACCGTGCCGTCTTAATGAAAGCTAGCAGCAAGATCAGGCGCATAGTCGTTCGTGTCTCATTTCTAAGGAGCTTCGCTCATCGGTTGTATTTTAAGTTTCTTGTTGCAGGCTCACTAGATCAATGTCGTGGGATTTGTTTACGATGTTGTCCACAGTAGAATGTTGTTTAAAAAGAAGACAATTTAATGGCCACGGTGCCCAGTGCATTTCAGGATATTGCACTTTAGCGTCAATAATATTTGTAGGGGTTGCCGTATGTGTTGGGGACGCCGTACTGGAAGGCTCCAGAAATTTAGACCAGCTGGGGTTCACTAAAGTACACCTACATTTTAGTACACGTTGCTCAAGCTTTTTCACCTTCATCTAATTTGTGGCCGCCGCTGCCGGGATGCCATCCCGCGACCTTCGGGTCAGCAGTCGAACACCATAACCACTAGACCATGGTGGTGAGTTTTCAATGAGAAAGAACACCGCGTTGCCACTACTGGAAAGTTGACGACAGTATGTACAACTAAAATTGCAGTAATGCGACAAGAGCTCAAACATATATGGATTCATCGAACTACCGTAATTCACGCTAGGCCCCCTGCGCTCCTAGCAATACTTACCTGCGGAACAGTCATGATTAACGAGTGGTTCTCGACCCTTCCTCTTTTATAAAGTGCTGTAAATGTTCGGAGCATTCCATAATACACGTGCTTGCTTTCGAGGACAGCAAACGACCGCAGTTATTGCGAGAATAATACACGATAAAAACCTTGCCAGTCACAGTTGTCGCGCGAGCAAGGCGAAAGCCAAGCAAGTGCGCCCGCCTGAAGTGACCGCTACTTCGAGCTCTCTGCGCTGGAGATGCGGACGGGGCTGCAGAAGCTTCTTGTTAGCCTTCCTATCACACGTAGTATGCGTCACCACTCGTAATAAAATCTTGCACAGGCAAGAACCCTATCAAGGCTCCCTCTATATCGCGTTTACGAGCCCAGTAGTCAGAAGGTTACGCATTGTACCAGGAATGAGCACGACCTGGAGTGTGTCCAGTGCGGTTACATTAGTTCTTTCAAAGGAGGCATGTCAGGTGCGAGCACGCTAGAGATAGCTATCGGAAGTTAGGAAACTTACGAATTGCAAACGAACGCTCTTCACATTGGCTTCAAAGTTATATTTTTTCCTTAAGCAAACCGCAATATTTAAATTAAAGTTACAATTAAGCGCATTCTATCCCTCGCTTCTAACAACGCACTGACAATTTTTGAAGAGGTTACTTAGCCCCGGAAGAAATGACCGCACGTTCCGTGGTCGACGATTCCTGCTATTAGGAAATTTGTCATCAAAACTGCCATAAAGACAGTAGAAGAGTATTAATGATTCACATAATGACCGTGTAAGACCACGTATGGTGTGGCGTTGGATACTCGAGATGCCTCAAAGATTCTGCAGCATTACTGAAATTACTAGCTCGAATCCAAGAAAGAAGCGAATGCCACAAATGCACTTATCTTGCCATGCCTTTATTGAAATATTTCATGGAAAGTGTTACCGCAAGGCCATGTCATTTAGTTTAGAAGTCACTTCATTGGCGCATTCCGCTTTTCTCTCCTCGGTGCAATGAGTTTTGTTCACACATACAATTCAACGTCGCCCACACAGTGCAGCCAATTTTTTCTTCATAAAAAGAGGCGTTTGTATAGAACTGGCATTTGCATGAAGTGCATTCAATCCACGTAGTGGCGCCACTCAATTTCCTTGGCTTCCCTGAGATGCCAGGCCCTAAAAATAGAAGAACATGTATAGATGCTGAAAAATTCGTACTTATATCGTCAGAATCAGCAGACATGCACATAAGGAAAGCGATATCCCTTATGAAAATGACTGCTGATTGTCCATTGCCCTACTATGATCGAATCATTGACTTTATTGATTATCGCTGATTTCGCAATACTCACTGGATTACTGCAATACTTCATCAACGACATTTCTGTTGAGCCGTTAGGAATAAAATGTAAATGACTCATTGCTATCGAACAGCATCAGAGATTTTTTTCATAACAATGTTTAGGTTGACCACATTGAAATAAATATTTCATTGACACATTTCTATCGAAATACCGTTGAGGACATAATTCTTAAACAATAATTCTTTCGAGCACTTTACAATAAAAATTTCATTGACGCAAATAATTTGAAATACAACTGAGGAACTATTTCGTCAACAGTATTTCTGTTGAGTATTTTCTGAAAAAATGTCATTGACGCAGTTACATCGAAATACCACCTAGGAATTATTCACTGCCGACAAAACTGTTGTGCCACTGAAAGTAGCTCACGCGCCACCAACTCCTGCTAAGCGCTATCTTGAGGCGAAGACACACACACACATAGCGTAGCATAGCACGTACACAGCTATGATCCGTATCCTGCTCTCTGTTAAAATAGCATGTGCACCAACGTGCGCGGCCGTGGCGTTTTCATCTACTATCAAGGACCCACATTCCGAGCGCACCACTTGGCGCTCCTTCGTGCGACATACCCAGCCGGTGCGCTTCGTGTCTGCTTTAGGCCGCGTCCGTAAGCAGGCTTTGCATGCTTGCACTCGCGGACGGAATATACAAGCTACAAGGCCCGGTGCCTTGTATGCTCCATCCGAATTGTACTGACACTTGTCTAGGGCGGTAGAGCACGTGGTTGCGGACGCTGTCGTTGTCCGCAGCTCCTACCTCACATTAGCTACAAGCTTCCTTTCGTGCTTGGAGTATAGCACAAAAACCTAGCATGCAGTATGACTGTAGTAGGTATCATTACGGTGTCGATCGTTGCACATTTCGGCAGAAAACTGCAGCTAAAGCGGCCGGCGGGGTGCTCTAGACTAGTGTGATTCCGTCTGTGCTGTAGGCGGAAGATGACTTACACGGCGAAAATAGACCTCGATTGTCTATACCATCGTTATCGCATTGAAGTACCAATGTCACGTGAAAGTAACACTTGATGGTCAGTTGTGCTAGCCTGGCGCATATTTCTGTAGTCGTTTAAAATGTCGGAAGAAATTTTCTGGAGACTTGTAGTTTTCTCCTCTTGTACTACGAGGAACAGGTTATTCGAGAGCATTTGGGATGTCAGCCATTTTCTCGCTATAGGTTAAACGAGGTGCTCGAGCGAAATTGCAGAGCAGAATTCAGTGGAAGTCCGCTTGGTGGCTCGACGATGGAACTGGCCGCCAAAAGTGGTGAGGGCGACAACAAAGGTGCATTTTTACGTTTCACCACCAAAAACATGACCTCAGAGATCTGTATTTTTTATCCGGGCTTGAGATGACGCCGCCGGTGTGACCTCCGCGATTTCGTCCATCGATGATATCGTGGCCGAGTGTGCCGATACATGCGTCAGTAGTCACGATGTTGAGGAGGTGGAGCAGGTGCCGGAGCAGTTGCCGGAGCCAACGGCTTCATTGATGGTAACAGCGCTGGATTTGTTGCAGAAATTTCAGCGCAGTGACGATGCCGAAAGCCAGAGGACACTGGAGCTGCTTGAGATATGCTTTGAACTGAGTGAGTGCGACAAATCTTGTAGAAAATCTTGCAGCATCGTCAGGCGACGCTGCAAGGTTGCTTCAAGCGAGAGGTTTGAAATAAAACTTTGTGCTTCTCGCAATTACTCTAAATTCACATTTTTTCCAGTTTCTCCGTTTTTACGTTTTCCGTCTCTTACGTTTCCTTGACGGTCCCGTGAAAAGCCTATAAGCGCGGCTCTACTGTATAACAAATTTTTTCCGAAATACATCAGTAAAAAAAGTGGGGATTTTCTTCTATGACACACAGGACTTTTGTGACGCATACGGCTTTTTTTTCGAGCGTGCCATACAACGCTATCTCGTCCGAACATTTTGCCGGCCTAGTCACAAACCAAATTTTATTTGCAGGACGCTGCAGTCTGTGCACATGTACTAAACAATGGAGTCATTATTCGGTAGTGATTTTATGTGCCAGATGACTGAAGCAAGGGCGACGTTAGCTTATTGTTCCTGGGCAAGGTCCCACTGGAATACTGCGGTGGTTGCTTTTATCATTTCATGGTTCATAGGACTCATCGTCGTTTGTCAACATTCATGTCGTTCTTCTTGTCTTTGCGTACCGGCAGCCAGAGCTGCATGTCGCCGTCTACCTTGCCTGCATCGTCCGGAGATAGGAGGCTCCTCGTGCGGGCTGCCACCGCGGACATTTCAAACGCGCAGGCGAACGTTAGCGGAAATTACACACGAGAGCTCTGCGGTGTCGCTACGTAAAAATTTTAGATTTCGAAGGACCGCTATATTTTTTTTTCTGAATTTTATCAACGTCCCAATCTTACGGAATTACTCGAGCGAAGTCACTTCGTTAAATGGAGTTCCAGCTGCAAATGCATGATATCTTCTTCAATCATTAGGTCTTACCTACAGATATGCAACCCAGCTGCAGTACACAGAAAATGGCCTTGTCATTTTCAGGACGTATTGTTTATAGCACGCGGAAAAATTAAATTGATTTCATACATTCAGCCATATCTATTGCCACATCGCCGTATAGAATTTTTCAGTGCAGGAATATATGTGCTAAGGTATGCGAAACCCATATTACGGGACATTATTTGTGCGGGTTTCTGCTACGTAAATGAACGGTACTTTTAGTCTTTTTGCGAAGAAATATTTTTATGAACGAAGTACCTAAGGGTGTCGGCGTCCATCATGCATCGTCGTCTGCTGTCGCGGTGGGCCATTTGCTTGAGCGCAAGAGAGGGCGCCACCGCCTCAGCGCTCGCCATGTGGTAAGAGAGAGCGATCGGTCTTTCGGCGATTAAAGCTGAACTACCAGCTCGCAAGGAACAAGAATGCGTCCTCGTCCGCTAGAGACAACACCGACGCAGGTAGCGTCTGTTAGCGAGTTTCTTGATTGAAAAAAACTGACTGCTTGCACTGCAATAACGTTCACTGTTCACCCCGTATATATAGGCACTGGATCTTGACCTGTAATGTAGTGCCACTGGGAGATTTCTCTTATGCGTAGTTTCGTAGCGGGCATGGTAACTAAAAGCGGACTGCTGGTCTCCGTGTCTAACCTTTCGTCTGTTTGTCATTCCCCATTAGCAGTGATTTTTTTCCTGTCGGAAACACCCGCGCACACTGCATGCTGCACCCCTCCCCAGGTTTCACGTTAGTGGAGCTCAAACACCCTTACCTACGTGCTTCGCCCCTCCGCAATTTTTTTCTGACCTAATAAAACGAAGTAGTGATGTTGTTGCAATGTAAAATACTCAACTGGTATAAGAAAGCATATGGCTGTGTCACACTTTTATACTTTTACATACACACTTTTATAACACTGAAAATTCATCAGAGTTAAGAATGATGTTCAGCGTTCCGCAGACAAGCACGCGGAATAGTTGACACAACTCATCGATGCCATGTTTCTTCAATGGCTAAGTATATTTTCATGGTGAGCTTGTCAAATCGCGTTGTCTATATATTAAGCATCTGCTCACGTACATTGGGAACACGACAAACAGAAGCGCCTCAGAAGCCAAGACGTATAAAAGGTTACTGTTCCGCGTATTAAGGTGAAAGCCATATGCGTCTGAAGACTTAAACGTATGGCATCCGACCTCGTCGCGCGTAGCTGTACAAGAAGCCACGTTATGAGTTCGTGGCGTCATATTGTCAAGGGGTAAAGATGTTGGAAAAAAATAGGAACATGTATTTACAAAATACTCGCGAGTGGTGTTGCGCAAGATCTGTGGTAGGCTATGACGATATCATGTGGCAATGCCCTCAGGAAAACGTCGCAAAGCATCAATGATAACGACGACTTTCTGACACGAAGCGCCTCAAGTCCCCGCGTCGTGTTACCTAGTACATGGTCACACAACTTCGTTAGAAGTTGTATGACCATGTACTACATAACACGTCATACAACTTCGTTAGAAAAACGCACAGGAGTAAGCCTTCGAAGCCTTGAGAAATACTCCTGCTCCAAGAGATTTTGTCACTGAAACGTATTTCCGCCATGTCTATATCGTCTTTACAACATGAATTTGTGGTAGGAAACCCCGCTACAGCTGCCGCTGCGTCTCTTTTCAAGAGTTTCAGATAGTTAAGTTTGTGCGTCGATGTAAGAGTACCGTTCCAGTTGATGATCTAATCGAACTGCTCCCAGAACTCATTCCACTTGCACAAGGTACCAGCGAAAGGAATAATATTAGCAGGTCCCATAGACGCCGGCATGTCGTGAACTTCAATGGGCGATGACACAGCAGACGTTTCGCTATGCTGGTGTAGTTTGCTGTAGAGCTCGGCTAAGATGCCGATCGCGTTATCCTCACTTTAAAAGATGGTAGCGCATTCCGCCTCGAAGGCCTCGTCACTTCTATGGCTCTCTATCTCATCGTTAATCTTCTTCAGGTCCTTGTTCTCGTTCTTTAGACTCATAAATCGAGTCAATCTGTCGCACTGTCGCGTCAACATTCTCAAGCAGCGCACTTGCCTCTTCAATCAGCTTGGTGTTGGTTGGTTGGTTGGTTGGACCTTGTCAACCTGGCGCAACCCACTGTGGGGGATCGGCCATGAAACGGGCGGCACCGTATTTTTGAGATAAAATTGTTTTACATTTCAAATATGTTTATAATAAGGATATGTAAGGAGAAACTCACTCTAATATTCAAGGCTAAAAAACATTAAAAAATTTATATATATATATATATATATATATATATATATATATATATATATATATATATATATATATATATATATATATATATAAACACATATATATATATATATATATAATGCATGAATGAAAAATAAAATGAAATTAAATAACCTAATAAGCAATTCGCTTTGTCTCCCGTAGAAAATCGCATACGGCTTCGAAAACGTTCCTGTGGCTGTGGCCCAATTCAATTGCCCCAAAGGAAAGTACCATCGGAAGTGATAAATTTAATCCCATCCTTCGGAGGGGTTCCTCTAGCAGTCTTTTCCTTTGATTTTTGTACAATCTGCATGCTATAAAGAAGTGGTGCAGAGATTCACTCTCGTTGCAGTGGTGGCATAAATGTGTCTGAGACAGACCAGACCTGTGCAGGTAAAAGTTCAGTGGGTGAACTCGGCATCGTAGTCTGGTGATAGATATTTCTGCCCTTCTGCTGGAGCACCATCGATTTTTCCACGAAAAGTCAAGGTGAAGGAATTCGGATGTTGACAAAGGAGATTTACCAATGTCAACCGACGTGGCAAACTTTTCAAATCGCGCCGAAGAGACAAAGGCCAACGTCGGTAAAATAGAAATTATGGGACCATCGCGTGATGCAACTGCAAGCGCGTCCGCACATTCATTGAGGGTTAAACCTTTGTGACCTGGTACCCACACCAAACGAATAAAACTTAAATGTCTTGGGACAAGAGAATAAAATACTTCTAAGGTACATGACATGTTAGGTGCCGTCAATGAAGAACAAACAGACAGACAGTCTGTTAAAATGATTACTTCTGTTATAGATAAGGGTAATTTACGTAAAGCTAGGATGATTGCAAGTAATTCCGCTTGATAAATAGGTGTAAAATCAGGCAAACGAATTGAGAAAGACCAATCCAAAGATAATGATGTAATTCCCACTCCTGCCTTTTCTTCACAAACTGAAGCATCAGTAGCTATTACGATGTTTGTATCTAAGTTTGACAAATGGTCTTCCAAAATGGCTTTTATGAATCTATTAGGAAAGTCTTTGCATTTCTTAGGAAATATGTCGTCGAATTGTATTCTAATTGGGTGCACTGATCTGTTCGACACAAGTACTTCACGAAGGTTTACTTGTAATGATGCCAAGAGTTTTTGTGCGAAAATGACTTGTGGACACCGTAATCGAGACCACTCATGGCTAAAAAATGACATCGGCTGATTAATAAAACCATACTGCGACCTCCTCAGGGGTGATGCATATATCTTTAGGAAGGTACGTACTGTCAGGATGTGAAAGCGTGTAAGAAGAGAAGGCAGGCGCGCTTCTTTGTATAAAATATTATTCGCAACAAATTCAGGAAGCCCAAGACATAAACGTAATGATTCGCGTTCTAGAAGAACTAATGGCCCAAGTTTGTAGGCAGGTGCCCCAGAAAACAAGACGCAGCCGAACTCCAATATCGGGCGAATATACATGCAATAAATCATAAGAAGCACATCACGTCGTAATCCTGTCCGCTTATTGCTGAGCCTACGAAGCATCCCTACCGCACGAGCTCCTTTAGCTGCCATAGTTTCGATATGCGGGCCCCAATTAAGTTTTTCAGTATAAATAACCCCTAAATACTTAATCGATTCCACCTGCGGGATAACGTCTTGGCGATAAAGCAACGAAATTTGAACGGGAACGCTGAGCGGGAAAATTACAATTGCGCTTTTTCTAATGTTCAAGGACAAATTAATGCCTTCCAACCACGTTTCAAGAGTGTTCATATACCTCTGTAAGTTTTGATACAATGTATGTATATCTGCAGCTGTAGCAAAAAATGCAATATCGTCGGCGTATACATATACCTGTACGCCCTGTTGAATAGGAATGGTACTTAATAAAATATTAAATAGTAATGGAGACAATACCGATCCTTGGGGAAGACCTCTAGTTTGTTTATAATTTAAAGACGATATACCAGATTGAGAGCAATAAAACTTTGTCTTTCAAAAAGGAGTGTACCCATGCAACGAAGTAATGTGGCAGACCTACGTCTGTAAGCGAATTTATTAATTTAACATGTTCTACACTGTCATAAGCTTTTGCAATATCCAGAGTAACTAAAGCGGCAAAGCATTTCTGATCACGGGCTAGTTGTATCCTGCTTTCTAAGTCAACATGGGCACACCAAATGGAACAACCCCGCCTGAATCCAATTTGGCATGGGCTCAAGATCATGTGTTCATTCAACCAATTATCTATCCGAATGTGCAATATTCGTTCGATTAATTTTACCAGATTAGAAGTGAGCGAAATAGGCCTGATGTTATCTAAAGTATATCCAGAGCCTTGCTTTTTAATAAAGGAATTATTTTCGCAATTCTCCAATCAGGTGGGATCCAAGCATTTCTAACAGAGTGATTAACGATTTCAAGTAAATCTTGGGGCGAAACCTTATGTATGATTTTTATTACCGATGCAGTAATGCCATCAGGCCCTGGCGCAGAATTAGGTAAGATTTGCACAACTTGTGCTAGTTCTGAAGCAGTGACCTCTTCAAAGTCATCACTTTTGACAGGGGACCGTGAGAGGTATGAACAAGCAGTCGTGAAGCGATTTTCAAGTCCTTTAGCAATATTTTCAAGAAAACTAGCCAATTCATTTGGCGTTGAAACTACCGATTCGATGTTTATGGGGGAAGGGATTACCTTTTTGGATCTAAGAAATTTAAAAAGGGGTTTCCTGTTGCCAGGCTTCGAAAGGAACTCTGAACGTTGGCTATCATAACCCTCCTTCGCAGTGGCGACTGTCCTCTTAAAAACTGCGGCCGCATATTTGTAATCCATCCAATTTCTAGAACATTGGTTGTAAAGCAATTTTCGCCACGCAGCTTTTCTTAGCCTGTAATCACGTGAACAATTTGAGTTCCACCATGGATTTAAAGAATCTCGTTTAGAGACCTTTACTGTGAACTTAGATTTATTTAACGATGCTTTGATAATATCACTAAAGTTCATGGGATTTTTCTCATCATTTTCGTCTGTCCGTTTCGACAAAGCCGCACGTAGCAGTTTTTGAAATGTATTAAAATTTACATGAGTAATCGAATGGCAGGTTACTGAAGTCAGTGGGCATACAAGCTCAAACAATATAGGAAAATGGTCGCTACTTGTACCTGAGTTCAATGTAGACCATGTAGAAATAGAGAGGCTAGGACTACAGAAAGTAAGGTCTAACACAGAACGGGACTGATTACAAACTAACGTGGGTGTTCTTTTGTTAATGCGTAATAAATTATTCTTGGAAACCAAATCCCATAAACGCTTGCCACTCATGTCTGTTTTGAAACCCCATGAAATGTGATGAGAATTAAAGTCTCCTGCCAATATAATTTCTTTCCTGCAACAAGATATCACCGAATCAATAACAGTAGAATTTTGAACACCTGTAGGAAAATATGCATTGACTAACGAAAACGGAAGACATCCCGGAAGAGAAATATCTAAAGCTAAAATTTCACTTTCTAAGTTCATTATTCGACATGTAATTTTAACTCGATGAGCAATTTGTGAAGAAATAAATACTGCTAATCCTCCACCACGAGAGGGCCGGTCTAAACGAAATGTGCGGTAATTTTTAAGATGAAAACTTTTTTCTTTCGAAAGCCAAGTTTCTTGCAAAAGAATAACATCAGGGGAATGATGATTACACATGTAAAATAAATCGGTAGCTGCAGAAAAAATTGAACGGCAATCCCACTGTAAAAATTTTAAGCCGCCTATTGTGTCAAAATTCCGGCAGTATTCACTGCCTTCTCCAGTATACTATCTTTCAAGAAATCTCTTTTTGATGCGGTTTCCTTCTGGTGTTTTTTACTCTTAACTTTTGGGCTCATTGGAGAACCTTGCGCTCCAGGCGACGCACGCCGTTTCATGTTTCGAGAGTCCAGTTCCATTTGTGAGTCCTGGGAACCTGAATCGGAGCTCCAATCTGGATCTTGTTCAACGGGTATAATTACCCTACGGCTACCGTTCGACGGACCGGCTTTTGGAGAGTGTAAGTCCTCTTCAGCAGCTATTATTATCTTGCGGCTGGTTTCCAAGGAGGCTGAGTCCCGTGACCCTGGACTAATTTCCTTACTTGACAGAGAAAGTGGAGGGGTCGCAGCTGGATGGTTAGCATTCAGAAGGATTTGAGACATCTGCGCGTTCACTATTTGTGCCAATGATTCTGTCAGTGTTATAAAGAGGTTTTCCATTACTTTTGTCATCGTCTTTTCAATGGTGGAGGCTATTACTTCTGAGAGGGAAGAATCGATGCCCTGAGTAAAACGAGTCGTAGCACTGGAGTACCCACGAGACCGTTCCCCAATGGCAATTCTAGCCTCACGTCTAGAACATCTCTTTTGTTCAATGATCTCCATTATTTGAATTTCCTGGGCCCTCGCAGAACAGCTACTATCATCTGCTGCGTGAGAGCCGCTGCACAGACAACAAAACCTTTCCAGTGCTGCACAGTCAATAGCGCTATGTTCTCCTGCACACATTTGACACCGGACAACTGACCTGCATCCCTTGATGGAATGTCCGTAACGCCAGCATTTAGTGCACTGCAGTGGACGAGGAGACATTGGTTCTACCCGATATATCAGTGGCCACGCCTTGATTTCTGTGCCATTTGCATGGTCCTCTTTGTCTTCAGCTTGTCCTGTCAGATGATCGGTAGGCCTCAGTAGTTCACGCTGTTGTTCCAGTCGGTAGCCACTAGCGATGTCCCTTGACGGTAGTTCCCGGCTGTCGCCTTCTGGGTTTAACGGCACCAAAATACAAAATATGTGGGAGACAGAACAGCCGACACAGACTTAGGAACGAAAACAGACGTTTATTAGACGTCCGCACGAGCCCAGAACATAACGATGGCTGCTTCGTTCTCGTCGAACGAGCGCAAGCACTTGGTGCCCAAAGCTCGTCTTCTTGCAGGAAGAACGCGGGAAATTCAACAACTCTGGCATAGCTATCGTGGCAGGCCTTCAGAGATTGCTTCGAGACAGGAAGTTGATACCATGCTATCTGTGGAGCTGTTCGATCCCAACCTGTTGCATCTGTAGGAGTGTACGTAACTAATGGCAGAAGGGTCTTACATGGAAACTTGGGATGAAGCCCAAATAGTTCATAGAAGGTGGAAGAGCCCGGGGTGTCGTGGCTCGACGAGCTGTTTCGCATCAGGCGAAGTGCTACTCAATCACGGTTGTCAGCGGAAAACTTCATGGATAGTACTGTCCTCAGTGTGTGATTTAAGCACACAGCGTGTGGGTTTCATGTAGGCTATGCGCTTCTGGGTGGCAGGTAGTGGTCAGCTTGTGCGGGCGAATATTAGGAAAGAATGTCCTTGACGACTTTGAAAGAAATTAGTGACCAAGTTAGGTCAGCAGATCGCGGAGCGCTGTGACTAACGTCGTGAAACAAGAGGTCCGCAAAGTCAAGAATACAGTTCGCCGATAGTTCTGCCAGGATAGTGTTGCACTATCCCGGCAGGGATGCAACAGCTACGCCAATTGCACCATTTTGATACAACTTCGTTTTCTGCGCCCCAGGTAACCGCAAAATGTTTTCGGTTCCGCAAATTTTAACCTGGTGTTAGCGCTGAACGAAGCCCGCAATGGTGACCTAATGTTGGAAGAGGCACCTTCATCCAATCCAATCCAATCCGATCCCGTGGCGCTTGACTCAAACATGACGTTAATCTGTTCTGCCGGGGGAGGAAGGAAACAGAAAAAGGAGAAGGCAGGGAGGTTAACTGGAAGCACTTCCGGTGGCTACCCTGCACTGGGGGATCGGGGAAGGGGGTTAGAACGACGAGAAACAGAGAGGAGGGAAGAGGAAAAAAGCCGGCAGATCCCACGCATTGTGGGAATCGATGTAATGCGAAGCAGCCAGCAAAGAGCTGCATACTTCGTCTTGTATGTCATTGAGGAAAATGCGTGTCATGGTTTTCATGTTAACTCCTATTATTTATGTTCGTCACACAGTAACGTCGCGCAATACCAACTTCGGGGTCGATCAAGCTAGAGAAACAGCCGCCAGCGCCTCATGAGCGTGGCACGCAATTCATGCTGTACATGACATACGTGTCATGACTTTCATGTTAACTCGTGTTATTTATGTTCCTCACACGGTCACGTCGCAAGATACCAATTTTGGTGTATATCAAGCTAGCGAAACGGCCGCCAGCACCCCATGAGCGTGGCACGCAAGTCATGCTGTACATGACATGCGTGTCGTGATTTTCATGTTAACTCGTGTTTTTATGTTCGTCACACAGTCACGTCGCGCAATACCAATTTCCGGGTAGATCAAGCTAACGAAACGGCTGCCAGCGCCCCATGAGCGTGGCACGTAAGTCATGCTGTACATGACATGCGTGTCATGATTGTCATGTTAACTCGTGTTTTTATGTCCGTCACACAGTCACGTCGCGCAATACCAATTTCGGGGTAGAGCAAGCTAGCGAAATGGCCGCCAGCGCTCCATGAGCGTGGCACGAAAGTCATGCTGTACATGACATGCGTGTCATGATTTTCATGTTAACTCGTGTTATTTATGTTCGTTACACAGTCACGTCAAAAGATACCAATTTGGGTGTATATAAATCTAGCGAAACCGCCGCCAGCGCCCCATGAGCGTGGCATGTAAGTCATGCTGTACATGACATGCGTGTCATGATTTTCATGTTAACTCGTGTTAGTTATGTTCGTTACACAGTCACGTCGCGCAATACCAATTTCGGGGTAGATCAAGCTAGCGAAGCCGCCGCCAGCGCCCCATGAGCGTGGCACGTAAGTCATGCTGTGCATGACATGCGAATCATGATTGTCATGTTAACTCGTGTTATTTATGTTCGTTACACAGTCACGTCAAAAGATACCAATTTTCGTGTATATAAATCTAGCGAAACCGCCGCCAGCGCCCCATGAGCGTGGCACGTAAGTCATGCTGTACATGACATGCGTGTCATGATTGTCATGTTAACTCGTGTTTTTATGTCCGTCACACAGTCACGTCGCGCAATACCAATTTCGTGGTAGATCAAGCTAGCGAAACGGCCGCCAGCGCCCCATGAGCGTGGCATGTAAGTCATGCTGTACATGACATGCGTGTCATGATTTTCATGTTAACTCGTGTTGGTTATGTTCGTTACACAGTCACTTCGCGCAATACCAATTTCGGGGTAGATCAAGCTAGCGAAGCCGCCGCCAGCGCCCCATGAGCGTGGCACGTAAGTCATGCTGTGCATGACATGCGAGTCATGATTGTCATGTTAACTCGTGTTATTTATGTTCGTTACACAGTCACGTCACAAGATACCAATTTTCGTGTATATAAATCTAGCGAAACCGCCGCCAGCGCCCCATGAGCGTGGCACGTAAGTCATGCTGTACATGACATGCGTGTCATGATTGTCATGTTAACTCGTGTTTTTATGTCCGTCACACAGTCACGTCGCGCAATACCAATTTCGGGGTAGAGCAAGCTAGCGAAATGGCCGCCAGCGCTCCATGAGCGTGGCACGAAAGTCATGCTGTACATGACATGCGTGTCATGATTTTCATGTTAACTCGTGTTATTTGTGTTCGTTACACAGTCACGTCACAAGATACCAATTTTGGTGTATATAAATCTAGCGAAACCGCCACCAGCGCCCCATGAGCGTGGCATGTAAGTCATGCTGTACATGACATGCGTGTCATGATTTTCATGTTAACTCGCGTTAGTTATGTTCGTTACACAGTCACGTCGCGCAATACCAATTTCGGGGTAGATCAAGCTAGCGAAGCCGCCGCCAGGGCCCCATGAGCGTGGCACGTAAGTCATGCTGTGCATGACATGCGAGTCATGATTGTCATGTTAACTCGTGTTATTTATGTTCGTTACACAGTCACGTCACAAGATACCAATTTTCGTGTACATAAATGTAGCGAAACCGCCGCCAGCGCCCCATGAGCGTGGCACGTAAGTCATGCTGTACATGACATGCGTGTCATGATTGTCATGTTAACTCGTGTTTTTATGTCCGTCACACAGTCACGTCGCGCAATACCAATTTCGTGGTAGATCAAGCGAGAGAGACGGCCGCCAGCGCCCCATGAGCGTGGCACGTAAGTCATGCTGTACATGACATGCGTGTCATGATTTTCATGTTAGCTCGTGTTATTTGTGTTCGTTACACAGTCACGTCACGCAACACCAATTTCGCGGTAGGTCAACCTAGCGAAGCCGCCGCCAGCGCCCCATGAGCGTGGCACGTAAGTCATGCTGTGCATGACATGCGAGTCATTATTGTCATGTTAACTCGTGTTTTTATGTTCGTCACACAGTCACGTCACAAGAGACCAATTTTGGTGTATATTAAATACGGAGAAAGGTGCAAAATCAAAGCCGAACCCCAACCATGCTGTAATGCGTTAAGGGGCACATACCAAAATCGTATGGCGTACAGCGATGGCAGTCGTACAGCGATGGCGTAGTGGTAGAGCATCAGCTTCGCACGGACGAGGTCCGCGGTTCGAATCCCGGTGCCGGACAATTCCCAACCGGATTAAAAAAAAATACGCGTGATGATGGAATTGTGTAAAAAGGCCTGGGGTGCAGCCTCACTGGCGACCACAGCCAGCCATGCACTCCCTCACCAGAGCAGGATTGGCCACCCTGGTGTAGTACTTGGCCACTACCTCCCACATGAATACACCAATTAAACCTCGGCCCTCAGTATCCAGCGGCTGCGAAGCAGCTGACCAAGGTGGCGGCCAGACCTGCGACGCAGCGGAGGGTGCTAAGAATTTCTGGGTCCGGAAAGGCCGCCATTGGAATCTGAACTTGGCTACGTATAACGCTAGAACTTTATCTAGTGAGGCGAGTCTAGCTGTACTATTCGAGGAATTAGAGGGTGTTCAATGGGATGTAATAGGGCTCAGTGAGGTTAGGAGGCCCCAAGAGGCATATACAGTGCTGAAGAACGGACACGTCCTATGCTATGGTGGCTTAGCTGACAGAAGAGAACTAGGGGTGGGATTCCTTATTCATAAAAATATAGCTGGTAATATAGAGGAATACTATAGCATTAATGAGAGGGTGATATGTATCGTAATTAAGTTTTAATAAGAGGTACAAGATGAAGGTGGTACAGGCCTACGCGCCTACATCCAGCCATGATGATCAACTGGTTGAACGCCTCCACGAAGACGCAGAATCAGCAATGAGTAAGGTAAAGGCACAGTATACTGTACTGATGGGCGACTTTAATGCAAAGGTAGGCAAGAAGCAGGCTGGAGATCATGCAGTTGGGGAATATGGCATCGGTTCTAGAAACGCCAGAGGGGAGTTACTAGTAGAGTTTGCAGAACGCAATAATTTACGCATCTTGAATACCTTCTACAGAAAACGGGCTACTCGTAAGTGGACGTGGAGGAGTCGTAATGGCGAAACTAAAAATGAAATAGACTTCATAATGTGCGGCCACCCGGGCATTGTAGAGGATGTGGAAGTAGTTAACAAAATCCGATGCAGTGACCATAGAATGGTAAGATCTAGAATTCAACTAGACGTGAGGAAGGAACGGCAGAAACTGATACGCAAGAAGCCGATTAATGAACTAGCTCTGAGAGGGAAAGTACAGGAATTCAGAGTTTCACTTCAGAATAGGTATGCGGCTTTAACCGAGGAAACCGACCTTAGTGTTGACGCAATAAATGATAATCTGACTAGTATCATTAAGGAGCGTGCAGTGGAAGTCGGGGGTACAGTCGTCAGACAGAACACTGGTAAGCTATCCCAAGAGACGAAAAACCTCATTAAGAAACGTCAAGCTATGAAAGCCTCAAGTGCAACAGACAAAATAGAGCTGACGGAGCTTTCGAAGCTAATCAATAGGCGTAAAGTAGCCGACATAAGAAAGTATAATATGGAGAGAATTGAGCATGCTCTAAAGAACGGAGGAAGCCTCAAAGTTATGAAGACAAAACTGTGCGTAGGCAAAAATCAGATGTATACATTAAGGGACAAGGAAGGCAATGTCACAAACAATATGCATAGAATAGTTGAGGTAGCGGAAGAGTTCTACAGAGATCTGTACAGCAGCCCAGACAGTCAGGATGATAACGTAAGAAGCAGTATTATTGCAGAGGAATCTGACATCCCACCAGTATTGACAGGAGCAGTAAAGAA
Organism: Rhipicephalus sanguineus; assembly: GCF_013339695.2. Classification (NCBI taxonomy): domain Eukaryota; kingdom Metazoa; phylum Arthropoda; class Arachnida; order Ixodida; family Ixodidae; genus Rhipicephalus; species Rhipicephalus sanguineus. The sequence continues at coordinate 133,977,870 of NC_051177.1, forward strand.
AGCCCTAAAGGGAATGCAAAGAGGCAAAGCAGCTGGTGAGGATCAGGTAACATCATACCTGTTGAAAGACGGTGGAGAGATTATGTTAGAAAGACTGGCCACCCTGTATACGAAGTGTCCCTCGACGGGGAGGATACCAGAATCTTGGAAGAATGCCAACATTATCTTGATCCATAAGAAAGGGGACGTCAAGGACCTGAAAAGTACAGGCCCATAAGCTTACTGTTCGTTGTCTACAAGCTATTTACAAAAGCAATTGCTAAAAGAATTAATACGACATTAGAGTTCAATCAACCAAGGGACCAGGCAGGATTTCGTGCAGGCTTCTCAACAATAGACCATATTCATACTATCAATCAGGTGATAGAGAAATGCGCGGAATACAACCAACCCCTATACATAGCCTTGATAGATTACGAGAAGGCATTTGACTTGGTGGAGACATCAGCAGTCATGCAGGCACTGCGGAATCAGGGCATCGACGAAGCCTACATAAACATAATGGAAGAAGTCTACAGCGGCTCCACGGCCACTATAGTCCTCCATAAAGAAAGCGAGAGAATCCCAATAAAGGGCGTACGGCAGGGAGACACGATCTCTCCAATGTTATTCACCGCGTGTTTACAGGAGGTTTTCAGGGCCCTAGATTGGGAAGAATTAGGGATAAGAGTTAATGGAGAGTATCTCATTAACCTGCGATTCGCTGATGACATTGCATTGATGAGTAACGCGGGAGACGAATTACAGCTCATGATCGCTGAACTGGATACGGAAAGTAGAAGAGTAGGTCTGAAAATTAATATGCATAAAACTAAAGTAATGTGGAACAATCTTGGCAGAGAACAGCGCTTTGCGATAGGTGGAGAGACACTGGAAGTTGTAAAGGAGTACGTCTACTTAGGACAGGTAGTAACCGCGGAGCCGAACCATGAGAGTGAAATAACTAGAGGAATAAGGATGGGATGGGGCTCATTCGGCAAGCATTCTCAAATCATGAATGGTAATCTACCACTATCCCTCAAGAGAAAGGTATACAACAGCTGCATCTTACCGGTACTTACCTACGGAGCAGAAACCTGGAGACTTACAAAGAGGGTTCAACTTAAATTGAGGACGACGCAGCGAGCGATGGAAAGGAAAATGATAGGTGTAACCTTAAGAGACAGGAAGAGAGCAGAGTGGGTCAGGGAACAAACGGGGGTTAAGGACTTCATAGTTGAAATCAAGAAGAAGAAATGGATATGGGCCGGGCACGTAGCACGTCGGCAGGATAACCGGTGGTCGTTAAGGGTAACTGACTGGATTCCAAGAGATGGTAAACACGTGAGGGGGAGACAGAAAATTAGGTGGGTAGATGACATTAAGAAGTTGGTAGGTATAACGTGGCAGCAGAAAGCACAGGACCGGGTTGATTGCCGGAACATGGGAGAGGCCCTTGCCCTGCAATGGGCGTAGACAGGCTGATGATGATGATGATGAAATCTAGCGAGACCGCCTCCAGCGCCCCATGAACGTGGCACGCAAGTCATGCTGTACATGACATGCGTGTCATGATTGTCATGTTAACTCGTGTTTTTATGTCCGTCACACAGTCACGTCGCGCAATACCAATTTCGTGGTAGATCAAGCTAGCGAAACGGCCGCCAGCGCTCCATGAGCGTGGCACGGAAGTCATGGTGTACATCACGTGCGTGTCATAATTTTCATGTTAACTCGAGTTTTTATGTTCTGCATACAGTCACGTCGCGCAATACCAATTTCGGGGTAGATCAAACTAGCGAAACTGCCGCCAGCGCCCCATGAGCGTGCCACGTAAGTCATGCTGTACATGACATGCGTATCATAATTTTCATGTTATCTCGTGGTATTTATGTTCGTTACACGGTCTAGTCGCAAGATACGAATTTTGGTGTATATAAAGCTAGCGAAACGGCCGCCAGCGCACCATGAGCGTGGCACGTAAGTCATGCTGTGCATTGCATGCGTGTCATGATTTTCATGTTAACTCGTGTTATTTATGTTCGTCACACAGTCACGTCACGAGATACCAATTTTGGTGTATATCAAACTAGCGAAACGGCCGCCAGCGCACCATGAGCGTAGCATGTAAATCTTGCTGTACATGACATCCGTGTCATGATTTTCATGTTATGACTTGTCATTTATGTTCGCCATACAGTCATGTTACGCCATACCAATTTTGGTGCACATTCGATGAACCGAGCGACCAGGAGAGCACAAAGTCGTAGGCGGCTATATAGATAGATAGATAGACAGATAGATAGATAGATAGATAGATAGATAGATAGATAGATAAATAGATAGATAGATAGATAGATAGATAGATAGATAGATAGATAGATAGATAGATAGATAGATAGAAAAGAGAGAGAGAAGAGATGTAGTGAATTCAATGCAGCGTGCGGGATTGCACCACAAGTCGGAGGCGTTCGCACAAGCCCGTCGTTCTCGAAAAACACAATGGTGCTTTCACTGCCATGTGTGCCGTCGACAGATGTGGACGGTGCTGTAGTAGCGCCTGAACGCAAATTGGCCGATCATACTTGTCTCTCCGAGGAAAAACGAGGGCAGTGGCACAGCAAGTGTTCGATGTTTTCTTCGGTGCCGCAAACATCGCATGCCACGCTGTCAGTCATTCCAATTAACGATGTATATGCCTTCGTAAAAGCAACTCCGAACCAAAGGCGATAGAGAAGCGAAGCTTCACGTCGATGAAGGCCGGATGGAGGTCGGAATTGCAGTGAGGGGTTCAGTTGATGTAGTCTGCTATGTCTTATGCTTGGTGCGTTCCACTCCGAGAGTGTGAGACTGCGAGCCAGTTGTCGAATTTGGTTGCAGCGTGTGCCCTTGAAAGCGCAATTGGAACGATGTTTGCTTCCTGATTTGATGCGCGAGCGGCGTGATCTGCGGAATCATTTCCACTGATACCACAATGGCCAGGTAACCACTGAATGTCAATATCGTGGCCTTTTTGAGTTACGTGGTGTTGAAGTTTCACGGTTTCACACATCAACTGTTCGTGGTATACTCGTAGGAGAACTGACCGCAGGCACTGTAACGCCGGTTTTGAGTCAGAAAACACAGCGCATTTACTTGGTCATTCAGTATCAATAAATTCTATTGCGGTGCGCAGAGCCGCGAGCTCTGCCGCCGTAGACGTCGTCGCGTGTGAAGTCTTAAGACGCAGAGTTATCCCTTGTGATGGTATAACCACCGCACCACCAGAACTGGACGATGTAGTCGAGCCATCCGTATGGATGTGGACGTGGTTACTGTAGTTTTCGTACAGTAGGAGTAGGCTCAATTTTTTTCAGTCCATGTGTCCGTAGGTCTGACTTCTTCCGCACTCCCGGAACAGTTAGGTGAGCTCGTGGGCGGCTCAAGCACCACGGAGAGAACACTGGTTTCGAAGCAGGTGCGTACCCCGCAGTAAATAATGAGTGATGTTTGCCGACAGTGGCACTATGCCGTGCGGGGCTTTTCAGCACCGAGGTTCGCCAGGTGGCGGGAAGAGGAAGAGCTCTTGGCTGTAGGCTGTCAGGCAGGATGGACGTGTTTTTCGAGAGCTCCGGAACGACAGCGCCAGATAAGTGTATTTGCATGGTTGGACCTTGCCTCTGTCTGTAGCTTTCTCTCTCTCTCTCTCTCTCTCTCTCTATATATATATATATATATATATATATATATATATATATATATATATAAGGCGTTAGTGTAAAACCTGATTGGGTTTATTACTATGTACAATTTTTGGTGTATTGCTTTCTACTCTGGTTTTTTTTCCGCCACCACGTGGCTGAGGTCCGTGTGTAGACTGAGCACGTGCATGCACAGGTGCCTTGAAGTGTAGCGTGTTCATTGATTTTGCGGTTCCTTTTGGCTTAGGGCAGTGTATTTAGTACGCCGTGATTATTTGTGACAGTTTTCTAATACGTGGGCATCGGTGAACAGATCTAGACATGGTCATAAAGGCCGTAAAGTGGTGAATGTGCGGGGTAGGTTGGAAGATGGAAGTTTGTGCGGACCAGAAGGCAGAAGAAGCTGACGCCAAGTGTATACAATGCGAATTCGAGGAGAAAAAAAAAAACATGATGGCTGTCCAGAGGGGGCTCATGACGAGAAACGCAGAGCTGGAGAATGCGTAGGCGACAGAGCGAGAGAAGACGAAGGCCATAGGTGAAAGGCTTAGGTCAGCCGAGGAGGGCCTATCGAAGGTCGTCAAAGGGAACAAAGAAGACGCAGGTGACGGTGGAAGCATTAGGTGGAAGCACACCCCGTGCGGGAGAGGCGAAGGGAACATCAGGCATGACAAATGCAGGTGCAGTGGTCACAGGGCCCAGCTTCCGAGAAGTAGTTTTGAGGGAGCGAGGGGACAAAGCCGCAGCCGTAACTCACGCTAGTCACCCAGACAGCAGCAAGATGCAGGTTACCGAAGGAATGTCTGAGCAGGTCATTATTGCCGGTGACTCAAATTTAGTCCCATGCGCAGAGGCAATCGAAGAAAGGGTGAAAGGAGATAAGAGAGTCTCGATAGGGACATTCCCAGGACATACGCTGGGGACAGTCATGAGGCAAGCGAGTGAAAGACTCGCAGCTAAAGCTCACAGACGTAACCTCGTGGTAATTGTGGGAGGGCTAAATGACGTGTTGAATGAAGAATCGTCAGGACTACCAACGACCTTGGTGAAAGGGGTCGCTGACAAGCGCGCCGTGTCCAACCAGGTGCAAATTGTAGTGTGCACAATACCAGAAGTACTAGTACGCAATATCAACTTGCAAAGAGCGGTTGTTGACGCACAGAGATATTACGAATTAGTCGAGAGAAGGGTTTCGAGGTATTTGATATAAACAGGGAGGTGCACAGGTGGGGCGGTTTCCAAAGAGACAGAGTTCACTTCGATAAGAGGCTTGATCAAGGGTGGGCTGGCGACTGGCAGGACGCGCAGTAGCTTTTTTGGGGGGCACGCGGGCCCTTTGGAGTCCGGGGTAGCGAGTAACAGGGAAAACAACCAGGACTCTTTGACAGGTAGTATTGCGAAAAACCAGAAAAAAAGGTAAAAGAAAAAGGGATCAGACGCGTTTTGCAATTAGTTACATAAACATGCAGTGCGGCAGAAAAAAGGCAAAATGGAGATTGAGGAGCAGTTAAACAAAGAACAGATAGGCATTTATGCGGTCACAGAAACACACCTTAGAGACTTGGAAGAAGCACCACATATTGAAAATTATGTTTGGGAAGGGTGCAACAGGATCATATGAGAAAGGAAAGGTGAGGGTGTAGGTATGCTAATTCACCGCGGCGCCAAATGGGTTAGAGTGAAACAGATGTGTTCAGAGCACCTCTGGGTTTTGGGCACAGTAGGTGGAAAGAATACGTGGCTAGGGGTTGCCTACTCGTGGACGGGAAATAACTGCAGAGAAAAGAATCAGGAGATAGTGGATTGCGTGAGTCAGGATATTAAGGAATTTGGTAATGGGGCCGAGATCATCCTTCTAGGGGACATGAATGCCCACATACACGAGCTTCACGGATATTCAGGCACCAATGGGAAGTTATTACTAGATCTCTGCGAGCAACATAGTCTGGAGATTGGTAACACGGGGCCTAAATGTGAAGGCCAGATCATGTGGGAAGTCGGAAACAAACAGCGAAGTATTGATTATTGTCTCATGTCTGAAGGAATTTATCAGAAACTGAGAGAAATGAGAATAGACGAGGAAGGGATTGAAAGCTTGGGTGGTGATCATAAACGAATAACATTACAAATGGGATATAAAACTGGAAATGAGAGCATGGAATCACTCTGGCACCTTGTATCTAAATGATAAACAAATAATAATTATAGCCACGAGATTCGAGGAAGAAGTAGGCAAAACATCAGGCAAGGACAGGGAGTACAGTGACCTGTTAGACCTAATGACGAAAGAGATATGGAGAGAGAAACAAAAATATTTGCTTGAAAGGAAAGAGGAAGCCAAAAAGTTGGTGAAACAAGGAAATCCGGGAAGCGATCGAGAAGCGGCGTGAAGCATGACGGAATCATGGACAAGCGACCGCAGGATGAAGTCAACGAAATATGGGAAATATATCTACAGAAAAAATCTATTGTTCAGAAATTGGTCGAGGCAAAAATTAAAGGTGAAAGTGAACAATGGGTGACAGAGATTCACGAGAAACCTAGGATATTTTGGAGCACCTAGGATATTTTGGAGCCACATAAAGGCGCTAGGTAGGAAATCTGTCACAACGCAACAACATATTGTAGATGAAGGAGGAAATCAATTGGAAGGGTACGAAGCGCTAGGTTACATCCGAAGAGTAACAGCCGATTCATTTAAAAAGAGCGTCCAGGGAATTTCCCCGGTGAGTAAATGTGCGGCAGGGAGAGCAACCGAGGAAGATCTAGTACTAGAGAATTTCAACTGGAATAAGGCTGAAGGAAAAGTTCCAAAGTGCACTGCGTGGGTTTAGATGGGATTCTCGTTAGCCTCATTAACGAACTAGGAAATAACACTAAAGAAGCACTGCTGAAAGCTGTAGAAAATGTTTAAAGGACAGGCAAATACCGGACTGTTGGCGAAAAAGTAGAATGAACTTAATCTATAAAGGCAAGGGAAAAAAGGATAACATTCGCTCGTATAGACTACTAACCTTTACATCGGTACTATACAGGTTGGCGATGCAAGCAGTAAAAATGAGAATGGAAAAGCGGGCTGAACACAACGATATTTTGGGAGAACTCCAGAATGGATTTCGAGTCGACAGGCGGTTGAACGATAACCTGTTTGTTCTAACTAAGTGTATAGAAATATCTAAAATAGAAAATAGGCCCTTGTACATGGCTTTTCTAGACATCACTGGGGCGTACGACAACGTCAATCGGGAAATGTTGTGGGTTGTATTGAAAGCAATGGGCATGGGCGACGACTGTATACAGCCTTTGAGGGAGATATACCGAGAAAATACAGCTTGCATAGAATGGGAAGGAATGAGTAGCAAAGAGAACGTCGCGATTAGCAAGGGGCTGAGAAAGGGATGTCCATTGTCCCCGCTGTTATTTATGCTGTACATGGTGAATACGGAATACGCGCTAGAAGGTAGCAACATTGGTTCCAGGATTATTTTATGCTGACGATATTGTCTTATTTGCTGACAGTTGAGAGGATATACAGCAGCTGGCGGATATATGGGGAAGGGAAGGGGAAGCTCTAGGACTAGGATTTAGTGTAACAAAATGTGGATTGATGGTACTCAATGATCCTTGTGATAAGGCGGTGTCAATACAGGGCCAAGAATTACAGAGGGTGAGCGAATACAAGTACCTCGGAGTATAGATAATTCTTGGCCCAAGAATACATGACAAAAATAAATATTGGAAAAAAATAAGGACATTCTGCCGTAAAGGGCAGAAAACGGAGCTGAAAACGTAAGTTTTTTTCGGAGTAAGATAGTTTTATTTAAAGGGGTCATGAAGCACCCCTTGGGCTTGTTGAAAAAACACAGCCTGCGAAAAGCTAACACGGCTATGAACTGCTCTGCAAGATATTACAGTCGCGCCCACCGCGTGAAGGCCACAAGCGGAGCGCGAAGTTGCCGTTTCCTCAGGCGCCCTCTTTTCAAACAGAACCCGGTTCTCCCTCTCGTCGGTGGGCGGGGCGCCTGCACGTTGACATTGCGGGGGCATAGCATGCTTATTGGCCGATAGCCGGATGAGACGCGCTCCTTGCCACGGGCTGCCGCCACTTGCCTGCGCCGCACTCCTCAGTCTGCTAACTTTACACGGTAGCCACACTCGCGCATGCGAATCACAGCGGGAACGCGATCGCGTTTCATGACGCGCGCTGACGTAATTTCTCACCCCCGTGCCATCCCTCCCTGTCTAGCTTCCAGTGCGCTCGTCGGCACGAGCAAAGAGAAAAAGCGCTGAGAGCGTGCGCCGAACCCCCGTAACTCCGCTGATTCTTGACGGATTCGAGAAATTGTTGCGGCAATCGATTCGGGAGGCAGTAAACTCCGATACTAAGGTCATTAGATCATTACTTGGAAAAGTGGTTGATGACCCCTTTAAAGTAAAGACACTAGGCCGACTCAAAGAAAAAGAACAGTAATGGTTTTTTTTTGTCGGGCCTGGTGGCACACTTGTCACCGCCCCGTTGTAAAGGGGACGCTCATAGCATCCATCCATCTATCCATAATGCCTGAGGTACGTACGCAGTGTGTCGGTGATAATGTGGGTCGTGATTGAGTAATCTTGAACGATCGCAATGGTTTCAGCCGTTGACGCGCTGCGGGGTAACCCAAGGAATATTTTAAGAGCTCGGGCTTGAATGCTCTAAATCGTGCGCAGGTTAGTCTTGCCGGTGTTCGATATTGCAGGTAAACTGCACCGTAGGAATGCAATAAACAGAACCTCATACAGTTGTAGCATAAATGGTATCGGCACTCTCAATTTCTTTTCCAGCAATGAATCTGAACATGTGACATATAGCAATCAGCCGCTTCTTCACGTAGTTCACGTGTAGAGTCGAAGACAGGCTTCTGTCAATTATGACTCCCAAGAACCTGTGGCTTCTGCTGAATGATATAAATTCTCCGGTAATTGATATACCATAGGCAGACATTGGCTTCCGGGTGAATGCTACCGCTGCATCATTTCTCGCGAGACAGTTCGAGGCCTTCTTTACGAAAGTAGCATGACGTCATTGTGGCTGCCTTCTCAAGGCGGGCGCGACGCTGAAGCCGTGTCACACCTCAAGTCCAAATACAGATGTTGTCAGCCTAGATAAAAAGCCTTACGGTGCTTGGTAGGTTTTCGACCAGTCTGATGAGGGTGAAATTGAAAAACGTAGGGCTTAGCACTCCTCCTTGATGAACTCCACAGATACTGTTATATTCAATTGTCTGGCCATTCTCCGTGGTCACGTAGCACGATCTTGTCTGTAAGTAGCTGCACACCCACATATATACCTTGCCACCAAGACCTACTGTTTCTAATGCACTAAGGATGGCTTCAGGAATGACATTACCGTTAGCCCGATTAATGTCTAGAAAGAGAGCAGCACACAGTCTCTTACCGGCATTCTGGTGTTCGACATATGTCACCAGATCAACAACGTTTACTGTTGCCGATCGGCCGCGCCTGAATCCAGCCATGGCATCTGGACAGATTTCATAGTGCTCCAAGTACCATTCCAGTCGTGTTAGAATCACTCTTTCCATTGTTTTTCCCACGCAACTGGCAAGCGCGATAGGACGGCATGAGGAAATGTCCAGAGGCGATTTACCAGCTTTGAAAAGCGGACTGAGGAGACTTGGCTTCCATGCTTGGGGAACTGTAGCAGCCTGCCAGGAGTCGTTGTATAGGTGCAGGAGTGCCTTCCGAGCTTCGTCTCCAAGGTTACAAAGAGCACGATATGTGATGCCGTCAGGTCCTTGCTCCGAAGAACGTCTGCACAATGTCAGTGCAGCTTCTAGCTCATCCATAGAAAACGGGCACTACATGCGGAGATCTCGTTAGAGCAATGGGTGGTCGAGCTCCACCGTCCTTGTATCCGTGAAATTTGAGTCGCCGGCCATCCTTCTACAGAAGGATTCTGCGACGTCAATCGCTCTACACTCCAAGTGAAGTGCCAGAGATTTAAACGGGCGTCGGTGACCAAAGGTTGTGCGAAGACCACGGGCAGTTCTCCATATAACCCATAAAGGTTCTCGCGGATCGACCGACTCGCAGAAGGATACCCATCGTCGCTGTATTTTCTTTTGAGTGTGTCTAGCCAGTCTCAAATCATCCTTCCACTTTCTGCGTCTATATCTTCGTTCCGCGCGACGGCACATTGCGCGAAGTTTCTCGAGTTCGATTTCGAAATCGGTGTGTGTGTAACTCGCGTAACTTGTCAAAAGTGAATGCGTGGTGTTCTGCAGGACTTCCTTTATCGCGGCCTCAAGGTTATAAAACAAGCCGTCCCTACAACATTCTTCCATTATCACCATGAATTTCTGCCAATCGGTGCATTGGAGGGCTCTGGTGGACTTGGAGGTGGTCAAACCTTCTATCCTCAAATAAGTTGGAATGTGGTGACTACCTCGCGTTTCCAAATGTGAAAACCAGTGCACTTTTCTCGTGAACGAGCGTGAAACAAGAGCAAGGTCCAGGCAGCTGCTGTAGGCTGATCCACGTAGATATGTAGGGCTTGCAGGTTCTCGTGGAGGTCTAGCAGGTTGAGCTCGTGGAAGCGAGGACCATTCTGCGGGAGGTGCGACTGCTGTCCCTGCCTTTGATTTCGCATTGTCCGTCTTCGAGGAGTTTGGTGTTCATGAGGTAGCCGCTTTCATGGAGGATGACATCTCGCTATCGGCAGAGCAGTCTTTTCGTGGTGTTCTTCGGTGTCGACGCCGCCGCCACCGTGGTGTAGCGGCCGCCTCTCTGTGCGTTTAATTGTCCCGCACCATAAGCTTGAGTACCGCGGGCTAGTTCCGCACGCGTGCGCAAACTTTGGATGAGGCTTCATAAGCACCATGGCAGCTGGGACACCGTAACACAGTTGCACCACAGCGCTTACGCAAACAACCTGAGCAGGCCGGTGAATCACAAGTTATATCGAAGACGTCCTCGACTTGTGCAAGAAGGCCAACGGAACCATGTCTGAGTCTGACAAGATCCCGAGCGTAATGAAAGGCATTGACGACGATACCTTCACCATGCTGCTCGCCAAAAACCCTGGAACAGTGGCCGAGGTCATACCGCTGCGCCAGAGCTACGAGGAGCTGCGCCGGCAGCGTTCGATGACCCGTCGCTCCCCATCACGCGACGCAGAGCTTGCTGGCTTGGCGGCAATATCTGACCAGGCCGCGTTGCTGGCAGAAGTCAAGTCAGTCGTGTGCGAGGAAATTGTACGCCAGTTCTGTCTCGTGGTCTACATATATATATATATATATATATATATATATATATATATATATATATATATATATATATATATATATATATATATATATATATATATATATATATATATGATGCTACGTGACGCCACAGATAACTCGAAACTCGATAGGGAAGAAGACGATGTCTGAGCTATCGTGCAGACTGGGTTCCATCTTGTATGCCTGCCTGTTTTATCGACAGTAAACATATTTCTCAGACGCCTTTTCCCGGTAACATTTTGGTGGAGAGTACGGGTCCTCCCAGAATCAAAATTCACGACGATTCTACGCAGCGGACGTTCCTTGGCTGCTTCTACGATGGCTGATCACGACGAGAACGAGGATTCGTCGGTGCCTTCCCCAAGCGTGCCTCGTCCAACCGCGCAGCGTCCGACAGCGTCGCATCCAGCCGTCACGAACCGCACCCTCGTTCTGACGACGCCACATGACCCAGGCACCTTTTCCGGCAACGATGACAAGGATGTCGAAAAATGGCTTCAGCTATGCGAACGGGTGAGCGCACTATACAACTGGGACCCGACGCTCATGTTGGCCAACATTCTATTTTATCTTGAGGGCACGGCCAAAGTCTGGTTTTCCAACCGCGAGGAAGAAATCACGAGTTGGGATATTTGCAAACACAAACTCATCGACCTCTTTGGCAAGCCCATTGGACGTCATCGTTCGGCGCAGAAAGAACTCGCGTGCCGACTGCAGTCCTGCACCGAGTCATACGTGACATACATTCAGGATGTGCTCGCCCTCTGCCGCACGGTTGACGACAAAATGCCGGAATCCGAAAAGGTCGCGCACATCCTCAAAGGAATCGCGGATGATGCCTTCACTCTCCTCGTGTTCCGCAACTCTTCGACAGTGGACGACGTCATCAACGAATGCCGACACTTTGAAGAAGCGAAAGTCGTCGTATTACTCCCCAGTTTTCGCGTCTTCCCAACACGGCTGCCACGTCTACCTGCGAAGACGCCCGTCTCCCTTCCGCCGCTGCTACTTCCGACAATATTGTGAGCATCGTCCGCCGTGAAATCGAGGCAGCATCTCCTATGGTTGATCATGCCCGTGCCACTGACGATTCTCGTGCAACGATTTCTTTAATACAGACCGTTCCCAACACGGCTGCCACGTCTACCTGCGAAGACGCCCGTCTCCCTTCCGCCGCTGCTACTCCCGACAATATTGTGAGCATCGTCCGCCGTGAAATCGAGGCAGCATCTCCTATGGTTGATCATGCCCGTGCCACTGACGATTCTCGTGCAACGAATTCTTTAATACAGACCGTTGTGCGCCAGGAACTGTCCAACGCCGGACTACAGACGCTCTGCCCAGTTAACCGACCCGACCAATTACCTAGTGCACCTGATATGTCCCGCGCTCCGTACAACCGTCCACGTTACCGGAACTCGGCTCAATGGCGAACCTCCGATGACAGACCTATCTGCTTCTTCTGCGGACGAGTCGGCCACATTTCACGTCATTGCCGTAATTCCTGGAATTGGCAGCCATGGCCGCACTACGCCAACACCCGGCGCCCACCTAATGGTTCCCGCATGCCAATACACGTTGACCACGACAATGCTTCGCTACCCATGCCCGCTCGACCAAACCGCTCGCCGTCGCCATCCGGACGCCTGCCCCGCTCACCTAACCGTCGCCGCTCTCCCTCTCCCTCCTACCTCCACCAGTCCTCGGAAAACTAACGGGCGCAGCTCCTAGAGGTGAGCCTGCCTTGACGACCCGACCCGAAATTCCTCTGCCCACGCTACCCGGACACAAGAACTTGATCAACGTAAATGTAGACGGCACACCTGCAATAGCACTCATTGACACTGGCGCTCACATATCAGTAATGAACTCTAGTCTTCGTGCTGGGCTAAAGAAAGTGCTTACGCCTGCTCCTATCATTGTTGTCCGAGTAGCCGATGGAGCAACGTCAGCTGTCACTGGGATGTGTGCCGCCCGTGTCACCAAGGCTGGATGTCATACTTCTGTTCTGTTTTACGTCCTAGACCACTGCCCACATGACATCATTCTGGGATTAGATTTTCTGTCGGAGCATTCCGCCCTAATTGACTGTTCTGCTGGTGTTGTTCAACTCGCTCTACCACACGCCGTTGACCCTCCTGCTCCTGCGCCGCCAAGGCTATGCTCCGTCGGGTACATTCGCCTATGCTGTCGAGCTGTGACGTATATAGACGTCTCTTCCGATCCGCCTGTGGCCGACGGAGATTATGTCGTGTCACCTAACGCTACCGTCCTCTCTTCGTTCAATGTAACGTTCCCGCACACGATTATCACTCTGAAGGACAACGTGGCACGTCTCCCTATTGTGAACTTTGGACTTTGCTCGCGAGTACTGCCCCGAGGAATATGCCTTGCAACACTTGCCCCGGCCGGCGACTACCACATTTCCGCCTTAACAGATTATACAGCGTCACCTGCCAGTCTTGAGTTGGGCACTACACGAGATGACATAATGAAAATGATCGCATCCGGTCTCCCTGGAGAGCAGGTGCACGCGCTTCGTGGCCTTCTTGCGTCGTATCAAGACATCTTTGATCTCCACGACCGACCGCTAGGCCAAACGACCGTCGTAAAGCATCGGATTAACACCGGCGATGCAAATCCGGTACATCGGCGGCCCTATCGGATATCCCTCACCGAACGCCACGTGATCCAGAAAGAAGTTGACAAGATGCTTGCTCGGAACATCAGTGAGCCTTCTTCAAGCCCCTGGGCTTCGCCTGTCGTCCTCGTCAAAAAGAAAGATAACAGCTGGCGTTTCTGTGTCGACTACCGGAATATTAACAAGGTAACGAAAAAAGACGTGTATCCCCTGCCACGGATAGATGACGCCCTTGACTGCCTTAGTGGAGCAAATTATTTTTCTTCCATCGACCTCCGTTCCGGCTACTGGCAGATAGCAGTTGATGACATGGACCGTGAAAAGACAGCGTTCATAATTCCCGACGGACTCTATCAGTTTAAAGTAATGCCGTTCGGGTTATGCAATGCCCCAGCTACATTCGAACGAATGATGGACGCTCTCCTTCACGGTTTTAAATGGTCAATCTGCTTGTGTTACCTTGATGACGTCATTGTCTTCTCACCGACTTTCGAAACCCACCTCGAGCGTCTCTCGACCATTCTTTCTGTTTTCCGCAAGACAGGGCTTCAGTTAAACTCGTCGAAATGTCACTTCGGCAGCCGCCAACTCACTGTCATCGGTCACCTTGTTGATTCTTCTGGTGTTCGTCCCGACCCTGAGAAAATCCGCGCAGTCAAAGATTTTCCTCTGCCGACCTCCGCGAACGACGTTCGGAGCTTTCTGGGCCTCTGCTCCTACTTTCGCAGATTTGTGCGGAATTTCTCTCACGTCGCGCGCCCACTCACGGAACTACTGAAGAAAGATGTGACTTTTGTTTGGGGACCTGAACAAGCCAGCGCATTCGCTGAACTGACCACCAGACTTACGACGCCACCGATTCTCGGCCACTTTGATATGTCCGCTCCAACCGAAGTGCGCACCGACGCAAGTGGCCATGGAATCGGAGCAGTTTTGGCACAAAGACAGCATGGCTGCGAGGGGTTCATCGCATACGCTAGCCGCCTCTCATCGCCAGCGGAACGAAATTACTCAATCACTGCTCGTCTGGGCAGTAGGTAAATTTCGGCCATATTTGTATGGACGGCCATTCACAGTTGTAACTGACCATCACGCCTTATGCTGGCTGTCGTCCTTAAAAGATCCTAGTGGACGTCTCGGCCGGTGGGCTCTACGGCTACAAGAATATTCGTACACAGTCTTTTACAAATCGGGCCGCCACCATGAAGATGCCGACTACTTGTCCCGTCATCCAGTCGACCCACCGGGCGTTTCTGAGAGCGGCGAGTCTACTTGCGTGTTGGCACTGTCCGCCTTCGGCAACATCGGAGATGAGCAACGTCGTGATCCTCACTTGAGAGATATTATCCTTCGGCTGACTGGTCCCACAACTCCTCCGTCTCTCCGTATGTTCCTGCTCCGAGACGGCGTATTATATCGCTACAGCATGCATCCTGACGGACCTGAGCAGCTACTGGTCATACCCCAACATATGCGTCAGACTGTCCTCGCGCAGTTACATGACATCCCAATGGCTGGTCACTTGGGGGTCTCAAGAACTTATGACCGTGTTCGACGTCGCTTCTTTTGGCCTGGTATGTACCGATCCGTCCACCGTTACGTCGCTTCTTGTAAATCCTGTCAGCACCGCAAAAAGCCCATAACCCTACCAGCGGGACGCCTTCAGCCCATTGAGATACCATCGGAACCATTTTATAGGGTAGGTCTTGACCTACTTGGACCTTTCCCTTTATCGGTCAGTGGGAACAAGTGGATAGCAGTCGCCACGGACTACACCACTCGGTATGCCATCACGCGGGCCCTTCCTACCAGTTGTGCAACCGACGTCGCCGACTTTCTCCTAGAAGACGTCATACTACATCACGGCGCCCCTCGACAACTACTTACCGATCGGTGTCGCTACTTCCTATCCCAGGTTATACAAGACATATTGCATTCTTGCGCTACAAGACACAAGTTCACAACAGCCTATCAACCTCAAACCAACGGGCTCACAGAACGGCTAAATCGAACTATCACAGAAATGCTCGCCATGTACGTTTCCCCCGACCATCGTGACTGGGACGCGGTCCTGCCATTTGTGACATTTGCCTATAATACTTCCCGGCATGATACTGCAGGTTTGTCGCCTTTTTTCCTCATGTATGGACGAGAACCCACGTTACCTTTTGACACGCTCCTTCCTACCGTTACCCACACATCGGACTACGCCCGCGATGTTATCTCTAGAGCTCTACAGGCACGTGAAATTGCTCGCCTGCGTCTTAGTGATTCGCAAGACCGCCAACGACTGCTCTACAATGCCCGCCACCGCGATGTCAACTTCCAGCGTGGTGACACGGTCCTTCTCAACACGCCATTACGGCGAGTTGGCCTGTGCGAAAAGCTGACTTCCCCATACTCAGGTCCGTACCGTGTCGTGCGCCAAGTTACCGACGTGACCTATGAAATTGAACCATTTCACAGCACCAGCGCGCGCTCGTGTTCTGACGTTGTCCACGTCTCTCGGCTGAAGCGATACCACTCGGACCAACCGAGCACCGAGACGGTGCCTTCGCCGCCGGGGGTGATGCTACGTGGCGCCACAGATAACTCGAAACTCGATAGGGAAGAAGACGATGTCTGAGCTCTCGTGCAGACTGGGTTCCATCTTGTATGCCTGCCTGTTTTATCGATAGTAAACATATTTGTCAGACGCCTTTTCCCCGTAACAATATATATTAAAAAGGCCTTTATTGACGGCACTAGTCGACGAAGCACAACGGCGACAGTCAAGACAGAGCACGGACTCTGAGCGCGAGCAGCGTGCTGTCCGAGAAGAGCGGAAGAGAACGACCCACTAGTACGCGCTCGAAAGGGCGACTCATTAGAGAATTCCAACGCTTCGCTAAAATTACCCCGGGTACGAAAAGGGAGCCGCCGGGCGACCTAATCCTTGTCACTATGAGCGGGTCATGGTAGGCTTTGAGGCGCTCCACGTTGACAATGTCGCGCCCTCGACGGCGCATGTCCGAAGATGGTTCAAGGGGTTCGATCACATAGTCGACCGGGGACGTGCGTTTGACGACATGGTAGGGGCCGTCGTATTTCGGCAGTAATTTTGAAGAGAGGCCAGGTGCAGTGGTTGGGACCGAGAGCCATACGAGCGCTCCAGGGAGGAACGTGAGCGGAGAAGCGGTGGTGTCACCGCGAATGCTCTTCTGCCGCTCTTGGTCATGCGTAGTAAATGTCTTTGCAAGCTCCCGACACTCCTCAGCAAGTCTTGCTGTGGCAGAAATAGGCGCACACTCAGACGGGTCCGGCTTGTATGGAAGGATTGTGTCGATTGTGTGCCACGGGTCGCCAGGCATTCCTTTTCGGTGACGGTGTAATTGGTCTCGGCTTTAGTAAGCGTACGACTTGCATATGCCACGACATATTCAGGAAACCCTGGTTTGCGCTGCGCAAGGACAGCGCCAAGGCCAACACCGCTAGCGTCTGCGTGTACCTCTGTAGGTACCATAGGGTCGTAGTGGCGTAGTATGGGAGGTGACGTCAACAAACGACGGAGCTTTGCGAAAGCGTCGTCGCACTCTGAAGACCACGAATGGAGGGGCCCGTTACTTCCGAGGAGCTTCGTCAGTGGCGATATCATAGTCGCGAAGTTTCGAATGAAGCGCCGAAAATAGGAACACAGTCCTACGAAACTGCGCAGTTTCTTTGACGGGCGTAGGTTTGGGGAACTCGGTCACGGCCCGAAGCTTGGCTGGATTGGGGAGAATTCCGTCCTTGGACACGACGTTGCCGAGCATTGTCAGCTGCCGTGCTGCAAATCGGCACTTCTTTAGATTCAGTTGCAGACCGGCGTCGCTCAAACGCGTCAAAACATGTCGTAGGCGTTGAAGATGCGTGGAGAAGTCCGGAGCAAACACGACGACGTCGTCGAGGTAGCATAAGCACGTGTGCCATTTCAGGTTGCGCAGA
Source organism: Rhipicephalus sanguineus (assembly GCF_013339695.2). Lineage (NCBI taxonomy): Eukaryota > Metazoa > Arthropoda > Arachnida > Ixodida > Ixodidae > Rhipicephalus > Rhipicephalus sanguineus. The sequence continues at coordinate 133,995,419 of NC_051177.1, forward strand.
ACGGTATCCATCGTGCGCTCAAATGTGGCGTGTGCATTACACAGCCCAAATGGCATGACGTTGAATTCGTACAGACCGTCGGGCGTGACAAAGGCGGTCTTCGGTCGAGCGTCATCAGCCATAGGTACTTGCCAGTGTCCTGAGCGCAAATCGATAGATGAAAAGAATTTGGCGCCTTGCATGCTGTCAATCGCGTCGTCTACTCGCGGCAGTGGATACACGTCCTTACGAGTGATCTTGTTCAGTCGCCTGTAGTCCACACAGAACCGCACAGAACCGTCCTTCTTCGCAACAAGAACGACAGGAGACGCCCAGGGGCTGTTAGAGGGTCGAATGGCATCGCGTCGAAGCATGTCCTCGACTTGCTCGGTGATTACACGGCGTACTGTGGGAGATACGCGATATGGACGTTGGCGCAGTGGCAGGTGGTCGCCAGTGTCGATGCCATGCGTAACGGCCGACGTGCGGCCGAGAGAAGTTTGAGCGACATCGAAAGAAGGGCGAAATTCTTCCAACAGGTCCAGAAGCTGGGAACGCTGGACCTGCGTACGGTTGTCAGCTATGGAGGAACCAAATACGTCAGCGGGTGATGAACCAGACGTCGAAACAGCACTGCGCGTACTTGAACTACCGCCGTGCGAGCCATCGGGTTCACCCATAACTTGTGCGTCTTCGAGGGGTTCCACGCTGCCGAGATATTCCCCTCGCACCAACGTAACACTGTACGTGGAGGGGTTGATTACAAAAATAGAGGTGCTGCCCTGAGTGACTTGAACGGTCACGAAAGGCACCAGCAAGCCTTTCCTCGTACAAACACGGTCATACGGCGAGAGGAGTGGAACGGTGTCGGGTAGACTGGCGCAGTAGACTGACACCGCCGTTGACGAGTTTGCAGGCACTTTGATGTCGTCTTTGACGAGTACCTTGCTCCCATCCGATGGACTGCCTGCCGGTGTCAAATGAAAGAATGGTGAGAGCTCTATTTCGGCGGGTGCGCAATGAATTACGGCGTCGTGGCGGGAGAGAAAATCACATCCGAGGATGATGTCGTGAGAGCATGCAGGCATTATGATCAATTCGACGGCGTACATAGCGTCCTTAATCGCGACGCGGGCGCTGCACACCGCTGTCGGGTGAATACTTTGGCGCTGGCTGTACGGAGGGAGAGCCCGGAAAGTGGCGTCATTTTTCGCAGTATTCGGCTAAGCTTTGCGTCCATAAAGGATACGGCGGCTCCAGTGTCAATAAGGGCAGATGCACGAATACCGTCCGCAAACACGTCTATCACGTTCGAAGGGCTTCGCTGAGGGCTTTCACAGTTCGGTAGCATGGCAGCACTTGCCTCGTGGACTGCGACGACTAGCTTTCCTGGTCACGTGGGACCAGACGTGGCCGCATCGGGGACAGTGAGTGGCGTCGTAGTGACGGTGAAGGGCGGGTAGAGGGGGCTGGGCGAGACGGCGGTGACATAGGCGGCGGTGAATCGTAATACGGGCGGCTTGACTGGCTTGGGATGGTTGAGCCGACTGGAGGCGACTGCACGCGATTGCAATAGCGGGCGACGTGACCGGCGCAACCGCACGCAAAGCAGATGGGGCGGTTGTCGGAAGTGCACCATCGGTTCGCCGGGGTAGGTCCCATCCACGGCCCAAGACGCGGTGGACGGGGCGGCGGCTTATAGGACTGCATGGTGGGCTGCAGTCGTGGCCTAGGAATGACGTCAGCGTACGCAGCCGGCACACTCGCCTCGAAGGCCTGTGGTCTGGCGACGGCTTCGGCGTAAGTATGTGGGGTAGACACAGGGATCGCTTGGGGTGGCCTGGCTACAACTTGCGCTTAACTGAGCGGCGCAGGCGCCGGAGGTTGCTTGTGGTATTCCGGCATGACCTCCGCGATTTCCTGTTGAATAGCGCGGCGTAAAGAAGGCAGCAGTGTGGTCGACGGCTGTTCAACATACTGCGACTGAGGGAAGGCCAGGAGAGAAAACTGGCGGGCGATTTCCTCGCGCACAAATGACTTGATCGTGGCGAGCGAGGCCGAGTGATCAGAAATGGCCGACAAGCCAGCGAGATCGGCGCCGCGTGATGGAGGTCGACGGGTCAGTAACCGCTGCCGGCGCAGCTCCTCGTAGCTTTGGCAGAGCGTGATCACCTCTGTCACAGTACGAGGGTTCTTGGCAAGCAGCATGGTGAAGGCATCGTCGTCGATGCCTTTCAGAGCGTTGCGGATCTTGTCAGACTCAGACATCGTTTCGTCGGCCTTCCTGCACAAGTCGAGGACATCATCGATGTAGCTCGTAAAAGACTACCCGGTCTGCTGAGCGCGTTCACGTAAACGCTGTTCGGCTTGCAGTTTACGAACGGCGGGGCGGCCAAACACGTTGATGATGGCGGTCTTGAAATCAGACCACGTGAGGAAATCGCTTGCGTGGTTATTGTACCAGAGGCTTGCCACACCCGCGAGGTAGAAAACCAGGTTGCTCAGTCCTCCGGCCTCGTCCCATTGGTTGGGTACGCTCACGCGCTCGTATATCGCGAGCCAGTCCTCCACGTCAGTGCCAACCGCGCCGGTGAAGACATGGCATGGCAGAGGGTATGGCAGAGGGTATGGTGCGGGATCGAAGCGCCAGGGGCATCGAACGGAGACCGAAGTTGGTTGGACGGCGCAGCACTGTCCACCAAATTTTAAAGGCCTTTATTGACGGCACTAGTCGACGAAGCACAACGGCGACAGTCAAAACAGAGCGCCAGGAGCGTGCTGTCCGAGAAGTGCGGAAGAGGACGACCCACTAGTAAGCGCTCGAAAGGGCGATGCATTACAGGCTTCGAACGCTTCGCTGCACTATATATATATATATATATATATATATATATATATATATATATATACAGTAGAACCCCGCTGATACGTTTTTGAAGGGACAGTAGGAAATAAACGTAAGAGACGGGAAACGTAACAGCCGAAAAACAGGAAAAACGGCAAAATATTTAGTGGTACAGAATTTTATTTCAATTCTTACGAGCAGCACGAAAATTGGCGCGCTCAGCCGCGATCTAGTCGATGGATAGAAACGCGGAGCTTAGGTCGGCCTCATCCACAGAAATGTAATCAACGTATGTGATTTTTTAAACACCAACAGCTGTAGGCATGAAAGAACTAAGCACACGCAATCACGACCGGCGCGGCGAGTCCGACCGCGAACCGCACGCACGACCATGCGAGCTCCAACCAGCTCGAACTCCTCCAGCTCTCCGACAAATAACGATGATGATGAGTCTACGCCAACGCGATGGCAGAAGTGAATGCCAATCTCGAAGGCCTTGCTTTCGCAAGCAATTACGTCATACACGCCATGTTTGTGCAATACAAATATCAAAGGCTATGCTTTTGTCAATAGTAAATGCCAATCTCGAAGGCCTTGCTTTCGCGAGCAGTTACGTCATAGACGCCATCTTTGCAATTTGAATCTCGAAGGCCATGCTTTTGTTTGCATCAATTGAAAGATTCTGTTGCTTGCGCCTCTCATGCGGCTAATATTACGGTCAAACGAGGCCAAGCTGCGTGAAAATGCACCATGGCGGCTCTCTTTGGTAGTCACTCGGTCGGCTCCGAGCGCACTTCGCGACGTATCATACGGGAACGGGCCGACAGTTACGACGTAACAGCGGGGTTCCCAATACATTGTATCCTATGGGAGCTATGCCGGGACCGGCGGAAAACGACGTAACAGCCCGGGAAAACGCAGCCGTGAGGAAAGTAACAGCGGGGTTCTACTGTATATATATATATATATATATATATATATATATATATATATATATATATATATATATTTTAATGAAGAAACTGTAAGGCCGTTTGCCTGGGGGTGAAACGCGGATGCGTAGTGGTGCTGTACACCTGCCGTGCAAAGGTACTGTTTCAGTTCCCGGCTGCGAAACGTTGTAGCACGATCGGATATTAATATCTTTGGCAAGCCATGCCTCCATTCATGTCGGTGCTTCAGGAAATTGGTAAGGTAAGTGGTCGCAAGAGATGGCACGGCTTCCACTTCCACGTATTTCGACAGGCAGTCTACTGCTACAAAGATGTAGCGGTTTCCCGCAGGGGTGGTGGGTAGAGGTCCTATGTAATCGATGCCAACCGTGTGGAAAATAGTCTCAGGTATTAAAATAGGGGTTAGTAATCCAGGCTGGCGCCCCGGCAGTCGCTTAAACTGCTGACAGATTTCACAACTGGCGACGTACGAACGGACACTACTTTGCAGCTTCGGCCACCAGAAACGTTCTTTTAACTTGCGGAGCGTGGCATGTTGGCCGGTGTGTCCGCCTTCTCGGGATTCATGAATGGCTCGTAATATTTCTAATCGGTAAGACTTCGGGACGACCAGCAACTAACGGTCTTGAGATCGGTCCTCTTGCCAGTGACGTCGGTACAATGCGCCATTGCGCATTACAAACATCGAGTCGTTTACTTTGCCAGCGATAGATGCAATAATTAATGCCAAGTCTTTGTCCTCCTGTTGAACTTTGGAGATGTCCAGCTGGGCGAAAAAAATTGTGGTTTTGCCTGGTCTGTGGCACACAGTCAATGGGGTTCCGTGAGAGGGCATCGGCGACGTTGTTTAGCCCCCCGGCGCGATGGCGCACATCGAAATCGTATTCTTGCAGCGTGATTATCCACCGGGCAAATTTGTGCTTTAGTTGCTGCTTGGAAAACATCCATGCTATTGCAGCAATATCGTTCACCACCGTGAATTTGCGCCCGAAAAGATAATGTCGGAATTGATCATCGACACCCCATACCACTGCAAGACATTCTTGCTCATAAGAGTGATAGTGGTGCTCGGTGTCTGCATGTTTCGGGCTGGCGTAAGCAACAACATGTTTTTTGCCATCTGGATCGCGCTGCACTAGCACTGCGCCTAGACCAACTTGGCTGGCATCGGTGTGAACTTCGGTGGTCCAGTCATCATTGAAGTTACTTAATATTGGGCAGCAAGTGAGCTTTTGTTATGTCGTTGGAAAAGCGTCTTCTTGCAAAGTGCCCCATTCAAACCGTGCGTCCTTTTTAAGAAGACTTCTCAAGGGAGCTGCGATCGAAGCGAAGTGAGGAATAAACTTTCGCAAATACGAAGCCATAGCCGTAAATGACTGAACGTGTTTCAAGCAGGTTGGTGTGGGATACCCCGACACCGCAACTATGCGCGACAGGAGCGGCTGAATGCCGATAGGAGATATATTATGTCCAAGGTATGAAATCTTGGGCAGCCCAAATTGGCACTTCTCTCGGTTGAAACGGAATCCTGCTTCATATAGTCTGTGCATCAATTCGTCGAAATTGCTAAGATGTTCATCCTCTGTCTTGCCAACGACCAGGATGTCGTCGAGGTATACCACACAGGCTTGATTCTTCAGAGATCCTAGCACGGAATTCATCGCACGCTGGAATGTGCTAGGAGCCGTTCGCAGTCCGAACGGCATGTGGTTGAACTCATACAAGCCCGAAGGAGTGCTAAAGGCAGTCTTACATTTATCTTCCTCCGCGACGTTGACCTGCCAGTAACCTGGGCGTAAATCAAGGGACGAAAAGAACTTGCAGTGGCGTACTGTATCAACAGCGTCATCAATGCGAGGTAAAGGCTACGAGTCAGGCGTTGTACACTTGTTGAGCTGCCTGTGATCCACGCAAAAGCGCAACGATCCGTTTTTCTTTTTTACAAGGACGACTGGTGCTGCCAACGGGCTTGATGACGGTCTAATAATGCCCGTGGCGAGCATTTCATCAACTTGTTCTCCGATTACTGTACGCTCTCGTTCAGCGTACCTTCGCAGTGGCACGCATATTAGCGGATGGTCGCCCGTTGGTATACGATGTAGCAGCAAATTAGTGCCCGGGAGTTCCGCAGTATTCCCAGCAAACACTGATTCATGGCGAGCCAGTACAGAAGATAGGGTAGGGGAAGTGGACTGCTCACCTGTCGGTGGTGGCCGTGTCGTCGCTGTTTTCCCAGGTGTGGCAGGCCGGAGCTCGACGTGGCCGCGATCTATGGTGAGCTGGATGTCGTCAGACAACAAGAAATCTGCTCCCAAGATGAGGTCGGCAGGGAGGTCTTCGAAAACAGCAACAGCTGGAAGAGCTTTAGTCCCCGCTGGCGTCCGGACTGAAATTTCGACCATGCCCACTGGCATGGCAGTTCCTCCAAGTCCGCAAAGTGGTGGTTGCGTCCACGGCCGGATAGTGTCTGGAGCATGACGTTGGTGTAGTGCCGTCCGTTCTGCGCCGGTATCAACCAGTGCAGACAAGTCACCTATTCCCTCGACATGGACTGACACCTGAGGAGTTGGACAGGCCTGGTAATGCATTCGGGTCTGTGAAGGTTGACGGCACTTCCTTTGCGTTGTGGCCTATTCGGCCGCACTTAGAGCATCCACGTCGTGATGAGAGGGGCGGCGAACGTTCGGTCGCTAGTGTGTCGAAGCTCAGACGACGGCGAGTATTCTGCTGCAATTCGGCTGCCTTGTGAGCGAACGCCTGGGGTGACACTTCAGGTGTCTGGGAAGATAAGATGGCAGCATGGGTCGAATCAAAAAGCCAATCAACGACGTGCTGGCGGGCAGCTGGAGAGATCCATGTAATGCCACAGTTTTCTAGAAGCCTGAGCTTATCGTAGACTCATTGACGGACGTCTTCACAGGGAGCCTGCCGACGCGATCGCATGCGCATGAAGTGGTCGTCGTATGCAGAGGGATGCGGGCTGAAGGCAGTGGCGATGGCTGTAGTCCATTCGCTCCAGGAATGGTACTTATAGCCATCGTACTGATGCCACGTCTTGTCAAAACCGCGCAGTCTGCCTTCGGCTAGCGATATCGTGGCGTCGTCAGGCCAAGCGAATCGACGGGTCAACCAATTGATCGCTTGCAACCAGGCAGTGGGGTCCTGTTCCACGCCACTAAATTTGGGAATTTCGTCGAACGATGGCGAAGGCAATGCGGTGCGTTCACAGGCTGCTGTGAATGAGACGGTAGCGTCTTCAAAACGCTTGGACAAAGTGGAGATGGCCTGCCTCACCGCAGAGAGGTCGCTGGCGGTCGCAGGCGAGAGATTAGGCCTGTCTTCTGGCGACGATACTGTGGTTCCTTCAGTTGCGGTACCGGGGGCGAAGTCCAAGGGAGCGTGTACAGCATCCCTTGGCTGTGAAGCGGATTGTGAAGGCAAGCCAGTTCAGTCGCCGACCGGAGCTGCAATGGCGCCTGCAGACAGCGCGCTGGATGCGGTACCCGCGGTGGCCAGGTAGGATACCGTGGCCACGGTAGCAGAAGCAGAAGGACGCTGGAAAGTGCGTCCACTTCGTAGCACAGTTTCTGACTGCAGGTCGTCGCGCAGAGGTTCGTTGCGCGGCTGCGCCATTGTAATGAAGAAACACAGAGACAGCACCCGTTCATGTGCCAGCTGTTCTATATTCTGCTTCCTCTTCCTCGCTCCCCAGCCCGTGCCCCGCAGCTGCCGTGCCGCTCTTCATTACAATATATATATCTCCCACGTTTAAAATGTCCATATATACCCTATAAAGGCGTTTTTTGACGGCACTAGTCGACGAAGCACAACGGCGACAGTCAAGACAGAGCGCGGACTCTGAGCGCGAGGAGCGTGCTGTCAGAGAAGAGCCGAAGGGGACGACCCACTAGAGAGCGCCCGAGAGGGCGACCCATTACATAGACTTCCAACGCTTCGCTACAACCCCAAAAAGTGGACGAGGGGATGGCCGCCGCGGTAGCTCAGTTGGTAGAGCATCGGACGCGTTATTCGAAGGTCGCAGGTTCGGTCCCTGCCCGCGGCAAGTGATCTTTTCGTCCACTTTTCTTTCTTCAACATTTACCTTACATTTACTACTAATAACATCCTCTATACTTTCCTTGGCATTATTGTCTGTAAGTGCTCATTAATATTGTGCATAACAAAGAAAAGGGAGCCTTTAAGATTTGCACTTCTTTCCTTCATTCATAGCGAGGGCCTCGTTCTGGCAGACTTCATGCTTTGTAATAAGTTTACGTGCTACGTGATAGGGATGGTAAAATCGATGAACGATTATTCGATTAATCGATTAAAGGTCATCAATTAATCGATTATTCGTCATCGATTTCCGGCTTTTGATTAATCGAATTAATCGATTAAAATTATTTGATTAATCGATTAAGGCACCCCCCCTTCCCGCTCTGAACCTCGCCCCTTGGCCGGAGCGCATTACTTCGAGGCGCGCTATCCTGAGACGCAGATGTCGTGCACATCGCCTCTCTTTCACTGCTTTCACTACAGCGCATATTTCTGCGCCAGCTGTACGAGCCCGGAGCTGGCGGCGGCCATACCCCGCAGAGAAAGATATCAACTCGCCCTGATCTCCGTCGCGTATTGGCGGCGAGATCGAGCACAACCGGCACCTAGCGGCGAGCTGACGAAACCCTGTGGTGTGGATGGCTCCTTGTGTCGTCAGCTAGCCACACCGTGTTCGCATGTGCGCGTACGTCATGCAGGTCCTCATATTACACCTTATTCTGTGGTGCTAGCACAGTATCAAATGCTTGTACTTATGCTTACACGATATACATAACCATTTCGTCTTACGAGACTTGTATGCGCTCTAATAAGCGTGTACATGTACGTGTCGGTATGGCACTACGCCTAACGATCCATTTGTCAAGATCATTTCAATCTGGGAATCACTTTCTCGTTGAAGCACATCCCATAGTGTATTTGTCGTCGTCCTGAACGAAAAAAAGGTACTAAATATTGAGGTGTGTGAATGCAGAATTTTAGCGACACCATCTCTTGAAGTGTTGGCGATTTGGAAATACTTGTGATACCGCAAAGCATGAACTAGCGTCTGCATAGGCCGGTTAGCCTTGAAAGAGACCTGAAGCCATGTATTTCTATAGCAGTACGTGTATTCATGCAAACAGAAAATCAGAGTGCACAAAGTTCTACTTCATCTAATTACGCAGAAAAATAGGCTCTTTTGATTGTAGCCGCTAGAGGAAGAAGCAAATGCTCAATTGGGGCAGTCGCGCAACAATATTTATATTGTGGTATAGGCAAAACACAATTTAAACACGAGCAAATAAAGCAAGAAAAGACATCGAGCACAGTGCAATACACGAATGTGACCGAAGACCACTACCCCGTTTATTGGCAGGATGCGTTTCTCTCACACGTAATAGGAACGTTAGGCCAATTTAGCGCAATAATTTGGCAGTGAAGGGCATATGCATAATTATTAGGCTGCAGTCAACGCACTCTATTCGCCGACAATAGACTCAAACCGCCTACGGCGAAGCGCCGTTGCGTACATTCGTATGCGCGCAGCTGACCACCTATCCACATAAACGCGGCGGCGCTGCTACGACCTATAGACCTTATGCAAAATATGCTGCCATCTAGCGGCCGCAGTGCGCATTTCCGCCATGTTGAAGGCTAAGCGCGCTCCGCATGTGCACACACGGAGCGTACTTATCGACGCGTGGCGGCTGATAGGAACGGCAATGCCGACATATTTTTGTGTGCCGTGTTGCTGACATTGAGGAAAATGGGATGCTGAAAAAAGGTTAGCAGGAAACTAGCCTCCATGTGTTATTAGATTTCCTTGCGGCCGACGGGAAGCGGCCGATCGTTCCGTTGCTCCGGCCTTACGATTAACGCCGTGTTTACGTTCGCCGTTCTTAATAGACGCGGTATGTGAAAGCACACTCGACACTCATCGGAGAACACTCTTTCGTGTCATGCTGGAACGAGACAGTTTTCGCGCCGTGTACTTTTGCAGGCACAGACAAACCGAATTCGTGTACGAGCTCCAAAGCTGTATCGCGGCTACTCGCGCATGCCTGCGCTGCTGTTGACCGCATTACTTTGTTTATTTCATTTCGATAGCAATTACATGTTAGACAGGTAGCTAGTGCGCGTCATCGATTCTCAGCGAACGAACCGATTGTGCCGGAACGTGTTGTTTGTAGTTTGTTTTCGATTGTGTAGTTTAAAAAGGTAGCGTCTTGCGGGGTGCTTTGCGCGCGTATTGCTTAACTATGCGTATTTGTCAAGCATTTCATGTGCTACCACTGCCGAATTCAGAGGGGCGGCCCGGATGACCTGACACCCCCTCCCCCCTACTTTCTTTTTTTATTTATACCCCAAGAAGAGCACATGTCAGGTTCTCCCAGCTGACGCTGATCGCCCTTCGGAAAAAAATCCTGTATCCACCCCTGTGTGCCATGAAATATTAAACAGATGCCTTTGGGTGGCACATTTCGTATGAAACGAAAAAAAAAATGCTGTTCCCGCAGATGTGTTACATTCGACCATCGGTACGCTACCGTTGGTTACGCGCTGAGGTGGTTTCGCAAGCGTTCAATCGGCGACGCAAAAGTGCCTTGCTGCAACGGGTTGAAATTGTAAGGCGCGAGTTGGCCCCGAAAGCGACGATGTGAACGCGAATACTCTTGGCGGATCGTGTTATTTACGAGTACATGTCGGAAGGCTATTCAATATAAAATACTAGCTAATCGGCGCCTACTTCTCAGTAACTAACGCGTTTCATGTTCACTTTCCACGTGCGTGAGAAGCGGACCTTTCTTACATTTTAATCGTGCGGTAGCTCTATGCAAAACATACATCAGTGACTACATTGTTTCATAAACAACAAACAGGACAACGTTTTTTTTTAAATTAAGATGTACAATACATTAGGTCGACGTAGCTGTCCCTTATGAAATACACTTTGAAATGGGTCAACAGCCCTTTCTTACCGTCATCGCTGTGCTAAGCCGCGTGGCGCGCTAAACCACACGCATGATATCCCGATAGCTATATACCAAGGCTTCATTCGCTACACTAAAAACAGACAACACTTATAACCAAGCGCAAAGCTTCAGTCACAGCGACTACCGGCTTACATGTGACTCGGTGACAAACGTGTACCTCCTTCTCGTTGCGAGGCAGTTCTTCACACGCAATAATTGCCAACGTAAAAACTAGAAAATGCCGGTAACGTGTACAGGCTCGTCTGACATTTTTATGCCCCGGTTGCCCACTGTCAACGCAGATACAAGCAAGAAGCTATAGCAGCGATAGCAATACGATTCGGACACAAGCCTCCAACATGGCGCCGAATCGGTAGTTTCCTCAAACCTCCGACAGATGGCAGCAATTTTGCATAAGGTCTATAGCCCGGCGTCCAAATCCAAGCACTCCCCAATGCTTCAATCCCGGGGAGGAGATGGCTCCACCCCATCGAGGCAGAAATGAACTTGCCCGCTTCTCTCCGGCTCACAGTCTACTGCTGCTACTGCATTCACCTCCTCTCCCTTAATCTGGTTGAGCATCGACTGAGTATACGTGGGGCTTGCGTTGCTTGCGTGTTATATTGCGTAATTATTGCACATTGGTGGTTATACTGCTACCATTGGTATGTAATAATGCCGGCCAATCGGAAGAGGAGCGCAGTATGGTCGTTGTTCGCAGAAGATGAGAAAACGAAAACTGCAAGGTGTAATAAATGTGGCAAGCACTTCTCGAAGCCAGCAACGGAGACAAATATATCACCAGCTGCACGCCCACTCTATTCACGTGCCAAAGAGCCATCTCCCAAATAAAGGTGGTAACGACCAAGGTGACATTGTTGAAAAACCCTATCCTGACGACACCAATCCGCCTCTTCAGGTAAGTTATTAGTATCTCGCTATTTAGCCAACAGCCATCTCCCGACGATGGGCCCCTTTTGTCCAATGTGCGAAAGTGGAAATCTTCGCACACTGGACACAAGGGGCCCGTCGTCGACACTTTCGAAAGTGGGAATTTTCGATCGTGAGCATCTGATAAAAAGACTTCGGTCCATATCAAACACGAACGATGCCTCGCAAACAAAGAGATATCGGTTTTAATGCACACATAAAAAGTGTCTATTAATAGATGAAAACATTCCACTATAAGCAATTAATCGATTAATGGCTAAATCGATTAACGATTACCGATTAATCGATTAAAAATTTTAATCGGCCATCCCTACTACGTGACGCCAACAGGCAGAAAAAAGAGTGCTCCACACTCGCCGTCATGGCTACGGGCAGCGCTGACTGACACTCCCACGTTTATAATGTCCATATATACCCCATAGTTTGACGGGGGAATGGCTGCCGCGGTAGCTCTGTTGGTAGAGCATCGGACGCGTTATTCGAAGGTCGCAGGTTCGGTCCCTGCCCGCGGCAAGTGATCTTCTCGTCCACTTTTCTTTCTCCAATATTTACCTTACATTTACTACTAATAAAATCTCCTATACTTTCCTTGGCATTATTGTCTGTTAGTGCTCATTAATGTTTCGTATAACAAAGAAAACCGAGCCCTTAACATTTGCACTTCTTTCCTTCATTCATAGGGAGGGTCTCGTTCTGGCAGACTTGATGCTTTCAGGTGGTATGCGAGGGATTATTGGTCAGTTGCCAGCTCGTAATAAGTTCAGGTGCTACGTGACGCCAACAGGCAGAAAAGAGAGTGTTTCACACTCGCCGTCATGGCTACGGGCGGCGCTGACTGACAATGCCACGTTTAAAATGTCCATATATCCCCCATAAAGTGGATGGGGGGATGGCCGCCGCGGTAGCTCAGTTGGTAGAGCATCGGACGCGTTATTCGAAGGTCGCAAGTTCGGTCCCTTCCCACGGCAAGTGATCTTTTCGTCGACTTTTCTTTCTTCAACATTTGCCTTCCATTTACTACTAATAACATCCCCTATATTGCCTTGGCATTGTTGTCTGTGAGTGCTCATTAATATTGTGTATAACAAAGAAAACGGAGTCCTTAAGATTTGCACTTCTTTCCTTTTATATATATATATAAGCCCTGACGAAGACCGGTCCTCCGGTCGAAACCGTTGGCAAATAAAATTAAGACAACCGCTTAGTTGTGTCTCTTCTCTCTCTCTCTCTCTCTCTCTCTCTCTCTCTATATATATATATATATATATATATATATATATATATATATATATATATATATATATATATATATATATATATGTATATAAGGGGGGAGGGCGCACTTACGACGATTGGACTTTCTCTTCATAGATCTTCTTAACAGGGCGGAATACAGAATTGAGCGCATCGGTGCTGATTGAAGTGGACTGCAACAATGACGTGATCAACCGGTGGTGTAGGCCAGGTGTAAAGGACCTTTGTGCAAAACGTTGGTGCATATTCATCATGCGCAAGGCCTTATTGGTATCGGCATAATTCATTGCTCTTATTCAGCATGTTATGCGCTGAACACATGATAGTGGTGACATCGAAAGGTTTGCATATATATTTTTTGTTACTCCTCCAAAAGCAAGCTTTGCTTGTGAAGCTGCTCCAAATTTTGAATTTTTTGCTACAAAACGTTTTTTTCCCATAACCTGCTCCAAATTTGAATTTTTCTGCTCCAAAAGCAAGATTATCCTGCGCCGAAAATTGCTCGAAGTCCTATTTTGGCTGTTGAATCACCTGAGTGTATGGTGTCACGTAGCCAGTAGCTATGGCAATCCACTTTATCCCAGCCAGAGACGTTGAGAATCACCCGGTGTTTGCGAGGTAGCTGATGCAGAACGAGACAGTGGCAGGCTAACAAGGGTCGCCCAGAGACATGCGAAAATCCTTGTGGCCTTTTTACAACTCACAAGCAGCATTGGATCGGCTTGTAACGGTAAAGGGCTTGCAGAAAAATGAACGCCGCACGCGATCGTACGTGCGGGTTGTTCCCAGATGTAAAATGCTTGGGTTGTCGTGAAGCAGTTCACGAACAGTAGAACGAAGTATTTCAGCAACTACGAATGGAACCTCCTCCTCGTCCAAGCTGGTGTTGCGTCGTAGAGAATGCCGTCACGGAGGACGAACATGTGGAGCGGCGGGTCAACGGTGTGTTTGTACAGCTCACAAGCAGCATTGGATCGGCTTGTAACGCTAAAGGTCTTGCCAGAAAAATGAACGCCGCACGCGATCTTACGTGCGGGTTGTTCCCAGATGTAAAATGCTTGGGTTGTCGTGAAGCAGTTCACGAACAGTAGAACGAAGTATTTCAGCAACTACGAATGGAACCTCCTCCTCGTTGAAGCTGGTGTTGCGTCGTAGAGAATGCCGTCACGGAGCACGAATACGTGGAGCGACGGGTCAACGGGGTGATAAGTTAGACTAAAATTTATATCGCTAATTCGCAGCATTCAGCTATTAGTTGTACGAGTTGTTGAAGTCAGATATACCAGAAAGACGCGTCGGAATGATTAGCTGAGAAGTCGTTGGGTCTATGGGATAGCGGGATAGGCACTCGCCATCCTGGTATATCGGGACAGACTTGTAAGTCACCTTAAAGCTATATTCTGGAGAGAGATTATACATTCATGATTATAGAGAAGAGTTTCTGCAGAGCACCTGTGATGGATCGTCAATGCAGAACATTTACAGACTTATCTGGCCGTCTGGCGCGTCCTACCTGCACCACTCCAGCACCAATCACAGCACCACTCCGGTTCCTACACCATTCAGAGCGCCACTTCGCATCAGTGTAAGGCTCCGGCTGCCCGTTGGGCAGCGCAGGCTTACACTGATCGGGAGTGGTGCTGTGAATGACAGCCACTGCCTTTTTTATTCTGGCAATCACATGGGGCATTCGCATCAAAATAGAGATAACTGCCTATATACATTTCGATGTATTCCTTCTACATGAGTAAAAATTGACATGAGGTTGCAGCTGCCACCAGGACACCGGCTGCTTCCTGTGTAATTTTTGTGGGGCGGGGCATATCTCCCCACTTTTCCGCCGACGTGTTCTGAAATTTTCCAGTAGGTGCAGGTTACCCCTTCTGTATTCCCGCCATCGGGTCTCCCTCCGCTTGAGCCTATTAGAACTAGGCGGTCGGACTGACAGTTCCAGGCAATGCCCTCGTTTTGGAGGCCCACATACGCGGTGTTTTCAAGCGAAGCTCGCATAGCCTCACTCCAGTCGGCTTTGGTGTCGTGGGTGTTTCCAAAAACGAAAAAGAAAAACCAGCCACTCTCAGAGGCTTGACTGCTGCAAAACTCGTTTAGCAGTGACCGATGACCTGAGGTCTGGCCTTCGGCAGGTCCCCTACTCACCCGCAGATATTTCGCCTGGGCACAGTCACTACATACCACCTATCCACCACTCGCTCTCGCTCCGGAGGAGAAATGGGGTGATCGCGTGTTCGCTCGCCCCGGATGTGCTGTTTCACGCAATTTCAAGGTTGGCTGAGACATGGGCAGGTCGCGTTTGGTTCGGTCCACTGAAGAATAGATGGCCTTGAATGGTCCGTGAACAGCGGGCTCGTGAGCATGCGCGTGCTTGCCGGGCACACATACAGCTTTAGCAAGCGGCAATCGAAACGAAATACCAACGACGCGCTGACTCTTAAGTGAGGGCTGCCCACACTGAAGCAAAAAGACAACGTGGAGCCTATCCGCAGGTGAGGACTGTCGTCGCAGAAGTACAGACACAACGCCGGGCTGCTTCAGAAGTTCGGAAGGCGTACGTGAGAGCAAATAGACAACAAGGGCAGATCCTGAGGTTTGGGCTGCACAGGCACGGTTAAATCCCACTACCGAGCAGCTAGGCGTGGAGTGGGAAGCCGGCATGGGGGAATCTAAACGCAAGCTGCGAGAAGAAAGTCCTGAGCTGCGGGTAAGAATATCACCCGTTTACGAGAGGTTCCTATGCAGAATCAGAAGCTGGGTTCGTGCTAGTTGGTACATTGATTTTATGAAACTGTTAATGTGCAGGAAGACGGGAACAACACAACACACAGAGCGCGAAAAAGAATAAAAGGAGAGAGAGCAAGCATAGAAATAACAGAGAAACTGATAGCCCACTTCACAAAGATGCGCAGAAACCATTCATGAGTGAAGAGAATACACATATGGCGTTTTTCTGTCGCAATAAATATCAGTTGGAAGTAGCGCTTTGTGTGTCGTCTTCTTGTTCCCGTCTTCGTGCGCTTAACAGTTTGATAATTCCAATACAGGCGACGACCAGTGCAGGAGCCGCCGACGACTGTGCTTATCCTACTCATCTATTCCTATCAAGATGGACGATGGCCATGAGCTGGAAGTGCACCAGCATAAGCTACTCGGAGAGCTGTGGTTGAAGCTCCAGTTCTCGGCATGGAAGGAATGAATCTGGACGATGTATTGTGCAGTGCGTATGAAATAAATAAATAAAAATAGGAAGTCAGGCACGCAAACTACGAGCTTCCCGCACTCCCATTTCCAGATATGTGAGACTCCTTTTTTTCATTACTCACACCACCCGCTTATAAGATGCTGGTAGGCCTTCTGCCTACCCTACACAAGGCGTGCTGAGTGTCTGTGATAATCACAACGAACGCCCGGACCTCTCGCCTTCGGCAATCAGTAGACCGGCGGGAGCCACGTGGGCGTCGGACATGGTGGAAATTATTCAGCGGTGCCTTGTTTTTTTCCTGGAGTTGGGAGCCGGGTATTGTCACTACTGCGTCATTCCCGCTCACGTATGTAGCAGTGCCAGCATAAACGGTGTTTGTTCTGGTATTGTATGTCTTGGTTACGGTGCCCGCCTTCGCTTAGCTCATGACCTGCCTCGCGATGGGAGCCAACTTGAATGTTGACCATATCTTGACCTGTACGTCTACCGTGTGTCCGATCCCTCGTATGCTATTCTAGTACGTAGTAAGCTGCAACATTGTCTTCTCAGAAGCAAGCTCTCGCTCCCTTTGTTCGTCATAGCTCTTTCTTATACCGAAGCTTAGTTGCGGTTAATGTTAACAGACACAAGGCTGCCATATAACTCTTCCTGATAAGCGCTCGTGGTGAGCAAAGCTACTTATAGGTGGCTCTGCTCACCTATAGGTAGGGTGATTCCGGTGAAGGCCGAATCTTTTGGGCAGCCAAAAGTAGTAGTACCTGACACTCACGCTGACTGATCGAAAACATGCACTAAGACGATAAAAGCAGGCGACTGGTGCCGACGATTCCTTAGTCTTGTGATTGTTGCTGGCAAGCGAGAATAGCGCCGATGCCATGTCCGCTGACATCGGTTCGAGCCTCATGTAAATGACCGCCACGGTTGCTGTGGGTAGATTTGAAACGGAACAAAAAGGCAAGCTGAAAGATGCCAAAAGTAACGATGCCACTTATTTAAGCGTCAAATTTGTAGCCAAACAGCTACTTCAGGCTTGAATGATCATGAATTGTGCAAATGTGTGAAATTTACAGATGATTCCAAGCCACTCCATAATATATTGCTAGAAAGAAAATGTGTTAATAAGCTGTTTTGTGCGAGTTTCAGCGGTTACTTGTAATAAGCGTGTAGTTAAACATTTAGTGACGCTACAGGCTATCATGTTCCATTTCTTACCGAAAACAATAATATCTTATGCCTGACATGTGTGTGTGATTTATTTTCTGTCGTATTGTTTATGGCCGAAAAATAATGCTGTTTACACTGATCCTGCAACGCGGCACGTCGAACGACCCAGGGAACAATGTAATGTGCTCATCAAAGCTTTTTGCTGGAGCAATATTGAGCACAATGATGTTAGGTCATTGGGTCACGAGGCATTCACCATGCGCGACGTTCAATCATTTCTATGCGCAATGTATCTTGTTCTTGCTTGGCTATTACCCAGAGAGCTGGTAAGTACAAGCCGCGTTCACATATATAGACACTGCGCTTCAAGGGGACAGAACAAAAGCAATATCATGAATTTATTTTATTTCTAATCAATAAATCACAAGACTTCAATAAGCGAAACTATTCACTCGAGCGAACAAATATTTTGTTTCTTACTGGTTCTTGACGCGAGAGAGCGCTACAAATAAATACTTAAGTTATTTTAGGTTAAGGGAGCCTTCAGGAAGAATGTCAAGAATAGATGGAGTTCTTGCCAGAGTGATTGCAAGCGAACGACTAAGTACGCGTATTAAACATTGAATATGTCGTTCATTGAAGTCATATACCAAAATGAATTACTAGAGTTACCATAGCACAAGTCCATGTGTAAGTAATTAAACCTGGTTTCAGGTGTTCATTCAAGCCATAGCACTGATAAGACAGGGACCACAGAAAGAGGACGCGTTGTGTGCTTTCTGCGGTCCTGTCGTATCAACGCTATGGAGTCAATGAACGTAACAAACCAACTAGCCGAAAGTCTGCCCTCTTGGGCAGGTTTAAAGTGAACTGTTCAGTTTCGTTTTCATTATTTTCTGTTTAGGACATGTTTACTCTAAAATATAACGCCGGATACTCTTCTTAAGACGCATCTGAACTAGTGAAAATCACAACCACGAAAAAGACTACATAAAACCACATCAAGTGAACGCTGGTACAAATGCATGAAACCATGAAAAATTCATGTTCACTAGAATTTCATTCACAGTCGAGTCGTACAGCCCAAGTGTTCACATACAAGGACATTTTTCACATGGACCACATTCAACAGTAACGGTACGAAATTATTCCAGTCACACAGCAACATTGAAAATGGGAGAAAGTCTAGTCACAGGGAAAAACATAACGTTTACACATAATGCGACACGGTCCGCTAAAATTATATGCACATATTTAGCTACCTATGCATTAAACGTTCACTATATTATATTTTCAAGAATATCACTGTCTTTTGCAAGCTTATTAGGGGAAATGCGGGCTATTTGGAACCATCCAGCTTCATTTTCTGTCTTACATCTATTTTTGTCTCCTTCTCACGAGAACCCGTGCCAAGTTCCTGCATTAAAAAATGGTGCAGAGCGTTAGCATAGATGGTGCATAGCGTCAGCGGCATGGTAGCCACGCGTTTGCTTACATGCCCGCAGCTACGTTACTGTGCATTTGCAGGCGCTCTGCGCGCGTGAGCCTTGAAGTACGGCAGTTGCATGAAGTCTTATTCGACGCCTCCGCTCAGGTGACGTGACTCCGACCTGTGCAGGTGCAAGTCAACTTTCACGCTCCAAGTGTTGGCTGCCTCGAAGCGCAGCAGACCGCTGACGAAGAAAAGTCATGCAGGTCCATCCGCCAACACAAAAGGAAAGCTTCGAAACAGTCGTTAACTTTTACGCTTTCTAGTTAGCTCGTCGGTAAATAAGAACAAATAAATTGCCAGTAAACGCACCCAAATCAAGTTTCATAGTATCCAGAAAACTGTCGTGGAGCCAATTTTAAGTTTTGATCGGCGAACGGCACCGTAAATTTGCTCATTTCCGCAATGCAGCCAAAAAGGGCAACCTTGCCGACTGGCCAAATAGGCCAACATGTTTGGGTAGTTAATTTAGTAAGCGTGCGAAACGCATTAGCCTGCTCAGCACCCCAATAATGGCCAATGCAATGAAATCATGACTTCATCTGGTGAAGCCATCAGGTCCCGTTGCCTCCTATGAAAGGTCGTCCAACCTAATAGCTGTTGTGCCCACGGGCTAAAATGTTCCAGGCTGGTAGGGACAGTGCAATTTACCGAGGACCTCCTCATAATTTAATGAGTGTCTTGTGAGAGCATACGCATCTGACTGCGTTCTCCTTAGCCTTAGTTAAAGAGACTGCCACAAATTATGACACATGTAGTGCTGAGCGAAAATTCGTAAATATTCTTTGGGCGTCAATTCGACCATTTAGCCGACTTGGACGGCGTGTGTATGTTTAGCACTCGCGCATTAGAACGCAAAATTCTAAGGCGACGTTCTCCAGGTACTTTCGTCTACAGCCTCCCCAGCTCGAGTCATATATGCGTAATTTGGACTTGAACACTTATATCAGGCGCAGCATTATGTTTAACGCCGACATTTGCAGTGACATGACGCGGTTATCACGAACAATTGCTCATAACAGTTATTACACTAAAACGTTGCTGTGTTCCGTTTCATGAATAAAATATGATGCTTGGAGGGAAAACATAAATACCCCGCCTTTTTTTGAGATTGCCAAGTGTCAAAAGCAGCAAAAAATCACGCATTCATTATGAGGTAAATATAGAACAGGCCTCAATTGCAAATTGCCGTGATCTCGTAGAAACCGCAATGTCGTTTCTAAATGCGCTTATTCATTTTTTTCTTGTTTCATTAGGTTGGCTACCGAAAAAAATACCATAAGTATAAAGAGTGGCATTCATATATATACCTTTGTATCCTTCGGGACCTGACTGAAATCC
Organism: Rhipicephalus sanguineus; assembly: GCF_013339695.2. NCBI lineage: Eukaryota > Metazoa > Arthropoda > Arachnida > Ixodida > Ixodidae > Rhipicephalus > Rhipicephalus sanguineus. The sequence goes on from NC_051177.1 coordinate 134,015,622, forward strand.
CCCTGGCGGCGGAACTGCAAACACATGAAACCGAGATTATTGCACTTGTGAGGTACAGCTGAAAAGCACGACGCCTCCGTGGATCATGCAGCGCAATCACAGCGTTAGCTGTGAGGCTTTATTAGATGCGAAGTATCTTAAGGCGGAGCTCAATCCGGTGGTGGTGGTGTGCGGCGTGACCACCCTTACTGCGCATGCGCATACCCTCTCCACTTTCCATCTCCCCTTCTCTCCACTTTCCCCCTCCCTTCCCCTCTCCACTTTCCCTCTCCCCTCCCCCTTTCCGCTCTTCCTCTGATACGTGGGCTAGGCATGCCGAAATCCTCTCCTGCGCAACGCCGCGATGAGCGCGAGCGCATGCGCGTCCCCTCCGCTTCTCTCTCCTCTCCCACGCTGCCCCCTCTCGCCCGCCTGTCGACCGCGTTTCCCGCTCGCCCTGTGAGAATTAACGGCCAGGCTAGATTGAAGATACGACGCGCGTAGCATCCCTCTTCGCGTTCCACGACGCGAGTTCGGTAGCATGCCCAACGAACGCCAACGGAACGCGATCGTGCAAGTGCTCCGGCTTCGCATCGCCTCATGGTCCCCTTTAGCGGGAGATGGTGTAATTTTTTCAGGATGCACGTTTCAAACTGCTGTAGCGCGCATAGTGTAATTACTGAGAAGAGCAGGTTTACTTTTGGTTTATAAATATGTACATAAATACTGGGAGATGTGTGTTTTAATCTGAAAAGAAATATAGAAAGGATATTTTATGTGCGAAGCATTTCTTACCGAACCCTACGTACTTTAAGCGTATCTATCTATCTATCTATCTATCTATCTATCTATCTATCTATCTATCTATCTATCTATCTATCTATCTATCTATCTATCTATCTATCTATCTATCCGCCTACGTCTGGGTGCTCTCGTGATCGGCTCTTTAACTTCGTGTAAACCCAAAATGATATGGTAGGGTAAGAGGATTTGAGGAATATTGCTGTCCGGTCAAGAAATGAATAACGTGTAAATCATTTCGTGCACAACGCCGAACCCTTTCCTACAGACACCTGATGTACATACCTATCTACCGCATGCGCTGCGCGCATGCGCTGGCGCTCATCGCAGCGTTGCCCAGGAGAGAATTTCGGCATGTCTAGCCCACGTTTCAGAGGAAGAGGGGAGAGGGGAAGTGGATAGGGATAGGGGGAGGGAAAGTGGAGAGGGGAAGTGGAGAGACTGAGTGGAGAGAAGGAAATGTAGAGGAGGAGTGTGGAGACGGCATGTGCAGTAAGGGTGGTCACGCCGCACACCACCACCACCACACGACCACCGGTTTGAACTCCTCTATAAGGTGCTTCGCATCTAATAACAGAGCCAGACGCATTTCCGAGGAGCGTGCGGACTGATCTGTTATGCCAGGTAGCGAAGGCCAAATACATAACTCTGCTAAACGTGTTCAGGGGCTGGTGGGAAATGCCTCTCGATGAGACCTCGCTGATGTGTACTGCTTTTACCACTCCCTCAGTCGAGTACGCATACAAAGTGATGACCTTTGGGTTAAATAATGCCGCCAGCCCCTATCAAAGCATCATTAATGCTATATTAGCTCCGGATCGACATTACGCTTGCACATACATTGGCGATGTGGTGATATTCTCTGAGAACTAGGAAGAACACCACGAACATTTGGACAAGTTGCTTGGGTCACTGGCGTAGAACGAGAAGTCAAATTGCTGGAGAATATTGTGGGGTAAGGCAGGCGGGGCCGATCCAGAGAAGGCCCGGGCAATAAGAAGATTTCGTCTCTCGAAACAAAAGGATGACTTCATAGTTTCCCAGTGCTAGGGAACTAATATAGGGACTACGTGCCCGAGTACTGGTCGACGTATTCCACAGAAATTAGATTGGAATACAGAGTCGCAGAAAGCCTTTCACAAGGTGGAAAAGCTGTCTAGATTGGGCGTCGTCGTTGCAGTCCTCAGAATCGGGAAATGAATTTATCCTCGCCACAGACGTATCCGACTACACTGTTATTGCGTGCCTGGCGCAGCAGGATGTCGAGGGCAAAGAGCGCCCTTTTGCTTTCCTGAGCAAGAAGTTTAGCCAGGCTCATACACGGTGGGCCACAACACAAAAGGAAGCTTATGCGATCATTTGGGACTAGGAAAGTTGGATGATCTTTGGGTTAAAGTCATTGTGATTACTCACCAGAACCCACTCAAATTACTGACTCGGGCCACTTCGCAAAATGCGAGACTGAAACGCTGGACGTTTGCGCTAATGAATTGTAACCTGGAAATCGAACACAAAAAGGGGTGTCTAAACGCTAGTGGAAACGCAATGTTACGGTTGGTGACTCCTAGCGATGACGCATAAGGGAAAAGAGAGGTAAAGGGGGATGTATGCTTTGTCAGCGCATGCGTGCGACGGTGTGAAATGGGTACGAGCGACGAATAGTGCCCCGCGTGTATAGCCTGTGAACATGTGCGATTACGTGGTTAGGAGTGCGAATGTGTTGAATGCGATCGATACAACGCCTCAGAGTTTGAGGGGACTTGTCGGGTTCGAACTGCCGAATGCCTCCCATTTCTCCTGCCCCCGCAGACGGTGACCCCGCGCCAATGACTGCGCCCAAGAGAGGATGGAGGGGGCACCCAGGCTACGAGAAAGCGGTACCATCGGCCGGCAGGGTGACGACTGTTGTCGTCGAATTCGGCAAATTGCTGGCAGTCACAAAGGACGCGCAGGCCCACCTCACCGACAAGACCCAAGTACGGCGCCGTGCACGACAAACGCGTCGAGTTGCAGCCGCAAGGGTTGAAGGGGCACTTGTCAGACCATCTGGGGCAACCAAAACCAGCGACAGTGGCGGCACTGTTCTACGGGTCAAATGAGGCGCGTTCCCATACCCGTCGGCACCTGACGCCGGGGCCTTGAGGCAAAAGAGATTTGAGCGGCGGTGACGAGCCATCGATGTGCAAGAGGCGGTGGTGCATCGAGAGATTGGCTACGAGGAATTCGGGCAGGACATTTTCCACGGCGGCCAAACGGACGCTGAAGAGGTACATTTCCGCGTTCCGATTGGGCTGTAAGTGTCTTTCGTGTTAGACAAGGCCGTAAAGGCATGCGTATAGCCTTGTCTAGGGGAAAAATTGTATGGGGGAAGAGAAAACGCATTAAAGGGGTCATGAAGCACCCCTCGGGCTTGTTGAAAAAACACATCCTGCGGAAAGCTGACACGGCTGTGAACTGTTCTGCCAAATACTACAGTCGTGCGCGCCGCGTAAAGGCCACAAGCGGAGCGCGAAGTTGCCGTTTCCCCCGGCGCCCTCTTTTCAAATCGAGGCCGGTTCTCACTCTCGTCGGTGGGCGGGGCGTCTGTCAGTTTACGTCGCGGATCTGTCAGTTTCCGTCGCAAGAGCCATAGCATGCTTATTGGCCGATAGCCGACGTAAATCGAGAGCGGCGTTCGGATCAGATGCGCTTCTTGCCGCAGGGTGCCGCCACTTGCCGGCGCCGCACTCCTCAGTACACGGTAGCCGCGCTCGCGCAAGCGAATCACAGCCGGAGAGCGATGTGGTTCATGACCCCTTTAAACGTCTCTATCAAATGATATCGGAGTGGTCGTTCCTTCAAGGTGCCAGCAGATGAAAGTTCTCTTCTTCGATTTCCTTGGCGGCGGCACCCAACTGCTATATTATCAGCGAGGCGAGCAGAAGAACCAATTAGAAATCAACCTATACTATGACCACTTGCGTAACAAAACCGTCAGATCGAGGAAAACAAGTGTCGTGGCTGCCAGTTCACTGGCGTCGCATCTATGAAAGAGTCCGGCCTAGCATAGTCGTAAAGAAATGGTCATGCTGATGTGGGTGATTAACTGTGACTTAGCGGTTAACTGGTCCGAAGCTTTAATACATGGAAAGAGCCATGACCGTGTGGTATATTGATGCCTCCTGTACATCCAAGGTCAAATGACGCGGAAGCCACAGACACCGACGGCACCTAATACTGCGGTTGCTTTGTCAAATTTAGTTTTAATTTGATCGAGTGCACTTGCACATCTGAATGTCAGTTTGGCTCCGGACTTCGGCAGATCGCATGCCTTGTGGCAATCTGCTTCACGCGAAGCAGTCAGCGAGCAGTTCTGTGCTACATTTGTTAGCTTTGAGCACAGCATTAGGGGGTCGATCGACGTGTTTTTGCGAGCGTAGTAGTTGTGGGCGCACCGTAGCCTTACCAGCCACATCGACTACACTGGCGTTTAAACGGTGACGTATGGTTTGACCTAACGTTAGCACTCTTAAAAATATCTGGGGTTAACGTCCCAAATCACGATATGATTATGAGAGACGCCGTAGTGGAGGGCTCCGGAAATTTTGACCGCCTGGGGTTGTTCACGTGCGCTTAAATCTAAGTACATGGGCCTCAAACATTTTCGCCTCCATCGAAAATGCAGCCGCCGCAGCCGGTATTCGATCCCACGGCCTTCGGGTGAGCAGTTTAGCGCCATAACCACTAAACCACCGTGGCGGGGCAACGTCAGCACTCTCGTTAGAGAACATACGTGAGTATTATCGAAACGAAATGCACTCTACGGCGGGTTGAGCAACGCTTGAATATAGCTTGCTGAATCAGAGGAATGCAAATATATCGCTAATTAGACTGCTATAATGTGGAGCCAACACTGGAACCAGAGACGTTACCCTGACATAGGGAACGTATCGTAGGAGTATTTATGTAGTGTTTATTGCTTTGTCGCAAAGTTATGTAGGCAGTATCCCAACCACAATTGACGTTGCACCGGCATTATGCCTTCAGATAGATAGATAGATAGATAGATAGATAGATAGATAGATAGATAGATAGATAGATAGATAGATAGATAGATAGATAGATAGATAGATAGATAGATAGATAGATAGATAGATAGATAGATAGATAGATAGATAGATAGATAGATAGATAGATAGAAACGCTCAAAGTGTCTTGGGTGTTGATAATAACATTTAATGTGACGTCACTACTACGGAGGCTAGACACGACGTCGCAGCGAAGTGACGACATCTTCGGCTAACGCGCTCGCAGCCTCGCGGTGCAACGGAAATTACGTCAAGCACTGCCCGAGTTTTAGGCCCTGCTATGTGTCAGTCGAACCAGTGAACCACAAAACTCGAATATGTTAAAGCAGTGCCCTCTGCGATAGGCACATAGCAGTCGCAATTGAGCAGACGGCAATTTGCAAGCGCCTATTTTTACTGGGGATAAAACCGCAAACGACGGGAAACCAGACGCTTGCGGAGCACTGTGCCCAGTGTGTGCTCGTCTGTTTTGCTGGCGTTTGTGCTGCATGAGTTTTGCACAAACTCGACGAACGTCACAGCACTGTTTGGATCTTCGTCGCTGTCCGGTGAAATCTCGACATCAAAAGAAGTTTTGTGCGAGCACGGCCGCATGATGAACAGCGAACGCATGTTTTCCCTCCACTCCGGACGTGTTCTGCTGCAGCGCCCACTCTTAATTACGCCCGCACTGATGGGACGTCACCGCATCGTCTGCCGGCACGCGCTGCACGATGGGGTTGCACCACGTTCCACCGTTTATCTCAACAGGGGGCATGGTGGCATGTACGTGTGTCGTGACCGGCAAACCGGACGTGCAGCACCGCCCGCGTGGTAGCCAGACGAACTTATGGCACCGCAGGAGTGCACAGAAAATACCAGCATAGCTAGTGATGTCATGAGTTTAGCGAACGCACTCGCCGGCAAGTGCGCCTAGCATTGAGCGTCACAAAGCGTTGCCATGTGAAAACATGCGAGTGACACTGGCGGTGAAGTGCACTCGCTCAAAGTGCACCTAAATTGACCAGTGTTACAGGGGTATACTGCTTTCTCCCGAATACGCGTTTTTGGTGAGGGGCGGGTGGAATGTGCCACGGCCGCAGTAGAGCGATACGGCAGCGTTTCACCGCGGCTGTGAACGAACCTTTTTCGGGTCCGAACAGCACCTGAAGTGGAGATAACCGAAATTGAAATTTGGGGTCCGTGGCTTTCGAAGTACTCCGCCACGCTACCGGCAGACAATCTCAGGGGCTTGGTATTTTTCGGGACAATTCGCGAATGTGCAAACACTAGGTGCCGCTCAATTTGATCATGTCGCCGCGCCGTGACCCCAAATAAACATGACGCGCGTCACGTCACCACCGCTGCGCATGTGCAGGTTACTCTCCTGAAAAAGGTCCATTAGGACATCGTCGCGCGGCATCCACCTGGGTTAACCTGAAGAAAAAAGATGCAAAAAATAACGAGCAAATCTTTATGACAGTTTCGCACTATTGGTGCCAAGCCTAAAAGAAACGCGGAGCAGAAGAAAAAAAATAAAACGAGATAGTTTCTTGGCAAGACGAGATTCGAACCCGAGTACCCGCACTCTGAATGAGAGCATCGTAACCGCCAGATTCTACAGGATTTTTGTTTTTTTATTACCAATCTCGGCTATCCAGTTACGCTTACGGACAATCATTTATGGGAACCATATTATTGTAGTGCAATGGGCAAGGTAACGACAAAGAGAGAGAGAAAAGAAAGAAACAGAAATAGGAGAAAGAAAGAAAGAGAAAAAATCGAGAGGCTGAACTTGGCTTTCCTACGGGACTTTTGTTTCTTCATTACCAATCTCGGCTATCCAGGCACGCTAGCGGACAATCATTTATGGGAACCATACTATTGTAGTGCAATGGGCAAGGTAACGAGGAAGAGAGAAAGAAAAGAAAGGAACAGAAACAGGAGAAAGAAATAAAAAGAAAAAAAATAGAGGGAGGCTGAACTTGGCTTTCATAGGCTTAACTAGCCCTCCCTCTGGTCGTGTGGCAATATATAGGCTTAACCTGTTATATCAAGGCTATGCTTGGCTAGTATGCTAAGGAAGGCCTCCAAGCTCCTCTGTTCCTTCAAGCTTGCACCCCCAGTGCGGAGATTCCCCAATTATTTTTGTCATTTTATTTTTGTTTCTTCAGACTTCCGAGGCAGTAATAGAGCACTGCACGGGCTCGGGCCTACCCGGAAACCCGGGCCCGGCCCGGCCCGTGGGCCGGGCCGGGCCGGGTAAAGTAGCTTTCACGGCGGGCCCGGGCCGGGCTCGGGCTTGAAGCTCCGGGCTTAGGGCCGGGCCCGGGTTTGAGGTGGCGGGCTCGGGTCGGGCCGGGCTTGGACTTTGTTCAGATCTTAAATGGACACTATAGTGAAGCAGTGAATCGTTTTAGACTGATTAAGTGTGCTCTAAGAACTCGAATGTCATTAATTTCGCCATCATAAGTTTATTATCAGACGAGAAAATGAAGGTCAAAATTCCATTTTTTAATGTCGCGCCGAAACTCCGAGCATGACGTCACGGATTTCAAACTGTATTTGTCATACTTGGGAGACATTGGCTCTATAGAATTTCCTGACACTCGGTATGTTAAGTCTATGGCCCCCTCAGAGGTTAATGTACTTAATTTTTAGTTATTAGAAACTACGTAGGCCTCAGTAGACGCTGTCAGAATCTATGATGTCACGGCGTCTGCTGCATGAATTTCAAGGGGGCGTCGCCACCCGCATTTATCTTTTTGCGAGTTTTCTCACTTACCAAGAGTCTTGTCCCGGCGAGCGGGGTGATTTAGGAATTGCAAAATAGTAATTTACTGATAATAGAAAAATTGTTTTGCTTTATAGTGCACCTTCAAGTTTGTTCCACATACGTTGTTCATACATATATGTTTCACATTTTCTCTCGAAAAAACGATTTTTTTTATGTGGGACAAGCTATTTGGATAAATTTTATTAGGGACAAGTACTGAATACGTTTTGCTCCTTGCATATGGGTCTACTTGACTTATATTAACGGGCGAGCTAGAGTAGAGATATACCAGGCGCTTATATAGTTAACATGTCGTTATTCTGTGTTTTATTTGCATTAGTTATTAGGATTATAAAAACTGCGCTACAGTTACTACGTAGTTACTACGCTACAGTTACTACAGTTACTACGCTACAGAAATAGTTAGGGGGAGACACCCCCCCCCCTACCCTCTCCGTAAACCGATCCTTCCCTTTCCTAGATGTCTTCTTACCTTCAAGCTTTCTTCAATAAAATTCAGTTTGCGCTTGTAATGTCCACTTCGTTTCGTGTCTCCCCCCCCTAACTTCGTATTTCGCAGTAATTGTAGCGCAGTTTTTATTATCATGAAAAACCAACTAGCCCAATACCTCCCTTTGCTTGCATTCGTTATCACTTCATATCCAAAATGCTAATGGGGGAGGGGCTAGGTCGTATCAAATGTCAGCTAACGTTGACATTTAAGAGAAGAGCTTTTCGATATATCACATATGGGTCGTTTCTGAAGGGTATTTGGCGGCAGGAATCCAACAACATATCGATACCTATCTTGGACATTTCTAAAGTCTGGACGCCGATTTTGAAATATAGAGTTTTGTTTCACGGTTATGTATCAACACATGGTAGCCGAAGGGGATGCCTCATGACAACAAAGCTTTAGACCTGTCATGACTGTGTAGCTTAAAGGGGTACTGACACCATTTTTCGTAGGCGAGTTTACTCTGCCATACAAATCTCCTGTGTGCAGAGACGGCTCCGAGCAAGTGTGAAGCTCAGCAACTGGTGATAAGATATTTTATTTTGATATTAAAGTCAATTTCTCCATGGCGCACCTACTGACATCGACAATAGCTTGACGTCAGGCTACAGTAGAAATTATGGTGACTTCACGCAGCAGTTTCCTTAGCTGTGATGACGTTAGGTACCAAAACTTCCAAGATGGCCGCTTGTGCGTCATCAAAACTTCCAAAATGGCCGCTTGTGCGTCGCCAACGGAGCCAGAATGCGGAGCGGCCGTGGAAACGTCACTATATATTCTGCGAGAACGCGACGAGAAGCTCATACCGTATTGCGACGTCAAGATACAGTAGGAAACGAAACTAGCTTTTAAAAACATACTGTAATGAATTTTTCAGGGCGCACTCGTGCTTAGCACTACATTTTCAACGCACTTGAGGGCTTAACCTTTCGTTTGACGCCAAAAAATGACAACTGGAAATATTCGTGTCAGTACCCCTTTAAAAACATACTTATCTAGAAAATGAAAAAAAAAATGGGACGAAGGCAGTCATGTGTGGGCCGCGGACCTCTAGGGAGAGGCCCTCGGGCCGCGTGTTTGGGTCTCCTGCGCTATACAGGTATAGTGTGAGAACTACACGATACTGCCGCGACACCGTTGAAATGTGGAGGAATAGCATAGGTTCAAACAGCATAAGGCGTGAGCCAAAATATATTTGCTTGATGAAATATTACGCTTGAAAAAAAAGCAAAAAAAGCAAGCAAAAAGCAAAGCATGTTTTAGGTTTCGTTAAACAGCTCAATAAAAACTAAGTGAAGAGAGCATTCTGTTCTGTCTCCTCTGTTTTTATTGCACTTCCTATCGAAACTGAACTCATGCTGCAAATCACTTTCCTTGCTGCAATATCTGCTACAAAACGCTCTTGATGATCCCCACTGCATATGCAAAAAAAAAAAAAAAAAAAAAACAGTTATAGTATACCATTGCCGAGCAAACCTTCATTGTACCCAGTATGCCCGCGCAACTGTTTCCACAGTGAGCCCCTTTTTACACGAAATTACCGTAGGTTAAAGTAGAATTGTTAGCGAAACATTTGCCATTAAAGCGTAGATGTTTGCTACTTAAATCTTTGCTGTAGATTCTATGTTCTGGCAACACCACCTATATTATTGGATCGGGCCTATGTCGGGCCTGACCTGCAGTCGGGCCGGGCCGGGCCGGGTAGGCGTAATTTTTTCTCGGGTTCGGGCCGGGCCCGGGTCGCGCATTGAATCACCGGGCCGGGCTCGGGCGGGTAAACTTAAACGAGTTCCGGGCCCGGGCCGGGCCCGGGCCGAAAATCACGGCCCGTGCAGTGCTCTAGGCAGTAACACGCATGGGTCGAAAATAAGAGCAGGGGTCCACATGAAGCATTTTAAAATCTGCTTACTATTTTGACGTCACCATTTCTTGTATGAGATGAGCAAACAAAAAAGTGCTCACCAGCGTACTTTTATGACTGAGGTGATAAATTTTGCAAGAATGCTTAAGTCCTCGACGAGAACGATCTCGTCGATTGTTGCTGCAATATTTCTTAACGGAATGCTTCTCACGCCAGTTTTAAAGCTCTCTGATTACTATGTGAAACTGTGTGCGCGACCAAAGCCCAAGAGCTGTTTTGTATACCGTACGCGTAGTGGTTTAGAAGCAGTTATTTTGGGCCACCAAAGACGTTGGTCCCCTTGGTCTCTAGCTTTCGTGGTGACACACTGCGCACGAACTGGCGCAGCCTCCGCCTCGTCGCTAGCTCGCCCGTCGTGACACGGCTGCATGCTGCACCACGCATCCGATAAGGAACAGCGCCACCACAGGCTTACGTCACCGACGGTGGCTATAAATCCAAGCTGCCGCGCTCGGAAGTTATAATTCCTTCGCTAACTGTTCGAACGCAGCGTCGCTATGCTCGTCCCGCTGCTGCTACTACGCTAATAAACAGACGTTATGTTTTATGTTGGGATGTGTCCTTCCGTCGACACGGCATCCCCCATCTGGTGACCAGGAAACCGAGCAAACCGCACCGCCATGGCCGACCCAGAATCCCACATCGCTCTGCGCCAGCAAGTGCAACAACTTCAACAGGAACTGCAGACCTAGCACCACAAGCATTCTCGCAACACCTCCACAACCGAGGCCGTGCCTGCCGGCTCCGCTGAAGACGTCAGAGCTCCTACAGAAGGCATCCCGCACGCTGCCTACTGGCGCGTCACTGTCAGGCTTCCACCATTTTCGCTGGACTCGCCCGAGGTCTGGTTCGCCCAGGTCAAAGCCCAGTTCTCCGTGGCACGCATCATGCAAGACCGTACCCGCTACGATTACGTCGTCGCCCACCTAGAAGCACGTTATGCCAACTAGGTCCGGAATATCTTTGCCAACCCACCAACGGCCACCCTTTATGAACACCTGAAGACTGCACTTATCCGCCGCCTGTCGCTCTCGGAAGAACAGAAGATACGACAACTTCAGTGTGCAGAGCTCGCTGAGCGAAAACCTTCGCAGCTCCTGCGTCACATGCGTGCGCTCGTGGGTAACATGCAAATCCAGGATTCTTTCCTTCGAGTGCTTTAGCTCCAACGACTCCCACCGCACGTCCAGGCAATTCTGCAGGCTCAGGTTGGGCTAACTCTCTACGAACTTGCGGAGATTGCTGATCGCGTCAGCGAGGCCTCCTTGCCACAGTTGTTGCCCACCATCCAGGCTGTCGCTGCACCGCTGAACGCCACAGAGCTTGCGCGCCGTATCGACGACATCGATCGACAGCTCACCCCTCCGATGCGTCTTCCGGTGCAACAACGCCGCCCCTTGCAATGCCGCGACGGTAACGCCACTTCATCGCCGCAACCTCATAACGACGGACGTGTTACTACCACCGACGCTTCGGGGACTAAGCCTGTCATGGGACATGCGGAAAACACCAACAGGAGCTCGTAGAGACGGCCGAAAGCTGCCAACCCGGAGGCCGTCGCATCTTCGTCACGGACCAAATAATGAAGTAGCGTTACCACAGCGGTTCCGACATTTGCTGCTACCCGCGATCCTATCTTGAAGGTCCTCGTCCGCCTACGTCGTTCCAGCTCAGTGCGTCAAACCGCTCCACAATCAAGACGTACGCGTCGCTCCGCCTCTACATCCAGCTCAGAAACTTACGTCATGACCTTCACTGAAACTTTGTCATCGCCGACGTCGCCGGGACAATCATCGGCTCTGACTTTCTGGCTCACTACAGCCTCCTTTCGGACTACCGCAACGGCCTCCTCATCGACGCGACAACGGGACATTCCACACCAGGCCTGTGAACGACCGCCCAACAGCCAAGCATCAAGGTACTCAGTGTTGACCATCACTCGCCGTACCACGCCGTCCTCGCCGAATTTCCCGGATTGACGCGCCCCAGCGGAGTGCTTGCAAAGTGCAGCACACTACCGTGCACTAGATCCGGACCACTTCAGCCCCCCGGTTTTCTGCCGCGCCCGTCGCCTTGCCCCGGACCGCATGCGCATATCCACACCAGAGTTCAAGGCCATGCTCGGCGAACGAATCGCCCGCCGCTCTGACAGTCCATGGGCCTCGCCACTCCAATTTGTTCCGAAGAAGACCGAAGGCTGGCGGCCCTGCGAGGACTACCGTGCCCTCAACGCGCGCACCATCCCGGAGAGGTACCCCGTCCACCACATACAGGACTTCGCCCATCGCATTTATGGCTGCCACGTGTTATCCGTGCACGACGTTTTGAAGGCCTACACAGAGATTCCCTTCAATCTGGATGACGTCCCGAAAACGGCAATCATTAACCCCTTTGGCTTGTTCGAGTTTCCCTTCATGAGCTTCGGCCTGAGGAACGTTGTCACACCTTTCAGCGCTTCATGGACGAAGTCGTGCGCGGCCTCGATTTCCGCTTCGTTTACCTTGACAACATACTGGTATCTTCCCGCGACGCCGACGAGCACCACAAGCACCTTCGTCTGCTGTTCCAACGCCTCGATGAGCACGGTATGCTCGTCAATATCCTAAAAAGCACGCCAGGCGCTTCCGTCTTCCGCATCCTCGTGCACGAAGTTTCATCTGAGGGAACTGGGCCCTTGCCCCAAAGCATCTCGGACTAGGAAAATTACCCGCAACCCACCACCGCTAAAGACATTCGCCGTTTCCTCGGCATGCTGAACTTTTACAGGCGTTTCTTGCCACACGCAGGTGAATACCAAGCTCCCCTATGTGATGCTTTGGCTGGGCTACGAGGAAACCAACCCGTCACGTGGACACCGACGTTGGCGAAAATTTCGAAGAATGCAAAGCCGCCTTCTGCACCGCCTCGCTCCTCATCCATACCTTGCCAGACGCTCCCTTGAGACTCTTCACGGACGCATATAGCTTCGCCATCGGCGCCGCCCTCATGCAACGCGTGGACAACACCGGGCATCCTTTGGCGTTCTTCTGCAAGACACTCGCAGCTCGGAAAACGGACCCTTCAACCACCAGTTCCACTGACGAAACCACGACCACCGCCCCGACAAATTTGCCAGCCTACTACAGAAAACTTCTGGCAATTTACGAAGCAGTGCAACACTTTCACCATATTCTCGAAGCACAGAACTACACCATCAATTCCGCCCACAAAGCCTCTTACCTACGCCTTCTCTCAACATCGTGACAAACTCCCGCCTGTACAGTAGAACCAACTCTCGTTCATTCCACAGTTCACCACCGACATCCAACATGTCAGCGGAAAAGACAACGTGGTCGCCGACGCGCTTTCACGTGTAGCAGCCACCAACTCGGTGCACAGCCCGAGTCGCACCTTTTCAGGCTCCTCGGGCTGACCTTCGTTTTTGAACGCTTGAGGACCACTAATTACCACCCCTGCGCCAACGGAATGATCGAGCGTTTACACCGCCACTTCAATGTGCCACCCGGACTCAACCTCACTCGAGGCCATCTCAGCCGTCATCCTCGGTCTTCGCGCCACCTTCAAGCCGAACAACCACGCCACACCAGCAGAGCTCGTCTACGGGGAACCACTCCGTCTCCCAGATGAACTTCTCGCTGCACTGCCATTCAGCACAACGACGCCAGATCCCACCGACTTCGTCGCCCGGCTCCGACGCAATATAGCGGGCTTACGCCTGTCACCTGCAGCCCATCCTTGCAAGCCTACACATTTCCTGTTCAAGTAGCTGGCATCGCGCACCCACGCTTTCCTCCGCAATGACACCGTCCGCAGGCCTTTCCAGCCACTCTACAGCGGACCCTACCCGGTCGTCCGTTGCGACGACAAAAACGTCACTCTGCGCCTGAACGGTAACGACGTCCGCGTCTCGATTGTCCGGCTCAAGCCCGCATACATCGCTCTGAACGAACCGGGCAGCGCCACTCTATTCACAAACACCTACCCACAGCGGCTGACGTCGCAGCTTTCACAACACGCTCTGAACATCAGGTACGCCTCCCAGATTTCTACAGGCCCTGAGGGCTGTGCATTCCGCGGGGGGTGATGTGGCGAAACACTGCGCACAAACAGGCGCCGCCTCCATCTCGTCACTAGCTAGCCCGGCGTGACACGGCTGCAGGCTGCACCACGCCTCCGATAAGGGACAGCGCCATCGCAGCGTCAATGCAGGCCTAAGTAACCGACGGTGGCTTTAAACCCCAGCTGCCATGTTCGGAAGTTATCATTTCTTCGCTAACCGTTCGAGCGCAGCGTCGGTACGCTCGCTCTGCTGCTGCTACTAGGCTAATGAACATTCGTTATGTTTTATGTTGGGATGCATGCTTCCGTCGACAAGGCAGCCGCACTCTGTATATATTACCTGGCATCAGGTTCCACCGTTATATTGAATATCACAACCTAGCCTAAAATTGAGATACCATTGTTTTTTAGTGATTTCGAGAGATCAACTATTCCTTCGCACAGAGGGAATGTGATCAAGATAACTAATATATATTCCACATAACGCTTTGCTTTTGGAACGTCGTACCAAAAAGGCTTCTTTGGAAGAAAACTACGTACAGCTTGCAGATCGACTACACTGTATAAGAGAGGGCGATGTGCCTTATGTCCAAGTTGTACTGCTCGCGAGGAAAATCATGAGTTTTTTCGTCTCTTGAAATGTTATGACTAAAATTAGGAGGAAATCTTAAAATTTTTGGTGGGCTAAATTTAGTCTGACAAATTAAACTCGAGTTTCGCGCGTCATTGCTTTCATTACGGTCGCTACATATATCAATGAATTTCGCTACTGAGTAACATTACCATATTTGGGGCCATGTGGGATGAAGTTATGTCTTAGAGAATATACATGTAAACGTTTGCTATCTTTTTATGCCTAGGCTTGCACGCTCAAAGCAGTAGAAGAAACATGTCTTGTAAGTGAAGAACATCACTATCAGAGTGCTAGGAATGGCAATAAAATACAACTATTCAACCAATTATATATATACAATAATATACAATGGTCATGTTTTCAACTAGATCATGTCTTTTGTAGTGCCACCATTGGCAGAGCAGTCTTCGTAAAACCGCATGGCTACTTTTTGCTGTATTGTCCTTTTTGGCATCCTCGTAAGCCTGACTTTCCCTCACACCAGCGAAAAGATTAGTGTGTATATCGTTACAAGGTAGTAGAATGATTTGACGGCAGACACAGCACTTACTGTGAGGCAACGGTAAACTGAATCCCCCATCTCCCGCTTCTATAAACATTCCACGCAGGGGGATCGCCTCGCCATTTCTGCATACCTTAACGGCCCAAATTATCAACTGTATCTTGTTCGAGACATGATCGACATTTCATGGGCGGCTAGGGTTTAAACAAACTGTCAGTTGCTCGCTAGAAGCTAAACACATTTGCAATTTTCTTAGCGCCCCTCAATGCGGATTCAGCCTTCCGCCGTTCCACTTCCCCCAAAGCAAATTGGAAAGTGACCTCTTTTCGAGTGGTACGCGTGTTGGTCGGTCAAGCCATATAACGCGCAATTGCCGAGTGCTGCGAGCAGCCAGAGTTAGGAAGCGGAGAAAGTTGTCTTTGAGTGCGAAATGGTGTTTTCGACAAAAGTCAGGATAGTTTAGGACACACTGACATTCTTTAACCACAAGGCATCCGAAAAAAATTTCAGGGGCTGATGCGTCATCAAGCGCGCCTCCACCCATCCCATTTCTTTCTTGCGGTCGATGCTTTCGCTCAAGACAAAAAATTCTGCGTGCGGGCTCATTCAGTGTTTTATTGCGCATTCGATTGTATGGTGTTATTCCCGATATTATTATTATATTCATGTATTGCAATGCGTTTTCTGACTGGATTACCGGGCGTTCTAAAAGCATTCTACCTACACTACACACAGAAAATGATTAACGACGCATTTCCTTTAAATGTACGGGTGCGCTGGTTCGAAATCTCGAGCTATAAATGGCACTTACCAAAATCCAAGGCCCTGTGAATTGCCTCCAGGCCAAACAACACCTCCGTCTCTGCATGAGTTTTGGCAACTAGAATACAATAGCAGATATTACATATCAAGGTATCATCATGCAACCCACACACACATATATATATATATATATATATATATATATATATATATATATATATATATATATTAATGTCTGCTAGTGCTCATCATAATTATATATATATATATATATATATATATATATATACAGGGTGTTTCAAGAAATGTGTCCAACCTTCTCAAAAAATCAGGAAAATGCGATATTTGATTGCTTCCTTCAGAATTGGTTTTTCTGTAGCGGCAGGGATTTTAAGATGGTTAAAGAAATGACTTGGGACTGTAATTAAAAAATTTAAATAAATAACTTTTTAATTAGTGGTGTTAGGTGGTTGTGTCAAATGGGAGAATTGAAGTTCTTCATGACAGAAACCAAACCCAACTTTGAGATTTCGAAAAAGTGGCATCTAGTAATAATTACGATGTAATGAATTTCAACCAAATTCAATGGCGAAACCTAAGCAGAAACATGGAAGAACGCAACTGCCATATTCTTCTGAGAAGTCCAAACTGAGTGAATCACTTTTTCTGTAGCGCTAGGCATCTTCAGATGGTTAGAGATATGACTTGAGACAGCAATTATGAAAGTTAAATTAATTAACGTTTTATAGTGGAGTTAGGTGACTGTGTCAAATTAAGGTACTGAAGTTCTTCGTGCCAGAAACCCATCCCAACCCTGAGATTTCGAACTAGCGGCTTCTAGCAATAATTATAAAGTAATGAAATTCGGCCGAATTCGATGGCTTTCGCTGTTGAAAGCCGTTGCATTTCGTTGAATTTCATTACGCCACAACAATTACTAGAGAACGCTTTTTCGAAATCTCAAAGCTCGGATAGGTTCCTCGCATAAAGAACTTCAATTCTCCCATTGGACACAATCACCTAACTCCACTAATTAAAAAGTTAATTAATGTAACTTTCTTAATGACTGTCCTAAATGCTGTCATTAACAACCTTAAGATTCCTGCTGCTACAGAAAAAGCAATTTTGAAAACCCTGAGCAAATATCGCATTTTCCTGATTTTTTGAGCAGGTTGGACACATTTCTTGAAACACCGTGTTATATATATATATATAATATATATATATATATATATATATATATATATATATACTGTAACGAGAGAAACAGAGACAACACCCGTTCGCTGGGCCGGCTGTTCTATTCTCTCTCTCTTCGTCTTCCTCTGCTTCTCTCCTTCGCGGTAGCCCGGCTCGCGCCAGCGCCCGAGTGCCGCTCTTGCTTCCTTACACTCGGCCACACTGAGGCATTGCAAGGCGAGCTGCGAAATCGGCTCCGCAGGGCGGCATTGACTGTTGCGCGGCGGCCGGTCTTGGCCACGCAGAGACTTGATCTGAAGACGTACCAACGATACCTCTGGCGGTCGGCATTGGCTGTGTTGCGGAGGTCGGTCGTGTGACTGGCGTGGTTGCGATGGTCGCGACTTGACTGGCCAAGCTGACGAGAACAGCCGGCTGACTGGCCGGCTGGTCTATTCTCTCTCTCTTCGTCTTCCTCTGCTTCTCTCCTTCGCGGTAGCCCGGCTCGCACCAGCGCCCGAGTGCCGCTCTTGCTTCCTTACAATATATATATATATATATATATATATATATATATATATATATATATATATATATATATATATATGTATATATATATATATATATGCACCGGGTGTTTTAAGCAACCTGTCCGACAATCCTCAAAAATTGAGAAAACACGATTATAGCTCGCTGCCTTCACACTTCCTCTCTTAGTAGCGGCAGCCATCTTAAGATGGTTAGAGACGTCATTAGGGGCAGTAATGCAGAAAGTTTACTTAATCGCTTCTTGATTAGTGGAGCTAGGCGGTAACGTCGGTAATCAGCCGAACGGCTAAGCTGAAACATATCCACTGATGAGCGCAACAAGCAGATGACCACCATGATGTCACTGTTCAAATGCGTGCTGTAATTGCAAGTGCAGCCCACACACTAACACAACGAAGTCGGTTGGTGGTTGATATCACGACGCTCACTTTTTCTGGAGGTCTCACAACTATATGGCTGTAGCGCTATTTGACGTTGCGGTTTCGGTTTCGCAGCTGAATTTGGTTGAATTTCATTACTTCGCAATTGTTACTAGAGGCGAAAGTCTTCCCGCAAAGCAGCCCATCAAAACAAACATGTTGGGCAAGGGCGCGTGCTGAGAAGCGAAGTTCGGAAACCTAATGAGAGACCGATGCGAACCGTGCCTAATAAAGCTTTCGCCCTTCAATCTTAAAAACAAAGGTTAGGCATGCTCTAAGGCTTCGGTTGGACACAGTGTTCGTCCACTACAAGGATACTCAATTTCCAGTAAAGTGATAATGGCTCTGTGTCCACATGTAATAAGTGCACTGTGTACACAGACTTTGTCCACATGTTGCTTCTTTTCCACTTAACATGGCGCGACTTTGTTTACTGGTACACTCTAGTGATCGCAGAACGCCAGTACGTGTAGTGGAAGTGTCCAATGTTATTTTCCAAATTACTTATGTTTCATGTCCTTGCACGTGCGACGTTTATGAAATTCAACAATTATTGCTAACCGCTGGAATGAAGAAGGTACTACGTGAGTCGAGGCGCGCGAGCTGTGAATTCACGTCGTCCTTATTGCGTTCTGGTGAATAAAAAAAATTAAAAGCGGTGTTCGCGTGAGCCGGCCTGATACCACATGACAAGCCGCGTTCCTCGATGACCGACGTGCGCGAGCGACGCATTAACTTCATGTTTGTGGCGTTTTCGTGTCTAAAAATGAAAAAAAGCGCCGCTACCGCTGTAAAAATGCATAGTAACGAAGCCATGGTAGATGGCTTTCGCATTCAAGGTGTCCTAGGCGAATGCATGACCGATCATCTACATTTTTTGTTTCTTTTCGTATAACATTGCTTCGCTGCATGCGCTCTATTATCCACGAAAAGATTAACACAACGACGGAAATATTCACGAAATGCATGTCATGACGAAGAGTGCTGTGTTAAAGATAATTGTAGCGAGAGAGACATGTCGATGGCGTTCAGGTTACTTTTTGAAAGGGCAGAAACCGAACCGGGGTGGCAGTGACTGCACAGTCCAGCAAGAACGCTTTTCACTGGCTCGCCCCACGAGCTCATGGCATGAGCTCCGTGAGATGCGTGGCCTGCCCTACGGGAAAACCCAGTGGCACTATCCCGGTGCCATACATGATTATTGGACCACTGTGGCGCTGGGTACTGGGACGCTGGCACGCTGCACGAGGCACACTGGATGCTGGCGCGCTGGTCACTGGCACACTCATTACGGCCCGAAATCAGGCTTTTCAATTGTTTTTAAAACTGTGGTCATGCCCAGATCGTAATGAGGGCGGAAACATGAGCATTGCGACAAGAAAAAAGAACACTTAAAAAAAAAACTAGCGAGCTGGTGAACCACCTCGACGCACGTACATTCTGTCTCTGACACGTTACCGCTACGCCACAGCTGGAAGACGAGAGTCGTCCTCTTATTTCTTCATGTTGTAACTACTTCCGGTAGCCAGTATTTTCATGTCTCTTGTTTAGAAACAGCGATTTCAGTCTCTTCGTGCTCGCCAGAACCTAACAGAGGACAGTTAGTTTGCTTGTTATGTGCTGCCTAGGATCAGAACATCTATCTCGCACGTTTTGCCGCAAAAAAATATTAGCGTAACCGCAGATATACTGCGGCGATCGCACTGAATCGCTAAGCAGTTAGTTATACCTATGTAGAAAGCAATGTTTATCTGAACTGCACACGGGACACTTTAGTTTTCGTCACCAGTTTGAACAAATTTTCCATCCTCTTTGTTTACGTTCCGCGTAATGTACTGCCGTAGCATTTCACCCTAGCCGAACCAACAGTTAGGCATAGAGCTGTACTACGTGTGCCACGATCGCTGTGAAGAACGTGGATATTCAATTACAGAGAATCTAATAACCGTTAAAATGTAGTTCCGATAATACCTGACTGAAGCGAGGCCATATTTGCCCCTTCGATTACACGAAGCAGAAGCGAAAATGCCGAGATTGAGCATTACGTTGGCTTACTGTTGCCGGTTGGTGCGGGTTTCAGCTGTTGAGTTCATATGGAGGGACTGACTGGTAGAGTAGGTCGATGTTATTGTCAGACAAATATTAATTTCATATTGTGTTGCGAAGGAAAAGTTCTTTCGATGCAGTTATATGAACTACATTCACGACACTCGATCACACACTTCAGAGAAAGCGCGCTCGCTCGACAGATGATTGCTTTAGCGTATGCGTACATCCTTCGTTTAACTAAAGCTAAAGCTATATATGCGTAGCACACATAATATAATAATATTTTGAAAATATTTCATAAGTTTTTCTTTCGACTTCTCGCGACCCAATACCAAATCTTATGTCAATTCCTCCCAGTGCGTCCAGTTTATTCCAATGTGCTGACAGTGTTTCCACTGCATGGGCAGACACTGTACTGCGTGCCCACTGCCTCCCAGTGCGCTGTAAGACACTGGGCCACTGGGTACAGTATTCCCAGTCTTTCAGCGCACTGGGCGGCACTTACGACGGTGTGCAGTCTGTCTCAGTGCCTCCCAGCGCACTGTAGAACACTTCGGCATACTGTACAGGGTTTTCAGTGCCACGCAGTGCCTTTCAGCGCACTGCGTGGCACTGGAAACGCTGTTTTCTTTGATAGGGTGGTGGCGGCAACAATATGATTATGAGGATGATAATGATGAGCGACCACACTGCAGGTCCTGCCGGAAGTCCCAGCTTCCCCCTGCGTCGCAAGCAGAGGTAGCGCCCTGCCCGCAGCCCTCACTTGACCAAGAGCTGACTCCCTCAACTGTGACTCGTTCTGCCTCCTGTCCGACCACAAGCGCATCTGTTCCTGCGCCGGAAAGGTAGAATACGTTTCAAATGCACTCGACTAGCTGTCCGAGATGTGCGTAACTTCGGAGTCCTCGACACGCTTCATCACACGTCCCCGCCATGCGCACGTCTTCCGTGACCTCGACGGTTCTCGACACCTCTGAAACGTCAGTCTCCACGATGGCTACCGTACCACGTGCTATGGAGTCTGCCACGAACGTCGCCTCAACCGCTATTCGCCGACAGATTGCGGAGGCATCACCGTCCATGTCTATAAACCTCGACAGCGTATGCGTCTTGCCAGCCGCGACGAGCATTGTCCTTAATGTCTACCGCAGCAGAAGTTCCTGCACGTAACCACCGACGACCGAACTTCAGAGATGCTGCTTCCATGACTGAAACACCCAAGCACGAAATGGATGCTAGAGCAGCCCGCGAATGTCACCCGAGTCGACAGGGAGATAACCAGAATGCTGCCCCACGTACAAGGTCTGTTTGACCGCCTTCCAGAGGTGCTTCCACGAGTACAGGCTGCTTCCCGACCCTACTCGAGAGTACATACCTGCTGGGTTCCACCACATTCATCCTCCCGTGCGCATGACACGGGACACGAACCGCCAAACATGTAACCAGAATCCAGGCGCGTTATATCGCAACGCGTGTCTACCGCACGGGACTCAACAGTTAAGAAATGATCGCACTCAGCGGGAAGCCGAGCCACAGCGTTCAACCCACCATTTTCACTGCCACGAGGTGCGACCATCTCTCTCGAAACGCCCCAATAGTATGGTAATCGCCCTTCACGCGTCGTCCAGTGAAGCATACGCGCTGGTGCCAGTATTCTGCACTACACAACGACGCAGCTGACGTTGCCCCGTTACCGACGACCACATGAGAAATGCTGACATATCACATAGCATCATCGTCCGAACCGTCCGGCACAAGTGTTTGGCTCCAACTCAATGTGCCAAACTTCTGTCACTAGCGTCCGCATTGCGTGGGCAGTTACTCTACAGCGCGACGCTTGATTTTTTTGCCGTCGACGCCAATGTCACCTATCCTCTAGCTCCAGTGGCTTTGACGGCACTGCATCGTGATGACACCTGTACCAGCGTGTGCGAAGCGGTCTCCTTCGTCGACATTGTGCGTGCAAGTGGCCTCAGTTGTACCCAGTCAACTTCCTTGCTCCGACACCGACGTGTGTATCGCATCGCTTCTCCCAACAGCGTCCAACTGTCGCAATCCTCGGCCGCTGGGCAGCTTCTAGGGCCGCCCGCCAGAGACATAGTGGCCCCCCGATGGTCTGTTCAAGTTGACGAACTGGACATGCGACGAACTCTTTTCTCTCTCGCGTCACAATCCTGCTTTATTACACCCCATAGTTTTCATTATGGGTTCATTTCTGCAGGGGGGAGTAATCTGTAGGGTCATCGTCCTCGCCAATCATGATCATCGTCGTCATCATCCTTTCTTGTGCTCCGTGCCGCACCTATCATACAGCTCATGCCGAAAGTTCGAGGCGCGAGCCAAACTGAACGCGCTCGCGGTCTTTGCCAGCCTGGAGGCCGCAACCACCGCCGGGTCGCTTCTGTTTCTGCCCTTTGGATTAGGCGGGATGCGGGGCTAAAAACGCGATTTTCGGAAAAAATATGCGCTCTCAAATTTGAGCTGTGTTGAATGAGTGGTTCACTAAAAACATGCTCACCAAGTTTGGTTGTCATCTGTGCAACAGAAAAATATTTAAGAAATTTTTTACGACAGTATGGCGCGAATTTACTAGAGACAGCGTCTTTTCAATACCCCTGTCAAGACGCGGCTTCAAAGCGGGCATGAAGTCGAACGCTAAGTGAATGCCCGTGTTAGATTGCTTGTTTTTCGCGCTTTTTTGTCACACAAAACCTTTTCTGTATATTTTGAGCCGAAGAATTGATGTCTGGGCAAGTTGGAATTGGTTGGAACAAGGACAAAGCAAAAACTACACACCACAGAGCGCCTTCTGACAACTAACATCATTAAAGAGAACGTTCACCATTTAAACTTTCACCAAGTGTCTCGTGCTCTTACATCATTGATAGCCGAAAGGATATATAAACATGTGTTGTTGTAAAGATTAGAAACGTTACCAAACGATGATCACATGTACACCTTTTTGCCTGTTATGAAACGATTGAGGTGTTATGCTGTTTATTGGACGGCACTCGGCGACAATGTGCTATGGCGACAGTCAAGGTAAAAGCACGGGCTCCGAGAGCGAGCGGCGTTTGCAAGAGGACGACCCACTAGGAACGGCTGGAGAGTGCAACGATTAGACAATACCAATTGCTTCGCCACAATTACCCCGGATACAGAAAGGCAGCCGTCCGGAGACCTAACAGTTTGTCACTATGAGTGGGTCATAGTAGGCATGGAGGCGCTCCACGTTAACTATGTCGTGCCCACGACGGCGCACGTCCGAAGCTCGTTCGATGGGTTCGATCAGGTAGTTGACCGAGGATGCGCGCTCGACGACCCGGGAGGGGCCTTTGTATTTCGGCAGTAGTTTTGAAGAGAGGCACTTGCAGTGGTAGGGACCGAGAGCCATCGAGCGCTCCGAGTAGTAACGTGGCCTGAAAAGTGGTGTTGCCACCACGAAGGCTCTTCTAGCGCTCTTGTTCGTGCGTTGTAAAGGTCTTTGCAAGCTCGCGACACTCTTCAGCAACCCTGGCTGTGTCAGAAATACGCGCACAATCAGATTGATCCGGCTTGTAGGGTAGTATCATGTCAATGGTGTGCGACGGGTGCCTTCCGTACAACAGGAAGAGGGGTGCAAAACCAGCAGTGCTCTGAGGGGCGGTATTATAGGCGTATGTGACGAAGGGCAGAATGGTATCCCAATTTGTGTGATCGGCGGCGACGTACATTGGGAGCATGTCGCCAAGCGTGCGGTTAAAGCGTTTGGTTAGCCCATTGGTCTGCGGGTGGTAAGCAGTAGTTTTGCGCTGAACATCATGGCACTCTTTGAGAATGGCTTCGACGACTTCCGACAAGAAGACACGGCCTCGATCGCTGAGAGGCTCCTGGGGTAGATCGTGACGCAACATGAGTCGGTGTAGCAGGGAGGAAGCAACATCGCGCAGTGTAGCCGCTGGGAGGGCAGCGGTTTCAGCGTATCGCGTTAGATGGTCAACGGCGACGATGGACAACGGTTACCAGCCGACATCAGATGAAGTGGTTCATACAAATCGATGGCCACGTGCCCAAATGAAGGGTTAGTGCAAGGTAATGGTTGTAGACCGACTGGTGACACGTGCGTTGAAGGTTTACGGCGCTGGCAATCGAGGCAGGGGCAGACGAACTTCTGCACGCACCGCCAGAAGTATCGTAGTTGAATGCGGTGGTACGTCTTGGATACCCCAGAGTGCGCGCATTGCGGATCAGAGTGGAAGGACTCGCATATTTCACCACGCAGACTACGGGGTATCACAAGTAGCCACTGGCGGCCGTCGGCGTTGTAATTGCGTCGGTGCAGTAAGTCGTCACGAATGGCTAAATGGTGGGCTTGAAGACGCAACGCGCGAGTGGTTGGTGCTGCCGACGGATCAGTGAGGAAGTATATCAGCGAGGCGATCCAATTATCCTTGCGCTGCTCGGTAGCGATGGTGTGAACGTCGATGGAAGAAACAGCAATGCGAGATACTGAGCAGGAGGCATTGTCGTCAGGCAAGGGGGAGCGCGAAAGGGCGTCGGCGTCAGCATGCTGGCGTCCGTTGCGGTACAGCACGCGCATGTCTTAGTCTCGCAGGCGAAGTGCCCAGCGGGCGATACGGCCTGAGGGATCCTTCAATGATGACAGCCAGCATAGTGCATGATGATCGGTGACATCAAAGGGGAGACCATACAAATAAGGTCGGAATTTTGTAAAGGCCCAGATGATCGCCAGGCACTCTTTTTCCGTGACGGTGTAATTGGTCTCCGCTCTAGTAAGCGTACGACTT
This sequence comes from Rhipicephalus sanguineus, assembly GCF_013339695.2. Taxonomy (NCBI): domain Eukaryota; kingdom Metazoa; phylum Arthropoda; class Arachnida; order Ixodida; family Ixodidae; genus Rhipicephalus; species Rhipicephalus sanguineus. Next base: position 134,040,602 of record NC_051177.1, read on the forward strand.
GCGTATGCTACGACATATTCGGGGAACCCTGGTTTGCGTTGCGCAAGAACAGCGCTGAGGCCCACACCGCTGGCCTCCGTGTGTACCTCCGTTGGGGCCGTAGGGTCGTAGTGGCGTAGTATGGGAGTAGACGTCAACAAACGACGGAGCATTGCTAACGCGTCGTCGCATTCGGACGACCACGAATGTAGGGCCCCGTTACTGGCAAGGAGCTTCGTCAGCGGCGATGTGATGGTGGCAAAGTTGCGAATGAAACGTCGAAAATATAAGCACAGTCCTACCAAACTGTGCAGCTCATTGATGGACGTAGGTATGGGAAATTCGGTCACGGCCGGAAGCTCTGCCGGATCGGGAAGGATTCCATCCTTGGACATGACGTAGCCTAGGATTGGCAGCTGGCGCGCTGCAAGTCGGCACTTCATCAAATTCAGTTGGATGCCTACATTGCTCAAACGCGTCAAAACATGCCGCAAACTTTGAAGATGCGTGGAGAAGTCCGGAGCGAAAACGACGACGTCGTCCAGGCAACACAAGCACGTGTGCCATTTCAAATTGCGCAGAACGGTGTCCATCATGCGCTCGAATGTCGCGGGCGCATTGCAGAGACCAAACGGCATGACGTTGAACTCGTACAAGCCGTCGGGCGTGACAAAGGCTGTCTTCGGTCGAGATCAGCCATGACTACTTGCCAGTACCCCGAGCGCAGATCGAGAGACAAAAAGTATTCTGCTCCTTGGAGGCTGTCAATCACGTCGTCGATTAGCGGCAGTGGATAGAGATCCTTGCCAGTGATCTTGTTGAGCCTTAGGTAGCCCACAAAGAATCGCACAAAACCGTCCTTCTTGGCAACGACAACAACAGGAGACGCCCATGGGCTGTCCGAGGGTCGAATAACGTCGCATCGAATCATATCGTCGACTTGCTCATTAATTATCCGACGTTCTGTGGGAGACACGCAATATGTACGTTGCCGCAGCGGTGATTGGGCGCCACTGTCGATGCGATGCGTAACAGCGGACGTGCGGCCGAGAGGAGTTTGCCGGACATCGAAAGATGAACGAAATTCTTCCAACAGACAGAGGCTGGGAACGCTGTATCGACGTAAGGTTGTCAGCAATGGAGGGAACAAATACATCCGCGAGTGGTGAATCAGACGTGGAAACGGCACTGATGGTACGGGAACAGGTGCAGCGCGAGTCATCGGGTGCGTGCGGAATTTGTGCGTCTTCGAGGGGCTCCACACTGCCGAGACATTCCCCTCGCACCAACGTAACGATGTGCGGGGATGGGTTGGTAACAAAGATAGCGGTGCTACCCTGAGTGACTTGCACGGTCGCGAAAGGTACCAGCAAACCCGGTTAGATGGCGAAAGGAGCGCAACGGTGTTGCAGAGACCGGCGCAGAAAACTGGCACGGCCGTCAACGAGTTTGGGGAAACTTTGGTATTGTCTTTGACGAGGGTCTTGGTGAATGCCGATGGACTGTCTGCCGGCGTAAAATGTAAGAACGGTGCGAGTTCTAGGGCGCCTGGTGCGCAGTGAGTTATGGCGTAGTGGCGGGAGAGAAAACCCATCCCAGGATGACGTCGTGGGAGCATGCTGCAATTATGATGAACTCGACGTCGTACAGAACGTCCTGAAGGACGACGTGAGAAGTGCATACTGCTGTAGACCTAATACTCTGGGAGCTGGCGGTACGGAGGGACGTCCCAGAAATTGGCGTCGTCGCTTTTCGGAGTAAGCGGCTGTTTTGTGTCTATAACAGATACGGCGGCTCCACTGTCGATAAGGGCAGATGCGCGAACACCGTCCACAAACACGTCTATAACATTCGATCTTTCGATAGACTGCGCTGAGGGCTTTTACAGATCGATAGCGTCGCAGCCCTTGCCTCGTGGACTGCGACGACTACTTTTCCTGCTCTCGAGCGTCAGAACGTGACCGCGTTGGTGGTATTGAGCGACGTCGTGGAGACGGAGAGCGGCGAGTGGATAGCTCGGCGTGACGTCGGTGACATAGGCGGGTAGTAGAATGCACGGCTGGACTGGCTGGTGGCGGGTGACGCGACTCGAGGCGGCTGCAGGCGATGGCAGTAACGTGCCCAGTGACCGACATAGCCGCATGCAAAGCAGATAGGCCGACTGTCGGGTGTGCGCCATCGGTTCGCCGGGGCAGGTCCCGCCCGTGTAGCAGGATGCGATTGAAGAAGCGGCTGCTGTAATGACTGCATGGTGGGTTGCAGTCGTAGCCTGGAGATGACTGCAGCATACGTAGCCGGCACGCCCGCTTCGAAGGACGGAGGTCTAGCGGCGGCTTCGGCGCCTTCGGCGCAAGGGATTGCCTGGTGCGTCCTGGCGACAACTTGAGCCTAACTCTGTGGCGCAGGAGCCGGAGGTTGCTGGTGGTACTCAGGCATCGCCTCCGCAATTGCCTGCTCAATCGCTCGGCGGAGGGGAGGAAGAAGGGTCGTCGACGACTGTTGATCGTGCGGCGGGTGTGCGAAGGCCAGGAGAGAGAACTGGCGTGCGATTTCCTCGCGCACGAATGACTTCACTTCTGCCAGCAGCGTGGCCTGGTCAGGTATGGCCGCCATGCCAGCAAGCTCTTCGTCGTGTGATGGAGAGCGACGGGTCATCGAACGTTGCCGGCGGAGCTCCTCGTAGCTCTGGCACAATGTTATGACCTCGGCCACGGTGGAAGGGTATTGGGAGAGCAGCATGGTGAAGGCAGCGTCGTCAATGCCCTTCATAATGTTCCGGATATTGTCAGACTCGGACATGGTGCCGTTGGCTTTTTTACACAAGTCCAGGACGTCATCGATATAACTGGTGTAAGATTCACCGGCCTGCTGAGCTCGTTCGCGTAAGCGCTGTTCTGCTTGCAGCTTACGAACTGCAGGGCGGCCAAAAACGTTGATGACGGTGGTCTTGAAATCCGACCAAGTCGCAAAATCGGACGCGTGGTTGTTGTACCACAAGCTTGCTACTCCCGCGAGGTAGAAGATCAAGTTGCTCAACTTGCTTGCGTGGAGAGTGCTGCCTGCGCAGCACTCTCCACCAATTTGTTAAGCTGTTTATTGGACGGCACTCGGCGACAATACGCTATGGCGACAGTAAAGGCAAAAGCACGGGCTCCAGCGCGGGCAGCGTTTAGAAGAGAACGACCCTCTAGGAGCAGCTGGAGAGCGCAACCGTTAAACAGTACCAATTGCTTCGCCACAGAGGAAACACATTTTATCGTTATGCAATGCTATTGATTTCATGCTTACGCAGAGATTGCCTTTTTTGTTAATGTGATGAGCCTTAACAATTTTTCTAGTAGCTTGATTGTTATGCTTGAAAATACATATGTGCCAGGAAAGTTGGGGGTGCATCCGGGTTGTGCATAGTGTCGAGCAACGTGCGAGTATGCACTGCCGTCCAATGAACGCTTGTGTTCGGACAGCCTTACATTGAGGCAACGACCAGTTTGCCCAGTGTAAACATGACCGCAGGAAAAAGGAAGCTGGTATAAAAGTCCCACTGCGCAAGCCACAAACGGTGACATGTGCCTTACCGTGCAGCAGTGGCTTACCAACTTGTTCGTGAGGGGAGGGGGGGCTCGATAAATATATATATATATATATATATATATATATATATATATATATATATATATATATATTGTAGAGAAGCCTTGGGACATGGTAATGGGTTACCCTCTCCAGCGCCTTCTAGTGGGTCGTCCGCTCGCGCAGGGAGTTCGTGCCTTGCCGTGACTGTCGCCATTACTCATTGTAGATGAGTGCTGTCTATTAAACACCTTAACAATTTGGTGGACAGCCTTTGTCACGCCCGACGGCCTGTACGAGTTCAACGTCATGCCGTTCGGCCTGTGTAATGCGCCCGCGACCTTCGAGCACATGATGGACACCGTTCTGCGCAACTTGAAATGGCACACGTGCCTGTGTTACCTGGACGACGTCGTCGTCTTCGCTCCGGACTTCTCCACGCATCTCCAACGTCTGCGGGATGTTTTGACTCGTTTGAGCAACGCCGGCCTCCAACTGAATCTGAAGAAGTGCCGATTTGCGGCACGGCAGCTGAGTATCCTCGGCTACGTCGTGTCCAAAGACGGAATCCTTCCCGATCCGGCCAAGCTTCGTCGGACTGTGTTCATACTTTCGACGCTTCATACGCAACTTTGCCACCATCATATCGCCGCTGACGAAGCTCTTTGGAAGTAACGGACCCCTAAATTCGTGGTCGTCCGAGTGCGACGACTCGTTCGCAAAGCTCCGTCGTTTGTTGACGTCTCCTCCCATACTACGCCACTACGACCCTACGACCCCAACGGAGGTACACACGGACGCCAGCGGTGTAGGCCTCGGCGCTGTCCTTGCGGAACGCAAACTAGGGTTCCCCGAATATGTCGAGGCATACGCAAGCCGTACGCTTACCAGAGCCGAGACCAATTACTCAGTCACGGAAAAAGAGTGCCTGGCGATCATATGGGCCCTTACAAAGTTTCGACCTTATTTGTATGGTCGCCCATTTGATGTCGTCACCGACCATCATGCACTACGCTGGCTGTCGTCATTGAAGGATCCCTCAGGCCGTATCGCCCGCTGGGCACTTCGCCTGCAGGACTACGACATCCGCGTGCTGTACCGTAACGGACGCCAGCATGCTGACGCCGACGCCCTCTCGCGCTCTCCCTTGCCTGACGACAATGCCCCCGGCCCAGTATCTCACATAGCTGTTGCTTCAATCAGCGTTCACACCATCGCTACCGAACAGCGCAAGGATAAATGGATCATCTCGCTGATCGACTTGCTCACTGATCCGACGGCAACACCATCCACTCGCGCGTTGCGTCGTCAAGCCCACCATTTCGCCGTTCGTGACGACCTCCTGCACCGACGCAATTACAATGCCGACGGCCGCCAGTGGCTACTAGTGATTCCCCGCAGTCTGCGTTCTGAAATATGCGAGGCCTTCCACTCTGACCCGCAATGCGCGCACTCTGGGGTATCCAAAACTTACCACCGCATTCGACAACGATACTTCTGGCGTGGGATATACCGCTACGTGCAGATGTTCGTTCGCTCCTGCCTCGATTGCCAACGCCGAAAACCTGCAACGCACGTGTCGCCAGCAGGTCTACAACCATTACCTTGCCCTAACCGTCCGTTCGGGCGCGTGGGCATCGGTTTGTATGGACCACTTCCTCTGACTTCGGCTGGTAACCGCTGGGCCATCGTCGCTGTTGACCATCTAACGCGATACGCCGAAACCGCCGCCCTGCCAGCCGCTACAGCGCGCCTTGTTGCCTCCTTCCTACTACACCGATTCATACTGCGTCACGGTCCACCCCAAGAGCTTCTCAGCGATCGAGGCCGTGTCTTCTTATCGGAAGTCGTGGAAGCCATTCTGAAAGAGTGCCATGCTGTTCACCGCAAAACTACCGCTTACCACCCGCAGACGAATGGCCTAACCGAACGCTTTAACCGCACGCTCGGCGACATGCTGTCAATGTACGTCGCCGCCGATCACACCAATTGGGATGCCATTCTGCCATTCGTCACCTACGCCTACAACACCGCCCCTCAGAGCACTACTGGTTTTTCACCGTTCTTCTTACTGTACGGAAGGCACCCGTCGCACACCATCGACACGATACTTCCATACAAGCCGGATCCATCTGAGTGTGCGCCTATTTCTGACACAGCCAGGCTCGCTGAAGAGTGTCGCGAGCTTGCCAAGACATTTACGACGCAGGAACAAGAGCTGCAGAAGAGCATTTGCGATGGCACCACTACTTCTGAACCCACGTTCCTCCCTGGAGCGCTCGTATGGCTCTCAGTCCCTACCACTGCAAGTGGTCTTTCTTCAAAACTGCTGCCGAAATACGAAGACCCATACCGGGTCGTCGAGCGCACATCCCCGGTCAACTACTTGATCGAACCCATCGAACCAGCTTCGGAAATGCGCCGTCGAGGGCGCGACATTGTCAACGTGGAGCGCCTCAATGCCTACTATGACCCACTCATCGTGACGAGCTGTTAGGTCGCCGGACGGCTCCCTTTTCGTACCCGGGGTAATTGTAGAGATGCCTTGGGACATGGTAATGGGTTACCCTCTCCAGCGCCTTCTAGTGGGTTGTCTTTTTGGTTGCTTGAAAAAAGAACGCCGGTCGCGCAGGGTGCTGTCTATTAAACACCTTAATGTCTATTAAACACCTTATTAAACACCTTAAGGTGTTGAGTGCTGTCTATTAAACACCTTAACAATATATATATATTGTAACGACAGAAACAGAGACAACGCCTGTTCACTAGGCCGGCTGTTCTATTCTGACCCTCATTCTTCTCTTCTTCGCGCATCCTGCTCTCGCGCCAGAGCCCCGGTGTCGTTCTTCGTCATTACACTCGGCCACGACTGCGAGCGGCCGCAGCTGCCGACAGTGTCTCTTGTGGGCGGCACTGGCTGCATCTAGGTAGCCGATCTCGGCCACGCAGTGACGTGGTTTGATGAGGTGCGAAACGTAGTTCAGGCGGGCGGCATTGACTGTGTCGTGGTGGTCGGTGTTGTATACGCCGCGACTTGTCCTGCCGAGCTGCCGAGCGTTCCGGAGGGAGACATTGGCTGTGTCGGGGTGGTCGTTGAAGGCCTTGGTCACGCTGTGACTTAACAGGCTGAGCGGCAGGAAATGACGCTAGTGGATGACCTTTGTTGCGCGACCTTGGGAGGAGGTTCAGCGCTGCCGAGTCATCAGTGTCCATAACTTTAGCGTCGCACAGAGGTGACAGATTTGTATGCAAGGAAACGTCTTGCGCTGGCTTCGCGGGAGCGTAACACTTAGATAGCAGAGGCATGTCTTCAATGTCTGCAGCTGTGTTGGTCTCCCTGGCCTCCATGGGCCTCCCGGCCTCCGGGGGGTCTCCCCGGTTCCCACTCGGCGCAAGGTGACCATCTGATGTCATGGGCTCGTTCGGCTTGTGCACTGCACGCGTGTCAGGCACTAGAGGAGCCGGAGTCTCCACGTTTCTAAGTGATGATGAGCTTGGGGTCCCCGTCATCGGCTTGGGCGGCCCGCAGGTGGTCTTGGTCTGGAGAAAGGTATGTCGTAAGGTGTGTCCAGGCGCGGAGTCTGAGGTCTGGACTGCGATGCCCGCCTTGCGGATTGCGTCAGTGTCTGTGATTGTGCGTTCCGCAAAGCTTGCTGTGAATGAGGTGCAGGACACAGCTGTACCGTCGCGGCAGTTCTCTTCAGGAACTCGGTACATGAGAGTGAGCACGTCGGTGCAGGGCGCACCTGCACCGTCGGGATGATGCCCTTCAGGATCTCGGTCACTGAGGGAGGGCAGGGTGGTAGAGGCTTGAGCTGCACTGTCTAGGCTGTCGGTCTGACAGCTCCCATCCGGGGCTGACAGTGGATCTTGAGCTGGGTTGTCGCAGGCATGAGATAGCGGGCGAAAAAGACTCAACAGCTTGGCTGACCATTCCGGCCAAGATCCTTGCCGGACGTCTTCGTAGGCATGCCATGCCTTGGCGGCATCGCGAAGGTGGTCGATGGCCACCCACCATTTCTGCTGGTCTGTCCAGGCTTCGCGTGCTCCCACAGCGTTGATGGTAGCCACCCAATTTCCGACGTGGTCCTGAAAGCCGCGGAACTCCGGTATTTCGCAGGCAGCCGGCGATGGTAACATGCCAGGTGAAAATCCAGAGTGAGCCGACGCTAAGCAGGCCAGTTGGTAAGAGAGCTGCGTGAGGGCATACCGCAGCTCTCTGCGGCTCTCGGGCGAGCTCTCTTCATGGTCTTGCGAGGCGGCGGCGGCCAACGCGGCATTGAGCGAGTGCAGTGCTGGCAAGGCGGCAGGACAAAGCACGGAGATTGAAGCTGCCAAGGCGTTCACCGTGACTCGGAGTCGCGCGATGGTGGCGGTAAGCTCGGCGGCGCTCTCGGGCGATCCGCGCGTGGAGCCAGTGGTGACGTCGGAAGAGTAGGACGCGATCAGCGTACTCACAGAGGAGGGACCCGTGTCCGAGGGAGCTTGGACAGCACCCCTAAGCGGCTCGGGTGCCGATGTAGTGCCGATGTAGTGCTGAGTAGTGCCGTTGTCGCTGCGGGAAGCGGGGAGGGCATTTCCGGGCAAAGGTAGGCTGTGTGCTGTCTTGGCGGCGCCGGCGTAAGCCTGCCCTTGAGCCACCGAGGAGGCCTGGACGCCGTCCTTGAATGGTGGCACAGGTGCTTCCGGCCGTAGTAGCGAGACGGGCTGCATAATCGCTCCTTCGAGCGAAGGTCCGCAGCGCCGATGAGCCACGAGGACGCACTTACGGTTCATAGTTCGTAGACTGCGCCATTGTAACGACAGAAACAGAGACAACGCCTGTTCACTAGGCCGGCTGTTCTATTCTGACCCTCATTCTTCTCTTCTTCGCGCATCCTGCTCTCGCGCCAGAGCCCCGGTGTCGTTCTTCGTCATTACAATATATATATATATATATATATATATATTGCCACGTCCGCTCCTTCTTTTATTATGATGTGTTCGAGTTTGACCAGAAAGGACGGTTATCAACGCTCGACGCTGGCCGCGAAGCAGTGTTCGAGAAGCTTCACGGTTTTAGTAGATCGTTTTGTTAAAATTGCGCGCCGCACGCGAATGTTCCAGCTTTGTCGAGAGATAACGCCGCCACCAGCGATATTGCTGGAACGTTCCATAGCGCCTGTTTAAAAGCCGACGCGCTTGACCGCTTGTCAGTTGATCGACGGACGACGCCCTGTTCGCCGCTATCATTATAATAATAATATCTGGTGTTTAACGTCCCAGAAACACGATATGATTATGAGAGACGCCGTAGTGGAGGGCTCCGGAAATTTCGACCACCTGGGGTTCTTTAACGTGCACCTAAAGCTAAGTACACGGGCCTCAAACATTTTCGCCTCCATCGAAAATGCAGCCGCCGCGGCCGCGATTCGATCCCGCGACCTGCGGGTTAGCAGCCGAGCGCCATAACCACTAGACCACCGTGGCGGGGCTGCCGCTATCATTGTACAGCGTATATTGCTGTAGTTCTAGTTCTCAGTTTCCCGGCCACAAGTTCGGCCAAATAAACAGTTTCATCTCGGACGTGCTGACTGTTGCCTTCGTCGACGTCACGACCACGTGACATCTGGTGGAGGTGCTGCTTCTTCCATGATCCGGACGCCCCCGCGAAGCGAAGCGCTGACCCAAGCCCAAGCCGCGAGGAGGACGACGTCAAAGAAAACCCGGATCGTCGAGCAAGCCGCAGGCAAAAAGGTCTACCGCCAGAGCACGGGCCTCTACCTGAAAACACCCGGCAAACAAAGATCCTGACCTCGACCACAGCGACGATGACAGACGCTGTGCCGCCCGCACCGATCCTTCTACGGACGCCCAAGGAGCCGCCAACCTTCCGCGAATCGTCGTTCGAAGACCCGGAAAGCTGGCTCGAAACCTACCACCGAGTCGCCGTTTTTAATGCCTGGACCAGCGAAGACAAGCTACGGCATGTCTATTTCGCTTTGGAAGACGCCGCTCGGACCTGGTTCGAGAACCAAGAGCGAAGCCTGACAACGTGGGACATTTTTCGCGACAGGTTCCTCACCACATTCACGAGCGTCGTCCGCAAAGGGAGGGCTGAGGCTCTGCTCGAGACCCGCGTGCAGATGCCGAACGAAAACGTGGCGCTCTTCACGGAAGAGATGACCAGGCTGTTCCGCCACGCAGACCCTACCATGCCCGAAGAGAAAAAAGTTCGCCTTCTCATGCGAGGAGTGAAGCAGGAGCTTTTCGCTAGGCTGATGCGGAACCTACCCAAGACCGTCCAAGAATTCCTCTCGGAGGCGACAACCATCGAGAAGACGCTCGATATGCGCACTAGGCAGTACAATCGCCGCGCATTCCAAGACAGCGCAGCAGTTCACGCCCTCGGCTCCGACGACTTGCGCGAAACGATCCGATCCATCGTGCGAGAGGAGCTGCAAAAGCTCGCACCTTTTGCACAGCCCGAAGTGACGTCGATTGCGGATGTTGTACGCGAGGAAATCCAACAGTCACTGGGTGTTCCTCAGGCGGCACCGCCGCAGCTGCAAGCAATGAGCTATGCTGCTGCAGCCCGACGCAACGCCCCCCCCCCCCCCTCCTCGCCCACGTCAAGACGCCGCGCCGCCCCAGCAGTGCCTCCGCCAGGCACCACCGCCGCCACCACCGACGTCATACCGTCCGCCAGCCGGTCAGCGATACGCGCCGACGAAGACCGACGTTTGGCGCGCCCCCGACCATCGTCCACTCTGCTACCACTGCGGAGAACCCGGCCACACCTACCGCCGCTGCCATTATCGACAGATGGGACTGCGTGGATTCGCCGTCGACGCGCTGCGTCCACAGCAGGGTGAACGGCCACGTGACATCACCGACTATCTGGCACGAACGCAGTGGACCCCTCGAGGTCCTTCCCGATCGCCGTCGCCAGGCCGCTACGCCTCTCCCCAACGCCGACCATACACTGGCCCAACCCGGGGCCGGTCACCTAGCCCGCATCCGGAAAACTAAGGGCAGCAAATGGATGTGCGGTTCCTGTACGACGAAATACCGAAGACCTTCCGCCGCCGACGCCGTCGCCACCACGAAGGCTTCAGGACACGACGCGAACCCCTGACGACGAAACCTCGCGGACCGAAGTAGACCTGACGACGCAACATGGAAGCAGCGGAACAAACCGACGTAGCCGTGACCCGACGCCACGACCTTACTGCAACGCAAGACGACGAACTAGCGACCTCGACGTTCTTATCGACGGCCACAGCATCACAGCCCTCGTCGACACCGGAGCCGACTATTCTGTCATCAGTGGACCGTTCGCCACGAAGCTGAAGAAAGTTAGGACAGCCTGGGAAGGCCCCGAAATCCGGACAGCTGGAGGTCACCTCATAACGCCGGAGGGAGTCTGCACAGCGAGACTCACCATTAACAACCGGATTTATCCCGCGAACTTCGTAGTCCTGCAGCGTTTCTCGAGAGATGTCATCCTTGGTATGGACTTCTTAGACCTTCATGGTGCAATCATCGACCTGAGGTCTAAGTCGATAACACTGTCCACGGAAAAGGCACTACCGCCGCATACTCCGCCAAGAAAGCACGCCTTGAATGTGCAGGAAGACCAGGTCACCATTCTCCCTCGCTCCAGCGTCATCATTTCCGTCGGCACTCGGAAATCAGCAGACCTGGAAGGTGTTGTTGAAGGCGACCAGCACCACTTGATTAACCGCAAGATTTGCGTCGCAAGAGGAGTAGTAGAGCTGCAGGCAGGGAAAGCAACAGTTATGCTCACGAATTTCAGCAACGAGTACAAGCACGTGAGCAAAGGCACGACGGTCGCCTACATCGAAGAAATCGTAGAAGCCAGCAATGCTTTCGGCCTCACCGATTCTCCCGTGCCTACGCCGACGAATAAAGCGCCGCAACCAGCTTTCGACATCAATCCCAGCCTTCAGAAGCACAAACAAGAACAGCTCAAAACCCTGCTCTTGCAATACAAGGACTGCTTTTCGTCGTCGTCAAGAATTCGGCAGACTCCCGTGGCAAAATATCGCATCATAACAGAGGAAACCGCCAGACCACTCCGTCAGAGCCCGTACAGAGTTTCGACGCGAGAACGCGAGGCCGTGAAGAAACAGGTCGACGAAATGCTACGCGACGACATCATCCAGCCGTCGAAGAGTCCGTGGGCATCCCCGGTGGTGCTAGTGAAGAAGAAGGATGGGACTCTACGTTTTTGCGTCGATTATCGTCGCCTGAACAAAGTCACGAAGAAGGACGTGTATCCCCTTCCGCGGATAGACGACACCCTGGATCGATTACACAATGCAAAGTACTTTTCGTCGATGGACCTCAAGACCGGTTACTGGCAAATAGAAGTCGACGAGAGAGACCGAGAAAAGACTTTTTATAACACCAGACGGCCTGTTCGAGTTCAAGGTCATGCCCTTTGGTCTTTGCTTGGCACCTGCGACTTTTCAACGGGTTATGGATACAGTACTGGCCGGCTTGAAGTGGCAGACGCGCCTCGTGTACTTGGACGACGTCGTTGTATTTTGCTCAAATTTCGACGAACACCTTCGGCGCCTTGAAGTTGTACTTCAAGCAATCAAGACCTCCGGACTCACATTGAAGCCTGAAAAGTGCCGCTTCGCGTACGAGGAGCTCTTGTTCTTGGGTCACGTGATCAGCAAGGATGGTGTTCGCCCGGACGCGCGGAAAACAGCTGCCATCGCTGACTTCCCGACACCCACCGACAAGAAGGCAGTACGCCGTTTTCTCGGCTTGTGCGCCTATTACAGACGTTTCGTCAAGGAATTTTCACGGATCACCGAGCCACTCACGCAACTCACGAAGGCCGACGTCGAATTCAGGTGGGAAACGTCACAAGTTCAAGCATTTCAAGAATTGAAACGACGCCTGCACACGCCTCCGATACTTGCGCATTTCGACGAATACGCCGATACGGAAATCCACACCGACGCAAGCGGCGTAGGACTCGGCGCCGTCCTTGTGCAGAAGACCGACGCATTCGAAAGGGCAGTTATGCTAGCCGGTCGCTATCAAAGGCAGAAATCAACTACTCCACAACAGAAAAGGAGTGCCTGGCCATCATCTGGGCTACATCGAAGTTTCGCCCCTACCTGTACGGCCGGCCCTTCATAGTTGTGAGCGACCACCACGCCTTGTGTTGGCTAGCTAACTTGAAGGACCCTTCAGGTCGCCTCGCGCGGTGGAGCCTACGACTTCAAGAATTTGACATAACCGTCGTTTACAAGTCCGGAAGAAAACATTCCGACGCTGACTGCCTGTCCCGCGCCCATGTCGACCCACCGCCGCAGGACGACATGGAAGATGACTACTTCTTGGGAACCATAAGTGCAGAAGACTTCGCCGAACGACAGCGAGCGGACCGAGAACTCAGGGGCCTTGTGGAATACCTCCAGGGCAGGACGACTGTTTTTCCCAAGGTATTCACGCGAGGACTGACGTCGTTGTTCTTGCGCAACGGTGTTGTCCTTAAGAAGAACTTCTCGCCGCTTCGAGCCGACTCCCTTCTCGTAGTGCCCTCGGCATTGCGACCGGAGGTCCTCCAGGCTCTGCATGACGACCCGACGTCTGGACACCTGGGTGTTTCTCGCTCGCTCGCAAGAATACAGTAAAAGCACTACTGGCCGCGCCTTGCCGCCGACGTAACTCGCTACGTCAAGACCTGCCGGGACTGTCAGCGACGCAAGACACCGCCGACTAGGCCAGCCGGACTTCTGCAGCCTATCGAGCCACCTCGACGGCCGTTCAAGCAAATTGGGATGGGCTTACTGGGGCCGTTCCCGACGTCCAATACCGGAAACAAATGGATAGTCGTAGCTACCGACTACCTCACCCGCTACGCCGAGACAAGGGCCCTCCCCAGAGGCAGTGCCGCCGAGGTAGCGAAGTTCTTCGTTAAGAACATCGTCCTGCGTCATGGCGCCCCAGAGGTCGTCATCACCGACAGAGGTACGGCGTTTACTGCTGACCTAACTCAGGCAATACTGAGATATAGCCAAACAAGCCACCGCCGGACCACAGCGTACCACCCACAGACCAATGGCCTCACCGAGCGGTTAAACAAGACCATCGCCGACATGCTGACCATGTATGTCGACGTCGAACACAAGATGTGGGATGCCATCCTTCCGTATGTGACCTTCGCATACAACACGGCCATGCAAGAAACGACGCAAATGAAGCCGTACAAGCTGGTCTACGGAAGGAGCCCGGCAACGACGCTCGGCGCAATGCTACCAGCCGCCACCGACGAAGATGATCTCGACGTTGCCACCTATTTGCAACGCGCCGAAGAAGCTCGACAGGTCGCGCGCCTGCGCATCAAGAAGCAGCAAAGGGTCGACAGCCGTCACTATAATCTTCGACGACGCCACATGGAGTACCAACCCGGTGACCGTGTGTGGTTCTGGACGTCGATACGCCGACGTGGGCTCAGTGAAAAACTTCTTCGGCGATACTTCGGGCCATACAAGGTGCTTCGACGTCACGGCGCTCTTGACTACGAGGTCGTCCCGGACGGCATTACGAACTCCCAGCGACGCCGCGCACGATCTGAAGTCGTCCATGTCGTGCGCCTTAAGCCGTTTTTTGCGCGTTAGTGAACCTGGGGACTCTACTTTTTCCTTTGGTATTGTAATTTATTTTTGTATGCACGTGTTTTTTTCCCTTTCCATATTCTGTTGCAAGCATCGGGACGATGCTTTTTCAGAGGGGGGCAATGCCACGCCCGATTCTTATTTTATTTTGATGTGTTCGAGTTTGACCAACAAGGACGGTTATCAACGCTCGACGCTGGCCGCGAAGCAGTGTTCGAGAAGCTTCACGATATTAGTAGATCGTTTTGTTAAGATTGCGCGCCGCACGCGAATGTTCCAGCTTTGTCGAGAGATAACGCCGCCACCAGCGATATTGCTGGAAAGTTCCATAGCGCCTGTATAAAAGCCGACGCGCTTGACCGCTTGTCAGTTGATCGACGGACGACGCCCTGTTCGCCGCTATCATTGTACAGCGTGTATTGCTGTAGTACTAGTTCTCAGTCTCTCAGCCACAAGTTCGGCCAAATAAACAGTTTCATCTCGGACGTGGTGACTGTTGCCTTCGTCGACATCACGACCACGTGAAAAAAGAAAAAAAAAAATATATATATATATATATATATATATATATAAGGAAAGGAGGAAGAAACTACGACTTTCGTTGGTTTGGCACTGTATATTTTCACTAACGTTTCGTCTGGTGGACCAGACTTTGTCAAAGTCATATATATATATATATATATATATATATATATATATATATATATATATATATATATATATATATATATATATATATTGTAGAGAAGCCTTGGGACATGGTAATGGTTTACCCTCTCCAGCGCCTTCTAGTGGGTTGTCCTCTTTGGTTGCTTGAAGAAGAACGCCGCTCGCGCAGGGAGTTCGTGCCTTGCCGTGACTGTCGCCATTACTCATTGTCGTTGAGTGCTGTCTATTAAACACCTTAACAATTTGGTGGAGAGTACTCTGCTCCCATTAAATGCCCCTGGAGCTCCGATCCCGTACCCTGCCATCTACCATGCCTCAAGACGCCGCCCAGCAAACGCCTCCTCTCGCAACGAGCACATGTCCCGGTGTCCCCCGTATACGCGATCCACCTATCTTCACTGGCGCCGATAGCACGACGTGGAGGACTGGCTCGCAATTTACGAGCGCGTCAGCATCCCCAACAAATGGGACGAGGAAGGCAAGTTAAGCAACTTGGTATTCTACCTCGCGGGCGTAGCAAGCTTGTGGTACAACAACCACGCGTCCGATTTTGCGACTTGGTCCGATTTCAAGACCGCCGTCATCAGCGTTTTTGGCCGCCCAGCAGTTCGTAAGCTGCAAGCCGAACAGCGCTTACGTGAACGATCTCAGCAGGCCGGTGAATCGTTCACAAGTTATATCGAAGACGTCTTAGACTTGTGTAAGAAGGCCAACGGAACCATGTCTGAGTCTGACAAGATCCGGAACGTGATGAAAGGCATTGACGACGATGCCTTCACCATGCGGCTCGCCAAAAGCCCTGGCACAGTGGCCGAGGTCATAACGCTATGCCAGAGCTACGAGGAGCTCCGCCGGCAGCGTACGATGACCCGTCGCTCCCCATCACGCGACGCAGAGCTTGCTGGCTTGGCGGCAATATCTGACCAGGCCGCGTTGCTGGCCGAAGTCAAGTCGTTCGTGCGCGAGGAAATTGCACGCCAGGTCTCTCTCCTCGCCTTTGCCCACCCGCCGCACGTTCAACAGTCGTCGACCACCCTTCTTCCTCCTCTCCGCCGAGCAATTGAACAGGAAATTGCGGAGGTCATGCCTGAGTACCACCAGCAACCTCCGGCTCCTGCGCCCCAGAGTTACGCTCAAGTTGTCGCCAGGACGCCCCAAGTAATTCCTGCGGCTGCCCCAATGAGTTACGCCGAAGCCGCCGCTAGACCTCCGTTCTTTGAGGCGGGTGTGCCGGCTACATATGCTGACGCCGTCCCTCGGCCCCGACTGCAGCCCGCCATGCAGTCATTTCAGCAGCCGACCAGTCAATCGCGTCCTGCGACATGGGCGGGAGCTACCCCGACGAACCGATGGCGCACCCCCGACAACCGGCCCATCTGCTTTGCTTGCGGTTACGCCGGTCACGTGGCACGTTATTGTCAACGCGTGCAGCCGCCTCGAGTCGCGTCACCTGTCACCAGCCAGTCAAGCCGCGCATTCTACGACCCACCTCCACCTATGTCGCCGACGTCACGCCCACCACCAGCTACTCGCCGCTCTCCGTCTCCACGACGTCGATCACTGTCACCCATGCGGCCACGCTCGGTCGCACGAGAGCAGGAAAACTAGTCGTCGCAGTCCAGGAGGCAAGGGCTGCGACGCTATCGAACTGTGAAAGCCCTCAGCGAAGTCCATCGGATGTAATCGACGTGCTTGTGGACGGTGTTCGCGCATCGGCCCTTATCGATACTGGAGCCGCTGTATCCGTTATGGACGCAAAACTTTGCCGCTTACTTCGAAAAGTGATGACGCCACTTTCTGGGATGTCCCTCCGTACCGCGAGCTCCCAGAGTATCCATCCTACAGCAGTATGCACTGCTCGCGTCGTCATTCAGGACGTTCTGTACGACGTCGAGTTCATCGTAATTGCGGCATGCTCTCACGACATCATCCTGGGATGGGATTTCCTCTCCCGACACGACGCCGTAATTCGTTGCGCACAAGCCGAAATCGAACTCTCACCATTCTCACATTTGACGCCGACAGAAAGTCCATCGGCAATGAGCAAGATCCTCGTCAAAGACGATACGAAAGTGCCTCCAAACTCGTCAACGGCTGTGTCGGTCTACTGCGCCGGTCTCTCCGACACCATTGCACTCCTTTCGCCGTCTGCCCGCGTCTGCACTAGGAAAGGGTTGCTGGTACCTTTCGCGACCGTGCGAGTCACTCAGGGCAGCACCGCTATTTTTGTTACCAACCCATCCCCGTGCATTGTTACGTTGGTTCGAGGGGAATGTCTCGGCAAAATGGAACCCGTTGAAGACGCACAAGTTCTGGACGCACCCGATGACTCGCACTGTACCAGTTCCCGCACCATCAGTGCTGTTTCCACGTCTGATTTGTCACCTACTGATGTATTTGGTCCCTCCATTGCTGACAACCTTACGTCGGTCCAGCGTTCGCAGCTTCTGTGCTTGTTGGATGAATTTCGTCATTCTTTCGATGTCGGGCAACCATCCCTCGGCCGCACGTCCGCTGTTACGCATCGCATCGACACTGGCGCCCAGCCACCACTGCGGCAACGTCCATATCGCGTGTCTCCCACAGAACGCCGGGTAATTAACGAGCAAGTGGACGATATGCTTCGACGCGATGTAATTCGGCCCTCCGACAGCCCATGGGCGTCTCCTGTTGTTCTCGTTGCGAAGAAGGACGGTTCTGTGCGGTTCTGTGTGGACTACCGACGGCTCAACAAGGTCACCCGCAAGGATGTTTATCCACTGCCGCGAATCGACGACGCGATTGACAGCCTTCAAGGAGCAGAATTCTTTTCATCTCTCGATTTGCGCTCGGGGTACTGGCAAGTACCCATGGCTGATGACGCTCGACCAAAGACAGCCTTTGTCACGCCCGACGGCTTGTACGAGTTCAACGTCATGCCGTTCGGTCTGTGTAATGCGCCCGCGACCTTCGAGCGCATGATGGACACCGTTCTGCGCAACTTCAAATGGCACACGTGCCTGTGTTACCTGGACGACGTCGTCGTCTTCGCTCCGGACTTCTCCACGCACCTCCAAGTCTGCGGCATGTCTTGACCCGTTTGAGCAACGCCGGCCTCCAACTGAATCTGAAGAAGTGCCGATTTGCGGCACGGCAGCTGTCAATCCTCGGCTACGTCGTGTTCAAAGACGGAATCCTTCCCGATCCGGCCAAGCTTCGGGCCGTGGCCGAATTTCCCAAACCTACGTCCGTCAAAGAACTGCGCAGTTTCGTCGGACTGTGTTCATACTTTCGACGCTTCATACGAAACTTTGCCGCCATCATATCGCCGCTGACGAAGCTCCTTGGAAGTAACGGACCCCTAAATTCGTGGTCATCCGAGTGTGACGACGCGTTCGCAAAGCTCCGTCGTTTGTTGACGTCTCCTCCCATACTACGCCACTACGACCCTACGGCCCCAACGGAGGTACACACGGACGCCAGCGGTGTAGGCCTCGGCGCTGTCCTTGCGCAACGCAAACCAGGGTTCCCCGAATATGTCGTGGCCTACGCAAGCCGTACGCTTACCAGAGCCGAGACCAATTACTCAGTCACGGAAAAAGAGTGCCTGGCGATCATATGGGCCCTTACAAAGTTTCGACCTTATTTGTATGGTCGCCCATTTGATGTCGTCACCGACCATCATGCACTATGCTGGCTGTCGTCATTGAAGGATCCCTCAGGCCGTCTCGCCCGCTGGGCACTTCGCCTGCAGGACTACGACATCCGCGTGCTGTACCGCAACGGACGCCAGCATGCTGACGCCGACGCCCTCTCGCGTTCTCCCTTGCCTGACGACAATGCCCCCTGCTCAGTATCTCACATAGCTGTTGCTTCGATCAGCGTTCACACTATCGCTATCGAACAGCGCAAGGATAAATGGATCACCTCGCTGATCGACTTGCTCACTGATCCGACGGCAACACCATCCACTCGCGCGTTGCGTCGTCAAGCCCACCATTTCGCCGTTCGTGACAACCTCCTGCACCGACGCAATTACAACGCCGACGGCCGCCAGTGGCTACTAGTGATACCCCGCAGTCTGCGTTCTGAAATATGCGAGGCCTGACCCGCAATGCGCGCACTCTGGGGTATCCAAAACTTACCACCGCATTCGACAACGATACTTCTGGCGTGGGATGTACCGCTACGTGCAGAAGTTCGTTCGCTCCTGCCTCGATTGCCAACGCCGAAAACCTGCAACGCACGTGTCGCCAGCAGGTCTACAGCCATTACCTTGCCCTAACCGTCCGTTCGGGCGCGTGGGCATCGATTTGTATGGACCACTTCCTCTGACTTCGGCTGGTAACCGCTGGGCCATCGTCGCTGTTGACCATCTAACGCGATACGCCGAAACCGCCGCCCTCCCAGCGGCTACTGCGCGCGATGTTGCCTCCTTCCTACTACACCGATTCATCCTGCGTCACGGTCCACCCCAAGAGCTTCTCAGCGATCGATGCCGTGTCTTCTTATCGGAAGTCGTGGAAGCCATTCTGAAAGAGTGCCATGCTGTTCACCGCAAAACTACTGCTTACCACCCGCAGACGAATGGCCTAACCGAACGCTTTAACCGAACGCTCGGCGACATGCTGTCAATGTACGTCGCCGCCGATCACACCAATTGGGATGCCATTCTGCCCTTCGTTACCTACGCCTATAACACCGCCCCTCAGAGCACTACTGGTTTTTCACCGTTCTTCTTACTGTACGGAAGGCACCCGTCGCACACCATCGACACGATACTTCCATACAAGCCGGATCCATCTGAGTGTGCGCCTATTTCTGACACAGCCAGGCTCGCTGAAGAGTGTCGCGAGCTTGCCAAGACATTTACGACGCAGGAACAAGAGCTGCAGAAGAGTATTCGCGATGGCACGACTACTTCTGAACCCACGTTCCTCCCTGGAGCGCTCGTATGGCTCTCGGTCCCTACCACTGCAAGTGGCCTTCCTTCAAAACTACTGCCGAAATACGAAGGCCCATACCGGGTCGTCGAGCGCACATCCCCGGTCAACTACTTGATCGAACCCATCGAACCAGCTTCGGACATGCGCCGTCGAGGGCGCGACATTGTCAACGTGGAGCGCCTCAAGGCCTACTACGACCCACTCATAGTGACGAGTTGTTAGGTCGCCGGACGGCTCCCTTTTCGTACCCGGGGTAATTGTAGAGACGCCTTGGGACATGGTAATGGTTTACCCTCTCCAGCGCCTTCTAGTGGGTTGTCCTCTTTGGTTTCTTGAAGAAGAACGCCGCTCGCGCAGGGAGTTCGTGCCTTGCCGTGACTGTCGCCATTACTCATTGTCGTTGAGTGCTGTCTATTAAACACCTTAACAATATATATATATATATATATATATATATATATATAGAGAGAGAGAGAGAGAGAGAGAGAGAACTTTATTTGCACTCAATTTGATGCTATCCTTCATATACAGAGGAAGAATTTGGTTAGCAGTGTACAATAACATTAGAGAAAAAGTACAGTCAGTTCTACGTAGCATACACTGGGACAACACATATACGTGCCGTGCGTGTAATATTATTGCAAGCAACTCGTTTGATACATTACCCACACAATTTTATGCTTCATGAAAACTTCAGCGCAAACCAGGATGGATGGCAAAGTATAAGCGAGAAAAGCCCATTGCCACTCCTTGTCTCATCGAGAACGTCTAGAAGCTTCTCACTAATAATAGCGTGTTTTTAATGTAGGCAACAATGACTGCACGTTTTCTTTTCCGTAATTACTAATACACGTTTTTCGCAGATATTTGGGTTAAATAATAAGAATATCTTGGGTGTAACGTCCCAAAACAACGATATGATTATGAGAGGCGCGTATATTTAGGTTTGCGTGTCTTATATTTTGCCTTGTTTGATCGTCAAAATGTTGTTTCTGGTGCATTGGTGTTAATACTAATATTATTATATAAATATTATTGTTAACACGAGAAGCGCAAGTTATTTTTAAGTAAGAATGTGTGGTATTAGGGGTGCAGTACATTCTTTATACTCATCGTATTTGTATTTGCTACTTTCGTTGGAGTGTGCGAACTTCAAACAGAAAATAGCGCCATTATAGAAGACAAGAAAGGCCAAACCGGATAAAACAAAAAAAAACACAAAAACCAGCGCTGAACAACGCTGGTCCTGTTTGGTCTTTTTCTTGATTGTATTGCACTGGTTTCTACTTTGCTTGGAAGGCCCTCCGGCATCTAAAAAAAGCCTATGGAAACCATGTAATCACAAGATTTCTTATGAAAAAATATGGCCGATTATTACGCAAAAATGCCCCGCATTTTTTTCCCTTCCGCATTGGTCGTTAGCTGTTACTGATTGGTCAAAATATTCTCGGTCATACACGCGGCAGCTGCTTGTAACGCGATGCAACAAATGACCCCAAAATTGTCCTCTGCGTTATGACCACTCACGCATGACAACATAAAAAATAAGAAAGTACGCTAGCTTAAATACGGTATATTTTTGGTCATTTGGTTTCTCGCCGTTCGTCACAAATTTTCAGCGTGGCTAGAAATCGCGTGCTTGTTACGTGACGTCACAAATCTGTGAAATTTCATGGTGTTAAAATCACGTGCACACACTAAACAGCGCATTACATGTTTAGGCTACAATACCTAAACATTTTTTTTGAATAGCCGGACAGTGTCTCATTTTGAATGCAATTAAAGAAGGCTGCCCACCGATCACATTGGAAGCGGCTACTGATAGCAGATGGCGGAGATGTATTCATATGAATATAACGAATATTTTTAGTTATAGTACAACGATGTTGAGCTGTTTCTGCGCATATGCAACTCTGGCAAGTCATCCTTGCTGAAAGTCATCCCGGCTGTCACTTCAGTCACCTTTGTCCAGGAAACCCAGATCGCGGGATCAAATCCCGTCTGCGGCGGCCGCACTTTCGATGAAGGTGAAAATGTTTGAGGCACGTGTAGGGAACCTACAGTGCGTAGGTTCTCTACCACGCACCATAGAGAACCTACAGTGCGTGGTCGTGATACAGGGGAGACATTCTCGACAGTAGAAGCGCAGGACAAATTTCGGTATATAATGAAGTGATTGCAGTGTAGAAGTAAAAGTTCGCCTCATTTGATGGTTTCCCAATGCGCAGCCGACAGTGACCACTGTCAAAAGTGCGGAGGGGGGGAGGGGCTCCGCCCCCCTAACTTTTCTCACTGTGGCGCCTAGTGCTCCCCTTGCCCGCCCGGTAGATACGCCTATGCCGTGCAGCCTTTTTTTGTCACACCTGAACTTTTTTTGCCAGTTTCCTTTCAACTATACCACAAATGCTATTCATTTTTAGAGACGGAAAACACGACATTTATCTTATACCGACCAGCTACATTTTTGAGCGCATGCGACAACTTATGTACATACGGAATTACAGCGATTTTTTTCTTTTTCTACGGACTTTGGTGAGCGTTCCTACTTTTACACGTTTTAGGAGATTCTGCACATTCACCCTGAAAGCACTTTTTGGAAAGCCTGCCACTCTTAGACGCTCAATTTGTTTCACACAGCATACGGCGGTTTTGTGGAAACAGGATTTGAACAGAGATGAAAAGAGTAATGAAAGCGCTATGCTATTTTTTACGACTTTTGAATGTGCTCATTTGAAGTTTAGAACTGGTTTTTCGGATTTTGGACTGTAATTCCAGCCAACCTGATTCCCGGTTAGTTCAAGCTTCACTTTTAGGAGCTCTAATTCTTTATTCTGCGGTACTTCATGAGTGAAGTTAGAACTTCACTCATGTTAGAACTATGAACAAAGTTAGAAGTATCAACAATTACTCGGAAAACTTTGCACAAATTGTGAAACATAAATGTGTGAAACAAATGGAGCGTTTAAGAGTGGCAGGCTTTCCAGAAAGTGCTATCGGGGTGAATGTGCAGAAGCTCCTAAAACTTTTAAAAGTAGGAATGCTCACCAAAGATGAGTCCCTAGAAAAAGAATGAAAATCGCTGTAATTCCGTATGTACATAAGTTGTCGCATGCGCTCGAAAATGTAGCTGGTCGGTATAAGATAAATGTTTTTGTTTCGGCCGTAAAAATGAATGGCACTTGTGGTATAGTTGAAAGGAAACTGGCAGAAAAATCTTCAGGTATGACAAAAAAGGGCTGCACTGTAAGGCACACGTCACCGTTTGTGGCTTGCGCAATGGGAGTTGTATACCAGCTTCCTTTTTCCTGCGGTCGTGTTTACATTGGGCAAACTAGTCGTTGCCTCAATCTAAGGCTGTCCGAAACCAAACGTTCATTGGACGGCAGTGCGACTCGCACGTTGCTCGACACTGTGCACCACACGGATGCACCCCGAACGTTCATGACACCATATGTATTTTCAGCCTTACAATCCAGCTACTAGAGAAATTGTTGAGGCTCATCATATTACCAAAAATGGCAACCTATGTGTAAGTGTGCCGTCAATAGCATTGCATGACGAGGAAATGTGTTTCCTCAATCGTTTCATGACAGGGAAGAACAAAAGAGTGTACATGTGATCACCGTTTCGTAACCGTTTCTTATCTTTACAGCAACACATGTTTATGTATCCTGTCGGCTATCAATCATGTAAGAGCACATGATACTTGCTGAAGGTTTAAATAGTGAATCATCTTTCTAATAAAGTTAGTTGTGAGAAGGCGCTTTGTGGTGTGTAGTCTTTCCTTTGTGCTTGTTTTTGCGCCGCCCGTTTCGAAGATACATTTTGAGCCATTTTGGCACCTTTTGAGCCGCGCGCCAAGAGCAGAGTCGTTGGAAAGCAGGAACTGAAGCACAAATTGGTGAAAACGTATCACATGACCATATGACGCTGATTTCGTGCAAATTCTGAGTTACTCCTGCTGCGCTTGTGTGCCACTCGGCTTATATGTTCGTTTTCCTCGGAGTTCATTGTGATCAGTGCGTGGTCAGTTTTGTGATAAACGCGTGTTGTGAGCTACATTCACAGCTGAAAAGCTGCAAAAAATTGAACACGATTGCGTGAAATTGTCACAAAGAGAGAGAGAGAGAATTAACTTTGTTAAAGGTCCCGAAGGGGCCTGGGCACCCCTTACGGTTGCCGGCCCGCTGGCTCCGCCCATGTGGGGACTGGGAGTCGGAAGTCACCAGCCATCTTTTGGGCCTTCTGTACGGCCTGGTGGTGAAGGGCCCTGTCGGGGTTGCTGAGGTGGTTGTACCAGTCGTCCTCGGTGGCAGGAGGCCCGAAGCTAGCGTTTAGCGCGGCTCACTGCCACAGCATGTGATTTAAGTCGCACATTTCAATTTTGGCAATCAGAGCATTCTGGTCTTATATCTGGGAGGTATTATCTGAAAATAGAGTGGCTGGGGTAACTGTGCGTTTGCAGCAGTTTAAGCGTTATTTGTCTTCCTTTAATTAATGTTGAGCAATTTGAGGGGACTTCCTTTCTATATAACGTACAGTGCGAGCAAAGCTCCTCATAGGGAAGGAGTGGCTCCCTGTGCGCGTTGTGGTCCCCGGCCGGTGAGCCGGCCCGCGTCACCGCGCGGCACCTAAGATCGCGCACACGGTTGAGGGCCAGCTCATTATCGTTGGGGACCTCTGGTTAGAAGTTGAGGCATGCATACCCTGGGCACCAGTGCATGTGCTTGTCTACGTTTAGAAGAATAGGAAGGAGAATTTTGTTCGTTCAAAGAGATGTCACATAGAAACAGAATATGCAGAAGGAGGTGCCAAAGCTCTAGGCGGCAAGGGTATCTCCTGTGCTAATTAAAAAAAGTAAAATCAATTAAAAGCAACTTGCTAACAAGCAACTTACTTGAGCGGATGCTAGAATGCTAACGGCCGCCTGGCCTAGTGTACCACGGCGGTATGCCAGTGCAGTGGGTTTGAAGTCGGTAAATCTTGTGTCGTGAGGAGCGAGGGCTAGAGCAAGGGCAATGGCCACTTGTTCGGCCTCGCAGGCTTTCTGTGTTTGTATGGTAAGAGCATCGAGGACTGTCCCGTCGGGGGCGACCGCTGCAGCCGCAAAATAGGGGGTGTCTACGTATTCAGCGGCGTCTACGAGAGCCCCATCTGTCGCGTGTAGGGTGGCCGCTTTTAGTTAGGCTTGAGCCCGTGCTATTCTTCGATTCTGATTATACACCGGGTGCTTGTTCCTAGGTAGGGTAGTACTTTGATTTTAGCACGAATTTTCTGCAGTAATGGTGTTGGATCGTCGCCTTGAGCTTGGTTAGGAAGACACATGTGCGAGAAGAGTTCCCCGGCCCGCAGCTGTCGAGGACAGGCCTATGAGCTGGGACATCCTTTGTGCTTCTGTGATTTCTTTGAATGTGTTATGTACCGCAAGGGCTAGCAGGCGCTGCGCGCTTGCCGTCATGGGTAGACCAAGTACTCCTTTCGTGCCTTTTTGGATGAGGTTGTCTAATTAGTTTCATCACCTTTACTGCACGGGTAAGCGCAGGTAACGTAGTGAACGTGGTAGTTATGAACGCGTCAATGATGCGAAGTAGGCTTTCTTCTGTTAGTCCCGCATTTCTATTAACGACGCGTCGGGCGAGGTGAATGACTGCCTCAGCTTTTTTGGTGAAATGTGTGATTGTTAAGTCGTTTTCGCGATTCTCCGGCAGGGTAACGCACAGAATTCGAAGCTACGACGCTATCGGGATATCCGAGCCCTCCGTTGTGGAGAGGTGTATGGTTGGTTCGCCGTTGTTGCGCCTGTGCTGCGGTCTGAGGCCCGTGGGCTTTACAAATTTTGTACTGCATTGACTGCTTCCTGAAGGCTTGCTTTGATTTGTCTCTTCCTGCCTTCAGTGCGCCAAAAAGTAATATCGTGGGCGTAGAACGCGTACTCTACGCCTTCTCTACGCTTTTGCGAAAGTTGTCTGAGGGCAAAACTGAAACGAAACATGCGAGAGCACCGACCCTTGCCTGGTGCCGCGCGGGCCGAGTTTGTAGGCATGTGAGTTGAGATCTCCAACTTTAAGTGTAGCCGTTCTGGCTCTTAGGAAAGAGCGGATTTATTCGTTGAAGCGGCGGCCTTGCCTGCCTCCTGAATTGTGTGCAGTATATGAGCGTGGCTTATGGTATCGAAACCTTTCTCTGTTTATGAGAGCTAGAATTGCTTTGAGGTCTTTCCTCCTTACTCTATGTAACGTCTCCTGCAGCATGAGGAGCATGCCCTGCGCTGCCATAGCCGGCCTGAACCCGACTTGATTGACTGTGAAGAGATGCTTTTGCTCTGCATGTTTTGTGCCTCTGCGGAGAATGACATGCTCAATGACCTTACCCACACAAGATGTGAGGGAGATGGGTCATAGAGAGTCGTCCTCCAGGGGTTTGTTACGTTTGGTAATGAGAATGACGGTCGCGCCACTCCATTTCGGTGGCACGCTCCCTTGCTCCCAAACATCATTCATGTGGGTGGCTAGTATTCAAGGTTATTGTCAGCCAGGTTGCGGAGTAGCTTGTTGGTGACTCCGTCAGGACCCGGGGCTGACTTAGTATTGATGTCTGCTATTACCGCGCGTATTTCAGCGCTAGTTATAGCCTCCTCCACTGGGTCGTGCGTGGCCCACATAGGGTGGGTAGTCTTCATGCGTGCTAGGCTCTGTGCATAGACACCGGCATGCTGTTGCTTCTGAAATGTGCGCATCTGTAAATTGCTTCCCTCGCGCTTTGTGTAAGTCTATCTAGGGTTATTCTTTGCTCTTACTTGGTGGGCTTGTCGCCAAGCAGGTGCTTGAGAAGGTCCCATTGATGAGGTTTTGTCATGCGTGCGTCGAGCGAAATAAACACCTCATTCCACTTTTGGCGTGTTAGTGTCTGAGTGTACTCTTCGATTTCTCGTTTGAGCAATGTAACTCTTTTTCGTAGCCTACGATTGGCCTTTTTTTTGCTTTATTACCTGTTATTAGACATGTACATCAAACAATAAGGACATGAAAGAAATACAAAAGTTGTGTCAGTCCTGCTGGACAGACACAAGTTTAAAATTCCTTGAGCGCTGTCAAGGGTTCTACCCTCGACAACCACTCAGGTACAAACTCCTGAGCTTTCTGGAGTTCCACAAACTTGGTCATACACTCACGAAAATACATCCTTTTGCATTCTCAATCTTTCTTGAAGACTTTTGTTAGCCTCGAGGAGATGTGCGAGGTATGTGGTCGATGTTGCGTGTTGCAGAGATAATTTTTTGTGGATTGTTCTACGTCCCGCTGTAGTCTCGAATATTGTTCAGCGAGGGTAGAAAAATGATTGGTGTTTGCGTATTTGCCTAATGAAGTCCCAGGCTACTATTTTAAAATGTCTGGGCTCGTGCCTACTTATATTGAACGTAGCGAAAAAGTGATCGCTGCTTAGGTTAGGTTGCAGATTAACCCATGTGGCGTTTAATACATTCGTCCTAGGGTCAGGTCAGGTGATGAGTCCCGTGATTATGAGGGACCTATATGTGTGTGGGGGTAGAGAAGTGCTCAAGTAACACGAGATTGTGTTGAGTGATCTGCGTTTTTAAGTGGCGTCCTCTCTTTGTTGTGCCATTATAACCCCGGTCTACGTGGGGGATCTTGAAGTCCCCCACGATGATGAATCGCTTGAGTTACTAGCGTGGTCAATGTTTCTGTGCTCTGAGAGGGTGAACTGTACACGGTAAGGATAAATATAGATTGCCTAATGTGAGCATCGGGGATGATTTCTAGGATCTGATGCTCTATTTTGAGGTCTGGGCGTATTGCCCAGACCTCAAAATGTGTCGCGTAAGCGTAACGCTTAGCCCCACAGGTGAATATGCCTCGAGCTTTGTTCCCACAGACGGCCTTGACTCTGTATCCACGGAGAGCGAGTCGGTCGATACGCGTTTCCTGCATGAGAACGACGGCCAGTCATCGGGTTATAGAGCCAATGAATTGTGGTATCGTTTCTGTCCGAGTACGCAGGGTACAGGGTTGCCAATGGTGGCTACTTTTGCCAAATTGGCGAAATTAAGAGACCCGTGGCGACCTAAAATTATGAATGGCGACATGGCGAATTTTTGACGATTTTCGGCGTAGGTCTCCACTGTGTTATGGATCCTAAAATGAGTGTCTTCCCAACGAATGAGCGGCAACATTCTCTCTATTTTTCTTGGTTTTAGACCCACGCGTAGAATGTGCGCATTACGCGTCATTCGGTATATCCGTCCTGTAACTCTTGTGCATCTCGTCAATTCATCTAGATGCAAGAGGTACTGGAACGAACCCGAGCGACATTCTAGCAAAATATAAGTCAGCGGACTGCCTCCTAAACCGTGAGGGGGCAGTGTTTGACTATAAGTCTATAGCTTTCTGCGCTTTAAGCTTTTCTAAAGTTTCGCTTTTGAAGGGGCTAGATGACGGGTTGGCCGCGTGTTCCGACCATTTCTTCCGCCAAAGCTTAAACTGTTCTGAATAGCTTGGCGACTTATTTGCTGTTGCAATACTCCCAATTCAGCTCGCAAATACTGTATTGGAATAGCGAAGAGAGGCGGATACCCGGCTATTTTTCGAATAAAAAATATTTATTGAGACATTTTCCACTGTTCTCGGAGAGCGTGATATAACATTTTACTTTACCTACCTGTTCATTAATAACGCATCGGATTGACGCGTGTAGGTATAAGTGACTATAAGAAAGGGTCGGTGGCGTCCGGTATCATATAAGCTCACACTGAAAAGGTGTAAGACTCACTAATGATTGGTTTCTGTAAAAATTCTGTCATGTTACCTTCAACAAACCTTTTAATGCTCTTCATTTATATAAGGGTACATAAAGCTGTCTACAAACAACGATTTCACGGTTTTCACCCAAGGTTTACCACACTACTACCTTTGAAACGAGCGGAGAGGGATGGAAGAATATCATGAGCGTTTCATTCATTCACACTTGCGCCACCACGCACATCTTGCGGTTAGTCGCAGAAGCAGCAATGCACTCCCATGGTGAAGCGGGCGATACGACTGGCATCGAGAAACGTCAATATAATTTAAGGGTCTTGGATCGTACTGTATTCTACGGGGCTATACGTGAGTGGAGATTATTTATACTAGGTATGCCGCACATATCTAGAATGGCGACTTTTTTGGCGAAATTTGTCAAAAAATGGCGAGTTTTGGCGACTTCTTGCTCGTCGTTGGCTACATTTATTCGAAAGTCAGTGGCAACCCTGGCAGGGTACTACTGTTCAGTTGCCAAATTGTGAATGATTGTGACAACACCATTTTAATGCCTAGGTATTAGCCAAACGCGCTTACTGCTTGCCAGGTCCTCGTCCAACACCTTAGTCCTCGAGTCCATGCAGCCAGCTCGTTAGGTTTCTCTGCATGCTCCCGGGTTTAGCGTTGAAGCCCTATACTCGGCCATGGTCTCCGCGCGGTAGTGTTCTAGTATCGCGTATATGTTAGCAGTATACCGTTCAAACTCGGGTTGCCAATCGGCCTGAGGCGTCGAGCCTGCTTGTTTCTTAGCACAGCGCATCGAGACGGGGCCGCTGCTAACGCTACCCTCGCGCGATTCGGGGTCAAGTTTTGCTAGCGCTTCATTAAACGATTGGATTTATGTAGCCTGCTCCGCATACATGCGTTTTAGCTGTGCTACTTCTTGGTCAGGTTGCTGTGGCAAGTGTACCTGACACCGCGCTGTGCGGGTCTCACCTTTGTCTGCCACCTTGTCCATCCAGGCAGGCTTGTCACAGGAGGTAGGAGTTCGGGGGCTTGAGTGAGGTCCTTCGCGTTCGGTAGTCATGGCAGGAACCGAGTTAGGTCCTGGGGAGGGAGTTTGCTGCTGGGCTTGCTTTCGTGGGCGGCTGCGCTGACGAGGGCGGCGAACCAGGTGAGGAAGCTGGTAGCGATGTCGGCATTCGCTGTCGCCCGTGCGGTTTGCTTCGCCGCATAAGGCACACACTTGTTGGTTGCGCCCGTGTGGGTTTTCCTTTGGTTAGTGTCCGCATTGGTCGCATACCTTAGTTGAAGGAGTGGGACACACGTCTTGGCGGTGGCCCACTTGGCCACAGTAACGACAGGTGTGGATCTGACACTTGTACCACGTGCAGCAGTATATGATCTGGCCACAGTGAATGTAGTTGGGCACTTCGAGCCCGTTGAAGATCAGAATCACCGCTGCGGTGTTCTTGATGGGGCGTGCTCCCAGTAGGCTTAGGTTTCGCGGTTGGATTAGCATGCGGCTGAGTGTGGCGTCGTCGAAGTCATTGTCGACGCCGCGAATCACGCGTCGGCGCGTGATACCGGCAGGTGAAACGTAAGCGGTGACCGGGTGTCTCTGGTCGGTGAGGATGATCTTGGTCACTCGACTGTATGCTGCTTCATTAACAGCGCTGGGTGTACTGATGACAAAAATGTTGTACAACGAGTTGAGACAAGTAATTTGCTCCTCCGCTACCGACGGTGCTAACTGAGCTGCCATGGTTAGTGCGGCGTGAATCGTGGGCGGGCTGCAGGCATGCACATGGAGGCCGCCGCCCGGTCGTACGATTACTCTATTGTGCCTGCGTCGCAGCGCCGGCAGCTGGCTCGCAGGTGTGACGTATCGTAGAGTAGCGTTAGGCTTAGCTTTTGCGCCTCGTTCCGCTAACGGCTGGCGGGCTGCGTGTGATATTTCTCGTGATTCTTGCCGTCTTTTGACAACGGAGAAACATCCGTTTCCTTGTAATTCCTCATGGGTGACGTCGTTCCCTCCCATGGCAATCTGCTGCGGCATCTCGCAGCTGGCGTGCTCGCGCCGTAGGCGGGAAAGTTAGGCCTAACCTCGCCAAGGTTTAGCCCGCCTGTCTATCCAAAGTCCTAAATTGATAAAAAACGAGCCCAGCTTGGTGAACCAGGTGTCCAAATTTATAGGAGAACTTCGCGGATTACAATCCGTGCAGATCAGGAAGATTCGAAGCCGTTAGCCGGTCAAAATTGGCATTCGCAGCGGAGCGAGATGTGCATGCGAGCGCCCTACACAAAAGAGAATAATTCTGGCTTATCACTGAACTGTCATGTTGATGAAGGAGGACGTATTTATGTAGCTAGGCACTTCGATTATTTGATATGCGAAGCATTTCTTAGCGAACTTCGGCGACTTCGAGCGTATCTGTTTATTTATCTAGCCGCCTACGACTTCGTGCTCTACTGGCCGTTTCGTCAATCGGATGTATACCGAAATTGCTGTGGCATAACATGAACTTGCTACGAACATAAATGACAGGTTATAACATGAAAATCTTGACATTCATCTCATAAACAGTATGATCTACAATCGACGGCCTTGGGGCTGTTGCGGCCGTTCCGTTAATTCCATATATACCAAATTTGGTATGGCGTGACAAGAATTCATGGCGAACATAATGACAGGTCCTTACGTGCAAATCGTGATATATATATATATATATATATATATATATATATTTAGTGTGAGCATTGTTTATGGCCTTCATGTTCTCATATGTACATACTCATCATCACCAACTGTGTTTGTGTTGTGGGGCTCATACTCGGGACAATAAAGAAGAGTCTTGACAGTCCTAAACGTTGCCTCACAAGTGGTGGAGGTGCTGGGCATAGGTGGGTGCCAGTACTTCCCCGTTTGCTGCGAACACAAGTTCTCGAAGCACTGCACGACGACCCGTCCGCTGGCCACTTGGGGTTTCACAAGACGTACAACCGTGTTAGGAGCCGCTTCTTCTGGCCTGGCCTTTCTACCTTTGTGGCCAAGTATGTCGCTTCTTGCGTACTTTGTCAACGCCGGAAACGACCAACTTCACCTCCTGCTGGCCTGTTACAACCCATCCTATGTCCCGAAACACCCTTTGCCGTAGTCGGAATAGACCTGGTCGGGCCACTTCCCATAACGCCAGCAGGTCATCGGTGGATTGTGACAGCGGTCGATCACCTCACACGGTATGCGGAGACCGCCCCTCTACGCACTAGTTCTGCGTCCGACGTGGCCGCCTTCTTTTTGGAAGCCATAGTTTTGCGCCATGGTGCACCTCGCGTGCTGTTGAGTGACCGCGGCAAGACCTTTTTGTCGACAATTCTTGAAGAAGTGCTGAAGACGTGTGGCACAGTTCATAAGAGGACATCAGCCTACCACCCTCAAACAAATGGCCTAACGGAGCGATTCCATCGTACGCTAACCGACATGATATCAATGTACATCGGACCACACCACGATAACTGGGACACAATCTCACCGTTCTTGACGTTTGCACACAACACCGCTGTCCAACGAACTACCGGATATTCACCTTTCTACCTGCTCTACGGTCGTGCGCCGACATTCGCCATCGACGCCTCTTTCTTCAGTGCAACAACAAAAATCTCAACAACAACACCAGAACACTTCGTCTCTAGGCTTGAGGAATGTCGGCAGCGTGCTCGCCTCAACACAGAGGCCAGTCAGCAAGACCGTAAGCAGCGTTATGACAGCTTTCATCGCGACGTCACCTTCCATCCTGGCGATGAAGTACTACTTTGGACGCCTGTTCGTACTCCTGGATTGTGGGAGAAGTTTCAATCACACTTCCTTGGACCTTACGTTGTTCGTGAACAAACATCCCCAGTGAACTATCTTGTTACCCCCGTCGAGGTCTCTTCGGACCGTCGTTACCGTGCTTCTGAGATAGTGCACGTATCGCGTCTCAAGCCATTCGTTCGGCGTACCTTTCCCGCCTAAATCGCGGCCGGGCCGGCCGCTCGCGCGCGCGGGGAGATTAGTGTGAGCATTGTTTATGCCCTTCATGTTCTCATATGTACATACTCATCATCACCAACTGTGTTTGTGTTGTGGGGCTCATACTCGGGACAATAAAGAAGAGTCTTGACAGTCCTAAACGTTGCCTCACAATATATATATATAATATATATATATATATATATATATATATATATATTATATATATATATATATATACATATATATATATATATATATATATATATACATATATATATATATATATATATATATATATATATATATATATGTGTGTGTGTGTGTGTGTGTGTGTGTGTGTGTGTGTGTGTGAAAACTCGTATGACGAGATATTTCTGTATGACGAACATAATTCACACGTGGTAACAGGAAAATCATGACATACATGTCCTGACATACATGAGCATGGCATTTACATGCCATGCTCATGGCGCACTCGTGGCCGTTTCGTTATATTGATATACACCAAAATTGGCATTGCATAGCGTGACTGTATGACGAACATATATATGAGGCGGTAAAATGAAGGTCATGATATGCACGACATGTACGACATGATTTACATGCCATGCTCATGGCGTAGTCGTGGCCGCGTGGCTAGATTGATATACACCAAAATTGGTATTGCGTGACGTGACTGTATGACGAAGCTAAATGAGAGGTGGTAACATGAAAATCATGACATGCAAGTCATGTACGAAATGATTTACATGCCATGCTCATCGCGCACTCGAGGCCGTTTCGCAAGAATGATATACCTTAAAATTGGTATTGCGTGACGTGACTGTATGACAAACGTAAATGAGAGGTGGCAACATGAATGCCATGACATGCAAGACATGTACATGATTTTCATGTCACGCTCATGGTGCATTCGCGGCCATTTCGCTCGTTCGATATACATCAAAATTGTTACTGCGTGACGCGACTGTATTACGAACGTAAATGAGAGGTGGCGACATAAAAATCATGACATGCAAGTCATGTGCGACATGATTTACATGTTACGTTCATGAAGCATTCGCGGCTGTTTCGCTAGCTTGATATGCACCAAACTGCTATTGCGCGACACGACTGTATGAGGAACATGCATATCCGGTGCTAACATGAAAGAAATGATATGCATGTCATGTATGTCATGATTTACATGCCACGCTCATGGTGCATTCGCAGCCTTTTCGCTAGTTTGACACACCAAATTTGGTATTGCGCGATGTGACTGTATGCCGAACATATGTGACAGGTGGTAACATGAAAACCATGATATGCATGTCATGTATGCCACGATTTACATGACATACTCATGGAGCACTCACGGCCATTTCGCTCGTTTGATATATACCAAAACTGGCATTCCGCGATGTGACTGTATGGTGAACATAAATGACAGGTGTTAACATGCGAATCATGTTATGCATGTGATGTACGGTATGATTTACATGACACTGTCATGGTGCGCTTCCGGCCGTTTTGTTAACTGCATATATACCAAAATTGGTATGGCATGACACGAATGCGTAATGAACATAATTGACAGGTCCTGCATTGTATATACGTTTCATTGGCATGGCACATACCAGGTTTTACATGCAAGCGTGCATGGCAAACAGCCAAATATGGTGAACTAGATGCCATGGCATGAGTGATTTCATTTGGCTCAAAGACAAACAAGGCGATGTATGCAGCTCTTTGCTGGCTGCTTCTTATTACATCGATTCCCACAGTGCGTGGGATCTGCCTGATTTTTCGGACCATCGAAGTAAGTAGGTTGTTGTGAAATAGTTAAACTCCTTTCTCTCACTTCGCAACCAGCCTCTTAGGAAAACTATGATTTCCAAACTGCTTCGCCAGACGCTGCCTACAAGGTTCTTTCTAGACTGATATTTTGTCAGGAACAAGATAAGGTGCTTTACTGATCCGTAATTAGCGTCTAACACAAAACAGTTGACTAGTATGACATGCAGTTACAAGGAAAAAAAGTCACAGTTTCGCCACAAGGTCGAAGGAATGAATGCGATAGCAAGAAATTAATGCTATATGAAGTGAGGCTCGACAATGGATACTCTCAGTTTGATCAGCGCTCCTGTTGCAAAGGCCGCCGAAGAAGCGAAGGACTAGCGTGCTTCAAGTGTCGAGCTGTGACACTTGATAGTTCGCGCTCATCTTCTGTTTCTTCGTTTAGCAGCGTCCCTTGAGCTCGAGTGACTTTCGTACGCTCCGTAACATGAGCGCGGACATCACGGTGAAAGCTTGAAACATACCTCTTCCCCTCACCACGAGAAAGCCGCGCGAGCAGACAGCGGAAGGGCAAGGTTCTCCCTGCGCAAATATAAGAAGTGAGCGAGCTCGCCGACGATTCTTAAATCCCCCGTCCAGAGCCACATATACCCTTCGGGAGAGTTTTGCGATTCTTTCATCTCGCCGCTCTGCGATCTCCGCCCCAGCGCCGCCCTCTTCACGTGACGTAAACCCTCTCTCCTCGCCGGCGGCGGCGGGCGGCAAGTGGCGACAGCGCGGCGCGGAGTCCGGCGCTGCCGCGAGACGCCTGCGCGCCGCACTTACACGGTCGCTGAGGAGCGCGCGTAGGTTAGGAAGCCGCGCGTATTCTTGGCGACTGCTCCTTGCATTCAAGCAGTGAATTTTTTGCGTGCGATGGGCTGCTGTTGCGCGGTTGGCTGTTCAAAGAGCCGCGCACAGGGTTTCCGCCTTTTTGGGCTTCCGAAGGAAAATAAGCTACGACGCCTTTGCATGAGAAGCATCAGACGCAGCAAATAGACCCCAACCGGCTGCTCCGTGCTATGCGAGATACGTACTTGAGTATTTAGCTTGAATATTGGTGGTATTATAAACAGCGTACTATTAACACAAACTTATTATTTGTTATGCAATGGGGCCCTTTCAAGCGCATAAACTTTAAAAATAATTTTGTCACGCAGAAAAGAAGGAGTTTTACGGTTCGCGTTTCAATCGCCTGGGCAGATTGAAATTTCGCAGCGATCACGCTATAAGTGTCAATCGTGATGGTGTTGCGTTTACGTCAATTATCGCGCGTTCTGAGCACGAGCTTGGGTTGTTACCGTGATGTAAGGGGAAGATTTATTTTGATATCGCAGGAAGTGCCGCCGCGCATCAGCTGCGGTTGTTACCCGGCATGTGTCGTACGTTATGTGGTCTGCGTTTCTGTGGCTGTCAGCCTATAGTGTCATTTATCGCTGTGTTGCCGCTTGTGTACATGCTACCAGTTTGGCGTTTAATTCGCGCATGTAAAATAATCTGCGCCTCTGTGCTAAGCGAATGTGCCTTGCGCTTTTTAGTCATGCACGTATAGTGCACAATGTCTGTGCTCGTGCAGGAAGCTCTTCCACTATGTGCTCGATGAAAGTTCGTGATTAGGAAGTATAGAGCGCGAAGAAGTTGAGCGGAAAAAAACATGGTTGATTCCTCCGTCATAGGAATCGGAATAACACAAAAGTAAAGCGCGCCTTTACAGAAGTAACTGAATCTTTACTGTACATTTAATGTATATTGATGTCTCGCAGCTATAGCACCGTTTAACGTGGATGTACCCACTTTGATCATTGGTGGTACGTCTCCATCCCGATGACTAACGTCCATGCTAAATGTATAAACAAACCCTTGTGGTAGCGGTAGTAGTAAACGGTGAAAGCGTAATCAGAGAACGAGGTGTGATAGCCAGAGGAGTGTCGCCTATTGGACGCAGAACTTGGTCGCCATCCCGCGGCATGTTACAATGTGATTAAACACCACAGCCGGACTAGAGGGAAACGCAAAGCGCGTCGTGCAGCCCCAGTAGCCCGGCCGC
Organism: Rhipicephalus sanguineus; assembly: GCF_013339695.2. Classification (NCBI taxonomy): domain Eukaryota; kingdom Metazoa; phylum Arthropoda; class Arachnida; order Ixodida; family Ixodidae; genus Rhipicephalus; species Rhipicephalus sanguineus. The sequence continues at coordinate 134,077,018 of NC_051177.1, forward strand.
GATTTTTCTGGGGTGAGCGCGTGAGCGCGGAACGCGGTGTTACAGCCAGGTGAGGCAGGCGCGCGTCGCAGAGCTATTTTTGGTTTGGCTTAGCGTGATGCAATGAGCGAGGCAGACTTGCGCTAATGTCGCCCCCTCACGGTGTGTTAAGGCATTGAGAAAATTGAACTATTGAAAACGGGCCCCATGGGACGGACGTGTAATGCGTTGGAGGCGCTAATCGCGAAGGCCACAGTAATGACGAATTACTTTACTTTACCAATCCGAGAGAACAAACCACTCCGCCGACGGGGAGACTGGTAGATATAAAAGGTGCGTTTGTAAACCCTATGGAGTCTGTGTAGTGGAGCAGTGGATAGCGTGCCCGGCATCTGTTGTCGCGGACCGAGCGGTCGTGGGTTCGATGCTCGTTGACAGAACTCTTTTTCTTTGTCGTCTGATCGTGTACATTTTTTGGACGTCATTTCCGTGACGGAAATACGTCACTGAACTCTTGGTGGACCCCGGCATAAAACACTTTCGTGTTAAAAATTATTTTCCAAAGTAAACCAACAGGATGTCCGATATCAGACTTGCCGCACGAGGTATTGTTTTCATTTAACACGCGGCTACTGGGGGCCCTGCACCCGCTCTGACGAAAACCTTAGATGCCTCAGCAAACGCGAAAATTGACCGCCGGCGTTCGCGGCGTCAACACGAGGGATGTCAAAAATCATCACGTTATGACGTTACTATACGAGCAAAGATTGGGACGTCATCATGACGTCGAATAACGTGACTTCACGCGATGACGTCAGCACATGACCAGATTTGGTGTAGAAAGATTGCAGTGCCTCCGATCTTGGAGGCAGTGCAAAACAATGTTAGGTCACAAAGCTTTCGAGGGGGGGGGAGGAACAATACATCAACTGAAGAGAAGGAAGACGGCTTTCGCCTTGGAGTGGTCTTAGGCGAATGCATAAGGGACCCTGTGAGTTTTTTTTTTTTCACTCTTATTGGAGAGTTTTAGTGCCGCGGACTCCAAGCCGCTTCCTTATTCACCCTCTTACGTTCCCTTGTACTCTCAGCCGCACCCATTGACTATACAAAGGAACGTAAGGGGCTTACGTACGCAAGGCACTTCGGGGTCCCGGCACTAAAATTCTCTAAGAGGGAATTTTTGTGGCTCGAGTTCCCAAAGCCGCTTGTGTACACCCGCTTTAGCGCTTTTGTGGCCTTAATACAATTACGATGCGCTGGTATCTCTGTTTCTTTTAAAAGCAGAGCTGTTTAAGCTTGGAGAATCCCCGTTAGTGGCGAATAAAAATTGTCATCATCATGAACCGGCACGCAATCCGTCCTCTTCTTTATCTTCTGCTTTGCTGCCAGAACACGTGCACAGACTTTTCCGGCGTGATATGCAATGATTCTCACGTAACACATGTCACGTGACATGTTCCAAAAATCACACCTGTTATATATGCTCGTCACAGAGTCACATCACGCAATACCAATTTTGGTGTATATCAATCTGGCGGAACGGCCGCCAGTGCTCCATGAGCGTGGCACGTAAGTCATGCTGTACATGACACGCGTGTCATGATATTCACATTAACTCCCGTTATTTATGTTCGTCACACAGTTATGTCGCGCACTACCAATTTTGGTGTATATCAAGCTAGCGCAACGGCCGCCAGCGCACCATGAGCGTGGCACGTAAGTCATACTGTACATGACACGCGTGTCATGACTTTCATAATACCTCCTGTTATTTATGTTCGCCATACAGTCTTGTCAAGCCATACCAGTTTTGGTATATATCAAATTAACGAAACGGTCGCAAGGGCACCAAGACTGTGGTATGTAAATCATGCTGTACATGACATGCATGTCATGATTTTCAGGTTATGACCGGTCATTTATGTTTGTCATACAGGCACATTATGCCATATCAAATTTGGTATACACCGCATGAACGAAACCGCCAGGAGAGCACAAATTCGTAGGCGGCTAGATAGGCTAGATAGATACGCTCAAAGTCGCAGAAGTTCGTTAAGAAATGCTTCGCATTAAAAAAAAAAGAAAGACGGAAACCCACAGGTCTTCATAGCTCGAAAAGCCACCGATGATCACGATACTCCCTCATGCGAATTCTGAGCGCAGCTTTGTGTTGAGGCAACGTGAACTGTGTTTGAATTTCTGGCTATCCGCATTGGAACATTCGTTACATACTGCCACAGAAACTGCCAGTGCTCGAGTGCTACGTACGCCACTCTGTGCATTGCAGGCCTCATCGACATCTCCGTCACGACAAGCGAGACAGTAGCAGCACACCCACCAGCGATGCATGCGCACGAGCTCCGACCGAAGGGCTAGCACGCATGACGGAGGAAAAAAGCGATCTTAGAGGCCAGTGGCTCGTGATATCGACAGAATCCACGTTCGCTGTCTTTCGTCCTTGTTCGCTCTATCGGTTACGCCGACTACGCCAACGGCGATGCCGAACAACGCAGGAACACACGCTTAAGAGCTGCGCTCTAAAAGCACAGCGCTTATCGTAGAACGTCGTGGACTCGAATCGGCTTGCACAACTCAGCTTCACGATGATTTGGACACGTCTAATTCACTCCATATTCTTCATTAAATTTGTATAAAAATGTCCTTGCACAATTTCGTTTTCGCAATTTGTTTAGGAGCGCTAGATTGCACGAATGAACAGCGCGTACATAGACGTCAGACTCTGGAGTTTCCAAGATGTGTGGCGCCACCTGTCGGAGAAGTATTGAGTAGTGCATAGACCGACTCTCTTGCACAGTTTGCTATGGGACCAGGTGCAACTAGCGAGTGCGAAACAACGATTGAGCTTAATATCGCGTGTGTTTGCGCATTTAGCACTCAGAACGAGAGCTGTGAATTGCTCTCCGCTAGTCGGACGCGCCACCGAGCCGTCGTGAAGTGCTTGCTGGATCACTCGCCTGAACGACGGCGAAAACAGCAGCAGACGAGAGCCCTCCGCACGCTACGAAGAAGCTCCGCAAAAGACGCACTGTTGCGTTGTGAATTGCCACGGACGTAAAAGACTGAATAACAACGTTCAGTTTTACCGATTTCCATAGTTGTCGTACGAAGAAGAAAGGCGAGAGCGCTGGATACGGGCCGTTGCGAGCGTGTTGGGTAAGCGAAGTACCCGCGTTCTCCACAGCCGGTGGCATGAATGTGTGGCTCTGCTGTTGTTTTGCGTAGCCCTGATGCAAAACCGTGGTAACCTTGACTATGAAGCTCAACAGAGGCTCTGACCGCGGTGCTTGTCGTGTAACACGAAGTGAGCAGCTAGAGGCAGACTGGACGCGTGATACGCACACCGCGACGAGTTGGTCGTCACAACACAGCATCGCGGACGTATGTACGTTTTGAAGGCTCAGAGTTCTGGTTCTAACTAGCTAACACCACGTGCGTCATAGAAGTAAATCGCAGAATGTTGGCCGTGACCCCCTTCAGGTTTGTTTCGCCCGTGTCCTCCGCGGTTGCCGTAGCTATCTCGGAGGCCACGGTTTTGCCTTTGGTTGTACTCCGCGAAAGTGGACACGCACGTATCCCCATTTGCAGTACATACAAACGGAAGACGACCATCAAGAGACCATTTGAGGATGCGTAATAAAACACTCCAATGCACAGGAAGCGAGAGATGAATTAAGGGAGAATGCAACTGAAAAGGCGAAAATCGCTGGAGCCATTCGCCCCTGATGAACCGAGTTTTGTACCACTGATCGTAAGATGCATAGCTAAGTAAATTGATCGTGTATGTAGGTACTTTATCGCTGTGGCATACGTGTATACCCTATTTTAACGCATTTAGGCTATAGAGAACGGATGTCGGAGGGCTTGCCTCGAACTCGGTGTCGTGTGATGCTCGCTTGTACTTGCGAGTTGCAGCGCGCGGGAATAACTAAAACTTATTTTGCATTGTACTCGCAGTTCGCTTTGATCAGCTTCCGTTGTTTCTGAAGCGTGGATTGGCGGAAGAAGCTTTCCAGGTCCTTGATTTTCAGGAAACCGCGCCTCGACACCAACGAAAGAGGAGGGTTATATTGCGGCCTATGCACATTCGCTTGCGGGCGGCTCTCCTTGCACTACCCAGTTAGTGTCAGGGCTACGATGAGGGCGCTGGTGGCGGTGTTTTTCGCAGCGCCGCCTGGGCAGAGTCTGACGTCTATAGCCTCAGCCGTGCGCCCGTCGCGAAAAAATACTATATATGGCGGACGCCGCCGGAGCGGAGGCGTGGCGGTGACGTGAACAGCGTCATCGCCGCGCCGCGACGTCACTGCCCCGCCCATTCGCCAGACTCTCCCCATCAACGGCTCTGCCCCCGTCGCGCTCCTAGCGCCATCTCGCTGGTAATGAAGAAACGCTTATTATCGCCTGCCGTCTCTGAGTCCGTCCAGCGGTAAAGGGTGTGTGGAGGATCTGCGTTTCGTGGCGTAGTGGTTAGCGCCATTCGCTGCGGAGCAAGAGGTCCCTGGTGCGATTCCGCTCTTCGGAAGCATTTTTCTCATTTATTTTTCTTTGGGGCTGTCATATATATATATATATATATATATATATATATATATATACAGTCGGAACCCGCGATAACGAAACCCCGAGGGAACAAAATTCTCACCGCAACGAAATATTTTCGAAGCACCGGCGAACGCCCATAGAAGTCAATGCATTTCGTAACTCGCGACTACGAAAGATATTCATGCCGCAGTCCCTCATTAACGAAATTTTTGAAACACGAGTGCGCCAATAATCTACTCTCGCAACATTATCTACATTCGAAAACTGCTCAAATGCATTCATGCTACACTTAAATTGTGCAAAACTATCGCTACAGCGCACTTGAGAAGCAGCCACCCTCATTGTTTACAAAAACATAAAGCTGGTGATAATGATGATAATGACGGCTTGCCGAAACACCTGCTCGTTATCGCGGACTATGTAGCCAAATCCACATTCCTCATGGAGTTTCGTTCGTTGGCTTGGCTCCGTGCTTGGCTTTTTCAGCTTTGCGCGGACATGGTCGCGTGTGTGGAGCCATTTGTGGAGCGTTTGCTTGGTCGCTTGGTGCAACGTGAACTGTGTGTTAAGATTGCTTCCGACTGCTTCCGAAGATGCCGCCTACAACGAAAAAGCGGAAGTAAATCACGCTGGAAGATAAGGCCGCAATCATCAGTGAGGTGGAAAAGGGCAGCGAAAAAATCGACATCGCCGAAGAATTCGGCGTTGCGTGCATCTTGCTGTCCACGCTTCTGCGCTGATCCGCGCTGATCCAGTGGAGCCGGAAAAAGGTTCGCCTGTAGGCGCACTTGATGGCGGCACTGGTGACAGCGCAGTGCCGCCGTCACTGACCAATACATGCGGTGAACATTGCGCCGTGGCAAACGAGATTCCCGATCGAAAGGCATGAGCACCGCCACGATGGTCTAGTGGTTATGGCGCTCGACTGCTGACCCGAAGGTCGCGGGATCGAATCCCAGCCCCGGCGGCCGCATTTTCGATGGAGGCGAAAATGCTCGAGGCCCGCGTGCTTAGATTTAGGTGCGCGTTAAAGAACTCCTGGGGGTCAAAATTTCCGGAGCCCTCCACTACGGCGTCTCTCATAATCATATCTTGGTTTTAAAACGTTAAACACCAGATATTATCATCGAGAGGCATGAAATTGCTGCATGGTAAGGCCCGCCAAAGCAAACTTACTGACTTTTGGAAATAAAATGTGTTTTTTGTAAATTTCATGTCTTTTCTGCCGCATTCTCGCGCGAACGAAATTCCTGCAAGAGCGAAATTTTGTGCTTTCCCTGCCGATTGCGTTATTGCGGGTTTCAACTGCACATACTTATACATATACGGTGCACGACGGTGGCGACGGCGACGGCAAAATCCAGCCGAGATTGTCCATATAATTGCTATCGCAATAAAATATTCTTCGCATTCAGAGCGATGGCATTTTTATAGAAACGTCACAAAAAATACGTGACTGGCCTTATGCACTGCAACCCTTCTAGAGTACTTAAAATGATAAATATCTCGCATATTCTCATTATTTTTAAAATTATAGTTTTCCTAAGTTAGCCTACAAGATGTATCCTTATAAGAGCTGTAGTTTTTTTCGTGTTCATATTAGCTGCTGAAAATTGAAATACGTTCTAGTAGGGCGAAGGTGAGTCTTCCCTGAAGCCTTCATTAAAATTAGGGCAGCAGTTCAAAAGTTGACATCAAGAAGGGCACGGCAATTCGACAGCCATTTCGTCCCTCTCTCTACAATAGGCACTACTAACGCATTACAAGAGCAACATCAGGCTATAGCTAGGTATTCTATTGGTCTGAAGGAACTGCGATAAGAGCTGTCCCTAATCGCTACCGTTAAATTACCACCGCGACCTGCCTCCATCACTTAATGGAAGAACAGGCACATTTTATATTCTGAAGCTGTTACCTTGTGTTATCCAGAACGCAAGACTGTGTAACTTTCAATAAGGAAATGAATTATTCAGTGCCACGAATAGATGGGTATTTGCTATGATGCTGCCATTTAGCAATGTTATAGGCCACTTCAGTTTACTTTCCAGAGAGGCGTGAGTCCGCAAAAACATAGTGTTGATAAAGTGTGCGCTTTATTCTCGACGGTGTAACGCGGACTAATATTGGATACATTTTGCAGAAGACCTGATGCTTAGTCTACTAAGGAGCTTGGTAATATTTGTCGCATTTAAACAGTTTGTATTTATTCTTCTTCATTTCTAAGTTATTACATTTCAATGGAAAACGTAGAAATTCACCAAGAACAATTCACCAAGACGAATGCAGACATCTAAGACAAATGCCGGTGAGCTTTGCTTCTTTAATATAGACAGATAGGTATACTTACCCGCACGCACGACCGCTCCGGTTGGTCTCATTATTCTCACCGCTTTCAGTGCTCTCGGAAGTCTTGCGAGAATTTTGGCTAAATGTAATTGCATTAAGAACTGTTAAACAATAGTCACACTAAAGTAATTTAGGCGAGGGCTTCTCTCTATCAATGAAGAACATTACCAATAGCATGCAAGACTTTCAAAACTGAGCACTGACATGCAACAATTGTACAATGGCAATGAATACCAAAATATGCACATGTGATATAATGCAACATCACAGGCAAGTTGTTGTCTTGAGGTTGTGATAGTTCAATACGTCATTCACCTTCCTTGATATTTACTATGGTTGAAAAAGCTGCAATTTAGAAATAAACCTGAAGCGAAAAAATTGAAGCCACACACATAGAACCAATTATATACCTAATCGAAGTGCATGTATACAAGAGCAGCACTGTTTAGTGAATAAAAAAAGATGCATTTTAAGGGATCGTTTTTTTTTGTTAGACACAATAATAATGGGAACTAACAGACAATAATGCAAATTAAAGTAGAGAGAATGTTATTTGTAATAATTAGGGTACAAATATTATGAAAGTAAACTGGACGAAAAGATAACTTTGCGCCGGCAGGGACCGAACCTGGGACCTTCAAAAAGCGCCTCTGATTCTTTACCACTCAGCTGTGGCTGCGGGCATCCCCCCGTCCACTTTATGGGTATATATGTGCATTTAAACCTAGCAGTGTTAGTCAGCGCCGATCGTAGCCATGGAGGCGAGTGTGGAAGACTCTTTTCATGCCTGTTGTCACGTAGTACGTGATCTTTTTTTACGAGCTGGTAGCTGACCAATAATCCCTTGCATGCTCCGTGAAGGCATCAAGTCTAATCAGGCACAATAATAATATTGTGCCTGATCGTGTCTGAATTGTAATATTGTGCCTGATTAATGTTGTGTCTAACAAAGAAAAACGAGCTCTTAAAAGACGTCTTGTTTCCTTCATTCATAGCGAGGGTCTCGTTCTGACAGACTTCGTGCGTTCAGGAAGTATGCGAGGGATCACTGGTCAGCATCGGCGCTGACTAACACTCCTAGATTTTAATGCACATATAAACCCCATAAAGCGGACGGGGATTGACCGCCGCCATAACTCAGCAGTATAACATCGGGCGCGTTATTCGAAGGTCCCACTATTGGTCCGTGCCGGAGGCATCTTATCGCTTCGTGCACGTTACATTCTTCACATCTATATGTTAATTACTACAAAAACATCCACTCTACTTTCCTTGGCATTGTTGTCTGTTATTTCTAAATAATACTGTTGAGTGAAGACAATATAAATAAGACAGTGTTAAATATTATTATCCATAAGCAGCACGGAATTGCAGTGTTTAGGTTTCGCCTAAAATGTAATTTACTAAACCTACTTTGGTCATAGAAAAGATTTATTTATTTATTTATTTATTTATTTATTTATTTATTTATTTACAATACTGCTACTCTCATTCGCGAGCGTGGCAGTTGGGCAGTACAATGATTTTCAGTATAATCAATAAAAAAAATAGCGAGAAAGATGGGAAGAAAAATCAAAGCAAAACAAGTCAGATAAACAAACACTAACATTTGTAGCGTAATTACAGCATATGTGGGTTACAGAGAAAACCAAAAACAAGAAACACGATATGTACAGTATAGAGTATGGCAAACAAAATGCCGGCTAAAGAACGGCATATTCAGTGGAATTTATACACAAAACGCATAATACATGCTAGGTTCAAGGGAAATGATAAAGAAAGACGGAAAAAGGAGGAAAATGAGGCTTCGCATGAAGTTGCCAAAGAGAATGACAATAGTACAGGTGTCGCTAGGGGCTTGTAATAAAACTAGGGTAACTATGATTAAACGTCTAGCATTGAGCCCAGCGAATGAACAAGCTGTCGTAACTGGAAAGTTTTTTAGATGGTATGAGGAAGTCTATGTAGGTGACGTTGGTTACATAGGTGCTCTTACGCGAACACATTTTTTTCTATTTGCGCCATAAATGCCGATAGTGATTCGATGTTGGTGATAGTAGCGTCAAGTTGATTCCATTCTGATATTGCGAGCGGAGAAAAAGAATACTTAAACGTGTCATTTTTACATGCATAATCTGTCAATCTGTGCGCATGCTTATTACGTGTAGGCCGAGCCTGGGAAAGCGAAATGTACTTAGAAATATCTATTCTATAATTATTTTTCAGTAACTGAAATAAAAATTTCAGGCGAGCGTGTTTCGCTCTTATGGATAGCTTTCGTAAACCGGATTGCATTAAAAGATGCGTTGGCGAGCATGTGCGTTTATATTTGTTATGAACGAACCTCACAGCTTTTCTTTGTATAGATTCAAGTTTGTTTATGTTAGTCACTGTATGCGGAAACCAGACTCTGTTAGCGTATTCGAGAACAGGTCTTACAAATGATGTGTGGGCTAGTAGCTTCGTTGTCGTTGTTGCGTGTGCTAGGCTTCTTTTTAAAAAAATAGCTCCCGTAGTGCCTTTGAGGTTATGTTACTGATATGCTTGTCCCACTTGAGATCCGATGTTATTGTGATGCCTAGGTATTTATGTTCAACAACCCTATTAAGGGGAGTGCTATTAACTACGTACGTAAAGTTGGATGGTATTTCTTTCCTGGTCACAGTCATGATCGCTGACTTTTGTATGTTGAGTGTCATCTGCCAACTAGAGCACCAATTAGCTATATCAGCTAGAGAATCATTCAGCTCGATATGATCACTGTACTCACTAATTTCTTTGTAAATAACACAGTCTCTGCGAATAGCTTGATATTGCATTTGATGTTAGCTGCGATATCGTTAATATAGAGTAAGAAGAGCAATGGTCCGAGGACAGACCCTTGTGGGACTCCGGATGTAACTGTGACGGTGTTAGATAACGTATGTTCGTAAACTACAAATTGCGAGCGGTTACTTAGGAAGCTTTTTACCCAGGCTGAAAGTTCTCCTATACCAAAAATATTTTCAACTTTGGCGATTAATTTTCTATGACACACACAGTCGAAAGCCTTGGATAAGTCAAGTAGAATCAAGTCGGTTTGACCACGGTTATTAATTGTAGCAGCGAGGTTGTGTACTAGTTCTGTGAGCTGAGTCACTGTCGATAACCCACTGCGAAAACCATGTTGGTTGGGAGAGAAAAAATTAATGCGCTCTAGGAATACTGTCATGTGCTTTAAGATTATATGTTCGAGAAGCTTACATGATGTACTAGTTAGTCAAATAGGCCAGAAATTTGAAGGTGAATCTACGTCTCCTCCTTTGTGGATTGGTTTTACCTTGGCTATTTTCCATTCTTGAGGTAGCTGTGAAGTACTGAGTGATTTCCGGAAAATTAGGCCTAGGTATCTACTACACCACTCTGCATATCTTTTGAGGAATGCATTTGGTATATCGTCGGGGCCACTACCTTTCTTGGGGTCAAGTTTAAGCAAAAGGTTAAAAATCCCTGCGTCCGTAATGTCCAGTTTATCGATTTCAGTGTATTGTTGTGTTTTAATCTCGGGAATGATATTATCATCCACGGTGAACACTGACTGAAAAAATTTGTTATATGCGTTGGCCTTAGTTTTTTTTATTCGGGAAGAAGATGTGATGTAACGGATTTATTGATACGAAAGTGATTCCAGAACTTTTGGGGATTATGAACGAGAAAATTAGGCAACACTACATCAAAATAGTGCTGCTTAGCACGTTTAGCTTTAAGTTTGAATTCCGCGATAGCTTCCGATAGTTTCTGAGTTTTGGACTCTCGCCCTCCTTTTGTTTTTATCGCCCTGCGTAATCTTTTCAACCGTCGCTTCGCTTGAATTACCTCCCGTGTGATCCATGGATTATTTTTTGGAGGACGCTTTGTTTTTGTCGGTATGTAGTGGGCGATACAGTAAAGTACAACTGATTTGAAGTGGAGCCAAAGGGAATGTACATCTATTGAAGCATGGGAACCGGTTTCTGTAAAACGCTGGAATTCATGAGCGAGGTGCGTCTGTATGCTACCGTCATCGGCGTTTTCGAAGTCTGTTATTACAGATACAGAAGAATGAGTGGTTATGGTGCCGTCAAGGGGTACGGAGCACACTGGTACGTCGTGGTCAGATATACCATGGACTACATCAGTTTTAATACGGTTTATGTCGAAGTGATTACTGAAAAATATTAGATCAAGTATATTCTGAGAAATTCCCTGCGAGCGGGTTGGACGTGAAACGACCTGATGGAGATTAAAGGTAAGCATAAGATCAAACAATGTATCCGAAGCTGATGAGTAGCACATACTGTTCCAGTTAATATCTGGCAGATTAAAGTCACCCATGAGAACAATGCGCGAACCAAAGGTGTGACGTTGCATGTAATCATGAATGGCACTGATACAAGCATTACCAGACCTTGGGCTCCGATAAACACAACCTATGAATATACTCGCGCCGTCACGAAGCAGTTTGCAAAAAATGGCCTCTGTGCTTTGTACATCTGGAAAAGCCACAAATGAAAGTCCCTTTTTTATTAATACCGCCACTCCACCACCACGTGTGGGGCGGTCTTTTCGGATCACAGAATAGTTAGGTGGGGCAAACTCGTGATCGAAAACGTCAGGTGTAAGCCAGGTTTCTGTAATTGCTGCTAAGTGAGGCTCATGATCAATGATCAGATTTTCAATCAATTCAGGCTTATTGATGACGCTGCGTGCATTCACCGTGAGGAGTGCTAGTTCGCCGATTTTGCAGCACGACGAGTAACAGCTCCCTTTTTTGTTTGATGACTAGGTACGTTCGCCGCCGTTGCTGAACATGCAGTAGATGTGTCTGCTTCTACGATTTTTTTATTTAGCAGTACCTTGTCATCCTTCTCATTGCTCCAAACATATGCGCGATTATTTATATATATCTTATCAAAAACAAGGGAAACTTTCTCATTATTTTGTCGGTTAGCTTTCGCACTGTTCCATAGTTTTCTTCGGATATCGCGTACACGTTTAGAAAAGTCTTCAGCAATTGATAGGCCGGTATCTTTAAGTTTATATCCCCTCTTTAGTATTGAAAGTTTGTCTCTAGAGTCTAGTAGTTTAATAATTACAGGTCTAACCTTGTTTGGTGCTGCTCTACTTATCCGATGTATGCGTTCGATTGCTATTGGTTTTAGTTCTAGAGTGCCTTCAATTATGTTTTTGTTTACTGTATCTTCAAGTATCGGACGCGTCTCTCCTTCTGCCTCTGGTAAGCCGTATATAATCAGGTTATTTCGCCTGCTATGATTCTCGAGATCGTCAATTTTTTCTTGCATGGATTTTATGAGAACATTCAGATTCGCGATTTGTTCTTGACCACAGTCGACTTTTTCTTCTAGGCTTGTCAGCAAGTCTAATTTCTTGTCAATTTTAGCAAGCCGACTTTCCTTAATCTCTTTTATATCCGCAGCTATTTCTTTTAATTGTTGGCTGATGTCAGGACCAGGGTTTGTCTCGATGTCTCCGCCAAGCAGTAAGAGTTTAAGTATAGGCATCGCATGCTCAATCACAGTAACGCATGGCCGTGGGCACGGCAGCACAAATAAGAAAGGGTCGTCTGAGCTAATGCATTTTCCATATCGCTTCCTCACCTGTAGGATGAAGACAAGCGGATTGTTAGCTGACTGCATTCCGTGAGTGCCACCGTGCCCAATGGCCCGGCCATGCTTGAGGTGATCCTTTATAGCTGGGTCGAGTGGTGACGCTGAGCTGTGTCTATACGCACAGCGAATGCGCACAGTGTCAGCTCAGGTAGACGACGAACGTTGCGGCACGGGATCCCATGACTGAATCAGTAAAGAATCTCGTGTGTTGATTGTGACGTTGACGCCACGTGTTGTTCTGGGTTGTCCTGGTGGCTCGAAACCCGGACCGGCATGAAGCAGCAGTGCGAGGATGAGCTGTAGGATGAAGACAAGCGGATTGTTAGGTGACTGCATTCCGTGAGTGCCACCGTGCCCAATGGCCCGGCCGTGCTTGAGGTGATCCTTTATAGTTGGGTCGAGTGGTGGCACTGAGCTGTGTCTATGCGCACAGCGAATGCGCACAGTGTCCGCGCAGGTAGACGACGAACGTTGCAGCACGGGATCCCATGACTGAATCAGTAAAGAATGTCGTGTGTTGATAGTGACGTTGACGCCACGTGTTGTTCTGGGTTGTCCTGGTGGCTCGAAACCCGGACCGGCATGAAGCAGCAGTCCGAGGATGAGCTGTAGGATGAAGACAAGCGGATTGTTAGGTGACTGCATTCCGTGAGTACCACCGTGCCCAATCTAATTAAAATTTAAATTGAGGAATGCTTCAGATGCGATGTTTTTGCTCCAAGCCTGCGGAGACAGGGAATCTCAGCAAGTTTTGCTCGCTTTTTCTGGAGCATCTGGCAAGCAAGCAAGCAAGCTATCTATCTATCTATCTATCTATCTATCTATCTATCTATCTATCTATCTATCTATCTATCTATCTATCTATCTATCTATCTATCTATCTATCTATCTATCTATAACCGTACGACTTTTCGCTCTCCTGGCCGCCTCACTGACGATATACAGCAAAATTAGTATGGCGCTACATGGGCGTACGACGAACATATGTGACTGGTGCAATTGTACACATCATGACATGCATGCAATCTACGGCATGACCTACATCCCACGCTCATGGTGTGCCCTCTGCCATTTCGCTAGCCACGTCTACACCAAAACTGGCAGTGTGGCATTAACTTATGACGAGCATAGATGACAGGTCGTAACATGAAACTCATGTCATGCATTTCATGCACATCATGATTTACATGCCACGCTCATGCTTCGCCCGCGGCCGGTTCACTAGCTTGACATACACCAAGATTCGTATGGCCTGACATGACTATATGACGAACGTAAGTGACAGGTTCTAACACTTAAAGAATGACATCCATAGCATGAACGGTATAATTTACATAACACGTTCATGGTGTGTTCGCGCCAGGTTCGCTAGCTTGATAGAACACCAAAATCGGTATCGCGCGACGTGACTATCTGACGAACATGAATGGCACGTGCTAACATGAAATCATGATGTGCTTGTGAAGTACGGAATGATTTACATGCCACGCTGAAGGTGCGTTCGTGCCGGTTTGCTAGCTTGATATACACTAAAAGTGCTATTGCGGAACATTACTGCATGAAGAACATAAATGACAGGCGGTAACACGAAAATAATGATATGCATGTCATGTACGGCATGACATACGGGCCATGCACGCTCATGGGGCGCTCGCGGCCGGTTCACTAGCTCAATATACACCAAGATTGGTATTGCGCAACGTGACTGTATAAGAAACCTTAATCATGACACTGAAATGGGGCATATTTACAGACATGAACTCAGTCGTGCAGTGTCTGTCGTCAGCTTTAATTGTGGTGCGCAAGTACAACTATTATTGGAACTAAGACAAACCTCTCAGCAATTAAAAGACAAAGGGCATGGCACAACTTTTCAGTGGCTTCCAGCCACTGCGGCATCAATGCCAACAAACGTGCCGATAATTCTGCAAAGAATGCTCATGAAGGTGGCGTGCAGGAAGCCATTCCATTATAACGAATCGATGCAGCCTCTAACATTCGCTCACTCGCACGTGATCTAACGCATTCAATGTGGAATACGTCCGGTTTTCTGTATACCCGCCTTCATCGTCTGGGTCTGTCACTTCAACATCAAATTCCGTCCAGACTATCCCGATGCGAAACAACAGTCCTTTGACGCCTGTGGCTTGGAGTATCTTTCGCGAACATCTTTGCTTACCGAATCGGAATGGCAGACAGTGCTGCCTGCGCTCACTGTGGCAGCGAGGAAACCATTGCGCACGTCCTGTGTCATTGCTGTCACTATAGCTCCCAAAGACAACAGCTCTCAGGAACGCTAGCAAGCTTCGATGAGCAGCCGCTTTCTGAACAATCAATTTTGGAATGCCGGAATGTTCTAGATACCAACCAGAAAGCGACGAAGGCGCTGCTGAAGTTTCTGCGTTCAACCGACCTCGCTAAACGACTATGATGCTCCCGTGCTTGAGTGTGTGTGCAGTGTTTCTTCATCTTTTGTTACTCTTTTTCCCTTGCTTACCTTTCAATCCCCTCTTACACCTTCCCCAGTGCAGGGTAGCAAACCGAAAAACTTCTGGTTAAACTCCCTGCATTTCACTTAACCTTTCTCTCTCTCTTTAGTGATGACATGCATGTCTGAGCATGACTTACATACCATGCTCATGCTGCGCTCACGACCGTTTCGCTAGCATTATGCACACCAATACCTCTATTGCGTGGCGTGACTGTATGACGACCACAAATGACAAGTGCCAATATAAAAATAATGATCTTCATGCCATCTAAGACATGATTTACATGAGCGCTCATGCTGCGCTCGCGGCCGTTTTGGAAGCGTAATATACACCAACATTGTTATTGCTTGACGGGACTGTATGACGAACCAACTTCCTATTTCCGTACGAACAGAGAACTGCCTATTTTACGAAAAGATTCCCTAGATTGAACATCAACTGCTCTAAAATGATTGCGGAGGCCTCCCTCAACGCTGTATAAACCGGAAGACACAACCAACTGGGGACCGCGTGAAGTTTAAGACCACGTGATGTCCATCTGTTGTGTATATTGTTACTCTCGTCGCTTCTTTTTTTATTTTATGTAGGTAGTCCGCTTTCTTGCGCAAGCCGCGCTCTAATGCTCAGAAACCTTCCAGATTATATTAAAATCTTGTAGGCTTGAGCGCGAAAACGCGAACTGCTGAAATTATTCAGGAACTAACGCGGCCACAAGCGATAAGACACGAATGCGCCATGCCACATGTGTAAATGCCAACGCGCCTTGCGGCACATCAGTTTTATCGATGGCCGACGTTCTGTTTGATGCCATCAGTGCACAGTGTGTGTTGCTGTAGTTTGACTTTGCGCTTTCCGGCCACAAGCTCAGCCAAATAAGGAGTTTAATCTAACACGCCATCTAATGCCTTCATCGACGTCCCGACCCCGTGACATCTGGCAGAGGTGCTGTTCATGTTCGGGACGCCCCCGTGAAGCTGTGAGCCCAGCCCATGTCGTGAAGACGACACCGACACCAACAGTGACAGTTGAGCCATCCGCAGACTGAAAGGACTACCCCTACAAAACGCACCCCTACCGGCCAAGCCTAAAGCCAGGTCGAGAAAGGGCACGATGACGGCCGCAGCGTACCTTGCAGCGATAATGATGCAACCGCCCAGGGAGCCGCTCACATTCCGTGGTTCGCCAAGTCGACGCCCCAAAGTATGGCTGAAGACGTTTGAAAGGGTCGCAACATTCACCCCCTGGAACTCCAAAGAAAATCTCGCCACATGTGCATCTACCTGGAGGAAGCAGCTATGACATGGCTCGATAACCAGCAGTCCACACTTCGAACGTGGGACCGATTTCACCGTGCATTTTTTGAGACGTCCATGAGCGTGGTCCGAAAAGAAAGAGCCGCGGCCTTACAGGAGACACGGGTGCACCTCCCGAACGAAACCGTGGCCACCTTCCTGGAAGTAATGACAAGGCTGTTCCGCCATGCAGACCCTACTACGCCCAAAGAGAAGAAAGATCCCCTTCTAGCGCGAGGAGTCAAGCAGGAGCTCCACGCTGGGCTGGTGCGGAACCTACCCAAGACCGTCCAGAAATTCCTGTCGGAGGTAACGGCGACCGAGAAGACTCTACAAATACACACCAGACAGTACAATCGCCTCTTAATCCAAGACAGCGCAGCATTTCACACCATCGGCTCCGGCCAAGTGCGGGAATTGTTCCGACCAATACTGCGAGAAGGGCTGCGAAAGCTTGCACCTTTTCCGCAGACTGCAGCGACTGAGACCACTGACGTTGTGAAAGAGGAGCTTCAAAAGTCACTGGGTGTTCTTCAGCAAGCACAGCCGCAGCCACTAGCCTTGAGCTATGCTGCTGCAGCCCGATGTACCTCGCCCTCCACGCCCACGTCAAGACGCCGCACAGCCGCAGTATCACCGCCAAACGCCGCCGCCATCACCGACGCCATACCGCCCTCCGATCGGTGAGCGCTAGAACCCGAGGAAGACCGACGTTTGGCGCGCCCCTGACCACCGCCCACGCTGCTATCATTGCGGAAAAATTGGCCACACCTACCGCCGCTGCCAGTACCGTCAGATGGGAGGCGTGGGTTTGCCATCGACGCGCCGCGTCCACAGGAAGGTGAACGAACACGTGCGACTGGTGACTATCTCGAAGGAGGGCATTGGACCCCCCGAGGCCCTTCCATATCACCGTCGCCAGGCCGCTACGTCTCTACCCAACGCCGACCATACCCTGGCCCAACACGGGCCCGGTCACCTAACCCGTATTCTGAAAAAGAAAGGCAGAAAGCGATAAAGGTACAGTTCTGTATGACGAAATACCGAAATCCTCCGCCGCCGACGATGCCGCCGCCACGAAATAAGCACACGCTGGAAACCAAACGGAGCCCCGACGAGAAAACCTCGCGGCCTGAAAAGACTTCACGACGTGACGTAGAAGCAGCGGGACAAAGCGACCTAGCCGTCACCGGGCGCCGCGACTTAACCGGAAGGCAAGACGGTGGACGAGCGACCTCGACGTAGTGTTCGACGGCCACAACGTCTCCGTTCTCGTCGACACTGGAGCCGTTTGTTCCGTCGTCAGTGGACCATTTGCCACAAAGTTTATTACACTTAGGACTGCATGCAAGGCCTCGAAATCCGGACCACTGGAGGCCATCTAACAACACCAGCTTGTGTTTGCACCGCAAGAGCAACCATCAATAACGGGACCTATCCTGCCAGCTTTGTAATCTTACAACGTTGCCCCAGTGATGTGATACATGGGATGGACTTCCTTAGTCAGCATGGCGCCGTCATCAATCTGAAGTCTTCAGTCACTAACACTAACCTCATAAAAAGCGCTGCCACCCCACATTAGGACAGGGTGTCGGAACTTCGTCTTCAGCAACCTAGCAGACGAAACGGTTTATCATCATCGTGATTGCTCCTCACGAGCTGCGGCTCGCTCGAGGGCACGAAGCCATTTTCTTTTCTTCATGTTCCATTAAAATGTTCGTTCGGACGTGCCGTCTATTCTTCTAAACGTCAGTCTGGTAGCCGGCGGACCTTGAGGTCCACCACATGGTGCCGACACCCAGCGGGATCTTCCGAACGACGCCTCATCGATTCAAGGTGTCGCGTTGCGACCCCTGAGCCTTTGGCGAAGAGTTCCCGGCTGCCGACTGACCCATGGAACGGCTACACCGACGACGCAAGTGCCTGCGCTCGCAACTGGATGGCATCGTCCAAGAAGCGGAAGGCCTCCTACGAGAACCAGAGCTGTCATCGTCACAGGTCAGCGTTTCAATTGAACAAATCAACGCGATCTATGCACAGATAACGAAGATCGAGGAGAGCCTAATAGACGAGACGCCTGACGAGCTGATCGAGGCAGAGATTACAGACACGAGCAATTATGGGGACAAGATTGTCACATTGACGGCAAAGCTTCGCTTTGCGATTCTGAACAACCAGTCGTCTCAAGCCTCGCGCCCGACGACGAGCCAAGCCTTGACGACGACGAGCCAAGCTTCCGTCAGGTTCAGGTCGAGACTGCCGCAACTAGAACTGCAGAAATTCGACGGAAACCGGCAAAAATGGCATCAATTTCTGATGCAGTTCTCGACGGCAGTGCACAACAACGACGACCTCAGCGCTGCCGAGAAATTCAACTACTTGAGCACGCTTGTCACTGGAACTGCCGCTGCAGCCATTTCCGGACTCCAGGCAACGGGGGAGTGCTATGAAGACGCGATAGATATCCTCAAGAAACGCTTCGGGGACGAGAGGATTATCGTTCAGGAACATATTCGAAGCCTCTTAGATCTCAGGCCAGTCTTGTCGTCTTCTAGCACCACCGAACTTCGAGACCTCTACGACGAAGTGCAAGTACATGTTAGGAGTCTCAAAGCGCTTGGAACAAGCCCCAATACATACTGCTCCATGCTAGAGAGATTCTCTTGCGAGTCATACCATCCGACTTAGTGTTCAAGTATCATGAACTTCACATGCCGACGACAATTGCGGTATCAACGATGCAAGCGCCAAGGGACCCACAGGACAGGACGACAGAAATCGAGAAAGAGCTGCAAGATCTTCTGGAGTTCCTCGAACATCAGCTTCATTGCAGAGAAACTCTGGCGGCGTGTGTGTCCCCAAGATCTGAAATCCCTCAACCAACTGGAGAGATGCCGCGACGAGTTGGGCATCGCACCATGTCGTCAGCAACGTCTTTGCAATGTGTGCTGGGGAAGCCTGATACATGTCTGTTTTGTAAGTCAACGAAGCATCGTGCCGAAGTCTGCGACGACGAAACGAGTTTGACAGTTAAGAAGCATATTCTCACCAAGGCCGGGCGGCGCTTCCGTTGTCTCAAGCAAGGTCACATGGCAAGAGACTGCAGGGGACGACAAAAATGCGACAGATGCTCTCGACGACTGTAACATCCATGTGTGACCCGGACTTCCGGAAGAAAGCAAACGAGGCTTCTGCGACAGCAGTCAATCTCCTCTCGGAACAAGCGAGCCCTGTTATAATATTACAGTCATTGACAGCCAAGATAGCAGGCACGATGTCTTCAAGGTATTACAGGGTACTCTTTGGCGGAGGGAGTCAGCGGAGCTTCATCACCATCAAAGCATCTCGCCAACTTGGCTGCCAGCTGTTGCAAGAAGAAACGGTGACAGTTGGAGTTTTCGGAGGTCACAAGAGGCAGAAAACAATGAGAAGAGTCCGTGTCAGAATTTTCGAAGAAAACAAGAAGGAACCGATTATAATCGACGCTTTAGAAGTAGAGGACATCTGTAGCGAGCACATCCCAATTCCAGGCGAACAAGTTATAAAGAAAATGGAAGAGAGTGGGATGGATACACGAGCACTTTGTCTAGAGGGAGACAACGGAAATTCCGTTGCGCTACTAATAGGCTCCGACTACTACTGGAATTTTGTGACTGGCGACGTGAAAACCGTGTGCAACTAATGGAAGAACTTAAAAGCTGTGGACACTAAACTAGGATGGACTGTGCAAGGGCCAATTCCTTTCCCAAGCAACAGCGCTCACTGTTCCACAGTCATCGTACTTCGGACATGTGTAGAAGAGGACTGTGCGTCCGACGCTCTCACAGATATCTCGGATCCAGAAAGTTTACATTGTGGAGCTGATGAAAAAACTGTGTTCGACAACAAACTGAGGACACATCGAGCATTGAACAAGAAAGACCTTCGTCGGGAACCGGGTGGAGAAAATCCACAAGCCAACGCAGCCTTCGTGCGGCGCTTCCACCGAGGCAAAGAAAATCCGAGAGACTTACAGAAAAGATACATATCAGCAGAGAAGCTACAGCAAAGAGGACCGCGGTGGCAGGAATCAAAATGGATCGGGGATTCTTCAAGGTGGCCAGAAGACTCTGGTCAAGACATGCAAGCAGAAGTTCCAGAATGTGCCGCCACGACATTGACTCATGCTGTCAGCACGAAACCACCATTAGGAGGACTAATCGAGTGGTTCAGTTCTCGTAAGAATGCTCTACGAAGCACCTCGTGCTTAATGAGATGCAAGAGAAAGCTGACAAGAGAGCCGACTTCATCACATGGACTTTTGAGTGAACTTCAAGAGACTGAATGCTACCAGATACATCTCCGACTAAGGACATCTCGTCGACAACCGGACGTGCCTTCAAGAAAGAAAGCCTATTCATATGATGACCCAGGTTAAGTTCATCTCGCAAGGAAAGACAAGTGTGTGTAAAAGGTCTGCTCCTCTTCCATTCGTCTGCCGGGCGGAGCCATAGTCAACCGCCCTGTTCAGCTACTATACCCATTCTTAGTCGACTAACGCCATCTGCTGGGCGCGGGAAGATGTTGGAACTTCGTCTTCAGCAACCTAGCAGACGAAACGGTTTATCATCATCGTGATTGCTCCTCACGAGCTCCGGCTCGCTCGAGGGCACGAAGCCATTTTCTTTTCTTCATGTTCCATTAAAGTGTTCGTTCGCACGTGCCGTCTATTCTTCTAAACGACAGTCTGGTAGCCGGCGGACCTTGAGGTCCACCACACAGGGAACCACGCATTGAATGTAATAAAAGAGCACGTCACGGTTCTTCCTCTCTCCACCGTCATCATTTCTGTCGGCACCGGAGCACCCGCAGGGCTTGAAGGCGTCATCAAGGGCGATTACTACATGTTTCTGAACCGTCAGATTTGCGTCAGAGGCATAGCCGAACTGCATGTTGGGGGGGGGGCGGCAAAGAAAAGGTAGTGCTGAAAAACTTCAGCCACGAATATATGCACATTAACGTTGGTACAGCGGTCACCTACATCGACGAATTCATGGACAACAATGCTTTCACCCTCTTCGATGCTACCGAACCTGGTTCGACGGATCGGGCTCCCCAACCAGATTTCGACGCCAGGCCGAGCTTCCCGATGCACAAGCAATACCAGCTCAAAGCCCTACTCCAGCAATAAAAGGAGTGCTTGGCGTCGCCTTCAGGAATCGATAGATCCCAGTCGCAAAACGTATCATAACAGAAGAAGTCCCCGACCAATCCGTCAGAGTCCGTATCGAGTTTCGACGCGAGAACGCGAAACCGTTGAGAAGCAACTCGATGAAATGCTACGCGACGACATCATCCAGCCGTCCAAGAGTCCGTGGGTGGCACCCGAGGTGTTAGTGAGGAAGAGGGATGGAACCCTACGTTTCTGCGTCGACTATCGTCGCATCAACAATGTCCCGAAGAAGGACGATCACCATAGGCGTGCGCACAGGGGGGGCAGGGGGGGGCATCCGCCCCCTCTAATCATCTAAGATGGGGGACGCAAAATCTGCCCCGTACATTGACCCTTCTAGTCACCTAAGAGGGGAGGCGCGCAAAATCTGGCCCATACATGGATTTAGTAGGGTGGGGGGGCGCTGCGATGAACTTTCGCCCCCCCCCCCTAATGAGGAGCCCTGCGCACGCCTATGACGATCACCCTCACCCACGAAGATAACCCTTTCCCTAGATCGACTCCAGAACGCGAAGCACTTTTCGTCGATGACGGTGCTACCATTCTTCAAGGCCGCCTTCTGGCAAATCGAAGTCACTTGAGAGACCTCGAATAGACGGGCTTTGTAACTCCACACGGCCTGTTCAAGTTCAAGATCATGCCCTTTGGTCTTTGCTGGGTCCCTACGAATTTCCAACGCGTTATGGATACAGTACTTGCCAGCTTGAAGTGGCAGGTGTGCCTCGTGTACTTGGACGACGTTGTTGTGTTTTTGTCAAACTTCAACGAACACCTCCTGCGCCTCGAAACTGTACTTCTAGAAATCAATACCTCCGGGCTCACCTTCAAGCCTGAAAAGTGCAGCTTCGCCTACGAGGAGCTCTTGTTTTTGTGTCATGTGATCAGGAATGATGCTGTTCGGCCAGACTCACGAAAGATAGCTGTACTAAGTGCCTTCACGCCTCCCACCGACAAGAGTTCCGTACGACGATTTGTCGGCTGGTGCACCTGCTACATATGTTTCGTGAAGGAATTTTCACGAATCGCCGAGTGGCTAACTCACCTCCCGAAGACCGGCATGCCGTTAAAGTTAGAAACGGCGCTACTCGATGCACTTGAAGAAATGAAACGACGCCTCCTACACTAGCACATTTCGACGAATACGCCGACACAGAAATCCATGCAGACACAAGCAGCGTAGGACTCGGCGCCATCATTGTGCAGAAGGCTGGCGAGCTGGAAAGCGTCATCAGTTAAGCTATCCTGCCGATATCGAAGGCAATAACCAACTAGTCCACAACAAAAAAGGAGTCCTTGGCCCTCATCTGTGCTACATCCTAGTTTCGCCCCTGCATCTACGGCAGGCCATTCAATGTTGTGAGCGCCCATCACGCTGGAATCTAAGACTTCAAGAATTCGACTTTACCGTCGATTTCAAGTCAGGAATTAATCATTCCGACGCTGACTGCATGTCTCATGCTCCCGTCGACACACCGTCGCAGGACAAGGATCATGACTGCTTCTTGGAAACCGTAAGTGCCGATGACTTCGCCGAACAATAGTGAGCCAACCCGGAAGTCAGGGGCCTTGTCGAATAACTCGAGAGCACGGCCGCCGTTGCTCCGGAAGTAGGAAGTATTCAAGCGAGGATTGGCGTTGTTTTTTTTTCGTTGCGAAACGGCCTTCTCCCAAAGAAGAACTTCTCCCCTTTTTGAGCCAACTACCTTATTGTGGTGCCTCCAGCATTGAGACCAGAAGTTCTCCAGGCCCTACACGACTACCTGACGGCTGGACACCTCGGTGTTTGGTGCACGCTCGCAAGTATGCACGAAAAGTACTACTTACCGCGCCTAGCCGTCGACGTCGCTCGCTGCGTGAGAATATGCCGAGACTGTCAGCGACGCAAGACACCGCTGACAAGATCAGCAGGCTTTTCTCAGTCTATCGAACCGCCTGGCCGACCATTAGGTAGCGAAGACCTTTGTTGAAGACATCGTCCTGCGTGATGGCGCCACAGAGGTCTTCATCACCGACAGAGATAGGGCCTTTACTGGGAGCTAACTCAGGCAATCTTGAGATACAGCCAAACAAGCCACCGCCAGACCAACGCCGACCACCCATAGACCGAAGACCACACCAAGAGCCTAAACAAGACCATCGCCGACATACTGGCCATGTACGTCAACGTCGAGCGCAAGACGTGGGATGCCATCCTTCAGTACGTGACCATCGCATACAACACTGTCGTGCAAGAATGCTGCAGATTAGGCCGTCCAGTTTTGTACACGGAAGGAACCCGTCAAATATGTTCAACGCCACGCTACCAAACGTCGCTGATGACGAAAACCGTGATGTCTGCCTTCAGCATGCCGAACAAGCCCGACAACTCGCCCGCCTACGCATCAAGAATCAAAGACAACCGACAGTCGCCGTTACAATCTGCAACGACGCTTCGTGGAGTACCATGTATGGGTCTGCACGCCCATACGCCGACGTGTACTTAGTGAAAATCTTTTTCGGCGATAGTTCGGGCAATACAAGTTCTTCGACGTCTCGGCAGTGCAGACTACAACGTCATCCCGGACGGCATAACGAACTCTGAGCGGCGCCGCGCATGACTTGAACTCGTCCTTGTCGTACGCCTTAAAGGGACTGTCTGCCATCCTTCATCGATTTTCTGCTTTGGGCCGCAATCGAAAGCATACAGTCTGAAGTGTCCCACCTTGCAGCGGTTTCTTTACAAAATGAGTAGAAATTTTTAAAACAGATTTTTTTTATCTGTATTCGGCCTTCTTTCATTGGCGTGAAACATCCCCACAACACTGGTTGTTGGACGCGACGACGATTGTAGTGCCGGTTAAAAATTAAAACCGAAACCACACGTGATTTCTCTAGGATTACCTAGTTTTCACTTACCTCTAATGTAGTGAATGTAACTCCGGCTTTCAGTGTGCTTGCGGTTAAATGAAGCCTTATTATACGATTACAGAACACTTCTTTTGCTGTAATCGCAGTCTATGCGTTTATTTTTGCACTGCTGCTGCAATCCAAGCCAATTTGATTCATCAAAAAGAGACGATAAATGCACGCCTTCACAGCACAGCACATGTGAGACATCCTAACAGCAATACAGCGGCACGGTACGACCAGTACGGAGGGCGGCGTGGCATAGCGCATAACTTGAAACCGACCAGAGCGAAGGCGGCGCCGCAAGCAGCGCCACCGGGTCCCTTTTGGGACGCGTGAGAAAAAAAGCAAAACTAAAATACTCACTGGCGCAACCGAAGGCTGCCTGAATTGCGTAAAATACAATTCCAAGTTATACATGTTTGTTTTTCAGAATAAATGAGCCTACCTGAGAGGATTTCTTGTCCTACACGTAGATTGAACCACATAGCCATTGGGTAACGCTAGCGGTCATTCTTTGACGATTTTCGACATCAAATTTAAAATGTAATTTCTTTTTCATGGGACAGAAGCATGCTCATAGCCACCGATGTGACAAACGATCTTCTCATTTTCACCACAATCAAGAAAATTTTTCTGAGCGGTAGACAGTCCCTTTTAACCGTTTTATACGCGTTAGCGAACCTTAGGACTGCTTTTGAAGACGATAGTGTTTCTTGGGATATTTCAACGCAGCAATGTTGTTATGCATTGCTGTCTGTCTGTATGTCTGTCTGTCACACAGTTCAGCCACCCTGCCGAAACTTAAGCACTTGCTAAATGCCCAACTATTTCCAACTTCTAGCTGCCTTCATACCTGTGAAGATTGTCGATCAAAAAGCACATATTACGCATATCTCAGGCGCAACATCAATACGTAAATAATAAGTGTGTGTTCCTTTACTAGAAAATACATACATAGGTAATTCTAAAGACCGCAGTGTTTCTTAGGCTGCGCCCAAAATGCGACGCTATGCACGAAAAAGCCGTCTGCCAACGATATGGTCCTGCCACCTGGCAGTCGCCCTGGGAACAGCATCACCGTTGCCGCGGATGAAACCAGGACTCTGGTAGTACGGCTGTCGTATGTATTTCGTCAAAAGACTGTCGTCTTTTGACGACATTTGTAGCGAAGCACGCAGATGCGCAGCCAATTTTTTCCTTTGTCAATCTACTGTATTTGTTTTGGCCATTTCGTTTATAAGCACGTGAGGATGCTTCTTCAGAGGGGGTCAACGGCACGCGCGCTTCTTTTGTTATTTTTATGTAACGTCCCTTGCAGGCGTAGCCGCTGCCTTGCGCAAGCCGCGTCCTAATATCTGGGTACCGTCCCGATTAAGTTGGCATCTCCTTATTGTCTTGAGTGCGTAAACGCGAACAGCTGAGACCATTTTACACCTAACGCGGCCACCATCGATAAGGCTGAAATGTTCGATGCCGCATGTATAATTGCGACCGGCCTTGCTGCAGATCGACGGCCCACGTTCTGTTCGCCGCTATTATTGTACAGTGTGTATTGCTCTTGTTTGACCTTGCGTATCCCGGGCACAAGTTCAGCCGAATAAAGAGTTCAGTCTAACACGCCGACAGCTTATTTCTGTGACGTCACGACCCCGTGGCAACACTGCTATCATTTAAATGTTTTCTTGTCTTTTTGTAGGCGCTAATTCTGTATATCTCACGTCCTCGCGTTCCTCCCTTCATTCTCAAGCTTTCATTATGATTATTATTATATTTGGCGTTTTACGCCCCAAAACCACGATATGATTATGAGAGACGCCGTAATGGAGCCGAAAGTTTCGACCACCTGGGGTTCTTTACCGTGCACCTAAATCTAAGTACACGGGCCTCAAGCATTTTCGCTTACCCCGAAATTGCGGCCGCCGCAGCCGTGATTCAATTCCGCGACCTTCTGGTAAGCAGTCGAGCGCCATAACCACAAGACCACCCTGGCTGGGCCTCAAACATTTAGGTATAATACCACACCAACTGGCCCAACTTTCCATCTAGTTAAATACTGTCATTTATCTCATCTTTGTAATCCGAAGCTCTTGTGAAACCGTGGCCGTTTCGTTAACGCGATAATACCACGATTGGCTAGCCATGAGATCATTGTATGACGACCACAAGTGGCACAATATTGACCTGAAGATGTCATGCCTCATGTATGTCGTCACATAAATGACAGGGTCTTCGTGCTTTCATGGCTCTTCCAATAATCATGTACCGAAATACATATGCCTTGTAATTAGCCTCTTAGGTACGCAAAATGATGTCGTGATATAAGTATAACGACACTCACGTGTCATACATTTTCACATGCCTACGGCATCACATAGATATCATGATGCCGTAGTGGTCGGTTTATTACCTTGCTGTATACCAAAATATGCAACAGCTGACGTGTTTTTGTGATAAACATGAACGACAGCTGACAAACTGAATGTTCATGGCAAGCATGTCATCCGTGTTACGAATGAATAACGTAACTGACATGATGGCAATATCGTGAAGCCGTGTAGAGCGTTTAAATGCACGGTGTATACCACAATATAAACGCATACATGTCAAACGTACGATAATGAATTACGTCATGACATAATTAAATGACTTGTATAAAAGGTGAACAATGCAGCGTATGCAGCTCGCTCAACGATTTGCGTTAGATTGATTCCCACAGTGGACGTATCGGTGGCACTTTTTCTACCTGAAGAAATATAAATGACTGACATGTTTACTACAGAGTAAGAGCTGTACATAGTAA
This sequence comes from Rhipicephalus sanguineus, assembly GCF_013339695.2. Classification (NCBI taxonomy): domain Eukaryota; kingdom Metazoa; phylum Arthropoda; class Arachnida; order Ixodida; family Ixodidae; genus Rhipicephalus; species Rhipicephalus sanguineus. Next base: position 134,104,236 of record NC_051177.1, read on the forward strand.
AGACTGATGAATAATGCGGTTGAAAACCCATACATTTAAAAAAATGGGGCTCGTGGAACGGAAGGCATATTAAACACTGTTTATTAGGTAAAAGTTCAACAGAAACGTGTAGAGCTATACCATCACATTCGTGTGACATTTCAACATACAAACGTCGCATGGGCAAAAACGAGTACATTTGTTATGGCACGCTTTCCTTTCGTGTTATACAGATTCCTATGACGGAGGGATCAACCATGCTTTTTTGTAGCTGAATCTATTATTTCGTGTAAACTGCTCCAAATGTAGTGAATATGTGTACTGCTTGTCTTCTTACAATGGTTCTCGTCTCAATGTTGGGCTTGAAAGAATACATATAAAATTTCCTTCGCCGTCATAAGAACCAATGTAAGGCATCCCAGTTATTGGTATTATTTCAGGTAATTAAACTAAAGCATGCACAGTTTTATGTGCTCGGGACGCTAAGGATGTAGAAAACATAATTCTGGGCTAAATCGAGTGTCTTCTTTATGAAGCAGAAATGAGAACTCTCGCAAAATGTACGGTCGTTGGAACACTCCGTTTTTCTTGTGACTTTCCTGACTTTCTTTTCAAGATTAATTGTATTACCTTCCTCCTAAATGGTAGGCATACACTTTGCTTCTGTTTGTAGCGTTCATCTCTCCTCATATTTGCTGGTGATGCTTGTATAATAATAATAATAATAATAATAATAATAATAATAATAATAATAATAATAATAATAATAATAATAATAATGTCTGCCACTCAAAAGACTTACATGTAATTTTCTTATTAGGGTAGGTTGCAATTTGCACTGCCTATTATTTCATACTAACTGCAACATTACAAGATACCTAACATAGTAAACGATTTCATTCAATTTTTTGAATTAGCGTTGTACTAGTTAACATTGTGCGTATATCTTCTTCCGCATCATTGTTATCCGCACACTCACAGCAAAATACATTTGGTTATACCGAACTTAGTGCCTTACAACAGCGGCATCTTGTCCAAAAAAGCTTTCAAAATGCAACTTTAGAAAAATAAGAGTTACAACAGATCATCGCACTTCGAGGCACAGATATGTGACTGAACATATACTCACCGACAGCACTACCAACCCCTGCATCTACAGGAATAAGAGCGGAGGCCATGAGGATTAGGCCTACTATGGCTCCTCTCATCTTCTTTGTTTGGTATGAAGAAATAACCTATGTGGCCGCAATTACTATTCGTGCACAAGAAAAGCAGGATGCAGCAAGCTTAGTTTGTTGACGTCACTGAAAGAGGACCAACGGATTCGTTACAAAATACGTAAATTCCGCTGCCTATTTCTAGCACGTCCGACTTGGGGTTTGTGGGTATCTCTATGCTCAAGCGGGATACATGTTCAAACAATAGAACGATTATTCACGCAAACAGAAGTCCAGCGGAAAGCACAACACGGGTTCACAGTTCCATATTTATACATTCGAATGCCATCGGGCGCGTACAACTGACTAAAAGGAGCGATGGGCGCATACAGAGTTATTTGCAAGCCTTTTTATTTAGTGGCGTAGCAGACATGGAAAAAGTATACAAGAAAACGATCCACTCGCCGGTAGTTTCTATCATAAATGAGTAGCGTCAAAAGACCGTGCGGCTGGAAAGAGGCCGACTTTATCTTTGTGGTGAACGCGAGCTAATATATATAATATCGAAAGATCAACTCATATTTAGCTACTGTGATAGTTTAACACAAATTATGAAAATGGCAAATCAGTTATTCAAATACCGCACCCAGAAGCAAAGGTTATGGGGAAGAAATGTATGATTCACATCAATGCACCACTAAGCTACCAGCGAATCCCAACGGCTTAAATGGGAACAAAAGCTTCCTAGTCACCGAAAAATTTATCCTGGTTGGGGATTGACTCACAGGACCAACGAATTTCCGAGAGATTTGCTCTAGCAATAGAACTAAATAGGAACTAAATAGAACTAAATAGGTTCGCAAAGGGAGGTTATTTGTTCTAAAACACGAAGCACATGGACATTTACATTATTTAGTCAGCTTTCGGATACCAGCTAGATAGAGGGAGAGTTATGAAGAGGAGTACCTAGTATTTTGTAGTCAACCCTTGTTTGTCGTGCAATATCGATTACTTAGTTGTCAAATGGCCATATTTTTCATCGCCAAGTCACAATAACCACGTGGTCAGGAGTTGCCAGCAGTATGGTCATGCCGATGTGGTGCTTTGTCGCAATACCTTGTCGGCATGCTGTTGTCGCAGCAATATGACAGTCAACACGCTAGTTAACATGACCGCACTATACCATGCGTTTTTTATTCTAATTTTCACACAACTGAAAGCGAGGCCTATATGCATGACTTTAGCCACATGTAATCAATGAATGATGTAGAGTGAATGTATGTTGTATTTTATTTCTCAGGACACATGGTGCATGCCTTATCAGCGCGGTAGTTTTTATGCAAAGTGTGACAAATAGTGTCAGCTTCATTGGCAGTAGATAAGCCCACACGCACCATAGCTACCCGCCACGCCCTTGAAGCTACACGAGATATCTTGAAAACAAGCCAATAACACCCGTGCTTCTTCTTCGCGTGCATGATATGTTGACTTTTGCACCTCAATGTTGGCTTTTATCCACTTGAATCAATAATGCGCTTAAGGTTTCAATGTCGTGGCAACCCATCAACTTGTCTTTCACACGGCCTAGGAAAATGTCTCTCAGGGAAAAAGTACCTGTTTCTGAAGCATGGCTCCCAGCGTGGCGTAAACAACACTGGTATTTACGAGCTCTGCATGACTCGAGAAAAATTGTAAGGGCGCCTTTAGACAGTGGGCCTTAGTATCTAATATACAGGACTCTCTAAAAACCTGGATCCGACCTTCAGGAACTGGATCTATCTTTCGGCGGGAAGCTAACAGGTAAAATTCAAACCATTGCCGAACATCACAAAAATCATTATAGTATCAACTATGATGCTGTCTCTTTTATTTTACTTTCCTCGTGATCAAAATGTGATCTATGCGCCTGAAGATACTGAACGCCGGACTTCCGAAAGATTTGGCTATACATGTATCAGTCCGGCTAAGCAAACTATAGCTAAACGACCACCATTGAAACCTTTACCGTTTTCTGAACTTTGAGATGAAGTGCTCCAGTTCTCTTCACAAAACGCGGACTGCAAACAAAAACAAAATTTTCAAGAAACTTCCCACAAATGACCAGTGATCATCCGCAAGCGTTTTATTATCATCATCGTCGTTAGCACAAGACATCACTCCCCCCGCAGGGGCGCCTGCGCGAGCAGGCGTTTGGTGTGTAGCGACACCACGGACCCGAGCTAACGGGGGGGTTTCGACCCCCTCCCACGCCTAGCCGTGCGTGGCTTTGCCGTGTCCGGGGAAAAGGGGATCCTGGGGGTTGAGCCGACGCCGGGTGATTGGACCTTTAAGGCCCCCCGGCAGAGGCAACACACCCCTTTGGCCCCGGCTTCACGTAGACGGCACCCCTGGGCTGACCCACCCAGGGGAAATCGGCAGTCGCCTTTTCCTATCTCTCTCCCCCTAATCTTCGTCTTTATCTCTCACTTTTTATCTGTCCTGTCATCTTCTCTCTTCCGTTTACTTCCAAATTTCTTGGCGGCGAGGGTTAACCTGGTGTAGCTATCCAACCTAGGGTAATTATAACAGGTTATAGCGGCGATGTATGGCTGGCGTCTCCAAGTGTTTGCTTTCAACCTTGTAGCGTCCCCTTGTTGGGCTCGGTGGTGGGTGGCCACCATCGCCGCCGAATTTTACAGTATTTTTATGGCAAAAGCTTTCCCCCCCCCCTTCCTGATCGCTCCCTGAAAAGGGGGCGCACCGAAGACACTTTCCTGCTTAACACACCAAAGCCGACATTCCCAAAGTACCATGTTATCCACAGCCAGAACGAAAAGAAGACAGTCCGAGCGATTTCACCCTTCCTCGTGTCGAAAACTCTCACAGAAGCAATAGGCCCAGGTTATAAAGTGACAAAGATGGGAAGTGGCGATCTTCTTCTGGAGGTTCGTGACAAAGCTCAGTATGAGAAGCTGTCTAAACTTGTAGCGTTTGGGGAAACCCCTGTTTCGGTGGGCCCACACAGGTCAATGAACACTGTCCGTGGCGTAATTTCCGATGATGATCTTACTGAACTCTCTGAAAGTGAACTGCTCGAAGGTTGGCAGGACCAGAACGTGGTCAAAGTCCAACGAATAATAATAAGGCGCAACAACAAACAGACCCCTACAAAACACGTAATAATTACCTTCGGAACCAGTGACCTACCAGAATCAATCGAAACCGGCTATTGTAAGCTCCGTGTAAGACCATACATCCCCAACCCTCGTCGATGTTTCAAGTGTCAACGTTTCGGTCATGGATCGCAGAGTTGCAGAGGGCGTGCCACTTGCGCAAAGTGTGCATCCATCCAACACATATCCGACGACTGCACCTCAGAAACAACTCATTGTTCGAACTGTGAAGGAGATCACGCTGCCTACTCACGATCATGCCCCACATGGAAAAAAGAGAAACAAATAGTAGAACTTAAGGTCAAATTCAATCTGTCATTCCAAGAAGCACGTCAACGTTTCGCACTACACAACCCATCCTATCCCTCCTTCGCAGATGTGACGCGCCGGGGCGCCGCGCCACATGTTTCTGCACCCGCGAATGTCACACAGAGTGTGGCCGCGGTCGTGCCACCAGCGCCCCCGGCTGGAGCAGCCTGTACTGCTCCGCCACCTGACAAACAGGGTCGGCAGACCCCCGTGTCTGCTGAACCTCGGACCACTGCAAGCGCAGCTAGGTCCGAAAGTTCTGTGACCGTGCCTGCCGAGCAGGCACCATCCGCCACCTCACAAGAGGTGATGGATACAAGTCCCACTCCTCCGGCGCCTGAGACGCCGAAGGAGAGGCGCAGCTCCTTGGAGCGCACTAAAAAAGAAAGACTGCGCATTACAGGGCCCCCTAAGGACCCTGTAATCTAAGGCAACACTTTTTTGTACACACAGCACCGCACAACCTAAAAATGACACAAATATTACAGTGGAACGTCAGAGGACTGCTGAAAAACCTCGACGACATTCAAGAACTTTTACACAAACATACACCAAAAGTGCTGTGTGTACAAGAGACACACTTGAAACCGAAACACACAAACTTTCTACGCCATTACGTTACGTTTCGAAAGGATCGGAGCGATGCAGTCGCATCATCCGGTGGTGTTGCCATTGTTGTGAATCCAGGAACTGCTTGTACACATTTACCACTTCAGACGTCTCTTGAGGCAGTAGCCGTCCGAGCCGTTATCTTGAACAAACTGGTCACAATTTGCTCTATTTATATACCTCCTCAGCACCAACTTAGTAAACGAGAATTCCAGGCATTAATTGATGAACTTCCAGAACCGTATCTTCTCCTTGGAGATTTTAACGCACATAGCAGTCTGTGGGGTGACTCGCGCTGCGATGCGCGTGGTCGTCTGATTGAACAGTTTCTTTTCTCCTCTGGCGCATGTCTTCTCAATAGGAAAGAGGCAACATATTATAGCCTCGCTAACAATACCTATTCGTCAATCGACCTAAGCATTGTATCTCCATCGCTCCTTCCCCTACTCCACTGGAAAGTCATCAATAATCCTTTTGGAAGTGACCACTATCCTGTAGTTCTGAGCTCAGCAGTACAAAATGAATGCCCTCCACAAGTTCCCAAATGGCTGATAGAAAAAGCCGATTGGGACCAGTTTTACAAGGCTGCTAGCTTAAGTTGGACTGACATATGCGGTTCTAGCTTAGATGCAACTGTACAATACTTTACTGCTTTTCTTATTGAAGCTGCAGCTAAGTGCATTCCGCAAACATCTGGACTGGGCGGAAAACGACGAGTCCCCTGGTGGAACAGTGAGTGCCGCAATGCTCGCAAACAACAAAACAAAGCATGGAGACAGCTTCGAGACTCACCGACCGCTGAAAATCTTGTCAATTTTAAAAACATCAAGTCCCAAGCCAGGAGAACGCGTCGACAGGCCAGGAGGGAGAGCTGGCAGAGGTTTTTGTCTGGAATCAACTCATATACACATGAGGCGAGAGTCTGGAGCATGGTCGGTAGGGTAGTGGGACGAGAACCACATCCTCTTCCTCTAGTAAATATACAAGGCAACGGTTTGGAAGACCAAGCGAACTCCCTCGGTGCACACTTCGAACAGGTCTCCAGCTCATCCCATTACAGTCCAGCGTTCCAACGATACAAAGCAAGAATAGAAAGACAGAAAATAGAACGCAAATCCACAAACAATGAGGCATACAATGAACCTTTCGTCTTAGCTGAGTTACAAGCATCGTTAAACTGCTGTAACAGAACCGCCCCAGGCTCCGACCGTATATTATACGAAATGCTCAAACGTCTGCCTCCCGAAACCCAAAAAGCTCTCCTCTCTTTGTATAATGCCGTTTGGTTTTCCGGTGAGATCCCTTCCACCTGGAAAGAAGCAGTCATTATTCCGATTCTTAAACAGGGCAAGGACCCATCTTCAGCATCAAGCTACAGGCCCATAGCATTGACGAGTTGCCTTTGCAAGGTTTTTGAAAAAATGGTAAACAGACGACTGATGCATTTCCTTGAAACAAATAGCCTGCTTGACCCATGCCAGTGCGGGTTTCGAGAGGGTAAGTCCACTACTGACCACCTTGTCCGTATCGAGGCGCAAATTCGTGATGCTTTCATTCATAAACAATTCTTTCTGTCGGTGTTCCTCGATATGGAGAAGGCCTATGACACTACGTGGCGCTTTGGCATACTCCGAGACCTGTCACACCTAGGTGTGCGGGGCAGAATGTTGGCAATAATCGAAAGCTACCTCTCTAATCGGACATTCCGTGTTCGAGTGGGCACTGTGTTGTCCCGTACATTTGTTCAAGAAACAGGAGTGCCGCAAGGAGGGGTATTGAGTTGTACACTTTTTATAGTAAAAATGAACTCCTTGCGCCTCGTTATCCCACAAAATATGTTTTACTGTACATATGTTGACGACGTGCAGGTCGGTTTTAAGTCCTGTAACCTCTCAGTGTGTGAACGTCAGGTTCAATTAGGTTTGAACAAGGTCTCTCAATGGGCAGATGAGAATGGTTTTAAACTCAACGCGCAAAAGAGCACTTGCGTCTTGTTTTGCCGAAAGAGGGGCCTCCATCCTGACCCCGACATTGACCTGCATGGTCAACGCCTTTCTGTGAAAACCGAGCACAAGTTTCTTGGACTAATATTAGACACAAAACTGACCTTCATACCATATATCAAGTATCTAAAGAACAGGTGCTTAAAAACCATGAATATTTTGAAAGTGTTGTCACGCACTACGTGGGGTAGTGACAGGAAATGTCTGATGAATTTATATAAAAGCCTAGTACGCACGCGCCTAGATTACGGTGCTATAATCTATCAGTCTGCGACACCATCAGCTATAAAGATTCTCGACCCTGTCCACCATCTAGGCATTCGCCTCTCTACGGGTGCCTTTCGAACTAGCCCCGTAGAGAGTCTGTACGTAGAATCAAATGAATGGTCGCTCCATCTGCAGAGATGTTACCTGTCTTTTACATACTATCTCAAGGTTAACGCTGACGAGGAACATCCCGCTCACACCATAATTAATGATGTGTCCAATGCTGCCTTGTTCAACAACCGTCCTTCACTGAGACAGCCCTACTCCCTCCGTTTGAGGAGCCTCGCTGAGGAAACTGGCGTGCCACTTCTAGAGCACCGGTTGATGGCTCCCGCAGCATATCCACCGCCGTGCCAGTGGCAGATTATTGACTGCGACGTATCCTTCGTGGAGGTTACTAAACACGCACCTACTGCACACATTCGCACACACTTCCTCGAACTTCAACATAAATATACTTGCCCGGAATTCTTTACAGATGCGTCAAAGTCTCGTACTGGTGTGTCCTATGCAGCTGTTGGCCCATCCTTTTCAAAATCCGGTATTCTGCACCCACAAACAAGCATCTTCACTGCAGAAGCCCATGCGATATCTGTGGCTATCAAGCATATCAAGGAATTACAACTGCAGCGTGCGGTTGTATACACAGATTCGCTGAGCGTCGTAACAGCTTTGAAAACGCTGAAAAAACATAAAAATCCTGTCCTGATATCACTTTACTCTCTTTTATGCACGATCTACGCCCTTAAACGACAGGTTGTTGTGTGCTGGGTGCCAGGGCACCGCGAGATCGCTGGAAACGTAGTGGCGGACCAGCTGGCTGGGTGTGCGCACGACCACGCACCCGCCAATACATCCCTGGCCGTCCCTGCAGTTGACATGAAACCCTTCCTACGACGGGAGCTCAGGGCGTGCTGGCAGCTCCTGTGGGATAGGCAAACGGATAACAAATTGCACGTTATCAAACCGAGACTTGAAAATTGGCCAACAGTATCCAGATCCCGCTACACACAAGTCACACTTACAAGGCTACAAATAGGACACACTCACTCAACACATTCACACCTTTTGTCTGGTGGCGATCCGCCATTGTGTGAGAGATGTGGAGAACCACTTACGGTTCTCCACATCCTCGTACAGTGCGATGAGTTAGATGCTCTGAGAAAAAAGCACTTTTTACTACCCTACCGACAGCAGCTCCCACTACACCCTGGGATGCTCATCGGTAGGGATCCGATTTTTAAACCTCAATCACTGTTTAGGTTTTTAAATGATGTACATAGTTTTCACTGCATATTTCGAGCTGATCCGTAGCACGACCTCTGTACCGAGGTCGCGGCTGCGGTGACTACATCCTCGCCATGGTTTTATGATCATGACCTTTCGCCATCCACATTCACTGGACATACTTCACGTCACTGTCATGATTTTAAATACTTCTATGTTTTTACCCGCGTTAGCGCGAGGAATTTTAAGGCCCCTATACAGCCACGCACCATGTCATTGTTCACATCTCTAGTCTACTGAAATGGCGCTCCCTTGGCCATCAAGTGGCCCTTGCGCCATAAAATACCACACATCATCATCATCATCAAGACATCACTCCACGCAAGTTTGTGGCAAAGATATTTTCTACTTCAGGTGCGTCGACGCTAAGCATATAAGCTGTTTGACGACGAGGAGGAAAAATGCACGAGACCTTTCCCTATAGGAAGAAGCTGGGCATGCGAAGCTCGGCTGGCGCGTGCCTGGCCTTATACTTGTGATTTATTCTTTCTTATGTTCTTTATTTTATTATTTTATTTATTCATTTCTCTATTTCTATATTATAGAGCAATGCGCCCTCCTAATATTGTTATTCCGCAATGCCAGTAATGGGACTTTCTTCCGCGTGATTCTTGACGACGATGCGAAGCAGTCCTTGAATTTTAGGAGTAGGGCTTTGAGCTGGTCTTGCTTGTGCTTCAGAATGCCTAGTCTTACGGATCGAGGTTTCAACGCCAAACCTGGCGTTGAAACCTCGATCCGTCGAACCAGGTACGGTAGCATCGCAGAGGGTGAAAGCATTTCTGACGTCCAATGATTCGTCGATGCAGGCGACCGTCGTACCAATTATGAGGTGTCCGTATTCGTGGCTGAAGTTTGCCAGCATTACTTCAGCGCTTGCCATCATTCAGCTTGGCAATGCCTCTTTCAAATATCCCAACATGAATCTGTAATAACGTGAGCAGTAGAAAGCTTACCTAGAAGAAACTGATAAGTTTATTGGAAGGCGCATAATATCTAGGCGCAGAAACACGTGATCGGTCGCACAGGAATGCGCCCATAGGGTGCGCAGTGAGAAGTGACGTCACGCTACAACACTCCTTCCCCCTCAGATCACCTCTGAGAGCCACTGGATTGGCATCTGTTCAGGGTATGTCGCACATGTGCTCTACGCCGCAAAGTTAGAAGTTCCGCTGCCGGTGGCGCGCCTTCGGCGCCGGGCTGGTCCGGCGCGCTGGTGGCAGCTGTTCCAGCCGTGGGCCATGAAGTTGCCGGAAGGCGAGACGTCGCAGACGTGGTCGCGCATGGAATTCTGAGAGGCGACCTGCCGACTGGCCCACACACCAACAGAACCGTCGGAGGAGTGGTGTCTTTGGATACAGTCGGAGCAGGTTGTGAATGCGGACAGCTTGAAGAATCCTGGCTTCCTTGGCGGGCTCTGATGTTGTCCGAATGCGTAACTCGCTCCGCCTGCGACACTTCCACCGGAAAAGGCACGGCACTGATAACATGTGTCACGACACCATCTTCCCATGACACTGTTTCACCTCGCACAGTTTTCACCCACACATCAAAACATCGAGAAATCCCCGCGACCTGTCATTTTGCTCATTGTTACGTTGCTGCTGCTACAGCAAGGTTAGCTCGAAATCTGGTTTTAGCAAAAGTAATTTAAAAATCTGGCTGTCTTTTCAAGAATAACTCTGCCGGGTAATGGTCAGTGGTAGTCTGTGGAGTTTTCCTATACCTCATTAAATATCTGTCCAAACATTCCCGAAATGAGTGTTTCTGGTAGCTAGCTTTGTCCTGCAAGACATGCTTTAGCAGCGTCAGCAATAAACGCTAGGCCGCTCCAGTAGAATTCGCGTGATACGGTGGCGTCTTGACCTACTTTACACGATTTACACTCAAGAATACCGCGAACTTTTCGGAAATAAACTGCGATCGATTATCACTCACTGGAACCTCTGGCACACCATAAGTGGCAAACACTACGTAGCTTCTCGATGATTTTGTTAGCAGTAGTGGATGACATAGGCGAGAGCTCGATCCATTTAGAGAACGCGTTGATGATAAGCAAGAACACCTGGGAATCCTTTACAGTATAGTCGACGGGCACGAGTTGGCAGGGCCTTGTGGGATAATTGCATGGTTAGAAGGCAACCAGTGAAGCAGCTCTTCTCGCTGCCTGACACACCTGACCTTTTCAAACATAGCTCTCAACCGAAAGGCCGAGGCCAGGCCACCACGCAAAGCCTCTTGCTAACGCTTTCATGGGACTAGATCCCAGTTGGTCCTCGTGCTTTAGCTACAGGACCTGTAGCTCCAGCTTATCAGGTATGATCACCCTTGGTCCCCAGGGTATGCACTCTTGCTCTATGATAGCTCGTTGGGCCGGGAATAAAATTGGTCCTAATGCTTTCGAGCACTCTAAAGATTATTCATTTAGAATGCAGTGCGTGACGCGAAACAAGGTGGGAACACGTCGTGTGGCTCGCGCCACCTCATCCGCTTTGAGGGGCATGCTGTCAAATGCGTCAGCCACTTCAACGTTTGTTTCTTTTCGATATTTTAGTTTATATTTGTACGCTGCCAGGGTACTTGCCCAGCTTTCCATTCGAGCTGCAGCAAGCGCAGGCACAGGCTTGTCGTGGCCTAAGATTGTGAGCAGTGGCTGATGATCTGTATAAAGAGTGAACTCTCGTGTATACAAGTAGCCATGGAACTTTTTTAACCCAAACATCAGTGCTAATGCTTCGGACACGCAGTAAGCGTAGATTTTCTCTGCTGCTGTAAGTATTATAGATGTAAATGCCACTGGCCTTTCGTGTCCCTCCGCGATCTCATGAAAAATGACAGCACCCAATCCATACGATGAAGCATCATAAGACCCACTTGGTTTCGCCACATCGTAAAAAGTGAGCACATTACTCGTGATAAGTTACAGTTTCGTAGAAGCACAAGCTCCGCTATATTCTCCTATCCACAACCACTTTTAGCCCTTGCTCAGCACATTTTACAATGGCTCTGCCACGCAGGCATTGCTACTTCATAACATCGCGTAAAAGGTTAACATGCCTAGATTAGCCTTTAGCGAGTGGGCTCTGGCGCTGCTGTGGTCGCCTTTATCTTTTCTTCTGTAGGATAGACACCTAGAGCGCACTCACTGTGACCGAGATAAGTCACAGTGCTCTGAAAGCAACGGCACTTTTCGTCTTTCAGTGTCACGTTGTAGTCAATAAGCCTCTGCAGGACTAGATCAAATGTTTCTTTGATAGCCGGCGCCGTCTTTTTCCGACACAATTATGCCGTCTATGTAACATCGCACTTGTGGTATGCTCTTGAGCAACTCACCCATGAAGGACTGAAAAATAGCTGGCGCGCTGACTACCCCAAATGGTAAGCGCTGGAACTCGAACAGTCCCCTGTGCGCATTAATGGTTATTAGCGGTCGGTACTCGACAGTGTATTGGTTACCGCTAAGGCAGTCTAGGCATGCCACCCATTCTGGCAACGCGCTCGTGGACTTCCGGTGGGCAAGTAATAAACATCAGTTCTTCCATGGCCACTGTACGTGTCGGTCTCGTTTCGTACATGGCGTCAGAAGTGGCCAGATCGGCACGCTAGGGAATGACTGAGCCGTTACGTTTTTGGGATAATGTGGCGGAGAAGTGGATTCGGTTTAAGCAGCGATCCAAACTGTGCTTCACGGCCACAGAATCATCGGAACCTAGAAGGCAACGCAGCCCCGACCAGAAAGCCGCCATATTGTTTCACCTGGCGCGCCAAGAGGCGATCGATGTTTACAACACTTTCGGCCTCACTGGAGAAGAAAAATAGGACTACAAGTTAGTCCAAGCATTCGAGGCATGCTGCTTACATCAAAGCAACGAAAAGTTCTAGCGCTACGTGTTCCGGAACCGCACACAGACCGAAGGTGAGCCTTTGGAGCAGTTCCATCGGGACCTGCAACTAAAATCGAAGAGCTGCAAATTTGAGAACCTCCGGGAGTCGATGCTGCGTGACCAAATAGTGTACGGTACATCTAGTAAAGCGTTGAGAGAAAAGCGTCTAGCCAAAAAGGATTTGATGCGCAGCACAGCTGTTGAGAGGGCAAGGCTGAGGAAATCGCTGTCGCACAAACTAAAGAGTGGATTGAAACCAAGAGCGTAGACACAGTGATGCAAGAAAAAAATGAGTACCAGCAGCACAGGAAGGTCTCGCTAGGGCACAGCAAAGATAGACATCAAGGAAAGAAATGCGGCTACTGCGACCGCTCACATAGGCCTCGCGAGTGTCTAACATGTGGGAAATATTGTGCTAGATACGGAAAGCAGAATTATTTCACAGTTTCCTGCAAAGCAAGAGCAACACATGTGAACGACGTCACCGAGCGGGATGACGACGCCTTTACTGTGCTGCACATATCTACCTCATGTATGAAAGCTAGCACGACCGATCGGCGCGACTAGGAGGTTGCGACTCATATTTCGGTACGAGAAGTGCGGCTGAATCTCGACAGCAGCGCACAGGTCAACCTGCTGCCGCGCGGTGTGGTTGACGCCTGGGAACCAAGTGCCAGCCGCAGCCTGCCCGAGCAGTATTGCGTAGCTGGGTGGTGATGAAATAGTGCATATGGGGAAGGTATGCCTCCCAGTTCAGATTGGAGAAGACACCAGGATAGTGGGGTTCTTTGTTGTGAAGAAAGGTCGGCAGGCGATCTTAGGATCACACGCTTGCGAGCAGTTTGGTCTTGTGAACATAATTAAAGCAACCAACAAGGATGACTTATCGGAATGCATTCGTAGAGTGTATCCGAAGTTGTTTACGGGGATGAGACTACTAAAGCGAGAATACAGTATGACGCTCCAAGATGGCGCCCGCCCAGTCGTCGAGTCGGCGCCACGTGTACCTCACGCAATTCGACCCCGGTCGAAAGAGGAACTTGGTCGTTTGCAGGCAGCGGGGATCAAAGCCAGAATGCGTGAGCCTTCTGACTGGGTAAGCCCACTTTTATTTGCTCGAAAGACGAACGGTCAACTTCGGGTCTGCATGGATCCCAGAAAAGTGAATGACGATTTGAAGACCAAACTTTCAACTTCCACGCAGGGAAGAAATCGAAAGCGAACTGGTAGGGGCAAAATATTTCAGCTCGGTTGATGCCAACAGCGGTTTTCACCAAATACCTCTTGATGAATGGTCCTAGCACAATTGCACATTCACCAGCGCATTTGGTCGTTACCGGTTCCTAAGGGTGCCCTTTGGCATTGCATCTTCTCCAGAGATATTTCAAAGGACAATGACCGAAATTTTGACGTGCTACCTGGGATACGCATCTACATCGATAACATTTTATTTTGGGGTGCCTCATGGGATGAGCACCAAGAAAGGCTGGACAATGCCATGAAAACAGCCAGTGTAACGGGCCTCACACTTAATTGGGAAAAATGTAAGTTCGGAGTGAAACAGATAGGCTTCCTTGCAGATAGAATAAGTGCGGAAGGCATCAAACGAAACCCAGAACTGGTAGAGTGCATAGCCCATTGCCACAGACCAGCAACAAAAAAGCAAGTCCAAAGGTTGCTGCGCGCTGTCAACTATTTTAGCAAGTGCTTGCCGAACATAACAAGCCAGACAGTCACTTCGAGGACTTTTGCGTGAAGGCATTATTATTGAATGGATAAGAGCGCACGACATCGAGTGGACCCATCTAAAAAATGCTAATGCGAGCTCCTGTGCTTGCAATTTTCGATCCATCCTCGCCTACTCATTTGTCTACTGACGCATCCACCTATGCATTGCGGGCAGCACTTCTTCAGCAGCATGGTACCGAGTGGCGACCGGTCGGCTATGCGTCAAGAGTTTTGACCGAAGCTGAGCGCCGATACGCACAGATTGAAAAGGTAGGCCTTGGAATAATGTTTGGCTGTGAGAAGCTTCATGAGTTTGCTCTAGGAGAAGAAACATAGTAGAGACTTCTCGCAGTTCATTATTATCTATCGCAAAGAAAAGACTCAGCGACATACCGCCCCGTCTTGAAAGGTTGTTCCTGATACTGCTGAGACATGACTACTGACTGCACTTTGTTCAAGGAAAGAAACTGATTGTAGCTGACACCCTGTTGAGGAATCCAGGAAAACTGCTCGAAGGACTTAGAAATGCACGCCACCAAGTGTTCTAGAAGAACGAGTCAGCAGATGCCACAGCTAGAGACCCAGAACTGCAGCAGGTCGTGAAAATTCTGCAGGCGACAGAGCCTATCAAAGAGGTGTGGAAAAACCGCACTAACGAATTGGCTGTGGTAGAGGGTGTGCTGATGAAAGGTACCAAAGTTGTAATTCCTTCTGAGCTTAGAAAAGAAATGCGGTGTCCGTGATGCCGGGGGCATCTGGGCATGCCCAAGTGCATATCACGAGCACGCACTCACTTGTACTGGCCGAGGATGGCAGCTGACAGAAGACAAATCGTTGAACAGTGCGAGACCTGCCAAATTCATGCACACAAACAACCCGCTGAGCCGCTGATGTTACGAGACACACCAAAGCAGCCCTGGTACAGGGTAGGAGCGGTTTTGTGCGAATATGCTGACAAACATACCTAGTCGTGTACGATGCATACTCTTACTATCCGGAGGTTGAGGAGTTGCATGGGACCACGACAAGTGAAGTCATAAATAAACACTCGCGGCACGTTATGGCATTTCACATGAGCTCTGCACTGTTGGCGGTCCCCAGTTTACAGCCAAGGAATTTAAGGACTTACAGTGGTGTTCGACTTTGATCATCTCTATCCCGTATTATCCGAAATGTATGGACTCGGGGAAAAAGGGGTACAATCATTAAGAGGCTCCCCAAGAAGGCAGGGTCAAAGGATGAGTTTTGGCTTGGCCTCCTCAACCTACCGTGCAGCTCCACTGGAAGACGGTGTCTCACCATCGCAGTATCTAATGGGTCACAACAGCAGAACACCACTCCCATACCTTTGCTTGGATTCACCACGGTAGCTATCAAACCCTCGAATACACAAGCAAAATAATGAACACAGGACAGCAGCTCCCGTCGCTCCAACCCGCAGAATCTCTTCGTATTTGGTCTGGACACAAATGGGGCACGAAAGCTAAGGTTCTGGGCCTTGTGGTCCCCTGATCGTACTGAATGCTAACAGATGATGGAAGCGAATTCAGAAGGAACCGCCAAGACTTCAGGAAAACAAAATACTCTAAGAACTCAGCACCACAGCAGCTTCATCCTACTTAACTTAGCAATGAGGGCGACGGGAGGAATTCAGAACTGCAGGGGGCAACCGATGCAAAACGGGCATTCATGAGTGTTGATCTTCCCTAGTGACCGAAATATCAGCACCAGCAGCAAGGGAACTATATGCGCCCCCAGACAACAAGAAACACCTAGAGCATCATCGCATATAGTGGGAGCAAGGGCTTCCGCAGAATGCGTTCCTCCCGCACCTCCTAGACCAGCGGGTGTGTCGGGGGTAGATCAGCCTAGAGCGTCGTCCAGCTAACAAACCAGCGTGCAGCCAGCTGTGCAGGCTGCAAGAGGTTCTGCAAAGACTGCTATAGAACACCGTTATAATACATCCCCGCGGTGGTCATCAAGAATCCGAAGACCTCCTGCGCGATTGGCCTACCAGAATTAACAAGTACCCTCTTGCATCTTATGAAGGACTTAGTGTGTAATCAGCCTGTAATTTTAAATAAAATAGGTTGTATCCGTTACCGCTAAGACCGTCTATGTACGCCACCCAGTCCGGCAGCGCGATCGAGCAGTTCTGGTGCGCAAGTAATAAACATCAATTCTTCCATGGCCACTGAACGTGTCGATCTCGTTTCATACAGCCAGTAAGCGGAATCTGCTGATACGCGGCCGAAAGATCCAACCCACAAAACACCTTGCCGCCAGCTATTGCAGAGTACAGATCTTCCGGTCTAGGCAATGGGTAGTAGTCGGACTTTAACAAAGGATTAATGGTGACATTGTAGTCACCGTGCAACATCAGTGAACCGTATGTATTTTCAATTACGACTAGGGGGGTGGCCCAATCGCTCTGATTTACACGGCATACAACACCACTTTTCTCTAGCCTTTCTAGATCGCCTTCCACTTTATTTCGTAGCGCAAATAGGATGTTTCTCGCCTTGCCAAAAACAGGCGTGAAGTACCGGCTTAGAACTATCCTTGCTAGATATATTTTTATTCTTCCAGGTTGCTTGGAAACTCCCCCGGGAACTTTTTTTATCACTGCCTCTACCTTGCTATATTCGCTTACATTCATAGCAAGCACTTTTTCCGTCAAGCCTGAGCCCTTCATGCCAACTTTCCCCATGAGCAATGGCAGCTGCTTGCCGTGATACTTGACAGTAATATTGGGTAGTCGCAAAGACTGTTTTCCCATCGTAACGGAAATCTTGCATTGTCATTTTACTGGAACAGGTTCCCCAGTGAATGTCTTTAGGATGACTCGACATGGCTCGCACTTGACATAAGGAAATGCGTACAGCCTCACACTCATGGAAATTATGTTACAGCTGCTCCCGTGTTAATCTGCATGCAGAAGTCTTGCCCTTCTACGTTTAGTTGAACTTCATATACACAACGCACTGTATTGATATCATTAAAAACATCTAATTCAGAGTCACTATAGGAGCAGTGCACCACGTTTCCAGTCTTGAGTTATCTGCGATTACTGGACACATCTTCCGTAGATGGCCGGCTTGCGAACAGCTGTGACACTGTACTTTCTTGTACCAGCAAAACACTAGCCATATGCGCATTGCCACATCTTTCGCAGACTCGATTGGCTTCCATGAGCCTCCAAAACTTCTTCTTTCGCTTCCATTTCCTGTTATCGCTATGGCATGCAAAGCCGCTTGCTTGCCTTTCGCATGAAGTTACCCTGTCTGCCGCGCAGCCTGCGCTCTGTCCAGGGCTGTCTTGTACGCCTTTTGGAAGGTTAAATCTTCCTTAGATAATAAGGCGAGTTCCGTTTCCTCGCGTCACATGTCTACAACTATCCTGTCTCGCAGTGCGTCTTTCAGAAACTGAGCCGAAATCGCACTTCCTTGCTAAATGCTTTAAGGACTTTATGAAGTCCTCGACGCTTACCTGTTCTTCTTTTGCTCACTTGGTATATTTGAAACGTTCGGCAATGACCGAGCACTGTACGCTATAGTGCTTCTTTAACAGCAGTGTGACCTCTTCAACGAACTTGTCCCCAGGAACAGCGGGTACTACCAAACTTTTCAGAACCTCGTACGTTCGTGGTCCTATCATGCTAAAGAATACTGTGAACTTCTTTTCTCTTTAGTGCCATGTGCGATGACGAAGCGCTCAAAATGTTCTAGACAGGATTCAAAATTCTGATCCTCCTCGTCGAACTCGTATAGCTTGCCTAGTCACGCCATTGTTCTGTAAAAATGCAGCATATTATCGGGTTGCTTTCTCCGATGACAGCGTTGCCTCTTTCCGAAGGTAGTGCCGCCTAGTTCAACCGTGCCGTCCATGGCTGCCATTGTTTTCTGGTCCGTGGCTGTCGACCGCCTATCGTCCGCAGTACTGATTCGTACGGAGCAAGTACGACGGGGCGTATCCCATCAACGTCGCCAGTGTAATAACGTTAGCACCAGACAGCTTACCGAGAAGCGACTGATAAGTTTATGAAAGGCGCACCATAGATAGACGCAGAACCAGATGATCGGTCGCACAGGAATGTGCGCACTGGGTGCCCAGTGCATATGTAACGTCACGCTACAACAAATCCAACCCAACCATTCGGCGTGGCAGTCAGGTATTCTACCACAGAGCCACGCCAGATCTCGAAACTGCTTTGGAAAAACACCCTATAGTCGGTGAAACGTCAGTCGTGGCTGTGGTGCTCGCTCTATAATTCTATAACAACGTAATAAGCGCTAACGTATTATCAAGGGGTTGTGGCGTCGACTATGGAAGCAGTCGGCGTGTCAGAGATGAAACTGTTTATTTGGCCGAACTTGTGGCCGGGAAACGGAAAGTCGAACGACAGCTCTACACACTGTACACTGATAGCGGCTAACACAGCGTCGGCCGTCGATAAAACTGCTCATGGCTGGGACGCGGCGTCTTTTGTACATCACGCATCGAACAGTCTTATTACTGGTGGTCGCGCAAGCTCTGGAATAATCTAGACTATTCGCGTCCTGCACGCAATCTTAACAAAGTGATCTACTACAATCGCGAAGCTTCTCGAACACTACGGCGCGGTCAGAGTCGAGCGTCGCTAACCATCCTTGCGGGTGAAACCCTAATGCATACATCAAAATAAAAGAAGCGCGCCTGTCAATACGCAATCCTGTGATGCAGACGTCATATCAGGTTAACGTCTGCGGTTCCAGTGTTCGCTCCGCTTTCATAGCAGTCTAATAAACATGACATGTGTATGCCTACGATTGATGAAGCAATGATGCATAGCTCGACCCCGGATGAATACGCTAACGAACGTTTCGTATGATATTCACATCATCGAGACGTAAAGTACACTTACTTTTCGATAATACTGACGTATGTGCTCTAACCTGACAGTTGACGTTACGTTGGACCACAAGTTACCCTTTAAACTCCAAAGTTCTCGACGTGCCTGGTACGTACAGGATGTGCACAATACTACTACACTCACACAAATACGTCGATCGGCATTCTAACGCTTGAATCAAAGCAAAAAAATGCAGCATAGAACTACTTGCTGACTATTCTGCATGAAACCGATTCCCACAAAATGTGGGATCTGCCGAATTTTTTCGCTAATTATTTTGTTAATTAGTCTCACTTATGTTTCTAACTCGACAATTATTCCCTTATTCAATAAAATGTCAGTGAGGTCTATGTAGACATGCTAAAATGACATCTAACTGCGTTATTTTCAGCAACGTACAAATTACGCGCTCATTTTTTCCCGGCTGACAAAGGAAGCATGCGAAATATAGAAAATAACAGGTGACTACGCTCCCACCCGCAAAAGGTGGGAACCTAGTCTCGACTTGCTACCTCAGAGTGATCCTGTTTCAGAGCGCTGCTTCATGAAACGTGCTGCAGTCTAGTCACATGTCATTTTTCATATTTCACGGGCTTTTTCACAAGCCAAAAAAAGCCAGCACACAAATAGTACGTTGTTGAGAATTGCGCAGTTAATGTCATTTGAACATCCCTACATATCCCTCATTGACATTTCAATGATTAGGTTAGAATTTTCGAGATATAAACATAAGTAGGACTAATCAAGTAACCCTCATGAACGAAAAAAAAGTAGTGAATACTATAGTATACTGCTTCGCGTGACGACTTTAAATGGTGCTGCGCGCCCCGCCACGGTGGTCTAGTGGTTATGGCGCTCGACTGATGACCCGAAGGTCAGCAGTCGAGCGCCATAACCACTAGACCACCGAAAATGCAGCCGCGGCGGCTGCATTTTCGATGGAGGCGAAATTGTTTGAGGCCCGTGTGCTTAGATTTAGGTGCACGGTAAGGAGCCGCAGGTGGTCTAAATATATATGTATATATATATATATATATATATATATATATATATATATATATATATATATATATATATATATTGTAACGGCGCCTCTGGAGCGAGAAAGAGGAGTGGTAGGAGAAGACGACGACGAGGACTTTGTTGCTGCTTCCGTAGCGTCACCCCATCCAGTGCTCTGCCGCTGAGCGTTCTCAATAAACGCCTCCTGACTCGTAACATCGTGGTCGAGGTGCTGGGTACGTCCAACCACGGAAGCTGTTCCACCAAGTCCTCGTCGTCGTCTTCTCCTACCACTCCTCTTTCTCGCTCCAGAGGCGCCGTTACACATAGAGCCCAATGTTATGCCATTCGGTCTGTGTAACGCCCCCGCAACCTTCGAGCGGTTTATGGATACCATCCTGCGTAGCCTCAAATGGGAGATCTGTATGTGCTACCTCGACGACGTTGTGATTTTTGGGCGAACGTTTAGCGAACACAATCAGCGTCTCGATGTTGTGCTGGCTTGTATTAAGAACGCTGGGCTTGTTCTCAATTCAAAGAAGTGCCATTTTGGTGAGCGGCAAGCACTCGTTTTAGGGCACCTTGTTGATAAAGATGGTATCCGACCTGACCCGCAGAAGACTAAGGCCGTCAAAGAATTCCAGCCACCACGGTCTGTGAAGGAGCTGCGTAGTTTCCTAGGACTATGCTCATACTTTCGTCGTTTTATTAATCGGTTTGCTGACGTTGCTCATCCACTGACATGCCTCCTGCGAAGGGATGCACCGTTCCATTGGACAGATGAATGTGACGCCTCTTTTCGACAGCTGAAGCATCTCTTGACGTCACAACCGATTCTACGGCACTTTGACCCCTCCGCCCCAACGGAAGTTCACACAGACGCTAGTGGTGTGGGCGTCGGTGCCGTACTCGTTCAGCGCATTGAGGATAAAGAACATGTCATCGCTTATGCCAGCCGCTCGCTGAGCAAGCCGGAGCGGAACTATACTGTGACCGAACAGGAATGCCTTGCCGTAATCTTCGCTGTTCAAAGATTTCGGTCATACTTGTACGGACGGCATTTCACGATCCTCACAGACCACCACTCCCTCTGCTGGCTTGTGAGCCTACGTGATCCATCTGGTCGACTTGCGCGCTGGGCCCTCAGATTGCAAGAGTACGACTTCACTGTATCTTAAAGACCGGCCGGCGCCATGCCGATGCTGACTGCCTTTCAAGACTACCTCTAAAATCCACAGACTGCGAGGCAGAAAACTTCGATCGTTACCTCTCTTCCCTTGATCCTGCTTTTCCCGACGTGGACGTGTTCAAGGCTGAACAGCTGAAGGACCCAAAGTTGCAGCCATACTTTTCTGCCGCTCAAGATTCTCAGATAGCGCGTCAGTTCTGTGTTCGCAATGGAATGCTATATAAGAAGAATTACGCTGCAACTGGGCCTTTACTGCTGTTAGTGGTACCGGAAAGCCTCCGTTCTTCTATATTACGTGCCATGCATGATGACCCCACTTCCGGCCACTTGGGATCAGCGCGGACTCTGTATAGAGCTAAAGAGCGTTTTTATTGGCCGCGAATGCGCCAGACTACCCAGCAGTATGTCGCCAGCTGCACGAGGTGTCAGCGTCACAAGCGTCCCACGAAAGCTCCCGCCGGTCAACTCCAGCCTGTGCCGCCTGCGTGCTCGCCTTTTGAGCAAGTGGGAATTGATTTTCTAGGTCCTTTCCCCCGATCCTCCACCGGTAACCGCTGGATAGTCGTGTGCATCGATTACCTCACTCGGTACTGCGAGACGGCCGCCATCCCCTCTGCGACTGCTGCTGCCGTCTCTTTATTCTTGTTACATTCCGTCATTCTCCGGCACGGACCGCCCCGAGTGATAATCAGCGACCGTGGACGCCAGTTCACTGCAGATGTTGTCAAGGAATTGCTACGCTTATGTGCTTCTACTTTTCGACATTCAACACCCTACCATCCTCAAACAAACGGACTTACCGAGCGTGCGAACCGGACCCTTACGAACATGATTTCAATGTACGTGGCATCCAATCATAAGAACTGGGACGAGATTTTGCCGTTTATAACATACGCGTTCAACACAGCAAGACACGAAACGACATGCTATAGCCCATTCTTTCTTCTATACGCGCGCCCACCTCGTTATACTTTGGACACTATCCTTCCTTTGACCACCGCTGATAACCTATCAGTAGCTGAGACTCTCTGTCGTGCTGAGGAAGCTCGTCGACTAGCGCGACTCCGCACGCTAGCTTCCCAGACCACGTCAAAGGCCAGATACGACAGTAAGCACCTCCCTGTGAGCTATGTCCCTGGCGATTTTGTGTGGTTGTGGACCCCAGTACGGAAGCGCGGTCTATGCACCAAGTTCTTGGCGCACTATGCTGGCCCGTTTGTCATCATCGACCGCTTGAGTGAGGTAAACTATACGATAGCGCGCCTCACACCCAGCGGCCGACGGTCTCCAAGAACTCAAGTTACGCACGTCGCCCGGCTAAAGCCATGTACACAACGAGAGGACACCTGACTCGCCCGGCGGGCTTCGTCTGCGCGAGGAGAAGTGTAACGGCGCCTCTGGAGCGAGAAAGAGGAGTGGTAGGAGAAGACGACGACGAGGACTTTGTTGCTGCTTCCGTAGCGTCACCCCATCCAGTGCTCTGCCGCTGAGCGTTCTCAATAAACGCCTCCTGACTCGTAACAATATATATATATATATATATATATATATATATATATATATATATATATATATATATATATATATATATATATATATATATATATATATGTATATATGTTCTGCAACGAAGCGACACCAGTTTTTCTGTTATTCCCTAGTTTAAATGTCAAGTAACAAACATACACAAACATGGTAAATACAAAAAGACACTAATAAACTCATGATGTCGTCAAGAAAGGATAACCATCCTTGGTTAGCCTGCCCACTAGAGAGTATCTTCTGAATAATAAGTATGTGTAGTGAAGGTTATCGAACTCATGACTAGTCACCATTATGGATACCTTTGTGGGATAACCCGGCTCCATCTAAGCACCTTTAAACTGGCTACAGAGCCACGGTTTTGCTTCCATACATGTATTATAGCGTGGCAGAAGAGTAAAACCACACGAAGCGTCACACAATGCGGGTTCCGTAGCGAATGGATGGTTGAAAGTTTTCCACCCATTAAACAGAGCCCAGTAATTATTATTCATCTCTAACCACAGCATCCACAAAGTGTGCGGCGTTGTTGTAGGTGCGCGGAACACCTTAAAAACGCCTAGTGCGTTCCAGGCTAGTCATCATATTGGGAAAGTATGGCGCACTGGGTATTTATCACTACACAGAATGGTGATGATTGTGGCATAGTGGGCACCGTGCAACTGCACTTGCAATTGTCCTCCTAAGAGCGCTTATGACGGGATCTCTCAAGGATGCACCTCCATCTTACGCTGGTACTGTGCTGCCTGTTCCGAGTAAGCCTGTCCTTTTAGAGTGCAGTTCTTAGGCGCCTGTACCCGCGTTGAGCGGCGTCACCGTCGTCGTTGGCGGCGTGACCGATGGGGATGAAAAAATAACCGATAAAGATGCAAGAAATATAGTCAGAAAAAATACCCAGGATTGAATGGGTTGAACCAGGGCCCTTCTGCGTGGCTGTACAGTATTCCCCCAGAGACTTTAAAGCAACGCTGGTGCTTGAACCACATTTGCAAAAAAAAACCCTATACAGTCCCTATACACGTTAGCCTGTGTAATATAGCGGGGAGGAAAAGTAAAACAACAACCACTCATCACAATATGGTAATTGCGCAAAAGTGTGTAGTTTCTAAGTTTCCGCCCACTGCAATGTGCTCAGCCGTAATTCTTCATCGTTTCGGGCCACCTGCATCATCAAAAAATTACTCATTATTACTTAGAGATGTCTAGCGCGTACATCACTTATCTGCAGAAAGCCGAAAGATGAATAATGTCGTAGTGGGTGCTGTGCTACTTCACAAATTATAATTTAGGGAATAGTCAATTTCTTGCCGAAAGCCAAAACTTCAAACACAGTTATCCATGCCCCAACAATAAGCTCCACTCAGAATTCGCATTAAGCGGGATTGCAATCGTCGGACAATTTTTTGAGCACCTTACTCCTAAGAAGGAATCTTCAGGAAATTTTTAAGCAGATACAACGCATATCATGACTGAGCAAATAATCAAGACCAGCTGCCGATCAGCATCTGCGCAACTGGATATCAGCACGCATAGGCGCTTTATAGATGTTCTTTCCAAGTTGTAAAAATGAGCAGCTTTTGAAATATGTTACTCCCTTAGACATATAGAAGAGTGTTCATGATGTCGTTTTGCGTCCAACTCTGTGAGCAGTCGTATGTGAAAACAATGGATAAATCCCAGCAAGTCCCGCTATAAACAACATTGCAGTTTTGGTACAACAATGCCCTTTGTGAGGTATTGCTGGATCGATAAATCAGACATAGCTGTTGAAGTTGCAATTTACGTATGTAACAGTGCAGCCCTTATGAAAACAGATATTGGAAGGATACCGAAAATATTGTAAACCCTTCTCATGTCATCTGATTCTCTATCCGAAGAACACAATTGTACATCTGTAAAGAAAACAGCCCTGGGATGGTGCGTTTCGTTCTCGCGATCTCTTTTTTTATTCTGCTTATTCCTTATGCTGTTCATTTACATGTTCAAACAGGGACATGGCGTAGCGTGTCCGCTATGGAGAAGGGCAGAAAAACAAGTGTGCTTCTTGATTGCGCCATGTTCCGCCCACTATTGCACGTTTTTCTATGTTTCTTGGGTTGTCAAATTGTAAGAATAGTACATTGAAGTAACGAGGAGTTCATATTTACATAAATGAGAAAATGTTGCTTGGCGATTTCTCTATTCGGTTACCAATGGCAGAATGATGCAATAGAACGTCATTGCTTGCGTTATCAACGGTGGAACAGCAGTTTTCTTAAATTATGTGCTTAAATGTGCTTACTGAAAACAGAAGTCTTTTTTAAAAGTTATATAGCCCCATTTTTTATGTTGATCTGATGAGCAATACCCTTAAATGTGCCCCAGACCGGCTATGTTTTATCGCCTCAGGTTGCCTCTTGTTATTGTTCCTTACCATCTGGCGACACCTTACAACCTTGTGGTGTCTTACCATCTGACACCTTACAACCAGCGAGGCCAACAATCGAAATACAATGCTTTATTAAAAGATAAAGGGAAGATCAGCATACAGACTTACCCAGCGACGGCCGATTATAGGCTCGCTCGCAACGCTCTTTAGTACACTCCCGATATTGGACTGCACCACTGTTCATTCTCCTCCCTCAATTTCACCCAATAAGAGTGGCAGACACTACAATCCAAAACGTGAGAGGAGCACCTTCAGTCTGTTCCGCGGCCGTACCTTTCCTGGCCCGCCTTCCATCACACACTTGTAGTGTAAGACTGTTGAACACTAACGGCAGTTCCACATGGCTCTCTTGCATAAGACTTGGGAGCATTGCAGTGCGGCTGCCTTGACGCGAACCGATATATTGGTTAGAGCCTCAATCACAATGAGATACGTTACACCGGGGTAAAACATATTAAAAGATCATAAAGAAGCAAGGTGACCCGTTCCCGTACAACTGAACAAGCAATTTAGAATTTCGCGCCACGCAGTGGTGATGCGAGCTTTTTTTATAATTTCACAATTTAGGAGTCATAAACGGCCTTGGCCGCCGGATAGAGCCGTTTGTACGCGCCCGGGCCTTCTCTAGATAATGATGCTTCCCGCACGATGGATTTATTTTGCTCATGAGCATGTATACACGTGGCAAAATGGCCGCACGTGTTCTGCTGCACACGCCTGTTAGATGATATGAATCACCACTGTTTCTCGCGCCTCAACGCACATGCGTCCAAGTTAATGGCTCCCTTAGCACAAAGCACGAAAACACTCGGACTATGCAAAAATGGCGCGAAGTAGGCGGCTACGAACCAAACAAACAATGCGAGAACGAGTTCTACGCACTGCCCCCGCGGGGTTTATTCAAGCTACGACCAGCGCCTCTAATTCTCAACTTGTGGAACTTAACTGCCGTCGGTCAGAGTAGCCACTGCGCCACCGCGGCATCCTTACTTAGGTATAGTAACCTGCATATTTTATGAAAAGTATTGCATATAGGCCCCACTGGCAAATAGATATTAAGCGACGTCTGAGAATTTGTTACTTTTTGAAAAAGTCCAGTTGCTAATGCGCTGCAATACGCATCTAATATATGAAGTCCGAAGTCTTTAAAGAGGCGTCTTTTTTGTTGCGCATGAAAAGGGGGTTTTTTGATTGAGTGCGGATACTGACCGATGAGTTTATATTGCTTGAAGAAACAGCCGTGCGGTATCTGATAACATTGCAGGGCCGACGGTTTCTAATGAATAAACCAGGAGTCACAAAATCACTCCAGCTGGTTAGCCGCAGACACCAAATATTGTACCGCAAGGGCGGGGCAGTAAAGATTTGAGCAGTGAGAGGAGGAGGGGGGGTTGTTGCCATTTAAAAGGCCTTTCCAATATCTCATATATGGATCAATATTGAAGGTGATGATATGATTTGGCCGTTTGGTAGTCTGGTATAACATGATTACCAGATTTAAACAGGTGAAAAGAGACGAACGGATAGGGGGGAGGACACAGAGCACTAATTTCAAAGTGCTCAGTGCTTCTAAAACGATTCATCTTATGTACATTTGCACTCTCGTACAACAGCCATGCCCGACACGCAAGCAATCGCTGTCAACATGTCCATAGCTTTAAAGGGACACTAAAGGCAAATACTAGGTCGACGTTGAATTTGAAATAGCGGTACAGAAACCTCGTAGAGCTATTTTTATGCCAAGGAAGTGCTTATTTAAAATAAAATCACGTTTCAGTGGTCCGCATCGCGTTAGCGCGCTTCAAATAAACCACATGAAATCAGACTTTCATACGTCACTGCTGCCGTGCCCAACGTTGCTCGACTTTACTGCGCGGCCGCCGACACTAGTATTGGAGAGCGAAAGTAGCGCAACCCATAGCAGCAACAACGGCCATCGAAGCCATCGAAGCTAGAGTTACTCTATATGCTACCTTTAGGTAGCAGAGTTGCGCATCTGTCTTGCAAAGCCGCTAGCAACCATGCATTGCGGAGAAGCTGCCGCCTGGGCCAATTTTTTTTATTTCTCGACGCCGCCGCTGCAGCGAACTTAATTAACACTAGCCATCGACAGCCAATGTTTATCGCCGGTCTTCGACACGCCAGATAGGTTAATCGGTGACACGGTAGGCATGTCACCTGCAAAAACTAAGTGCGTCTTCACCGCATAGCTGTGGTTGCTAGCCGGACCTATGCGCAACTCTGCTACCTAAAGGTAGCATATACAGGAACTCTAATCGAAGCTTGCCGCAAGCGCCGCAATGAATGTGGACGGAGAACTTGACAACGAGCTGACTCTCGGACTCGGGAAATACCGATGGAACGGCGCTGGGGCAAAGACTTGCTCGGATGGGCACATTTAGAGTTACTGTATATGCTACCTTTAGGTAGCAGAGTTGCGCATCTGTCTTCCAACGCCGCTGCCAACCATGCATTGCGGAGAAGCTGCCGCTTGGGCCAATTTGTTAATTTCTCTACGCCGCCGCTGCAGCGCGCTGAATTAACACTACCCATCGACAGCCAATGTTTATCGTCGGTCTTCGACACGCCAGACAGGTTAATCGGCGACACGGTAGGCATGTCGCCTGCAAAAACGAAGTGCGACTTCACCGCATAACTGTGGTTGCTAGCCGGACCTATGCGCAACTGTGCTACCTAAAGGTAGCATATACAGTGACTCTAGGCACATTGAAAGCCTTGACCAAGTTGCGGTTGGTCACGTAATCCTCAGTATGAAAGTGCAGCGAGCACACACGCATAGTTTTTGACTGTTTAGCGCACTGGCGCAATGGCATGACACTAAGCCACTTCGAGCGTAAGGGTTCATTCCGCGGACCCAATCAAAATGCACATCGGTTTCCTTGCTACAGCACTGGCATTGTGCAACATTCGGGCATCCGGCAATATCACACGCATGCGGCATTTTGTCGAACTTTCTGTCAGAGCGACATTCACGATTGCGCAAAACATACGCGGCAGTAAGCGATCTCAAAACCACCACTGAGACGCGACCGCATGAGCGAAGCAGGGCGCCGGGCGAAGCGCAGTTAGGCGAAAACGGACCATTTGAAAAACGCCCGCCGTTCTACCATGGCATCGTCACAGAGGTTCTTTGATCCAGGAATGAAACGAAAACGAACAAAGGGCATTTTGTTACGTCTTTTGATGCACGGAGGTTTCTTTTATTATTGCTATTAGTTTGATTAATAGCGATTTATTGTAGGCAGACTCTCATACGTCATCGGGATCACATCGAAAATGTGCCACTCGTGGACCTCATCAAATGATATATTTAGCTTAATTTCTCGGTAAGTAGGGCACTGCTTTTGATAATATGTTGACAACTTTTAGAAGTTGTCATACATTGAGCTTTCACTCTGACATAAATTGTTACTTGCCTTTAGTGTCCCTTTAAGAGCACGAGCAACACAAGCCGTGCTAATAAAGAAAACTAGAATGAGAGCAACAGAAGCCGTGGAAGGCGTGCGTTGGACCTCTAAGCCTTCCAACTGCGGCGCGGTTAACATCGAGCCAAAAACACGTCTTGCAAGATGAACCGCTTTAATGGAACTAGAAACAAAAAAAAAAAGAAGAGAGCGAGCCAGCGCTGCCACGTGAGCACGCGTCAGCTCGTGAGGAGCATCCATAATGATGATGTTTGGTCATCTGTAGACCAATGACGAAGAAAAGGAAGTCACAACAGCGTGCTTCCAATGAGAATTTTTTTCTGCATCGATGACTTCGCGTGCGGTCGAATCTGGATACTTAACCATAATATTACTATCTGAAAGGTAAAACGTTTTAAGGAAAATGTACAGTTGGAAATTAGCCCTCTGTTTGCTCTCTTCTGCCCCATCGTGTGTTTTGCGCTGTTAAGAATCTATAATTCTGAAGAGAAATCGTCGTGAGGATTAGAGAAATATAAATGGCTCTCCAGAATGGCTACGTTGCGGACAGCAATTCTGAATACACTTTTATTCCTGGGATATGTTTAAACACTTGTTGACCGCATGTGGGACACGACAACAAGAATACTTGAGGCCAGTCATGTCTTTGTCGCTCATAAATATACCTGTTAAGAAAAAAAATTGAGCCAGTTCCCGCCTGCGAAAGCTGTTCGAACTGCGGAGCAGTGATTTGCCTGTCGTTCCCTTCTGTTTATCTTGTGTTTATCTGATCTTTCCAGTTCATGTGTGTTCCTTGTGTTTATCTGCCTTTTGTGCTCTTTTCTCTTCTTTTCGTGTGAATATGTGTTATTTTCTATCCCTTTCCGTTCTTTGCTTGTGATCAACTGATATATTTTGTGGTTATCTATTTTCTGTTTTATGGTCTGCTTACTGCTCACATATGATCACACGAAGCATATATTTTGATGCTGTGGATGGCTCTATGAACGTGAAATATTTCTGAAAATTCCCGTTGATGTCGAAGAAAAACACAAACCACAGACACAGTCATTTTGCCAAATATTTATAGAAATATTTGTTTGGAAGAGGTTTACGCTAAGCATTGCGTAATGGCGTGGCAGCCACTTCATTTGCACACTCCGCCATTCTGTCTTTTTTTTCTTGTATGGAGGCGTTCGGTTCGCATGTGCATTTCAGTGTCGCCGACGCCGTGCAGCCAATATTTTCTTCATAAAAAGAAGCGTTAAACACGAAAAAGCATTTGCACGAAGTGCACTCACTCCACATGGAGCCGCCCTTCAACACTCTTGCATCGCCTGAGATACCAGGCCCTAAAAAAACAAAAAAGAAAAACATTTTTTAGACGCTTTAAAATCTGTATTTTGTTAAACCTTTATATTTAAGGGGCCTGCCTTTTTGACAACTGCGCAATCAGCGTTGAATATTGAATATAAATTAGGTTAGTTAAAATGAGGCATTATTTGGCACAAAATAATTGATCCGCCGCAAAGGCGAAGCACTGAATGCGATAGCAATGCAAATTATTATGCGAAGTAAGGCTAGCAGCTAACTCCTGGAGCCTGCAACCCGGCATACCTGAACAAGACGGCAGTATGAGGAAGCACGGCTTCTGCAGCGAGCGAAGCCTTGCTGTCTTCGTGCTTTGTATCACTTCCTCGAAAACAGAGCGGTGCGAGTGTTCGTTTGCTGCGCTCGCACGTTTTGATTCGCACAGAGAACGTAGGACGCGCAGGGCGATGTTATCGATTTGGACATTACACGCAACGTCACGGCGCGCCGACATCACTATCGAGGGTTAAAATGCACCGATAGTGTTCATATATTTGCTATCGCAATAAGCATTGCCTTCAACTACATAAATCGCGTATTCGCCGCGAGATCGAGCACAATCGGCACCTAGCGGCGAGCGGACGAAACCCTGTGGTGTGGATGGCTCCTTGCGTCGTCAGCTAGCCACACCGTGTTCGCATGTGCGCGTACGTCATCCAGGTCCTCATATTACACCTTATTCTGTTGTGCTAGCACAGTATCAAATGCTTGTACTTATGCTTACACGATATACATAACCATTTCGTCTTATGAGACTTGTATGCGCTCTAATAAGCGTGTAAATGTACGTGTCGGTATGGCACTACGTCTAACGATCCATTTGTCAAGATCATTTCAATCTGGGTATCACTTTGTCGTTGAAGCACATCCCATAGTGTATTTGTCGTGTCTTAAACGAAAAAAAAAGTACTAAATGTTGAGGTGTGAATGCAGAATTTTAGCGACACCATTTCTTCAAGTGTTGACGACTTGGAAATCCTTGTGATACCGCAAAGCATGAACTAGCGTCTGCATAGGCTGGTTAGCCTTAAAAGAGACCTGAAGCCATGTATTTCTATAGCAGTACGTGTATTCATGCAAACAGAAAATCAGAGTGCACAAAGTTCTACTTCATCTAATTACGCAAAAATACAGGCTCTTTTGATTGTAGCCGCTAGAGCAAGAAGCAAATGCTCAATAGGCTCAGTCGCGAAACACTATTTATACTGTGGTATAGGCAAAACACAATTTAAACACGAGCGAATAAAGCAAGAAAAAACATCGTGCACAGTGCAATACACGAATGTGACCGAAGACCACTACACCGTTTATTGGCAGGAGGCGTTTCTCTCACACGTAATGGGAACGTTAGGCCGATTTAGCGCATTGATTTGTCAGTGAAGGGCGTATGGATCATTATTAGGCTGAGTCAACGCACTCTATTCGCCGACAATACACTCAAACCGCCTACGGCGAAGCGCCCCTGCGTACATTCGTATACGCGCAGCTGACCACCTATCCACATAAACACGGCGACGGTGCTACGACCTATAGCCCGGTTTCCAAATCCAAGCACTCCCCAGTGCTTCAATCCCGGGGAGGAGACGGCTCCACCCCATCGAGGCAGAAATGAACTTGCCCGCTTCTCTCCGGCTCACAGTCTACTGCTGCTAGTGCCATCACCTCCTCTCCATTAAGCTGGTTGAGCATCGACTGAGTATACGTGGGGCTTGCGTTGCTTGCGTGTTATATTGCATAATTATTACACATTGGTGGTTATACTGCTACCTTTAGTATGTCATAATGCCGGGTAATCGGAAGAGGAGCGCAGTATGGTCGTTGTTCGTAGAAGATGAGAAAACGAAAAGTGCAAGGTGTAATAAATGTGGTAAGCACTTCTCGAAGCCAGCAACGGAGACAAAGATATCACCAGCTTCACGCCCAGTCTATTCACGTGCCAAAGAGCCATCTCCCAAATAAAGGTGGTAACGACCAAGGTGACATTGTTGAAAAACCCTATCCTGACGACACCAATCCGCCTCTTCAGGTAAGTTATTAGTATCTCGCTATTTAGCCAACAGCCATCTCCCGACGATGGGTTCCTTGTGTCCAATGTGCGAAAGTGGGAATTTTCGCACACTGGACACAAGGGGCCCGTCGTCGACACTTTCGAAAATGGGAATTTTCGATCGTGAGTATCTGATAAAAAGACTTCTGTCCATATCAAAGACGAACGATGCCTCGCAAACAAAGAGATATCCGCTTTAAAAGCGCACATAAAAATGTCGATTAATCGATCAAAACATTCCACCAAAAGCAATTAATCGATTATTGGCTAAATCGATGAACGATTAACGATTATTGATTGAAAGTTTAATCGGCCATCCCTACTACGTGACGCCAACAGGCAGAAAAAAAAGAGTGCTCCACACTCGCCGTCATGGCTACGGGCGGCGCTGACTCACACTCCCACGTTGAAAATGTCCATATATACACCATAAAGTGGACGGGGGGATGGCGGCCGCGGTAGCTCAGTTGGTAGAATATCGGACGCGCTATTCGAAGGTCGCAGGTTCAGCCCCTTCCCCTGGCAAGTGATATTTTCGTGTATATATATATATATATATATATATATTGTAGAGAAGCATTGGAACGCTCTAATGGGTCGTCCTCTCAAGCGCCTCCTAGTGGGTCACCCTCTTCGCCTATCCTCGGAGAGCGCGCCCCTCGTGCTCGTGCTCGTGAGAGTCTGCGAGTCTGCGCTCTGTCGTTGTGCATCGTCGCCGTCAATCTCGCCGTCAATAAACGTCTTAACAAAGTGGTGGAGAGTGCTGTACCGTCACCACAACTTCGGTCTCCATTCGATGCCCCTGGAGCTTCAATCCCGTACCGTGCCATCTACCATGCCGCAAGACGCCGCTCAGCAAACGCCGCCTCCTGCTCCGACCGCTTGTCCCGGTGTCCCCCGCATCCGTGACCCTCCTGTCTTCACCGGCGCGGATGGCACCGACGTGGAGGACTGGCTCACGATTTACGAACGGGTGAGTGTCCCAAATAAATGGGACGAAGCAGGCAAGCTGAGCAACTTGGTTTTCTACCTCGCGGGTGTGGCAGGCATGTGGTACAACAACCATGCATCCGATTTCCCGACGTGGTCCGATTTCAAGACCGCCATCGTCGACGTGTTTGGCCGCCCTGCCGTCCGTAAGCTGCAAGCCGAACAGCGGTTGCGTGAACGGGCACAGCAGGCCGGTGAATCGTTCACGAGCTACATTGAAGACATCCTTGACTTGTGCAAAAAAGCCGACGCGAGCATGCCGGAATCTGAGAGAATCAGGAATGTTATGAAAGGCATCGACGACGATGCCTTCACCATGCTGCTGGCCAAAAACCCTCGCACAGTGGCAGAGGTCATCACGCTGTGCCAAAGTTACGAGGAGCTGCGCCGGCAGCGCTTGATGACCCGTCGACCGCCATCACGCGATGCTGATCTCGCGGGCTTGTCGGCCATTTCCGACCACTCCACCTTGCTCGCCGAAATCAAGTCGTTCGTGCGTGAGGAAATTGCCCGCCAGATCTCTCTACTGGCTTTCGCTCCACCGCAGCGTGTTGACCAGCCGCCCACTACCCTCCTGCCTCCTCTCCGCCGAGCGATTCAGCAGGAAATCGCAGAGGTCATTCCTGAATACCACCAACCGCCTCCAGTGCATGCGCCACTAAGCTACGCGCAAGCTGTAGCCAGGCCGCCCCAGTGATTCCTGTGGCTGCACCGCGAACTTACGCCGAAGCCGTCGTCGGACCCCAGGCCTTCGACGCGGCTGTGCCGCCTACGTACGGCGACGTCGTCCCCAGGCCCCGACTCCTGCCCACAATGCCCTCATATCAGCAGCCGCCTCGTCCGTCCCGTTCTGCGACATGGATGGGACCCGCGAACCGCTGGCGCACTTCCGACAACCGCCCCATCTGTTTCGAGTGCGGTTGCGCCGGTCACGTCGCACGCTACTGCAATCGCATGGAGCCGCCTCGGGTCGCATCAGCCCTCCCCAGCCAATCAAGCCGACCTTATTATGACCAAGCGCCGCCTATGTCACCGACGTCCCGCGCCGCAACATCTACCCGCCGGTCACCGTCTCCACGACGTCGCTCACTGTCGCCCATGCAGCCACGTCCGGTCTCACGTGACCAGGAAAACTAGTCGTCGCAGTCCACGAGGCAAGGGCTGCGAGGCTATCGAACTGCGAAAGCCCTCAGCGAAGCCCATCGAACGTGATAGACGTGTTTGTGGACGGTGTTCGCGCATCTGCCCTTATCGACACTGGAGCCGCCGTATCCGTCATGGACGCCAAACTTAGCCGATTACTGCGAAAAGTGACGACGCCACTTTCCGGTCTCTCCCTCTGTACAGCCAGCGCCCAAAGTATTCACCCTACAGCGGTGTGCACCGCCCGCGTCATTATTCAGGATGCTCTGTACGCCGTCGAATTGATCATAATTCCAGCCTGCTCTCACGACGTCATCCTAGGATGGGATTTTCTCTCCCTCCACGACGCCGTCATTCATTGCGCACCAGCCGAAATAGAGCTCTCACCGTTCCCTGATTGGACGCCGGCAGACAATCCATCGGCTGCGGGCAAGGTACATGTCAAAGACGACACCAAGGTGCCTGCAAACTCGTCAACGGCGGTGTCAGTCTACTGCGCAAGTCTTTCCGACACCGTTGCACTCCTCTCGCCATCTGACCGTGTTTGCACGAGGAAAGGCTTGCTGGTGCCTTTCGCGACCGTGCAAGTCACTCAGGGCAGCACCTCTATTTTTGTTATCAATCCATTCCCGTACAGTGTCACGTTGGTGCAAGGGGAATGTCTCGGTAGCGTGGAACCCCTCGAAGACGCACAAGTTATGGACGAACCAGATGAAATGCACAGCCACAGTTCCAGTACGCTCGGTGCTGTTTCCACGTCTGGTTCATCACCCGCTGATGTATTTGGTTCCTCCATTGCTGACAACCTTACGCCAGTCCAGCGTTCCCAGCTTCTGGGCCTGTTGGAAGAATTTCGCTCTTCTTTCGATGTCGCTCAAACTTCTCTCGGCCGCACGTCCGCCGTTACGCATCGCATCGACACTGGCACCCAGCCGCCACTGCGGCAACGTCCATATCGCGTATCTCCCACAGAACGCCGTGTAATCAACGAGCAAGTCGACGAGATGCTTCGCCGCGATGTTATTCGACCTTCTAACAGCCCCTGGGCGTCTCCTGTCGTTCTTGTGGCGAAGAAGGACGGTTCTGTGCGGTTCTGTGTGGACTACCGACGACTTAACAAGATCACTCGCAAAGACGTGTATCCACTACCGCGAATAGACGACGCAATTGACAGCCTGCAAGGCGCAGAATTCTTTTCATCTCTCGATTTGCGCTCAGGGTACTGGCAAGTACCCATGGCTGATGACGCTCGACCGAAGACCGCCTTTGTCACGCCCGACGGCTTGTACGAATTGAACGTCATGCCGTTTGGGCTGTGTAACGCGCCCGCCACCTTTGAGCGCATGATGGATACCGTTCTGCGCAACCTCAAATGGCACACATGCTTATGCTACCTCGACGACGTCGTTGTTTTCGCTCCGGACTTCTCCACGCATCTTGAACGCCTGCGGCATGTTTTGACGCGTTTGAGCGAGGCCGGTCTGCAACTGAATCTAAAGAAGTGCCGATTTGCAGCACGGCAGCTGACAATACTCGGTTACGTCGTGTCCAAGGACGGTATTCTCCCCGATCCAGCCAAGCTTCGGGCCGTGACCGAGTTCCCCAAACCTACGTCCGTCAAGGAACTGCGCAGTTTCGTAGGACTGTGTTCCTACTTTCGGCGCTTCATTCGAAACTTCGCGACTATCATATCGCCGCTGACGAAGCTCCTCGGAAGTAATGGGCCGCTCAATTCGTGGTCGTCAGAGTGCGACGAAGCTTTCGCGAAGCTCCGTCGTTTGTTGACGTCGCCTCCCATACTACGCCACTACGACCCTACGGCCCCTACAGAGGTACACACGGACGCCAGCGGTGTTGGCCTTGGCGCTGTCCTTGCGCAGCGCAAGCCAGGATTCCCTGAATATGTCGTGGCATATGCAAGTCGTACGCTTACCAAAGCCGAGAATAATTACACCGTCACCGAAAAGGAATGCCTGGCGATTATCTGGGCCCTTACGAAGTTCCGACCTTATTTGTATGGTCGCCCATTTGATGTCATCACCGACCACCATGCACTATGCTGGCTGTCATCCTTGAAGGATCCATCAGGCCGCCTCGCCCGATGGGCACTTCGCCTACAGGACTACGACATCCGCGTGCTGTACCGCAACGGACGCCAGCATGCTGACGCCGACGCACTCTCGCGCTCCCCCTTGCCTGACGACAATACCCACAGCTCAATGCCTCACAATGCCGTTTCTTCCATCGACATTTACACCATCGCTATCGAACAGCGCAAGGATCAGTGGATCGCTTCACTGATAGACTTGCTCACTGATCCATCGGCAACACCATCCACTCGCGCGTTGCGTCGTCAAGCCCACCATTTCGCCATTCGAGACGACCTCCTTCACCGACGCAATTATAACGCCGACGGCCGCCAGTGGCTACTAGTAATACCCCGCAGTCTCCGTTCTGACATATGCGAATCGTTCCACGCTGATCCGCAGTGTGCGCACTCTGGGGTATCGAAAACATACCACCGCATTCGCCAACGGTACTTTTGGCGAGGGATGTACCGCTACGTGCAGAAGTTCGTTCGCTCCTGCATCGATTGTCAGCGCCGCAAAGCTTCAACGCACCAGTCGCCTGCAGGTCTACAGCCTTTACCTTGCCCTGACCGGCCGTTTGGGCGCGTTGGCATCGATTTGTATGGGCCACTTCCTCTGACGTCGGCTGGTAACCGCTGGGCCATCGTCGCGATACGCCGAAACTGCCGCCCTCCCCGCGGCTACAGCGCGCGATGTAGCCTCCTTCCTGCTCCACCGGTTCATGCTGCGCCACGGTCCACCCCAGGGGCTGCTCAGCGATCGAGGCCGTGTCTTCCTGTCGGAAGTCGTCGAAGCCATCCTCAAAGAGTGCAACGTTGTTCACCGCAAAACTACTGCTTACCACCCGCAGACGAATGGCCTCACCGAACGCTTTAACCGCACGCTCGGCGACATGCTATCGATGTACGTCGCCGCCGATCACACAAATTGGGATTCGATTCTGCCTTTCGTCACCTACGCCTACAATACCGCCCCTCAAAGCACCACTGGTTTCTCACCCTTTTTCTTATTGTACGGCAGGCACCCGTCGCACACAATCGACACAATCCTTCCATACACGCCGGATCGATCGGAGTGTGCGCCTATTTCTGCCACAGCCAGACTTGCTGAGGAGTGTCGCGAGCTAGCCAGGACCTTCACTACACAGGACCAAGAGCGGCAGAAGAGCATTCGCAGTGCCACCAACACTTCTGCACCCACGTTCCTCCCTGGAGCGCTCGTATGGCTCTCGGTTCCTACCACTGCAACTGGCCTCTCTTCCAAACTACTACCCAAATACGAAGGCCCCTACCGTGTCGTCGAACGCACATCCCCGGTCAACTACCTGATTGAACCTATTGAACCATCTTCCGACATGCGCCGTCGAGGGCGCGACATTGTCAACGTGGAGCGCCTCAAGCCCTACCATGACCCGCTCATAGTGACCAGCTGTTAGGTCGCCAGGCGGCTCCCTTTTCGTACCCGGGGTAATTGTAGAGAAGCATTGGAACGCTCTAATGGGTCGTCCTCTCAAGCGCCTCCTAGTGGGTCACCCTCTTCGCCTATCCTCGGAGAGCGCGCCCCTCGTGCTCGTGCTCGTGAGAGTCTGCGAGTCTGCGCTCTGTCGTTGTGCATCGTCGCCGTCAATCTCGCCGTCAATAAACGTCTTAACAATATATATATATATTGTAACGAACAAATACAGCGCCTGCTCTAAAATAGCTCTATTTAGGGCGAACCTGTGCCCGTCAACACAAGACACACAACTTTTTGCAGAGATATCCGCCGCTAGCTGGTCCCAACCTCGTCTATTTCTTCACACACGTCGTCGCGTGCCGCTCATTCCATCAGCCGCCAGTCTTCTTCTTCAGCCCGTGGTGTCGTGGCACGCGCAATGCGACGTTGTAGTTCTGTGGCGGAGTTTGTAAAAGGAGGAAGCGGCATGCTTCTTCAAAGGGTGTCGAATAACTTGCGGCAATATATATATATATATATATATATATATATATATTGCCGCGCGTATGTGCCAGTAGCGTCGACAATGAAGCAGCGCGAGGACACTGGCCCCAGTGCAAGGACGAAGAAGACGTTGTTGTCATTTCAGCTACTGATAAAGCGTATTTGTTGGTCGTTCTCCTTTTGATCGTCGATCCCGCGTCGTTACACTGGTGGAGGTGCTGGGTAAGCTTCATGCTTGGCACGCCTTCGCGGAGCCGACGATCGAGCCCGGAATCACCACCACGCGTCGAAACACCGGTCCACCGTTTCAGTCGCCGTCGGCTAGGCCTGGCGCCCGAGCTCAATCCCCTGCCAGAAGGTTCCAGCAATCGTCCTTCAACCACCATGGCCACTGCAGCTCCATCGCACGTGACACTGCAGAATCCTATGATTCCTGAGTGTTTTCATGGTGAAGCCTATGAAGACGCCCACGATTGGCTGGACCAGTTCAAACGCTGTGCGAAATACAATCAATGGACCACCTCAGACGACAAGCTTTCGAACGTCTATTTCTACCTCAAGGACAATGCTCAAACGTGGTACATAAACCGGGAGAGGAGTTTGGCTACGTGGGACGACTTCCGCACCCAGCTGCTCGACACTTTTACCAGTGTCGACAGGAGGGAGAATGCGCAACGTCTCCTGGAATCTCGCATCCAGAAACCGAACGAGAGCGTTGCTATGTTCGCTAAAGACATGGCCCGTCTTTTTCGTAGGGCAGACCCTGAGATGCCAGAAGAAAGGAAGTTGCGGTATCTCATGCGAGGAGTGAAAGAGCAGTTGTTTGCCGGGCTTGTCAGAAATC
Organism: Rhipicephalus sanguineus; assembly: GCF_013339695.2. Lineage (NCBI taxonomy): Eukaryota > Metazoa > Arthropoda > Arachnida > Ixodida > Ixodidae > Rhipicephalus > Rhipicephalus sanguineus. Next base: position 134,143,511 of record NC_051177.1, read on the forward strand.
CACCGACAACAGTCGCTGAATTCACTAAAGAGGGCACAGCGATCGAACGGGCCTTACAGCAGCGATACCGCCAGCATGAACACATGATAAACTCGGTAGCGAGTACCTCAGCCATGACTTTGAGTCACGACAAGCCTCTGCGTGAAGTCATCCGGGAGATTCTGCGAGAGGAGCTTCGGTAGCTCGGTTTGATTCCACCAACAGAACCGACGCCGGCATTATCTCTTGTCGCTGATGTCGTCCGGGAAGAGGTCCGTCAAGCTCTTTCTTCGCCAGGATATGGTGATGTACAACGGCATCTTACTTACGCTGATGCTGTCCGATGTCCAGTCATCGCACCTCCGACGCCGCCGACTCCGACTAGGCCACCGCCTACCCTGCAAACGCAGCCTATCTCGTCGCCACCAACCTTGCCGATCTCGCCGACACGCAGAATGCCGTACGGTCGACACCCGAACGCCACAACGTGGTTCAACGGAGAATCCCCACTGAACTACCAGCGCCGGAAAACCGATTTGTGGCGTACCGCTGACCGTCGACCGGTGTGCTTTCATTGTGGCGAAGCAGGGCACGTCTATCAAGTTTGCCGTTATCGCGAGGCTCAATACTCAAGATTTCCTCCCCACCCCGATTACGCTACGCATGACGGTCGGCGCACGCACAACGACGCTCCTCTGAGTCTTCCGCCGCAAAATCTCACCACGCCCCGATCACGTTCTCCATCTCCTGCACGGTATAGTTCACCGAATCGTCGCAGTTTTGCCGACGTCACCAGAGGCAGGTCCCCTAGCCCGCGACGGGGAAACTAGACGCAGCGACCTCCGGGGGTGGGGTTGCCAATCGTGGAAATTCCGAACAGCCCCCACTACAGACGAACGCCAACTCAAAGACACCGACGCCAAAGACTGCGATTACAACGACGACTACGGCGACTGCGACGAATACGACGAATACGACACCTGCCGATGTAAGCGAAGTGGTCAGCGCTGACCTTGTCATTCACATTGACGGCCATCAAGTGACGGCTGTTGTTGACACTGGCTCCCACTTTTCGATCATCAGCCTACAACTAGCCGACAGATTAAGGAAAGTAAAGACACCATGGCACGGGCCCAATATCAGAACTGCCGGAGGTCAGTTGATGACACCTGTTGGAAAGTGCACGGCCCGACTCATCATCGCGGGTTCAACCTTCGTCGCCACCCTTGTGATTCTTCGTGAATGCTGTAAAGAGCTCATATTAGGAATGGATTTCTTGCGCGAATACGGGCCTGTGATTAACATCCACGACAAGAGCGTAACATTTGCTTCACACTCGGGCACTGCTAACGATGAGGAAAACCAGCGACCTCGTTTGCGTATCGCCGGTGACGACGTTATACTACTGCCACGCAGTTGCTCCCTTGTACCCGTGCGCTGCGACAGCCTGCAGAGCACCACTGGCGTCGCTGAACACATCAGTGAGCTAACATTCACTTGCGGCATTTCTATTGCCAGGGCCGTCATCAATATCAGCGATGGATGCGCTGAACTCTTGTTGACGAATTTCAGCAAGGAACGCCGACACATCGTTAGTGGCACTGCCATTGCCTATTTCGATGAACTTGCGCAAATCGAAGATTGCCATCTGGCGGAGAAGGTGGCACCGTCTACTATCAATGCACCGGCACCTGTTGACGTTAGCCCGACATTATCGGCCATCGAGCGGGACCGCCTTCTTGCGCTGATCCACAAGTTTCACGGCTGCTTCTCATCCACTTCCAGAGTTGGTCAAACACCGCTCACGAAACACCGCATCATCACAGAATCCGATGCCCGACCCATCCGGCAAAATCCTTATCGCGTTGCCCCAAAGGAGCGTGAGGCAATTCAAAAACAGGTGAAAACGATGCTGGAAGATGGCGTCATTCGGCCATCTAACAGTCCTTGGGCATCGCCTGTAGTACTAGTGAAAAAGAAGCGTTTCTGCGTCGACTACAGAAAGCTCAACCAGATCACAAAGAAGGATGTTTATCCTCTGCCGCGTATTGATGATTCCCTGGATAGACTACGAAACGCCCGTTACTTTTCGTCAATGGATTTAAAAAGCGGCTACTGGCAAATTGAGGTGGATGAGAGAGACCGTGAAAAGACCGCCTTTGTCACGCCCGACGGACTTTATGAATTTCAGGTGCTTCCCTTCGGTTTGTGTTCGGCGCCAGCAACGTTTCAGCGTCTAATGTACACTGTGCTATCGGGACTTAAGTGGCAAACCTGCCTGGTGTACCTCGATGACGTTATTGTCTTTTCTGCAACGTTCGAGGAGCACTTAAGAAGACTGGAAACAGTTTTTGACGCAATAAGCTCGGCCGGTCTGACATTGAAACCCGAAAAATGCCACTTTGGCTTTCACGAACTTCAATTCCTAGGTCACGTCGTCAGCACCCAAGGAATCCGGCCTGATCCGGATAAAGTTGCTGCCGTGGCGAATTTCCCGACCCCATCGGACAAAAAATCAGTGCGACGTTTTTTGGGACTTTGTGCCTATTACCGGCGATTTATTGTGAATTTTTCGCGCATCGCATGGCCATTTACCCAGCTTACCAGGGAAGATATCCCATTCGCATGGGGCAAAGACCAGCAACGGGCATTTGACGAGCTTCGCCAACGCATGCAAACGCCTCCCGTGCTCGCCCACTTCAATGAAGACGCGCCAACGATATTGCACACAGACGCTAATAATGTGGGCCTTGGAGCAGTACTCGTACAGTGGCAGGACGGCAGCGAAAAGGTGATCGCTTACGCCAGTAGGACGCTGTCCCGAACAGAAGCCAACTACACTACGACCGAGAAAGAATGCCTCGCAATGGTATGGGCAGTCCTCAAATTTCGCCCGTATTTGTACGGTCGCTCGTTCACAGTTATCAGTGATCACCATTCGCTCTGCTGGTTAATTAATTTGAAAGATCCATCCGGCCGTCTCGCACGCTGGAGTCTTCGGCTCCAAGAGTTCGACTTCACTGTTGCCTACAAATCGGGAAGACGACACGCCGATGCCGACTGTCTTTCTCGGTCTCCCGTTGAAACAGCAGACCAAGACAACGACGACACGGCCTTTTTGGGAGTCGTGGACACTGCCGCTTTTTCACGACAGCAGCGGGACGACGCTGAACTGCTGCCGCTCATTCATTACCTTGAAGGACGAACCAATAGCGTACCGAAATTATTTGCAAGGGGGCTGGCGTCGTACTGCTTGCGCAACGACGTTCTTTACAAAAGAACTTTTCACCTCGTGGCAGCAGCTACTTACTCGTCGTTCCCTCATCGCTCCGACGTGAGGTCCTGCACGCCTGCCACAACGAGCCGACCGCTGGTCACTTGGGCTACACTCGGACATTGGCAAGGATTAGGCAGAACTATTTCTGGCCGAAACTTGCCACGGTCGTGAAAACTTACGTGCAGACATGTCTAGATTGCCAGCGCCGCAAGCCGCCATCCATCAAGCCAGCCGGCCTGTTGCAACCTATTCATGTGCCGACGACGCCATTTGCACAAATCGGCATGGATTTTCTGGGCCCCTTCCCCACGTCAACTACTGGAAATAGATGGATAATCGTCGCCACCGATTACCTCACCCGATACGCCGAGACAGGAGCTCTGCGACGGGCAACAGCGGCTCAAGTGGCGCGATTTTTTATCGAAGCCATCGTTTTAAGGCACGGTGCTCCCGCAGTTATTATCACTGAAAGAGGTACCGCGTTCATGGCCGAGCTTTTGGACACCGTTCTGCGACTAAGTGGTACCGCCCACAGGAAGACAACGGCGTATCATCCACAGACCAACGGGTTAACCGAACGTCTCAACAGGACCCTGGCTGACATGATAAGCATGTACGTAGATGTAGAGCACAAGAACTGGGACGACATCCTACCCTACGTCACATTCGCGTATAACACGGCTCGTCAGGAGACCACTCGGAAGACACCCTTCAGTCTCGTTTACGGCCGTGAAGTTACAACTACGTTAGACGCGATGCTCCCTCATGAAAATGATGGCACAGAGACGGACGCTGAAGAATTTACGCAGCGAGCAGAAGAAGCTCGGCAACTTGCCCGGTTGCGAATCACCGAACAACAGGACTATGACGCCAGGCACTACAATCTCCGGCACAGACCCGTCACATACAACGTGGGCGACAAAGTGTGGGTTTGGACACCTATTCGTCGTCGTGGACTCTCTGAAAAGCTGTTGCGGAGATACTTCGGGCCTTACGAAGTCCTCCGACGCATCAGTGACGTCAATTACGAGGTTGTTCCGGGCGGCCTTCAGTGTTCCAAACGCGGAAGACATTCACCAGAAATCGTCCACGTGCTTCGGATGAAGCCATACTTTCAGTGACTGACTGCGCAGTGTTTTTTTACCCTGCTTTCTGGACTTTCATCATCGGGACGATGTTTTTTTTTAAAGGGGGAATAATGCCGCGCGTATGTGCCAGTAGCGTCGACAATGAAGCAGCGCGAGGACACTGGCCCCAGTGCAAGGACGAGGAAGACGTTGTTGTCATTTCAGGTACTGATAAAGCGTATTTGTTGGTCGTTCTCCTTTTGATCGTCGATCCCGCGTCGTTACAATATATATATATATATATATATATATATATATATATATATATATATATATATATATATATATATATATATATATATATATATATGGGGGGAGGGCGAACTTACGACGATTGGATTTTCTCTTCATAGATCTTCTTAACAGGGCGGAATACAGAATTGAGCACATCGGTGCTGATTGAACTGGACTGCAACCTGTGGTGTAGGCCAGGTGTAAAGGACCTTTGTGGAAAACGTTGGTGCATATTCATCATGCGCAAGGCCTTATTGGTATCGGCATAATTCATTGCTCTTATTCAGCATGTTATGCGCTGAAAACATGATAGTGGTGACATCGAAAGATTTGTATATATATTTTGTTACTCCTCCAAAAGCAAGCTTTGCTTGTGAAGCTGCTCCAAATTTTGAATTTTTTGATACAAAACGTTTTTTTTTCCCGTAACCTGCTCCAAAGTTGAATTTTTCTGCTCCAAAAGCAAGATTTTCCTGCGCTGAAAATTGCCCGCAATCATATTGTGGCTGTTGAACCACCTGAGTGCATGGTGTCACGTAGCCAGTAACCATGGCAATCCACTTTATCTCATCCAGAGACGTTGAGAACCAACCGGTGAGTGCGAAGTAGCTGATGCAGAACGAGACAGTGGCAGGCTAACAAGGGTCGGTCAGAGACATGCGAAAATCCTTGTGGCGTTTGTACAACACTCAAGCAGCATTGGATCGGTTTGTAACGCTAAAGGTCTTGCCAGAAAAATGAACGCCGCACGCGATCGTACGTGCGGGTTGTTTCCAGATGTAAAATGCTTGGGGTGTCGTGAAGCAGTTCACGAACAGTAGAACGAAGCATTTCAGCAACTACGAATGGAACCTCCTCTTCGTCGAAGCTGGTGCTGCGTCGTAGAGAATTCCGTCACGGAGCACGAAGACGTGGAGCAACGGGTCAACGGGGTGATAATTTGACTAACATTTATATCGCTAATTCGCAGCATTCAGCTATTAGTTGTACGAGTTGTTGAAGTCAGATATACCAGAAAGACGCGTCGGAATGATTAGCTGAGAAGTCGTTGGGTCTACGGGATAACGGGATAGGCACTCGCCATCCTGGTATATCGGGACAGACTTGTAAGTCACCTTAAAGCTATATTTTGGAGAGAGATTATACATTCATGATTATAGAGAAGGGTTTCTGCAGAGCACCTGGGATGGATCATCAGTGCCGAACATTTACAGACTTATCTGGCCGTCTGGCGCGTTCTACCTGCACCACTCCAGCATGATTCACAGCACCACTCCGGATCCTGCACCATTCAGAGCGCCACTTCGCATCAGTGTAAGGCTCCGGCTGCCCGTTGGGCAGCGCAGGCTTACACTGATCGGCAGTGGTGCTGTGAATGACAGCCACTGCCTTTTTAAATGCGAAGCATTTCTTAGCGAACCTCAGCCACTTTAGCCGTGTCTATCTACGTATCTATCTACCTATCTATCTAGCCGCCTACGTCTTGGCGCTCTCCTGGTCGTCTCCCTAACTTACAATATACCAAAACTGGCATAACAGGGGAACAGTGTATGACGAACACGATTCACTGGTCGTGACATAAATAACGCAATATACCTATCGCGTACGTCATGAAACCCTTTCTCTCGGTCACGTGTGGCACATAACCGTAAACCAGGTATGTGGCACAGGTGATACAGAGTCTCAAGCAACGCGGTAACCGCGAACGCACCACATTGACACGCAATGAAAGCATAAATAATTATAATTGTTGGGGTTTTATGTCCCAAAACCGCGATATGAATATGAGAGGCGTCTTTGCGAAGGGCTCCGGAAATTTGGACCATCAGCTTTTCTTTAACGTGTACCGAGGTCTCACAGAACACGGGTATTTAGCATATTGCCCCCATCGAAATGCGATCGCCACGGCCGGGATCGAACCCGCGACCTTTGTGTCAGCAGCCGAGCACCTTAACCGCTACACCACTGCGGCTGACGCAAGGAAAGCGAGGAAACTGAAGACAGAACATCCCTGGAAGGCGCTCAATTACCATCCACTCGCCCACGCGCTCCGCAATGCGGACCACGTGGATTACGCAAAAACCGGCGTGAATGCTTCCTACAATGATTAAGCTGAGAGAACGAGACCTCTCAGCATCACCGATGACATTAACATTGATTTATCAAGACCCAAGAACGCTTGGTCCTTATACTGCATGAAAGACGGATTGGATGTGGAGAGGACATCAAAAGACCTCGCTGCCGCTTCCACGACAGGGTGCATCATAGATCATTTCATCGTAACAGGCATCCAGGATTTTCACCAGCTGCACTATACCTCGCACTTCACTACACTTAGACTCCCCATAGCCACGATCACGAACGGATCCAATTAACAAGTCCGGTCCAGCTGCTGGTGCTCACTGATCACGTTGATGATGACCTTATTCAAGAACTCTCAAAGCCCCTTCTACACATGAATAGCGTCTGTCCATGTTCATTCTTCCTGTGTCCCTGTCTTGTTTATTTGCGCTTACCGGTTTTACCGTCAAGTTCTGCACATACACACGGGTTCTTGAAACGTGCATACGTTCTCCGTCGTAACGAACAAGTATAACCATAACAACTGTAACTGTAACTGTAACGTACATGCAGTGCGCTTGCGCGTGCCCCTCGGCTGTGTATATATGCAGGGAAACTTTCCTGAATGAAGCTTAGTTACGAGTAACGCCTGTCCTGTGCATCTGTGTTCCTTCTTTGGTATCTCAGCCGTGGCGGCTGCATTTTCGATGGAGGCGAAAATGTTTGAGGCCCGTGTACTTAGATCTAGGTGCACGTTGAAGAACCTCAGGTGGTCGAAATTTCAGGAGCCCTCCACTACGGTGTCTCTCATATTCATATCGTCGTTTCGGCACGTTAAACCCCAGACATTATATATTCTTCTTTCTCCTGTTCGGATTCGCGCTATCCAGTATTGAAGAATACAAGCACTACATATCAGCCTATCGCGTCTGGTGTTCGTAACACCCATGTTGCTGTTGCCATCGTTACGAAACTGTAAACAACTGGCTATATAATACATATACGACTCATCAAAATATAAGTGTGCGTATACCACTTTCATATTTCTCTAGCCTCATTCCGTAACTTTTCGCTCAATGTGAAAAATTACGCACAGTCACCATCCCGCACATGCTTCGCATAACATCGATTCCCACGGCACGTGAGATCAGCCGAATTTTTTTATTCTGGCAATCACATGGGGCATTCGCACCCAAATAGAGATAACTGCCTATATACATTTCGATGTATTCCTTCTACTTGAGTAAAAATTGACATGAGTTTGCAGCTGCCACCGGGACACCGGCTGCTTCCTGTCTAACTTTTTGTGGGGCGGGGCATATCTCCCCACTTTTCCGCCGACGTGTTTTAAAATTTTCCAGTAGGTGCAGCTTACCCCTTCTGTATTCCCGCCATCGGATCTCCCTCCGCTTGAGCCTACTAGAACTAGGAGATCGGACTGACAGTTCCAGGCAATGCCCTCGTTTTGGAGGTCCAAAATACGCGGTGTTTTCAAGCGTAGCTCGCATTGCCTCACTCCAGTCGGCTTTGGTGTCGTGGGTGTTCCCAAAAACAAAAAACAAAAACCAGCCACTCTAAGAGGCTTTACTGCTGCAAAACTCGTTTAGAAGTGACCGATGACCGGCGGTCTGGCCTTCGGCAGTTCCCCTACTCACCGTAGATATTTCGCCTGCGCACAGTCACTACATACCACCTCTAAGCCACTCGCTCTCGCTCCGGAGAAGAAAGGGGGTGATCGCGTGTTCGCTCGTCCCGGATGTGCTGTTTCACGCAAGTTCAAGGTTGGCTGAGAGAAGGGCAGGTCGCGTTTGGTTCGCTCCGCTGAAGAATAGATGGCCTTGAACGGTCCGTGAACAGCGGGCTCGTGAGCCTGCGCGTGCTTGCCGGGCAGACATACAGCTTTAGCAAGCGGAAATCGAAACGAAATGCCAACGACGCGCTGACTCTTAAGTGAGGGCTGCCCACGCTGAAGCAAAAATACAACGTCGAGCCTATCCGCAGGTGAGGACTGTCGCCGCAGATGCACAGAGACATTCGCCGGGCTGCTTCAGAAGTTCGGAAGGCGTACGTGAGAGCAAATAGACAACAAGGGCAGATCCTGAGGTTTGGGCTGCACAGGCACGGCTAAATCCCACTACCGAGCAGCTAGGCGTGGAGTGGGAAGCCGGCATGGGGGAATCTAAACGCAAGCTGCGAGAAGAAAATCCTGAGCCGCGGGTAAGAAGATCACCCGTTTACGAGAGGTTCCTATGCAGAATCAGAAGCTGGGTTCGTGGTAGTTGGTACATAGATTTTATGAAACTGTTAAGTGCAGGAAGACGGGAACAAGACAACACACAGAGCGCAAAAAAGAATAAAAGGAGAGAGAGCAAGCATAGAAATAACAGAGAAACTGATAGCCCACTTCACAAAGATGCGCAGAAACCATTTGATGAGTGAAGAGAATACAAATATGGCGTTTTTCTGTCGCAATAAATATCAGTTGGAAGTAACGCTCTGTGTGTCGTCTTCTTGTTGCCGTGTTCGTGCGCTTACCAGTTTGATAATTCCAATAAAGGCGACGACCAGTGCAGGAGCCGCCGGCACCTGTGCTTATCCTACTCATCTATTCCTATCAAGATGGCGATGGCCATGAGCTGGAAGTGCACCAGCATAAGCTGCTCCGAGAGCTGGGGTTGAAGCTACAGTTCTCGGCATGGAAGAAGGAAGGAATCTGGACGATGGGTTGTGCAATGCGTATGAAATAAATAAAAAAACATAGTAAGTCAGGCACACAAACTACGAGCTTCCCGCACTCCCATTTCCAGATATGTGAGACTTTTTTTTCATTACTCAAACCACCGGCATATAAGATGCTGGTAGGCATTCTGCCTACCCTACACACAGGCGTGCTGATAATCTGCGATAATCACAACGAACGCCCGGACCTCTTCGGCAATCAGTAGACCGGCGGGAGCCACGTGGGCGTCGGATATGGTGAAATTATTCAGCGGTGCCCTGTAATTTTCTAGAGTTGGGAGCCGGGCCTTCTCACTACTGCGTCATTCCCGCTCACGTATGTAGCAGTGCCAGCATAAACGGTGTTTGTTCTGGTATTGTATGTCTTGGTTACGGTGCCCGCCTTCGCTTAGCACATGACCTGCCTCGTGATGGGAGCCAACTTGAATATTGACCATATCTTGACCTGTACGTTTACCGTCTGTCCGAACTCTCGTATGTTATTCTAGTACGTAGTAAGCTGCAACATTGTCGTCTCAAAGCAAGCTCTGGCTCCCTTTGTTTGTCATAGCTCTTTCTTATACCGAAGCTCAGTTGCGGTTAATGTTAACAGACACAAGGCTGCCATATAACTCTTCCTGATAAGCGCTCGTGGAGAGCAGAGCTACTTATAGGTGGCTCTGCTCACCTATAGGTAGGGTGATTCCGGTGAAGGCCCAATCTTTTGGGCAGCCAAAAGTAGTAGTACCTGACACTCACGCTAAGTGATCGAAAACATGCACTAAGACGATAAAAGCAGGCGACTGGTGCAGACGATTCCTTAGTCTTGTGATTGTTGCTGGCAAGCGAGAATAGCGCCGATGCCATGTCCGCTGACATCGGTGCGAGCCTCATGTAAATGACCGCCACGGTTGCTGTGGGTAGATTTGAAACGGAACAAAAAGGCAAGCTGAAAGATGCCAAAAGTAACGATGCCACTTATTTGAGCGTCAAATTTGCAGCCAAACAGCTACTTCAGGCGTGAATGATGATGAAGTGTGCAAATGTGTGAAATTTACAGAAGATAATTCCAAGCCACTCCATAATAATGTTACGGGTAGCTTAGTAACTATTTATTAAATCGTTAAAACAGCGCAGGGTGCACAAGATGGCCTCAGTCCAGCAACAACTAGAGAAGCGACGTCGTCTTCCTCGTCTTTCATGCAGCCACGCTGCGGCGGCTGTATGGTATCATAATCCCCCGGCGGTAGAAGCACCGTCTCGGTGCTTAATCTACACGGATGTGGTCGAGGGAGGGTAATAAGGCTTTATTAAGCCTAGACACGTGAACGACGTCGCTTGTAGCTGATGACGACGTTGTTGGATCGGCTGGGACAATCTCATACGTAACGTCAGTGATTTGGCGAACGACACTGTATGGTCCAGTGTACCGTGACAGGAGTTTTTCAGAAAGCCCCACACGCCGAGTGGGAGAACAGAGGAGCACAAGAGAACCCGGAGAAAAGTGCTCGTCTCTATGACGACAATCATAGAGCTGTCTTTGGTGCTCCTGTGAGGCCTCGAGGCGATTACGACGAGTTGGCGCGATTGGTCGGCGCGGGCGATGGCTTCGGCGGCATAATCGGTGGCGGCGGGCAGCAAGGTGTCCAAGGGTAGTGCGGGTTCTCGTCCGTATAGGAGATAGAATGGTGAATAGCCGGCAGTGTCGCGACGCGAGGAGTTGTAGGCGAAAGTCACATATGGCAAATGAATGTCCCAGTTCTGGTGATCAGCCGCAACGTATTTCGCGAGCATGTCGGTTATGGTCCTGTTGAGGCGCTCCGTGAGGCCGTTCGTCTGTGGATGGTACGAAGTCGTAAACTTGTGTTTGGTAGTGCAAGACCGCAGGATTTCGTCAACGACACCTGAGAGAAAGGTGCGGCCACGGTGAGTGAGAAGTTGGCGAGGGGCTCCTAGCACTAAAATTATGTCGTACAACAGAAAGCCCGCAACGTCGGTAGCGCAACTCGTCGGAAGCGCTCGTGTGATAGCGTACCGCGTTGCGTAGTCTGTGGCGACAGCAATCCATTTATTTCCGGAGCTGGATAGTGGGAAAGGACCAAGCAGGTCGAGACCAACTCGAAAAAAAGCTTCAGCTACAACGTCGATCGGCTGAAGGCATCCAGCTGGAAGGGCAGACGGCCTTTTGAGGCGCTGGCAGGGCTCACAAGCGGCGACATAGCGTCGAACAGAACGGGCAAGTCCAGGCCAAAAAAAACGACGATGTACGCGGTCGTATGTGCGGGAAACGCCCAAGTGGCCCGCCAAGGGAGCGTCATGAAGTTGGTGCAGGACAGTCGAACGCAGGTGGGCTGGTAGGACGAGGAGTAAGTCGGAGCCGAGTGGATCGAGGTTGCGGCGGTATAGGATCCCGTCTCTGACGAGATACATTCGTAGAGGCGCGTCGCGAGGCGTTGACTCAAGTTGGTCAATAATGGCTCGTAAAGAAGGATCCTTGCGTTGCTCTTCGCCAATATTGAGCAGCTGCGACACAGAAAAAGCGTCTGCGATGGTGTCAGTATCGGTTGCTTCCTCCAGAGGCAGCGGGATAAACAATCCGCATCCTGATGCAATCGCCCTGTTTTATACGTTACAGAGAACGTGTATTCTTGCAGGCGTAGAGCCCAGCGAGCGAGTCGTCCTGTGGGATCCTTGAGTGAGGCTAGCCAGCAGAGCGCGTGATGGTCGGTGACGACACGGAATGGGCGCCTGTATAAGTATGGACGAAACTTGGCGACTGCCCACACAAGAGCGAGGCACTCGCGCTCCGTAATTGAATAGTTGCGCTCGGCGGGAGAGGGCAGTCGGCTTGCATAGGCTATAACACGGTCGTGTCCACGTTGGTATTGCAATAACATTGCTCCTATGCCATGCCCACTGGCGTCAGTGCGGATCTCGGTTGAAGCTGATGGGTCGAAGCGGGCCAAGACTGGCGGCGTGGTAAGTAGGGTCGTAAGTTGGGAAAAAGATGAGGCTTGATCAGGGCCCCAGTAAAACGGGGCGTATTCAAGAGGTCTTTGAGGGGGCGTGCAATGGTTGCAAAGTCCTTAACAAAGCGCCGGAAATAGGAGCACAGCCCCACAAAGCTGCGAACATCCTTTGGGGACGTCGGAACAGGAAAGCTTATAACGGCGCGAATTTTCTCTGGATCTGGGCGCACGCCTGTGGCATCGACGAGGTGGCCAAGCACGGTGATTTGACGACGAGCAAAGTGGCACTTAGAGGAGTTCAGTTGAAGTCCGGCTCTACGGAAAACGTCAAGAATTGCCTCTAAACGAGTGAGATGTGAGTCGAATGTGGGCGAAAAAACAATAACGTCGTCGAGGTAACACAAGCAGGTGGACCATTTGAACCCTAGGAGCAATGAGTCCATTATTCTTTCGAAGGTGGCCGGCGCATTACAGAGACCGAAGGGCATCACCTTGAACTGATAAAGACCATCAGGAGTGACAAATGCGGTCTTCTCGCGGTCCAGGTCATCGACGGCTATCTGCCAGTAGCCAGACCGAAGGTCGATAGTTGAAAAAGTTGGCCGCGTATCTGCGTGCTTCGCTGCAAATGTCTTCTAAAGACGATAGAAGAGGCGCTGCGTGAGATATGGACGCCATCTGGAAATACTTCGGGAAACATCAGTGCTGTATTGTGGGCTGGTAGTCCCGGCGCAGCAGCAGGCGAAGACCGGCGGTGACGAACACGACCGGCGGGGACGCCAGCCAGCCCGAACACGCGGTTTGGCGCGAAGCGCTGAAGCATAAGAAACGTCCGCACTCAACGAGTACTCTCCACACACTCTTTTATTTACACGTCACCTGGTTGAAAGAAATGCCAGAGCGGCGCCCCATGGCATTCATACAGTGCAATACGGAACCGAAACTGAAACACAGCAATGAGCTCGTGTAAAGGGTACGGATGAAGTCAAGTTTAACGCGCAGTCGCATTTTCAGCGCAGCTTAAGAAACTAGGTTTTTTAGAATTATGTATGTACGCATTTTCTATTAAAGGAACACACCACCTAACACTTGCCTAGTGATGTTGCGCCTCAGATATGCGTAATGTTTGCTTATTGATCAACAATGTACACAAGTATGAACCTAGTCAGCCGTTCAAGATGGCTGGCCCTTGGGCAAGTGGTTCAACTTTGGCCGGGTAGCTGAATCGAGGGACGCGCCGACAAACAGAAAGACAGACAGACAGAAAGACAGACCAAAATTTCTCCGTTTAAGTATCCCAAGAAAGACTATCGTCTTTAAAATAAGTAGCACCATACAGGCAGTCTAGGGCATCGTCGATGCGGGGCAAAGGGTAAACATCTTTTTTGGTAATCTTGTTGAGGTGCCGATAATCTACACAAAAGCGCCATGTTCCATCCTTCTTTTTGACAAGGACGACGGGAGAAGCCCAGGGGCTGCACGAGGATTCGATAATATCTTTCGCGAGCATCTTCTCGACTTCCTGTTGTATTGCTGTACGCTCCGACGCGGAAACACGATATGGACGCCTGTGAATCGGATTCGCATCGCCAGTATTGATGCGATGCGTAACGACGGTCGTTTGGCTTAAGGATGTACTGGCAAAATCAAAAATATCGCGATAGCTCTCCAGAACGTGGCAAAGAGCTGCAGCTTGATCAGACGTGAGGTCCGATGAAACCATCCGTTCAATGTCGACGCCCGAGGATGGTGATGAAGTTGAACCTTGGGCTGAGCTGCAGCAATCGTCCACTCTGAAGGGCTCGACATGGTGGTCCTGAAGAGCGGTAATTTGGGCGAGGGAGATACCCTGTGGAAGAAGTAGTGCAGTCAGTGCGAAATTGACAAGAGGAAGGCAGGTGCGGTTTCCAGTAATTGTCAGAATTGTGTGCGGAACAGCGACGCCACGCGTAAGCATCACGGCAGGAATCGGTGCAACCATGTAATCGCCGTCAGGTACAGGTGGCGTGGAGGATAAGTCGACATGTATAACGGAATTAGGCGGGAGACGTATGAAATCCATGCAGCTGAGACGACTATGAGGTGGGTCGGTCGAATCGGAAAGGAGAGGCAAATCAAGGTGAAGAGAGCCGGCTGAACAGTCTATGAGGGCAGAGTGAGTGGCTAGGAAATCCATACCGAGAATGAGTTCATGAGGGCAATGTTCAATAACGGCAAAAAGAACGACAGCGCTTCTATCTTCAATAGTCACTCGGGCAGAGCACATGCGAAGGATAGCGACAGTTTCCCCGTCGGCGACTCGTACGGCTCGGTTTAGGGCGGCCCTGACAACCTTCTTAAGTCGGCGGCGAAGAGCAGCACTCAGAATGGACACATACGCCCCAGTATCTATTAACGCGCTCACAGGAACATCGTCCACAGTAACGTCTAAAAGATTCCGGTTGGTCGTTAACGTCAAACGAGGATTTCTTGCTGAGGTCGCTGATGCAGCACCACCTCCGGAAGCGGCACTGCCTAGTTTTCCGGTCGGAGGCGCTGTGAATAGGTCGGAGAGGCAGCACGGTGAGACTGTGGGGGCGAGCGAGATTGACGGCGAGCAGGGGATGGTGAGCGGTCGTAGCGAGGTCTGGCTTGAGGTGCGGCAGGAGCAGAGAATGTGCTCGGCATAGAAGATGCAAGTGTTGAGGACGACTGGGTGACAGAACTGGCCTGGTTTGGAGACCCATAGTGTGCCGTTGGAGCCCAGTGGTTGCGGCAATGGCGAGCGATATGACCAACGCGTCGGCAGTTAAAACATATGGGCTTGTCGTCAAAGGTACGCCATTCGGACAGGTTGCGTTGTCGAGAATAGTTGGAAGCAAGTCGAGGAGCGGACGGCCGACGATAAAAAGGCTCAGCAAGTATACAGGTGGAACAGGATGTAGGCCGAGGTTCGATAATTCTTGACGGACGACGGCCTGGATCAAGGAAAGCCTGGTCGGGGCTAAAGCCCGCCGCGTACCTCAAAGCATCACGCTCAGGCGTTGGGAATGGAGTTACTGCCGGTTGCGCTGCCTCGACTTCTCGACGAATGATGCGGGTGAGGTTGTCATATGGAGGGGTCTGGCGGAAGACGTCATCACAAGACGAATTAGGCGCTGTGTTCGGAAGGCGCGTGATGCTTTGAGGTACGCGGCGGGCTTTAGCCTGTTCGAGACGGCGGCATTCTATAAGGATCGTGTCGATGTTCGCGACGTTGTTAAAAACCAGCAGATTGAAGGCATCGTCGGCAATACCTTTTAGGACGTGGTTAACTTTCTCGTCCTCCGACATGCGCTGGTCGGCCTTGCTACAAAGAGCCAAGACGTCAAGAATGTAGGAAACGTATGATTCCGTAGATGTCTGGGCGCGTGTGGTGAGAGCCTTCTTTGCAGCGAGCTGACGACCAGAAGAATCGCCGAAAAGGTCGCGGATCTTCTCTTTGAAGAGATCCCAGCTCGTTATTTCGTCTTCGTGGGTTTCGAACCATGTCCGCGGAGTGCCGTCGAGGTAAAAAAGAACGTTAGCTAGCATGAGTGTACGATCCCAGCGGTGCGTAGCACTGACGCGCTCGTACCGGTGCAGCCAGGCAGCAACGTCGGTAGAATCATCTCCGGAGATAGTGCCTGGATCTCGAGGGGGCGAGAACGTGACGTAAGTTGTAGCTGGGGCGGAAGGGGTCGGCGGTGATGAAGCTCCGGCAGGCGAAGTCGGTGAGGGCTCGCCGGTGTTGCGACCGCTGCGCGTCTCCATGGAGGTACGGGAATCGTCCACCTCCACCAGTAATGTTACGGGTAGCTTAGTAACTATTTATTAAATCGTTAAAACAGCGCAGGGTGGACAAGATGGCGTCAGTCCAGCAACGACCAGAGAAGCGACGTCGTCTTCCTCGTCTTTCATGCAGCCACGCTGCGGCGGCTGTATGGTATCAATATATTGCTAGAAAGAAAATCTGTTAATAGGCTGTTTTCAGCGAGTTTCACCGGTTACTTCTAATAAGCGTGTAATTAAACATTTAGTGACGCTACAGGCTATCATGTTCCATTTCTCACCGGAAACAATAGCATCTTATGCCTGACATGTCTGCGTGATTTATTTTCCGTCGTATTGGCTTTGGCCAAACAATAATACTTTTACACTGATCCTGCAACGCGGCACGTCGAACGACCCAGGGGAACAATGTAATGTGCTCGTCAAAGTTTTTGGCTGGAGCAATATTGAGCACATTGATGTTAGTTCATTGGATCACAAGGCATTGCACCATGCGCGACGTTCCATTATTTCTATACGCAATGTATGTTGTTCTTGCTTGGCTATCAGCC
The DNA here is from genome assembly GCF_013339695.2 of Rhipicephalus sanguineus. Lineage (NCBI taxonomy): Eukaryota > Metazoa > Arthropoda > Arachnida > Ixodida > Ixodidae > Rhipicephalus > Rhipicephalus sanguineus. The sequence goes on from NC_051177.1 coordinate 134,160,216, forward strand.
CAGAGAGCTGGTAAATACAAGCCGCATTCACATATATAGACACTGTGCTTCAAGGGGACAGAAGAAAAGCAATATCATGAATTTATTTTATTTTGAATCAATAAATGCACAAGCACTTCAATAAGCAAAACCACTCATTCGAGCGAACAAATATTTTGTTTCTTACTGGGTCTTGACACCAGAGAGCGCTACAAAAAATACTTAAATAATTTTAGGTTCAGGGAGCCTTCAGGAAGAATGTCAAGAATAGATGGAGTTCTTGCCAGAGTGATTGCAAGCGAACGACTAAGTACGAGTATTAAACTTTGAATATGTCGTTCCTTGAAGCCATATACCGAAATGAATTACTAGAGTTACCATAGCACAAGTCCATATGTAAGTAATTAAACCTGGTTTCAGGTGTTCATTGAAGCCATAGCGCTGATAAGACAGGGACCACAGAAAAAGGACGCGTTGTGCGCCTTCTGCGGTCCTTGTCTTATCAACGCTATGGCTTCAATGAACGTAACAAACCAACTAGCCGAAAGTCTGCCCTCTTAGACTGGTTTAAAATGAACCGTTCAGTTTCGTTTTCATTATTTTCTGTTTAGGACATGTTTACTCTATAATATAACGCCGGATTACTCTTCTTAAGACGCACCTGAATTAGTGAAAATCACAACCACGAAAAAGACTACATAAAACCACATCAAGTGAACGCTGGTACAAATGCATGAAACCATGAAAAAGTCATATTCACAAGAATTTTATTCACAGTCGAGTCGTACAGCCCAAGTGTTCACATACATGGACATTTTACACATTGAACACATTCAAGAGTAAAGGTACGCATATATTTCAGTCACACAACAACATTGAAAATGGGAGAAAGTCTAGTCACAGGGAAGAACATAACCTTTACACATATTGCGACACGGTCCGCTAAAATTATATGCACACATTTAGCTCCCTATGCATTAAAAGTTCACTATATTATGTTTTCAAGAATATCACTGGCTTTTGCAAGCTTATTTGGGGAAATGCGGGCTATTTGGAACCATCCAGCTTCATTTTCTGGCTTACATCTATTTTTGTCTCCTTCTCACGACAACGCGCGCCAAGTTCCAGCATTAAAAACTGGTGTAGAGCGTTAGCATAGATGGTGGATAGCGTCAGCGGCATGGTAGCCACGCGTTTGCTTACATGCCCGCAGCTTCGTTACTGTGCCTTTGCAGGCGCTCTGCGCGTGTGAGCCTTGAAGTACGGCAGTTGCATGAAGTCCTATTCGACGGCTCCGCTCAGGTGACGTTTCCGACCTGTTCAGGTGCAAGTGAACTTTCGCGCTCCACGTGTTGGCTGCCTCGAAGCGCACCAGACCGCTGACGGAGAAAAGTCATGCAGGCCCATCCGCCAACACAACAGGAAAGTTCGAAACATTCGTTAACCTTTACGCTTTCCAGTTAGCTTGTCGGTAAATAAAAACAAGGAAATGGCCATTAAACGCACCCAAATCAAGTTTGATAGTATCTAGAAAACTCGTGGAGTCACTTTTATGTTTTCATCGCCGAACGGCGCCGTAAATTTGCTCATTTCCGCAATGCAGCCAATAAGGGCAACCTTGCCGACGGGCCAAATAGGCCAACATGTTTGGGGAGTTAATTTAGTAATCGTGCGAAACGCATTCGCCTGCTCAGCACCCCAATAATGGCCCAGGCAATGAAATCATGACGTAATCTCGTGAAGCCAAATGTCCCGTTGCCTCTTATGAAAGGTCGGCCAACCTAATAGCTGTTGTGCCCACGGGTTAAAATGTTCCAGGCTGATAGGGACAGTGCAATTTACCGAGGACCTCCACATAATTTAATGGGTGTCTTGTGAGAGCATACGCATCTGACTGCGCTCTCCTTAGCCTTAGTTAAAGAGACTGCCAAAGTTTATGACACATGCAGTGCTGAGCCAAAATTCGTGAATGTTCTTTGGGCGTCAATTGGACCATTTGGACGACTTGGACCGCTTGTGTATGTTTAGCACTCGCGCAATAGAACGCAAAATTCTAAGGCGATGTTCTCCACGTACTTTCGTCTACAGCATCCCCAGCTCGAGTCATATATGCGTAATTTGAACTTGAACACTTATATCAGAGGCAACATTATGTTTAACGCCGACGTTTGCACGCGGTTATCACGGACGATTGCTCATAACTGTTATTACACTAAAACGTTGTTGCGTTCCTTTCCATGAAGAAAATATGATGCTTGGAGGGAAAACATAAATACCGCGCCTTTTCTTTGAGATTTACATGTGTCAAAAACAGCAAGAAATTCACGCATTCATTATGAGGTAAATATAGAACAGGCCTCAATTGCAAATTGCCGTGATATCGTAGTAACCGCGATGCCATTTCTAAATGCGCTTATTCATTTTTTTGTTGCTTAATTAGGTTGGCTACCGAAAAAAAATACCATAAGTAAAAAGAGTGGCATTCATATATATACCTTTGTATCCTTCGGGACCTGACTGAAATCCCCCTGGTGGCGGAACTGCAAACACATGAAAACGATATTATTGCACTTGTGAGGTACAACTGAAAAGCACGACGCCTCCGTGGATCATGCAGCGCAATCACAGGGTTAGCTGTGAGGCTTTATTTCAAGATGCACGTTTCAAACTGCTGTAGGGCGCATAGTGTAATTACTGAGAAGAGAAGGTTTACTTTTGGTTTATAAATATGTGCATAAATACTGGGAGATGTGTGTTTTAATCTGAAAAGAATGATAAAAGGTTATTTTATATGCAAATTATTTCTCAGCGAAACCTACGTACTTTAAGCGTATCTATCTATCTATCTATCTATCTATCTATCTATCTATCTATCTATCTATCTATCTATCTATCTATCTATCTATCTATCTATCTATCTATCTATCTATCTAGTCTATCTATCTATCTATCTATCTATCTATCTATCTATCTATCTATCTATCTATCTATCTATCTATCTATCTATCTAGCCGCCTACGTCTGGGTGCTCTCGTGATCGGCTCTTTAACTTCGTGTAAACCCAAAATGGTATGGTAGGGTAAGAGGATTTGAGGAATATTGCTGTCCGGTCAAGAAATGAATAACGTGTAAATCATTTCGTGCACAACGCCGAACCCTTTCCTCCAGACACCTGATGTACATACCCATCTGCCACGGGCCGCAGTGCACGGGTATGCGCCACATGTGGTCCACAATTTATATCAACCTAGGAACGCCGAGAACGTACAGTGGTAATTTCAATGCGAGAGCGTTAAGAAATACCGACAACACCGTCAGCGTTCGTCGGGTCAACGCTGCCGAAAATTAGCATCCCAGCAGCAACCGAACCCAAGTGTTCTGCGTGGCAGTCAGGTCCTCTACCACGGATCCACGCCAGTTCTATAAAATGCTTTGGAAAAACACCCTATGCAGGCGTAATGTTCGTGCAACGTCAATTATGGTTGTGGAGCTGGCTATCGCATTTTATAACAAATCAATAAACACTGAATATGTGCTCCTAAGATAGAGGCGTCATGTGAGGTTAGCGTCTGTGGTTACACTGTTGAATCTGCGTTTAGCAGTGTAATAAACATTACATTTGTATTCCTGTATGATTCAGCACGTTATATTGAAGCGGCGCTCGACCCCAGAGGAACACGCTAACGAAAGTTATGAATGATGTTCACAACATCGAACCGTAAATTACAGTTCGTTTAGATAAGACTGACGTATGTGATCTAACGTGGACACTGACGTTACGCAAGACCATATGTTACCCTTGAAATGCAACTGTAGTCGACGTGCCAGGTAAGATCTTGCACCGTCGCGCGAGGTTTTACCAGGTCTCCATCGTCGTGCCAGGTCTCCACCACCTGGCACGACGTGCCTGGTGGTGGAGGGCTCCCTTTGTAATACCCAGTTAGCGCCAGGGCTGCGATGAGGGCGCTGGTGGCGGTGTTTTTTGCAGGGCCGCCTGGGTAGAGTATGACGTCTATCGAAGATGGATGGCGGCGTTCGCATCTCCTGCGATCTCAGGATACAAAAAATAAATTACACCATTTCCCTCTAAAGGAGACCATGAGGCGAAGCGAAGCCGGAGCGCTTGCACAATCGCTTTCGTTGGGCATGCTACCGACCTCGCGTCGTGGAACGCGAAAAGGAACTCTACGCGCGTCTTGTCTTCCCTCTAGCGTGACCGTTAATTCTCACAGAGCGAGCGGGAAACGCGGTCGACAGGTGTGCGAGAGGGGGGCAGCGTAGGAGAGGAGAGAGAGGGGGAAGGGACGCGCATGGGCTCATCGCGGAGTTGCCCAGGAGAATTTCGGCATGTCTAGCCCGCGTTTCAGAGGAAGAGGGGAAGTGGATAGGGGTAGGGGAGAGGGAAAGTGGAGAGGAGAAGTGGAGAGACTGAGTGGAGAGAAGGGTAAGGTAGAGGAGGAGTGTGGAGAGAAGCGTAATGTAGAGGAGGAGTATGGAGAGGGTATGCGCATGCGCAGTAAGGGTGGTCACGCCGCACACCACCACCACCACACCACCACCGGTTTGAACTCCGCTATAAGGTGCTTCGCATCTAATAACAGAGCCAGACGCATTTCCGAGGAGCGTGCGGACTGATCGGTTATGGCAGGTAGCGAAGGCCAAGTACATAACTCTGCTAAACATGCTCAGGGGCTGATGGGAAATACCTCTCGATGAGACCTCGCAGATGTGTACTCCTTTTACCACTACCTCAGTCCACTACGCATGGAAAGTGATGACCTTTGGGTTAAAGAATGCCGCCAGCCCCTATCAAAGCATCATTAATGTTATATTAGCTCCGGATCGACATTACGCTTGCACATACATTGGCGATGTGGTGATATACTCTGAGAAATGGGAAGAGCACCACGAACATTTGGACGAGTTCTTGGGTCACTGGCGTAGGCAAGGCTCACGCTCAACGTAAGCGAATGTCGACGAATGTCAAATTGCTGGGACATATTGTGGGGTAAGGCAGGCGGGGCCGATCCATAGAAGGCCCGGGCAATAAGAAGATTTCGACTCTCGAAACAAAAGGATGACTTCATAGTTTCCCAGGGCTAGGCAACTAATTTAGGGACTACGTGCCCGAGTACTCGCCGACGTATTCCACAGAAATTACCTTGGAATACAGAGGCTCAGAAAGCCTTTGACAAGGTGAAAAACTGTCTAGATTGGGCGTCGTCCTTGCAAGCCTCAGAATCGGAAAATGAATTTATCCTCGCCACAGACGTATCCGACTACACTGTCAGTGCGTGCCTGGCGCAGCAGGATGTCGAGGGCAAAGAGCGCCCTTTTTCTTTCGTGAGCAAGAAGTTTTGCCAGGATCAGACACGGTGGGCCACAACAGAAAAGGAAGCTTATGCGATCATTTGGGACTAGGAAAGTTGGATGATCTTTGGGTTAAAGTCAGAGTGATTACTGACCAGAACTCGCTCAAATTACTGACTCGGGCCACTTCGCAAAGTGCGAGACTGAAACGCCGGGCGTTGGCGCTACAGAAGTGTAACTTGGAAATCGAACACAAAAAGGGGTGTCTAAACGCTAGTGGAAACGCAGTGTTACGGTTGGTGACTCCTAGCGATGACGCATAAGGGAAAAGAGAGGTAAAGGGGGATGTATGCTTTGTCAGCGCATACGTGCGACGGTGTGAAATGGGTACGAGCGACGAATAGTGCCCCGCGTGTATAGCCTGTGAACATGTGCGATTACGTGGTTGGGAGTGCGAATGTGTTGAATGCGATCGATACAACGCCACAGAATTTGAGGGGACGTGTCGGGTTCCAACTGCCGAATGCCTCCCATTTCTCCTGCCCCCGCAGGCGGTGACCCCGCGCCAATGACTACGCCCGAGACAGGATAGAGGGGGCACCCAGGTTACGAGAAAGCGGTACCATCGGCCGTCAGGGTGACGCCTGTTGGCGTCGAATTCGGCAAATTGCTGGCAGTCACAAAGGACGCGCAGGCCCACATCACCGACAAGGCCCAAATACGGCGCCGTACACGACACACGCGTCGAGTTGCAGCCGCAAGGGTTGAAGGGGCACTTGTCAGATCATCTGGGGCAACCAAAACCAGCGACAGTGGCGGTACTGTTGTACGGGTCAAATGAGGCGCGTTCCCATACCCGTCGGTACCTGACGCCGGGGCCTTGAGGCAAAAGAGGTTTGAGCGGCGGTGACGAGCCATCGATGTGCAAGAGGCGGTGGTGCATCGAGAGATTGGCTACTAGGAATTCGGGCAGGACATTTTCCACGGCGGCCAAACGGACGCTGAAGAGGCACATTTCTGCGTTCGAATTGGGCTGTAACTGTCTTTCGTGTTAGACAAGGCTGTAAAGGCATGTGTATAGCCTTGTCTGGGGGAAAAATTGTATGGGGAAGAGAAGACGCAATAAACGTTTCTATCAAATGATATCGGAGTGGTCGTTCCTTCAAGGTGCCAGCAGATGAAAGTTCTCTTCTTCGATTTCCTCGGCGGCGGCACCCAACTGCTACATTATCAGCGAGGCGAGCAGGAGAACCAATTAGAAATCAACCTATATTATGACCACTTGCGTAACAAAACCGTCAGATCGAGGCAAACATGTGTCGTGGCTGCCAGTTCACTGGCGTCGCATCTATGAAAGTGTTCGGCCTAGCATGGTCGTAAAGAAATGGTCACGCTGATGTGGGTGATTAACTGTGACTTAGCCGTTAACTGGTGCGACGCTTTATACATGGAAAGAGTCATGACCGTGTGGTATATTCATACCTCCTGTACACCCAAGATCAAATGACGCGGAAGCCAGAGACACCGACGGCACTTAATACTGCGGTCGCTTTGTCAAATTTAGTTTTAATTTCATCGAGTGCACTTACACAACCGAATGTCAGTTTGGCGCTGGACTTCAGCAGATTCGGCAGATCGCACGCCTTGTGGGAATCTGCTTCACGCGAAGCGGTCAGCGAGCAGTTCTGTGCTACATTTTTTTAGCTTTGAGCACAGCATTAGGGGGTGGATCGACGTGTTTTTGCGAGCGTATTGGTTGTGGGCGCACCGTAGCCTTACCAGGCACATCGACTACACTGGCGTTTAAAGGGTGACGTATGGTTTGACCTAACGTCAGCACTCTTAAAAATATATGGGGCTTTAACTTCCCAAACCACAATACGATTATGAGAGACACCGTAGTGGAGGGCTCCGGAAATTTCGAGCACCTGGGGGTTTTCACATGCATCTAAATCTAAGCACACGGGCCTCAAACATTTCGCCTCCATCAAAAATGCAGCTGCCGCAGCGTGGATTCGATCCCGCGACCTTCGGGTCAGCAGTCGAGCACCATAACCACCAGACCACCGTGGCGGGGCAACGTCAGCACTCTCGTTAGAGAACATACGCGAGTATTATCGAAACGAAATGCACTCTACAGCGGGTTGAGCAACGCTTGAATATAGCTTGCTGCATCAAGGAATGTAAATATATCGCTAATTAGACTGCTATAATGTGGTGCCAACACTGGAACCAGAGACGTTACCCTGACATGGGGCGCGTATAGTAGTATTTGTGTAGTGTTTATTGCTTTGTTACAATGTTATGTAGGCAGTATCCCAACCACAATTGATGTTGCACCGACATTATGCCTTCAGATAGATAGATAGATAGATAGATAGATAGATAGGTAGATAGATAGATAGATAGATAGATAGATAGATAGATAGATAGATAGATAGATAGATAGATAGATAGATAGATAGATAGATAGATAGATAGATTACCTGATATTACCTGATTACCTGATATTACCACAGCGAAGTGACGACATCTTCGGCTAACGCGCTCGCAGTCTCGCGGTGCAACGGAAATTATGGAAGCACTGCCCGAGTTTCAGGCCCTGCTATGTGTCAGTCGAAGCAGTGAACCACCAAACTCGAATATGCTAAAGCAGTGCCCTCTGCGATGGGCACATAGAAGTCGCAATTGAGCAGACGGCAATTCGCCAGCGCCAATTTGTACTGGGGATAAAACCGAAAACGACGGGAAACCAGACGCTCGCGGAGCACTGTGCCCAGTGTGCGCTCGTTTGTTTTGCTGGCGCTTGTGCTGCATGAGTTTTGCACAAACGCGACGAACGTCACAGCACTGTTTGCATCTTCGTCGCTGTCCGGTGAAATATCGACATCAAAAGAGGTTCTGTGCGAGCACGGCCGGATGACGAACAGCGAACGCATGTTTTCCCTCCACTCCGGACGTGTTCTGCTGCAGCACCCATTCTTAATTACGCCCGCACTGATGGGACGTCACCGCATCGTCCGCCGGCGCGCGCGGCACGATGGGGTGCACCACGTTCCACCGTTAATCTCAACGGGGGCATGGTGGCATGTACGTGTGTCGTGACCGGCAAACCGGACGTTCAGCACCGCACGCGTGGTAGCGAGACGAACTTACGGCACCGCAGGAGTGCACAGAAAATACCAGCATAGCTAGTGATGTCATGAGTTTAGCGAATACACTCGCCGGCAAGTGCGCTTAGCAGTGAGTGTCACAAAGCGTTACCATGTGAAAACTTGCGAGTGACACTGGCGGTGAAGTGCACTCGCTCAAAGTGCACCTAAATTGACCAGTGTTACAGGGGTATATTGCTTTCTCCTGAAGACGCGTTTTTGGTGAGGGGCGGGTGGAATGTGCCACGGCCGCAGTAGAGCGATTTGGCAGCGTTTCGCCGGGCCGTGAACGACCTTTTTCGGGTCCGAACAGCGCCTCAAGTGGAGATAACCGAAATTGACACTGGGGGTCCGTGGCCTTCGAAGTACTCCGCCACGCACCGGCAGACAATCTCAGGGGCTTGGTATTTTTCGGGACAATTCGCGAATGTGAAACACTATGTGCCGCTCAATTTGTTCATGTCGCCGCGCCGTGACCCCAAGTAAACGTGACGCGGGTCAAGTCACCACCGTTGCGCATGTGCAGGCTACTCTCCTGAAAAAGGTCTATTAGGCCATCGAACGCGGCATCCACCTGGGTTAACCTGAAGAAGAAAGATGCAAAAAATAACGAGCAAAACTTTATGAGAGTTTCGCACTAGTGGTACCAAGCCTGAAAGAAACGCGGAGGAGAAGAAAAAAAAATAAAACGATATAGTTTGTTGGCAAGGCGAGATTCGAACCCGAGTACCCACAGTATGAATGAGAGCGTCGTAGCCGTCAGATTCTACAGGACTTTTCTTTTTTTATTACCAATCTCGGCTATCCAGTTACGCTTGCGGACAATCATTTATGGGAACCATACTATTGTAGTGCAATGGGCAAGGTAACGAGAAAGAGATAGAGAGAGAGAGAAAAGAAAGAAACAGAAACAAGAGAAAGAAAGAAAGAGAAAGAATAGAGAGGCTGAACTTGGCTTTCCTACCGGACTTTTGTTTCTTTATTACCAATTTCGGCTATTCAGGCACGCTAGCGGACAATCATTTATGGTAACCATAATATCGTAGTGCAATGGGCAAGGTAACGAGGAACAGAGAGGAGAAAAGAAGAAATAGAAACAGGAGAAAGAAAGAAAGAGAAAAAAATAGAGAGAGGCTGAACTTGGCTTTCCTAGGCTTAACTAGCCCTTCCCTACGGTCGTGTGGCAATATATAGGCTTAACCTGTTATATCAAGGCTATGCTTGGCTAGTATGCTAAGGAAGGCCTCCAAGCTCCTCTGTTCCTATCAGGCTTGGCACCCCCAGTACGGAGATGCCCCAATTATTTTTGTCATTTTATTTTTGTTTCTTCAGACTTCCGAGGGAGTAACACGCATGGGTCCAAAATAAGAGCAGGGAACCATTTTAAAATCTGCTTACTATTTTGACGTCACCATTTACTGTATGAGATGAGCAAACAAAAAGTGCTCACGAGTGTATTTTTATGATTGAGGGATAAATATTGCAAGAATGCTTAAGCCCTCGACGAGAGCGATCTCGTCGATTGGTGCTGCAATATTGCTTAACGGAATGCTTCTTACGCCAGTTTTAAAGCTCTCTGATTACTATGCGAAACTGTATGCGCGACGAAAGCCCAAGAGCTGTTTTGTATACCGTACGCGTAGTGGTTTAGAAGCAGTTCCTCTGGGGCGCCAAAGACGTTGGTCCCATTGGTCTCTAGCTTTCGTGGTGACACACTGCGCACGAACTGGCGCGGCCTCCACCTCGTCGCTAGCTAGCCCGTCGTGACACGGCTGCATTATGCACCATGCATCCGATAAGGGACAGCGCCACCACAGGCTTACGTCACCGACGGTGGCTATAAATCCAAGCTGCCACGCTCGGAAGTTATAATTCCTTCGCTAACTGTTCGAACACCGCGTCGCCATGCTCGTCCCGCAGCTGCTACTACGCTAAAAAACAGCCGTTATGCCTTACGTTGGGATGAGTCCTTCCGTCGCACGGCATCCCCCATCTGGTGACCAGGAAACTGAGCAAACCGCACCGCCATGGCCGGCCCAGAATCCCGCATCGCTCTGCGCCAGCAAGTGTAACAACTTCAACAGGAACTGCAGACCCAGTAATACAAGCATTCTTGCAGCATATCCACAACCGAGGCCGTGCATGCCGGCTCCGCTGAAGACGTCAGAGCTCCTACAGAAGGCATTCCGCACGCTGCCTACTGGCGTGTCACTGTCAGGCTTCCACCGTTTTCGCTGCACTCGCCCGAGGTCTGGTTCGCCCAGGTCGAAGCCCAGTTCTCCGTGGCACGCATCATCATGCCAACAAGGTCCGGAATATCCTTGCCAACCCACCAACGGCCACCCTTTATGAACACCTGAAGACTGCACTTATCCGCCGCCTGTCGCTCTCCGAAGAACAGAAGATACGACAACTTAAGTATGCAGAGCTTGCTGAGCGCAAACCTTCGCAGCTCCTGCGTCACATGCGTGCGCTCGTGGGTAATATGCAAATCCAGGATTCTTTCCTTCGAGCGCTTTAGCTCCAACGACTCCCACCGCACGTCCAGGCAATTCTGCAGGATCAGGCTGGGCTAACTCTCTACGAACATGCGGAGATTGCTGATCGCGCCAGCGAGGCCTCCTTGCCACAGTTGTTGCCCACCATCCAGGCTGTAGCTGCACCGCTGAACGCCACAGAGCTTGCGCGCCGTATCGACGACATCGATCGACAGCTCACCTCCATTCAACAACGCCTGGGTGAACGTCTTCCGATGCAACAACGCCGCCCCTTGCAAAGCCGCGACCGTAACGCCACTTCATCGCCGCAACCTCATAACGACGGGCCGTGTTACTACCACCGACGCTTCGGGGACTAAGCCTGTCAATGTCGACCACCTTGTTCCGTGGGACATGCGGAAAACACCAACAGGAGCTCGTAGAGACGGCCGAAAGCAGCCAACCCGGAGGCCGTCGCATCTTCGTCACGGACCAAATCACGAAGTAGTGTTTCCACAGCTGTTCCGACATTTGCTGCTACACGCGATCCTATCTTGAAGGTCCTCGTCCGCCTACGTCGTTCGCGCTCAGTGCGTCAAACCGCTCCACAATCAAGCCGTACGCGTCGCTCCGCCTCTACAAGCAGCTCAGAAACTTACGCCATGACCTTCACTGAAGCTTTGTCATCGCTGACGTCGCCGAGCCAATCATCGGCTCTGACTTTCTGGCTCACTACAGCCTCCTTCCGGACTACCGCAACGACCTCCTCATCGACGCGACAACGGGACATTCCACACCAGGCCTCTGAACGACCGCCCAACAACCAAGCATCAAGGTACTCAGTGTTGACTATCACTCACCGTACCACGCCGTCCTCGCCGAATTTCCCGGATTGACGCGCCCCAGCGGACTGCTTGCAAAGTGCAGCACACTACCGTGCACTAGATCCGGACCACTTCAGCCCCCCGGTTTTCTGCCGCGCCCGTCGCCTTGCCCCGGACCGCATGCGCATATCCACACCAGTGTTCAAGGCCATGCTCCGCGAAGGAATCGCCCGCCGCTCTGACAGTCCATGGGCTTCGCCACTCCATCTTGTTCCGAAGAAGACCGAAGGCTGGCGGCCCTGCGGGGACTACCGTGCCCTCAACGCGTGCACCATCCCGGACAGGTACCCCGTCCACCACATACAGGACTTCGCCCATCGCACTGATGGCTGCCACGTGTTATCCGTGCACGACTTTTTGAAGGCCTACAGCCTACACAGAGGTTCCCGTCAATCTGGATGACGTCCCGAAAACGGCAATCATTAACCCCTTTGGCTTGTTCGAGTTTCCCTTCATCAGCTTCGGCCTGAGGAACGTTGTCACACCTTTCAGCGCTTCATGGACGAAGTCGTCTGCGGCCTCGATTTCCGCTTCGTTTACCTTGACAATACTGGTATCTTCCCGCGACGCCGACGAGCACCACAAGCACCTTCGTCTGCTGTTCCAACGCCTCGATGAGCACGGTATGCTCGTCAATACCCTAAAAAGCACGCTAGATGCTTCCGTCGTCCGCATCCTCGTGCACTAAGTTTCATCTGAGGGAACTGGGCCCTTGCCCCAAAGCATCTCGTCACTAGCTAGCCCGGCGTGACACGGCTGCAGGCTGCACCACGCCTCCGATAAGGGACAGCGCCATCGCAGCGTCAGTGCAGGCTTAAGTCACCGACGGTGGCTTTAAACCCAAGCTGCCAATTTCGGAAGTTATAATTTCTTCGCTAACCGTTCGATGGTAGCGTCGGTACGCTCGCTCTGCTGCTGCTACTACGCTAATAAACATTCGTTATGTTTTATGTTGGGATGCATCCTTCCGTCGACAAGGCTGCCGCACTCTGTATATATTACCTGGCATCAGGTTCCACCGTTATATTGAATATCACACCCTAGCCTAAAATTGAGATACCATAGTTTTTTAGTGATTTCGAGAGATCAACTATTCCTTAGCACAGAGGGAATGTGATCAAGATAACTAATATATATTCCACGTAACGCTTTGATATTGTAACGTGGTACCAAAAAGGCTTCTTCGGAAGAAAACTAGGTACAGCTTGCAGATCGGACTACACTGTATAAGAGAGGGCGATGCGCTTTATGTTCAAGTTGTACTGCTCGCGAAGAAAATCATGAGTTTTTTCGTCTCTGGAAATGTTGTGACTAAACGTAGGAGGACATCTAAAAATTTTTGGTGGGCTAAATTTAGTCTGACAAATTAAACTCGAATTTCGCGCGTCATTGGTTTCATTACGGTCGCTACAAATATCATTGAATTTCGCTACTGAGTAATATTACCATATTTGGGACCATCTGGGATGAAGCTATATCTTAGAGAATATACATGTAAACTTTTGCTATCTTTTTATGCCTAGGCTTGCACGCTGAAAGCAGTAGAAGAAGAAACATGTCTTGTAAGTGAAGAACATCGCTATCAGAGTGCTAGGAATGGCAATAAAATACAACTATTCGACCAATACTATACATACAATAATATACAATGTCCATGTTTTCAACGAGATCATGTCTTTTGTAGTACCACCATTGGCAGAGCAGTCTTCCTAAAACCGCATGGCTACTTTTTGGTGTATTGTTCTTTTTAGCATCCTCGTAAGCCTGACTTTCCCTCACACAAACGAAAAGATTAGTGTGTATATGGTTACAAGGTAGTAGAATGATTTGACGGCAGACACAGCACTTACTGTGAGGCAACGGTAAACTGAATCCCCCATCTCCCGCTTCTATAAACATTCCACGCAGGGGGATCACCTCGCCATTTCTGCATGCCTTAGCGGCGCAAATTATCAACTGTATCTTGTTAGAGACATGTCGAAATTACATGGGCGGCTAGGGCTTAAACAAACAGTCAGTTGCCCGCTAGAAGCAAAACACATTTGCAATTTTCTTAGCGCCCCTCAATGCGGATTCAGCCTTCCGCCGTTCCACTTCCCCCAAAGCAAATTGGAAAGTGACCTCTTTTCGAGTGGTACGCGTGCTGGGCGGTCAAGCCACATAACGCGCAATAGCCGAGTGCTGCGAGCAGCCAGAGTTAGGAAGCGGCGAAAGTTGTCTTTTAGTGCGAAGTGGTGTTTCTGACAAAAGTCAGGATAGTTTAGGACACATTGATATTTTTTAACCACAAGGCATCCGAAAAAAATTTCAGGGGCTCATGCGTCATAAAGCGCGCCTCCCCCCATCCCACTTTTTTCTTACGGTCGACGCTTTCGCTCAAGACAAAAAATTCTCCGTGCGGGCTCATTCAGTGTTTTATTGCGCATTCTATTATCTGGTGTTATTCCCGATATTATTATTATATTCATGTATTCCAATGCATTTTGGGACTGGATTACCGGGAGTTCTAAAAGCATTCTACCTACACTACACACAGAAAATGATTAACCATGCATTTCCTTTCAATGTACGGGTGCGCTGATTCGAAATCTCGAGCTATAAATGGCACTTACCAAAACTCAAGCCCAGGTGAGTTGCCTGCAGGCCAAACAGCAAGTGCATCTCTGCATGGTTTCTGGCAGCTAGGATACAATAGCAGATATTACATATCAAGGTATCATCATGCAACCCACACGCACATATATATATATATATATATTATTGTCTGGTAGTGCTCATTATTATTCTATATATATTCCCAGCACCTCCACCACTTTGTTAAGACGTTTATTGACGGCGAGATTGACGGCGACGATGCACAACGACAGAGCGCAGACTCGCAGACTCTCACGAGCACGAGCACGAGGGGCGTGCTCCCCGAGAATAGGCGAAGAGGGTGACCAACTAGAAGGCGCTTGAGAGGACGACCCATTAGAGCGTTCCAATGCTTCTCTACAATATATATATATATATATATATATATATATATATATATATATATATATATATATATATATATATATATATATATTGCCCCGGTAGCTCAGTGATCTTTTCGTCCACTTTTCTTTCATTATCTATCTATCTATATATATATATATATATATATATATGTATATATATATATATATATATATATATATATATATATATATATATACTGGGTGTTTTAAGAAACCTGTCCGACAATCCTCAAAAATTAAGAAAACACGATTATTGCTCGCTGCCTTACCACTTCGTCTCTCAGTAGCGGCAGGCATCTTAAGATGGTTGGAGACGTCATTTGGGGCAGTAATGCAGAAAGTTTACTTAACTTACTTGCATCTTGATTACTGGAGTTAGGCGGTAACATCGGTAATCTAACCGAACGGCTAAGCTGCAACCTAACCACTGATGAGCGCAACAAGCTGATGACCACCATATTGTCACTGTTCAAATGCGTGCTGTAATGGCAAGTGCAGCCCACACACTAACACAACGAAGTCGGTTGGTGGTTGATATCACGACGCTCACTTTTTCTGGAGGTCTCAGAACTATATGGCTGTAGCGCTATTTGACGTTGCGGTTTCGGTTTCGCAGCTGAATTTGGTTGAACTTCATTATTTCGCAATTGTTACTAGAGGCGAAAGTCTTCCCGCAAAGCAGCCCATCAAAGCGAACATGTTGTGTAAGGGCGCGTGCTGAGAAGCGAAGTTCGGAAACCTAATGAGAGACCGATGCGAACCGTGCCTAATAACGCTTTCGCGCTTCAATCTTAAAAAGAAAGGTTAGGCATGTTCTAAGGCTTCGGTTGGACGCAGTGTTCGTCCACTACAAGGATATTCAATTTCCAGTAAAGTGATAATGGCTCTGTGTCCACATGTAATAAGTGCACTGTGTACACAGACTTTGTCCACATGTTGCTTCTTTTCCACTTAACATGGCGCGACTTTGTCTACTCGTACACTCAAGTGATCGCAGAACGCCAGTACGTGTAGTGGAAATGTCCAATGGTATTTTCCAAATTACTTATGTTACATGTCCTTGCACGTGCGACGTTTACGAAATTCAACAATTATTGCTAACCGCTGGAACGAAGAAGGTACTACGTGAGTCGAGGCGCGCGAGCTGTGAGTTCACGTCGTCCTTATTACGTTCTGGTGAATAAAAAAAATTAAAAGCGGTGTTCGCCTGACCCGGCCTGATACCACATGACAACCCGCGTTCCTCGATGACCGACGTGCGCGAGCTACGCATTAACTTCATGTTTGTGGCATTTTTGTGACCACAAATGAAAAAAGCGCCGCTACCGCTGTAAAAATGCATAGCAAAGAAGCCGTGGCAGATGGCTTTCGCTTCCAAGGTGTCCTAGGCGAATGCATAACCGATCATCTACATTTTTTGTTTCTTTTCATATAACATTCCTTCGTTGCATGCGCTCTAATATTCACGAAAAGATTAACACAACGACGGAAATATTCACGAAATGCATGTCATGACGAAGAGTGCTGTGTTAAAGATAATTGTAGTGAGGTAGACATGTCGGTGGCGTTCAGGCCATTTTTTGAAAGGGCAGAAACCGAACCGGGGTGGCAGTGACTGCACAGTCCAGCAAGAACGGTTCTCTCTGGCCCGCCCCACGAACTCATGGCATGAGCTCCGTGAGAGGCGTGGCCTGCCCGATAGGGCACTGTCCCAGTGCCATACATGATTATTGGATCACTGTGGCGCTGGGTACTGGGACGCTGGCACGCTGCACGAGGCACACTGGATGCTGGCGCGCTGCTCACTGGCACACCCGTTACGGCCCGAAATCAGGCTTTTCAATTGTTTTTAAAACTGTGGTCATGCCCAGATCGTAATGAGGGCGGAAACACGAGAACTGCGACAAGAAAAAAAAACGCCTAAAAACGAAAAAGAACTAACAAGCTGGTGAACCACCTCGACGCACGTACATTCTGTGTCTGACACGTTACCACTACGCCACACCTGGAAGACGAGAGTCATCCTCTTATTTCTTCTTGTTGTAACTACTTCCGGTAGCAAGTATTTTGATGTCTCTTGTTTAGAAACAGAGATTTCAGTCTCTTCGTGCTCGTCAGAACCTAACAGAGGACAGTTAATTTGCTTGTTATGTGCTGCCTAGGATGAGAACGTCTATCTCGCACGGTTTGCCGCAAAAAATATTAGCGTAACCGCAGATATATTGCGGCGATCGCACTGAATCGCTAAGCAGTTAGTTATACGTATGAAAAAAACAATGTTTATCTGAACTGCACACGGAACACTTTAGTTTTTTCACTAGTTTGAACAAATTTTCCATCCTCTTTGTTTACGTTCCGCGTAATGTACTGCCGTAGCATTTCACCCTAGCCGAACCAACAGTTAGGCATAGAGCTGTACTACGTGTGCCACGATCGCTGTGAAGAACGTGGATATTCAATTACAAAGAATCTAATAACCGTTAAAATGAGTTCCGATAATACCTGACTGAAGCGAGGCCATATTTGCACCTTCGATTACACGAAGCAGAAGCGAAAATGCCGAGATTGAGCGTTACATTGGCTTACTGTTGCCGGTTGGTGCGGGTTTCAGCGGTATGAGTTCATATGGAAGGACTGACTGGTAGAGTAGGTCGATGTTATTGTCAGACAAATACTAATTTCATATTGTGTTGCGAAAGAAAAGTTCTTTAGATGCAGTTATATGAACTACATTCACGACACTCGACCACACACTTCAGAGAAAGCGCGCTCGCTCGACAGATGATTGCTTTAGCGTATACGTACATCCTTCGTTTAACTAAAGCTAAAGCTACATATGTGTAGCACGCATGATATAATACTATTTTGAAAATATTTCATAAGTTTTTCTTTCGACTTCTCGCGACCCAATACCAAATCTTATGTCAACTCCTCCCAGCGCGCCCAGTTTTTTCCAATGTGCTGACAGTGTTGCCACTGCACGAGCAGACATTGTACTGCGTGCCCACTGCCTCCCAGTGCGCTGTAAGACACTGGGCCACTGGGTACAGTATTCCCAGTCTTTCAGCGCACTGGGCGGCACTGACCACGGCTTGCAGTCTGTCTCAGTGCCTCCCAGCGCGCTGTAGTACACTTGGGCATACTGTACAGGGTTTTCAGTGCCACGCAGTGCCTTTCAGCGCACTGCGTGGCACTGGAAACGCTGTTTTCTCCGATAGGGTGGTGGAGGCAACAATATCATTATGAGGATGATATTGATGAGCGCCCACGCTATAGCTCCTGCCTGAGGTCCCAGCTTCCCCTGCGTCGCAAGCAGAGGTAGCACCCTGCCCGCAGCCCTCACTTGACCAAGAGCTGAATCCCTCGCCTGTGACTCGTTCTGCCTCCTGTCCGACCACAATCGCATCCGTTCCTGCGCCCGAACACCACGAAGAGGTAGAATACGTTTCAAATGCACTCGACCAGCTGTCCGAGATGTGCGTAACTTCGGAGTCCTCGACAGGCTTCATCATACGTCCCCGCCATGCGCACGTCTTCCGTGACCTCGACGGTTCTCGACACCTCTGAAACGTCAGTCTCCACGACGGCTACCGTACCACGTGCTATGGAGTCTGCCACGAACGTCGCCTCAACCGCCATTCGTCGACAGATTGCGGAGGCATCACCGTCCATGTCTATAAACCTCGACAGCGTATGCGTCTTGCCAGCCGCGACGAGCATTGTCCTTAATGTCTACCGCAGCAGAAGTTCCTGCACGTAACCACCTACGACCGAACTTCAGAGATGCTGCTTCCATGACTGAAACACCCAAGCACGAAATGGATGCTAGAGCAGCCCCCGAATGTCACCCGAGTCCGACAGGGAGATAACCAGAATGCTACCCCACGTACAAGGTCTGTTTCACCACCTTCCAGAGGTGTTTCCACGAGTAGAGGCTGCTTGCCGACCCTACTCGGGAGTACATACCTGCTGGGTTCCACCACATTCATCCTCCCGTGCGCATGACACGGGACACGAACCGCCAAACATGTAACCAGAATCCAGGCGCGTTGTATCGCAACGCGCGGATCCCGCACGGGACTCAACAGTTAAGAAATCACCGCACTCAGCGGGAAGCCGAGCCACAGCGTTCAACCCACCATTTTCACTGCCACGAGGTGCGGCCATCTCCCTCGAGACGCCCCAATAGTATGGTAATCGCCCTTCACGCGTCGTCCAGCGAAGCATACACGCTTGTGCCAGTATTCTGCACTACGCAACGACACAGCTGACGTTGCCCCGTTACCGACGACCACATGAGAAATGCTGACACTTCACTTAGCATCATCGTACGAACCGTCCGGCACAAGTGTTTGGCTCCAACTCAACGTGCCACACTTCTGTCACTAGCGTCCGCATTGCGTGGGCAGTTACTCTGCAGCGCGACACTTGATTTTTTTGCCGTCGACGCCAATGTCACCTATCCTCTAGCTCTAGTGGCTTTGACGGCACTGCATCGTGATGACACCTGTACCAGCGTGTGCGAAGCGGTCTCCTTCGTCGACATTGTATGTGCAGTGGTCGCAGTTGTACCCAGTCAACTTCCTTGCTTCCACACCGACGTGTGTATTGCATCGCCTCTCCCAACGGCGTCCAACTGTCGCCATCCTCGGCCGCAGGGCAGCTTCTAGGACCGCCCGCCAGAGACATATTGGCCCCCCGATGGTCTGTTCACGTTGCCGAACTGGATTTGCGACGAACTCTTTTCTATCTCGCGTGAAAATCCCGCTTTATATACACCCCCTAGTTTTCGTTATCGGTTCATTTCTGCAGGGGGGAGTAATCTGTAGGGTCATCGTCCTCGCCAATCATGATCATCTTTGCCAGCCTGGAGGCCGAAACCACCGCCGGGTCGCTTCTGTTTCTGCCCTTTGGATTAGGCGGGATGCGGGGCTAAAAACACGATTTTCGGAAAAAATATGCGCTCTCAAATTTGAGCTGTGTTGAATGAATGGTTCACTAAAAAACATGCTCACCAAGTTTGGTTCCATCTGTACAACACAAAAATATTTAAGATATTTTTTACGACAGTATGGCGCGAATTTACTGGAGACAGCGTGTTTTCAATACCCCTGTCAAGACGCGGCTGCAAAGCGGGCATGAATTCGAACGCTAAGTGAATGCCCGTGTTAGATTGCTTGTTTTTCGCGCTTTTTTGTCGCACAAAAACCTTTTCTGTATATTTGGAGCCGAAGAATTGATGTCTGGGGAAGTTGGAATTGGTTGGAACAAGGACAAAACAAAAACTACACACCACAGAGCGCCTTCTCGCAACTAACATGATTAGAAAGAACGTTCACCATTTAAACTTTCACCAAGTATCTCGTGCTCTTACATCATTGATAGCCGAAAGGATACATAAGCATGTGTTGCTGTAAAGATTACAAACGTTACAAAACGATGACTGAATGTACACCCTTTTGTCTGTTATGAAAGGATTGATGTGTTGAGCTGTTTATTGGACGGCACTCGGCGACAATGTGCTATGGCGACAGTCAAGGTAAAAGCACGGGCTCCGAGAGCGAGCGGCGTTTAGAAGAGGACGACCCACTAGGAACAGCTAGAGAGCGCAACGATTGGACAGTACCAATTGCTTCGCCACAATTACCCCGAGTACAAAAAAGGGAGCCATCCGGCGACCTAACAGCTTGTCACTAAGAGTGGGTCATAGTAGGCCTGGAGGCACTCCACGTTGACTATGGCGCGCCCTCGACGGCGCATGTCCGAAGCTGGTTCGATGGGTTCGATCAGGTAGTTGACCGAGGATGTGCGCTCGACGACCCGGTAGGGGCATTTGTATTTCGGCAGTAGTTTTGAAGAGAGGCACTTGTAGTGGTAGGGACTGAGATACATACGAGCGCTCCGAGGAGGAACGTGGACTGAAAATTGGTGGTGCCACCGCGAAGGCTCTTCTGCCGCTCTTGTTCGTGCGTTGTAAAGGTCTTTGCAAGCACGCGACACTCTTCAGCAACCCTGGCTGTGTGAGAAATACGCGCACAATCAGATAGATCCAGCTTCTACGGTAGTATCGTGGCAATGGTGTGCGACGGGTACCTTCCGTACAACAGGAAGAAGGGTGCAAAACCAGCAGTGCTCTGAGGGGCGGTATTATAGGCGTATGTGACGAAGGGCAGAATGGCATCCCAATTTGTGTGATCGTTGGCGACGTACATTGAGAGCATGTCGCCAAGCGTGCTGTTAAAGTGTTTGGTTAGGCCATTGGTCTGCGGGTGGCAAGCAGTAGTTTTGCGCTGAACATCATGGCACTCTTTGAGAATGGCTTCGACGACTTCCGACAAGAAGACACGGCCTCGATCGCAGAGAGGCTCCTGGGGTAGATCGTGACGCAACATGAGTCGTTGTAGCAGGGAGGAAGCAACATCGCGCATTGTAGCCGCTGGGAGGGCAGCGGTTTCGGCGTATCGCGTTCGTTGGTCAACGGCGGCGATGGCCCAACGGTTACCAGCCGACTTTAGAGGAAGTGGTCCATACAAATCGATGGCCACGCGCCTAAATGGACAATTAGGGCAAGGTAATGGTTGTAGACCGACTGGTGACACGTGAGTTGAAGGTTTTCGGCGTTGGCAATCGAGGCAGGGGCAGGCGAACTTCTGCACGTAGCGTCAGGAGTATCGTACTTGAATGCGGTGGTAAGTTTCGGATACCCCAGAGTGCGCGTATTGCGGATCAGAGTGGAAGGACTCGCATATTTCACCACGCAGACTACAGGGTATCACAAGTAGCCACTGGCGGCCATCGGCGCTGTAATTGCGTCGGCGGAGTAGGTCGTCACGAATGGCTAAAGGGTGGGCTTGAAGACGCACCGCGCGAGTGGTTGGTATTGCCGACGGATAAGTGAGCAAGTATATCAGCGAGGCGATCCAATTATCCTTGCGCTGCTCGGTAGCGATGGTGTGAACGTCGATGGAAGAAACAGCAATGCGAGATACTGAGCAGGAGGCATTGTCGTCAGGCAAGGGGGAGCGCGAGAGAGCGTCGGCGTCAGCATGCTGGCGTCCGTTGCGGTACAGCACGCGGATGTCTTAGTCTCGCAGGCGAAGTGCCCAGCGGGCGAGACGGCCCGAGAGATCCTTCAATGATGACAGCCAGCATAGTGCATGATGATCGGTGACGACATCATAGGGGAGACCATACAAATAACGTCGGAATTTTGTAATGGCCCAAATGATCGCCAGGTACTCTTGTTCCGTGACGGTGTAATTGGTCTCGGCTCTAGTAAGCGTACGACTTGCGTATGCTACGACATATTCGGGGAACCCTGGTTTGCGCTGCGCAAGAACAGCGCTGAGGCCCACACCACTGGCCTCCGCGTGTACCTCCGTTGGAGCCGTAGGGTCGTAGTGGCGTAATATGGGAGGAGACGTCAGCAAACGACGGAGCTTTGCGAACCCGTCGTCGCATTCGGACGACCACGAATATAGGGCCCCGTTACTGCCAAGGAGCTTCGTCAGCGGCGATGTGATGGTGGCAAAGTTGCGAATGAAACGTCGAAAATATAAGCACAGTCCTACCAAACTGCGCAGCTCATTGATGGACGTAGGTATGGGAAATTCGGCCACGGCCCGAAGCTTTGCCGTATCGGGAAGCATTCCGTCCTTGGACATGACGTAGCCTAGGATTGTCAGCTGCCGTGCTGCAAGTCGGCACTTCTTCAAATTCAGTTGGATGCCGGCGTTGCTCATACGCGTCAAAACATGCCGCATACGTTGAAGATGCGTGGAGAAGTCCGGAGCGAAAACGTAGACGTCGTCCAGATAACAGAAGCACGTGTGCCATTTCAAATTGCGCAGAACGGTGTCCATCATGCGCTCGACTGTCGCGGGCGCATTGCACAGACCAAACGGCATGACGTTGAACTCGTACAGGCCGTCGGGCGTGACAAAGGCTCTCTTCGGTCGAGATCAGCCATGGCTACTTGCCAGTACCCCGAGCGACTGGTCCCGTGCAGCGGGTTGGGAGTCCCCAAGCGTTGTAAGCTTCGTAACTGCGGCGCTGTAACACCACCACGAAGCCCGCCTGTACCCATTGGAAACCGGTGGGTGACCGGCCGGCACCGGGGATCGAACCCGGTACCTCCCGCAGTGGAAGCTGACTCCCAAGCGTTTCGCTACCCCGAGCGCAAATCGAGAGACGAAAAGTATTCTGCTCCTTGGAGGCTGTCAATCGCGTCGTCGATTCGCGGCAGCGGATAAAAATCCTTTCCAGTGATCTTGTTGAGCCTTAGGTAGTCCACAAAGAATCGCACAGAACCGTCCTTCTTGGCAACGACAACAACAGGAGACGCCCGTGGGCTGTCCGAGGGTCGAATAACGTCGCATCGTATCATATCG
Source organism: Rhipicephalus sanguineus (assembly GCF_013339695.2). Taxonomy (NCBI): domain Eukaryota; kingdom Metazoa; phylum Arthropoda; class Arachnida; order Ixodida; family Ixodidae; genus Rhipicephalus; species Rhipicephalus sanguineus. The sequence goes on from NC_051177.1 coordinate 134,183,410, forward strand.
TCGACTTGCTCATTAATTATCCGACGTTCTGTGGGAGACACGCAATGTGGAAGTTGCCGCAGTGGTGATTGGGCGCCAGTGTCGATGCGATGCGTAACAGCGGACGTGTGGCCGAGAGGAGTTTGCCGGACATCGAAAGATGAACGAAATTCTTCCAACAGGCAGATGCTGGGAACGCTGGATCGACGTAAGGTTGTCAGCAATGGAGGGAACAAATACATCCGCGAGTGATGAATCAGACGTGGAAACGGCACTGATGGTACGGGAACTGGTGCAGCGTGAGTCATCGGGTGCGTGCGGAACTTGTGCGTCTTCGAGGGGCTCCACTCTGCCGAGACATTCCCCTCGCACCAACGTAACGATGTGCGGGGATGGATTGGTAACAAAGATAGCGGTGCTACCCTGAGCGACTTGCATGGTCGCGAAAGGTACCAGCAACCCTTTTCTAGTGCAAACCCGGTTAGATGGCGAAATGAGCTTACAGTTTGATAGCGTCGCAGCCCTTGCCTCGTGGACTGCGACGACTAGTTTTGTTGCTCTCGAGCGTCGGATTGTGGCCGCGTTGGTGACAGTGAGCGACGTCGTGGAGACGGAGAGCGGCGAGTGAATAGCTGGGCGTGACGTCGGTGACATAGGCGGGTCGTAGAATGCACGGCTGGACTGGCTGGTGGCGGGTGACGCGCCTCGAGGCGGCTGCAGGCGATGGCAGTAACGTGCCCAGTGACCGCCATAGCCGCATGCAAAGCAGATGGGCCGACTGTCGGGTGTGCGCCATCGGTTCGCCGGGGCAGGTTCCGCCCATGTAGCAGGATGCGATTAAAGGAGCGGCTGCTGTAATGACTGCACGATGGGTTGCAGTCGGGGCCTGGGGATGACTACAGCATACGTAGCCGGCACGCCCGCTTCGAAGGACGGAGGTCTAGCGCGGCTTCGGCGTACCTCAATGATGCAGCCGCAGGGATTGCCTGGTGCGTCCTGGCGACAACTTGAGCCTAACTCTGTGGCGCAGGAGCTGGAGGTTGCTGGTGGTACTCAGGCATCGCCTCCGCAATTTCCTGCTCAATCGCTCGGCGGAGGGGAGGAAGAAGGGTCGTCGACGACTGTTGATCGTGCGGCGGGTGTGCGAAGGCCAGTAGAGAGAACTGGCGTGCGATTTCCTCGCGCACGAATGACTTCACTTCTGCCAGCAGCGTGGCCTGGTCAGGTATGCCCGCCAAGCCAGCAAGCCCTTCGTCGCGTGATGGAGAGCGACGGGTCATCGAACGTTGCCGGCGGAGCTCCTCGTAGATCTGGCACAGTGTTATGACCTGGGCCACGGTGGAAGGGTATTGGGAGAGCAGCATGGTGAAGGCAGCGTCGTCAGAGCCCTTTATAATGTTCCGGATATTGTCAGACTTGGACGTGGTGCCGTTGGCTTTCTTACAAAAGTCCAGGACGTCTTCGATATAACTGGTGAAAGATTCACCGGCCTGCTGAGCTCGTTCCCGAAAGGGCTGTTCTGCTTATAGCTTACGAACTGCAGGGCGGCCAAAAACGTTGATGACGGCGGTCTTGAAGTCCGACCAAGTCCCAAAATCGGACGCGTGGTTGTTGTACCACAAGCTTGCTACTCCCGCGAGGTAGAAGACCAAGTTGCTCAACTTGCTTGCGTGGAGAGTGCTGCGCAGGCAGCACTCTCCACCAATTTGTTAAGTTGTTTATTGGACGGCACTCGGCGGCAATACGCTATGGCGACAGTCAAAGCAAAAGCACGGGCTTTTGCTTTGACTGTCGGACGAAGAAGAGGACGACCCACTAGGAGCAGCTGTAGAGCGCAACCGTTAAACAGTACCAATCGCTTCGCCACAGAGGAAACACATTTTATCGTCATGCAATGCTATTGTTGCCATGCTTACGCAGACATTGCCTTTTTTGTTAATGTGAAGGGCCTCAACAATTTCTCTAGTAGCTTGGTTGTTATACTTGAAAATACAAATGTGTCATGAAAGTTGGGAGTGCATCCGTGTTGTGCACAGTGTCGAGCAACGTGCGAGTATGCACTGCCGTCCAATGAACGCTTGTGTTCGGACAGCCTTGCATTGAGGCAACGACCAGTTTGTCCAGTGTAAACATGACCGCAGGAAAAAGGAAGCTGGTATAAAAGTCCCATTGCGCAAGCCACAAACGGTGACTTGTGCCTTACCGTATATATATATATATATATATATATATATATATATATATATATATATATATATATATATATATAATATATATATATATATATATATATATATATACACACACACATATATATATATATAGAGAGAGAGAGAAAGAGAGAACTTCATTCGCACTCAATTTGATGCGATCCTTGATATACAGAGGAAGAATTTGGTTAGTAGTGTACAATAACATTAGAGAAAAAGTACAGTCAATTCTACGTAGCATACACTGGGACAACCACACATATACGTGCCCTGCGTGTAATATTATTGCAAGCAACACGTTTTATACATTACCTACACAATTTTACCTTCACGAAAACTTCAGCGCAAACCAGGATGGATGGTTAAAGTAAAAGCGAGAAAAGCCCAGCGCCACTGCTTGTCTCATCGAGAACGTCTAGAGGCTTCTCACTAATAATAGCGTTTTTTTAATGTAGGCAACAATGACTGCACGTTTGCTTTTCCGTAATTACTAATACACGTTTTTCGCAGATATTTGGGTTAAATAATAATAATATCTTGGGTGTAACGTCCCAAAACAACGATATTATTATGAGAGGCGCGTATATTTAGGTTTGCGTATCTTATATTTTGCCTTGTTTGATCGTCAAAATGTTGTTTCTGGTGCATTGATGTTAATACTAATATTATTATATAAGTATTATTGTTAACACGTGAAGCACAAGTTATTTTTAGGTCAGAATGTGTGGTATTAGGGGTGCAGTACATTCTTTATTCTCATCGTATTTGTATTTGCAACTTTCCTTGGAGTGTGCGAACATCAAACAGAAAATAGTGCCATTATAAAAGACAAGAAAGGCCAAGCAGGATAAAACAAAAAAAAAAAACCAGCGCTGAACAGCGCTGGTCCTGTTTGGTCTTTCTCTTGATTGTATTGCACTGTTTTCTACTTTGCTTGGAAGGCCCTCCGGCCTCTAAAAAATGCCTATGGAAACCATGTAATCGCAAGATTTCTTATGAAACAATATGGGTGATTATTACGTAAAAATGCCCTGCATTTTTTTTCCTTCCGCATTGGTCGTTAGCTGTTACTGATTGGTCAAAATATCCTGGGTCATACACGCGGCAGCTGCTTGTAACGCGATGCAACAAATGGCCCCAAAATTGTTCTCTGCGTAATGACCACTCACGCATGACTACATCAAAAATAAGAAAGTATGCTAGCTTTATTACGCTATATTTTTGGTCATTTGGTTTTTCGCCGTTCGTAACAAATTTTCAGCGTGCCTAGAAATCGCGTGCTTGTTACGCGACGTCACAAATCTGTGAAATTTCATCGTGTCAAAATGACGTGCGCACACTAAACAGCGCATTACATGTTTAGGTTACAATACCTAAACATTTTTTTTTGGAATAGCCGGACAGTGTCTCATTTTGAATGCAATTAAGGAAGGCTGCCCACCAATCACATTGGAAGCGGCTACTTATAGCAGCTGGCGGAGATGTATTCATATGAATATAACAAATATTTTCAGTTGTAGTATAACGATGTTGAGCTGTTTCTGCGCATATGCAACTCTGGAAAGTCATCCTTGCTGAAAGAGAGGGAGAGAAAGAAACAGTGCTGCGTGTGTGTGCTTCTCTGCGGCCCGAGTTGTATTTCGCCTTGTACAAGTCGTTTCGAGATGAGTCAAGACCAACTAGCCCGGCTGTCACTTCAGTCTCCTTTGTCCAGAAAACCCAGATCGTGGCGTCAAATCCCGTCTGCGGCGGCCGCACTTTCGATGAAGGTGAAAATGTTTGAGGCACGTGTAGGGAACCTACAGTGCGTAGGTTCTCTACCACGCACCATAGAGAACCTGCAGTGCGTGGTCGTGATACAGGCGAGACATTCTCGATAGTAGAAGCGCAGGACAAATTTCGTTATATAATGAAGTCATTGCTGTGTCGAAGTAAAAGTCCCCCTCAGTTGATGGTTTCCCAATGCGCAGCCGACAGTGACCACTGTCAAAAGTGCGAGGGGGGGGGGGGGCTCCGGCCCCCTAAGTTTTCTCACTGTGGGGGCTAGCGCTCCCCTTGCCCGCCCGGTAGATACGCCCATGCCGTGCAGCCTTTTTTTGTCACACCTGAACTTTTTTTGCCAGTTTCCTTTCAACTATACCACAAATGCTATTCATTTTAGGGGCGGAAAAAAACAACATTTATCTTATGCCGACCAGCTACATTTTTGAGCGCATGCGACAACTTATGTACATACGGAATTACAGCGAATTTTTTTCTTTTTCTACGGACTTATTATCTTTGGTGAGCGTTCCTACTTTAACACATTTTAGGAGATTCTGCACATTCACCCTGATAGCACTTTCTGGAAAGCCTGCCACTCTTAGACGCTCAATTTGTTTCACACAGCTTCCGGCGGTTTTGTGCAAACAGGATTTGAACAGGGATGAAAATAGTAATGAAAGCGCTATGCTATTTTTTACGACTTTTGAATGTGCTGATTTGAAGTTTAGAACTGGTTTTTCGGATTTTCGACTGTAATTCCAGCCAACCTGATTCCCGGTTAGTTCAAGCTTCACTTTTAGGAGCTCTAATTCTTTATTCTGCGGTACTTCATGAGTGAAGTTAGAACTATGAGCAAAGTTATAACTATGAACAATTACTCGGAAATCGTTCATAGTTCTAACTTTGAACAAATTGTGAAACAAAAATGTGTGAAACAAATTGAGCGTCTAAGAGTGGCAGGCTTTCCAGAAAGTGCTATCAGGGTGAATGTGCAGAAGCTCCTAAAACTTTTAAAAATAGGAATGCTCACCAAAGATAATAAGTCCCTAGAAAAAGAAAGAAAATCGCTGTTATTCCGTATGTACATAAGTTGTCGCATGCGCTCGAAAATGTAGCTGGTCGGTATAGGATAAATGTTTTTTTTTCCGGCCGTAAAAAATGAATGCCACCTGTGGTATAGTTGAAAGGAAACTGGCAGAAAAATCTTCAGGTGTGACAAAAAAGGGCTGCACGGTAAGGCACACGTCACCGTTTGTGGGTTGCGCAATGGGAGTTGTATTCAGGCTTCTTTTTTCCTGCGGTCATGTTTACATTGGGCAAACTGGTCGTCGCCTCATTCTAAGGCCGTCTGGGCAGAAGCGTTCATTGGACGGCAATGCGTACTCGCACGTTGCTCGACACTGTGCACCACATGGATGCACCCCCAACGTTCATAACACCATATGTATTTTCAGCCTTACAATCAAGCTACTAGAGAAATCGTTGAGACCCATCATATTGCCAAAAATGGCAATCTATGTGCAAGTATGCCATCAATAGCATTGCATGACGAGGAAATGTGTTTCCTCAATCGTTTCATCACAGGGAAGAAAAAGAAGTGTACATGTGATCACCGTTTCGTAACCGTTTCTAATCTTTACAGCAACACATGTTTATGTATCCTGTCGGCTATCAATCATGTAAGAGCACGTAATACTTGGTGAAGGTTTAAATAGTGAATATTCTTTCTAATAAAGTTAGTTGTGAGAAGGCGCTTTGTGGTGTGTAGTCTTTCCTTTGTGCTTGTTTTGGAGCCGCCCGTTTCGAAGATACATTTTGAGCCATTTTGGCACGTTTTGAGCCGCGCGCCAAGAGCTGAACTGAAAAGCAGGAACTGAAGCACAAATTGGCGAAAACGTATCACATGACCATCTGACGCTGCGTTCGTGCCAATCCTGAGTTACTGCCGCTGCGCTTGTGTGCCACTCGGCTTATATGTTCGTTTTCCTCTGAGTACATTGCGATCAGTGCGTGGTCAGTTTTGTGATAAACGCGTGTTGTGAGCTACATTCACAGCTGAAAAGCTGCAAAAAATTGAACACGATTGCGTGAAATTGTCACAAAGAGAGAGAGAGAGAATTAACTTTGTTAAAGGTCCCGAAGGGGCCTGGGCACCCCTTACGGTTGCTGGCCCGCTGGCTCCGCCCATGTGGGGACTGGGAGTCGGAAGCCACCAGCCACCTTTTGGGCCTTCTGTACGGCCTCGTGGTGAAGGACCCTGTTGGGATTGCTGAGGTGGTTGATCCAGTCGTTCTCGGTGGCAGGAGGCCCGAAGCTAGCGTTTAGCGCGGGTCACTGCCACAGCATGTGATTTAAGTCGCACATTTCAATTTTGGCAATCAGGGCATTCTGGTCTTATATCTGGGAGGTATTATCTGAAAATTGAGTGGCTGGGGTAACTGTGCGTTTGCAGCAGTCTAAGCGTTATTTGTTTTCCTTTAATTAGTGTTGAGCGATTTGAGGGGACTTGCTTTCTAGATAACGTACAGTGCGAGCAAAGCTCGTCATAGGGAAGGAGTGGCTCCCTGTGCGCGCTGTGGTCCCCGGCCGGTGAGCCGGCCCGCGTCACCGCGCAGCGCCTAATATCGCGCACACGGTTATGGGCCAGCTCAGTATCGTTGGGGACCTCTGGTTTGAAGTTGAGGCATGCACACCCTGGGAACCAGTGGATGTGCTTGTCTACGTTTAGAAGAATAAGAAGAATTTTGTTCGTTCAAAGAGATGTTACATAGCAACAGAATATGCAGAAGGAGGTGCCAAAGATCTAGGCAGCAAGGGTACCTTCTGTGCTAATTAAAAAAAAGAAAAATAAATTAAAAGCAACTTGCTAACAAGCAAATTACTTGAGCGGATGCTAGAATGCTAACGGCCGCCTGGCGTAGTGTACCACAGCAGTATGCCAGTGCAGTGGGTTTGAAGTCGGTAAATGTGTCGTGATGAGCGAGGGCTAGAGCAAGGGCAATGGCCACTTGTTCGGCCTCGCAGGCTTTCTGTGTTTGTATGGTAATAGCATCGAGGACTGTCCCGTCGGGGGCGACCGCTGCAGGCGCAAAATAGGGGGTGTCTACGTATTCAGCGGCGTCTACGAGAGCCCCATCTGTCGCGTGTAGGGTGGCCGCTTTTAGTTAGGCTTGAGCCCATGCTATTCTTCGAGTATGATTATACACCGGGAGCATGTTCCTAGGAAGGGTAGTACTTTGATTTTAGCACGAATTTGCTGCGGTAATGGTGTTGGATCGTCGCCTTGAGCTTGGATAGGAAGACACATGTGCGAGAAGAGTGCCCCTGCCCGCAGCTGTCGAGGATAGGCCTATGAGCTGGGACATCCTTTGCGCTTCTGTGATTTCTTTGAACGTGTTATGTACCCCAAGGGCTAGGAGGCGCTGCGGGCTTGCCGTCATGGGTAGACCAAGTACTCGTTTCGTGCCTTTTTGGATGAGATTGTCTAATTAGTTTCATCACCTTTGCTCCACGGGTAAGCGCAGGCAACGTAGTGAACGTGGTAGTTACGAACGCGTCAAAGATGCGTAGTAGGCTCTCTTCTGTGAGTCCCGCATTTCTATTAACGACGCGTCGGGCGAGGTGAATGACTGTCTCAGTTTTTTTGGTGAAATGTGTGATTGTTAAGTCGTTTTCGCCATTCTCCGGCAGGGTAACACAGAGAATTCGAAACTACGACGCTATCGGGATATCCGAGCCCTCCGTTGATGAGAGATGTATGGTTGGTTCGCCGTTGTTGCGGCCGTGTTGCGGCGGCAGAAGCAGGAAGTCGGACTTAGGCCGAGAGTCTGAGGCCCGTGGGCTTGTTCGATTTGCCTCTTGCTGCCTCCAGTGCGCCAAAAAGTAATATCGTGGGCATAGAACGCGTACTCTAAGCCTTCTATGTGCGTCAGCTTTTGCGAAAGTTGGCTGAGGGCAAAATTGAAAAGAAACGGTGAGAGCACCGACCCTTGCCTGGTGCCGCGCGGGCCGAGTTTGTAGGCGTGTGAGTTGAGATCTCCAACTTTAAGTGTAGCCGTTCAGGCTCTTAGCAAAGAGCGGATTTATTCGTTGAAGCGGCGGCCTTGCCTGCCTCCTGAATTGTGTGCAGTATATGAGCGTGGCTTATGGCATCGAAACCTTTCTCTATTTATGAGAGCTAGAATTGCTTTGAGGTCTTTCCTCCTTACGCTATGTAACGACTCCTGCAGCATGGGGAGCATGCCCTGCGCTACCATAGCCGGCCTGAACCCGACTTGATTGAATGTGAAGATACGATTTTGATCTGCATGTTTTGTGCCTCTGCGGAGAATGACATGCTCAATGACCTTACCCACACAAGACGTGAGGGAGATGGGTCGTAGAGAGTTGACCTCCAGGGGGTTTGTTCCGTTTGGTACTGAGAATGATGATCACGGCCCTCCATTTCGGTGGGACGCTCCCTTGCTCCCAAACTTCATTCATGTGGGTGACTAGTATTCTATGTCATTGTCAGCCAGGTTGCGGAGTAGCTTGTTGGTGACTCCGTCAGGACCCGGGGCTGACTTATTATTGAGGTCTGCTATTACCGCGCCTATATCAGCGCTAGTTATAGCCTCCTCAACTGGGTCGTGTGTGGCCCCCATAAGGCGGGTAGTCTTCATGTGTGCTAGGCTCTGTGCTTAGACACCGGCATGCTGTTGCTTCTAAAATGTGCGCATGTGTAAGTTGCTGCCCTCGCGCTTTGTGTAAGTCTATCTAGGGTTATTCTTTGCTCTGACTGGGTGGGCTTGTCGCCAAGCAGGTGCTTGAGAAGGTCTCTTGAGAAGAGGTTTTGGTCTCTTGAGAAGGTCTCTTGAGAAGAGGTTTTGTCATGCGTGTGTCGAGCGAATTAAACACATCATTCCACTTTTGGTGTGTTAGTGCCTCACTGTACTCTTCGATTTGTCGTTTGAGCAATATAACTCTTTTTCGTAGCCTATGATTGGTCTTTTGCATTCTCCATCTTTCTTGAAGACTTTTGTGAGCATCGAGGAGATGTGCGAGGTATGTGGTCGATGTTGCGTGTTGCAGAGATAATTTTGGTGGATTGTTCTACGTCCCGCTGTAGTCTCGAATATTGTTCAGCGAGGGTAGAAAAATGATTGGTGTTTGCGTATTTGCCTAATGAAGTCCCAGGCTACTATTTTAAAATGTCTGGGCTCATGCCTACTTATATTGAACGTAGTGCTAGAGAAAAAGTGATCGCTACTTAGGTTAGGTTGCAGATTAACCCATGTGGCCTTCAATACGTTGCGTCCTAGGGTCAGGTCAGGTGATGAGTCCCGTGATAATGAGGGACCTATGTGTGTGGGGGTAGAGAAGTGCTCAAGTATCACGAGATTGTGTTGAGTGATCTGCGTTTGTAAGTGGCGTCCTCTCTTTGTTGTGCCATTATAACCCCGGTCTACGTGGGGGATGTTGAAGTCCCCCGCGATGATGCATCGCTTTAGATACTAGCGTGGTCAATATTTCTGAGCTGTGAGAGGCTGAACTGTACACGGTAAGGATAAATTTAGATTGCTTAATGTGAGCGTCGGGGATGATTTCTAGCATCTGATGCTCTATTTTGAGGTCTGGGCGTACTGCATGTGTCGTGTAAGCGTAACGCTTAGCCCCACAGGTGAATATGCCTCGAGCTTTGTTCCCACAGACGGCCTCGACTCTGTATCCACGGAGAGCGAATCAGTCGATACGCGTTTCCTGCATGAGAACGACGGCCAGTCATCGGGTTATAGAGCCAATGAATTGTGTTATTGTTTCTCTCCGAGTACGGAGGGTACTAGTGTTCAGTTGCCAAATTGTAAATGATTATGGCAACACCATTTTAAGGCCTAGGTATTAGCCAAACGCGCTTACTGCTGCCAGATCCTCGTCCAACACCTTAGTCCTCGCGTCCATTTGTGTTGGCCATGCAGCCAGCTCGTTAGGTTTCTCTGCATGCTCCCGAGTTTAGCGTTGAAAGCGCTATACTCGGTCATGGTCTCCGCGCGGTAGTGTTCTAGTATCGCGTATATGTTAGCAGTAAACCGTTCAAACTCGGGTTGCCCATCGGCCTGAGGCGTCGAGCCTGCTTGTTTCTTAGCGCAGCGTATTCAGACAGGGCCGCTGCTAACGCTACCCTCGCGCGATTCGGGGGCTTGTTTTGCTAGCTCTTCATTAAGCGATTTGATTTATGTAGCCTGCTCCGCATACATGCGTTTTAGCTGTGCTAGTTCTGGGTCAGGTTGCTGTGGCAAGTGTCCCTGAAACTGCGCTGTGCGGGTCTCACCTTTGTCTGCCACCTTGTCCATCCAGGCAGGCTTGTCACAGGAGGTAGGAGTTCGGGGGCAGGAACCGAGTTAGGTCATGGGGAGGGAGTTTGCTACTGGGCTTGCTTTCGTGGGCGGCTGCGCTGACGAAGGCGGCGAACCAGGTGAGGAAGCTGGCAGTGATGTCGGCATTCGCTGTCGCCCGTGCGGTGTGCTTCGCCGCAGAAGGGGCACACTTGCTTGCGCACGTGTGGGTTTTCCGTTGGTTAGTGTCCGCATTGGTCGCATACCTTAGTTGAAGGAGTGGGACACACGTCTTGGCGGAGGCCCACTTGGCCACAGTTACGACAGGTGTGGATCTGACACTTGTACAACGTGCAGCAGTAGGTGACTTGGCCGCAGTGAATGTAGTTGGGCACTTCGAGCCCGTTGCAGCGCAGAATCACCGCTGCGGTGTTCTTGATGGGGCGTGCTCCCAGTAGGCTTAGGTTGCGCGGTTGGATTAGCATGCGGCTGAGTGTGGCGTCGTCGAAGTCAGTGTCGACGCCGCGAATCACGCGTCGGCTCGTGATACCGGCAGGTGAAACGTAAGCGGTGACCGGGTGTATCTTGGTCACTCGACTGTATGCTGCTTCATTAATAGCGCTGGGTGGACTGATGACAGAAATGTTCTACAACGAGTTGAGACATGTAATGTGCTCCTCCGCTACCGACGGTGCTAACTGAGCTGCCATGGTTAGTGCGGCGTGAATCGTGGGCGGGCTGCAGGCATGCATATTGAGGCCGCCGCCCGGTCGTACGATTACTCGATTGTGCCTGCGATGCATCGCCGGCAGCTGGCTCGCAGGTGTGACGTATCGTAGAGTGGCGTTAGGCTTCGCTTTTGCGCCTCGTTCCGCTAACGGCTGGCGGTCTGCGTGTGATTTTTCTCGTGATTCTTGCCGTCTTTTGACAACGGAGAAACATCCGTTTCCTTGTAATTCCTCAGGGGTGACGTCGTTCCCTCCCATGGCAATCTGCTGCGGCATCTCGCAGCTGGCGTGCTCGCGCCGTAGGCGGGAAAGTTAGGCCTAACCTCGCCTAGGCTTAGCCCGCCTGTCTAGCCAAAAGTCCTAAATTGATAAAAAACGAGCCCACCTTGGTGAACCAGGTGTCCAAATTTGCAGGAGAACTTCGCGGATGACCATTCGTGCAGATCAGGAAGATTCGAGGCCGTCAGCCGGTCAAAATTGGCATTCGCAGCAGAGCGAGATGTGCGTGCGAGCGCCCTACACAAAAGAAAATAATCCTGTCTTGTCACTGAACAGTGTCATGTTGACAAAGGAGGACGTATTTATGTAGGTAGGTACTTCGATTATTTGATATGCGAAGTATTTCTTAGCGAACTTCTGCGACTTCGAGCGTATCTGCTTATTTATCTAGCCGCCTACGACTTCGTGCTCTACTTGCCGTTATGTTAATCGGATGTATGCCAAAATTGCTGTGGCATAACATGAATTTATACTAACATAAATGACAGGTTATGACAGGCTTGACATTCATGTCATAACGAGCATGATCTACAATCGACGGCCTTGGGGCTGTTGCGGCCGTTCCGTTAATTTCATATATACCAAAATTAGTATGGTGTGACAAGAATTCATGCCGAATATAATGACAGGTCCTTACGTACAAATCGTGACACGCATGTGCAGCATGATTTAAATGACAGGGTCTCGGGGCGCATGCATATAAAAATATATATAAATAAATAAATTTATATATATATATATATATATATATATATATATATATATATATATATATATATATATATATATATATATATATGCGCCTCGGCCACGTTGTGAGCGCTGCTGGTGTTCGGCCCGATCCCGAGAAGACAGCTGCCGTGGCTGCTTTTCCAGTCCCGACGGACAAGAAAAGTCTTCGACGATTTCTGGGTCTGTGTGCGTATTATCGCCGCTTTATTGAAAATTTCTCTAAGATTGCGGAGCCACTAATCAGACTTACTTGTGACGACGCACCATTTCTACGGGCTGACGAACAATCGACTGCCTTTGCGGAACTGCAACATAGATTGTCTTCTACTCCTGTACTTGGCCATTTCGATGAGGACGCTGATACAGAGGTACGCACTGACGCCAGCAACATTGGTCTCGGAGCTATCTTGGTGCAAACTCAAGATGGGACCGAAAAAAATCACAGCATATCCACGGGGTGAATGATGATGAGTGGGGCGAAGCTACGGAGGGAATCATCTGTAAACCGTGAAACTCTTCCGTGAAATGCGCCCAGTACATAATATAAAGAGTGTGAAACATCGTGTATATATTAAACATCAAACTTTTATTCTACTGTTGGTTTACGTGGTCCCTTCATTATCACTTGTGATCGGTGAAATGCAAGGAAGAAGTCCGCTCCCGAGCGAAAGAGCGCCAAGAGCGACCGCATTCCCCGCTCGCCCTGTGCGAATTAAAGGCAAGGCTAGAGGGAAGACAGGACGCGCGTTCCACGACGCGAGGTCGGTAGCATGCCCAACGAAAGCCAACGGAACGCGATCGTGCAAGTGCTCCGGCTTCGCATCGCCTCATGGTTTCATTTAGCGTCCCAAAACCAAACATATTGCTCAAGGTGTGCCTTGCGTTTTTCGTAGAAATAATTTCTTTATCATGTACATTAAGACGCAAAGTTGAAATCTCACTAGAGTGTATCGCCCGCAAAGTATGTCTTTTAGTGTGATTTAACTCTCGTACGGCAGGGTCCTCGCGCCGTTGCCGGTCCACCTCGTCCGTTGACGATCGGGCGAGGTGGCTACATATAACTACTACTACTACACTTTAAGAAAAACATCTGGCGTTCTTTCGTTCTGCTTTTACAAAACATCTGGCGTCTTTCGTTGGTTTATTTCATCAATCAACGGCGTTTTGAACAAAATTTTTATTGTTTAATCACGCACAGGAGAAATCTCACCAGGCACTACCTTGGAGGTAAACAATGGCTGCTAATGGCAATGAGAGACAGAAGAAGTCGGCTTTTAGCTAACACTTACACTTCTACTTCTACTAACGTTTCCTACTGGAACATGCCAATGGCTGCTAATGGGGAATGAGAGACAGAAGAATTCGGCTTTTAGTTAAAGCGCACGCTGCGAATTTTTTATTGTTCAACAACGCACAGGAGAAATCTCCCACCGGCACCACCTTGGAGGTCAAAGCGTAAGACTTGTTACTCACTACTACGACCACGACGACTACGAGGGACGAACGGGTGCCGCCTTAAGGAGCTTCGCCCCTAAAAGTTATCGACTACGCGAGCCGCACATTGTCACGAGCCGAGATCAACTATTCAACGTCAGAGAAGGAGTGTCTCGCGGTAATATGGGCTATTACGAAGTTTAGGCCTTATCTCTACGGGCGCCCATTTAAAGTTGTGACTGATCATCACTCTTTATGCTGGTTGGCTAACCTCCGAGACCCTTCTGGCCGATTAGCAAGATGGAGTCTGCGACTTCAGGAATTCGATGTCGCCATCGTATAAAAGTAAGGTAGAAAGCATGAAGATGCCGACACACTATCACGAGCCCCTCTCGAATCTGAAAGTGCAGCCGCAGAAGACGACAGCGCCTTCCTGGGGACTCTCAGCGGGGCGGATCTGATCGCTAAACAACGAACGGACGCTGAGTTAAGGCTCATCATTGATCATTTAGAAGGTGGCACCGCGTCAATCCCTCGTCCTATTTCGCGAACGTTGCCGTCATTTTGCTTACGAGAGGGCATATTATACAAACGGAACACCGGTGTCGGCAGCAGATCTCATCTTCTAGTCGTGCCTCAAGACCTTCGCGATGACATCCTGTTAGCTTGCCACGACGAACGACATCTGGTCATCTGGGCTACTCGAGGACTCTTGATCGGGTGCGACAGCAATATTACTGGCCTAAACTGGCTGCTTGCGTCAAGCGCTACGTGAAAGGATGCCGTGAATGTCAGCGTCGCAAGTCGCCACCTTTACAACCTGCAGGCCTCCTACAACCCATCGATCCACCACGTACGCCGTTTGACCAGGATGGAATGGACCTCCTTGGGCCGTTTCTTTTGTCCTACTCCGGAAACAAGTGGATCATTGTCGCCACTGATTACTTGACCCGTTACGCTGAGACGAAGGCACTACCCCGTGGGACAGCATCCGAAGTCGCCCAGTGTTTCATGCATCACCTTCTGCTTCGTCACGGCGCCCCGTCATTCATCATCACTGACCGAGGGACAGCGTTTACGGCAAAGCTCTTGGACGACATCTTCAAGCTCAGTTACACGAACCACCGGAAGACCACTGCATACAATCCTCAGACTAATGGTTTGACAGAAAGGCTAAACAAAACGCTGGCGGACATGATCTGTATGTACGTGGATGTGCAGCATAAAACGTGGGACGAAATCCTACCGTACGCAACGTTTGCGTACAACACCGCAACACAGGAAACGACTCGATTCACGCCATTCCACCTCGTTTATGGTCGAGATGGCCCGCGTGCACATAAGAACGCAGCAGTGTGCAGATGCACGAAGGTACAACATCCACCATCGACAAGTTACCTATGAACATGGAGGAAGGAATACTAAGGAGATGCCCTGACGTCACATTCGTGAAGACTCCACATCGCAAACACCCGCATCGCCTCCTAGCGAAGGCGCAGCGAAACATTTCACGACATCCACCGCGACGTTCGCAAGCGCATGCGCGCATCGCGAAACTTTGCAGTCTTTTTTTTTAGTTTGTTTTTCGCCGTGCAAGCGGTGTAGTCGATTCACGCGTGCTGCTCTTTCTGTGTGTTCGTTAGGAAAGCTACGCAATACCCAGCTGTTGCGTATACCCTGTGCAAATCGCGTGCATTGCGGGCAGTACCGGTTGTCACTTTTCATGTGTACGTATACGTTCGCTTCAGTACTGTTCACTAAGGCATGGTATTTGCATGCGGAGCTCTCGGATGTGCGCTCTGTTGCTTCTTACTCGTTGTGTCAACTCGGAACACACGTGAAATTTTGTTTTTGGCGTCTGGCGCTGAAGGCATCGTACGTTTTAGAGGCTGTGCCGTGCAAGCGAAATGGCAATAAACTTTTGTTGTTGTTATCGGACTGTGCGGTGACTGTACGGAGTGCGGTGTGCGCTCGTTGCGTGCGCACTGGAATTACAAACTTTACGTGCACGATCGCGTATACAATACAGCGGTGTCTTCTTTTCGACGTGACGTTACGTCAACTATAGGTTGGCGTTGCGTCGAATAGCTACTGCGCTCACTCCATATACACGAGCAAATAACCGCTAATCGGGCAATAGATCTGGAAATCGGGCTACGAGAAAGGAAAAGAAATGCCTAACGCCCAGCAGAACGCGTAAGTCACTGCGGGGTGAGTTCGAATACGATGAGGCAAAGGCTGAATGTTTTTGATTACGGCACGTACCGGTACTTTCTGTACTGTTGCACAAAAGCGCTCCGCGAAGAATTTCAGCACGCAGCGCTCGGGCCTGCCACGCACGAACAGCCTGGTAAACGTCTGCTTGCAACATTTTACTGCGTGCGAACCGCACAATACGCGCTAAGTTTCCGCCGGGACTACAAATCCGAGCAGAAGCGAACCACTGCGGAGAGCACGCCGCGGGGCGTCTGCTGTTTTGTTTGCCCCATACCGGTTTGTTTGCCCCATAAATCTGACGTCACTTCCGCCACACTTTTCGCAATGCATTGGGATACGATAGGTCCTGTCCTTAGATTTTCCTTCCTCCATGCCTATGAACCTGGTGACCAAGTTTGGGTTTGGACTCCCATTCGGCGACGAGGTCTCAGCGAGAAGCTCCTGAGCAAGTACTTCGGACCGTACAAAGTACTAAGCCGTGTGAGCGAAGTTAACTATGAAGTTATCCCAGACGGAGGCTCAGCATCGTCCCAACGCCGTGTACCCCGCACAGAGGTTGTACATGTTGTACGCCTAAAACTATATTTTACGCGGTGATTATTTTTGGTGACTATTTTCGTCGTGCAGCAAACTGTCTTCTCCCTCTGCCGTTGTCGGTTAGCTCTCCAAAGTACTGTGAACTGCGCTTTTTGCCTTTATTGTGGACCCCAGACCTCATTTTCTTTCGCGTGCATCTTCGCTAGGTGTTATAAAGTATTCATTTCACTTTTTTGTTCTCTTGTTCATTTCTTTTTCCTTTCGGCCTCTTCAGTGTATCTCCTGTTTGTCAGCATCGAGTCGATGCTCCGTTGGGAGGGGGAATAATGCCACCTGGTGTTTTGAGACAGCATGCCGTGGCAAGCCGAAAAGGCGAAGAAGACGAAGGCGAGGAGAGCTAGCCGTTGGACCGTGTCTGTCATTCGCGTCTTGCTGTTCCGGTGTTCTTGCCCTACAACGCCTATAGTGCGTGACAATATATATATATATATATATATATATATATATATATATATATATATATATATATATATATATATATATATATATATATATATATATATATATATATAGTCAGCACGTCCGAGATGAAAGTGTTTATTTGGCCGAACTTGTGGCCGGGAAACTGAAGGTCAAACTACAGCAATACACTGATAGCGCCGAACAGAGCGTCGACCGTCGATCAACTGACTAGCGGTCAAGCGCGCCGGCTTTTATACAGGCGCTATCGAACTTTCCAGCAATATTGCTGGTGGCGGCGTTATCTCTAGACAAAGCTGGAACATTCGCGTGCGGGGCGAAATCTTAACAAAACGATCTACTACAATCGCGACGCTTCTAGAACACTACTTCGCGGACAGCGTCGAGCGTTGATAACCGTCTCTGCCGGTCAATCCCGAATACATCAAAACAAGACCAGAAGTGGGCGTGGCATTGCCCCCTTCTGAAAAAATCATCATCCCGATGCTTGTGAAAGAATATAGAAGAGAAAAAAACAAGTGCATACACAAATAAATTACAATAAAAAAGGGAAAATAGAGTCCCCGGGTTCGCAAACGCGCAAAAAACGGCTTAAGGCGCATGACATGGTCGACTTCAGGTCGCGCACGGCGCCGCTGAGAGTTCGTAATGCCGTCAGGGACAACCTCGTAGTAGAGTGCGCCGAGGCGTCGAAGTACCCTGTACGGTCCGAAGTATCGTCGAAGAAGCTTCTCACTAAGTCCTCGTCGGCGTATTGGCGTCCATACCCATACAAGGTCACCGGGTTGGTATTCCATGTGGCGTCGTCGATGGTTGTAGCGGCGGCTGTCAGTCCTCTGCTGGTTCTTAATCAGTAGGCGGGCGAGCTGTCGTGCTTCGGTGCGCTGTAGGTAGGTGGTCACGTCGATGTTTTCCTCGTCGGTCACGTTTGGTAACATGGCGTCGAGCGTCGTTGCCGGGCTCCGTCCGTAGACCAACTTGTATGGCGTCATCTGCGTCGCTTCCTGTACGGCCCTGTTGTACGCGAAGGTCACGTACGGAAGGATGGCGTCCCACGTCTTGTGTTCGACGTCGACGTACATGGCCAGCATGTCGGCGATGGTCTTATTTAAACGCTCGGTGAGGCCGTTGGTCTGTGGGTGGTAAGCGGTGGTGCGGCGGTGGCTTGTGTGGCTGTATTCCAAGATCGCCTGAGTTAGGTCAGCCGTAAACGCCGTACCTCTGTCGGTGATGAGAACCTCTGGGGCGCCGTGTCGAAGGACGATGCTCTCAACGAAGAACTTCGCTACCTCAGCGGCACTGCCTTTGGGCAGGGCTTTTGTTTCAGCGTAGCGGGTGAGGTAGTCGGTAGCCACGACGACCCATTTATTTCCGCAAGTTGACGTTGGGAACGGTGTCTGTATTCCCGATCTGCTGGAATGGTCGCCGAGGAGGCTCGATCGGCTGAAGGAAGCCTGCTGGTCTTGTGGGCGGTGTCTTCCGTCGCTGACAGTCTCGGCACGTCCTTACGTAGCGAGTGACGTCGGCGGCAAGGCGCGGCCAGTAGTACTTTTCCTGCACTCGTGCGAGCGTTCGGGAAAGTCCAAGGTGTCCAGCCGTTGGGTCGTCGTGCAGGGCATGCAGAATTTCTGGTCGCAGTCCCGAAGGTACAACGGTAAGGTAGCTGACTCGGGCCGGAGAGAAGTTCTTCTTTACGAGGACGTTGTTTTTCAAGGAAAATGATGCCAATCCTCGCCTGAATACTTTTGGGACAACGACGGTCCTGCCCTCGAGATATTCCACTAGACCATTCAGTTCCGGGTCGGCTCGCTGTCGTTCGGCGAAGTCTTCGGTACTTATGGCTCCCAAGAAGCTGTCATCATCCTGGTCGTCGGGCGTTGGTGGGTCGACGGCGGCACGAGACAAGCAGTCGGCGTCGGAGTGTTTCCTTCCGGACTTGTACACGACAGTAATGTCAAATTCTTGAAGTTTTAGGCTCCACCGTGCGAGGCGACCTGAAGGGTTCTTCAAGTTAGCTAGCCAACACACGGCGTGGTGGTCGCTCACAACTTTGAAGGGCCTGCCGTAGAGGTATGGGCGAAACTTTGACGTAGCCCAGGTGATGGCGAGGCACTCCTTTTCTGTTGTGGAATAGTGGACCTCTGCTTTAGACAGCGACCGGCTAGCATGACTGAGAACCCTTGCCAGTCCGCCCGTCCGCTGCACAAGGACTGCGCCGAGTCCTATGCTGCTTGCATCGGTGTGAATCTCCGTATCGGGGTATTCGTCGAAATGCGCAAGTATCGGATGTGTTTGCAGGCGTCGTTTCAGTTCATGAAATGCTTCGACTTGCGCTGTTTGCCACCTGAATTCGACGTCGGTCTTCGTGAGCTGCGTTAGTGGTTCGGCGATCCGTGAAAAGTCTTTGACAAAACGTCGGTAATAGGCGCACAAGCCGAGAAATCGGCGCACGGCCTTCTTGTCGGTGGGTGGCGGGAAAGCTGCGATGGCAGCTGTTTTCTGCGGGTTTGGGAGCACTCAAGTCTTCCTGATCACGTGACCCAAAAACAAGAGCTCCTCAAACGCGAAGCGGCACTTTTCTGGCTTCAGGATGAGCCCGGAGTTCTTGATTGCTTGAAGTACAGATTGAAGTCGCTGGAAGTGTTCGTCGAAGTTCGAGGAATACACAACGACGTCGTCCAAGTAAACAAGGGAAGTCTGTCACTTCAAGCCAGCTAATACAGTATCCATGACTCGTTGGAAAGTTGCAGGTGCCGAGCAAATACCGAAGGGCATGACCTTGAACTCGAACAGGCCGTCCGGTGTCATAAAAGCGGTCTTTTCTCGGTATCTCTCGTCGACTTCAATTTGCCAGTAGCCGGTCTTGAGGTCCATCGACGAAAAGTAATTCGCGTTGTGGAGTCGATCCAGGGTGTCGTCTATCCGTGGGAGAGGGTACACGTCCTTCTTTGTGATTTTGTTCAGGCGACGATAATCGACGCAGAAACGTAGGGTCCCATCCTTCTTCTTCACTAACACCACGGGAGACGCCCACGGGCTGTTGGACGGCTGGATGATGTCGTCGCGTAGCATATCATCGACTTGTTTCTTAACGGCCTCCCGTTCCCGCGTCGAAACCCGGTAGGGACTCTGACGGAGTGGTCCAGCATTTTCTTCTCTTACAATGCGGTGCTTAGCAAAGGGCGTTTGCCGGACCCGCGATGACGACGAGAAACATTCCCTGTATTCCTGCAGAAGGCGTCGAAGCTGTTGCTGTTGGCGAGCGGGAAGACTTGGGTTTACGTCGAAGGGTGGCTCAGGGATCGTTGTCGTACTTTCGTCAGAATTCGTAGTTTCGTCACGCTTCCTTTTCCTTCATGCAACCGAGCAATGCCCCTTGCGACGCAAATGTCACGGTCTAGCAGCAAACGCTGATCGCGATGACGCTGGAGCGAGGCGGGATGGTAACTTGATCCTCGAGCACGTTCAGGGCACAGTGACATGGATTCGTATCCGGCGGTGTTTTGTCCGACGATAGGGTTATCGACTTGGTTCTTAAGTCGATGACGGCGCCGTGATCGTTTAAGAAATCCACGCCAAGTATGACGTCCCTGGAGCAGTGTTGCAAGATTACGAAACTCGCAGGATACGATTATTGCTTGCGTGCGATTATTGATTGTATAAAGAGGTTTATTAGCGGCGACGATACTCGACAGCGACAGTCAAGACGGGGGCCGACTCTGCGCGAGCTGCACTCTGTCCGAAGAGGGCAACCCACTAGAAGGGGCCGGAGAGGACGACCCACTTCAGAGTTCCAATAAGCTTCGCTACAATTACTCCGGGTGCGAAAAGGGAGCCGCCTGGCGCCCTAACAACTTGTCACAATGAGCGGGTCATGGTACACCTTGAGGCGCTCCATGTTTACAATGTCGCGCCCTCGACGGCGCATGTCCGAGGATGGATCGATTGGTTCGATCAGGTAGTTTACAGGGGATGTGCGTTCAACAACACGGTAGGGGCCTTCGTATTTGGGCAGTAGTGTTGAAGAGAGGCCAGGTGCAGTGGTAGGGATCGAGAGCCATACGAGCGCTCCAGGGAGGAACGTCGGCTCAGAAGTGATTCTGTCACCGCTAATGCTCCTCTGCCGCTGTTGGTCCTGCGTAGTGAAGGTCTTGGCAAGGTCGCGACATTCTTCAGCAAGTCGGGCGGTAGCAGAAATCGGCGCACACTCAGACCGATCCGGCTTGTATGGAAGGATTGTGTCGATTGTGTGCGAGGGGTGCCTGCCATACAATAGCGAGTTTTAGTATAGCGGATAACAGCAAACGCAAGGCTTTAGCGTTAGCGTTAGCGTTACGTGCTCCTAACTGCGCATGAGCAGAACGTAAACGTAGCCCGAGCTCTTACGTACGAACGCTATTTCTGGAATATAGCGTTCAACGCTAACGCACGCAAGAGATCCCGTACGTAGGGCAAGATGGCGGTGCCTGTTGAAGCGATAGCCGTCCACTTCGAATCTTTGTAGCCGTCGTCCTGCATTACTAAACTTATTCATTCCCTAATAATGTTCGCATTTGATTTAGATTTGAGTAATGAGGCTTTGCCAACCATGTACCGCCGATGAAATAGCTCCGTTTTTGAGATAGAAAGTGGATTTGCGCTGCAGAAGGCTTAGCAAGATTTGTTTGCAAGGTTCGCTCATGTTTTCTGTAGCAGCGCAGAGATGGCGACGCTGTCTTTAGTCGCCTCTTTCCAAGATACGGCCACAAGTCAAGCAGATGCGTCGTTTCCCTTCATGCCTTTCGCGGCAGTGCATGAATGTGACGCGTGACTTGTGCCAGCTTAAAAAGGCCAGGTAATAGGGGTCTTGAAGGATTCTCGAACGCGGCATGTCGACAGAAACAAATGTGTCAGAACTGAACACTTCTGCAAACGCGAAATGGAGAC
This sequence comes from Rhipicephalus sanguineus, assembly GCF_013339695.2. NCBI lineage: Eukaryota > Metazoa > Arthropoda > Arachnida > Ixodida > Ixodidae > Rhipicephalus > Rhipicephalus sanguineus. The sequence goes on from NC_051177.1 coordinate 134,205,007, forward strand.
GCAACAGTGGTGACTTTGGATCAGCTCGACTTGGTGGCGCTTTTGTGGATTCTACAGTGCATTTAGTGTTTTTATGTCTAGATGGCGCCGTATGTGGTTGCGTTAGCGTAAGCGGGAATGCCTTCCGCTGTACTAAAAGACGACCAGTTGACACGTAGCGCGTTCAGTTTTAGCGTTAGCGTTGAGACGCACGCTAACGCTAACGTAAGCGTTTCCCGCTATACTAAAACTCGCTAATAAGAAAAAGAGGAAAACCAGTGGTGCTCTGAGCGGCGGTATTGTAGGCGTAGGTAACGAACGGCAGAATGGCATCCCAGTTGGTGTGATCGGCGGCTACGTATATGGAGAGCATGTCGCCGAGCGTTCGGTTAAATCGTTCGGTTAGGCCATTCGTCTGCGGGTGGTAAGCAGTAGTTTTGCGGTGAACAACGTTGCACTCTTTTAGAATGGCTTCGACGACTTCCGACAAGAAGACACGGCCTCGATCGCTGAGCAGCTCCTGGGGTGGACCGTGACGTAGCATGAATCGGTGGAGCAGGAAGGAGGCTACATCGCGCGCTGTAGCCGCTGGGAGGGCGGCAGTTTCGGCGTATCGCGTGAGGTGGTCTACAGCGACGATGGCCCAGCGGTTACCAGCAGACGTCAGAGGAAGTGGTCCATACAAATCGATGCCAACACGCCCAAATGGCCGGTCAGGGCAAGGTAGAGGTTGCAGACCTGCCGGCGACAGGTGCGTTGAAGTTTTGCGGCGCTGACAATCGATGCAGGAGCGAACGAACTTCTGCACGTAGCGGTACATCCCTCACCAAAAGTACCGTTGGCGGATGCGGTGGTAAGTTTTCGATACCCCAGAATGCGCACACTGCGGATCAGCGTGGAACGATTCGCATATGTCAGAACGCAGACTTCGGGGTATCGCTAGTAGCCACTGGCGGCCGTCGCCGTAACTGCGTCGGTGGAGGAGGTCGTCGCGAACGGCGAAATGGTGCGCTTGATGACGCAACGCGCGAGTGGATGGTGTTGCCGATGGATCAGTCAGCAAGTCCATCAGTGAGGCAATCCAGCGATCCTTGCGCTGTTCGGTAGCGATTGTCTGAATGTCGATGGAAGAAACGGCAAGGGGAGACACTGAGCTGTGGGCATTGTCGTCAGGCAAGGGAGAGCGCGACAGGGCGCCGGCGTCTGCATGCTGGCGTCCGTTGCGGTACAGTACGTGGATGTCGTAGTCTTGCAGGCGGAGTGCCCAACGGGCGAGACGGCCTGAAGGATCTTTCAATGACGACAACCAGCACAGCGCATGATGGTCGGTGACGACATCAAATGGGCGACCATACAAATAAGGTCGGAACTTCGTAAGGGCCCAGATGATTGCCCGGCATTCTTTCTGCGTGACGGTGTAATTGGTTTCGGCTTTAGTGAGTGTGCTATTTGCATATGCCACGACATATTCCGGGAACCCAGGTTTGCGCTGAGCAAGAACAGCGCCGAGGCCAACACCGCTGGCGTCCGTGTGTACCTCTGTGGGGGTCGTAGGGTCGTAGTGGCGTAGTATCGGAGGAGACGTCAACAAACGACGGAGCTTCGCGAAAGCGGCGTCGCACTCTGACGACCACGTATTGAGAGGCCTGTTGCTGCCAACGAGCTTTGTCAGCGGCGATATGATAGTCGCGAAGTTTTGTATGAAGCGACGAAAGTAGGAGCATAGTCCTACAAAACTACGCAGTTCTTTGACGGACGTAGGTTTGGGGTACTCTGTCACGGCCCGAAGCTTGGCCGGATCGGGGAGAATTCCGTCCTTGGACACGACGTAGCCTAGTATTGTCAGCTGCCGTGCTGCAAATCAGCACTTCTTTAGGTTGAGTTGTAGCCCGGCGTCGCTCAAACAGGTCAAGACAAGTCGCAGGCGTTGAAGATGCGTGGAGAAGTCCGGGGCGAAATCGACGACATCGTCGAGGTAGCACAGACACGTGTGCCATTTCAAGTTGCGCAAACGGTATCAAATCATGCGCTCAAAGGTCGCGGGTGCATTACACAGCCCAAACGGCATGACGTTGAATTCGTACAAGCCGTCGGGTGTGACAAACGCTGTCTTCGGTCGAGCGTCATCAGCCATGGGGACTTGCCAGTACCTTGAGCGCAAATCGAGCGATGAAAAGAATTCTGCTCCTTGCAGACTGTCAGTGGCGTCGTCTATTCGAGGTAGGGGATAAACGTCCTTACGGGTGATCTTACTGAGTCGTCGGTAGTCCACACAGAACCGCACAGAGCCGTCCTTCTTTGCAACAAGAACGACAGGAGACGCCCACGGACTGTTTGAGGGTCGAATAACGTCGCGGCGAAGCATGTCGTCAACTTGCTCGTTAATTACACGACGCTCTGCTGGAGATACGCGATATGGACGTTGCCGCAGTGGTGATTGGGCGCCAGTGTCGATGCAATGGGTGACAGCAGACGTGCGGCCGAGAGAAGTTTGCGCGACATCGAACGAATAACGAAATTCTTCCAACAGGCATAGAAGCTGGGAGCGCTCGACCGACGTAAGGTTGTCAGCAATCGAGGAACGAAATACATCAGCGGATGACGAATCAGATGTGGAAACAGCACTGAGCGTACGGGAGCTGGCGCAGTGCGTGTCACCCGGTGCGTCCATAACTTGTGCGTCTTCGAGGGGTTCCGCTCTGCCGAGACATTCCCCTCGCACCAACGTAACCATGAACGGGGATGGGTTGGTCACAAAAATATCCGTTTCGCCCTGAGTGATTTCCGCGGTCGCAAATGGCACCAGCAAGCTTTTTCTAGTGAAAACGCGGTCACATGGAGAAAGAAGTGCAACGGCGGCGCGGAGACCGGTGCAATAGACGGGCACAGCCGTTGACGAATTTGCAGGAAGTGTGATGTCGTCTTTGACGAATACCTTGGTCGCAGCATGAAGAAATTATGATGAATTCGACGGCGTACAGAGCGTCCTGAATGATGACACGGGCTGTGCATACTGCCGTCCGGTGAATACTTTGGGCGCTGGCTGTACGGAGGGAGAGCCCGGAAAGTGGCGTCGTCACTTTTCGTAGCAGGCGGCTTAGTTTAGCGTCCATAACGGATACGGCGGCTCCAGTATCGATAAGCGCAGATGCGCGAACACCGTCCACAAAAACGTCTATCACGTTCGATGGGCTTCGCTGAGGGCTTTCGCAGTTCGATAGCGTCGCAGCCCTTGCCTCGTGGACTGCGACGACTAGTTTTCCTGGTCGCGTGGGACCGAACGTGGCCGCATCGGTGACAGCGAGCGGCGTCGTGGTGACGGTGAACGGCGGGTAGGTGCAGCTGGGCGAGACGTCGGCGACGGAGGCGTAGGTGGGTCGTAATACGGGCGGTTCGACTGGATGGTGGCAGGCGACACGTCTCTAGGCGGCTGCACGCGATTGCAATAGCGCGCCACGTGGCCGGCGTAACCGCATGCGAAGCATATGGGGCGGTTGTCAGGTGTGCGCCATCGGTTCCCTGGGGCACGGCCCGTCCATGGTGCAGGACGGGATTGACGGATAGGACTGCATGGTGGGCTGCAGTCGTGGCCTGTGCGTGACGTCGGCGTAGGCTACCGGTACATCCGCTTCGAAAGAGTGAGGTCGAGCGGAGGCTTCAGCGTAAATGTGTGGGGCAGCCGTAGCGATTGATGGGGGCGGTCTTGTGACAACTTGGGCGTAACTCAAAGGTGCAGGAGCCGGATGGTGCTGGTGGTACTCGGGCATGACCTCCGCGATTTCCTGCTCAATTTCTCGACGGAGGAGAGGCAGAAGGGTGGTCGACGGCTGTTGAGCGTACCTAGGGCGAGCAAAGTCCAGCAGAGAGAACTTGCGCGCGATTTCCTCGCGCACGAAGGTCTTGATCTCTGCGAGCAACACGGAGTGGTCGGGTATGGTCGACAAGCCAGCGAGCTCGGCGTCGCGTGATGGAGAGCGACGGGTCATCGATCGCTGCCGGCGCAGCTTCTCATAGCTTTGGCAGAGCGTTATGACCTCTTCACTGTGCTGGGTTCTTGGCGAGCAGCATGGGGAAGGCGTCGTCATCGATGGCTTTCATGATGTGCCGGATCTTGTCAGAATCAGACATGGTGGCGTCGGCTTTCTTACAGAAATCGAGGACGTCTTCAATGTAACTGGCGAATGATTCACCGGCCTGCTGAGCGCGTTCACGTAAGCGTTGTTCGGCCTGCAGCTTACGAACGGCAGGGCGGCCAAACACGTTGATAATGGCGGTCTTGAAGTCGGACCACGTCGTAAAATCGGATGCGTGGTTGTTGTACCACAGGCCCGCCACACCCGCGACGTAGAAAACCAGGTTAGTCAATTTTCCGGCCTCGTCCCATTTATTGGGGACACTCACGCGCTCGTAAATGGCGAGCCAGTCCTCCACGTCGGTACCATCGGCGCCAGTGAAGACGGGAGGGTCGCGAATACGAGGGACACCGGGACATGTCGGTATGGGCGGGGTCGTTTGCTGGGAGGCGTATTGAGGCATGGTGGCATCGAATGAGGGCCGAAGTTGTTGTGAAGGCTCAGCACTCTCCACCAAATTATAAAGAGGTTTATTAGCGGCGACGATACTCGACAGCGACAGTCAAGGCGGGGGCCGACTCTGCGCGAGCTGCACTCTGTCCGAAGAGGGCAACCCACTAGAAGGGGCCGGAGAGGACAACCCCCTTCAGAGTTCCAATAAGCTTCGCTACAATTGTTACTCTTGCTGTGCAGACTCCAGACGGCGTTATTAGATGGCCTCCAGCGGTACGGATTTCGGGGCCTTTCCAAGCAGTCTTAACTTCCTTCAGCTTCGTGGCGAAAGGCCCACTGATGACGCAATAGTCGGCTCCAGTGTCGACGAGAGCGGCGACGTTGTGGCCGTCACTGAGAACGTCGAGGTCGCTAGTTCGTCGTCTTGCGTTGCGGTTGGGTCTTGGCGTCGGGTCACGGCTGCGTCGGTTTGTTCCGCTGCTTCCATGTTGCGTCGTCGGGTCTTCTTCAGTGCGCAAGATTTCGTCGTCAGGGGTCTGTCTGGTTCGCGTCGTGTTCTGAAGGTTTCGTCGCGACGTCATCGTCGTCGGCGGAGGATCTTCGGCAGTTCGTCCTACAGCAACCGCACCTCCATCGGTTGCTGCCCTTAGTTTTCCGGATACGGGCTAGGCGACCGGCCCCGGTTTGGGCCAGTGTACGGCCGGCGCTGCGGTGATATGTAGCGGCCGGGCGACGGCGAGCGGAAAGGAGCGGCGGTGCCTGGCGGCAAAACTCCTGCGGCGGCGCGGCCTCTTGACGTGGGCGAGGAGGGGGGATGTTGCGTCGGGCTACAGCAGCATAGTCCATGGCTTCCGGCTGAGCCTGCGGTGCTTCGGGAATTCCAAGCGATTGCCGGACTTCCTCGCAGACAACGTCGGCGATTGAATCCACTTGATGCTGCGGCGAAGGTAACAGTTTGCGCAGCTCCTCCCGCACAATCGCTCTGATGGTTTCGCGCAAATCGTCGGTGGCCATCGAGTACACTTCGGAATAGTTTACAGACAGCGGAGAGCGGTTGTATTGTTTCGTCCGCATGTCAAGTGTCTTTTCGATAGTTGTGGCCTCGGTGAGGAATTCGGTGACTGTTTTCGGTGGGTTCCGCACCAATCCTGCGAAGAGGTCTTGTTTCACTCCGCGCATTAGGAAGCGGACCTTTTTGTCCTCAGGCATGGCAGCGTCGGTCAGGCGGAAAAGTCGCGTCATCTCTTCCGTGTAAATGGTGACGCTCTCATTCGGTAGCTGCGCTCTTGTCTCCAGCAAAGCAGCAGCCTTTTCTTTGCGGACGATGCTCGCGAAAGTATTAATGAACGTCGTCCGAAAGAGGTCCCAGGTTTGAAGGCTCGATTCATGGTTCTCGAACCACGTCTTCACGGCGTCTTCTAGGTAGAAGAAGACGTGGCGCAGCTTCTCTTCAGAGTCCCAGTGATTGAAGGTGGCGACTCGTTCGTACGTCTCCAGCCAGCTCTCCGGGTCTTCAAACGACAATCCACGGAAAGTTAGTGGCTCCCTTGGCTGTTACATCACTACCGTTGTAGGTGGCAGGGGGTCTGTCATCGTCTCGGCGGTAGATGTGACGGTCTTCGGCTGCCTGGCGTTTTCAGGAAGGAGCCCGTACTATGGTTGTAGTCCCTCCTGCCGGCGGCTGGTTGGAGGATCCGGGCTGACCTTACAGTTGTCTTGTACGCGGCTTGGGCTTGGGTCAGCGCTCCGCGGTGGCGTCCGGATCATGAAGCAGCACCTCCACCAGATGTCACGTGGTCGTGAGGTCGACGAAGACAGCAGTCAGCACGTCCGTGATGAAACTGTTTATTTGGCCGAACTTGTGGCCGGAAAACTGAAGGTCAAACTACATCAATACACTGAGAGCGTCGAACAGAGCGTCGACCGTCGATCAACTGACTAGCGGTCAAGCGCGTCGGCTTTGATACAGGCGCTATCGAACTTTCCAGCAATATCGCTGGTGACCGCGTCTTGGGCCATGGATACCCACCCCCGCGAACCAATGGCGCACTTCCGACAACTGCCCCATCTGCTTTGGTGCGGTTGCGCCGGTCACGTCGCCCGCTATTGCAATCGCGTGCAGTCGCCTCAAGTCGCCTCAACCATGCCAAGCCAGTCGAGCCGCCCGTATTACGATTCACCACAGCCTATGTCACCGCCGTCTCGCCCAGCGCCCTCTACCCGCCGTTCGCCGTCACCACGACGCGATCGAACTGCGAAAGCCCTCAGCGAAGCCCATCGAACGTGATAGACGTGTTTGTATACGGTGTTCGTGCATCTGCCCTTATCGACAGTGGAGCCGCTGTATCCGTTATGGACGCAAAGCTTAGCCGAATACTGCGCAAAGTGACGACGCCACTTTCCGGGCTCTCCCTCCGTACAGCCAGCGCCCAACGTATTCACCCTACAGCGGTGTGCACAGCCCGCGTCATGATTAAGGACACTATGTACGCCGTCGAACTGATCATAATTCCTGCCTGCTCTTACGACGTCATCCTCGGATGGGATTTTCTCTCCCGCCACGACGCCGTCATTCATTGCACACCAGCCGAAATAGAGCTGTCACCATTCTCTAATTTGACGCCGGAAGACAGTCCATCGGCTGCGAGCAAGGTACTCGTCAAAGGCGACATCAAATTGCCTGCAAACTCGTCAACGGCGGTGTCCGTCTACTGCGCCAGTCTATCCGACACCGTTGCACTCCTCTCGCCATACGACCGTATTTGCACGAGGAAAGGCTTGCTGGTGCCTTTCGCGACAGTTCAAATCACTCAGGGAAGCACCTCTATTTTTGTAGTCAACCCCTCCCCGTACAGTGTTACGTTGGTGCGAGGGGAATGTCTCGGCAGCGTGGAACCCCTCGAAGACGCACAAGTTATGGACGAACCCGATGACACGCACTGCCGCAGTTCCAGTACGCTCAGTGCTGTTTCGATGTCCGGTTCATCACCCGCTGACGTGTTTGGTTCCACCATAGCTGACAACCTTACGCAGGTCCAGCGTTCCCAGCTTCTGGACCTGTTGGAAGAATTTCGCTCTTCTTTCGATGTCGCTCAAACGTCTCTCGGCCGCACGTCGGCCGTTACGCACGGCATCGATACTGGCGCCCACCTGCCACTGCGGCAACGTCCATATCGCGTATCTCCCACAGAACGCCGGGTAATCACCGAGCAAGTCGACGACATGCTTCGACGCGATGTTATTCGACCCTCCAACAGCCCCTGGGCGTCTCCTGTCGTTCTTGTTGCGAAGAAGGACGGTTCTCTGCGGTTCTGTGTTGACTACAGACGACTCAACAAGATCACTCGTAGGGACGTGTATCCACTGCCGCGAATAGACGATGCAATTGACAGCCTGCAAGGCGCCGAATTCTTTTCATCTCTCGATTTGCGCTCAGGGTACTGGCAAGTACCTATGGCTGACGATGCTCGACCGAAGACCGCCTTTGTCACGCCCGACGGCCTGTACGAATTCAACGTCATGCCGTTTGGACTGTGTAATGCGCCCGCCACCTTTGAGCGCATGATGGATACCGTTCTGCGCAACCTGAAATGGCACACGTGCTTGTGCTACCTCGACGAAGTCGTGGTTTTTGCTCCGGACTTTTCCACCCATCTTCAGCGCCTACGGCATGTTTTGACGCGTTTGAGCGACGCTGGTCTGCAAGTGAATCTAAAGAAGTGCCGATTTGCAGCACGGCAGCTGACAATCCTCGGCTACGTCGTGTCCAAGGACGGAATTCTCCCCGATCCAGGCAAACTTCGCGCCGTTTTCGAGTTGCCCAAACCTACGTCCGTCAAAGAACTGCGCAGTTTCGTAGGACTGTGTTCCTACTTTCGGCGCTTCATTCGAAATTTCGCGACTATCACATCGCCTCTGACGAAGCTCCTCGGAAGTAACGGGCCCCTCCATTCATGGTCGTCCGAGGGCGACGACGCTTTCGAAAAGCTCCGCCGTTTGTTGACGTCGCCTCCCATACTACGCCACTACGACCCTACGGCTCCTACAGAGGTACACACAGACGCTAGCGGTGTTGGCCTTGGCGCTGTCCTTGCGCAGCGCAAACCACGGTTCCCTGAATATGTCGTGGCATATGCAAATCGTACGCTTACTAAAGCCGAGACCAATTACACCGTCACCGAAAAGGAATGCCTGGCGATCATCTGGGCCCTTACGAAATTCCGACCTTATTTGTACGGTCGCCCATTTGATGTGATCACCGACCATCATGCACTATGCTGGTTGTCGTCACTGAAGGATCCCTCTGGTCGCCTCGCCGGCTGGGCGCTTCGCCTACAGGACTACGATATCCGCGCGCTGTACCGCAATGGACGCCAGCATGCTGACGCCGACGCACTTTCGCGCTCCCCTTTGCCTGACCACAATACCCATAGCTCAGTGTCTCACAATGCCGTTTCTTCTATCGACATTCACACCATCGCTACTCAACAGCGCAAGGATCACTGGATCGCCTCATTGATAGACTTGCTTACTGATCCATCGGCAACACCATCCACTCGCGCGTTGCGTCGTCAAGCCCACCATTTCGCCGTTTGCGACGACCTCCTCCACCGACGCAATTACGGCGACGGCCGCCAGTGGCTACTCGTAATACCCCGCAGTCTGCGTTCTGACATATGCGAATCGTTCCACACTGATCCGCAGTGCGCACACTCTGGGGTATCGAAAACCTACCACCGCATTCGCCAACGGTACTTTTGGCGAGGGATGTACCGCTACGTGCAGAAGTTCGTTCGCTCCTGCATCGATTGTCAGCGCCGCAAAACATCAACGCACATGTCGCCGGCAGTTCGCCCTGACCGGCCGCTCGGGCGCGTTGGCACAGACTTGTATGGACCACTTCCTCTAACGTCGGCTGGTAACCGCTGGGCCATCGTCGCTGTTGACCACCTTACGCGATACGCCGAAACTGCCGCCCTCCCAGCTGCTACAGCGCACGATGTTGCTTCCTTCCTGCTGCACCGATTCATGCTGCGCCACGGTCCACCCCAGGAGCTGCTCAGCGATCGAGGTCGTGTCTTCTTGTCGGAAGTCGTCGAAGCCATCCTGAAATAGTGCAACGTTGTTCACCGGAAAACTACTGCTTACCACCCCCAGACGAATGGCCTCACCGAACGCTTTAACCGCACGCTCGGCGACATGCTCTCGATGTACGTCGCCGCCGATCACACTAATTGCGATGCTATTCTGCCTTTCGTCACCTACGCCTATAATACCGCCCCTCAGAGCACTACCGGTTTCTCCCCCTTTTTCTTATTGTACAGCAGACACCCGTCGCACACAATCGACACAATCCTTCCATACAAGCCGGATCCGTCTGAGTATGTGCCTATTTCTGCCACAGCCAGACTTGCTGAGGAGTGTCGGGAGCTTGCCAAGACGTTTACTACGCATGACCAAGAGCGGCAAAAGAGCATTCGCAGCGACACCACTACTTCTGCGCCCATGTTCCGCCCTGGAGCACTCGTATGGCTCTCAGTCCCTACCACTGCACCTGACCTCTCTTCCAAACTGCTGCCCAAGTACGACGGCCCCTACCGTGTCGTCGAACACACATCCCCGGTCAACTACCTGATCGAGCCCATTGAACCATCGTCGGACATGCGACGTCGAGGGAGCGACATTGTAAACGTGGAGCGCCTGAAGCCCTATCATGACCCGCTCGTAGTGACAAGCAGTTAGGTCGCCAGGCGGCTCCCTTTTTCTTACCCAGGGTAATTGTAGCGAAGCGTTGGAAGTTGGTAATGGGTCGCCCTCTCGAGCGCTTTCTAGTAAGTCGTCCCCTTCAGCTCTTCTCTGAGAGCACGCTCCTCGCGCTCGGAGTCCGCGCTCTGTCTTGACTGTCGCCGTTGTGCTTCGTCGACTAGTGCCATCAATAAACGCCTTTTTATTTATATATATATATATATATATATATATATATATATATATATATATATATATATATATATATATATATATATATATATGATATGCACGACATGTTCGACACACACACACACATATATATATATATGTATATATATATATATATATATACATATATATATATATATACATACTTATAAATATACGGTGCACGACGGCGGTGACGGCGAAGGCAAAATCCAGCCCAGATTGTCCATATAATTGCTATCGCAATAAAATAATCTTCGCATTCAGAGTGATGGCATGTTTAAAAAACGTCACAAAAAATACGTGACTGGCCTTATGCACTGCAAACCTTCTGGACTACTTAAAGTGATAAATATCTCGCATATCTTCACTATTATTAAAATTATAGTTTTCCTAAGTTAGCCTACAAGATTTATCCTGATAAGAACTGTACTTTTTTTCGTGTTCATGTGAGCTGCTGAACATTGGATTACGTTCCAGTAGGCAGAAGGTGAGTCTCCCTTGAAGCCTTCATTGAAATTAGGGCAGCAGTTCCAAAGTTGACACCACGAAGGGCACGGCAATTCGACAGCCATTTCGTCTCTCTCGCTACAATAAGCACTACTAACGCATTACAAGAGCAACAGCTGGCTATATATAGCTAGGTATTATATTGGTCTGAAGGAACTGCGATAAGAGCTGTCCCTAATCGGTACCGTTAAATTACCACCGCGACCTGCCTCCACCACTAAATAGATGAGGAGGCACATTTTATTTTCTGAAGCTGCTGCATTGTGTTATCTAGAACGCAAGACTGTGCAGCTTTCAATAAGGAAATGAATTATTCAGTGCCACGAATACATGGGTATTTGCTATGATGCTGCCTTTTAGCAATGTTATAGGCCACTTCAGTTTACTTTCCAGAGAGGCGTGAGTCCGCAAAAACATAGTGTTGATAAAGTGTGCGCTTTATTCTCGACGGTGTAACGCGGACTAATATTGGATACATTTTGCAGAAGACCTGACCTGACAAATGCCGGTGAGCTTTGCTTCTTTAATATAGACAGATAGGTATACTTACCCACACGCACGAACGATCCGGTTGGTCTCCTTATTGTCACCGCTCTCAGTCCTCTCGGAAGTTTTGCGAGAATTTTGGCTAAATGTAATTGCAATAAGAACTGTTAAACAATAGTCACACTAAAGTAATTTGGGCGAGGGCTTCTCTCTATCAATGAAGAACATTACCAATAGCATGCAAGACTTTCAAAACTGAGCACTGACATGCAACATTTGTACAATGGCAGTGAAACCAAAATATGCACATGTGATACAATGCAACATCACAGGTAAGTTGTTTTCTTGAGGTTGTGATAGTTCAATACGTCATTCGCCTTCCTTGTTATTTGCTATGGTTGAAAAAGCTGCAATTTAGAAATAAACCTGAAGTGAAAAAATTGAAGCCACACACATCGAACCAATTATATACCTAATCGAAGTGCACCGATACAAGAGCAGCACTGTTTAGTGAATGAAAAAAAAAGATGCATTTTAAGGGATCGGTTTTCTTTGTTAGACACAATAATAATGGGAACTAACAGACAATAATGCAAATTAAAGTAGAGGGAATGTTATTTGTAATAATTAGGGTATAAATATTATGAATGTAAACTGGACGAAAAGATAACTTTGCGCGAGCAGGGACCGAACCTGCGACCTTCGAAAAGCGCGTCTGATTCTTTACCACTCAGCTGTGGCTGCGGGCATCCCCCCGTCCACCTTATGGGTATATATGTGCATTTAAACCTAGCAGTTTCAGTCAGCGCCGATAGTAGCCATGGAGGCGAGTGTGGAAGACTCAATTCATGCCTGTTGTCGTCACGTAGCACGTGATCTTTTTTTTACGAGCTGGTAGCTGACCAATAATCCCTTGCATGCTCCGTGAAGGCATCAAGTCTGCCAGAACGAGACTCTCGCTGTGAAGTAAGGAAAGAACATGTATTTTAAGGGCTCGCTTTTTTTGTTAGACACAATAATAATATTGTGCCTGGTCGTGTCTGAATTGTAATATTGTGCCTGATTAATGTTGTGTCTAACAAAAAAAACGAGCTCTTAAAAGACGGCTTGTTTTCTTCATTCATAGCGAGGGTCTCGTTCTGACACACTTCATGCGTTCAGGTAGTATGCGAGGGATTACTGGTCAGCATCGGCACTGACTAACACTCCTAGGTTTTAATGCACATATAAACCCCATAAAGCGGACGGGGATTGACCGCCGCCATAACTCAGCAGTATAACATCGGGCGCTTTATTCGAAGGTCCCACTCTTGGTCCGTGCCGGAGGCAACTTATCGCTTTGTGCAGGTTACATTCTTCACATTTATATGTTAATTACTACAAAAACATCCACTCTACTTTCCTTGGCATTGTTGTCTGTCATATCTAATTATTACTGTTCAGTGAAGACAATATAAATAAGACAGTGTGAAATATTATTATCTATAAGCAGCAAGGAATTGCAGTGTTCAGGTTTCGCCTAAAATGTAATTTACTAAAGCTACTTTGGTCATAGAAAAGATTTAAATTGAAGAATGCTTCAGATGCGATGTTTTTGCTCCAAGCCTGCGCAGACAGGGAATCTCAGCAAGTTTTGCTCGCTTTTTCTGGAGCATCTATCTATCTATCTATCTATCTATCTATCTATCTATCTATCTATCTATCTATCTATCTATCTATCTATCTATCTATCTATCTATCTATCTATCTATCTATCTATAACAGTACGACATTTCGCTCTCCTGGCCGCTTCACTGACGATATACAGTAAAATTATTATGGCGCTACATGGGTGTACGGCGAACATATGTGACTGGTGCAATTGTACACATCATCACATGCATGTCATCTACGGCATGACCTACATCCCACGCTCATGGTGTGCTCTCTGCCATTTCGCTAGCCACGTCTACACCAAAACTAGCACTGTGGCATTAACCTATGACGAGCATAGATGACAGGTCGTAACATGAAACTCATGTCATGCATTTCATGCACATCATGATTTACATGCCACGCTCATGCTTCGCCCGCGGCAGGTTCACTAGCTTGACATACACCAAGATTCGTATGGCCTGACATGACTATATGACGAACATAAGTGACAGGTTCTAACACCTAAAAATGGCATCCATAGCATGAACGGTATAATTTACATAACATGCTCATGGTGTGTTCGCGCCAGGTTCGCTAGCTTGATAGAACACCAAAATCGGTATTGTGCGACGTGACTGTCTGACGAACACGAATGGCAGGTGCTAACATGAAATCATGATGTGCATGTGAAGTACGGAATGATTTGCGGAATGAAGGTGCGTTCGTGCCGGTTTGCTAGCTTGATATACACTAAAAGTGCTATTGCGGAACATTACTGTATGAAGAACATAAATGACAGGTGGTAGCACGAAAATAATGATATGCATGTCATGTACGGCATGACATACGCGCCATGCACGCTCATGGGCGTTCACGGCCGGTTCACTAGCTCAATATACACCAAGATTGGTATTGCGCAACGTGACTGTATAAGAAACCTTAATCATGACACTGAAGTGGGGCATATTTACAGACTCGAATTCAGTCCTGCAGTGTCTGTCGTCAGCTTTAATCGTGGTGCGCAAGTACAACTATTATTGGAAAGAAGACAAACCTCTCAGCAATTAAAAGACAAAGGGCATGGCACAACTTTTCAGTGGCTTCCAGCCACTGCGGCATCGATGCCAACAAACATGCCGATAATTCTGCAGAGAATTCTCATGAAGGTGGCGTGCAGGAAGCCATTCCATTATAACGAATCGATGCAGCATCTAACATTCGCTCACTCGCACGTGATCTAACGCATTCAATGTGGAATACGTCCGCTTTTCTGTATACCCGCCTTCATCGTCTGGTTCTGTCACTTCAACATCAAATTCCGTCCAGACAATCCCGATCCGAAACAACAGTCCTCTGCCGCCTGTAGCTTGGAGTATCTTTCGCGAACATCTTCGCTTACCGAATCGGAATGGCAGACAGTGCTGCCTGCGCTCACTGTGGCAGCGAGGAAACCATTGCGCACGTCCTGTGTCATTGCTGTCACAAGAGCTCTCAGGAACGCTAGCAAGCTTCGGTGACCAGCCGCTTTCTGAACAATCAATTTTGGAATGCCGGAATGTTCTAGATACCAACCAGAAAGCGACGAAGGCGCTGCTGAAGTTTCTGCGTTCAACCGGCCTCGCTAAACGACTGATTCTCCCGTGCTTGAGTGTGTGTTCATTTTTTCTTCATCATTTGTTACTCTTTTTCCCTTGCTTACCTTTCAATCCCCCCTTACACCTTCCCCAGTGCAGGGTAGCAAACCGAAAAACTTCTGGTTAAACTCCCTGCATTTCACTTAACATTTCTCTCTCTCTTTAGTCATGACATGCATGTCTGAGCATGACTTACATACCATGCTCATGCTGCGCTCACGACCGTTTCGCTAGCATTATGCACACCAATACCTCTATTGCGTGGCGTGACTGTATGACGAGCACAAATGACAAGTGCCAATATAAAAATAATGATCTTCATGTCATCTAAGACATGATTTACATGAGCGCTCATGCTGCGCTCCCGGCCGTTTTGGAAGCGTAATATACACCAACATTGTTATTGCTTGACGGGACTGTATGACGAACTAACTTCCCATTTCCGTACGAACAGACAACTGCCTATTTTACAAAAAGTTTCCCTAATTTAACATCAACAGCTCTAATATGATTCTGGAGGCCTCCCTCAACGCTGTATAAACCGGAAGACACAACCAACTGGGGACCGCGTGAAGTTTTAGACCACGTGATGTCCATCTGTTGTGTATATTGTTACTCCCGTCGCTTCATTTGATATTTTATGAAGCTAGTCCGCTTTCTTGCGCAAGCCGCGCTCTAATGCTTAGAAACCTTCCAGATCATATTAAAATCTTGTAGGCTTGAGCGCGAAAACGCGAACAGCTGAAAATATTCAGGAACTAACCCGACCACAAGCGATAAGGCTCGAATGTGCCATGCCACATGTGCAAATGCCAACGCGCCTTGCGGCAGATCAGTTTTATCGATGGCCGACGTTCTGTTTGATGCTATCAGTGTAGATTGTGTGTTGCTGTAGTTTGACGTTGCGCATTCCGGCCACAAGCTCAGCCAAATAAGGAGTTTAATCTAACACGCCATCTGATGCCTTCATCGACGTCCCGACCCCGTGACATCTTGTAGAGGTGCTGTTCATGTTCCGGACGCCCCCGTGAAGCTGTGAGCCCAGCCCACGTCGTGAAGACGACACCGACACCAACAGTGACAGTCGAGCCAGTCGCAGACTGAAAGGACTACCCCTACAAAACGCACCCGTACCGGCCAAGCCTAAAGCCAGGGCGACAAACACAACAGGCACGATGACGACCCCAGTGTACCTTGCAGCGATAATGATGCAACCGCCCAGGGAGCCGCTCACATTCCGTGGTTCGCCAAGTCGACGCCCCAACACCTGGCTGAAGACGTTTGAAAGCGTCGCAACATTCACGCCCTGGAACTCCGAAGAAAATCTCGCCACATGTGCATCTACCTGGTGGAAGCAGCTATGACATGGCTCGAGAACCAGCAGTCCACATTTCGAACGTGGGACCGATTTCATCGTGCATTTTTCAGAAGTTCATGAGCGTGGTCCGAAAAGAAAGAGCCGCGGCCTTACAGGAGACACGGGTGCACCTCCCGAACGAAACCGTGGTCATCCTCCTGGAAGTGATGACAGCGCTGTTCCGCCATGCAGACCCTACCACGCCCGAAGAGAAGAAAGATCCCCTTCTAGTGCGAACAGTCAAGCAGCAGCTCTACACTGGGCTGGCACGGAACCCACCCAAGACCGTCCAGGAATTCTTGTCGGAGGCAACGGCGACCGAGAAGACTCTGGAAATACACACCAGACAGTACAATCGCCTCTTAATCCAAGATAGCGCAGCAGTTCACACCATCGGCTCCGACCAAGCGCGGGAATTGTTCCGAACAATCCTGCGAGAAGGGCTGCGAAAGCTTGCACCTTTTCCGCAGACTTCAGCGACTTAGATCGCTGACGTTGTGAAAGAGGAGCTTTAAAAGTCACTGGGTGTTCTTGAGCAAGCACAGCCGCAGCCACTAGCCTTGAGCTATGCTGCTGCAGCCCGATGTACCTCCCCCTCCACACCCACGTCAAGACGCCGCACAGCCGCAGTATCACCGCCAAACGCCGCCGCCATCACCCACGCCATAACGCCCTCCGATCGGTGAACACTACAACCCGAGGAAACCCGACGTTTGGCGCGCCCCTGACCACCGTCCACGCTGCTATCATTTCTGCTATCATTACGGAAAAGCTGGCCACACCTACCGCCGCTGCCAGTACCGTCAGATGGGAGGCGTGGGTTTGCCATTGACGCGCCGCGTCCACAGGAAAGTGATCGAACACGTGCGACTGGCGACTATCTCGCAGGAGTGCATTGGACCCCCCGAGGACTTTCCCCCTCACCGTCGCCAGGCCGCTACGTCTCTACCCAACGCCGACCAAACCCTGGCCCAACACGGGCCCGGTCACCTAACCCGTATTCTGAAAAAGAAAGGCAGAAAGCGATAAAGGTGCTGTTCTGTATGACGAAATAACGAAATCCTCCGCCGCCGGCGATGCCGCCGCCACGAAATAAGTACACGCTGGAAACCACACGCAGCCCCGACGACAAAACCTCGCGGCCTGAAAAGACCTCACGACGCGACGTAGAAGCAGCGGGACAAACCGACCTAGCCGTCACTGGGTGCCGCGACTTAACCGGAAGGCAAGCCGGTGGACGAGCGACCTCGACGTAGTGTTCGACGGCCACAACGTCTCCGTTCTCTTCGACACTGGGGCCGACTGTTCCGTCGTCAGTAGACCATTTGCCACAAAGAATAATACACTTAGGACTGCTTGAATGTCTTCGAAATCCGGACCACTGGAGGCCATCTAACCACACCACCTTGTGTTTGCACCGCAAGAGCAACCGTCAATAACCGGACCTATCCTGCAAGCTTTGTAATCTTACAACGTTGCCCCATGATGTGATACATGGGATGGACTTCCTTAGTCAGCATGGTGCTGTCATCAATCTGAAGTCTTCAGTCAATAACACTAACCTCATAAAAAGCGCTGCCACCCCACATTAGGACAGGGAACCACGCATTGATTGCAATAAAAGAGCACGTCACGGTTCTTCCTCTCTTCACCGTTATCATTTCTGTCGGCACCGGAGCATCCGCAAGGCTTGAAGGCGCCATCGAGGGCGATTACTACATGCTTCTGAACCGTAAAATTTGCGTATGCAAGAGGCATAGGCGAACTGCATGTTGGGGGGGGGGCGGCAACGAAAAGGTAGTGCTGAAAAAACTTCAGCCACGAATATATGCACCTTAACATTGGTACAGCGGTCACCTACATCGACGAATTCATGGACAGCAATGCTTTCGCCCTCTTCGATGCTACCGAACATGGTTCGACGGATGGGGGTCCCCAACCAGATTTCTACGTCAGGCCGAGCTTTCCGATGCACAAGCAATACCAGCTCAAAGCCCTACTCCAGCAATAAAAGGAGTGCTTGGCGTCGCCTTCAGGAATCGATAGATCCCAGTCGCAAAACGTATCATAACAGAAGAAGGCGCCCGTCCAATCCGTCAGAGTCCGTATCGAGTTTCGACACGAGAACGCGAAACCGTTCAGAAGCAACTCAATGAAATGCTACGCGACATCATCCAGCCGTCCAAGAAGGGTCTGTGGGCGGCATCCGTGGTGTTAGTGAGGAAGAGGGATGGAACCCTACGTTTCTGCGTCGACTATCGTCGCCTCAACAAAGTCCCGAAGAAGGACGATCACCATAGGCGTGCGCACAGGGGGGGGGGGCAGGGGGGGCGGCCGCCCCCTCTAATCATCTAAGATGGGGGGCGCAAAATCTGCCCCGTACATTGACCCTTCTAGTCACCTAGGAGGGGGGGGGCGAAATCTGCCCCATACATGGACTTAGTAGGTGGGGGGCGCTGCGATGAACCTTCGCCCCCCCCCCTAATGAGGAACCCTGCGAACGCTTATGACGATCACCCTCACCCACGAAGATCACCCTCTCCCTAGATCGACTCCAGAAGGCGAAGCACTTTTCGTCGATGACGGTGCTACCATTCTTCAAGGCCGCCTTCTGGCAAATCGAAGTCACGAGAGAGACCTCGAGAAGACGGGCTTTGTAACTCCACACGGCCTGCTCGAGTTCAAGATCGTGCCCTTTGGTCTTTGCTGGGTCCCTGCGAATTTCCAACGCGTTATGGATACAGCACTGGCCAGCTTGAAGTGGCAGACGTGCCTCGTGTACTTGAATGACGTCAACGAACACCTCCTGCTCCTCGAAACTGTACTTCCAGCAATCAAGACCTCCGGGCTCCCCTTCAAGCCTGAAAAGTGCAGCTTCGCCTACGAGGAGCTCTTGTTTTTTTGTCATGTGATCAGCAATGATGCCGTTCGGCCAGACCCACGAAAAATAGCTGTACTAAGTGCCTTCACGCCTCCCACCGACAAGAGTTCTGTACGACGATTTGTCGGCTGGTGCACCTGCTGCTAAGGGGGGAGTGAGTGTCGTCTCCGGATCAAAATAAAGTTCCTTACCTGCTATGTTTCGTCAAGGAATTTTCACGAATCGCCGAGTGGCTAACTCACCTCCCGAAGACCGGCATGCCATTAAAGTTGGAAACGGCGCTAATCGATGCACTTGAAGAAATCAAATGACGCCTCCTACACTAGCACATTTCGACGAATACGTCGACACAGAAATCCACGCAGACGCAAGCAGCGTAGGACTCGGCGCCATCATTGTGCAGAAGGCTGACGAGCTGGAAAGCGTCATCAGTTAAGCTATCTGGCCGATATCGAAGGCAGAAACCAACTAATCCACAACAAAAAAGGAGTCCGTGGCCCTCATCTGTGCTATATCCAAGTTTCGCCCCTACATCTACGGCAGGCCATTCAATGTTGTGAGCGCCCACCACGCCCTATATTGGCTAGCTTACTTGATGGACCCTTGAGGTCACCTCTTACTGTGGAATCTAAGACTTCAAGAATTCGACTTTACCGTCGATTTCAAGTCCCGAATTAATCATTCCGATGCTGACTGTATGTCTCATGCGCCCGTCGACACACCGTCGCAGGACAAGGATGATGACTGCTTCTTGGAAACCATAAGTGCCGATGACTTCGCCGAACAATAGCGAGCCAACCCGGAAGTCAGGGGCCTTGTCGAATAACTCGAGAGCAGGACCGCCGTTGCTCCGGAAGTATTCAAGCGAGGATTGGCGTTGTTTTTTTGTTTTCTTGCGAAACGGCGTTCTCCCAAAGAAGAACTTCTTCCCTTTTTGAGCCAACTACCTTATTGTGGTGCTTTCAGCATTGAGACCAGAAGTTCTCTACGCCCTACACGACTATCTGACGGCGGGACACCTCGGTGTTTGGTGCACGCTCGCAAGTATGCACGAAAAGTACTACTGGCCGCGCCTTGCCGTCGACGTCGCACGCTGCGTGAGAATATGCCGAGACTGTCAACGACGCAAGACACCGCTGACAAGACCAGCAGGCTTTCCTCAGTCCATCGAACCGCCTGGCCGGCCATTAGGTTGCGAAGACCTTTGTTGAAGACGTGGTCCTGCGTGATGGCGCCGCAGAGGTCCTGATCACTGACTGCGATAGGGCCTTTACTGGGATCTAACTCAGGCAATCCTGAGATACAGCCAAACAAGCCACCGCCAGACCAACGCCTACCACTCATAGACCGAACACCACACCAAGAGTCTAAACAAGACCATCGCCGACATACTGGCCATGTACGTCAACGTCGAGCGGAAGACGTGGGATGCCATCCTTCCATACGTGACCATCGCATACAACACCCTCGTGCAAGATATGCCGCAGATTAGGCCATACAGCTTTGTATACGGAAGGAACCCGTCAAAGTTGTTCAACGCCATGCTACCAAACGTCGCCGACGACGAAAACCTTGATTTCTACCTTCATCATGCCGAAGAAGCAGACAACTCGCCCGCCTACGCATCAAGAATCAAAGACAACCGACAGTCGCTGTTACAATCTGCGACGACGCTTCATGGAGTACCATGTATGGGTCTGCACGCCCATACGCCGACGTGTGCTTAGTGAAAATCTTCTTCGGCGATAGTTCGGGCAATAGAAGTCCTTCGACGTCTCGGCAGTGCAGACTACAACGTCATCCCGGACGGCATAACGAACTCTGTGCGGCGCCGCGCACGACTTGAAGTCGTCAATGTCGTACGCCTTAAAGGGACTGTCTGCCATCCTTCATCGCTTTTCTGTTTTGGGCCGCAATCGAAAGCATACAGTCTGAAGTGTCCCACCTTGCAGCGGTCTCTTTACAAAATGAGTAGAATTTTTTAAAACAGAATTTTCTGATCTGTATTCGGCCTTCTTTCATTGGCGTGAAACATCCCCACAACACTGGTTGGTGGACGCGATGACGATTGTAGTGCCGGTAAAAATTAAAACCGAAACCACACGTGATTTTTCTAGGATTACCTAATTTTCACTTACCTCTAATGTAGTGAATGTAACTCGGCTTTCAGCGTGCTAGCGGTTAAATGAAGCCTTATTATACGATACAGAACACTTCTTTTGCTGTATTCGCAGTCTATGCGTTTATTTTTGCACTGCTGCCGCAATCCAAGCCAATTTGATTCATCAAAAAGAGACAATAAATGCAGGCATTCACAGCACAGTACAATTGATACATCCTAACAGCAATACAGCGGCACGGTACGACCAGTACGGAGGGCTGCGTGGCATAGCGCATAACTTGAAACCGACCAGATCGAAGGCGACGCCGCAAGCAGCGCCACCGGGTGCCTTTTGGGACGCGTGAGAAAAAAAAGCAAAAAAAAAAGACTCTCTGACGCAACCGAAGGCTGCCTCAATTGCGTAAAATACAATTTCAAGTTATACATGTCTCTTTTCAGAATAAATGAGTCTACCTGCGAGGATTTCTTGTCCTACCCGTAGATTGAACCACATCGCCATTGGGTAACGCTAGCGGTCAATCTTTGACGATTTTCAACATCAAATTAAAAATGTAATTTCTTTTTCATGGGACAGAATCATGCTCGTTGCCACCGGTGTGATAAACGATCTTCTCATTTTCACCACAATCAAGAAAATTTTTCTGAGCGGTAGACAGTCCCTTTTAGCCGTTTTATACGCGTTAGCGAACCTTAGGACTCTGCTTTTGAAGACGATAGTCTTTCTTGGGATACTTGAACGCAGCAATGTTGTTATGTATTGCTGTCTGTCTGTATGTCTGTCTGTCACACAGTTCAGCCACCCTGCCGAAACTTAAGCACTTGCTAAACGCCCAACCATCTCCAACTTGCAGCTGCCTTCATGCTTGTGAAGATTGTCGATCAAAAAGCAGATATTACGCATATCTCAGGCGCAACATCAATACGGAAGTAATATGTGTGTGTGTTCCTTTACTACAAAATACATCTATAGGTAGTTCTAAAGACCGTAGTGTTTCTTAGGCTGCGCCGAAAATGCGACGCTATGCACGAAAAAGCCGTCTGCCAACGATATGGTTCTGCCACCTGGCAGTCGCCCTGGGAACAGCATCACCGTTGCCGCGAATGAAACCAGGACTCATGTAGTACGGCTGTCTTATGTATGTCGTCAAAAGACTGTCCTCTTTTTACGACATTTGTAGCGAAGCACGCAGATGCGCAGACAATTTTTTCCTTTGCCAATCTACTTGTATTTGTTTTGGCCATTTTTCCCTTCCGTGTTCGTTTACAAGCACGGGAGGATGCTTCTTCAGAGGGGGTCAACGGCACGCGCGTTTCTTTTGTTGTTTTAAAGACGATAGTCTTTCTTGGGGAACTTAAACGCAGAAATTTTGGTCTGTCTTTCTGTCTTTCTGTTTGTCGACACGTCCCTCGATTCAGCCACTCGGCCAAAGTTGAACCACTTGCCCAAGGGCCAGCCGTCTTGAACTGGTACGGCTGTTCATACTTGTGAACGTTGTCGATCAAAACTAAATATCATGCACATCTGAGGTGCAACATCACTAGGTAAGTACTAGGTGGCGTGTCATTATAGAAAATGCATACATACGTAATTTTAAGGACCCTAGTTTCTTAAGCTGCGCTGAAAATGCATAAGAATGGAAGATTGAGCGAGTTGGTATGCGTTCATCTTTGTTGAAACAGCGCTCACTAGACGACGACGAAGTAAAAGAAGGCACAGGACAGGCGCTGCCTGTCCTGTGCCTTCTTTTACTTCGTCGTCGTCTAGTGAGCGCTGTTTCAACAAAGCTGAAAATGCGACTGCGCTGAAATTTGCCTTCCTCCGTGCCCTTCGCACGAGCTCATTGTTGTGTTTCGGTTTCGGTTCTGTATTGCACTGTACGAATGCCATGGGTTGTTATTGAAAAACTTTAGTTTTGAGAACGCCAAGAAGGTGAAAAAAAATATTTAAAAAATGAAAAAGCAGCGTTTTGGGCGGCCTTCAGGCTGCTGGTTGTGGGCGCCGCTCTGGTGTTCCTGTTTTACCCAGGCGACGTGTAAATAAAAGAGTGTGTGGAGAGTACTCGTTGAGTGCGGACGTTTCTCTGCTTCAGCGCTTCGCGCCAAACCGCGTTTTCGGGCTGGCTGGCGTCCCCGCCGGTCGCGTTGGTCACCGCCGGTCTTCGCCTGCTGCTGCGCCGGGACTACCAGCACGCAACACAGCACTCATGTTTCCCGACGTATTGCCAGATGGCGTCCATATCTCACACAGCGCCTCTTCTATCGTCTTTACCCGACATTTGCAGCGAAGCACGCAGATACGCGGCCAATTTTTTATGTAACGTCCGTTGCAGGCGTAGCCGCTGCCTTGCGCAGGAGTTTAATCGTCCTAATATCTGGGAACCTTCCCGACTATGTTGGAATGTCCTTATTGTCTTGAGTTCGAAAACGCGAACAGCTAAGACCATTTTAGACCTAACGCGGCCACCATCGATAAGGCTGGAATGTTCGATGCCGCATGTATAATTGCCAACCGGCCTTGCTGCAGATCGACGGCCCACGTTCTGTTCGCCGCTATTATTGTACAGTGTGTATTGCTCTTGTTTGACCTTGCGTATCCCGGGCACGAATTCAATCGAATAAAGAGTTCAGTCTAACACGCCGACAGCTTCTTTCTGTGACGTCACGATCCCGTTGCAATACTGCTATCATTTAAATGTTTTCTTGTCTTTTTGTAGGCGCCAATTCTGTACATTTCTCGTCCTGGTGTTTCTCCCTTCATTCTCAAGCTTTCATTATGATTATTATTATATTTGGCGTTTTACGCCCCAAAACCACGACATAATTATGAGAGACGCCGTAGTGGAGCCGAAAGTTTCGACCACCTGGGGTTCTTTACCGTGCACCTAAATCTAAGTACACGGGCCTCAAACATTTTCGCTTACCCCGAAATTGCAGCCGCCGCAGCCGTGTTTCAATTCCGCGACCTTCTGGTAAGCAGTCGAGCGCCATAACCACAAGACCACCCTGGCTGGGCCTCAAACATTTAGGTATAATTCCACACCAACTGGCCCAACTTTCCATCTTTTTAAATACTGTCATTTATCTCATCTTTGTATTCCGAAGCTCTTGTGAAACCGTGGCCGTTTCATGAACGCGATAATACCAAAATTGGCTAGCCATGAGATCATTGTATGACGACCACAAGTGGCACAATATTGACCTGAAGATGTCATGCCTCATGTATGTCGTGGCATAAATGACAAGGTCTTCGTGCTTTCATGACCCTTCAATAATCATGTACCGAAATACATATGCCTTGTCATTAGCCTCTTAGGTACGCAAAATGATGCGATATAAGTACAACGACACTCACGTATCATACACCTTCACATGCCTACGGCATCACATACATATCATGATGCCGTAGTGGTCGGTTTATTACCTTGCTGTATACCAAAAGATGCAACAACTGACGTGTTTTTGTGATAAACATGAACGACAGCTCACAAACTGAATGTTCATGGCAAGCATGTCATCCGTGTTACGAATGAATAACGTAACTCGCATGATGGCAATATCGTGAAGCCGTGTAGATCGTTTAAATATCACGGTGTATACCACAATATAAACGCATACCTATCAAACGTACGATAATAAATTACGTCATGACCTAATTACATGACTTGGTTAAAAGATGAACAATGCAGCGTATGCAGCTCTCTCAACGCTTTGCGTTAGATTGATTCCCATAGGGGACGCATCGGTGGCACTTTTTCTACCTGAAGAAATATAAATGACTCACATGTTTACTACAGAGTAAGAGCTGTACATAGTAAAGACTGATGAATAATAAGGTTGAAAACCCATACATTTAAAAGAAATGGGGCTCGTGGAACGGAAGGCATATTACACACTGCTTATTAGGTAAAAATTTCACAGAAACGTGTAGAGCTATACCATCACATTCGTGTGACATTTCAACATACAAACGTCGCATGGGCAAAAACGAGTACATGTGTTATGGCACGCTTTCCTTTCGTGTTATACAGATTCCTATGACGAAGGGATCAACCCTGCTTTTTTGTAGCTGAACCTATTATTTCGTGTAAACTGCTCCCAATGTAGTGAATATGTGTACTGCTTGTCTTCTTACTATTGTTCTCGTCTCAAAGTTGGGCTTGAAAGAATACATATAAAATTTTCTTCGCCGTCATAAGAACCAATGTAAGGCATCCCAATTATCGGTATTATTTCAGGTTCCTAAAATAAAGCATGTACAATTTTATGTGCTCGGGACGCTAAGTATGTAGAAAACGAAATTCTGTGCTGAATCGAGTGTCTTCTTTATGAAGCAGAAATGAGAACTCTCGCAAAATGTACGGTCGTTGGACAACTCTGTTTTTCTTGTCACTTTCCTGATTTTCTTTTCAAGATTAGTTGTATTACCTTCCTCCTCAATGGTAGGCATTGTTACGAGATGCACCAGGGTCTCGTGGGTAGCATGACACGAGGGCCAAAGAACTGGGCTGGGAATGTCCAGGCAGTGGCAAGGAAAAAGGTAGCCAACGAAAAAAGACGTTTAATACGTGACGAGGACAAAACACACACAATGCATGAGGAAGCCGAAACTCTCGACGCTCGATGCGCCGGCCTTTTATGAGCCCTCAGACGCTAAGAGGAGGAGGGCGCAGCTCCGCTGTTCGGACGCGTCCGGCGTCTCCGAGGAACGCGTCCAGTGTCTCTGAGAGGGACGCCAGCAAGGAAGAGAGCACTGCACAGGGGTCGCGCGTTCTGCATGTTAATGCAGCTCGGTTCTGAGGCACTTGCCCAGGTAGTCGTGCTCGGGGTCCAGCCTCTGGGAGCCTTTACGGTGGTAGGTCGTAGCGCGATCATAACAGCTTCTACGCCGGGGTATCGTTGTCCCGATGGACAAGGGTCAGCAACCACTGTCCAGAGAGATACTTCGCGGAAATCTGAAGTGCGCGTTGCTGGCGACGCTTGGACTCGCTGTCGGTGGCGGCACAATTGTCGTCCTGGAAAGTGCACCACGATAAGGCGACACAGCAACACCCATCACACACACCGCTGTATGAATGGCTTCCCTTTGGTGCGTCGGTTGTGAAAAATCGAAACAGCTCCGGCCTTGATGTACGTATTCAGAAGTGTGATCTTGATGGTGGCTTCACTAGAAGTACCTCGGTAAAAGCAGCCCGCAAGCGCCAGACAATTCACCCAAAGACCTACCAGGCTCAGTTTAAAACAATCAATAATGTTGGCAGGCGACAGGAACAAAAATCCAATGCCCAACGCATTAGCCAGTACCTCAATTCTCAAAGTGAAAGGAATACATTTTTTAAAACAAATAATCACATTTTGCAAAACACTGCAGCCGCGAGTTTGCAATACATTCAGGCACACTTGTTATTCGAAGCAACCGCTTAAGCGCTCTGCATTACCTTTTTTTCATCGCATTTTGAAATTGAATTCCTGAAATGGGGGGGGGGGGGAGGCTCAAGCGAAGAGCGTGTTTGCCTGGCACATTTTTTTTTCGCCGAAGACGACGCCTCCCCTTTCTTGATATGGGTGGAACAAAAAGCCATTGCTCTTCTGGAGAGCCCCATTTTTCGATGGTAGCTTGCCCATGCGCCTCAGGAAACGGGGCATCTGTTCTAGGAACTGTTCTAGCGTCTAGATCGGCAACGCTTTCTGGAGTTCGGCCATCCGCGTTCGGCTGTGGCGTTTGACATGCGTCTATCAAGGCAGGCGGATCATGGTCCAGCTGCCTAGCAAGTTCTAGTGCTTTTGAGCGGGTAAGCGGGCAAACCTCCCCCTTGTAGCGAAGCTTATTGGAACTCTGAAGGGGGTCGTCCTCTCCGTCGGTGCCATCTGCGCCAGTGAAGACCGGAGGGTCGCGGATACGAGGCACACCTGGGCATGAGGTCGGTGTAGGCGGGGCCGTTTGCTGGGAGGCGTCTTGAGGCATCGTAGGCGGCAGGGTACGAGATCGAAGAGCCAGGGGCATCGAATGAGGGCCGAAGTTGTTGTGAAAGCCCAGCACCCTCCACCAAATTATAAAGACGTTTATTTGCGGGCACTCGGCGACGATAAACGACTGCGACAGTCAAGGCGGGTGCCGACTCTGAGCTGCGCTCTGTCCGAAGAGAGCAACCCACTAGAAGGGGCCGGAGAGGACGACCCCCTTCAGAGTTCCAATAAGCTTCGCTACACCCTGTTCAAAACAAGTTCCCATATTCCTCAGAAACATTTCTGATCTATTCGAAAATAGGTAGGAATACTGTGGTGGTAGTCTGGCCGAAACCGCAGCTTGAGTAGTGAACGTTCCAAAGAGCCCCTCGATACGGACGCGCGCGAGTGGAAGACAAACGCTGTGCTCCAGCACCAACTGTCGTATCCATGCACACTTGCCAGTGAAGTCCTTGGCGCTGACATAAGATGGATGAACGACATCCATGGTGGCTGCAGAATCTCTAAGTACCCTGCAGCGCTTTCCGTTCACCGTACACTCTTTCATGAAGGGCTTAAGTAGCTCTAAGTTCTCATTGTCGGCACTGACATACGAGAATACAAGACTGATTTCGGCAACCTGAGGCAAGGTGCCCCGGTTGATGGCACTTATAGCATGTTATCGGCTTCTGCCCTTCAAACTGCCTCTTCTTCTCGTCTTTAAAAGTAGCTTTAGGTAACGTCTGTTCAATTTCCTTCTCTGGATCTGGGCCTTTCGCGTTAGCGTTGCGTCTCAAAAGCTTTGGGGATTCATTATCCGCGCCTTGCTTCGGAAACGCGTCGAGCGTCCGCCCTTCACTTTGCTGCGATGCATGGCGCGACGCGTATTCCTCCGCGAGCTCGGCCGCTTTTTCAACTGTGTTCACGTCGGGCCTGTCGACGATCCATAAACGCATTCGGTCAGGAATCGTGTTGTAAAACTGCTCCAGGCACAGGCACTCGACAACCTTCGCCATGTCTTCGTAAACTTCCGCGATTCTTAGCCATTCAACGAAGTTGAGCTTTAAGTTGTATCCGAACTCAACGTACGATTCGTTTTTCAACTTAGTGGCTTTTCGAAAGCGCTGCCGAAACGCTTCTGGAGACAGGCGGTGCCTCTTAAGAAGACTGGATTTTACAATATCGTAGTCCTCATACTGCTCTGCGCTAAGTCTCCACATAGCGTCCGCTACCTGGAACGGCAAAACGGTTAACAGGCGCTGTGGCCATGACGCCTTAAAGAACTTCATTCTTTGGCAAGTCCGTTCAAAGTTCACGAGAAACATTCCGATGCCCTCTCCTACTTGGAAAGGCTGCAATAAATCCTTCATACTAAAATTTTCTCGCGCTTCTGCGACTGGCAGGTGCGCTTCGACGCTAGCCGCCTTCGGCTTCTCCAGTTCCAGCTCTAAGCGCTTTAATTCGAGCTCAAGCAATAGTCTCTCTTTCTCATCAACACGCCTCTTTTCATCGTTTGCCTGACGCTCTTTCTCATCAGCCCGGCTCTTCTCTTCGTTTGCCTGGCGCTCTCTGACAATTTCCCAACATTCTAGAAGCTCGCTGTCATCTGCTTCCAAGGCAAGCAAAGACTGAATGATTTGCGGCTTCCTCATGGCGTTTCCCGCTTCCACTCCCAATTCTGCGCATAGCAACAACACTTCAGGCTTGCGTAGAGAATTGAGATCCATGACCAGCTCAGACGCTGAACCCCTCTTCTTATCCATTCTTTGTCAGCTACCGCCAAGTGTGACAACGCAAAGGGACTTAGTACCGATAAAGGCAACCTGCCAGCTTCAAGCTTCAAAGCTATTCTTAAAAGCCTGGCAAATCTCAAAGGAGAAAAGTCCGACATTCACGTAAATGCAGTCACGGGTTTCGTTGTGATCTCCACGGTTCAGTTGGCACAAGTTGCAAGGGCCACTGCAATCCCACCGCTGCCACCAGTTGTTACGAGATGCACCAGGGTCTCGTGGGTAGCATGACACGAGGGCCAAAGGACTGGGCTGGGAATGTCCAGGCAGTGGCAAGGCAAAAGGTAGCCAACGAGAAAAGACGTTTAATACGTGAAGGAGGACAAAACACACACAAAGCATGAGGAAGCCGAAACTCTCGACGCTCGATGCGCCGGCCTTTTATGAGCCCTCAGACGCTAAGAGGAGGAGGGCGCAGCTCCGCTGTTCGGACGCGTCCGGCGTGTCCGAACAGCGGAGCTGCGTCCCGTGTCTCTGAGAGGGACGCCAGCAAGGAAGAGAGCACTGCACAGGGGTCGCGCGTTCTGTATGTTAATGCAGCTCGGTTCTGAGGTACTTGCCCAGGTAGTCGTGCTCGGGGTCCAGCCTGTAGGAGCCTTTACGATGGTGGGTCGTAGCGCGATCATAACAGCATACACTTTGCTTCTGTTTGTAGCATTCATCTCTCCTAATATTTGCTGGTGATGATTGTATCATAATAATAATAATAATATTAATAATAATAATAATAAGAAGAAGAAGAAGAAGAAGAAGAATAATAATGTCTACCACACAAAAGACTTAAGTATAATTTTCTTATTAGGGTAAGTTGCAATTTGCACTGCCTATTATTTCATACTAACTGCAACATTAGAAGATACCTAACATAGTAAACCGATTTCATTCAATTT
This sequence comes from Rhipicephalus sanguineus, assembly GCF_013339695.2. Taxonomy (NCBI): domain Eukaryota; kingdom Metazoa; phylum Arthropoda; class Arachnida; order Ixodida; family Ixodidae; genus Rhipicephalus; species Rhipicephalus sanguineus. The sequence goes on from NC_051177.1 coordinate 134,234,715, forward strand.
TTTTGAATTAGCGTTGTACTAGTTAACATTGTGCGTATATCTTCTTCCGCATCATTGTTATCCGCACACGCACAGTAAAATACATTTGGTTATACCGAACTTAGTGCTTTACAACAGCGGTATCTAGTCCAAAAAAGCTTTCAAAATGCAAATCTAGAAAAACAAGAGTTACAACAGATCATCGCACTTCGAGGCACAGATATGTGACTGAACATATACTCACCGATAGCACTACCAACCCCTGCATCTACAGGAATAAGAGCGGAGGCCATGAGGATTAGGCCTACTATGGCTCCTCTCATCTTCTTTGTTTGGTATGAAGAAATAACCTATGTGGCCGCAATTACTATTCGTGCACAAGAAAAGCAGGATGCAGCAAGCTTAGTTTGTTGACGTCACTGAAAGAGGACCAACGGATTCGTTACAAAATACGTAAATTCCGCTGCCTATTTCTAGCACGTCCGACTTGGGGTTTGTGGGTATCTCTATGCTCAAGCGGGATATATGTTCAAACAATAGAACGATTATTCACGCAAACAGAAGTCCAGCGGAAAGCACATGACGGGTCCACAGTTCCATATTTTATACATTCGAATGCCATCGGGCGCGTACAACTGACAAAAAAGAGCGATGAGCACATACAGGGTTATTTGAAAGCTTTTTTTATTTAGTGGCGTAGCAGACATCAAAAAAGTATACAAGAAAACGATCCACTCGCCGGTAGTTTGTAGTATAAATGAGTAGCGTCAAAAGACCGTGCGGTTGGAAAGAGCCCGACTTTATCTTTGTGGTGAACGCGAGCTAATATGTATAATAACGAAAGATCAACACATATTTAGCTACTGTGATAGTTTAACACAGATTATGAAAATGGCAAGTCAATTCTTCAAATCCCGCATCCAGGAGCAACGGTTATGAAGAAGAAATGTATGATTCACATCATTGCACCACTAAGCTACCAGCGAATCCCAACGGCTTTCCTGGGAACAAAAGCTTCCTACTCACCGAAAAATTTATCCTGGTTGGAGATTGACTCACAGAACCAACGAATTTCCGAGATATTTGCTCTAGCATATAGAACTAAATAGGAACCATAAGTTCTCAAAGGGAGGTTATTTGTTCTAAAACAGGAAGCACATGGACATTTAAATTGTTTAGTCAGCTTTGCGGAAGCCAGCTAGGTACAGGGAGAGTTATGAAGAGGAGTACCTAGTATTTTGTAGTCAACCCTTGTTTGTCGTGCAATCTCGATTACTTAGTTGTCAAATGGCCATATTTTTCATCGCTAAGTCACAATAACCACATGGTCAGGAGTTGCTAACAGTATGGTCGTGCCGATGTGGTGCTTTGTCGCGATACCTTGTCGGCATGCTGTCGTCGCAGCAATATGACAGTCAACACGCTCGTTAACATTACCACACTATACCATGCGTTTTTTACTCTAATTTTCACACAACTGTGCTTCTGTGCTTCATCTTCGCGTGCATGATATGTTGACTTTTGCACCTCAATGTTGGCTTTTATTCACTTGATTAAATATTGCGCTCAAGGTTTCAGTGACGTGGCAACCCATCAACTTGTCTTTCACACGGCCTAGGAAAATGTCTCTCAGGGAAAAAGTGCCTGTTTCTGAAGCATGGCTCCCAGCGTGGCGTAAACGACACTGGTATTTACGAGCTCTGCATGACTCGAGAAAAATTGTAAGGGCGCCTTGAGACAGTGGGCCTTAGTATCCAATATACAGGACTCTCTAAAAACCTGGATCCGACCTTCAGAAACTGGATCGATCTTTCGGCGGGAAGCTTGCCGAACACCATTGCCGAACATCACAAAAATCATTATAGTATCAACTATGATGCTGTCTCTTTTATTTTACTTTGCTCGTGATCAAAATGTGATCGATGCGCCTGAAGATACTGAACGCCGGACTTCGGAAACATTTGGCTATATATGTATAAGTGCGGCTAAGCAAACTGTAACTAAACGACCACCATTGAAACCTTTACCGTTTTCTGAACTTTGAAATGAAGTGTTCCAGTTCTCTTCACACAGCGCGGACTGCAAACAAAAACAAACTTTTCAAGAAACTTCCCAGAAATGACCCGTGATCATCCGCAAGCATTGCATTATCATCATCGTCGGTAGCACAAGACATCACTCTACACAAGTTTGTGGCAAACTGATTTTCTACTTCAGGCGCGTCGATGCTAAAAATATAAGCTCTTTGATGACTAGGAGGAAGAAATGCACGAGACCTTTCCCTATCGGAAAAAGCTGGGCATGCGAAGCTCGGCTGGCGCGTACCTGGCCTTATACATGTGATTTATTCTTTCTTATGTTCTTTATTTTGTTGTTTTATTTATTCATTTCTCTATTTCTATATCATAGAGCAATGCGCCCTCCTATTAACGCGATAGCGTTAAAGAGCTCGTATCGCAGAAATTCAGCCGTCGGCGTCGGCACCGTTGGTTGTGAGCGAAAAAATCATTATCTTGTCCGTGACGAAAAAATCGAAAAAGCTGCAAATAAAATAAACAATAAAAATGTTGGGTCCGAGTGAGAATCGAACCCAGGCCGTCTGCGTGGCAAGCAGGTGTTCTACCCCAAAGCCACGCCTCTGCTTGGAGCTGCATTGAAAGTAACTTTCATGCTTCCTAAAAATACGCGTCCTGCATACAGGTGTCACACGACGAGATGTAATATCGCAGTAATATTTCGTGGTGCAAGCGTACATTGCCACTGGGCGTCACACCACGTCAATATCATAACGACTTGGTGGTTGAAAGACAGCCCTCCATTACAAAAGGCACACACATTACTGCGCGTATTCCCTTGAGACCACGTAGTGGGTGCATCGCAACTTCGAAAAAGTTTCTCGCGCATAATTGCTCCTGGTTTAAAGCATGCTACCAATTACATAAGGCACACACCTTATTGCGCACATTCTGTTGAACACTCGTAGTGTTCGAAGTGCGCACTAGGGGCAGGATATCGCTATCGCGTTCAACTCTTAAAGGCGAAGCTTAAGCGTCCCCCAATTTTTTGTCATTCCTCAATGCCGGTAATGGGACCTTCTTCCGCGTGTTTAGCAAGCAGCACTTAGCTGCTACAGGCAACAAGGAAGACCACATATCCAGGCAAAAATGAAATGTGCCAATGTGAAATGGCATGTGACCTCGATAAAATACCAGGCTGCAATAACAGAAACGCCTTTTTGCCGACAACCCCGCGATGGAGAGGGCATCAGATATTGAAAAACGGCACATACAAGTACGTATGAGGCATTTGCGCCTGTGAGGGCCGCATTTTTGCACACTACAATTGCTAACACCTACCACGTAGTGACGGCTCGCCGTCTTTGCCTACCCACGACGTGCCTGCGCTCTGTGTCACCGACATGTGCGTTGAGAAATGGAAAACCACTTATGGACTTCTTGCGTCTGCCTCCATCGCAACACATATATAAAGGCATGCGCCGTCGAATAAAGCTCTTCGGTATCCTTGCTGTGTTTTATGGGTCTCTCTTGTCTGCTTCGATTTGCCAATTGCTGGACTGAAGGTCCATCGAAAAGTACTTCGCGTTGTGTAATCGATCCAGGGCGTCGTCTACATTGGGAAGATGATACACGTCCTTCTTCGTGATTTTGTTCCGGCGACAATAATCAACGCAAAAACTAGAGTACCATCTTTCTTCACTTGCACTACCGGAGAACCCCATCGACTCTTGGATGGCTGAACCATGTCGTCGCTTAGCATTTCATCGACTTGCTTCTCTACGGTTTCGCGTTCTCGTGTCGAAACTAGATACGGACTCGAACGGATTGGTCGGGCGCTTTCTTCTGTTATGATACGAAGTTATGCGACTGGGATCTGTTGAATCTTGACGACGATGCGAAGCAGTCCTTGAATTTCAGGAGTAGGGCTTTGAGCTTGTATTGCTTGTGCTTCGGGATGCCTAGGCTGACGTCGAAATCTGGCGTTGAAACCTCGATCCGTCGAACCAGGTATGTTAGCATCGAAGAGGGTGATAGCATTTCTGTCGTCCAATGATTCGTCGATGTAGGCTACCGTCGTACCAGTTATGAGGTGTCCGTATTCGTGGCCGAAGTTTGCCATCATTACTTCAGCGCTTGCCATCATTCAGCTTGGCAATGCCTCTTTCAAAGATCCCAACATGAATCTGTAATAACGTGAGCAATAGAAAGCTGACCGAGATGAATCTGATAAGTTTATTGGAAGGCGCATCATATCTAGGCGCAGAACCACGTAATCGGTCGCACAGTAATGCGCGCACAGGGTGCGCAGTGATACGTGACGTCACGCTACAACACCCCTTCCCCCTCAGATCACTTCCGAGAGCCACTGGACTGGCATCTGTTCAGGCTATGTCGCACATGTGCTCTACGCCGCAAAGTTAGAAGTTCCGCTGCCGGTGGCGCGCCTTCGGCGCCGGGCTGGTCCGGCGCGCTGGTGGCAGCTGTTCCGGCCGTGGGCAATGCAGTTGCGGAAGGCGAGACGTCGCAGACGTGGTCGCACGTGGAATCCCGAGAGGCGACCCGCCGACTGGCCCACACACCAACAGAACCGTCGGAGGAGTGTTGTCTTTGGATGCAGTCGGAGCAGGTTGTGAATGCGGACAGCTTGAAGAATCCTGGCTTCCTTGGCGGGCTCTGATGTTGTCCGCATGCGTAACTCGCAGCGCCTGCGACACTTTCACCGGCAAAGGCACGGCACTGATAACCTGTGTCACGACACCATCTTCCCATGACACTGTTTCACCTCGGACAGTTTTCACCCACACAGCAAAACATCGAGAAACCCCCGCGACATGTCATTTTGCACATTGTGACGTTGCTGCTGCTACCGCAAGGTTAGCTCGACATCTGATTTTAGCAAAAATAATTTAAAATCTGGCTGTCTTTTCAAGAATAACTCTGCCGGGTAATGGTCAGTGTTACTGTGGGGAGTTTTCCTATACGTCATTAAATATCTGTCCAAACATTCCCGAAATGAGTGTTTCTGGTAGCTAGCTTTGTCCTGCAAAACATGCCTTAGCAGCGTCAGCAATAAACGCTCGGCCGGGCTCCAGTAGAATCGCGTGATACGGTGGCGTCTTGACTTACTTTACATTGTTTACACTCAAGAATACCGCGAACTTTTCGGAAATAAACTGCGATCCATTATCACTCGAGCTGCAGCACTCGAGCATTCGAGCTGCAGCAAGCGCAGGCGCAGGCTTGTCGTGGCCTAAGATTGTGAGCAGTGGCTGATGATCTGTATAAAGAGTGAACTCTCGTGTATGCAAGTAGCGATGGAGCTTTTTTAACCCAAAAATCAGTGTTAATGCTTCGGGCACGCAGTAAGCATAGTTTTTCTCTGCTGCTGTAAGTGTTATAGATGCAAATGCGACTGGCCTTTCGTGTCCGTCCGCGATCTCATGAAAATTGACAGCACCCAATCCATACGATGAAGCATCACAAGACATAGCAATTCGTTTCGCCACGTTGTAAAAAGTGCGCACATTACTCGTGATAAGTAACAGATTCGTAGAAGCACAAGCTCCGCTACATTCTCCTATCCACTACCACTTTTCGCCCTTGCTCAGCAGATTTTAGAACGGTTCTGCCACGCAGGCATTGCTACTTCATAACATTGCGTAAAAGGTTAACATGCCTAGATTAGCATTTAGCGACTGGGCTCTGGCGCTGCTGTGGTCGCCTTTATCTTTTCTTCTGTAGGATAGACATCTAGAGCGCCGTCACTGTGACCGAGATAAGTCACAATGCTCTGAAAGCAACGGAACTTTTCCTCTTTCAGTGTCACGTTGTAGTCAATAAGCCACTGCAGGACTATTTCAAATTTTTGTTATAGTCGGCGCCGTCTTTTTCCGACACAATTACGCCGTTTATGTAACATCGCACTTGCGGTATGCCCTTGAGCAACTCACCCATGAAGGGCTGAAAAATAGCGCGCTGACTACCCCGAATGGTAAGCGCTGGAACGTGAACAGTCCCCTGTGCGCATTAATGGTTATTAGTGGTCGGTACTCGACAGTGTATTGGTTACCGCTAAGGCCGTCTAGGTACGCCACCCAGTCTGGCAAGGCGCTCGAGGACTTCCGGTGGACGAATAATAAACATTAGTTTTGCCATGGCCACTGTACGTGTTAGTCTCGTTTCATACATGGCGTCAGAAGCGGCCAGATCACCACTCTAGGAAATGACTGATCCGTTACGTTTTTGGGATAATGTGGCGGAGAACTGTATTCGGTTCAAGCAGCGATCCAAGCTGTACTTCACGGCCACAGAATCATCGGAACCTAGAAGGCAACGCAGCCCCGATCAGAACGCCGCCATCTTGTTTCACCTGGCGGGCCAAGAGGCAATCGATGTGTACAACACTTTCGACAAACTGGTGAAGAAAAGCAGGACTACAAGTTAGTCCAAGCATTCGAGGCATGCTGCTTACATCAGAGCAACGAAACGTTCGAGCGCTACGTGTTGCGGAACCGCACGCAGACCGAAGGTGAGCCTTTCGAGCAGTTCTATCGGGACCTGCAACTGAAATCGTTTAGCTGCAATTTTGAGAACCTCCGGGAGTCGATGCTGCGTGACCAAATAGTGTACGGTACATCTAGTAAAGCGTTGAGAGAAAAGCATCTAGCCAAAAAGGACTTGAAGCTCAGCACAGCTGTTGAGTGGGCAAGGCTGAGCAAATCGCTGTCGCACAAACTAAAGAGTGGAGTGAAACCAAGAGCCTAGACACAGTGATGCAAGAAAAAAAAGAGTACCAGCAGCACAGGAAGGTCTCGCTAGGGCCCAGCAAAGAGAGATATCAAGGAAAGAAATGCGGCTACTGCGACCGCTCACATAGGCCTCGCGAGTGTCCATCATATGCGAAATATTGTGCTAGATACGGAAAGCAGAATTATTTCGCAGTTTGCTGCAAAGCAAGAGCAACGCATATGAACGACGTCGCCGAGCGGGACAACGACGCCTTTAATGTCATCTACCTCATGTATAAAAGCTAGCACGACCGATCGGCGCGACTAGGAGGTTGCGACGCATATTTCGGTACGAGAAGTGCGGCTGAAACTCGACACCAGCGCACAGGTCAACCTGCTGCCGCGCGATGTGTTTGACGCCTGGAAACCAAGTGCCAGCCGCAGCCGGCCCGAGCAGTACTGCGAAGCTGGGTGGTGATGAAAAAGTGCATATGGGGAAGGTATGCCTCCCAGTTCAGATTGGAGAAGACACCAGGATAGTGGGATTCTTTGTTGAGAAGAAAGGTCGGCAGGGGATCCTAGGATTGCACGCTTGCGAGCAGTTTGGTCTCGTGAAGGATGACTTATCTGAATGCATTCGTAGAGCGTATCCGAAGTTGTTTACGTTCATGGGACTACTAAAGCGAGAATACAGCATGGCGCTCCAAAATGGCGCCCGCCCAGTCGTCGTGTCGGCGCCACGTGTACCTCACGCAATTCGACCCCGGTCGAAAGAGGAACTTGATCGCTTGCAGGCAGCAGGGATTAAAGCCAGGGTGCGTGAGAATTCTGACTGGGTAAGCCCACTTGTTATTGCTGGAAAGACGAACGGTCAACTTCGGGTCTGCATGGATCCCAGAAAAGTGAATGATGATCTTTAGACCGAACAACACTTTCAACTTCCACGCAGAGCAGAGATATAAAATCGAACTGATGGGGCTAAATATTTCAGCTCGCTTGATGGCAACAGCGGTTTTCACCAAATACCTCTTGATGAATGGTCCTAGCACATTTGCACATTCAGCAGCCCATTTGGTCGTTAGCGGTTCCTAAGGGTGCCCTTTGGCATTGCATCTTCTCCAGAGATAATTCAAAGAACTTGACCGAAATTGTTGACCTGCTACTTGGGATACGCAGCTACATCGATAATTTTTATTTTGGGGTGCCTCAAGGGATGAGCACCACGAAATGCTGAACAATGACATGAAAACAGCCAGTGAAGCGGGCCTCACACTTAATTGGGAAAAATGTAAGTTCGGAGTGAAGCAGATAGACTTCCTTGATGATAGAATAAGTGCGAAGGGCATCAAACCAAACCCAGAACAGGTAGAGTGCATAGCCCATGGCCAGAGACCAGCAACAAAAAAGGAAGTCCAAAGGTTGCTGTGCGCTGTCAACTATTTTAGCAAGTACTTGCCGAACATAGCAAGCCAGACAGAATCACTTCGAGGACTTTTGCGTGAAGGCATTATCATTGAATGGACAAGAGCGCACGACATCGACTGCACCCATCTAAAAAATGCTAATGCGAGCTCCAGCGCTTCCAATTTTCGATCCATCCTCGCCTACTCATTCGTCTACTGACGCATCCGCCTATGCATTGCGGGCAGCACTTCTTCAGCAGCATGGTACCGAGTGGCGACCGGTCTGCTATGCGTCAAGAGTTTTGACCGAAACCAAGTGCCGATACGCACCGATTGAAAAGGTAGCCCTTGAAATAATGTTTGGCTGTGAGAAACTTCATGAGTTTGCTCTAGGAGAAGATATATGGTAGAGACTTCTCACAGTTCAATATTATCTATCTCAAAGAAAGGGCTCAGCGACATACTGCCCCGTCTTGAAAGGTTGTTCCTGATACTGCTGAGACATGACCACCGGCTGCACTTTGTTCAAAAGAGACTGATTGTACCTGACACCCTGTTGAGGATTCAAGGAAAATGCGTGTCAGAAAACTGCTCGAAGGACTTAGAAATGCACGCCACCAGTGTTTTAGAAGAACAAGCCAGCAGATTCTAGAGCTAGAGAAACAGAACTGCAGCAGGTCATGAAAATTCTGCAGGCGACAGAGCCTATCAAAGCGGTGTGGAAAAAACAGACTAACGAATTGGCTGTGGTGGAAGGTGTGCTGATGAAAGGTACCAAAGCTGTAATTTCTTCCAAGTTTAGAAAAGAAATGCTCTGTCCGTGATGCAGGGGGCATCTGGGCATGGCCAAGTGCATGTCACGAGCACGCACTTACTTGTACTGGCGAGGATGGCAGCTCACAGAAGAAAAATCCTTGAACAGTGCGAGACCTTCCAAATACATGCACACAAACAACCCGCTGAGCCACTGGTGTTACGAGACACACCAAAGCAGCCCTGGTAAGGGTAGGAGCGGACTTGTGCGAATATGCTGAAAAACATTACCTAGTCGTGTACGATGCATACTCTTGCTATCCGGAGCTTGACGAGTTGCATGGGACCACGACAAGTGAAGTCATAAATAAACTCTCGCGGGCATTTGCACGTTATGGCATTCCACATGAGCTCTGCACTTGCGGCGGTCCCCAGTTTACAGCCAAGGAATTTAAGAAATTACAGTTGTGTTCGACTTTGATTATCTCTAGCCCGTATTAACCGAAATTTAATGGACACGGGGAAAAGGGGGTACAATCATCAAGAGGCTACCAAGAAGACAGGGTCAAAGAAAGAGTTTTGGCTTGGCCTCCTCAGTTACCGTGCAGCTCCACTCGAAGACGGTGTCTCACCATCCCAGTATCTAACAGGTTACAAGAGCAGAACACCACTCCCATACCTTTGCTTGGATTCAGCACGGCAGCTATCAAACCCTCGAATACACAAGCAAAATATGAACACAGGACAGCAGCTCCCGTCGCTCCAACCCGCAGATTTTCTTCGTATTTGTTCTGGACACAAATGGGGCAGGAAAGCTAAGGTTCTGGACCTTGTGGCCCCGTGATCGTACTGAATGCTAACAGATAATGGAAGCGAATTCAGAAGGAACCGCCAAGACTTAAGGAAAACAAAATACTCTACCAACTCAGCACCACAGCAGCTTCATCCTACTAAACTTAGCAATGAGGGCGACGGGAGAAATTCAGAACTGCAGGGGGCAACCGATGCAAAACGGGCATTCATATGTGTTGACCTTCTCTAGTGAGCGAAAGATCAACAGCAGCAGCAGCAAGGGAACTATATGCCCCCCAGACAACTAGAAGCATCTACAGCATCATCGCCCATAGTAGGAGCAATGGCTTCCGCAGAATGCCTTCCTCCCGCACCTCCATGACCAGCGGGTGTGTCGGGGGTAGATGAGCCTAGAGCGTCGTCCAGCCAACAAACCAGCGAGCAGCCAGCTGTGCAGGGTGCAAGAGGTTCTGCAAAGACTGCTATAGAACACCGTTATAATGCATCCCCGCGGTGGTCGTCACGAATCCGAAGAGCTCCCCAGCGATTGGCCTACCAGAATTAAAGTAGTGTCCTCTTGCATCTTATGAAGGACTTAGTGTGTAATCAGCTTGTAATTTTAAATAAAATAGGATGTATCGGTTACCGCTAAGACCGTCTATGTACGCCACCCAGTCCGGCAGCGCGCTCGAGCAGTTCTGCTGCGCAAGTAATAAACATCAGTTCTTCCAAGGCCACTGTACGTGTCGATCTCGTTTCATACAGGCAGTAAGCGGAATCTTCTGATACGCGGCCGAAAGATCCAACCCAGAAAACACTTTGCCGCCAGCTATTGCAGAGTACAGATCTTCCGGTGTAGGCAATGGGTATTGGTCGGACTTTAACACAGGAATAATGGTGGCTTTGTAGTCCCCGCACAAACTCCGTGAACCATATTTCTTTTCAATTACGACTAGTGGCGTGGCCCAATCGTTCTGATTTACCGGCATACAACAACGCTTTTCTCTAGCTTTTCTAGATCGCCTTCCACTTTTTTTGCAGCGCAAATGGGACGTTTCTGGCCTTGCCAAAACAGGCGTGAAATACCGGCTTAGAACTGTCCTTGCTAGATAATTTTTTATTCTTCCAGGTTCCTTAGAAAACACCCCTGAGAACATTTTTTTTCACTGCCTCTACCTTGCTAGAGTCGCTTACATTCATAGCAAACACTTTTTCCGTCAACCCTGAGCCCTTCAAGCCAACTTTGCCCCATCAGCAATGGCACCTGCTTGCCGTGATACTTGACGATAATATCGGGTAGTCGCAAAGACTGTTTTCCCATCGTAACGGAATTCTTGCATTGTCATTTTACTGGAACAGGTTCCCCAGTGAATGTCTTTAGGATTACTCGACATGGCTCGCACTTGACATGAGGAAATGCGTTCAGCCTCACTCTCAAGGAATTAATGTTACATCTGCTCCCGTGTAAATATGCATGCAGAGGTCGTGCCCTTCTACGTTTATTTGAACTTCATACACAGAACGCACTGTATTGATATCATTAAAAACACCTAATTCAGAGTCACTATAGGAGCAGTTCACCACGTTTCCAGTCTTGAGTTCTCTGCGATTACTGGACACATCTTCTGTAGATGGCCGGCTTGCGAACAGCTGTGACACTGTACTTCCTTATACCAGCAAAACACTAGCCATATGCGCAGACTCGATTGGCTTCCTTGAACTTCCAAAACTGCTCTTTCTTTTCGCTTCCATTTCCTGTTATCGCGATGGCATGCAAAGCCGTTTGCTTGCCTTTCGCATGAAGTTACCCTGTCTGCCGCGCAGCCTGCGCTCTGTCCAGGGCTGTCTTGTACGCCTTGTGGAAGCTTAAATCTTCCTTAGCAAATAAGGCGAGTTCCGTTTCCTCGCGTCACAAGCCTACCACTATCCTGTCTCGCAGCGCGTCTTGCAGAAACTGACCGAAATCGCACTTTCTTGCTAAATGCTTTAAGGTCTTTGTGAAGTCCTCGACGCTTACCTGTTCTTCTTTTGCTCACTTGGTATATTGTTTCTAGTGTTTCTACAACAGGAGTGTGACCTCTTCAACGAACTTGTCCCGATGAGCAGCGGCTACTACCAAACTTTTCAGCACCTCATACGTTCGTGGTCCTATCGTGCTAAAGAATATTGCGAACTTCTTTTCCTATTTAGTGCCATGTGCAGTGACGAAGCGCTCAAAATGTTCCAGATAGGATTCAAAATTCTAATCCTCCTCGTCGAACTCGTATAGCTTGCCTAATGACGCCATTGTTCTGTAAAAATGCAGCATATTATCGGGTTGCTTTCCGCGACCACAGCGCTGCCTCTTGCCGAAGGTAGTGCCGCCTAGTTGAACCGTGCCGTCCATGGCTGCTCTTGTTTCCTGGTCCGTGGCTGTCGACCGCCTGTCGTCCGCAATATTGATTCGTACAGAGCAAGTACAACGGGGCGTATCCCATCATCGGCGCCAGTGTAATAACGTTAGCACCAGACAGCTTACCCAGAAGCGACTGATAAGTTTATGAAAGGCGCGCCATAGATAGACGCAGAACCAGACGATCGGTCGCACAGGAATGTGCGCACTGGGTGCGCAGTGATATGTAACGTCACGCTACAACAAATCCAACCCAACCATTCGGCGTGGCAGTCAGGTATTCTACCACAGAGCTACGCCAGATCTCGAAACTGCTTTAGAAAAACACCCTATGTCGGTGAAACGTCAATTGTGGCTGTGGTGCTCGCTGTATAATTCTATAAGAACGTAATAAGCACTACGTATTACCACGGGGTTGTGACGTCGACTATGGAAGCAGTCGGCGTGCCTGAGATGAAACTGTTTATTTGGCCGAACTTGTTGCCGGGAAACGGAAAGTCGAACGACAGCTCTACACGCTGTTTACTGATAGCGGTGAACAGAGCGTCGGCCGTCGATAAAACTGCTCATGGCTGGGACGCGGCGTCTTTTGTACATCACGCATCGAACAGTCTTATTACTGGTGGTCGCGCAAGCTCTGGAATAATCTAGACTATTCGCGTCCGGCACGCAATCTTAACAAAGTGATCTACTACAATCGCGAAGCTTCCCGAACACTGCGGCGCGGTCAGCGTCGAGCATCGCTAACCGTCCTTGCGGGTCAAAGCCGAATACATACATAAAAGAAATTGGCCGCGTATCTGCGTGCTTCGCGGCAAATGTCGTCTAAAGACGATAGAAGAGGCGCTGCGTGAGATATGGACGCCATCTGGCACGACGTCGGGAAACATGAGTGCTGTGTTGCGGGCTGGTAGTCCCGGCGCAGCAGCAGGCGAAGACCGGCGGTGACCAACGCGACCGGCGGGGACGCCAGCCAGCCCGAACGCGCGGTTTGGCGCGAAGCGCTGAAGCAGAAGAAACGTCCGCACTCAACGAGTACTCTCCACACACTCTCTTCTGTACACGTCGCCTGGGTAAAGCAGGAATGCCAGAGCGGCGCCCCATGGCATTCGTACAGTGCAATACAGAACCGAAACCGAAACACAACAATGAGCTCGTGCAGAGGGCACGGAGGAAGGCAAGTTTCAGCGCAGTCGCATTTTCAGCACACCTTAAGAAACTAGGGCCTTTAGAATTACGTATGTATGCATTTTCTATTAAAGGAACACACCACCTAATACTTACCTAGTGATGTTGCGCTTCAGGTATGCGTAATATTTACTTTTTGATCGACAACGTTCACAAGTATGAACAGCCGTACCAGTTCAAGCTGGGTGGGAGAAAAGCAAGTGGTTCACCTTTGGCCGGGTGGCTGAATCGAGTGACGTGCCGGCAAACCGAAAGACAGACCAAAATTTCTCCGTTTAAGTATCCCAAGAAAGACCATCGTCTTTAATAAAATAAGAAGCGGGCCTGCCAATACGCATTCCTATGATGCAGACGTCATGTCAGGTTAACGTCTGCGGTTCCAGTGTTCGCTCCGCTTTCATAGCAGTCTAACAAGCATTACATGTGTATGCCTACAATTGCTGAAGCAATGAAGCATAGCTCGACCCCGGATGAATACGCCAACGAACGTTTCTTATGATCCACTTATGTCCCACTTATGTTTCTAACTCGACAATTATTCCCTTATTCAATAAAATGTCAGTGAGGTCTATGTGGACATGCTAAAATGACATCTAACTGCGTTATTTTCAGCGACGTACTAATTACGGGCTCATTTTTTCCCGGCTCACAAAGGAAGCATGCGAAATATGAAAAATAACAGGTAGCTACGCTCCCACCCGCAAAAGGTGGGAGCCTAGTCTCGACTTGCTACCTCAGAGTGATCCTGTTTCAGAGCGCTGCTTCATGAAACGTGCTGCAGTCTCATCATCATCAGCCTGTCTACGCCCACTGCAGGGCAAAGGCCTCTCCCATGTTCCGCCAATCAACCCGGTCCTGTGCTTTCTGCTGCCACGTAATACCTGCAAACTTCTTAATCTCATCTACCCACCTAATTTTCTGTCTCCCCCTCACGCGTTTGCCATCTCTTGGAATCCAGTCAGTTACCCTTAATGACCACCGGTTATCCTGCCGACGTGCTACGTGTCCGGCCCATATCCATTTCTTCTTCTTGATTTCAACTATGATGTCCTTAACCCCCTTTTGTTCCCTGACCCACTCTGCTCTCTTCCTGTCTCTTAAGGTTACACCTATCATTTTCCTTTCCATCACTCGCTGCGTCGTCCTCAATTTAAGTTGAACCCTCTTTGTAAGTCTCCAGGTTTCTGCTCCGTAGGTAAGTACCGGTAAGATGCAGATGTTATATACCTTCCTCTTGAGGGATAGTGGTAGATTACCATTCATGATTTGATAATGCTTGCCGAATGAGCCCCAACCCATCCTTATTCTTCTAGTTATTTCACTCTCATGGTTCGGCTCCGCGGTTACTACCTGTCCTAAGTAGACGTACTCCTTTACAACTTCCAGTGTCTCGCCACCTATCGCAAAGTGCTGTTCTCTGCCAAGATGTTCCACATTACTTTAGTTTTATGCATATTAATTTTCAGACTTACTCTTCTACTTTCCGTATCCAGTTCAGTAATCATGAGCTGCAATTCGTCTCCCGCGTTACTCATCAATGCAATGTCATCAGCGAATCGTAGGTTACTGAGATACTCTCCATTAACTCTTATCCCTAACTCTTCCCAATCTAGGGCCCTGACAACCTCCTGTAAACACGCGGTGAATAACATTGGAGAGATCGTGTCTCCCTGCCGTACGCCCTTCTTTATTGGGATTCTGTCGCTTTCTTTATGGAAGACTATAGTGGCTGTGGATCCGCTGTAGATTTCTTCCATTATGTTTATATAGGCTTCGTCGATGCCTTGATTCCGCAGTTCTTGCATGACTGCTGATGTCTCCACCGAATCAAATGCCTTCTCGTAATCTATGAAGGCTATGTATAGGGGTTGGTTGTATTCCGCGCATTTCTCTATCACCTGATTGATAGTATGAATATGGTCTATTGTTGAGAATCCTGTGCGAAATCCTGCCTGGTCCCTTGGTTGATTGAACTCTAATGTCGTATTAATTCTGTTAGCACTTACTTTTGTAAATAGCTTGTAGACAACGGACAGTAAGCTTATGGGCCTGTACTTTTTCAGGTCCTTGACGTCCCCTTTCTTATGGATCAAGATGATGTTGGCATTCTTCCAAGATTCTGGTATCCTCCCCGTCGAGAGGCACTTCGTATACAGGGTGGCCAGTTTCTCTAACATAATCTCTCCACCGTCTTTCAACAGGTCTGATGTTACCTGATCCTCACCAGCTGCTTTGCCTCTTTGCATTCCCTTTAGGGCTTTCTTTACTTCTCCTGTCAATACTGGTGGGATGTCAGATTCCTCTGCGCTATTACTCCTTCTTACGTTATCATCCTGAATGCCTCGGCTGCTGTACAGATCTCTGTAGAACTCTTCCGCTACCTCAAGTATTCTATCCATATTGTTTGTGACCTTGCCTTCCTTGTCCCTTAATGCATACATCTGATTTTTGCCTATGCACAGTTTTGTCTTAATAGCTTTGAGGCTTCTTCCGTTCTTTAGAGCAAGCTCAATTCTATCCATATTATACTTTCTTATGTCGGCTACTTTACGCCTATTGATTAACTTCGAAAGCTCCGCCAGCTCTATTTTGTCTGTTGCATTTGAGGCTTTCATAGATTGACGTTTCTTAATGAGGTTTTTCGTCTCTTGGGATAGCTTACCAGCGTCCTGTCTAAAGACTGTACCCCCGACTTCCACTGCACACTCCTTGATGATACTAGTCAGATTATCATTTATTGCGTCTACGCTAAGGTCGGTTTCCTCGGTTAAAGCCGCGTACCTATTCTGAAGTGAAACTCTGAATTCCTGAACTTTCCCTCTCAGAGCTAGTTCATTAATTGGCTTCTTGCGTATCAGTTTCTTCCGTTCCTTCTTCACGTCAAGTTGAATTCTAGATCTTACCATTCTATGGTCACTGCATCGGATCTTGTTAACTACTTCCACATCCTGTACAATGCCCGGGTGGCCGCACATTATGAAGTCTATTTCATTTTTAGTTTCTCCGTTAGGACTCCTCCACGTCCACTTACGAGTAGCCCGTTTTCTGTAGAAGGTATTCAAGATGCGTAAATTATTGCGTTCTGCAAACTCTACTAGTAACTCCCCTCTGGCGTTTCTAGAGCCGATGCCATATTCCCCAACTGCATGATCTCCAGCCTGCTTCTTGCCTACCTTTGCATTAAAGTCGCCCATCAGTACAGTATACTGTGTCTTTACCTTATTCATTGCTGATTCTACGTCTTCGTAGAAGCGTTCAATCATTTGATCATCATGGCTGGATGTAGGCGCGTAGGCCTGTATCACCTTCATCTTGTACCTCTTATTAAACCTAATTACGATACATATCACCCTCTCATTAATGCTATAGTATTCCTCTATATTGCCAGCTATATCTTTATGAATAAGGAACCCCACTCCTAGTTCTCTTCTGTCAGCTAAGCCACGATAGTATAGGACGTGTCCGTTCTTCAGCACTGTATAAGCCTCCTGTGGCCTCCTAACCTCACTGAGCCCTATTACATCCCATTTAACACCCTCTAATTCCTCGAATAGTACAGCTAGACTCGCCTCACTAGATAAAGTTCTAGCGTTATACGTAGCCAAATTCAGATTCCAATGGCGGCCTGTCCGTACCCAGAGATTCTTAGCACCCTCTGCTGCGTCGCAGTTCTGACCGCCGCCTTGGTCAGTTGCTTCGCAGCCGCTGGGGACTGAGGGCCGAGGGCTAATTGGTGTATTCGTGTGGGAGGTGGTGGCCAAGTACTACACCAGGGTGGCCAATCCGCTCTGGTGAGGGAGTGCATTGCTGGCTGCGGTCGCCAGTGAGGCTGCACCCCAGGCCTTTTTACACAATTCCATCATCACGCGGATTTTTTTTTAATCTGGTTGGGAATTGTCCGGCACCGGGATTCGAACCACGGACCTCTTGCATGCGAAGCTGATGCTCTACCACTACGCCATCGCTGCATCCCCAGTGGCTGAAGTCTAGTCACGTGTAATTTTTCATATTTCACGGGCTTTCTTCACAAGCCAAAAAAAGCCAGCACACAATTAGTACGTTGTTGAGAATTGCGCAGTAAGTGTCATTTGAACATCCCTACATATGCCTCATTGACATTTCAATGATTAGGTTAGAATTTTCGAGATATAAACATAAGTAGGACTAATTAAGTAGTCCTCATGAACGAAAAAAAAGTAGTAGTGAATACTATAGTATACTGGCAACAATATGCACTATGTGGGCTTCGCGTGACGACTTTCCTATTTCTTTAAATGGTGCTGCGTGCCCCGCCACTGTGGTCTAGTGGTTTAGGCGCTCGACTGCTGACCCGAAGGTCGCGCGATGGAATCGCGGCCGCGGCGGCTGCATTTTCGATGGAAGCGAAAATGTTTTAGGCCGCAGGTGGTCTAAATTTCCAGAGCCCTCCCCTACGGCGTCTCTTATAAGCGTATCATGGTTTTGAAACGTTGAACCCCACTGCGTGGGGTATTGCGATAGCAATTATATGGACAGTCTCTGCTGGATTTTGCCGTCGCCGTCGCCGCCGTCATGCACCGTATATGTGTAAGTGCATATATATATATATATATTGCCACGTGCGTGCTATGAGAAAGACGAAGACGACAGCGAGAAGGCTCATACGCGTTTTACAGGAGCCAGAATGAAGAAGGAAGAGGAACTCGCTTGCGCGCGGTATTAAAAAGACCGACCTGCTGTTCTCTCGATCTTGGCGTTACGACCTCTCTCTTGACGTCGCGACACTGGTGGAGGTGCTGGAGCCTGCAACCTGATGCAGGAAAGCCTTACTCGGACACGTACCCCCAGTCCGGAGACACAGCCTCTCGTCACGACTCCAGTCCACCGATTCAGCCGGCGTCTCCTAGGCCTAAGTCCGGAGTTCTCGACTGTTCCTCCTCTTCCCAGCATGGCCGCTCCTGCAACATCAGCGGATCTCCTTCCTTCCCAGGTGACTCTTGAGCATCCTCACGTGCCTGAAATCTTCCGTGGGGAAGCGTATGAGGATGTCGAGGACTGGCTCGAACAGTTCGAACGGGTCGCTGTGGTGAATCGCTGGAACGAACAACAGAAGCTTGGCCGTGCCTATTTCGCGATGGAAAATAGCGCTCGCACATGGTACGAGAACCGGGAGCCCACTTTCAAAACTTGGGCCAATTTTCGCCACAAGCTCCTCGAAACATTCCAGAGCTCGGATCGGCGGGATCACGCACAGCAACTGATTGAAGCCCGCGTGCAAAAGCCCAACGAAACCGTTGCCATGTTCGCAGAGGACATGACTCGTCTGTTTCGCCGAGCTGACCCTGACATGCCCGAGTCGAAGAAGGTGCGTCATCTGATGCGGGGCGTCAAGGAACCGCTGCTCGCGGGCCTCGTACGAAATCCGCCGACAACAGTCGACGAATTTATAAAGGAGGCGACTGTTATTGAGCGGGCACTGCAGCAACGGTGCCGCCACTTGGACCGCCTGCCCAACCACACGCCAATAAGTGCTGCGGCTCAGAACGCTGCCGTTGGCGAAAGTTCCCTTCGACAAATGATCCGGGAAATACTGCGTGAGGACCTTCGGGCCCTCGGCGTTCCTTCTACCGAGCCGCCAGTTGCGTCTGTCGCTGAAATCGTGCGCCAGGAGTTGCGGCAAGCCTTCACATCGCCCGCGCCATGTCCTGAGCAGCGTTCGCTCAGCTATGCTGAAGTGGTCCGTCGTCCTCCACCTTCACCTGAGGCAGCGCCCTTCCAGCCACCGCCCGCTCTCGTGCCTTGGTGGCAACGGGATTCTGCGAGACGACCACCAGTTCGCAGAACCGACCTGTGGCGCACGGCTGACCGTCGACCCCTTTGCTTCCACTGCGGGGAACCAGGCCACATTTCCCGCTACTGCCGTCATCGAGATGCTGGGTTTGGCAACTTTTCACGTCCAGCTTCTTTTCGCTTTGAAGACCGTCGCGCCCACGATGGTGACCGCTTGTCGACCAGCCACGTACCTTCACCAAGTCGTCGTTGGCAGTCTCCGTCACCTGTGCGTCACACTTCCCCGAACCGCCAGAGCTACGCTGACGTTACCAGAGGCCGTTCCCCGAGCCCGCGCCGGGGAAACTAACTGCTGCGACCTCCGGGGGCAAGGTTGCCAATCGTCGAGACGCCGAAAAGTCCCCCCTACCGCCGCAAGAAGACGATATGACGACGACGACGAATACTAATGCCGACGACGTCGTACGGGCCGATCTCAGTGTTCTCATAGACGGATGCCACGTGACAGCACTGGTTGACACAGGCGCTGACTTCTCGATTATGCGACAAGAGCTCGCCGACCGCCTTCGGAAGGTCAAGACGCCATGGACAGGGCCGCACATAAGAAGTGCTGGTGGTCAGCTAATGACTCCAACGGGTAAATGCACCGCTCGGCTTGTAATCGGCGATTCCAGCTTCGTCGCTACTTTTGTCCTTCTACCAGAATGTTGTAAAGAGCTCATTTTGGGTATGGATTTTCTGCGAGAGTACGACGCTGTCATCAACATTCCGGACCGTATGGTGACGTTTTCCGCACATCCGTATGTCGACACCACCACGACCACCACTGACGACCGACACGAGCGTTTGCGAGTTGCCGACGATGTGACGCTCCCGCCGAGATCCTGCTGCCTTGTGTCTGTATCATGTGAGCGGCCGTGTCACAAGGATGTGATAGCGGAGCAAATAGCTACGCTATTGCTTACGCAAGGTGTTTCCGTCGCGAGAGGCATTCTGGCACTAGCTGGTGGGCAGGCAGAAGTACTCCTCACCAATTTCAGCAACGAGCGCCGTCACATCCAGAAGGGTACCGCGATTGCTTACTACGACGACATCGACCAAACGAGGGATTGTTTCGCTTTGCAACCTCATGACGCGACCACGCCTCCCTAGACTCCTTTGCCTGTCGACGTCAGTTCTACTCTGTCCCCCTCTGATAGGCAGCGCCTACTGGAACTGATACACCAGTTCGAAGATTGTTTTTCGTGTACATCAAAGGTCAGGCAAACACCATTGACCAAGCACCGAATCGTTGTTGAAGATAACACGAGACCGATCCGACAAAATCCCTACCGTGTGGCTCCGAAAGAACGCGAGGAGATTCAAAAGCAAGTGCAGAAGATGCTCCAGGATGACGTCATACAGACTTCAAAAAGTCCTTGGGCATCTCCCGTGGTATTGGTTAAAAAGAAAGACGGCAGCTTGCGCTTCTGTATAGATTACCGCAAGTTAAACCAAGTCACGAAGAAAGACGTCTACCCACTGCCACGCATAGACGATTATCTGGATAGACTGCGGCATGCACGCTATTTCTCATCAATGGACCTACGAAGCGGCTATTGGCAGATGGAGGTCGATGAGCGCGATCGTGAGAAAACTGCTTTCGTGACGCCCGACGGTCTTTATGAATTTAAAGTCCTTCCATTCGGGTTATGTTCAGCGCCAGCCACTTTTCAGCGTTTGATGGACACCGTGCTATCAGGCCTGAAATGGCAAACATGCTTCGTATATCTAGACGACGTTATTGTCTTCGCAGCTACATTTGAATAACATCTAAACCGGTTATTCACAGTTCTCCAAGCTATACGTTCGGCTGGCCTGACGTTAAAACCAGAAAAAATGTCATTTCGGCTTCAGTGAGCTTTCCTTCCTCGGCTACGTCGTAAGTCACGAGGGTGTTCGACCTGACCCAGCCAAAATAGACGCTGTTGCAAACTTTCCTGCACCACACAACAAAAAAGCAGTCAGGCGCTTCTTAGGACTATGTGCCTATTACCGACGATTCATCGCGGACTTTTCGTCTATTGCGGCACCTTTGACCCGACTCACACGAGAGGATGTTCCCTTTCTTTGGGGCGAAAAGGAACAAATGGCATTTACCGACTTACGTCAACGCCTCCAAACACGTCCAGTTCTTGCGCACTTTGACCAGGATGCGCCAACAGCACTTCACACCGACGCCAGCAATGTAGGCCTGGGCGCCGTACTGGTACAGTGGCAAGACGGCACTGAAAAAGTGATAGCCTATGCCAGCCGAGCTCTCTCTCGCACCGAGGAGAACTACTCGACTACAGAGAAGGAATGTCTCGCTGTGGTGTGGGCAGTAATCAAATTTCGTCCATATTTGTACGGGCGCTCATTCAAGGTCGTCAGCGATCACCATTCGCTCTGCTGGCTCACTAACCTGAAAGACCCATCTGGCCGTTTGGCACGCTGGAGCCTTCGGCTTCAAGAATTTGATATGAGCATAACTTATAAATCCGGAAAGAGGCATACTGAAGCCGACTGCCTCTCGCGGTCGCCCGTCGAGCCTGCCGCCATTGATGACGAGTCCGTGGACGCCGCATTCTTGGGAGTCGTCAACACGGCCACTATGTCACAAGAGCAGCGCGGCGACCCAGAGCTGCTTCCGCTCATCGATTTCTTGGAAGGACGACGCAAAGACGTGCCGCGAATTTTTGCCAGAGGACTGCCATCTTTTTGTTTACGGAACGACGTTCTCTACAAGAAGAACTTTTCTCCAAGCGGCAGCGCGTACTTGCTCGTCGTGCCTTCATCACTGCGAAAAGAAATTTTAGAAGCTTGCCATGACGAGGCCACTTCCGGTCACCTAGGCTACACCCGAACGTTGTCCCGACTGCGACGAAAGTACTACTGGCCAAAACTACCTGCTGCTGTAAAACATCACGTTCAGACTTGTGCTGACTGCCAAAGACCCAAAGCGCCCCCCGGTAAGCCAGCGGGCCTATTACATTCTGTAGAAGTACCAGCACGGCCATTCGCCCAAATTGGAATGGATTTCCTGGGCCCATTCCCAACTTCTACTGCAGGGAACCGATGGATCATTGTCGCCACTGATTACCTTTCTCGCTACGCGGAGACTAAAGCTATGCAGAAGGGCACAGCAGCAGAAGCGGCTCACTTCTTCATCGAAAACGTCGTCCTTCGGCACGGCGCCCCGAGAGTGCTCATCACCGACAGAAGAACTGCCTTCACGGCGGAACTTTTGGAGTCGGTTCTCAGGCTCAGCGGTACAGCTCACCGGAGAACGACTGTGTACCATCCCCAAACAAACAGACTAATGAAGCGCCTTAATAAGACCCTCGCAGACATGCTCTCCATGTACATCGACACGGAACATAAAACCTGGGACGAAATCTTGCCTTACGTGACCTTCGCCTATAATACCGCTCGACAGGAAACTACTGGAATGACACCGTTCAGTTTAATCCATGGTCGCCAGGTCACGACAACGTTGGACGCTATGCTGCCGCACGAGGGTGACGACATTGATACCGACGCCGAAGAATTTACTCAGCGCGCCGAGGAAGCCAGACAGCTTGCCCGCGTACGCATCTGTCATCAGCAACATAAAGATCCGAAACGGTACGATCTGCGACACAAATTCGTTACTTACACACCCGGCGACAAGGTATGGGTCTGGATCCCAATACGTCGACGCGGACTTTCTGAAAAACTGCTGAGACGATACTTTGGTCCCTACAGAGTCATCCGACGCTTGAACGACGTGAACTACGAGGTCGTTCCCGACATTGATTGCGGTTCCAGTCGCCGGAAGCATTCACCCGAAGTCGTGCATGTCGTGCGGATGAAACCGTACCTGTCCAGTTAACTCTGGTTGGGTTTCAGTGCATATGTGCGCGCTTTTCTAAGTAGAGCGCCTGGGCTGCGCATCGGGACGATGCGTCTTTCGGAGGGAGGCAAATGCCACGTGCGTGCTATGAGAAAGACGAAGACGACAGCGAAAAGGCTCATACGCGTTTTACAGGAGCCAGAATGAAGAAAGAAGAGGAACTCGCTTGCGCGCGGTATTAAAAAGACCGACCTGCTGTTCTCTCGATCTTGGCGTTACGACCTCTCTCTTGACGTCGCGACAATATATATATATATATATATATATATATATATATATATATATATATATAGAAGCCCCAAAGAAAAATAAATCAGAAAAATGTTTCCGGAGCGCGGAATCGAACCAGGTACCTCTTCCTCCGCAGCGAGTGGCGCTAGCCACTACGCCACGAAACGCTTTTTTTTTTTTTTTTTTGCTTTATTGCCTGCTTCCAGACATAAACCACGAAACGCAGATCATCCACGTAGGTAACGGCGAGTGTTATATACACACCCTTTACCGCTGGACGGACTCAGAGACGGTTGCGCTTATAAGCGTTTATTTTATTGCCAGCGAGATGGCGTTAGGAGCGCGGCAGGCGCATTTAAAAGTCGTCGGCGAGCTCGCTCGCTTCTTCTTATACTTGCGCAGGGAGAACCTTGCCCTTCCGCTGTCTGCTCGCGCGGTTTTCTTGTGCTGAGGGGAAGAGGGATGTTTCACGCTTTCATCGTGATGTCCGCGCTCATGTTACGGAGCGTACGAAAGCCACTCGAGCTCAACGGACGCCGCTAAACGGACAAACAGAAGATGAGCGCGAACTATCAAGTGTTACAGCTCGACACTTGAAGCACTCTAGTTTCCTTCGCTGCTTCGGCCGCCTTTGCAACAGGAGCGCTGTTCAAACTGAGAGTATCCATTGGCGATCCTCACTTCATATAGCATTAGTTTCTTGCTATCGCATTCATTGCTTCGGCCTTGCGGCGAAACTGTGAATTTTTTGAACAGCCTGTGTATTATATATATATATATATATATATATATATATATATATATATATATATATATATATATATATATATATATATATATGTATATATTTGTGTGTGTGTGTGTGTAGACGGAAAAGTATTCTCATTGAAAGCGCAGAAATATTTGCAAACACAGATACACAGACCTGAATGAAGATGCACGCGGGGTCCACCACAGCAGTAATCCGTCACGATCAGTGATTGCGCCAAGCAGGAATCCGTTTCAGTGGCAGACAGGTCGAACCGCTGCCTTTACCATGGGATTATCATATTCGTTTGAAATATTTCCACGTACGTTTCTGATCACTTCTGCTGCATTCGCCCACAAAGGCTGTCGGCAACGCTCAGCGCAAACCGCGCCTCATTCTTCGAGAAGCTTCACGATTATTGTAGATGATTTTGTTAAGATTGCGCGCAAGACGCGAACGCTCGAGCTCATTCTAGAGATTGCGCAACCACCAGCGATATCGCTGGAAAGTTCGATAGCGCCTGTATAAAAGCCGACGCGCTTAACCGCTTGTTAGTTGATCGACGGACGACGCCCTGTTCGCCGCTATCATTGTACAGCGTGTATTGCTGTAGTGCTAGTTCTCATTTTCCGGCCACAAGTTCGGCCAAATAAACAGTTTCATCCTGCAAACGCCGACTGCTGTCTTCGTCGACGTCACGACCACGTGACATCTGGTGGAGGTGCTGCTTCTCCCATGATCCGGACGCCCCCGCGAAGCGCTGACCCAAGCCCAAGCCGCGAAGAGGACGGCAGCAAAGAAAACCCGGATCGTCGAACAAGCCGCAGGCAGAAGGGACTGCAGCCAGAGCACGGGCTCCTTCCCGAACAAACCAGGCAGCCCCAGATCACAACACCCACCGCAGCGCCAATGACCGACCCCGTGCAGCCTGCGCCGATCCTGCTCCGGCAGCCCAAGGAGCCGCCAACCTTCCGCGGGTCGTCATTCGAAGACCCGGACACCTGGCTCGAGACTTTCGAAAGGGTCTCAACATTCAACAACTGGGACTCCGAGGACAAGCTGCGTCACGTTTACTTTTACCTTGAAGATGCAGCAAAGACCTGGTTCGAGAATCGGGAGTCCACTCTTCAAACTTGGGACGCCTTTCGAAGCGCTTTCCTGCAGACGTTTGCAAGCGTCGTTCGAAAGAAAAGGGCCGCAACCTTGCTGGAGACACGGGTTCAGCTCCCGAACGAAAACGTGACCATCTTCGCGGAAGAAATGACCCGGCTGTTCTGCCACGCTGACCCCAATATGCCTGAAGAGAAGGTTCGTTTCCTCATGCGAGGAGTAAAGGAACAGCTCTTCGCTGGACTTATGAGGAATCCACCGAATACCCTCCAGGAATTCGTCTCAGAAGCCACGACCATCGAGAAGACGCTAGAAATGCGCACCCGCCAATATAATCGCCGATCAATCCAAGACAGCCCCGCTGTTCATGCGCTCGGCTCCGACGACCTGCGCGAAACAATCCGAGCGATCGTGCGAGAGGAACTGCGCAAGCTGTTGCCCTCACCCCAGCCTCAAGTGGACTCCATCGCAGACGTCGTTCGAGAAGAAATCCAGCAATCGCTGGGCACCCTTGAACCGCCACAGCCTCAGCCGCAAGCCTTGAGCTACGCCGCTGCCGCCCGACGCTACGCTCCCCCGCCGCGCCCGCGTCAAGACACCGCATCGACGCAGTTCCGTCGCCAGACACCGCCGCAATCATCGACGCCCTACCGCCCACCTGGCGGCCAGCACTACACCCCGAGGAAGACCGACGTTTGGCGCGCCCCTGACAACCGCCCGCTCTGCTACCACTGCGGGGAGGCCGGCCACACGTACCGCCGCTGCCAGTACCGACAGATGGGGCTACGCGGATTCGCCGTGAACGCGCCGCGCCCGTAGCCAGGCGAACGGCCTCGCGACATCGACGACTACTTCACCGGAACACAGTGGCAACAACGATGACCTTCCTGCTCGCCGTCGCCCGGCCCCTACATGTCACCGCACCGGCGGCCGTACAGTGGCCCAAACCGGGGTCGATCGCCTAGCCCGTACCCGGAAAACTAAGGGCAGCAACCGATGGAGGTGGGGTTGCTGAACGACGAAACGTTGAAGATCCTCCGCCGTCGACGACGACGCCGCGACGAAGTTCCGAGCCCCCGCCACACGCCGAACGACGTCCTGACGACGAAACTTTACGACCCGTGGAAGCAGACCTGACGACGCAACGCGGAAGCAGCGGTGCAAACCGACGTAGCCGTGACCCGACGCCGCGACGTACACGCAACGCAAGACGGCTGACTAGCGACCTCGACGTACTATTCGACGGACACAACGTTACCGCTCTCGTCGACAGTGGGGCCGACTATTCTGTCGTCAGTGGGTCATTCCCCGCGAAGTTGAAGAAAGTTAGGACTGCTTGGGAAGGTCCTGAAATCCGCACCGCTGGAGCTCATTTGATAACGCCTGCTGGAGTCTGCACAGCAAGAGTCAGCATCAGTGACCGAACCTATCCTGCGAGCTTTCTTATCCTGCAGCACTGTTCTAGGGACGTGATACTTGGGATGGACTTCCTAAGTGAACACGGTGCCGTAATAGACCTGAGATCTGAGTCAATAACACTAACCTCAGAAAAAGCGCTGCCGCCACACACGACGCCAGGAAAGCCCTTATTGAATGTGATAGAAGAGCACGTCACGATTCCGCCTCTCTCCAGCGTCATCATTTCCGTCGGCACCGAAGAACACGCAGACCTTGAAGGTGTCATCGAGGGCGATCAGCACCTACTTCTCAACCGTCAGATTTGCGTCGCAAGAGGCATAGCCGAGCTGCGTGATGGCAAAGCAAAGGTAGTGCTGACAAATTTCAGCCACGAATATAGGCACCTCAACATTGGTACGACGGTCGCCTACATCCATGAATTTGTGGAATCCAGCAATGCTCTCGCCCTCTTCGATGCTACCGAACCTGCTTCGACGAATCGACGAAACCAACCAGATTTCGACGTCAACCCGAGCCTCCCGAAGCACGAGCAAGACCAGATAAAAACCCTGCTCCTACAATTCAAGGACTGCTTCTCGTCGTCATCAAGAATTCGACAGACCCCACTCGCGAAACATCGCATCATAACAGAAGAAAGTGCCCGACCAATCCGTCAGAGCCCGTACCGAGTTTCGACGCGAGAACGCGAGGCCGTCCAGAAACAGGTCGACGAAATGCTACGCGACGACATCATCCAGCCGTCCAAGAGTCCGTGGGCGTCACCGGTAGTGTTAGTGAGGAAGAAGGAAGGAACCCTACGTTTTTGCGTCGACTATCGTCGCCTGAACAAGGTCACGAAGAAGGACGTGTACCGTCTCCCACGAATAGACGACGCCCTAGATCGACTCCATAACGCCAAGTACTTTTCGTCGATGGACCTCAAGACCGGCTACTGGCAAATCGAAGTCGACGAGAGAGACCGAGAAAAGACTGCCTTCATAACACCAGACGGCCTGTTCGAGTTCAAGGTCATGCCCTTTGGTCTTTGCTCGGCGCCCGCGACTTTCCAACGCGTTATGGATACAGTACTGGCCGGCTTGAAGTGGCAGACGTGCCTTGCGTACTTGGACGACGTCGTTGTGTTTTCCTCAAATTTCGACGAACACCTTCGACGTCTTGAAGCTGTACTTCAAGCAATCAAAACCTTCAGACTCACCCTGAAGCCTGAAAAGTGCCGCTTCGCGTACGAGGAGCTCTTGTTGTTGGGTCACGTGATCAGCAAGAATGGTGTTCGCCCGGACCCGCGGAAAACAGCTCAAATCGCTTCCTTCCCGCCACCCACCGATAAGAAAGCCGTACGCCGTTTTCTCGGCTTGTGCGCCTCCTACAGATGCTTCGTCAAGGAATTTTCACGAATAGCCCAGCCACTAACGCACCTGACGAAGACCGACGTTCCATTCAAGTGGGAAACGGTGCAAATCGAGGCATTTCAAGAACTTAAACGACGCCTTCAGATGCCTCCAATACTAGCGCATTTCGACGAAGACGCCGATACCGAAATCCACACCGACGCAAGCAGCCTAAGACTCGGCGCCGTCTTCGTGCAGAAGACTGAAGGGCTGGAGAGGGTCATCAGTTATGCTAGGCGGTCGCTATCAAAGGCAGAAATCAACTATTCCACAATGGAAAAGGAGTGCCTGGCCATCATCTGGGCAACGTCGAAGTTTCGCCCCTACCTCTACGGCCGGCCCTTCAAAATTGTGAACGACACCACGCCTTGTGTTGGCTAGCTAACTTGAAGGACCCTTCAGGTCGCCTCGCACGGTGGAGCCTACGACTGCAAGAATTCGACATTCACGTCGTTTACAAGTCCGGAAGAAAACACTCTGACGCCGACTGCCTGTCTCGTGCCCCCGTGGACCCGCCGCCGCAAGACGACCAGGATGATGATTGCTTCTTGTGAACCATAAGTGCCGACGACTTCGCTGAACAACAGCGATCCGACCCGGAACTCAGAGGCCTTATGGAATACATCGAGGGCAAGAACGCCGTCGTTCCGAAAGTGTTCAAGCGAGCACTGGCGTCGTTTTTCGTACGCAACGGCGTTCTCCAAAAGAAAAACTTCTCGCCACACCGAGCCAAGTACCTTCTCGTGGTGCCTCAAGAATTGCGACCAGAAGTCCTCGAGGCCCTGCACGACGTCCCGATAGCAGGACACCTCGGTGTTTCCCGAACGCTGGCAAGAGTACAGGAAAACTACTACTGGCCGCGCCTTGCCGCCGACGTCACTCGCTACGTAAGGACATGCCGAGACTGTCAGCGACGCAAGACACCGCCAACAAGACCAGCGGGCTTTCTTCAGCCGATCGAGCCACCTCGGCGACCGTTCCAGCAGATCTGGATGGACCTCCTGGGGCCGTTCCCAACGTCGACTAGCGGTAATAAGTGGATCGTCGTACCTACCGACTACTTGACCCGCTACGCCGAAACAAGGGCCCTACCTAGAGGCAGTGCTGCCGAGGTAGCGAAGTTCTTTGTTGAAGACATCGTTCTGCGTCATGGCGCCCCAGAGGTCCTCATCACCGACCGAGGTACGGCGTTTACAGCGGAGCTAACTCAGGCGATCTTGAGGTACAGCCAGACAAGCCACCGCCGGACCACTGCCTACCACCCTCAAACCAATGGCCTCACCGAGCGGCTAAATAAGACCATCGCCGACATGCTGGCCATGTACGTTGACGTCGAGCACAAGACGTGGGATGCCATCCTTCCGTACGTGAGCTTCGCATACAACACGGCCGTCCAAGAAACGACGCAGATGACGCCGTACAAGTTGGTCTACGGAAGGAGCCCGGCGACGACACTCGACGCCATGCTACCGAACGTCACCGACGAACAAAACCTCGACGCCGCCGCTTACTTACAACGTGTCGAAGAAGCTCGACAGCTCGCCCGCCTGCGCATCAAGACCCAGCAGCACACCGACAGCCGTCGCTACAATCTTCGACGACGCTTCGTGGAGTACCAGCCAGGCGACCGTGTCTGGGTCTGGACGCCAATACGACGACGTGGACTGAGCGAGAAGCTTCTTCGACGATACTTCGGACCGTACAAGGTACTTCGACGTCTCGGCGCACTCGACTACGAGGTTGTCCCCGTCGGCATCACGAACTCTCAGAGGCGCCGAGCTCGACCCGAGGTCGTGCATGTGGTGCGCCTTAAACCGTACTATGCTCGTTAACGCACCTGAGGACTGTAATGTTTGTCTGCTTAGTTTTCTTTAGTATTGCATGGATTCATGTTCTGTTTTTAAGCATCGGGACGATGCTTTTTCAGAGGGGGGCATTGCCACGTACGTGGCAATATAATAGAAAATCCACTCCACGTAAGTAGGTAGCGACCACGTGTTGCCACAAAGTGCTTAAAAACGTGCTAAAGTGGTTTCCCAATATGGAAGTACCCAATGAATAAAATAAAAAGGAAAAATAAAAACGAACAACGCCTTGTTCAAAAATCGAGGAAATGAAGGACGCTGCATCATACCGCAGGGTTTTGCGATACAGCAGCCAGGTGCGGTCGGACACCTGCAGGTACAAAAAGAGACATAGTTCAAGATTACTCATTGCACCACATTGAAATCATTCTCAGTGACAGAAAGGCCGAACCGCTCCCACTCCCCGAGTGCTTATCATATTAGTGCGAAACATAATGACAAAGCCACTCTATGCAAGTAGGTAGCGACACAGTGTTCAACACGTGTTCGAAAATGTGCTGCAGTGGCTTTTCCATATTCAAGCACGTAATGAGTAAACAAATGAATAAATATATACATAAATAAGCAAAAAATCACGCGAAGCTTACACTAAGCCGCGTAAGGCTTGAAACAGCAAAACTGGACCATTCTAAGGCCTAATCTGGTAGCTTCTAAGTTCCTTCTAGGCTTTAGGTAGCAGTTGCTAGGTTGTTTCTAAGTTGATTCTCCGAGAGGTTTGACTTAAACCACAGACAGTCACAGACACCACACGGATGTCCAAACACCAGAGAAAAAAAAACCTCGCGCTGAAACCAAGTGTTGGCACCTCTCATAGATCTACGTGCACGTCGTCGTTGGCGTAGGCCTTCAATCGCTTCGGGGTCTTCTCACAGCCGCCGTTGCCTATCAGTTGTCTAGATTCCTCTCATTGTACCTACTCGGGGTTGTCGCCTCACCGCCGTTAATTCACAACCATTTGTTCGGCTAACTGCTCCCTTCTTCCGTTTTAGGAGCGAAGCTCCTTAGGCCCACACCCCTCCACGCCGTCAAAGCTCCCTTCTCTTAGGCATCGCTTTGGGTTGCAGTTGCCGGTTATTTAAGAGGAAGTGTTTGGACTTGAGCAGTTTGGTTCCAGCGCACCTGAAATTTGAGGTTCAATGATATAAGCTGCTCTGTGCACAACTGGTTGTAATGTTAGTTTTCACATTCGCCAGCTTCATCGTGAATTGTGAAATGACGATCATCATTCCAGCGCACTGTGGGCGCTTTGTCGGAGGTAGGAGCAGATGCTCCCCCCCCCCCAGGTGCCGGCGCAAAAATCGCCAGGAGCACCCATCTCCCGCCTGTTTCCCTCTCCGTGCGCTGCGCGCGCCGACGACTCACTTGCTCAGTCGTTCCCACCACCGAGCGCAACAGACCCGCTCCACACCTACAGCCTTCATCAAGCCAGCAGCGAGATCAGGCGCATAGTCGTTTGCGTCCCATTTCTAAGGAGCTTCCCTTATCGGTTGTATTCCTTCATGGAGGAATTGCTAGTTTTAGTCGAAATTTGTGTAGTGGGATTTAGCCAATATCTATGGCAGATATTCTTCCATAATGACGGTTGTTTTCTCTTAAGGCCGCACAGTGGCACACACATGTTTGATGACGATAGTTTTCTTCTTAATATTTATTGCACTTGGGTTTAGTAGTGGGATTTACCCAATTAGTGTGACGCATACGAATAATAATGCCGATAGTTTTTTGGTTCGGGGTGCACAATGAACAACTTGCCAAACAGCCTTGCTGTTTAAAAATAAAAAGAAACGGAAAGAAATGACGATATACCTTGTCTGCACAAACATAGAGGTTATGAAGGACGCGTTGAAAGCAAATGTGAGTTCAGCAGACTTCCTCTGTTGAACTCACTTCCAGCAGGCGCCAGGAGGGGAACGCGAGCTGTGGCTTCACGTGCCACTGCGGAACGCCGTGTTATTTTCCTCCCGAGGTCGAGCGCTCTCCGGTTTTGTTCGCCGCCCAAAGGAGAGCGGTACAACGGCATTATGTGTCAATTCACGTGACGCACGCCACAACTTGACAGCGTTGATGACGTCACAGTTTTTTTGCGATCTGCGACGTCATGATGACGTCATATGGTGATGTCGTCACGTGGTGAAGGTTTTTTTCGCCACTCGTTGCCGCCTCACGACGCGGGACGCCGACGGTAAAATTTCCTGTTTTGTGAGGCATATAAGGCTTTCGCCTTAATAATTATTTTTATTCATTTTTTGTATTTCTTGTATCAAGCAGTTGATAATAACAGAAGTGTTTACATGACCAGAAGAAATCGCTACGCGTTAGTTGGAACCATACAATGGTTGACAATTTCTAATAAATGAACAATTTATCATCAAGGTAACAGTCATCGTTGTATAGCAATATGCGGTATGTGATCATATATGCAGTTTTAAGATATAAACTGGATATGTGATCACTTGCCGCGTACTTTCGATGCGTGAATTGCGTCAGGGATAGTGCAAATTTCAGGAAATTCGTCTTGGAAATTTCAGGAATTCGTCGTAGCGTGACGTTGAACGAAGAGGATGGAAGGTGACGTGGCCATAGGCGGCCCGGGGTGTTCGAACGGCAACGCGTGAAATTGGGACGAGCGTCACCGGCGTGTGTTTCGAGGCGCTCCGGCTCTTCCTCGTGCTACGGCATCGTATCGTAGCGACCGCCTGTTCGAGGACACGTCTAGGGACCTGGACCTGGGACTACCAACAATTCCCAGGAGGCGCCATCGACTGTTGGTCCGAGCGCACTGAGCTACGGTACCGCTCCGTGGGTTTCGACCGAGCGAGTTTCTCTTCTTGGGAGACGCTGGCCATCTCAAAGACTTGCGACGCCCAGGTCACGAAACCCTGTGCTGCCCACCCTCATCTACAACGCCAGCCCACATTCTGCTACCGTTAAAGTCTGCGGCATCGACTCGGCGCCGACTTCAACGCCTGTGCCTCCGCAACGCCTCGCCTCTGGGACAGAACGCCGTTTGTGGTGTAAGCGATGAACGCTTCGTACTTTTACCTGTTTATTTATGTTAATTGATAACTCTGTTTAGCGCTAGTTTTATTTAGTGTGTTCCTTTTAGGGGCGAAGCTCCTTATAGCGGCACCCGTTCGTCCCTCGTAGCGTAGTATGTAACCAGTCTTACGTTTTGACCTGCAAGGTGGTGCCGGTGGGAGATTTTTCCTGTGCGTTGTTGAACAATAAAAAATTCGCAGCGTTAGCTAAAAGCCGACTTCTTCTGTCTCTCATTCCCATTAGCAGCCATTCTTTACCTCCAAGGTAGTGCCTGGTGAGATTTCTCCTGTGCGTGATTAAACAATAAAAATTTTGTTCAAAACGCCGTAGATTGATGAAATAAACCAACAAAAGACGCCAGATGTTTTGTAAAAGCAAAACGAAAGAACGCCAGATGTTTCTAAAGCAAAACGAAAAGACGCCAGCTGCTTAACGAAAGACGCCAGATGTTTTCTAAGCAATGGTTTTCTAAACAAGGAAAATTCACAGCGTACATGTAAAATTAAAGTGCGCTGCAAGTCGTCATAACTCATCGAACCTTTAGTATAAACGCGCCCGTTCTCACGTCGGTGATGATGTACTGGGCAGAATTCACGGAAGATTCACGGTTTACCGATGAACCTCCGCAGCTTCGCCCACTCATCATCATTCACTCCGTGGATATGCTGTGATTTTTCATGTTTGCAGTGGTTTGGGGTAAAAATGTGTGTTCTTTTTGTGTGCAATTAAAATAGGGGTTTCTAACGCTCTCGCCTCGTCTGTTCTTTCTGGTCAGCTGTTGTCCGAATATCTGTGACAGGCAGCAAATTCATTTGCGCATTCCGCCATTCTGTCCTCGGTTCATGCATCCATTTCGCATGTACAACTCTGAGCATCTTCTTGTATCTCGGCTTCATCCGGTGTGCTACAACTGTGGCGTCCCGGGTCACATTGCACGTTTTTGCAACCACCGCCATCCATATCAGCGACAGCCTTCCCAGCCTTTCGACCGTCCACTCTACACACTACGGCTACCATGCGCACCAACCGGATTCCGTTACCCCTCGCCGGCTTCTGATCGAAGCTTGACGCCGCCACCAGATCCACGAGCTCCGCGATAGCCGTCGCCACGGGGACACACGCGGTCACCGCCGCCGGAAAACTTGTGGGCGCGGCCAATGGGGGTGAGGCCGCGAGATACTAGGCGCTATTTACAGATCTACCCGAGTCAGAGTTTCTGTTGAAGAACAGAGTTCACGTACTTGTTGATAGAGTACCTACTATGGCACTTGTAGATACAGGCGCGACGATCTCTGTGATGAGTGTAAATTTTAAGAACCTTCTCGGACCTAAAGTAATGTTTTGCTTGAGCCGTGGCGTGACATCCCGTGGTGTGAGCGGTGACGCATTGTGTCCAATGGTATTTTGTAGTGTGGACATCTCCTTGTGTGGCAAGATATTTTGCACAGAATTTGCGGTTATTCCACGGTCTACACACGACGTTATCTTGAGTATCGACTTTTTGCGTGAGTGTGGGGCAACTGTTGACTGCAGCAGTGCGCACCTTTCCCTGCATGGTACTTTCCCAGCTGCGCTCTTA
This sequence comes from Rhipicephalus sanguineus, assembly GCF_013339695.2. Lineage (NCBI taxonomy): Eukaryota > Metazoa > Arthropoda > Arachnida > Ixodida > Ixodidae > Rhipicephalus > Rhipicephalus sanguineus. Next base: position 134,269,028 of record NC_051177.1, read on the forward strand.
GAGAATTCCTATCATGATTACTGCATCTTTTTCGTCTCCGAGGACACAGTCCTTCCGGCGTTCTCTGCCGTGTTCCCGTGACTTGTTCTGGTAACAACTGTGCCACATTCGACGCCACGCTCGAACCGATTTGTTTGGCCTGTCGGAAGAGGAACATTCTAATTCTCCATTGCGTGGTGTCTGTCGTTGATGGACGAGCAGGTGTGTGGACAATGAGCAGTTCCATGGAGCCTGCAGTTTTGCCAGCCGGCATGAAATTTTCATTATTTAAACCTGAATCGTCTACGACGCTGGTTGCCCTTGTTGATGCCACAGGCCAGAATGGACGCCCAGATTCGCGAGGTCCAGAGGACTCCCAATGGCTACAAATGATCAGCAAGTCGATTGGCCCAGGCGAACGTCATACACTACTCGACGCTCTATCTAAGCACTCAAAAGTGTTCGCTTTTTGTAAAAATAGCCAAACGCCCTCAATTCCAGCGTCCCGGATACGCTATCAGATCCACACCGAGACGGCGCATTCCGTACGGCAGAAGCCTTACCGAGTGGCACCATCAGAGCGCAAAATCATCGACGAGCAAGTCGAAGAGATGCTGTAAAAATGAATCATTCAGGAATCGGCGAGTCCCTGGGCTGCTACCGTCATTCTAGTTAAGAAGAAGTATGGTACGTGGAGATTCTGCGTTGACTACCACCACCTGAATTCTGTTACCAAGAAGATGTCTATCTGCTGCCGCGCATCGATGACTCCATAGATTGCCTGCATTCCGCTTCCTACTTTTCTTCTGTTGATCTGCGATCAGGTTACTGGCAAATCCCGATGCACGCAGCTGACAAGGAAAAGACGGCATTCCTTACGGCTGATGGACTGTACGAATTTAACGTAATGCCATTCGGATTATGTATGCGCCTGCGACGTTCGATGGATTCATGGACTGTTCTGCGTGGTTTGAAATGGCAGATCTGTATGTGTTACCTTGATGAGGTCGTAATATTTGGACGCACGTTTCAGGAGCATAACACGCGCCTAGATGTTGTGCTTACCTGTATTGAAAAGGCTGGCCTTCCACTGAATCCGAAAAAGTGCCACTTTGGCGAGCGACAAACATTGGTGCTGGGCCATCTCGTCGATAAAGATGGCATTAGGCCTGACCCACAGAAGACAGCGGCCGTTGAATCATTCGAGCAGCCCAAATCTGTGAAACAAGTTCGCAGCTTCATCAGGCTTTGCTCGTATTTCCGACGGTTCATACCCAGGTTTGCAGATGTCGCTCATCCTCTGACGAAACTTCTCCAGAAGAACATTCCGTTTCAGTGGACCTCCGAGTGTGATGCCGCTTTTCGCCAGCTAAAGTGCTTGTTAACTTCACAGCCGATACTTCGGCACTTGAATCCTTCGTCGCCAAAAGAGATACACACGGACGCAAGTGCCATCGGTATCGGCGCTGTTCTCGTTCAGCGCTCTGGTAACAAGGACCACGTCGTGGCGTACGCAAGTCGTTCTTTAAGCAAGCCTGAACGCAACTACACAGTGACCGAACAGGAATGACAGCGGTAGTCTTTGCAGTACAGCCGTTTCGCTCATACATCTATGGCCGGCCGTTCACCGCCGTCACAGATCACCAATCCGGTCGCCTCTCACGATGGGCCCTTCCTTTGCAAGAATATGTCTTCACCATTTCGTACAAGAGTGGCCGTCGACATGCTGATGCGGATTGCCTCTCTAGGACGCCACTACCTACGACGGATTGTGAAGCCGATAACTTCGACCACCTTATCGCTTCGCTATCGCCTGGCTTTCCTGACGACGTGACTTTCGCCGCTGAGCAGCGCAAGGACCCAAGCTTGCAAACTCTCTTCCCTGCAACAAACGAGCCAATAACCGAATGCCAATTTTGCGTCCGAGGTGGTCTTCTTTACAAGAGGAGCTTGTCAACGACGGGCGCCCGCTTTCTGCTGGCCGTTCCTGCGTCTCTTCAAACATTTGTTCTGCGTCTCACGCATCACGACCACACCTCTGGTCATTTAGGAACCGCACGAACATTTAGTCGCACCAAAGAGCGGTTCTATTGGCCTCAAATGCACAAGACTATTGAAAAATATGTGGCCAGTTGTACGCAGTGTCAGAGCCACAAGCGGCCCTCCTCAGGTCCAGTCGGCCATCTGCAACCCGTATGCCCCCCAGTTCACCTTTTGAAAAGGTCGGCATTGATCTGATCGGACCATTCCCACGTTCTTCAAAAGGCAACCGATGGATAATTGTATGCGCTGACTACCTGACGCGGTACTGCAAGACGGCTGCCTTACCCTCAGCCACGGCAGGTCAGGCTTCGGAGTTCCTGTTGTATTCAGTCATACTCCGGCACGGGCCACCTCGCGTGGTGATAAGTGACCGTGGTCGCCAAATTACAGCCGATGTGGTAGAATCATTACTTCGCTTGTGTGCCTCCAAGTTCCGACACTCGACTGCTTATCACCCGCAAACTAACGGTCTGACCGAACGCACAAGCCGAACGTTCATCAACATCTTATCCATGTACGTCAGCTCCGACCACAAGAACTGGGATGAAGTATTACCAATCGTGACGTACGCCTTCAACTCTGCGAAACACGAAACTACAGGTTACAGCCCTTTCTACCTGCTCTACGCTCGCTCACCTCGACATACGCTGGACACTATCTTTCCTTTCGTCGTCCAGGACGACTTCTCAATTGCGAAGAGTTTGTGTCACGCAGAAGAGGCTCGGCGACTTGCACGCTTACGCAATTGGCAGCGCAAGACTCCTCCAAAACACGCTACGACAGTCAACACCGGCATGTAACCTATGTTTCCGGTAATCTAGTGTGGGTGTGGACCCCAATACGCAGGCGTGGCTTGAGCCAAAAGCTACTCGCGCACTGCGGCGGTCCGTTCGTGATCCTCCATCGTCTAAGTGAGGTAAACTACGAAATTGCACGTCTGACTACTAGTGGCCGACGTTCATGCAAGACGGAAGTGACGCATGTTGCCCGCCGGAAGCCGTATACACAAAGGACACAAGAATGACTCGCCCAGAGGGCTTCGTCTGAGAGAGGAGGAATGAGACGAAGTGTCACTGTCGGTTAAAAAACAATGGAAGCGCGAGTAGAGAAAGAGGACTACGACGTAGCTCCTACCATTTCCGCGGTCTCAGTACCCATTAAAAATCCCCCTTACGCTACTCCAGAGTACGTAACCATATTTTGCAACTTAATGATGGCTCCTGACCTGCCAGCTTTAGCATACACTTATACATTGTTGCACTGCATGAAGGTTAGTGCAGTGGTTAGTTGGCCACGACGTCTTCGAAAATATACGATATAAGATGTAAGATATAAGTCATTATTACTATGGGCACCTTGATCTTTGTTATTTTCGTGCGGCATCCATAACATTCAGCTTAATGCTGACACCTTCCAGTTCAGGATCTCTTTTACAGCTGCTGTGAGCTCACAGCAACGCCAGATTGCAGATGCGTGGTTGTCCGCCGCGACCGCCACCTCCTCTGTCCTCTCTCGACAATTTTTCGCTTGGCATGAGCAGAAAAAAAACATGCTTCAAGTGGGAATTGAATGCAGGAACATTGCATACCAGACGAGTGTTCTGCAACAAAGCGACACCAGTTTTTCTGTTATTTCCTAGTTTAAATGTCAAGTAACAAACATACACAAACATGTAAATACAAAAAGACACTAATACACTCATGATGTCGTCAAGAAAGGATAACCATCCTTGGTTAGCCTGCCCACTAGAGAGTATCTTCTGAATAATAAGTATATGTAGTGAAGGTTATCGAAATCAGGACTAGTCACCATTATGGATGCCTTTGTGGGATAACCCGGCTCCATTTAAGCACCTTTAAACTGGCTACAGAGCCACGTATTTGCTTGCATACATGTATTATAGCGTGGCAGAAGAGTAAAACCACACGAGGCGTCACACAATGCGGGTTCCGTAGCGAATGGATGGTTGAAAGTTTTCCACCCACTAAACAGAGCCCAGTAATTATTATTCATCACTAACCACAGCATCCACAGTGTGCGGCTTTATTGTAGGTGCGCGGAACAGCTTAAAACGCGTAGTGCGTTCCAGGCTAGTCATCATATTGGGAAAGTATGGCGCACTGGGTATTTATCACTTCACACAATGGTGATGATTGTGGCATAGTGGGCACTGTGCAGCTGCACTTGCAATTGTCCTCCTAAGAGCGCTTATGGCGGGATCTATGAAGGATGCACCTCCATCTTACGCTGATACTGTGCTGCCTGTTCCGCGTAAGCCTGTCCTTTTAGAGTGCAGTTCTTAGGCGCCTGTTCTTGCGTTGAGCGGCGTCACCGTCGCCGTTGGGTGCCTGACCGATGCGGATGAAAAAGTAACCGATAAAGATGCAAAAAATAAAGTCAGAAAAAATACCCAGGATTGAATGGGTTGAACCCGGGCCCTCTGCGTGGCAGTCGAATATTCCCCCACAGAGCACAGAGCAACGCTGGTTCTTGAAACTCATTTGCAAAAAAAACCCTATACAGTCCCTATACACGTTAGCCATGTAATATAGTGGGGAGGAAAAGTAAAACAACAACCACTCATCGCAATATGGTAATTGCGCAAAAGTGTGAAGTTTATAACTTCCCGCCCACTGCAAAGTGCCCAGCCGTAATTCTTCATCGTCTTGGGCCACCTGCATCATGAACAAATTGCTCATTATTGCTTAGAGATGTCTAGCGAGTACCTCACTTATCCGCAGAACGACGAAAGATGAATAATGGCGTAGTGGGTGATGTGCTACTTCACAAATTATAATTTAGGGTGTAGTCAATTATTTGCCGAAAGCGAAAACTTCAAACACAGTTATCCATGCCGCAACAATAAGCTCCACTCAGAATTCGCATTAAACGGAATTGCAATCGTCAGACAATTTTTTGAGCACCTTACTCCTAAGAAGGAATCTTCCAGAAATTTTTAGCAGATACAGCGCATATCATGACTGAGGAAATACTCAAGACCAGCTGGCCGATCAGCATCTGCGCAACTGGATATCAGCACACATAGGCGCCTAATAGATGTTCTTTCCAAGTTGTAAAAATGAGCAGCTTTTGCAATATGTTGCTCCCTTACACATATAGTTGAGTGTTCATGATGTCGTTTTGCGTCCAACTCTGTGAGCTGCGATAAAAAACAGTCGTATGTGAAAACAATGGATAACTATGAGCATGTCCCGCTATAAACAACATTGCAGTTTTGTACAACAATGCCCATTGTCAGGTATTGCTGGATCGATAAATCAGACATAGCTGTTGAAGTTGCAATTTACATATGTAACAGTGCACGCCTTATGAAAACAGATAATGGAAGGATACCGAAAATATTGTAAACACTTCTCATGTCATCTGATTCTCTATCCGAAGAACACAATTGTACATATGTAAAGAAAACAGACCTAGGATGGTGCGTTTCGTTCTCTCGGGAACTATTTTTTTATTCTGCTTATTCCATATGCTGTTCATTTACATGTTCAAACAGGGACATGGCGTAGCGTGTCCGCTATGGAGAAGGGCAGAAAAACAAGTGTGCTTCTTGATTGCGCCATGTTCCGCCCACTATTGCACATTTTTCTATGTTTCTTGGGTTGTCAAATTGTAAGAATAGTACATTGAAGTAACGAGGAGTTCATATTTACATAAATGAGAAAATGTTGCTTGGCGATTTCTCTATTAGGTTACCAATGGCAGAACGATGCAATAGAACGTCATTGCTAGCGTTATCAACGGTGGAACAGCAGTTTTATTAAATAATGTGCTTAAATGTGCTTACTCAAAACAGAAGTCTTTTTTAAAAGTTATATAGCCCCATTTTTTATGTTGATCTGATGACCAATACCTTAAATGTGCTCCAGTCCGGCTATGTTTTATCGCCTCAGGTTGCCTCTTGTTATTTTTCCTTACCATCTGGCGACACCTTGCAACCTTGTGGTGCCTTACCATCTGACACCTTACAACCAGCGAGGCCAACAATCGAAATACAATGCTTTATTAAAAGGTACAGGCAGGATCAGCATGCAGAATTATCCAGCGACAGGCCAATTTTCGGCTCGCTCGCAACGCTCTTTAATTACACTCCCGATATTGGACTGCACCACTGTTTATTCTCCTCCCTCAATTTCACCCAATAAGAGTGGCAGATACTACAATCCAAAACGTAAGCGGAGCACCTTCAGTCTGTTCCGCGGCCGTACCTTTCCTGGCCCGCCTTCTGTCACACACTTGTAGTGTAAGACTGTTCAACAGTAACGGCAGTTCCACATGGCCCTCTTGCATAAGACTTCGGAGCATTGCAGTGCGGCTGCCTTGACGCGAACCCATATATTGGTTAAAGCTTCACTCACAATGAGATACGTTACACCGGGGTAAAACATATTAAAAGATCATAAAGAAGCAAGGTGACCCTTTCCCGTACAACTGAACAAGCAATTTAGAATTTCGCGCCACGCAGTGGCGATGCGACCTTTTTTTTATAATTTCACAATTTGGGAGTCATAAACGGCCTTGGCCGCCGGACAGAGCCGTTTGTACGCACCCGGGCCTTCTCTAGATAATGACGCTTCCCGCACGATGGATTTATTTTGCTCAGGGGCATGTATACACGTGGCAAAATGGCCGCGCGTGTTCTGCTGCACACGCCTGTTAGATGATATAAATCACCACTGTTTCTCGCGCCTCAACGCACATGCGTCCAAGTTAATGGCTCCCTTAGCGCAAAGCACGAAAACACACGGACTATGCAAAAATGGCGCGAAGTAGGCGGCTAGGAACCAAACAAACAATGCGAGAACGAGTTCTACGCACTGCCCCCGCGGGGTTTATTAAAGCTACGACCAACGCCTCTAATTCTCAACTTGTGAAACTTAACTGCCGTCGGTCAGAGTAGCCACTGCGCCACCACGGCATCCTTACTTAGGTATAGTAACCTGCATATTTTATGAAAAGTATTGCAAATAAGCCACACTGGCAAATGGATATTAAGCGACGTCTGAGAATTTTAGTTACTTTTTGAAAAAGTCCAGTTGCTAATCCGCTGCAATACGCCTCTAATATATGAAGTCCGAAGTCTACAAAAGCCGTCTTTTTTGCTGCGCATGAAAAGGGGGTGTATCAATATAAGAAGTTTTTTTCATTGAGTGCGGATACTGACCGATGAGTTTCTATTGCTTGAAGAAATAGCCGTGCGGTATCTCAGAACATTGCAGGGCAGACGGTTCCTAATGAATAAACCAGGAGTCACAAAATCACTCCAGCTGGTTAGCCACAGACACCAAATGTTGTACCGCAAGGGCGGGGGCAGTAAAGATATGAGCAGTGAGAGGAGGAGGGGGGGTCGTTGCCATTTGAAAGGCCCTTCCAATATCTCATATATGGATCAATATTGAAGGTGATGATATGATTTGGCTGTTTGGTAGTCTGGTATAACATGATTGCCAGATTTAAACAGGTGAAAAGAGACGAACGGATAGGAGGGAGGACACAGAGCACTAATTTCAAAGTGCTCAGTGCTGCTAAAGCGATTCATCTTATATACATCTGCACTCTCGTAACACAGCCATGCACGACACGCAAGCAATCGCTGTCAACATGTCAATAGCTCTAAAGGGACACTAAAGGCAAATACTAAGTCGACGGTGATTATTGAAATAGCGGTACAGAAACCTCGTAGAGCTACTTTTATGCCAAGGAAGTGCTTATTTTGAAATAAAATTACGTTTTAGTGGTCCGCCTCTCGTTAGCGCACTTAAAATCAACCACCGGAAATCAGACTTTCATACGTCACTGCTTCCGTGCCCAACGTTGCTCGCCTTTACTGCGCGGCCGCCGACCCTAGTATTGGAGAGCGAAAGTAGCCGACCCATAGCAGCAACAACGGCCATCGAAGCCATCGATGCTTGCCGGAATCGCCGCAATGGATGTGGACGGAGAACTTGACAACGAGCTGACTCTCGGACTCGGGAAATACCAATGGAACGGCGCTAGGGCAAAGACTTGCTCGGATGGGCACATTGAAAGCCTTGACCAAGTTGCGGTTGCTCGCGTAATCCTCAGTACGAAAGTGCAGCGAGCACACACGCATAGTTTTTGACTGTTTAGCACACTGGCGAAATGGCATGACACTAAGCCACTACGAGGGTAAGGGTTCATTCCGCGTCACCCAATGAAAATACACATCGGTTTCCTTGCTACAGCACTGGCGTTGTGCACCATTCGGGCATCCGGCATTATCACATGCATGCGGCATTTTGTGGAACTTCCTGTCAGAACGACACTCACGTTTGCGCAAAACACACGCGGCAGTACGCGATCTCGAAACCACCACTGAGACGCGACCGGATGAGCGAAGCAGGGCGCCGGGCGAAGCGCAGTTCGGCGACAACGAAGCCTTTGAATCACGCGCGCCGTTCCCCATGGCAACGCCACAGATGTTCTTTTTTTCATGAATCAAACGAAAACGCACAAAGGGCATTTTATTGCGTCTTTTGATGCACGGAGGGTTCTTTTTTATTGCTGCTAGTTTGATTACTAGTGATTTATTGTAGGCAGACTCTTATACGTCATCGGGATCACATCGAAAATGTCCCACTCGTCGCCCTCATCAAGTGATATATTTAGCTTAATTTCTCGGTAAGTAGGGTACTGCTGTTGATAATATTGCCGTTTTAGAAGTTGTCATACATTGAGCTTTCACTCTGACATAAATTGTTACTTCCATTTAGTGTCCCTTTAAGAGTACGAGCAACAGAAGCCGTGCTAAAAAAGAAAACTAGAATGAGAGCAACAGAAGCCGTGGAAGCCGTGCTTCCAATGAGAACTTTTTTCTGCATCGATGATTTCGCGTGCGGTCAAATCTGGGTACCCAACCATACATAATATTACTGTCTGAAAGGTAAAGATTTTTTAAGAAAGTGTACAGTTAGAAATTAGCGCTCTGTTTCCTCTCTTCTGCCCCATCGTGTGTTTTGCGCTGTTAATAATTCATAATTCTGAAGAGAAATTATCGTGAGGATTAGAGAAATATAAATGGCTCTCCAGAATGGCTACGTTGCGGATACCAATTCTGAATACACTTTTATTCCTCGGATATGTTTAAACACTTGTTAACCGCATGTGGGGCACGACAACTAGAATGCTTGAGGCCAGTCATGTCTTTGTCGCTCATAAATATACCTGTTAAGAAAAAAATGAGAGCCAGTTCCGCCCTGCGAAAGCTGTTCGAACTGTGGAGCAGTGATTTGCCTGCCGTTGCCTTCTGTTTATCTTGTGTTTATCGGATCTTTCCAGTTCATGTGTGTTCCTTAATTGCTTGTATTTATCTGCCCTTTGCCCTTTGGGCGCTTTTCTCTTCTTTTCGTGTGAATATGTGTTATTTTCTATCCTTTTCTGTTCTTTGCTTCTGATCATCTGATATATTTTGTGGTTTTATCTATTTTCTGTTTTATGATCTCCTTACTACTGTTTGCTGCTCCAAGCCCGGTGCGTCTAGCTCCCTGCGCTCGCGTTTTGAATCGGCGTCTCTCTTCCGCAGATCTGTGTCTAACAACGCCACCTGGTCTAACTCCCAACGCTGGGGTTTCGCTGTCGCTTCTCTCGCTCGGACAAAGGAATTAGCCCTTCGGCGACACTGGCGTTCAGGGGACAGCACCAAGTGGCGTTCCAAACGTGTCACCTGTTCGGATTATGCGTATCAAACGTGAGACCTGCGTGACCCCAACGCGAAACATGAGAGGACGACAGGGCAGTCCCTTATACAACTTCGCAGTAAAAAATATGACACGAAGATTGTCCTGTGTGGGCAGGGCGGCTAGCGAAAGGTGCGCGGGCCGCATGCGGCCTGCGTCTTTGGGACCCTTGAAGTAAAACTGTCATAAAAAGAACGCTGATGATAGCATAGCGGTAATAATAACACATATGAACATCATATATGTTCACATGAAGGATATATTTAGATGCTGTGAATGACTCTATGAACGTGAAATATTTCTGAAAATTCCCATTGAAGTCGAAGAAAAACACAAACCACAGTCATTTTGCCATATATTTATAGACATATTTGTTAGGAAGAGGTTTCCGCTACACATAGCGTAATGGCTTGGCAGCCACTTCATTTGCACACTCCGCTATTCTTTCTTCTATGCAGGCGTTCGGTTCGCACGTACATTTCAGTCTCGCCGATGCCGTGCAGCCAATCTTTGTTCCATAAAAAGAAGCGTTGAACGAGAATATGCACTTGCACGAAGTGCATTCTCTCCACATGTAGCCGCCCTTCAACTCTCTTGCTTGGCCTGAGATGCCAGGCCCTAAAATAAGAAAAAGAACATTTTAGACGCTTTAACATTGGTATCTTGTTAAACCTTTATATTTAACGGACCTATACATAATTAAGCCTGTAGTTTTGACAACTGCGCAATCAACGCTGAATATCGAATAATAAATTAGGTTAATTAAGCTGATGCATTATTTCGGTACAAAATAACGGATCCGCCGCAAGGGCGAAGCACTGCATGCGATAGCAATGCAGTTAAAATATGCGAAGAAGTAAGGGTAGCAGCTAACTCCTGCAGCCTGCAACCCGGCGTACCTGAACAAGATGCCAGTATGAAGAAATACGGCTTCTGCAGCGAGCGAAGCCGTGTTGTCTTCGTGCTGTCTATCACTTCGTCGAAAACAGAGCGGGGAGAGCATTCCTTTGCTGCGCTCGCACGTTTTCATTCGCACAGAGAATAGACGACGGCCAGGGCGATGTTATAGATTTGGACATTATACGGAACATCAGGGTGCGCCGACGTCATTACCGAGGGTTAAAATGCACCTATAGTGTCCATGTAACTGATATCGCAATAAAAATTACCTTTAACTGCATATATGATGTGATGACACGTGCCAAATTACTTGCACATTTAAAAGGCACGCTGCACTGTGTGGCCCCCCTTACAAAAATGTATGTACACAGTCTATAGACGGTCTAAAAATAGATTTAGGTTGTCTATAGACTGTTTAAATATATTTTTGTAAGGGCTGGCAGCTATATTGACCCCGTCGATTTTTTCGCGATATACCATACGTAGCAGATAATTTCAGAAGCAGATGGATTTAACACAGTCCGTGAAAGAAATCACAATGTTACGTCTAGCAACGAGCAGGATGTCCACTGAGTAGCGCTGGAGCTCTTTGATCAATTAGCTTCCCTCAAGAGACCTTCCTCCCGGCGTATCATCGTGTATTCCAAATGAATCGCTTATATAAGGTCAATGCCAACATCGAGCCTTTTCCCACGGTCCGCCGGATGTATCGTTACAGTCAATTAGTACGCAAGCATTCAGAGGAAATATCGATGTGTTTAACGAACCCTTAGAGTACACACTGCGTTTCATTCGAATGGAACATTGATGATTTACATTGATCAGCCTGCACACGTGATGTAATATCGTTTCTCAATTTGGATCATAAATTGGGTTGTGTTTTAGTAAGCGTTTCATTTCAGCTTCGTACCTGTGTAATACAAACTGAATAAGTTCTGCATGATCTATCATATCAGAACGTTTAGAAAACATTTATACAACGCACTATACTCGGGGACAACTTTTTGTAGCAATGAAGGGAAAGCTACAGCGCCACAATGCACGTGTCCTACCGCTACTGAATGTAGTCCCACAATTGCATCCGTATTTTCTCCGTGAGATATATAAAATACTCTTTCATTTTCTACATGTAGCTTTCTGAGACGGAACGCAGCGCACACAAGCGAGATATTTGTATTTCTTTTACTTTAAACGCTGTCACTTTGCGGTTTTGCGTGCTTGAAAAATTCGCGCCTTTTCCCCATACCTTATGGTACATTCGACCGGTCGTTTTCAAGCGCTCCGCAGGCGCTGAAAAAAGTGTGTAGAATAGCAACTAACCATTGCTACTAATATTATCGGGTAAAAACATGATCAGGAAGGAGAAAGATGACTTGCATACCTGCTTGTTCTCGTTGAAAAGGTTTAAAGCTGTCGAATTCAACAGTTTCAAACACAGTCAGAGCGCTCTCAAACGACCAGTCGAATGTACCATTAGATGCCAAGCAGCGTTTGCGTCGAAATGCAACGCGAGCCATCACTTTCCACCGCGTTACGAGACGCGCGCCAAACCGGACCACTTCGCGTAGCAGTACATGTGCAGACGCTCCGCCCCCGTAGCTTTCCCTTCATTGCCACAGAAAGCTGTCCCAGAGTATAGTTACGAGTATAGGCACAGAGCGTGGCTCAAAATATCGCACGAGTATTATATGCAGTAAAAAATGCGCGACATCCATGCCATCGACGTGCACCACGGGAATGCTAACCAAGATGGTAGAAGTATGTCTCGTTTCCAGGAATGGCATCATGTGCGCGTAATATTGATTAACTGTAGGTTCACTAAAACACAAGTTTTGTTACGCACCACAAACCTAAGTTTATGTGGCGTAACAGGCGAACCACAGCTCATATTTTACAACGAATAATGTGAAGAGTGACAGATAACGAAGAAACAGCGCACCGATGTATGCTGTTTCTGTGTTCTTCGCTTGAAAATATATTCGTGGTGTCCAGCTTCCGTGCTTGAAAATTCAAGTTGACAGTGCAGAAGTAAACAGTGAACTGATGTTACTCTTCCTTGTATACCTCGGACAAGGTACCGATTTGATTTATTCATTACACCATCAGGCATTATAGCGGGAGGGCGGCAAAGAGCATGCAAACATGCTAAAACATATTATGTCTAAACCCTCCTAGCTGGTCCAGCTTTCCATTACAAACTATCGACCGCACTAGCCACTTCCGTGCCCCAAGCCTCAGGCCTGGCCGACCCGACCTTGACCTCTCGATCACAGACCGTAAACTGTTAGATTTCATACATGAAGGAAATGTGTTTGTGTATTTGTGACACTGCGCCGTACTATGCCTAAAGACAGGTTTTCAAAACAGAAATAAAGTAGCGCTCTCAAATGTACCGCAGAAACTTCCAAAAATATTTTCGAAAACAGTGTGGGAGATATCGAATGGACCCGTATTTGACATATCGAACTGCTTCTCATGAGCGTACGTCGTACACAATTGCAAAAGCATTCAAACTATCGAGGATCATTGACTAACAAGACGCCAAATCAGCGCAAACATCGTAGTGCGTAAAGAGGTAAATGTATACTTAATTAGGTAACTCCAAGCACGGGTGTCGCTTTCGTGGTACTTTGTCGCAAACCATGCTCTTAGATTCATTTACGACATCCGCTTCGTCTAACTCTTTAAAATCGCTGGGCTGGTTAACAGCGGAGAAATTGTAAGAACTGTCTTAAATAACAATAGAAGATTAGGTGCGTAGATGTCTTGGCAATGGCCTAAGACAATTGAAAAGTTAATTGTCGGTCAGAGATAACAAATATACTATAAGGCTGCGATCCAGAGGAGGCCTTCTATATAACAACATGAGGCACCAAATTCTGAAATTAAAAGTGACATGTTCATGGGTGATTCGATGCGCGGAGTCGTATTGCATGCTCGAACCTATCCAAGCGTTTCATTACCTCGATGTGGTATTAGGGCAGAACATTTCCCCATGATGACTATGGATCCGTAGTGTCCTAATTTGGCGTAGAAATTGTCTACATCTTTTAACCATGGCAAAATGTGTCTTTATTAGTAAATACGCACCTAATTACACCTGCGAAAGCCGCCACGTTTATATATGGTAAAATAAGAGAAATAGAGGGTCAGTAGAAAAAATTAGCCAGCTTCGCATGAAAGGCGACAAGCCTGAAAGATGTGCGGAGCTGGGCAGCCTTCTTTGTTTCTCTTCGGTTTTCTCTTTCTTTCCCCCTGTCTTCCTTTCTTGTCCTCAGTGTTTAGAAATATCCTTAATACTTGGTGTAATACTCGTCGTAACAAAACAAATAGAAAATGTCCAGTTTTTTTTCTGTGGTTTTTTTCCTCTTTATTAGTATTTATTTCTATTTTTCCTATTTTTTCTCATTCGTTTCTGTCCATTTCTATCTATCGCTTGCTTCCTCTTTTTTTTTCTCTACTTATACGTACTTTTGACTGCGCTTGAAAAGTGGCAGTAGAGTTCTCTCTGGCGCGAGCGTGCGCTCAGTATGCTGCAGTTACTATGCTGGATGTAGTTTTGCCTGCGTTAATATCGTCATCAAGGCGCTCGAAGAACAAAAAGGAACAAGGCTCCTCTTTCGTGCGAGCGCGCGCTAAGATTGGTATGCTTTTCCAGCGTTACGCCAATTTCGACGACAGCATGTCGTAGGCGACGAAAGCTTACGAGAGCCCGGCCCCCTAGACTGCTTTGCACTTAATATACATGCCAGAAGATTGCTGCACTCGTATTGCTAATCATGAGACGCTTGAGCGAAAGCTGTCATTATACATTCTAGCGAATGGTTTTAGAGCGCAGCTCTTAGGCGCCCGTCCCAGTTGTGAGCACCATCACCATCGCCGTTGGTGGCGTAACCGCACGAACGAGTACGTGCCACAAGAATTGGGCAAGCCCCACTACAGTATCCAACGAAAACGAAGTATCAGCCACAGGAATTGGGCAAGCAAAGTTGTGGGTAGGAGCCAAGAATTAAGGGCCAAGAAAGAAGACGTGCGTTGCCAGAAGGCGCTCTTTCGCCATCGCTGCGCAGAAGGATCACATCCAGAGCCTTCTTAACAAGTACCAAGCCATGCACGAGGCCCTGGAAACCACCAACTATGATTCAATGCGCAGTTCTGGCAACATCACGGCGTCGTGGACAATGCGGAGCACATTTCGGTTCTCCGAACAGGTACTCCTCTTTCCACCCTCATGCCACCCCGCACCGTGCAGGAAAGGTGGGTGAATTACTTGAACCCATGGGTGGCGTCCATCCTAAATTCAAAGATGGATCTTCAGATAGTGCTTGACACGTACGAATGTACCGCTTCTATCCTAGATTCAAACATGGATCTTCAAATAGTGCTTGACACGTACGCACGTGCCGCTTCTATCCTATATTTAAACATGAATCTTCAGATAGTGCTTGAAGCACACATGCGCCGCTTACAAGCAGGGATAGGTAAATAAGCCCAACCGACGTATGTCCGATCTGAACCGGCCGGTGCAAAAAATTGTCAACGAGAAGGGCGACATGGATTACACCCAGGCACTGACACATGTGGATGTGAAGATGCTCAATGTGATTAAACACTGGTATGCAACTGTACATACATACATGGTCTCTCTGAAATTGTTTGTCTCAACTTATCGCAAAATCAAAGCACCTAAACATCTGCGCTCGGAATTCGCATTAGGCAGTACCGTAATTGTCAGCGATTTTTTTCTTTAGTCGCATGACGTGAAACAGCATACTGGAGCTAGCTTAGGCAGAGCAGAACGTGCTGCCGCAGACGGCCTTAATAAAACGTTGCTTTCAGCTCTTTAATTTATTTGGGCGCCATTTCCTAAAGATGCTTCTAAGAATGTTTAGCTGTCGACACAATACGCTGAGACACGCTGAAGAAATTGTGACAGATCGCAGAGTTGGGAAAGGTCGAACTACGATCGGTTGTTCCAATAAATGGGGCCTGGCCTGGAGATGTAATTGACTAGACTGAGTGCGGGATTTCAAACTCAGGCCTGCCCAATGTGATAAAACCAGTGTATGAAGGGGTGGTCATCACGCATGTATGCCGCCTCGGTAACAGCTGCTGCGCGGAAACCGTCATGGAGGGTGATTCCAGTCCTATGCACTTCAAGGTTGGTCTCTTCCGACATGTCATGCGGCAGTTGGTCCCAAAGCCACTTCTGAGCCATAAGTGCTTCAAACTTTGGACATGCTTTAAAAGTGCGACATAATTCGGGCATACTGTATGCCCCCGGTGTGTTGAGTTGCCCAGGCTATACGTCTGTCGTGCAACAACATTTAGGTGCGGCAACTCGCAAGACACTCATAAAGCCTGTGGGCTTACATGCGCAACCCAGTGAATTGAACAGGGCGCCTCTGCTCATGATACGTTTACGTGCGCAGATGCGAGAGGGGTTGTGTTGGAAGGGGGAATTTTTCCACTCCCGCTGCCTTTCGCGCCCTGCGATGATTCTGCCGCCCATAGGCCCCGATTCCCAATTCCCATTTCGTGGGGCGATTCGTTCTCTCAACCCATGAACGTGCGTCCCTTTCTAGGGGGCCTCTGGGTCTTCCGTCTTGGGAGGTGTCGCTGGCCACATCTCGCCGCCGTCATCAACCCGGCAGCGCCATGGCCATCGAATGTCAACGACCGCCCTGGACCGGAGTCCCAAAGCCGCTGGAGGTGAACTGAGCAGTTATCACTCCCTCGACGTGTGCTTGCAATTTTTTTAAGTGTTGTTTTCCCTCCGTAGTGTGGAACGCTCCTCCACTGAGATATTCTTGTCTAAATCAGATGTACTGCTGTATTTGTTGCAAATGGCAGATTTGTACCAGATGTCAATAAACACCTCCAGTTGAAAGACTCGTCTCTCCTCTCATTGGCACCAAACCCGCCGCGGTCACGACTCTACGTGAACTACGGAATGTGGGATCATAGCTCTTATTAGACTGCTGCGTTGTACTAGCGAGTGTGAGTACCCTTCTGATAGCGCACGTAGCTATACAAAGGAGGGACAGGTTCGCACGCGCGGATTTGAAGTTTGAAGTTTATTGAAACATCATGAAAATACAAGTGGCACGGTTCATAGGCATTACAGAAGGAGGTACCGACCCTATTGCAAAAACCAGCGCCGTTCCAGTACCTCCAGCGTGATACCAGTACGTGTCTTGGCGCTGGACCGCACTGGGAACACTGGTACACGCTCGAATTCACTGGGACTCCGGTGAAAGCACTGGGAAAGCGCTGGGTCGCACTGGTAGAGCCACTGGCTTTACCGCTGTGACGCTGGCGCTCACTGGGAAGCGCTGGAGATGCTGGATTTCGCACTGCCGTACGCTGGCACATACTGGAGCCTGCACTGTTTCTGCCAGTGCCGCGCGCTGCTTTCAGTATCATGTAAGTCGGAATGCTTTGGTATCGTTGAATATCGAATGTCTGATTCGATGGTACCGATAGATGCTATCCTAACGGGTCCCAAACATATGTCACAAATTCTTGCTTGGCAGAAAAAGACGAGGAGATACGCACTATTTTCATGATATACGTTATATGATATATATGCGAAATGACGGTCACTTTTAATGTTTCCCTGTCGAATGTGGAGAAAAATATGTTAATACCCCAAAGCAGCCAACACTGTTCATTTTGCTTTCTACCACGCTTTTTTTATTCATGCAGTGCGAATAACGCCGTTAATTCTTGCGGAGCACGTAGCTGCAATATGAATACACATTTTGTGCATGCCGCTCATATATATATATATATATATATATATATATATATATATATATATATATATATCAGTTTTGCATCCGCGATGTGTTGCGGTAATGCCTTCATATTGTAATATTTATAAGTCTGGAGGCGTTGGTCTGAACATACAGAGCAAATCGTGGCTTCGCGACTGCTCCCAACGGAGGCTAAAAAAACAGCCGTCGTTCGATATCGCCACACCGGAAACGCATCTCGGGCAATTCTTGCACTTCCACTTACTTCAGGTATACGTTAGGTAACAGTTAAAAAGGTTTCGAGGCTAAAATGCCGAAACTTCACCATCGCAACTCATCTGCGCCGAGGTCGGTCCTACCCAGTGCGGCTCCCAGCGAGTGTTAGGCCTAGTGTAGTGGCCGAGTCCGTTTACATGCCACCGGCGCATCTTGGTTTAAGTATACGCAATTCCAACGTCTAAGATTTACTGTAAAGTATAGTCTGGACATCCGTTAACCTAAATTAACCATTTTTTCTTGTGTACGGTGTCTGCACAAGGAGCGATGACCATCGATGCGATGGGCTTTCAGCAACAAATGCTGGCTCACCGAAAGCAGCCGGCCGCACTCGCCGGCACTTTCGTGACTCATACGTGAGAACACATACCTGTCAACTGATACGCGTTAGTGAACTAACACACCGGCATCTTTTTTCAACTAATTGTATTTGTTTTTGCGGATCGGTTTTATAGTTGTAGGTATCAATAGAACTGCAAGTCAGAATACAGGCACGCCCGCCCCGCAGTAATATCGTCGCTCGCGCGAAAAACTACTCATTATGAATTCATGTAGGCGCGTGTTTAACGAACGAGTCATCATAAAGCTTCTGTACGTGTTCATCATTAGCAAGGGCGAGAAACGGCTGTGAAAAATCGGCAGTAACAGCCGTCAAGCTGTACCTTGCTCCTCGATACATTTGACATTTTTCGGAGTTAAAACGGAAATTCTTAACAAACCTAGCGCTCTTCCCATTTTGGGCATTACATTCGTTGCTGGCCACCCTTTGTTTGTGTCTAATAAAGACGCAAGCGTGATTTGGAAAGGAAGATCGCGTCTTCCTTGAATACACCACACCGAAATATGAAACGAAACGCTGTCTTACTCTGTTGACTAGCCCTTTTACAACGACGTTGACGTGTTTCAGCGTGGCGCAGTGGAAGAGTGCTCGCTTGGAGATTGAGTGGTGGCGAGTTCGAATCCTCGTGGTAGAGTGGTTTTTTTTCTTTTTTTATTGCACTAATGCTTTGTTTATGACTTTCTTTACTAAGATATTTATGTAGGGAACGTAGGCACCACCGTTTTACCGCTGTAGAACCGTTTTGCGCTTGAGTACCCAGCGCCTCCCAGTAAAACGCCGCTCCAGCGGCCCAGTATCCAGCGTGACGCTGGGCCCATAATCAGGCATGGCACTGGACGCTGGTACCCAGTGGCGCTGGGTTTTGCAATAGGGGAAGTAAACACTGTCAGGGGGACCTCCTAGCTATATTGTATTGACTGAATACAGGGCAGGCAAGTCGCGCGCGAAAGAAAAGCGTATTGGAAACACGAAATCGAAAAAAAACAAGAACAAAAAAACAAATCAATAGAAAAAGAACAGGAAAAATAATTCAAAAGCATGAAGTGCAACAATAATACGTAAAATTTGTTGTGTTCATTTTAATTAAGAATCGCTTTAGGCTGGATCTCAAGAAAGCCTTAAACTCAAGAAACACATTGATGTTTTTAAATAGTGAGGGATAGCTCCATTCACAGAGAAGCCTCAGAAACAATCTAGCGTCGATGCCACCTTCGAATGAAATGCTTACACACGGTGTTCGTGCGCTACTTGAGCCAATGTCATTAACTTCAAGTAGAAAGCCCAAGAGCATAAGAAGGCTTCTACCAGCAAAACCTCTCCCCGCGTTAGACTGGGCGGCGCTCAAGATTTCTCAGCCTTCTAGCTGTCTTCACGCTCCGTAATGAATGCATTATTTTTTTCATTTTACGCATTGGTCAATTGCAACACAGCGTGCATCATAATTTTAGTACGACGATCATTAAACTTAAGCCATTCTATCACAGGCGTTGCGCTAGACGAATACGTATTGGACAACCCCTTGATCTTCAGGTGAATGGGGATATGGTCGCTTCCATGTGTTTGAATGTCCGAAAACCGCTTGACACACGTGGGGAGTTGCGTGACACGGAAAACAAATCAAAGCAGCTGCTGTATGTAGCGCGCCGCAGAGAGTTAGGATTTGGGTCGTTTAGGAGGACGACACCATCACTGGAGATGAATGAAGCTGGGTGTTTGCGCATTGCGTTCACCCTTGAGCGTCACCAAATGGTACAATGTGCATTCAAGTTGCCAGTAATTCCCCAGCCCCCAGTCTTTTGTCGTCGAATCGACTTCATGGGGCTGCTGCACACATCCACGAGTGCAAAAGTGACCTTGCAATTGTTGACAGCAAGCACACATACCGATTGTCATTGTTTCAAATTGTGTTGAAGACGAGGAGTGGCGCCATCATCATTAGGATCTGTTCAGTATGTTCGAATAAAGAAGAGGTTGACGGGGGGCTTCACCATAGGGACGGCGGGTTCTCTTTTTCTTTACATTTTGGTGCCTTGAAATCCGGGAGAAAGGACCTTAAGAGGTGAGACCGAGCAGCCTTTACGATTTGTCGAGTGCATCGATAGCCTGGAGGACTGTCGTGACGCCGCCGTTGGGTGAAGCTGATGTCCGGCGCCTAACCGTCCCCGAGACCCAGGTCTTGAAGAATGTAAGCCCGACACCTGACGGATCTTCGTCGTGCAAAACATTTGTGATGGATGCCACGCGGACTCTGACTTCGCCTCGCAACGCTGCCGGACAGTAATTCGTTACGTATCTGACACTGGACCGGATCATGGAGGCCCTATTCGAAAGGCGGAGTCAAGTACGGAAGGCCATCACGCAAGCCATAGGAAGCATAGAAAGTCTTCTGCACGTGGAGCGCCCATCAGTAAGTAAGTTGAATAATATTCACCGAATTTTCATTGACCAATATCGGCTTCTCAGAGGAATTGATAACGAGGTCGAAGAGACAGTTGACATTAATCATTTGGAAGCGCAGATGGAAGAAGCCGACGTTTATGTGCGTCAGATTATTCTTGCAAAGGTCAGAGCAGAATGGAAGATCGCGGACACATTAAAAGCTCGGCAGGTTCACTTGGAATCAGTAAGGCACCGAATTAAAGCAGATGTACAGCGCAAAATACTGTCTGTCTACGTCACCACCACCTAGCCAATGCTTACTGAACAGCAATCTTGTCGCGCAGAGGTCAGACAAGTCCGCCTGCCAACCATTAGCTGAACGTACTAAACGCCGCAAATGAGCGCTTCTACTACAGAAAAGACCATTAAAGAAATTCACACAGAAGGACAACCTTAGCTTCTGAAGACTTCTTGCATGCCTTCAGAACTCTTGACAACGTGCAACACTGAAGAAGCTAATAACAAGACAGCTGCAACAACACAGGTGTGCGTGGTGGAAGAGATTCCTATCATAGAAAAGCGGGAAGACTTGGTGAGTCCAAAAGGTTGCCTACAAGATGTTAAGGATCCATGCGAGCCAAGGACGACAGATTAAGGTGTTAAGTCCTCAACGCCGCGCATACAAATGCCTAGCGGAAGCAAATCAAGGACAGTTAAAATTGGGGGACGCTTAAGCTTCGCCTTTAAGAGTTGAACGCGATAGCGATATCCTGCCCCTAGTGCGCACGTCCAACACTACGAGTGTTTAACAGAATGCGCGCAATAAGGTAATGTAATGGGTAGCATGCATTAAACCTGGTGCAATTATGCGCGAGAAACTTTTTCGAATCTGCGATGCACCCACTACGTGGTCTTAAGGGATTGCGCGCAGTAATGCGTGTGCCTTTTGTAATGGGTGGCTGCCTTTAAACCACCAAGTCTTTATGATATTGACGTGGTGTGACGCCCGATGGCAATGTACACTTGTACCGCGCAATCTTACTGTCATATTACATCTCGTACTGTGACACCTGTATACAGGACGCGTATTTTTGGGAAGCATCAGTTACTTTCAGTGCAGCTCCAAGCAGAGGCGTGGCTGTGTGGTAGAACACCTGCTTGCCACGCAGACGGCCTGGATTCGATTCTCGCACAGGCCGAACATTTTTATTATTTATTTTATTTGCAGCTTTTTCGATTTTTCGGTCATGGACAAGATGATGATTTTTCGCTCACAACCAATGGTGCCGGCACCGACGCCGACGGCGGAATTTCCGCGATACGAGGTCTTAACGATATCGCGCTAATACAGCGAAAAGAAATAGAAAGAAGACCATCAGGACACAAAAACAAGCCCCTTGTACTGCGTATAGCTTCGGCTCTTCGAGAAAGCTGCAGACGGCAAGATCGAAGACAATGCGGATGAGACAGCTTATATCAGCTAAGATGCAAAATACCTATACAGTGCCAAAGCCACGAATGAGACAATCCAGACCAAGGCAGATGAAGACTGATGCTTCCAAGGCGCAGCCAAGACAAAAGAAAACCAAGAAAACTTCCGAGAAATGGCTACCCCAGAACCTCGTGTAAGTGTCTGCATTGTGGACGTTCATGCCAACGAAAAGCGCTCATCGAGAGCGCAAGTTCACCAAAGGCAACGCGTTCAAAAGCACGGCTATGGAACAAGCGTCGGAAGCACCACTGGGAGACCAGGTGCAGGAAAAAAGCCCGGATGATCCCACATGTATTCACTTGGACTGGATACAAATACCTACGAACAAACACTGTCTACATAGAATCCATTTGTGTTAGGTTTCATCATCAGGCATCACTTTTGGTCGCGAATTGCGTAGAAGACGAGGAGTGGCGCCGTCATCACTAAGATCTGTTCACTATGTTTGAATCTATGTTTGAATAAAGAAGAGGTCGACGGGGGGGCTTCACCACGGGGACGGCGGCTTGTCCTTTACAGTCGTCGTGAGGGTTTCCGTCGTGAGACACTGGATGGACGCCATAAGGATGCTTTCGGGGAATAAAAACAATGAAATTGCTACATTCGATGTTTCTTAATGAGAAGAAAGACCCGTCGCCCAGTTATGTTCTTCGGTATGGTCATTTTGGTTCACTTGAGAGAATGATTTAAAATAGGTGTAGGCGAACAGTGGCGGAAATCAGATACACTGGATCTTAGACCTCTGACCGATCGATCAATTTCACTGGACGATCGACGATTCTCGGATCTGTTGTGGAAATTACTTGTGATTGTCGGTCATGGCTTCACTCGTGGCTTGCGAGAACTAGGCTCAAGGCGTACAGCCGTTCTAGCCTGCTTGGAGCAGATTACATATCGATGCTTCCGAGTGCACTTTTGATGCCAATCACAATATATTACACCATAAAAATAATTTTACAATCTATAGTGTCGATGCCTCCCCAGTAAGTGAAATGGGTTTTGATGGAAGCATGTCATACAATGCATAACATACCTTAATGACAAATGACGGCTATCATGAGGATATATTCGGTGTGTAGGTGCCATTTCTCATTTTTTTTTGGTTTGATTAGGTTCCCTACACAAAGAGTGCCATTCGTGAAAGGGATGACATTCGTATACATACCTCTGTATCCCTCGGGTCCTGACTGAAAGCCGCCTGGAGGCGGAACTGCAAGCACAAAAGACCGACACGAATGTACTCGTAAGGTGCATTAAAAAAATTAAGAAAACGACACCAGGCCACCGCGCAATATGTGGCTCAATGGCAGTGTAAGCCGTGGGACTGGATTTGAAAATGCATGTTGTAAACTGTTTTAACAGGTTTACTGCAACTACTCAGCATAGAAGGAAGTGCTTTAATGTATAAATATTTATCGCCATACTGTCGGATGTGCACTGTGTTCCGAAATAAACGTTGCAAATAATAATTATTTACGATGACAGTAAGCGCACTTTCGTGGCTATAAGCACAGAAACCACGTAACATGGCCAGATCATGGCAAGCAAGTGTTATCGTAGTCTATACATTGCCTGCGAATCTATGAATGTGCCCGGGCTATCAGAGTCATAAATAGAGCAATAGACACGTTCCTGCTGCTCAGCAACTGCAATGTAGCCTGCTACGGTTGCGACGCAATAAAGCTTCCCCTTTAACCAGGTCACAGAGGGAGCTATGGCCAGGCCGCTACAGATGACTTGTGCATCACCCCTTTGTGCAGATTGGGTCGCTTAATGGTCCAGCTGTTGCGCTATTCATGCGGCGTGACACGCGGAGCTATGCTTCGCAAATGCGAATGCACTTGTTGACGTTACTTCTGATTACAATCATGACTAATAGTGGAAGAATCATTCTTCAAGCTACGGCAGCCTTAGGGTAACCACTGATTACACAAGTGACATGGCGTCATATCTTATGCGAAACTATCCATCAACCATGCAACGTTTGCAAATACGAAGCTGCTTACGTGACTCCTCGGGAGAAAGCACGTGGACGCCACTGTTGGCGCTGCCACTGCTCAATATGATAACGAATTGTGGTATATCTATTCTGAGCGGGGGCCAGCATCAATACCCATAAGCCTTACCTAGCAGGGTTCGTGTACGTGGTCCAAAACTACGCATTTTTAATACGTGCAAATATGTGTCTGTTTATTGCACTCATGTCTCAAGTAGAGCCACTGTAGTTGCTGATGCTGATACTGATGATGATGAAATTCCCAGGATTTGGGTACATCTCTACGTGCGCCATCTCTCCGTTGCGGCAACGGCGTCCTGCCATAACTGAATGGGAAATAGGCGGAAAAAAATCATATATCTTGAAAAAAGGTAGTTATCAAAAAAAATTCGGCAGATCCCACGCACTGTGGGAATCGATGTAATGCGAAGCAGCCAGCAAAGAGCTACATACATCGCCTTGTTTGTCTTTGAGACAAATGAAATCATTCATGCCATGGCATCTAGTCCACCATATATCGCATGTTTGCCATGCACGCATGCATGCACAATCTAGTGTACACCATGCCAATGAAACGCATATTCTGGTATATAAATGCGTGACCTGTCGTTTATGTTCATCACGCACTCGTGTCATGCCATACCAATTTTGGTATATATCACGTTAACAAAATGGCCGGAAGCACACCATGACAGTGGCATGTAAATCATACCGTGCATGACATGCATAACATGATTCGCATGTTAAGACCTCTCATTTATGTTCGTCATACAGTCACATAGCGCAATACCAATTTTGGTGTATATGAAAGGAGCAAAATGGCCGCGAGTGAACCATGAGTAGAGCATGTAAATCATGCCATACATGACATGAATATTTTGGTTTTTCATGTTACCACCTGTCACTAATGTTCATCATACAGTCACATCGCGCAATACCAGTTCTGGTGTATATCAAGCTATCGAAACGGCCGCGAATGCACCATGAGCGTGGCATGTAAGTCATGGCATACATGGCATGCATGTCATAGTTTTCATGTTACCACCTTTCATTTGGGTTCGTCATACAGTGACGTCGCGCAATACCCATTTTGGTGTATACCAAGCTAGCGAAACTGCCGGGAATGCACAATGAGCGCTACATGTAAATCATGACATACATGACCTGCTTGTCATGATTTCCATGTTACCACCTCTGATTTACGTTCGTCATGCAGTCGCGTCGCGCAATACCAATTTTGGTGTGTCAAGCAAGCGAAACGGCACGAGTGCATCATGAGCATGACATGTAAATCATGTTGTGCATGTCATGCATGTCATGATTTTCATGTTACCACGTCTCATTTCCCGTCGTCGTACAGTCGCTTCGCGCAATAGCAATTTTGGTGTACATCGAGCTAGCGAAGCGGCCGCGAATGCATCATGAGCGTGGCAATTAAATCATGACATACATGACATGCATGTCATGGTTTTCATCTTACCAACTGTCATTCATGTTCTTCATACAGTCACATCGCGCAATAACAATTTTGGTGTATATCAATCTACTGAAACTGCCGCTAGCGCATCATGAGCGTGGCATGTAAATCAGGTCGTACATGACTTGCATGTCATGATTTATATGTTACCACGTCTCACTTACGTTCGTCATACAGTCGTGTCGCGTAACACCAATTTTGGTGTATATCACGCAAGCGAAACGGACGCGAATGCACCATGAGCGTAGCATGTAAATCATGACATACATGTCATGGATGTCATGGTTTTCGTGCTACCACCTGTTATTCATGTTCTTCATAAAGTCACATCGCACAATACCAATTTTGGTGTATATCAGTCTAGCGAAACGGCCGCGAGTGCGCCATGAGCGTGGCATGTAAATCATGTCATACATGACTTGCATATCATGATTTTCATGTTACCACGTGTCAGTTATGTTCGTCACACAGAAATGTCTCGTCATACCAGTTTTCATATGTATCCCTTCATTTAAACGGCCGCGAGCGCCCCAAGACCATGACATGTAAATCATGCTGCACATGATATGCGCGTCATGATTTGCATGTTAGGACGTGTCATTATGTTCGTCATAAACTCTTGCCGTACTTGTTTTGATATATGTGAAATTAACGGAACGGCCGCAAGAGCCCAAACGCCGTTGAATGTAAATCATGCTGTTCATGACATGCGTGTCATGATTTTCATGATATGACCTGTCATTTATGTTTGTGGTAAGGCCATGTTATGACAAACCAATTTTGGTATACATACGATTAACGGAACGGCCAGGGAGCCCAAAGGCCGTGGAATGTAAATCATGCTGTTCATGACATGCGTGTCATGTTTTTTATAATGTGACCTGTCAGTGTTGTTCGTAATAAGGCCATGTTATGACACACTAATTTTGGTATACATCCGATTAACGAAACGGCTAGGAGAGAACAAAGTCGTAGGCGGCTAGATAGATAGATAGATAGATAGATAGATAGATAGATAGATAGATAGATAGATAGATAGATAGATAGATAGATAGATAGATAGATAGATAGATAGATAGATACGCTCAAAGTCGCAGACGTTCGCTAAGAAATGCTTCGCATTTAAAACGGCTCCGCGTTCTGTACAGCAGAGGCCGACTGGGACATTTTGATAAAATTGTAGTATCGCACTACAAAGCGTGTGGCCTCCCAGGGCAGTTGAACAACGCCCAATAGAAATACATGGAGCCCCATTGTAAAATATTATGCACTCTGGGAAGGCATGTGGGTTTTAGTGCAATACTAATTTTAACAATATGTTTACATACGTATCTACTGTATAGCACCGGGAGTCGTTTTTGATAACTATCTTTTTAATTAGATATGATTTTTTCGCCTATTTACCATTCAGTTACATAAGGCGACCACTGTCACCGACGAGAGGTGGCGCTACATGCACATGCTCCCAAATCCTGGTCATGATATTTTTAATGGGACGAGGTTCGAACCTGGGCCTTCTGCGTGGAAGCCCAGTATCCTACCTAACCATTCGTAACGATTGGTCAAGTTCAAAGCTTCTGTCTACAACAGAAACAATATGACGGGATCATAGAGTTTTATTGTGCAACTCTAAGGCTATGCAACTCTAAGGCACCTACTTAGCTGCACACGTGTTGATGGTGATGACTCATGGCTAATGTCTTTGTAGTGGGTGGGCAGCTATAAAACACCCACCTGTTTTGCGACACTATTCTGAGTGTTTCGTGTGCTGTTCATGCTCTTCAACAGTGCTACGTAAAATGAGAGCTGGTATAAACAAAATTATCATGCTCCAGATCTGTTTGTGTGGGAAATGAAGTTTCAGCCAGTAGTAATACAGAACATGCGTTTACAGAAACAGAGTGACCTGCCAATCAGAAGAACCCCTCACGGACAGTGAATTCTGGTCAAGTGACACTATTTACCTTTGGAAACTCGGACACTTTATGCTATTTCACATTTTGTCCCTCGCAAAAACGAGTTCCTAAATACAGAGATAATGGTTGTGAGTGTTCATCTGAAATACTGTTTTGCGAAAACAATGGAACCGCTTCACATCGGATGCCACATCTTGTGAAGTGTACATCGTAAGCTCCCTAGAACTTGTTTTATCTGGGAACCTTAGTATTCCCTTATTACGAGGGCTATTCGAAAAGTAAGGGCCGTTTGCTAATATTTAGGCATTTACACGTCGGAATGAATAATTATTTTTGCAGCGCCATCTGAATTCCTCGCGAAGATACTGATGTTATTGTTCTGATTCAGTAGTCGTCTGCTCGTCGGGGAGTGCAAACGACAATGTGTGCAAAAATCGTTGCTCGAGCCTGTTGTGAAGTATGCGCTGTAATTCGATTTTTGGTTGCAAAACGATCATTAGCTTCTCACATTTATGCGGTGTGGTGCCTAGTTTATTGATATAAAGTGATGTGTGAAGGAAAGGTGATAAAATAGTGTGGAGACTTGACATATGGCCGCACGAATGTGCGCCCCGAAGGTAGGATTGGACGGGTCACAATCCATACCAATGAAGCTCTTCAACAAGTGTGCCGGGAATTGCTATTAGATCGACGACTGACAGTCGTCTTTCGAATGAATTTCCTCTTGTCAGCCGAACTACAATTTGCACGATTTTAACTGAAAAGCGCAGATATCACACAGTATGTGCAAGGTGTGCGCTCAAAATGCTTACCGACCAATTCAAACATAAAAAAAATCCGAGGCAGCAAATTCTATTGCAGATGGACTAAAGAAACTAGTGCAGCAGTACGAAAATGCTTAGAATTTTACGGTGATTATGCAGAAAAGTTAAGTAGTTTTGTGCTAAACTAAACCAGCCAATGAAACGTTTTACTAACGAATATTGCTTTTTTGAGAACCATACGGCCCTTACATTTTGCAGAACCCTCGCGCAAGCTCCGCACCTCAAAATGCTGCGTTGGAGGTATTGACATGTTCTACCACGACGTTCAAGCGCTGCTGTTTATTATTACCGCTGTAAGGTGAGGGTAGCGGGAAAGAGAGAAGCGATTGGAAAGCGCCTGATGAACATGAAATGTGCATAACTACATAATTTCGTCTATTGAGCAGCTTAATAGCTGCATGGTAGCCTGCTCGGCGCACCCACATTTATATTTGCCTTGTAGCACTAAGCAAGCGATTATATTTGCCGGTCGAACTTCTGCATCCTATATGAAGCATAGCATGTGAATTAAAATGCAACTGTAGTGGAAACAAAGGCTCAAAACGCACTTTCGATATCATATACTCGTCCGAGTTTTTCAATACATGACTGAGCAAATCTGACGAAATGAAAGGCTACAGTGTGAATGATTGCGCTAGTGGTACCTTTTTTTCCGGTGAAATTTAATCGAAGTCATTTTGAAGTGTGCCTATGCTTCTTTGGTCAGGTGTAACGTTGTTCTCTGTCTATACCTACAGTCGACGTAATGTATTAATACAAAATTCAGTTTTCTGTCAGCGATGCTGTTTGTCCACTTTATTTGCCCTGCGTCTTTCGCACTGTTGTGCCTACACAATGAAGAGCTTTCAGCGTTGAGACAGAGAATATTGGTAGTCCCGATGTTCTTTGATCACGCTGGTTTTGGACGGGAGGTACGCGCTTGAGAAAAGGTTTTCGCTCACTGTGTG
Source organism: Rhipicephalus sanguineus (assembly GCF_013339695.2). Classification (NCBI taxonomy): domain Eukaryota; kingdom Metazoa; phylum Arthropoda; class Arachnida; order Ixodida; family Ixodidae; genus Rhipicephalus; species Rhipicephalus sanguineus. The sequence continues at coordinate 134,298,073 of NC_051177.1, forward strand.
TCACACTTCCATCTTTGCGGTTCTTATAGTCTACCAAGAAAGTACAAATAATAAATAAAAGCTTATAGGCGATTACCCTTCACTACAAGTATTCTTCAAAATAGCTATTGAAAGACGCTGGCAGTGACTGTGCTCGCAAACAGCACCAGGAGTGTGATTTAAAATTACTCGCCATCACCAGTCAAGGTAATGTAACGTTGAGTCGTGAGATCCTTTAAGCCTACGTGCAATTCAATTTCCACTGTGGTACATGTATTGCGCATTTAGCATATAATTTTAATTTCCTCATACTTTTCAACGAGTGAGTGCTCAGCTGCCACGTTTGACCAGTGAGTCTCTTCGGTCGTAGCACGTCACATTCGCTTACTTTCGTTTACTAGCATAATGGGACAGTCGGTTTGAACACAACTTTTATCAGCACGTATATCTATGAATTACGCTAATGAGTAATATCATCATGTCTGAGGCCACGTCAGGTGCAGTTATATCGAGGACGCTAAAAATGTAAACGCTTGTTATCCTCCTAAGCACTGTACGTTGAAATAACTAGAAGTAGCTTACGTTGTAATTGAGGAGCTTCGTGCTATGTGAGTTGACATAGAGCAGTAAGATACATAGAGGTACAACTACATTAGCCAGCCATGCGCATTACCCAAATCATTCGCCATATTTTCTTCACCGAAGTGCCGCTTGTAGCACAGCCATCAGTAGGAGGCATCTTGCCTCCTTTGTTAGCTCCTAGTAGACGCAACTAGCCAAACCAAGTTGTGTACACAACTGCATAGAAAGCGTCTCAAAGGGTTAATGTACATTCGGTGAGAGGATAATATTCCACCATGTAACATTATTTCCATATATTATTATGAATTTTGAAACTCTTTTACAGGTGGTGCCAAAAGCATTCAGCTTGTGCTGCACCACACAAAGGTACTAAATATATATTTGCTTAAATTTTACCGATCGCCTTCATAAAATGTGCGAGTCAACGCATGAGTAGGGAGTTTTAGCTTGTAACGTATACTTCTTTACGTTACCGTTACCAGATTACGTTTATTGTTTTACCGGAACTCGAGTTTTAGTAAAATTTTTTAGCTGCCCAAACGTAAACCTTTACGTACGTACGTAAACCTTTACGTTTGCCCAAACCACTAAATGGTGATGATAACAGCAGTTAAACTACATTTAATTTAGATAATATTGTATTACGCTGCGGCAAAATCATTAGAGAGGATTTTAGCATGTGCAGTATCCTGGTATAAGCGAAGGGGTGTAGCAATACTGCAATACCAAGTTACCGCGCGATGGTGTCGACATCTTGTGACGCTTCTCGCAACCACAATCGTGGACACGTTTGTTTTCACTTAGTGTTCTTGAGGGGAAAAATGATTAAAAAGGCAACTCATTCGTAATAATGCCGCTGCAATGTACTTACATTGGAAGTAGAATGTCCCATGTTTCTGCAATAACAATTTTGTGCTAGCGCCACCTATCCAGCCTGTCAGCGTCTTCAGGCCTCACTTGTTTGCGGACTCGGTATTCTACGTCGCTCTAGCCTCGGTAATCCGGCTGAAATAAGGTGATCGTAAGTGGCGCTCGCACTTCGGCTTATTTTGACTCGGCGGCTGGAGTCTCCGCGAAGCGGATATCGCGAGTAGCCACGGAGGTAGATTTGCGAGATAGGGCCGTAAACGTAAAGCCTATCCGGCGAGTAGTTTACGTTCCGTAAACGTTCGCGCATGCGCAGATTCCACCCGGTATCCGGTAACACGGTAACGTAAATAAGTATACGTTACAAGCTAAAACTCCCCAGTGTCTTCACTCGTGTGCTCACGAATTTCCCTACTTTATTCGCACTCATTTTATTACATTTGGTATGTTGTATTGAAATTCGTGCAATTGGTTATATGAAAGGGAAGGTGTGTCACCTTTTCAAAATCCCGTGGTGTAAAATGGCACTTACCAAAATCCAAAGCAGTGTTAATTGCATCCAGGCCAAGTAGCGTCGACGTCTGCAGTCGACTTCCGAGAACTAAAATACAAATGCAAACATTACGCCCCAGTTAATCATATAACCAGATTGTCTGCACACGCACACACACAAGCAATCACACACACACCCATATATATATATATATATATATATATATATATATATATATATATATATATATATATATATATCAGCACGTAATAAAGTGCTAACAAAGGACCCGGAAATAAAAGTTCAAAAAAATCAAGCACGTAAGGAAAATTGTTCCGTGAAGGACTGTCGTTTCGGCCGCGGGACCGCCCTTCGTCACTCCGACGAAGGCCGGTCCCGCGGCCGAAACGTCAGTTCGTTACGGAACAATTTTTCCTACCTGCTTGATTTTTTTAACTATATATATATATATATATATATATATATATATATATATATATATATATATATATATATATATATATACATATATATATATATAATTCTGCCGAAGGCCGGGCCCTTGGTCGAAACAGCAAATAAGGCTATTTTCACTTGCGCGTGAAACACGCTGTTTCTTCTATTATTCCCGGATCCGGCAAACACCTAGCCGTCGAACATCACTGACTGATTGGCATCAATGACTTATCAAAATTCAAGAGATTAGGTTATAAAAAATTGTACACTTAGCCCTCCGACGAAATGTGAGAACATGAACATACGAAGTTCAGAGAGAAGAGAGAGAGAAGAAATAGTAGAGAAGGAAAGGCAGGGAGGTTAACCAGTATAGGACAACCGGTTTGCTACCCTACACATGGGGACAGGGTGGGGGAGATTTAAAGATGGAGAGGAAAGAGAGAGAGAGAGAAAGATAGAAAGATAGCACATGACACAGCACACATAGAATCAGTCGGTCACTCTTGCGTGGTAGCATAGCACACATAGAAACAGTCGGTCACTCTTGCGTGGTAGTTGGTCACTTCTGCGTGGTACGTGACATTTCTGTCACAGGCGCTTGGCCAAGTTCGTCGCTATCAAAAACCTCAGCAGTGCCTTCGTCGCCTTCAGTTGTGATGTCTTCTGTTGACAACATGCAAGTATTGTTTGAACAGACATTGGTCTACTATCAAGGCGCGCTAGAACGGACGCCAATGACTGTCTCTGAGCATTATATACCGGACAGTCGCACAGGACGTGGTGTAGCGTCTCCTCGCAACGACAGGCATCGCAGAGAGCGTTGTCGGCCATTCCAATTCGAAAGGAATAGGATTTCGCAAATGCCACCCCTAGCCACAAGCGATAAAGCAGTGTGGCCTCTCTTCGGCGGAGTCCAGTTGGCATACAGATATGCATCAAAGAGCACAGGTGGCGTTGACGATTAGTCCGGTTGGTTTGGCTGCTTGGTGGGCACCATAGAGCGAGCGTGAGTTCAAAGTTTTTACCACAACTACGGGCTGTACAGAGAGCCCATAATGCGGCGGTGCAGAGAGCCCATCCCCACGTGGGAGCGGCCCGCGGCGTTGCTCTAAGAGTAGCGTTTCTCAGAACCCAATAAAGTTCTATGTCCGTCTGTCTGTTTACTTGTTTAACAAAGCAGTTGGTTGTCTTCTGACTTGCGGCGGAAGCTCCTACTTCTCATTGAGGCCAATTCACAGGCCGCAACGCTTGCAAAAACAGTAGTTCGTCTGCAAAACTATGTATACGTAGTTTTGCACTATATATATATATATATATATGTGCACTACAACTCTGCCGCTCGGAGATTTGAACAGTGCGAATTTTGCGTCGTGAATTGGGCGTATACCCGGGTACGATTTAACTGTATTGACCCAAGAGCTCGAAGTTATTAACCATAGACAACGCAGTCTCTAAGCTGACCATGGTTCATAGCGTTAGGAAAAAGGACCGCAAATTTGGCCGATATGTCACCATAGCGGCGAGACGCATTTTTGCATAAATGGCTTTGTTAACAAACACAACTGCTGTGTATGGGACGACACCAATCCAAGCGAGGTTTACCAGGTGACAATGCATCCACTGTTACAATGAGCGTCTTTGCTGAAGCGGTATCGTCGTTCTCTGCTTTTGTAACAATGTGCTAAAAGGCTGCTTGCCGCGTTGCAGTCGTTCAAGCACGTGCATTGCCGTCCCGTGTCAGGGTGTGAGGCGCCATGCGCTCCGACACACCAAGGCGATCGACGAGACGACCGTGATGGTTTCGGTTGGAGACAAAATCCTTGAGGTGACAAAGGCATCAGCGCGGATGTTGACACGTCACGCTAATTAAAAGCGGTGAGGTACTTCGGGACGGCGGACCTGTTGAAGCGCCCGATGTCCGCGTGTGTGCCACAACACCTTGCGGCCTTCAAGTGTCAAGAAAGGACCCCTTTGATGCCGCAACGGGAGATTGCGGTGGCTACGTCCTCCTCGAGTACGTTGACCTGGGCGGGTATGGGCAGCACCATTCATTGTGCTCTGTGTAACGTGATTGGACCGTCCCAACTTGGAGCAATACCCCCTCTAGGAATCTGGCGAAAAAAGTGGCTTTACAAAGAGCCCCCGCGAGCTCACTCGGCACGAGATTTTCGTAATTTAACGCATGTAAATAACCCTCTATCAAGTTTCTCTTCCTCCAGCCTCTTCATCTTCGTTCTGAGTTTCCCTTGCCTGCAACGGCCGGTCGCAACAGCACGCAAAGTTGCTGTTTGGGGCTGATTTAGGCCGACGGCATCATTAGTCCGCACTTTTTTGAAAACGGCATTGGTGAAGACATCACCATCAATGGCGAGGGCTACATAAAAATAATAACCGATTTCACTTGGCCCGAAATGAAGGATATTGATGTAGACAACTTAAGGTTCCAGCAGGACGGTGCTATGTGCCATAGCAGATACCACGATGGGCATTCTGCATGAATGATTTGAAGGTATGTTTATCTCTCGCAGAGGTAACGTGAATTTATCACCAAGATCGTGCTATTTGACCCCACTAGAATTTTTCTTGTGGTGTTTCCTGAATTCCAAGTCTATGCCATTAAGCCGCAATTGAGCGATGCCCCTAAAGTCATCACAATGCAGGTTATCGTTAAAATTCAGCGAGATCTTTACGGCACAGTCCTCAAAAAAATGGGGCCACAAGCGTACCTGCCGCCGTGAGAAGCCGCAGGGGACATTTGAGCGATGTCGTATTTCATATCGAATGGCAAGCATTGGCCTTTAAAATAAAAAGAAATAATGTTCGTGATGCCTCGCACACAGCTTCGTTTATTCCGTTTCAACATCGCCCGGCCCTGAGAAAGAAGTCATATATATATATGTGTGTGTGTGTGCGTGTGTGTGTGTGTATTTCGCCGCAGTACAGTGGTTACGACTGTGGGCCGTAACCCACAGGTCCCGTGGTTTGATAACCGCCGCGCAATGTTTCTTTACCTCGCGTGAAGAAAAGAACTATCGCGAGGAGCAAACCGGAGCGACGCAGGGCCGTTCCGCCGCTGGGTTGCACCCAGGCGGAATCGCCACCGCCTCCGCGCCGCCGCGAACACCCTCGTCGTGGACCTGTCACCGTTCGTTCGCACGCCGCTGTCAACAGTATATAGTCCTGGCAATAGTGATGCTGGCAACATAGAGAGAAGCGCCAAGGGCGACAGCGTAGGTTTCTGGCAAGCCGGGGGTCGAAGCCACCTGCAAAACGGGTGTCGGTCGGTTCCGGTTTGCTCCTCGTGCTCTTTGTGTTTTGCTTGCATGTGTGAACAGTCGGGGGAACAAAAACATGGCATCCCGGCCGCGGTGGTGGAATTTCGCTAGAGGCTAAATACTACTGGCTCATGTACTGTACGGTGTGCGTTCACGTTAAAGGACACCAGATGGTGTAAATTCCCCGAGCCCCCATCTAAGGTGTGCATCATAGCCATATGGTAGTTTTGGCATATCATTCCTAAATATCCATCATATTATATAGATAACGCACACAAGCCGGCATTCCAAAACACTGCAGAAGAGGAGCATGATATTTTTATGCATTGGGCAATCGAACGGATCTTTTGATAATGTACTACGTTACTTGTGACCGCGGGAGCATTCGAACGTGTTAATAAGGGAATACTGGAAGTGATTACGCCTTGTATATAAAATCAGGTTTTAGCCGCAGTATTTGACAAGGTATTTGGTGCTCCATTGTTGACATTATCAGAAAGAACACACCGATGAAACAGGGCAGCCAAGTAGTGATAGATTATACGGGAATCGTGTGGGTAAAGCAAAGATTTTACCCAAGGCAGAGACACAGCATTTTCAATTGTGAGGTCACGATTTTGGGTAACTCAGTCTACAGACACATCCATGAAACTTCTGCTGCCCGAGAGGCATAAAACACATATTGCCGTATCTTATTCCCCAGTTGAATGCGCACCGGCCAATGCGTAAAAAAGTTCCAAGAGCGGCCGCTAATCTATCCGAAAAATTACGTACACAGCGACAGCCAGTAATACATGAATCTCTTAACTAATCAAGGTGTGGGAGTGGGCTAGTTGGTATTCCATAATGTTAAAACTTTAGTGCAAAAAGTGCACAGCGGACATCTCTTATCACCGGACATCTGTTACCTAAGCATCAAAAACCGTTCTATGTAATTCTTGTGTTCAGTTGTCGCTCACGTGTGATCTATGTTTTGCTCAAATACAATGACGCGATTTTCATGACCATCAGGTGATATAAGGTTCAGCTCATTGTTGCCCCATCTCCCGTGTCTTCTCCACGCGAACCAAACCCGTATACATTCCCGGTATATCTCGTCCCCTTCCTTCAATTTGGAATTTCACTCTCCCTTTCTATCTGAAGGGCCCGCCACTCAGCCCGCCAGAGCCCGCGCAGAAAGGACCACAAAGAGATGGAAAGAAAGGAAAAGAAAGAGACAGAAAGAAATCAATATATATATATATATATATATATATATATATATATATATATATATATATATATATATATATATATATATATATATATATATATAATGTTGAGCACGCAAGCGAGAAGTAGAGAGAGAGAAAGAAAGGGAAGAAAAACAAAGAAAAACAGAATGAGCAAGAAATAGCTAGGGAGAGACAGAGAGAAATAAGTAAAACTAAATATATAGGAAAAAGTCACAGTTTCGCTGCAAGGGCGAAGCAATGAACGCGATAGCAACAAATTGGAGTGTCACACGGAAAACGAGAAGCAGCTCGATACTTGCAGCGCACCGCAGAAGAACAAAGAAGGACGTTCGAAAAGAACGCACAGGCATGCACAGGGCAAGCGTGAACCAACAACTGTCGCAGTTGTTACGTCTTTGTGCTTGAGCAACGTGTTGCAAGTGTCGACAATGGAGAATCAGATGTCTTTCGATGTTTCTTTTTCTTTTAAACTGCGCCGCGTGCTTTGACCCCCTGCGTTTCCTGCCACACGGGCGCCTCTGATGCAAGGTGTGCCCGGTTTTGTTTTGTTTTTTGCTTCCACACCACGAGTGGGTAAAGAAAAGGGCCGCTTTGTCGTGCGCGTCTCAAGGGAAGTTTTAAAATTCAAAGAAAATTATGAGCGTTACGTGTGCAAGTGCCCACAATAGAGAATCAGACGCTCTCAGATATTTATCTTTTCTTTTAAACTGCGGCGCGTGGAGTGACCCCCTGCGTCTCTTGTCACATGGGGTCGTCTGGCGTAAGGTGTGCCCGGTGTTCTTTGTTTTGTTCTTTCCTTCCACATCACGAGTGGGTACAGAAAAGCACCACTTTTTGGTGAGCGTCTCAAGGGCAGTTTTCACATTCAAAGAAAATTCGCAGCCTTGCGTGATAGAAAACACGCTCAAGTTCATCCGTAATTTGCTTACCACCAACGGTAAATGGTGTAGGTAAATGGTGTCGCCGGCGCACGGATGCGGCATGGTTGAGTTGTCTAATGCAAATGGCTTGGGGGGGAGGGGTCGATGATTCGAATCCCCGGTCGGGTGCTTCGGAATTTTTTTCTTCTGCTTTATTTATCTCTGGTGCCTTTTTATATATACATACCTATAAATATCCGGGACGTGAAGGCGACGGCGACGGCAAGAATCAGCCGAGGGTATCCATATAGTTGCTATCGCAATAATACACATAGAAAGCACAAAGAGAGAAAACATTTTGGCTGTTCCCACGCGTTGTAGGAATCGGTTTCCCGCGAAGCAGTCAGCGAGTACTTCTATGCTGTAATTAATGGCTTTGAGTCAAGCGTTACGAGGCGCATCGACGTGCTTTTGTAAGTGTAGTAGCTGTGTGGACATCGTGGGCTTACCAGGCACGTCGACAACACTGGCGTTTAAAGGGTTACTTATGGTGCAACATAATTTTAACCCTCCCGTCAGAATACAGACGTCAGTATTATCGAAACTAAGGGCACTTTATGGTGCAAGCATGTGAATATATAATAAATTTTGTTAATGTTTTCCTCCGGGGTCCAGCAATCCTCGAACATAGCTTGATGAATCATTGGAACACAGATGGCATCTTTATTAAACTGCTATAAAAGCGGAGCCAACACTGAAACCACAGATGTTAATCTAATATGCCGCCTGTATCATAGGAGTACAAATGTAATGTTTATAAAATTAGATTGCCAGATGTGCAACCGCAATTGACGTTTCACCAACATTACGCCTGCGTAGAGCCTTTTTCCAAAGCAGTTTCGTGAGTTGGAGTGGCTCTGTGGTAGAATACGTGATTGCCAAGCAGAATGTTTGGGTTCGATTCCTGTTGTGACCCTGATATTTATTCTTTGCATTCGTCGGGTCAACGCTGCCGATGTCAGTTTTTCTTAACTTTCTTGCATTTAAATTACCAATGTCTGTTGTCGCCGTTCCTGGGCAGATAAAAATTGTCCATCACCTCTGGCGCATACCTGTAAACTGCGGCGCGTGGTAAACGGGTGTGTGCCACACGACAGGATTTTCACGTTATTCATGCACTGACCCGATAGCAGTATTCTTCTAATCCTCTTACCCTCCCATGCAATTTTTGATCTACACCAAGTTAAGGAAACGTGAGGCGATCATGAGAGCATCCAGACGTAGGCGACTAGATATCTAAATAGCTAGATAAATACGTAGACAGACACGCTCAAAGTGGCAAATGTTCGCTAAGAAATGCTTCGCATTGAAAAACGCCAGGCCTGCGCGGAAAGCGCCGTACAGTCACAGCGAAAGCTGGAAGAGCGGCATTTCTAGAGCCCGTATGAAATCTCTTGAGGCTACTAATAAAAGTACACTAGCAAGGTACCCACTACGCCGCAAATCATAATTTTTCCAAGTTGGGGAGCACCCAACACGACATTATTCGTCATTTTGCGGAGAAGCCAGGTACCATCTGCAAGGCATTGTGTGCACTTTGTTCACGGAACGGTTGACGACGTAGAAGATTTATTGCTGAGCCTTTTGAAAAGGTTGGAATCTTTAAACGACCCACAAGATACGTAATTCGCATTGTGTAAAGCGCGGTCATTATTTGACTCTCCCACCACGCTTTATAACGTACGTTAACGTTAAAGAGAGAGGGAATTAACTTTACTGAGACCTCCAGGAAATGGATCATGGGAGCCTTATGGGCTTCCATGGCAACCAATAGAAGTGCACTTGCTAGGTAGGCAATACGCTATAAATCTTCATAATTTTTGTGAATTAGGGGAGCAGCCACTATGCAATTTTTCCTCATTTGGCGGAGAACCGTGGTACCCGTTTAACACCTGTAAGGCATTATGTGCACTTTGTTGATGCTGTGGCTGATGACGATGAAGAACTATGGCAGAGTCCTTTATAATGGGTTGGAAGCATTCAACAACCCACTCGTTGCGCTATTTGCATTGTGTGATGCTCGGTTACATAATTAGCGTTGTGTGACGGCTGGTTGTCATTTTACTCTTCTTCCACACTACATTCCTTCCTTACATGAGGCCTGTATAGGGTCTTTCCAAAGCAGTTTCATGCACTGGCATGGATCTGAGGTAGAATACTGAGCTCCCACGCAGAGCGCCCAGGTTCGAACCTCGTTTTATCTTAGATTTCTTTCTTATTTAGTTTTTTTTTTGTAATTTGGAACGACAGTGGTTACGGACTCGGGCGGCGGCTGGCGGCGGCCGCGGCGGACAACTACGGCGCCAAAGACGGCCCTTGTTGTGATCTCATGACAGCTTTCGCTGTAAAAACATGGGTGATCCTTCCAGCATAGGAATGGGCATAACACGAAAGTGAAGAAGAAATGAAGAAATTTTTCGCAGAGTCCAGGTGTCCACAGGAGCACTTCGTCGCCAGGGCGGAACGAAACAACTCGACGTTTCGCGTCGAAACCTACTTTCTTCTTGTCCTGAATGGTAAGAGTGTTGGCGCGGGCAATTTCATGGCAGCGGGCGACGCGAGCAGCGAACTCTTCTGGAAGGGACGAAGATGGAACAGAGGGCGTAGATAAAAATCTGGTGTCCAGAACAAAAGTCGGCTAACGGCCATACACGAGGCAAAACGGGCTGTAATTCGCCGTGCACTGTACGACAGTATTATATGCAAACGTGTCTTCATAGAACTTGTGCTAATTGTGTGGTGATATATGAGAGCTTGTACAATGTCTAGTTGTGTTTGGGAGCTATAACACCGTTTGATGTGGATGAGCCCACGTTTACACCTAGCGGCACATCTCCATCGCGAGGCCTAACGCCCATGATCTTAATTAAAAGTTGTGGTAGCTGAAGTTGTTGACATATACCTGGACACAGCGTATCGTGAATCACGCGCGACAATGATGTCAGCAAGTACATAATAAACACTGGTACTTGATATGTACTTTTCACGGCACGGTGTGCGCTCCCGAGTAACAGGGCAACGTACGCCTGTGATAATGTATACAGTACCACACTGCGCTTCAGTAACTCCGAAGGCAGATGTTCTTATCTTAAGCCGAGAATGCATGCAGGTGTTCGACATCCCACTGGCCTCTGTCTCGCTCCACCGAGGCACGACAATCACCTGTCGACATCGTTGCTTTTCTGCAGCGCTTATTGCAGTAGTCGGATCAGTCGGTACTATCGCATTCGAAGCAGTTGGCGGCGGAGAAACATCTTAGGTGTGGAAGCTGCACTACTCCGAGAGCGAGCCTTCACACGCCAACACGAAGCGAAATGCAAAGAACGTACCTGCGCCTAGGGCGACTCCCTGATGCTAGCGCGGCCAGTGTTCTTCGCTGGTATCGAGTCGCTCTAACGATGACCTCCGAGATTGCGCGCCGGCGCGCAATCTCCGATCAAACACGGATCACAAACGGCGGCACCGCCCGCCCTGTCTAGCCCCGTGAACATAGGGCACCGTGCGAGAGAGAATGTGAGAGATATATAATGCGCGTTTGTGAAGGGTGGCGCATCTTCCGCGGTAGCTTAGTCCTTAGAGCGCGGGCACTTATCGTCCGGGAGCTAGAGGTCGTAGGTGCGATTCCCGGCGGCGGAACGTTTTCTTGTAGTTTATTTTTCTTTCTCATTCGTTAGCGTTCATTTTGTGAACATCATAAACGTGACGGAAATACGCCACTAAACTCTCGGTTTACCGCAGCGTAAAACACTTTCATAATAAAAGAGAGACAGGAAGAAAGTGAGAACTAAGAAAACAAAGAAGGCGGCCCAGTTCCGCACTTCCTTCCGGCTGGGCAATCCGGAAGCTGTCCTAATTATTTGATTGCGATAGCAATTATGTGGACACTCACGGCTGCTTTTTGCCGTCGCCGTCATGCCCCGGATATTTGTGTATATATATATATAACGCACTGAGAAAAATAAAGCAGAAAAAAATTCTGAAGCACCCGACCGGGGATTCGAACAATCGACTCCTTGCTCTCCAGCCTGCTGCATTAGACAACTCAAACATGCCCCATACATGCGCCAGCGAAGTAACGGCGAGCTATTTAAAAACACCATTTACCGCTGGCGCTAAGGAAATCTCGGAAGAGCTTCAGCGTGTTTTCTAGCACGCAACGCTCCTAATTGTTTTTCAGTGTGAAAGCTGCCCTTGAGACGGGCACGACAAAGTTGGCCTTTTCTGTACCCACTCGTGATGTGGAAGAAAAAAAGGAAGAACACCGGGCACACCAGGCACGCCTAGAGTTACTGTATATGCTACCTTTAGGTAGCAGAGTTGCGCATCTGTTTTCCAAACGCCGCTAGCAACCATGCATTGCGGAGAAGCTGACGCTCGGGCTAATTTTTGTACTTCTCGACGCCGCCGCGGCAGCGAACTGACTTAACACTTGTCATCAACAGCCAATGTTTATCGCCGGTCTTCGACACGCCTGACATGTTAATAGGCGACACGGTAGGCATGACTCCTGCAAAAACGAAGTGCGACTTCACCGCATAGCTGTGGTTGCTAGCCGGACCTAGGCGCAACTCTGCTACCTAAAGGTAGCATATACAGTAACTCTAGGCACGCCTTGCATCAGACGCCCCGTCTGGAAGGAAACGCAGGGGGTCAATCCACACGCCGCAGTTTAAAAGAAAAAGAAATATCTAAGAGAATCTGATTCTCCATTAAAGAGCTTAGGAATTGGGGACCCAAGACACTGGGTCACCAAGCTGCGTTGGGTGGCTGCTCTTGCGTTCGGAGGATGAGCAGAGTTTGAGAACTAGATCAAATGCAAGCTGTGTTGGCGCAAACGCACGGTGCGCCACTCGTGGTGATATAGAAATCTTGCGAGACGCAGGCCATACAGCGTCGTGGACCGCGAGGCGTCTGCATAGTCTCGCAGTGACCCAAGACGTATTGGGGACCCACGCTAGTTTTCGATTTTTAAGTCTGGGGCCAACGTGAACGCAAGCCCACAAGAGTGGCTTGGTTTCTGCCCATTCGCCTTGGCAGCTGGCAAGATCCTTGGTCCACAAGCTATTTGGGGCCCCAGTTCTCAAGCTCTCTATGGTCGACACATGCAGCGCGTTGCTCAAGCAGAAATAGGTAACGACTGCGACAGTTCTTAGTTCACGCTTGCCCTGTGCATGCCTGTGCGCTCTTTTCGGGTGTCCTTCTTTGTGTTTCAGAGGCGCGCTGCAGGTATCCAGCTCTTTCTCGTTCTTCGTGTTACATTCCAATTTGTTGCTATCGCATTCATTGCTTCGCCCTTGCGGCGAAACTGTCTTTTTTTCCAACCTTCTCTCTTCTCTTCCTCTATTTTATGGTTACGGGAGATGGTTCAAGGCGTACGCATACACTGTAGTAAGCAAGGCAGTTGCTGCCTTGTCGAACACAAGTCCATTGTCGCAACGTTGGCTCCTCCGACAACCCCTGTCCAAGGATTCCTCATTCCTATATAAAAAACTCACAGGGTCCCTTCTGTATCCACCTAAGACGACTCGAAGTCGAACAGCTTCTTCTTTTCCCTCTCGTCGGTATGTGGATCACAAAATGTGCAATGAACCTAAACCGCAATAACGTCTTAACCAGGTACTTTCTCTTTGTTTTTAACGAACTGTTATAATACCCGTCATGAATCACTATTGTTAAGTTACCACCACGCGTTTCCCGTGTCAATGGACCGATGAGCAGATACGTTTTCTTATCTACCGCTCGCGTGTAAATCGCTGCTTTATGAACGAGATGCGGTATTACAAAACTATGTTCGCATAGTGCTGAGTTAAGGTATACGGAGACGCTGCCGATTAGGAAATAACTAGATCAAAGTTTCAAGGTTAGATATTATTTTGCGATGATGCTGCATTGTAGCTCTGCTATTTGCCGACTCCAGTTACTTTGCCTCAGATGCGTGAGTCGTTGGAAACATTATGACAATGAAGACCGAGCTTTGTTCAAGACGATGTAACTTGGACCAATTTTGGGTGTATTTCATAAAAGCTTCGATGCATTAACTACTTTGTTTTCCAGTGTTTCGCTAATATAAACAGTATCTATTTATTTTAGTTCAATCCTGCTTCATCGCAGCTTAATGTAAACGTTCAAATTTCCGAAGACAGTTCAGCAAAACAAAGTCACTACATATCTAATATAGGTGCACGTTGTCATTGCTTCTTTCATATACATAAATAATTTACTTACGCACACGGACGATCGATTTTCTTGGTCTCAATAATGTCACCACTTTCAGGGCTCTTGGTATTTTTGCGAGAATCTTGGCTAAATGAAATTGCATAAAGAAGAACGATTACACAGTATTGGCACAGTGAAGCACTTGCGGCCGAAGGCTTCTCGCCAACACTGAGAAACATCACCACTGAATATGCAAGGCATCGCAAGTCCCGGACATTGGTATGAAGCAATTGCACATTGGCACTGAACACAAAAATATAAACACGTCTTCAGAGGCAGAACAAGACCGAAATACATTTTAAAGCTGTCACATTTCAAAACGTATTTTGTCTACTTTATTCTTTTATAGAATTAGAAAACAACAAGTTTGAAAGTAAAAGATAACCCTTGCAAGAAATTTGCAATTAGAGGCTCCAAACTGAATAATTACAAAATCTAGGTGAATAAGCATATGAGTAGTGCTGTTCGGGGCGGAGACTGCAACTAAAACACTTCGAAAATTTACCCATGTTAGCACTAGCAACCTACACCCTTTACGTTAGAGTTAAAGTGTAATTAACCGAGGAGACATTTTTCTTGGGGATGACATATTGGCATTGCTTCACATGCTTTCTTTTTGGAAGCGTGCGAGAGCAGGAAATTTTGGTAAGGTTCTCTAGTGTGTTCTGGAGCCTGCCACAATCACAACAGAACCAAACGCATTAAAAAGTTGTTCTTCGAACTTGAGCAATAGCGTGACGATGAAACGAATACAGCTTTACTCGACCGTACGCCTACCACAACAAATTTCAGAAGTGACCGCTTTCTCTTTATGGTTATCGACTTTTGTTATCGCACGCGCAGCAGTACTCTCATAAAACGGCCGTGGTGTCTGCAAATTCGCGACGGCTGATTATAAATATTGGGGGGGGGCGAACATGCATTCGAGCATATCTAAAGGGCTAATATAACACGCATTCGTTTTCACACCTCGACGTTCTGTACAGAACAAGCAACTTTAAAATATGCAATACCATTTCAAGACGGAGAAATAATTAAAGACCATAAGGAGCAAACAACAAATCGCAATTCTTTAATGAAAGTGTAGCAACGGTATAGTCTTGTACAGTTTCGATGAACATGGCAGCCAAACTTATTAATACATTGCATATCAACTTGCCTTTGCGAGCTTGACTGCCGTTTATACTAGCGTGAATGAACTAGCGCATCTAGAAAATATCGACAACCGCTCCAAAGTCTTGTTAAATGCAGCCAACAGGAGTAATAAACGTTGCCATAGCACACGGGAAACAAATGTTACATTTTTAAATTGACCCAGAATAATGTGCTTACTAAAGAGAACATCAACTCCCCCTGTGGTCGGTATTTCTACAAAAGCATGTTGATTGTGAGTAAACTGCGGCTGTAACTTAAGGCTTTTAGTCAGTTTCCAAATTGCTTTGCTTATCGGCTTGTTTATCCATGCGCAGGAGTACAGTTTAATGTAGTTAAGGAGCATAAACGAAGGGAATGACGACAGCCTTACCACCCCCTTTCTGGATCGGCTACAAAGCGGCGACAACTGCAATGACAGATGAATTATTCTTCGGGAAAACGTGGTTCCGTGCAGTGACCTAAGATCACTAGCAAACGTTGGCGCTTTTAAATGCGCCACATCAAACGGACGGCACCTACTGCAAGCACCTCCAAAGCGACTTTCATATGAATGAAGTGATGTTGGTAATTTTCGAGAGACTTGCAAAGGCTTGTAGTTGGTAAATGCTAAGCATTTCTTGGCAAACCAAATGGACTTTGACCATATCTATCTATCTATCTATCTATCTATCTATCTATCTATCTATCTATCTATCTATCTATCTATCTATCTATCTATCTATCTATCTATCTATCTATCTATCTATCTATCTATCTATCTATCTATCTATCTATCTAATCTTCGCTCACGGATTATGAATTTGATAGAAGATTGGCATGACATGACATGAGTGTATTACGAACATGAATTCCAGGTCATAACAAAATGCCTTTGTTATAATATCCAAGACAAGGTCTAGGAGCTCTCACGGCCATCCTTTTAACCTGATATACATCGAAACATACATCACATGACATTATTCTATGACCAACATAAATGACCGGACACGACATGCAGATCACGTACTTCATGACATGCGTGACAAGGAGCCATGACGGAGCTATGATGGTTGTTTCGTTACCTGCACTTATATCACAATGTGCATGAAATGACCTAACGTTTATGACGACGATTTGTTATGAGATAAGTGACGCAAGTACATGATACAGATGTGATGCCATCGAGGTCCTTTCGTCAAATTGGTGTGAACTTGAATGGACATGGATGCTTGACAAGCATGCGAAAATGAACGCCAGGTTTTTCCTCACACAGAGAGGTATGAGACGTTCAAGCTTACGAAGTGTAGGAGCTAAAGTAAGCTCCTACGCTTTATGAGCTTAGGAACACCGAGATTCTCTACATTTGAAAAAGCGAAGGTTCAAACGAAAGGCAATCTCTAAGTTTATTTTAGTCATCAAAACAACCACAGCTCGATATGTGTAATTACAATTCAGATTCCAGTTTCACAGACACTTATGAACACATACGACCGAATTTGAAATTGATGATGTAGTAACTAAACGTTGCATGAATAACTAAATGACTGGGATAATGTCTTCTAAAAGGCCACACATCGTATACGTGATATAGGATACTACAAAACTGAATATTCTAAGTATTCCGCTGTACTCATGTCATGTCCTATTACTGCACACGTGCGATACGTGGTGGCGATTGAATAATCTTACACTACGCTGTTCATAACTCCATCGTGCAAGGCAACTATCTCAGGCAAACTACAGTGAAAACTCCTTATGCCAAACTCGGCTAATTCGAACTACAGGTAATCCGAACAGACGCCCTCGTCCCTGCACCACCCTGTGTATGGGGGAAAACTCCCGACAATTCGAACGCGTCAGTATCCACAGCGGTTAACTCGAACTGAGAGCCCCTAGTTTTCATCGCTCCTCGCAGAAGTCTGCGCGGAGTGATGACGATGTGTTGCAAAACCGAACCAAAGCAAATGTACTTGCGATTCAAAACAATGAAACAGCAACTTTTCTCAGCAGATGAGAATTTGGAGGCTCCGCTGGAGCTGTTGGGCCAGCTGCAAACGATGCTCACGGAGTCACCACATAAAAAGCACAACAAAATGCAAATTACTGGTTACTTTTAATTTTGATTACATTATCTCTGCCATGTAAATAAACGTGTTTTGAAGCACGAATAGATTAATACATTTCGACATTAAGGCCACTTCTCACAAGAGTGCGTTTTGGTTATTGTTTCTGGCGTATCACTGGCTGATCAATTATTTTCCGTTCCCTGCAAGAGCTCCATGGGTCATAGTGAGGTTATAGTGAGCTTAAGAACAAACGGCGTCCTGACGATCTTGACCTGTTATCAATAATGCGTAATTAGCGTTTCATATTGCACGCGACACGACGAAAGTGAGCTAATTTAGCTGTTTATAGTTATCCACGAGTAACCTACGCTGTAACACACTGTAAATAGCTGTCATAGCTCCTGAATATATTATGCATTAGCTGCATTTAATCAATGTTAATAGGAGTATTGCTTTTTTTACTGTCGTTTCTGTCTGAAAATGAAAGCTTGGAGAAACATATCATTTTACTCGACCGTGATGCGAAGAAGCGTCGGCCTTAAAAGAGTGGGTATTCGTGAAGGCACTTGACATAAAACCTGTCCGCTTTCATGAGCTCCTTATGCTGATGATTGTAGAAAATACATTGTTCTGTGTTGAATGCACACGTTTCCTCTCGATAATGAGTAAGACATCTTTTCTACAAATTGCGTTCACAGAATACCTTGTTCCTTTGTTCGTGTCAACTAATTATTTTAACGTAGTTTAGCCATAGTTTCTATTGTCACCCGAATAAAGACACTGTGCTCCTTTTGTTGACAGGCTGATCTGGTGTCACTTGATACTGGTGTGTAGACATATCGACGAATAACAACAGCAACAGCAGCGGCAGCAGGAGCCACAACAACAACAACATTAGTAAACAATAATAATAATAATAATAATAATAATAATAATAATAATAATAATAATAATAATAATAATAATAATAATATTCAATCAATCAATGATTTATTTAACGTGCCCAGGAACAACCGTAAGGTCCTTGTGCTGGCGCACGCAAAAAAAAAACAATAAAAATAAACAATACAATACAGACAGTTAATATATTACAGATAATAATATACAGACAATAATATATTATTATTATTATTATTATTATTATTATTATTATTATTATTATTATTATTATTATTATTATTATTATTATTATTATTATCATCATCTTTACCACACGATCAGATTGATTGCTGCAAGCACTGTCATCATACCTAGAGTCTTTACAAAACACCAAAGTCCCAAAATATATTCCGCTTAATTTTTATTAACCATTAAGCTGTTTATTGTCGTCTGTATATTTGCTGCTTCGTCCCGGCCGGTCAGGGAAATACATCTGTGCATCTCAAATTCCGTGTATAACAGGGGGTGGCGGCCTACTGAAATGATTTCATAATGCAAATCCGAGGAAAACGATATGCTACAGGCTATGATACTACCACACTAATGGGCTATGATGCTACGAGGAAGAAACATATTTGTCAAGGCGTACTCACCGATAGCACGACCAATGCCCGCCTCTATAGCAATGGGTGTGAAAACCAGGAGAAGTAGGGCGACTACGGCTACTCTCATTTCTTATGCTTCCTAGAAAGAAACAACGAATACGGCAGCACTAACTACTCGTACACGATCAAAGCAGAATGCAGCAAGCTGAATTTACTGGCGCCACTGAAGGTAGAATGAGTGGTGTGTTTCACGTTCTGAAGTAAATGAATTCTCCTGCGTCGCTATACCATGCCTGACTAAGGGTTGGTTGGATTAAATATGTTCAAGGGGAATACGGCATGACCGAACAATGGAACGATTATTCACAAAAACTGGATTAAAGCGAAAAACAAGTCGCGAGAAGAACATTCATTTCTTATTTTTTTCTTTACATGTGACATTTCCCGAGCGGCACGGATGAATCAAGAAGGAGACTGATGAAATAATGTGTAGTTAATTGCAATCTTTTTTTAAGTTAGTGGCATACCACTAATGAATACAAAGCAAGGAAGAAAATGATCGACCGCCGATGGTTTGTAGCATGAATCAGTGAAGTCCCTACGGATGGCAACACCGCTACCTTGTTCTGGTGGTAAACACGATTTAAAACGCCCATCGGAGGAAAAATGAGTACATCCATAACTGCTGCCATTCTTTAGCTTACGTAAATATGACTAACAAGTTCTACTGAATTCCGCAAACAGTAGCAAGGGTTATGAATGGGAAGTTTACCGAAAGGGGGAGAGAAAAATTTTAAGTCAAAGGCAGGGATGCTAATCAGCAGGAAATTATGCGGCTTGCTACCCTGCACTGGGAAAGGGTGACATAAAGTTAAGAAAGGAAAGAAGGGGAGAAATAATGAAAGATATAAAAAATATTAGGCCAGCTATTCTGTAGTGATGCGAAGACTGAGGAAGCACGAAAGCTGGTGGCCTTCCCCTCTTTCGTTTCCTCCTCCTCACGCTCATTTCTATCGTGCTCGCCCTCGCTTTCCTTTCCCACTCCTTGCTGTACTATACATGGCTATGTTAGGTTTCACCCTCTCCCCTCCTTCTTTTCCTCAACCTCTAATCACTTCATTTCACCCTTACTTGATTTTCCCACCCCCTCGCCTCTACTATATTGCACACGGCTATACTATGATTTACCCTCCCCTCTTCATTTGAATCATCCTCACCCTCGCATCTCATTCCCACCCCTTGCTATATTATACTCTACATGGCTATGCTATGCTTCATCCATCTTCTCCTTTCCCTCCTCCTGATCTCACAATACTTCTATTCACACCTTGCCTTTCCCACCCCCTTCCTATACTATGATATAAAAGAGTGTTGCTCTGCTGGCGTGCCTAGATAGCCAAGTGGCTACGATGCTGGCCTTAAGGTTGTGGATAGGCGGGTTCGCATCCCGCCTCGTCAAGAACGTTTTTCGCCATGAAGTTTGCCCTTTGTATCGCTTTCTTTCTTACTCTTTCTTTCACTCTTTCCTTCTCTTTCCCTGTTCGCTCGCCCATCACATTTATTGCATCCCACGCCGAACAAATCGGCGCAGCGGGAGAGCACGCTCAGGGCGCACATGTTCGGGAAGCGAAGCAGAGGATGAAGAAGAGGACGAACAGAGCGCGCGCCAGCCTAGTTATTGCGTTGCATGCGCTGGAGAGGTTAAGACCATTCATGATTATGCTAGTTTACGGGAATGCGTAAAGGCATAACGAAAAGCACAACAGCTGCAATGTAAAAAGCTGCCCAGTAGCCAAAAAATTTTGTTGTGGTCCTAGGTTCGAACGCAGGACCAACTCCATTTCAAGGCGCTCGCCCTACCATTTGAGACAACCAGGAGTCATACACTCGGAGCACAGGTGCGCACTATTTGATATCTCGAAGAATATGAACGCAGGAAATGGCAAATAAGCTTTCTGGAAACGCAGAAATTGGGTGAAGTCTTATAAAAGCAAACAAAACCGTAGTACGATGCCATCCCACCTTCTTTCTTGTGCTACCTTGAATACACCGCTGTCGTCTAACCAACGCCATGACTGTTATTGTTAATTCATAGTAACCACGTCATTGCGCCCGGCAGCCGCAGTCGTCGTGTCGGTGTGATGCTTCTTTTTCTCGATACCTTGTTCTGGCATGCTGCGGTACCACCCTTATATAGAGGGCACGTCCTTCAATACTTACATAGGTTACATGTCGCGGGAATGCTACCAATAATGCGCGTCTCTTGTTATCACGCCGCAGGCGCTGCTCTTTCATTGTCATCGCCTCAACTTCATAGTAGGGCACTAAGGTAATACTGAAGTGTCACATAACGAAGGCGGCAGAAGAAGTCAAGATATACCTGACTGGTTCTACTGGCTTCATCATACCGCCTTTGATATAACTCTGGCAGAGAACCATAACCCTGGTTCCTGCGCTTAAGTTGCTATCATGTGGTTACAAAGCAGGTACTGGTTTAAGAAAGAACATAAGCTTTCAGCATATTTATGACGAGAAGTTTTTACATATTTACGTGAAAGTGAGC
Source organism: Rhipicephalus sanguineus (assembly GCF_013339695.2). Taxonomy (NCBI): domain Eukaryota; kingdom Metazoa; phylum Arthropoda; class Arachnida; order Ixodida; family Ixodidae; genus Rhipicephalus; species Rhipicephalus sanguineus. The sequence goes on from NC_051177.1 coordinate 134,319,343, forward strand.
CATTAGGCTAACTTAAAAGTGTGCAACGCTAATTTTCTTTCTACTGCAGAAGGTGGGGGTGCCATTCCAGGTTGCTGGGTTGTTGTGTACAGCGCCTCAGTACGAACGTCTAGTATGTATCAGTACGAATAAGCAGTCGTTTATAATGCCATAATGAATAAATCTGCAGTGTATGCCACTCATGGTGATTTAGATAGCAGACAGTTGAGGAAGGGTTTCCACAAAGATTGGGCTTAGCAGGCATGCTGGTATCAGGGCGAGTTAGAGGATAGTGGCCAATGACTTATTGATGCCTTTTTGAAAGAGTATTCCCAGGACGTCCTTTTGATTCAGCTGAAAACGCAGCCACGAGCTCACGAATAGATGACTGGCCCTTTCCTGTCGATTGGTTGCATGTCGACGTGCCTTGCTGCTGTGAATAAAAGGGCTGAACAGTGATGATAGAAAGGGTGGTCTATATTGGCTGGAATTGGTGGTGTTCCTTTGTGGTGTAGCCGACGGTAGACATCTTTTAAAACAGGCAAATGAAAAGCCATTGTGCACAATAAATTTCAAGATAGCACAAGGCTGTCATATCTTGAAATGAACGAGTCTAGGATCGACTTATGCGGCGATTGATTTGGCGCTAAATTCGATGCTTGGGGAGGGGGGCGGTGCGATATGCACGAAAATAAAACAGCGGGAAAGACAGAGGCCAAATAAAATGAAGACAGAGACAAAGTTGATTCCACAAAACTACACAATGTGTACGTGCGCAGCCTATAAGAAAACAAAGCAGAAACTTTAAAATCTAACAATAAAGATATAACAACCAACAGATCCTGTGCACCCATTAAACATTGCAAAACCTCCAGGACCATTCCACAATGCGAAGATGGAAGACCAGCGAAGCTGTGCAGTTTGTTTTATACTTAAAATTTTCTTTCCTTACATAGTCATTTTAGCAGCATGATCAGCTGCCCCTTGTACCATACTGGTCATTGCCTACTGATCAAGTGATGTCACACATGACAAACGCCTTATGCACGTGAACTGAATGCGTGGCCTGACTTTCCTCGACGAAATTTATTTTTGGGAAGTGTTCCGCTGTGGAGGTGTACACGTAGCCGTTGGTGGCGGCGAATCGGCACACAACGCCCTCTAGCAACGAGTCGCGACACGTCCCGCAGAGGAGCCCTTGCTCAGGATAGCCTGATGATGACCACTGCCGGATTGTCGGCGCCACAGAGTTACGGTGCAGTTGGTGACGCAAGCCGAAGATGCTGGAAAGATGTCCGGCGAACCACAGACGATCGCAGATACCGCACGGGTATAAAAAGTCAGTTTCGGAGCAAGGCTGAATAAATGAATGCCATAGCAACAAATTGCAAAGTCACGCGAAGAACGGCAAGCAGATAGAAACTTGCAGCTCTCTGCACAAGCAGGAAAAACGCACGGAAAGAACACACACAGGACGAGTGCGAACTAACAACTACGCGGCTCGACACTTCAAGTGCGCTGCTCAAACACAAAGAACGCACGAAACGAATCCACAGGTATACACAAGACGAGCGCGAACTAAGTGTCCCAGGTGTTAAATCTTTGTATTTGGGCAGCGTGCTCCTTTCGCAACCGCAACCGTTGCAGCGAGCGAAGTGACGTTCGTGCGCTCTGTAACTTCAATGCAATCTTTCCAGTGAAAGCACAAGATGCACAAACCGCCTCCATCACGACATAACCGTGCGCTCGCGGGCGACCATGACGTTTATAGGGCAAAGCACAGCTGAGGGCGCGCACAGCAACGAGCGAAGCGACGATCTTCAAAGCGCGCGCCCTTCATGCCATCTCGCTGGATAGCAGAGAACACGCTAAAATTCCCCCTAGATCTGCGTACCGCCAGCGGTAAGTGGCGTATATAAATAGCTCGCCTTTAGTACGTTGAGGGACAAACGTTTCATGGCTTAGCTGTCTAACCCCGCGCACTTCTGAGCGAGGGGTCGCGCGTTTGAATCCGCGTGTCGGAAATAATTTTGTGAATATCTTTCTTTGAGGTTTCATGCATATATACATACATCTACGGGACTTGAAGCCGACGGCAAAAACCAGCCGAAAGTGTCCACCTAGTTGCTAATGCAATAAAATATAATGCCAAGCAACCTGAACTATTGCCAAGGCCCTCGGGAAGCGTTCACCTGGGTAGTAACAAACTACACAACTTTCGGCTTCGCGATACTGAGAATCCAGCCAGGCCATGCGCTTGGGTTAGCGTAGTTAAAGCCGATCTTCGTCAGTACTCGGTGCCGTCAATTGGATTTGCGTGTCTATCGCCGCTGGCGCCATAGACGGACGGGTGGCATGATCACGCACAGCGGACAGGCCCGTGTGGTGCGTTTCTGTCAGCATATCGGACACATTCTTTGCAGCGAAGCTGTCTTTGTCGACCCTGCGGTGGTGTGTGTGTTGACATTGGCGGCGTTGGCATTCGTTAACCACGTAAATGAAGGATAAATAAAGCCGAAGAAATTTTTTTGGGGGAGGTGGGGTTTGAGGCCGGGCCGGTACGGTCCGAAGGCCAGTGCCATAACCACTGGGCTATACACCAAAGCTTACAAAACATGAACTATGGCTTCCATATGAATGCGTTGTACCGACGACAGTTGCACAATTGAAAAGGAGAATAATTTTGCTTTAAATATTCCCTCAGATTTAAAGTGAAGGAATAAATCTAGTGGTACTTTGCAGAAAATACTGGGAAGCAATTGTCACTTTCATTAGATACTTACATTGATTTTAGCAAAACAAAACAATGCACCTACCTGGGCGCGTACGAGTGTTGCGACGGGTGCGTAATCCGGCTATGACAGCGACAGATGACGTAACTCAAAGTATTCGTTTCAGCAACGTTGCCTCTTGCAGCAGGTTGTATGATCTCCCTTCGACCAACGAGGTGTAAGAGCACGAATTTGAAATCAAGCGGCGGGTTTGCAACACAACGTGACCTTGCTAAGAATGATATGACCTGAGGCGTTCGCTGCATAATATTAATTGTTGCGGCTCGACGGCCCAAAAACTCGACATCATTATGAGAGATGCTGTAGTGGTGGGCTCTGGATAGTTCGACCTCCTTTTTTTTACGTGCACTTAAATGTCGTTCGCTGAAACAGCATTCCCTAAGCCAATAGGTCACGTGATCTTAGTTTGGCCAATCAGGTGTAAGCGCACGCATTTCAAATTTCAAATATAGCGGCCGATTTAGTACAGCTCTACAGCACTAGTACAGCACTACAGCACTAGTACAGCATTTCGCTAACCAGTCAAGTACACTCGCGCGTTCAGTTTCGATCTCCGACAGTTTTCACCGCGCGAAACTAGCTAAATTTTGCCATATTCTAGCAACTGTGACCTTCGCTGTAAATGGAAATGACAATGCACAATGAACATTGCGAAAAGAAAAAAAATTCTTTCTACGAACCTAAATTGCTGGTTCATAATAAAGTTTATTCCTCCTCCTCCTGCGGGAAAGCGACAGAAGCAGTGCTAACGCACACGCTACCAAGCCATGCCATTTCTAAAGCCCTCATAATTTATCGCATCAGGGGGCCCCTATGACGTTTCAGGACAGCAGAAAGCTGAAAGGCGGTAATGCAGCCTAAGTGTCGTCAGCCGTTACTACGAAGACAGCCAGATGCCGGCGCCTATAGCGTCTTCGTCGTTTTATTTATAGACTGTGCAAGTGTATATTGCGTGGTTGTGATTAATCTTTTTTTATTCGTCGTTGTTGTATCTGTCCTTGCTTTTCTGGTTTTCTGCATTTCGTGCTGTTTCAATGTGCACTATAAATTCGCGATCTTGTTTCAAAGAGAGCGGACCCCCTAAAAATAACGCACAGGGCTCCTTACGTACGCACCTAAGAATACTGGAAGGCGAAAGCCATCTTCTTTTTCTTCTGATCCTTCCGGCCAGCCTCCGAAAGCTTTCTGCACCTAACGTGGTTTTGCACTGCCTCCAGGATCGGAGGTACCTCACTTGGTTTTGCACTGCCTCTGTGATCGTGCCACCTTTGACCAAGCTACGATGTCATGTGATTACGTCATAATGGCGTCACAAATTTCGGCGATATGTGACGTAATGGTGACGTGATATGGAGACTTCACCACGTGATGAGGACGTTTGAATCATTCGTGCTGACGCCGCCCATGGGAGACGCCGACGCGGGACGCGGGCCAATTTTCGCGTTTGATGAGGCATCTAAGGCTTTTGCTTTATAAAGAAGTAATGCCTTTGCGCTTTTTGAGAAGAGCAAGCGTGGTGTTTCGCTGCGCTAAGTGTCAAGCAGCGCACTCCGAATGCGTCTGATTAGACAAGGTATGATGCAGTCAGGCTTCGTGTGCATAGCGTTCGTTTTTATCACGAGCATGCGCACGATACTGATTTAGGCTTCCCTATACTGGTTGAAGCACTGCTTCGAGTTATTACATAGGTAACCTGCTTCGTGTTCCTTCTTGGCTTAAAAACTGGTAAGACCTCGTACCTATGATGCGCCGTAATTGACAGGCTACAGTGCTACATGGACGATGAATGAAGAAGAGTTGCACCATCAATAACCGCACTTATCCAGCTAGGTTGGACTTCTTATGGACTTCTTAAACTATCACAGCGCCGTCATCGACTTAAAAAGCAAGTCCATATCTCTATCGTCGGGCAAAGCGACACCGCCGGATACGAACCCATGTCAACGTGCCCTGAACGTTCTCGCGGATGAAGTGACCAATCCGCTCAAATTGAGCGTCATACTTGCCGTCGGCACAGTAAAGGCTGAAGACATCGAAGATGTCATCGACAGCGATCAGCGTTTGTTGCTAGACCATGACATTTGCGTCGCAAGATGCATTGGTAGGTTTCATGAAGGAGAAGGAAGCGGAGCGCTTGCGGAAGCCAGCCATGAATACAGACACCTGAGCAGAAGCACGACGACTGCGTACATCGAAGACATCTTGGCCGTCAGGGATGCGCTTGCCTTTTCATGTACTGACGAAGCTACAAGAACGACCCCGATGCCTAAGCCATTATTCGACGTAAACCGAAGCTTTCCCACTCGGCAATGGCAGCAGCTTCAATGCCTGCTGAAGGAATACAAGCACTATTTCTCCTCCTCGTGGTCATCGCGGGTCCTACAAATACCCCTTTCTAAGCACCGTATCAAAGCTGAAGAAAACGCTCGACCACTCCGTCAGAGTCCCTACCGTGTTTCGACACGAGAACGGGAGGTCCTTAAGAAACAAGTCGAGGAAATGCTACGCGACGACATCATCCAGCCGTCCAAGAGCCCATGGGCGCCTCCCGTAGTGTTAGTGAGGATGAAGGATCGGACCCTACGTTTCTCCGTCGATTATCGTCGCCTGAATAAAATGACCAAGGGCGTGTACCCTCTGCCACGGATAGACGACGCCCTAGGTCGGCTCCACAAGGCGAAGTACTTCTCGTCGATGGACCTCAACACCGGCTACTGCCAAATCGAAGTCGACTAGAGATATCGTGAAAAGACCGACCTTTACAACACCAGATGGCTTGTTCGAGTTCACGTTCATGCCCTTTGGTGTTTGCTCGGCGCCTGCGACTTTCCAACATCTTATGCATACATTGCTGGCTGGCTTGAAGTGGCAGAGGTGCCTCGTGCACTTGGACAATGTCGTTGCGTTTGCCTCAGACTTCAACGAATGTCTCCGACGCCTTGAAGCTGCGCTTCAAGCAATCAAAAAATCCGCACTCACCCTGCAGCCAGAAGAGTCTCGCTTCGAGTAGGAGAACAGCTGCCATAGCTGCCCTCCCACCGCCCACCGACAGAAAGGCCGTACGCAGATTTTTTGGCTTGTGCGCCTATACCATAAGCTTCGTCAAGAAATTTTCACGGATTGCCGAGCACTAACTCAACTCACGAAGACCGACATGGAATTCAAGTGGGGAAGGCGCAAGTCGAGGCATTTCAAGAACTGAAACGACGTCTGCAGACGCCTCCGATACTCGCGCATTTCGACGAATACGTCGACACGTAAATTGACACCGACGCACGCAGCGTAGCATTCGGCGCCGTCCTTGTTCAGAGGGCTGACGGACTGGAAAAGGTTATCAGTTTCGCTAGCCTGTCGCTATCCAAGGTGGAGGCCTTGGATAGCGTCCCACAACAGAAAAGGAGTGCCTTGCCATCATCTAGGCTACATCCCAGTTTCGCCCCTACATCTACTGCAGGCCCTTCGAAGTTGTGTGCTAGCCGACACCACCCCTTGTGTCGGCTAGCTAACTTGAAAGACCATTCAGATCGCCTCGCACGGTGGAGCCTAAGACTTCAAGAATGCGATATTACCATAATTTACAAGTCCAGGAGAAAAAAACTCCGGCGCCGACTGCCTGTCTCATGCCCCTATCCACCCACTGCCGCAGGACGATCAGGATGATTACTGCTTACTGCTTCTTGGGAACCATAAGCGCCGACAACAGCGAGCAGACCCGGAACTCAGGGGCCTTGTGAAATACCTCGAGGGCGCGCCAACCTTGTTCCGAAGCTGTTCAAAGGAGGACTGGCGTGGTATGTCTTGCGAAACGGCGTGCTCCTGAAGAACTTCTCGCCAATACGAGCCAACTACCTTCGCTTGGTGCCCTCAGCATTACAACCAGAAGTCCTCCAGCCCCTACAGGACTATACGTCGGTCTTTGCCGCACGCTCGTAAGAATACAGGAAAGGTACTACTGGCCGCTGGCCGCGCCTTGCCACCGACGTCGTTCGTTAAGTAAGGACATGCCGAGACTGTCAGCGGCGCAGCACACTACCGACAAGACCAGCAGGCAATCTTCAGCCGATCAGACATCCCGCCTACCACTTCAGCACATCGGGATGAACCTACTGGGGCCGTTTCTAACGTTGACTTCTGGAAATAAGTGGATCGACGTAGCTACTTACTACATCACCTGCGATGCCGAAAAAAGGCGCTGCCCAATGGCACTGCCTCCGAGGTATCCAAGTTCTTCGTTGACGAAAACGTCCTTCATCATGGCGCCCCAGAGGTCCTTATCACCGACTGAGGTGAAGATAATGCTACGCGAACTCTTGCAGAGATTCTAAGTAAAAAAGTTACGCCATTTCCCGCTAAAGGGGGTCATGAGGCGATGCGAAGCCGGAGCACTTGCACGATCGCGTTCCGTTGGCGTTCGTTGGGCATGCTACCGACCTCGCGTCGTGGAACGCGAAGAGGAACGCTACGCGCGTCTTGTCTTAACTCTAGCTTGGCCGTTAATTCTCACAGGGCGAGGGGGCAACGCGGTCGACAGGCGTGCGTGAGGGGGGCAGCGTAGGAGAGGAGAGAGAGGGGGAGGGGACGCGCATGCGCGGCGTTGTGCAGGAGAGAATTTCGGCATGTCTAGCCCGCGTTTCAGAGGAAGAGTGGAAAGGGGGAGGGGAGAGGGGAAGTGGAGAGGGGCGAGAGAGTGGGGAGATGGTTAGTGGAGAGGGGTAAAGAGGAGAGGGGGATGGTAGAGGGGGAGGGGAGAGGGGGTGGAGAGGGTATGCGCATGCGCAGTAAGGGTGGTCACGCCGCACACCATCACCACCACCACCGGATTGAACTCCGCCATAATATACTTCGCATCTAAAAGATCGCATGCTACAGTTGTCGACACTAACCGAAGGAACCATCCCCCAAACAGTCGCAGCACCATTAGACGAAACTGGAGTCAGATTGCCTAAATTGACAATAGCTCCTTTCTCTGTAGACCGATGCAAGTGGACAGAATTCTGGGAAAAGTTCGACCATATTGTTCACAGTAATGTCCGAATCACTGGAACAGAGAAGTTTCATTACCTACGACCGTATCTGAAAGGAGATGCTGCATCAGCAATTGCGGGACATCAGCCGACAGAGAGTTGTTACAACGACGCCATCAGCATGCTACAGAAGAGCTTTGGTGACAAGACGCGCCTGGAGCAAGAGTATTTTGCGAAACTACGGATGTTCACCCCCGTTCGTTCATTAAATGACACGGAAGCCCTACGCAACTTGTACGACCAGGTTCTCGTCAATATCCACGGACTCGAGACTCTGCACTCTAAGAAAAAAAAAAGAGTCACAAGAGGGTCATGGAACCGTGACTCTCTTCGGGTGTCCCTTTGACCCCTTTTGGAAGGTACAGACAGAGAAAGAGAGTTAGCATTTCGGAAGGAGTCACTGGACGCTCCTGAAGCGCGTTTCAATTGGCGTCCGTGATCAAAGAGCCACCGTATACGCCATACATATCGCGCGCTTGCCCTTTGGCGCCGTTGGGGCGCCTTGCTCGCCGACGGAGACGGGGTCGGCGACGGGTTGGCGCGACGCTTCTGCCGCCTCTCTCAGTCGTCTCAGTCTCCTCGTCTATAGAAATGCGTTGCGTAGTTGCGTTGGTTGCGCGTCTTGAATTTTCATCAGTTTCATGTTTATGCGCGTCTTCTGCGGTGTTGACGCCGGCTCCGTGCAAGGAGTGACGCCTGGAGGGCTGAATATTCATGGAGCTGCGGACACGCACAACGAGTGCCAGTAACGGTGAGTGTACTGCTTTCGTAGATACTAATTATACAGGTTTAGCTGGGCGTCTGCAGCAGCTCTCCGGAAGTTATTAGCCAGCCAGCCAACTCTCCGGAAGTTATTAGCCAGCCATTTCCACAGCAGCCTGTGTCCGCGGGTCTCTTGCGGATGCAGGCTGTACAAGCTCCCATAAATTGGTTGCTGTACAAGCTCCCATAAAGTGATCCATCTAGTAACGCTTGGCTCAAAGCCAAAAAACATGCAGCACAGACAATTACTCGCTGACTGCTTCGCATAAAACGGATTCGCAGAAGGCGTGAGATCTATAAAATTGACTTTTCTTGATTTTAGCATTCATTTTAGTCGTGTCAGTGCTATAAGACTACTCTAAGCCACCGCTCTGTGCCGCGTACTCCAGTGAGTGCGGCGTCTGTTAACGAAATTCTGTAGAAGTTTTTCTAGCGTGGTGCTTTGTTACGCAGTCTGAAGTGTGCAACTATCGGGTTACTTTGCGTCTGGTTTACACTTGAGTGACGTGAAATATCTTGTGGATTTACGTTTGACTTGCTTCCTGGATTGAGTAATATTCGAGTACGTTTTAACCACTATAGCACCACCAATACCGGTGCTAGATGTAGTAGCACGAGCATTTACCTACCAGATAATATTATCAGGGCTTGCCGTACCTTTTTCTTCCTGCTATCTTTGTCCCCAGCATTTAAAGTCATAATTTCATTGTTAGCACAATTACTTTCTTATCTGTCCTTCTATTTCTTGATTTTAGCATTCATTCTAGTCGTGTCAGTGCTATAAGACTACTCTAAGCCACCGCTCTGTGCCGCGTACTCCAGTGAGTGCGGCGTCTGTTAACGAAATTCTGTAGAAGTTTTTCTAGCGTGGTGCTTTGTTACGCAGTCTGAAGTGTGCAACTATCGGGTTACTTTGCGTCTGGTTTACACTTGAGTGACGTGAAATATCTTGTGGATTTACGTTTGACTTGCTTCCTGGATTGAGTAATATTCGAGTACGTTTTAACCACTATAGCACCACCAATACCGGTGCTAGATGTAGTAGCACGAGCATTTACCTACCAGATAATATTATCAGGGCTTGCCGTACCTTTTTCTTCCTGCTATCTTTGTCCCCAGCATTTAAAGTCATAATTTCATTGTTAGCACAATTACTTTCTTATCTGTCCTTCTATCGTATCATATGCATTATCTAGGTCTCTATTGTTTCCGATCTGTTTACTGCAATATATCTTGCACAGCGTGCTGCCAAAATGAGCTCTCTGCTTCATTAACTTTAACGATAGCGTCATCTCTACTGCTGTTTACATATTTACATTCCGCTTGAGTAAATTATTATGTCAAGACGATGTTGGGAGCAAATATATGACAATGTGCGCGTGCCTGACATACAGAGTAAAAAATCCTGCTTACTACTTTCTAAAATCGGAGCTATAGGGTAATGAAAGGTATAAGCTGCAGTGGTGAGAAAAGCGGCAGTTCCGTGCTACGCTTTGGGCAACTATACAATACATCTCAGACGTTACTGGGCTGAATATTGCCGCGAAGCATTTTACTGTTTGCTTCGTGCATGCCGATAACCGCCGGCCCGTACCTTTATCATCTAAGTTCGTGATACGAGACGTGCTGCGCTTTATCTGGAATAATCGCCGTCCCACGCATTGACTTAGCGATAGTTGCCGAATGTAGTGGCTGTTTTGGGGAGGTTTATCTCCAATGTTCTATGCTGTCTTAAAAGTGAGCACTGGCGACTACAGCGGGCATTCCTGTTCGTCCACGATATCTTTGCACGTTGCTTGCTGCCGCCGCAGCACAGTTATATGTAGTACAGTTTCTTTTAGTCGGCGTAAGTCAGCCTAATAAACGTATTCTTTTCTTTTACGAGCCTTTCAGTCTCCTGTCTTCCGAACTACCGTCACTGCTGCGTGACAATATGTTCTCTCGTAGAAGAACAATTGTTTATTCCATTGCACGTTAATGAGTGTGTTTCTAACGAAGGCTTAACGCCAGCTGGGGAATATGAAATGTCATTGGAGTTTTAGGGTTTATGTCATCTATGTATTTATTTCAGTCTACTTTAATTTCTTCGCATTCATATCATAAGTGCTACAGATAACGTCTCTTATACATTCCTTGGCTTGATTATCTTTTGGTTCTCATTAGGGTTGTGTCTAGCAAAGAAAAACGAGCTTTTAAAACTCCCCTTCTTTTGTTCATGTATACACGATAAGTCGCAAAATAGGACGGTAATACGTTTACGGACAAGGTAAAACTCCACATCTATGTTTGCGCCGTCGTGCACAGGCTTCTTATCAAAGTTATTGTAATTATTTGCCAACCTGCTAGCTGGCCAGCAAGCAAAGCACCGACACCCAAATACAAAATCGACAAGCACAAACTCAAAGAACGATGTCTATAAGGAGCTGTCATGTTAAGCTGTTATGAAACTAATGAATTTTGCGCAATACCGGACTTTTGAGATACTAAGAGATATTTCATTCAAATTAAACAAAGTAATTCGCGTTCAGGAAGTTTTTAAGCAATCCTTGATTGTGCATAGGCAGTTTGCGGCACATTATACAGATCTATAAGAACAAAGTGGCAAATGTGTGGGTCTAACTTATGATCCAGTTGGAAAGTATCGTATCAGCTAAAATATTTGCGGTGGTATCTGCATCTGTACCACAAATAGTTCTTGCCCGAATATCTTGCATCGCATGGCGATACAGTTGCAAGCTATGTTTGCGCATCTCTGAAAAACACGTAGGAAAAGCCAGTTGTAGGATATGGAAAACATTCGGGTACATTGTCTTTTTTTTCATGTTGTGAAAAAAATTGCAGATGCATTCATCGCTTCCACCTCGCAAAAGAGGTGCAGGTGCTATAGAACAATATCTGTCTTTGAGATGAAACAGCTCCATTTTTAACTCGCACAAAGGTGCACAAAGTGGGCATCGCCTGTGGGATCTATTCCCAGTGCGTTGAAAAAGACATTATCCAGCTGCGCTACTGTGGCGTATTGCATTGTTGCTCAGTTTACTTATGGCTGAGCAAGCCAACGCCAAAGATGGATACAGCAGCTTGAGCCGTATTTCTTAAAGTAGGCATGACGATTAGAGTTGCGTTAGTATTACGTATGTTTATGTAAACGTATCAGCATTCCCTCAAAAAGAGCTCGAGGGGGGCTAGTTACGCACGTGTGTGTCTGGTGTTTCCGTCTTTGAATACGAAGCATTTTTTCGGCAACAAAAAATAAATTTTGACCTTTTTTTCCCTATCTATTCATCTAGCGGCCTACGTTTGGTGCTCTCGAGGTCGTCTCCTCAACTGGGTATATACCAAAATTGGTAAAGTGAGATATACGAGGAACACAATTAAAAGGACATGGCATAAATAACTTGATATGCCTGACGCATCATTCAGGAGTGGCTTTTCCTCAATCACATGTGGCACATACCTGCATAGCACAGCCTGTAGAATGTAAATGTGCGCCGCACGCGTTCACCGCTCATATCAATACACTAACGACGACAAGAAACTGCTATTTTCTTGCACTCGGAATTTCCTGGAAATGAGAGATTGCCGATATCAACCTTGAGCGTTGTTCAGCAGATCGCTTTTATTCCGCCAACATAAAATGTTTCAATGAAGAGTCCATGGCAAGTGTGCTGCTTCCTGTTTTTTGCACAGTGAGTAGAACACATTTGTATGCTTCAGTTGAGTCCACAATAGGCAATCATGGGCGCGTTGCTTGGTTAGTGGTCGAGGCACTCGCTTTTAAACCCTAGCCCCAGAAAGAAAATTTATTTACTTTTACTCATTTATTTAGTGCGCGCCAGCAGTTGGGGCAGAGGAATTTTTCGGAACACAGCGATCACCAACTTCAAACATCAGTCAACACAAACTTCGTTTGAAAAATCTGGTGTATGTCACTACTCGACGAATGCTTCGCACGAAATCGGTTCCGACAATGAGTGACATCTGCCGGTAATTTCTTATCCGTATAACAGTAGAGCGAATAAAACGAAAGACATAATTACGTGCTTAAAATAAAAGTAGGTCTAATATTTGGCGGCTTCGACGGTATTTTCAAAAAGAACCTATGCGCAGGTGCGGAATAAAATTACATGACGCGCAAGCAGCGTGCATGAATATTTAACTTCAAGTGGGGAATAACCAACGGTGCGCTATCGGTGGAAGGGCTAAATGAAATAGAAACGACGAAGCGCGAAATATTGCTAATTTCTTGCGCCCTTATGATCTCTTTGACAGCTTTGCAAACTTGTGCATGTCTGGCATCAGCTCTACTTCTCCGTGCTCGCCGTCTTACTGTTAAGATGGTGCAGCGTGTTCAGTGGCCAACGCTTCGTCCAATCTTAAACCGTGAGGGGCTTGTCAAGGAACGTTTAAAAAAAATCACACTCGGCTCCTTAAAGATAGGACTCGAAGGTATATAGCCAAGTATATTGGTCTCCCCAACCCGAACGCTTTCTTCACCTTACGTGCATTTGCTGTGCCTCCAGGATGGGCCCACCTTTGACCAAGCGATGCTGTCATGTGATGGTGTCGACGTGTGACTTCACGTTCCGTGACGACGTCAAGAGGTCATAATTTTTGACATGTGATGTTATAATGATGTCATACGGGGACGTCATCCCGTTATGATTTCATGCGTCAATCGAGTTTATGCTCGCGGTCACTCTTCGATTTCTTGAGGCATCTCAAGCTTTCCCCTTAAAAGGAGACAAGCTTTTTACGTCGAACACTTCATAACTGGCATAGTTGCTAATTATTCTTGAACATCTCTAAAACAGCGCGAAAATGACATGGTCAAAAGAATATCAAAAATACGGCAGATCCCACGCAATGTGGGAATCGACGTAATGCGGAGCAGCCGGCAGAGAGCTGCTCCGCATTACATCGTCTCGTTGGTCTTGGAGACATGTGAAGTCAGTCATGCGATGGCATCTAGTTCACTACACATCGCATGTTTGTATGTTTGGCATGCATGCGTGCATGTACAATCCGGTATATGCTATGCTAATGAAACGTATATTCTGGAATATACAATGCATTTGTCACGTCATTTATGTCATTTATGTTCATGACCCACTAGTGTCATGCCATACCACTTTTGGTATATATCCAGTTAACAAAACGGCCGGAAGCGCACCATGACAGTGTCATGTAAATCATGTCGTACATTACATCCATGTCATGCATGACATGCATGTAATGTTACCACCACTCCTTTATGTTCGCCATACAGTCTCGTCACGCAATACCAAGTTTGGTGTATATTAAGCGAGCGAAATGGCCGCGAGGGCACCATGAACGTGGCATGTAAATTACGTCAGACACGACTTGCCCGTCATGATATTCAAGTTGTCACCTCTAATTTACATTCATCATGCAGTCGCGCCGCGCAATACCAATTTTGTTGCATATCACGCAAGCGAAACGCCGGCAACGATCGGACAATGAGCGTGGCATATAAATCATGGGTACATGACTTGCGTGTGTTGATTTTCACGTTATCACTTCTCATTTAGGTTCATCATACAGTCTCGTCACACAACACCAATTTTGATGCAGATCACGCGAGCGAAACGGCAATGATCAGTCAATGAGTGTGGCATGTAAACCATGTCGTACATAACTTGCATGTCATGATTTTCACGTTATCACTTCTGACTTACGTTCATCATACAGTCTCGTCGCGCAACACCAATTTTGGTGTATATCAACGAGCGAAATGGCTGCGAGGGCACCATGAGCGTAGCATGAGCGTAGCATGTAAATCATGGAGTACATGACTTGCATGTCATGGTTTTCACGTTACCACTTCTGATTTACGTTCTTCATAGTCTCGTCGCGCAACACCAATTTTGGTGTATATTAAGCGAGCGAAATGGCCACGAGGGCACCATGAGCGTAGCACGTAAATTATTTCGTACATGACTTGCATGTCATGATTTTCAAGTTTCCACCTCTCATTTACGTTCATCAACAGTCGCGTCGCGCAATACCAATTTTGATGCATATCAGTCTAGCGAAACGGCAACAATCGGACAAGGAGCGTGGCATGTAAATCATGTCGTGCATGACTTGCATGTCATGATTTTCACGTTATCACTTCTGATTTACGTTCATCACGCAGTCTCGTCGCGCAATACCAGTTTTGGTGTATATCAAGCGAGCGAAATGGCCGCGAGGGCACCGTGAGCGTGGCATGTAAATCATGGCGAGCATGATTTGCATGTCATGATTTTCATGTTACCGTGTGTCACTTATGTTCGTGATACAGAAATGTCTCATATACCAGTTTTGGTATGTATCCATTCATTTAAACGGCCACCATGAGCGTAGCGTGTAAATCATATCGTACATGACTTGCATATCACGATTTTCATGTTACCATGTGTCAGTTATGTTCGTCATACAGAAATATCTCATCATACCAGTTTTGGTATGTATCCATTCATTTAAACGGCCACAGGCGCCCCGAGACCATATAATGTAAATCATGCTGTACATGACGTGCTTGTCATGATTTGCACATTAGGACCTGCCACTTGTGTTCATCATATACTATTCTCACCCCATACCAATTTTGATATATATAAAATTAACGTAACGGCCGCAAGAGCCCCAAGAACGTGGCATGTAAATCATGCTGTTCATGTCACGCATATCATGATTGTCGTGTTATGACCTGGCATTTATGTTCGCAATACGGTCATTTTGTGTCATGCCAATTTTGGTATACATCCCATTAACGAAACGGCCAGGAGAGCTCAAAGTCGTAGGCGGATAGATAGATAGATAGATAGATAGATAGATAGATAGATAGATAGATAGATAGATAGATAGATAGATAGATAGATAGATAGATAGATAGATAGATAGATAGATAGATAGATAGATAGATAGATAGATAGATAGATAGATAGATACGCTCGAAGTCGCAGAAGTTCACTAAGAAATGCTTCGCATTTAAAAAACATACCACAGCGGTGAACTCGGAACGAAATTTTATTAACGCGGTAGCGTTAGAGAGCTCGTGTCGCAGAAATTCCGGCGTCGACGTCGGTGTGGGCACCGTTGGTTGTGAGCGAAAAATCGTCCGTGCGCGAAAAATCGAGAAAGAAGCACATAAAATAAAGAAAAAAAATCTTCGGTCCCATTCAAGATCGAACCCGGGCCCTTCGCGTTGCAAGCAGGTGTCCTACCACAAAGCCACGATGTTATTTGCAGCTGCTTCGGAAAAAAACACTACATAAATGCCATGTAGTGGAAGGAGTCTCCTTAACGCATTTTCTTCGGCAGGTGTCACGACAAAAACGAGCCCATTCGGCGACTTGTAGGCGCATTTGGGAGGCCACCAAACTACATCGAAAATGGCCGGGATAGTGCAGCCATCGCCGCTAAAAACACACACGAAGTTTCAAACTTCTCTCAAAATGGACAACTACGTCCATCTAGCGCAAAACATATCAAGCCAACGCCGGCTTTGTACAGGAGGCGTTGAGCAAGCAAACAGCAAACGCTAGATAATGTGCTGCCATCTGTGAGGCATTGTGAGACTCTTCATGCCCTCCGAGATGGCAAACGCGGGGCTCGTATCTTCGATGCCATGCGACTCTTGCTTTAGATCAAAAACCTGTACCAATGGCGCGCGCCCGCGTGTATGTGTGTCTGTGTGCGTGTGTGTGTAACAATACACATTAGTAAGTATGCACTTAGTGGTTGAAGTGCGCACTAGGGGCCGGATTTCGCTATCGCGTTCAACTCCTAAAGGCGAAGCTTAAGAGTCCCCCATTTTTTCAGAACAGGCAGCGCTTTTAAAACCTGACAACCTGTCTCCCACGTGACCTCTTCACGCATGGCGTCAGAGGGTTCCATTTTGAATCTTAAAAATCATCACCTAGCATATAAGTTCCAATCACATCCACTTGAACAGCCATAAACAAGATAACTATGATCCTGAAAGTTGCAGAAAACACTATTCACTATCATGGAAGGCGATGGAAGGAGAGGTAATGCACTGCTCACCCTTCTTTCTAATGTAAAGGTTGTCAACTGATTTCGCTATTTATCTCATCATAATGAGCACAGAGCACCTCTGTCGCCAGAAATATAGGCACGCAGCCGCACTGCGTGTCTGTCTGAATGTGCACTGCACATGGCGCTCGCACCATTATAACAAACGTAACTCTATAAAGTGCCACTAATACTGTATAGTACTCAATAATTGCGTACAGTAATGTTAGCCGCAAATTCGTGAGTTACATTGTGTCGTATTGTAATATTCTGTTTACAAGCTCAGTTGACACAAATGAACAGACATTGCGTCTAATCTCGTGTTTTTCCTCCTCTTCATTTTTTATTATCATTTTCATGTAGCATAACACCAAATGAGCGCGCGAAGCATTGCCATTGATATAGCGCACTAAGCAGCTGGCTACCCTTCGTAGCAGGCGGTTCGTAATAGTGACAGCAGCTGCCACTGAGGAATCACACAGCATGCTTTCAACAGTGATGCATTTTTACTTTTGTTTGTGCTCATATACAGTTACCTGGGCACAATGATTATGTAAGCTGACACCGTAATTTCCTCAATGTGTAGAAGACTTTATTTTACAGAATAGGCCGGCATGTGGTTTGTTCTTGGTGGACTCAGTCTGTACATTTATTTTTATTGCTCTGTTCACACTGAAGAAAATGACATTCAATTAGTCGACCAGGTTTTCACAGTAATGATTTGTAAAGCGTAGCCACTGGGTTTTGTTTCATGATATCGATGAAGTCATTAAACTGGCGCATCGGGCTGTACGGTCCGCTGTGCAGGTTCCCTAACTTGCAAGTACAGTTCAGTACTGCTTTCGTAGTGCAGCCGGCCTGCAGCCCACAAAATTGGGCGCTCGAAGGGAGTGAGGGAGTGTACATGAACAAACATTACAGTTGCTCCTCAAACGGCTGCCCTGCACCATCAATACGTAACATGAGATGCCAGGTCCTGGAAAAGGCATATGTATGATACCTAATAATGTATCCGTTTTCTTTTGCTTGCTAAATTTGTTCAAGCAATGTGTGTGCACAGTCTGATATACCCCAGCATGAGCTGTTAAAGGATGTGATCACAAACTGATATTGGCCGCGAGATCGAAAAGAGTCACCGCTTGGCGGCTTCTGGCTGAAACGCGCCTAGTGTGGATTGCTCCTTGCGTCGTCTGCTAGCCACGCTGTGTTTGCATGTTCGCGTACGTCATGCAGGTCCTCAAAATGCGGTTTGTTCCGTTGCATTAGTGCAGCTTTAACCGCACGTACGTATACGCCTAACACGATGCAGAGAATCATTAGGTCTTGATCGGCTGTATATGTACTGTAATAAGATCAGTGAGTGCACTTGTCTAGAGTGCTGTCTGTGGTTGTCGTACTCTCCATTCACGAGAGTTATATCAGTGTAGGTGCCGCTCAGTGGTTCAAGCGCATTGCAAAGTGCACTTGGCGTTGTCCTAAAGATGGGAAGTACTTATTCTTATGTGAATATAGCTTTTAGCGGCTCGGTGGTAAAAAAAAAGCTCTCATGCACTTGCGCGTTGTGGTTAGGTGTATAACTTCGGGTCTGTCGTTTATAGGTTAAGCGAGGAGCTTTAGTTGCGTAGGTCCTGGTCCCACTGCAGAGAAATATTTCTGTCAAGTCACGTCTGACATTTCGGTACTTAAATTGTCCCCTAAAAAGAACAGAAAATTGAATGACACGGAAATTGCAAAACTGAGCTGCCTTGCGCAATTTTAACTTGTGGCGAAATTTATATAAAAACGCCCGTGTACT
The DNA here is from genome assembly GCF_013339695.2 of Rhipicephalus sanguineus. NCBI lineage: Eukaryota > Metazoa > Arthropoda > Arachnida > Ixodida > Ixodidae > Rhipicephalus > Rhipicephalus sanguineus. The sequence continues at coordinate 134,337,738 of NC_051177.1, forward strand.
TAGATTAAGGTACGCGTTAAAGAGCCCTGACGGTCAAAATTATTCCAAATGGCGTACTTCACATTTACGTCGTAGTAATTTCACGCGAAGCCACATCTTTTTTTCTTTACATTATCTTGAACCTTTGTGTTGCGTTGTTATAGGTTGACGGAAGGCATCCGACATTATTCGCATGAAAAAGCGTACTTTCCTCCCGTGAAGTAACCGGGCCTTTGTTCCATTCCTGTCGTGCAAGTAATCAATCGAAGAAAGTTCCGTGCTGTACAGTTACCTTTGCGTACTCTCACTGGAATAACAACGAGCGTGTGCGCGTTAAACGTCTCCGTAGCGCTAAAGCGCTGTCAGCCGCGTAGCTTTCCTCAGTAAACCTATCAACTGTCCTACGTTTCATGGAGAACTAAATATTTGAGCACGCAGTGTACAAAGTGCTATTTGAACTCATCGTGCAGGATCATGGGCTTTCTTTTTGTTTGGGGGTATCCAGATGAACAAGAAGTAAATATTTAATTCAGTCGCGCTACTGCAGTAGGTGGAACACAAGCTAAACATGTACAAATAAAACAAGAAAACGTCATAGATTGCGACAACGCCGACTGTTGTTGAAGGCGAGCAACCCGTTCGTTGGCAGGATGCGCTTCTCTCCAAAGGAATAGTAACGTTCCGCGCGCTTCGTGCATTAATTCGGGAATGAAGAGCGCACGTGTTACCAGAAAGTTGCAGTCAACGCATTTTATTTGCCGGAAATCGGGTGAAATCGCTCACGAGGAAGCGCTGTTGTGTGCGTTTGTATACGCGCCGACAACCGCTTATCCACACTAGCGCGGTGACGGTGCTGCCACCTGTAGCCCGATCTCGCGGCGAATAGGGCTATGCTTTGTTCAAAACCTACTTGGCACACTACTGGACAAACTACTGTGTGTCTGCTCTGAATGAGAATAAGCTTATATCCTTAATTACCAAGATGAATGCAATTAACAGTTTACTGTGATGCCATTGTGCTCAACTATCAAGTGATCGTAGGAAACGCCATAGTGCGAAACCGCGCTTCATTCTGACAAGATGATAACAACACTACAGTATTTCAAAACATGACCCCCTCAGAGGTCAATATACTTCATTTTTACCCACTATAAACCACATAGCGCCCAATAGATGTCGTCAGAATCTATGACGCCACGGCGTTTTCTGCGTGAATTTCAAGCTGCCGTCGTTACCTACATTTTCCAGCGAGTTTTCTCTCTTACCAAGAGTCTTGTCGCGGCGAGCGCGGTGCTTTTGGAATGGAAAAATGTAATTTACTGAGAATAGAAAAATCGTTTTTCTCTTTAATGTGCCTTGTTCCGCATACGCTGTGCATACATATACATCCCACATTTTATCTCGAAAAGAACGCTTTTTATGTGGGGTAAGCTAATTGGAGAAATTTAATGAGGGATAAGTACTGAACTTATTATGCTTCTTGAATATGAGCTACTTTATTTATCTGAAACGGGTGAGCTAAAAGTAAGTAGACCAGGAACTTATATGTAACATCTATCTATTGCGTGCTTTATTTGCTTTCGTTATTATTTCATATCCCAAATGTTACCCTGCAATTGCAGTAATAAATGTAATATAATAAAATTTTACCTATGACATGTCATCGCAAAAGCGATCGCAGAGCTCCAAAGCGAGGAAACGTTGTTGAAAGTGAGAGCCCCTCTCTAAAACGAAAGGACTGGGCAGAGTCTTGAGAGATACATCCCTATAAAGGCACATTATTTTTCTGTGACTCTGTGAGGGCTCCCAGTGGTCATGTGGCGCGAGATGGACATGACAGCCTGCTTTGTGTGCGCACATTATTAACGTCTGAGCTTTTGTCTTGTTCCGCCATATCGATGGTCTCACACTCACCTCAGCTAACGGGCCGCATTCACGAAAATTTACTCCCGCAAGGGCTAGGGCAATGACGAATGTATAGGAGCGTGGGAGGGGGGAACAGGTTTTCAGACTACCATTATTTCAAAGGAGACCTTTCTCATATCTCATATACGGAATCATTTCTGAAGCCGATTTGGCGGCAGGAATCGAACAACATATCGATACCCATTGTTGCAAAATAGTGTGGAACGGAGCAACTTGGAGCGCGCCAGACTGTATCGAAGAAGAGCAAACCGAGGAGCATCGAGGGCACGTGCACGTGGCCGGTGCAGCAGTTCGCCTTTAGTATTGCCGCTAAACGAACGTCTCTCTTTCACGTCTGGGGAACCAGTCATTTCGTATCACCCATAATAACTAAAATCTGGACGCCGATTTTCAAATATAGCTTTTGTTTCATGGTTATGTATCAGCACGCGGTGACCGCAGGGGGTGCCTCACGGAAAATATGCATTATATCTGTCATGCCTCTGTATCTCAAGAACATACTTATAAAGAAAAAAACATGGTTGATCCCTCCGTCATAGGAATCGGAATAACACGAAAGTGAAATGTGCCCTTATAGAAGTAACTGAATGTTTACTGTAAATATATATAAGAGAGCTTGCACAATGTATATTGATGTCTGGCAGCTATGACACCGCTTAACGTGGATGCATTCACTTTGATGCTTGGTGGTACATCTCCATGCCGACAACTAACATCCATGTTCAGTGAATAAACAAACCCTTGTGGTGGCTGTAGTAGTTAACGGTGAAAGCGCAATCAGAGAACGATTTGTGATAGCCAGAAGAGCGTCGCATATTGGACACAGAACTTGGTCGCCATTCTGCCGCATGTTAAAATCTGATTGAACACCACGGCCGCACTAGAGGGAAACGCAAAGCGCGTCGTGCCGCCCCGGTAGCCCGGCCGCAAGTTTTGTCGGGTCGAGCGCGTAGGCAGGGAACGCGGTGTTACAGCCAGGTTAGGCAGGCGCGCATCGCAGAGCTATTTTTGGTTTGATTAGCGCGATGCTATGAGCGAGGCCGACGCTTTTACGACGCTTGCGTTAAGGTCGCCACCTCGCGGTGTGTTAATGAATTGACAAAACTGCACTTCTATTGAAAACGCGCCGAATGGAACGAACGTGTAACGCGTTACATGAAGTAATCGCGGAGGCCACAGTAATGATCAATTGCTTTACTTTGCCACGGCAAGAGAGCAACACCACCCCGCCGACCGGGAGAGTGGTAGATATAAAAAACGCGTTTGTAAAGCCTCTAGAGTCTGTGACCGTGGCGCAGTGGATAGCGCGCCCGGCATCTGTTGTTGTGGACCGAGCGGTCGTAGGTTCGATGCCCGTTGACAGAACTTTCTTTCTTTGCCATCTGATCGTGTACATTTTTCCGACGTCATTTCCGTGACGAAAATACGTCACTGAAGTCTTGGTGGACCCCGGCATAAAACACTTTGGTGTAAAAAAATGGGATGAAGACAGTCATGTGCGGACGGAGGGCCGCTAGCGAGAGGTCCGCGAGCCGCGTGTTTGAGGCCCTATAGAGTTGCATATTGCCACGTGCGTGCTAAAGAACGCGAGGAGATTCAAAAGCAAGTAGAGAAGGTGCTCCAGGATGACGTCATACAGCCTTCAAAAAGTCCTTGGGCATCCCCCGTGGTATTGGTTAAAAAGAAAGACGGCAGCTTGCGCTTCTGTATAGATTACCGCAAGTTAAACCAAGTCACGAAGAAAGACGTCTACCCGCTGCCACGCATAGACGATTCTCTGGATAGACTGCGGCATGCACGCTATTTCTCATCAATGGACCTACGAAGCGGCTATTGGCAGATAGAGGTCGACGAGCGCGATCGTCAGAAAACTGCCTTCGTGACGCCCGACGGTCTTTATGAATTTAAAGTCCTTCCATTCGAGTTATGCTCAGCGCCAGCCACTTTCCAGCGTTTGATGGACACCGTGCTATCAGGCCTGAAATGGCAAACATGCTTGTGTAGAGAAGCATTGGAACACTGTAATGGGCCGTCCTCTCGAGCACCTTCTAGTGGGTCGCCCTCTTCGCCTTTTCTCGGGGAGCACGCCCCTCGTGCTCGTGCTCGTGAGAGTCTGCGAGGTTGCGCTCCGTCGTGACTGTCGTCGCTGTGCATCGTCGCCGTCAATCGCGCCGTCAATAAACACCTTTACAAAGTGGTGGAGAGTGCTGTACCGTCACCACAACTTCGGTCTCCATTCGATGCCCTGGAGCTACGATCCCGTACCGTACCATCTACCATGCCGCAAGACGCCACTCAGCAAACGCCGCCTCCTGCCCCGACCGCTTGTCCCGGTGTCCCTCCCATCCGCGACCCTCCTATCTTCACCGGCGCGGATGGCACCGACGTGGAGGACTGGCTCGCGATTTACGAACGGGTGAGTGTTCCGAATAAATGGGACGAAGCAGGCAAGCTCAGCAACTTGGTTTTCTACCTCGCGGGTGTGGCAGGCATGTGGTACAACAACCATGCATCCGATTTCCCGACGTGGTCCGATTTCAAGACCGCCATCGTCGACGTGTTTGGCCGCCCTGCCGTTCGGAAGCTCCAAGCCGAACAGCGTTTACGTGAACGAGCTCAGCAGGCAGGTGAGTCGTTCACGAGCTACATTGAAGACATCCTTGACCTGTTCAAGAAAGCCGACGCGAGCATGTCGGAGTCTGACCGAATCAGGAATATTATGAAGGGTATCGACGATGATGCCTTCACGATGCTGCTGGTCAAAAACCCTCGCACAGTGGCAGAGGTCATTACGCTGTGCCAAAGCTACGAGGAGCTGCGCCGGCAGCGCTTGATGACCCGTCGACCGCCATCACGCGATGCTGATCTCGCGGGCTTGTCCGCCATTGCTGACCACTCCACCTTGCTCGCCGAAATCAAGTCGTTCGTGCGTGAGGAAATTGCCCGCCAGGTCTCTCTACTGACTTTCGCTCCACCGCAGCATGTTGACCAGCCGCCAACTACACTTCTAAGAAGTTGAAATACCTCCAGCCACAAATTCTTGGAGGAAACCCGACGTTTCGAGACCGGCTTGGTCTCTTCTTCAGGGGTGACTGTGCTGATCAGGGGGGCTTCGTCGCAGCTTGTTTTTGGCTCCGCCTTTCTCTTTCCCTCACATTCCGGAGGCCGTGCACGTAGATCGGAGGCATTGTTCCGAGGGACCGGTTCACATTCGCAGGTGTGTTCTGGATGTGCCACGACTCGAGTAAGAGCTTCCTTCCCAGATTCCTTTCCGTTTCTATGATGGAAGCGCCCTCGAAGTCAATTTTGTGGTCGTGCTTCTCGCAATGCTCTGCAAGGGCACTGCGTTGCATTTCCATCTTTCTGACGTCGTTTTTGTGTTGGCGCATTCTTTCCAGGAAGCACTTACTCTCGCCTATGTAGCTCGCTGGACAGTCAGCACATGACACTTTGTAGACCACGCCCTGGTGTTGCTCCCGGGATGGTCGATCTTTCGGCCGCGGTAGTAAGCGAGCGAGCGTTGAGGCCGGCTTGTGAACCACCGTGACCCCAGCTTTTCCGAGAACCCTGGCGAGCTGTTCGCTAGTTCCCGGAACATACGGGATGACGACTCGTTGGGCTGGTCTCTTCGATACCGTTGTATCCGGTGGGGTGGCCAGCGTGGGAGGAGGGTCGCGTGTGTCGTTCGCAGGTGCGTCTCCGCGGTGGGGAAGCTGATCTCTCGGCATGCGGCGTGCCACACGGCGGATGAAAGCTGCCGTGTATCCGTTCTTTCTTAACTCGGCCACGATCCTCTCTTCTTCTCTCTTTCTCTCTCCTTCTGATGTGCAAATGGCTCTTGCTCGTGAAAAGAGTGCCGACACCACGGAAGCTTTGTGGGCAGTGGGGTGACTCGAGGTGAAATGCAAATACCTGCCGGTGTGCATTGGTTTTCTGTACACCGAGAAGGTCATGCGTTCGCCTTGTCGTCGTACTAAAACATCGAGGAACGGTAGCGCTCCGTCTTGTTCTCTTTCCACCGTAAACTGGATTGCTTGGTCGACGGAGTTAAGATGTTCGAGGAAGCTGTCTACCGCTGTTCTCTTTATGATGCAGAAGCAGTCGTCCACATACCTCACAAATACTTTCGGCCTTTCAATAAAGGAACGCAGTGCCGCCTCTTCTACGTGCTCCATTGCGAGGTTCGCAGCTGTAACGGAGACGGCTGCTCCCATCGCGGTCCCGTTGGCCTGTCTGTAGAAGTCCCCGTTGACACTAAAGTATGTTCCCTTGAGGAAGTACTCCAGTAGGCGGCACAGCTCATCGGCACAGCTCATCAACCTGCCTGAGCACCGATGAGCTGTGCCGCCTACTGGAGTACTGCCTCAAGGGAACATACTTTAGTGTCAACGGGGACTTCTACAGACAGGCCAACGGGACCGCGATGGGAGCAGCCGTCTCCGTTACAGCTGCGAACCTGGCAATGGAGCACGTAGAAGAGGCGGCACTGCGTTCCTTTATTGAAAGGCCGAAAGTATTTGTGAGGTATGTGGACGACTGCTTCTGCATCATAAAGAGAACAGCGGTAGACAGCTTCCTCGAACATCTTAACTCCGTCGACCAAGCAATCCAGTTTACGGTGGAAAGAGAACAAGACGGAGCGCTACCGTTCCTTGATGTTTTAGTACGACGACAAGGCGAACGCATGACCTTCTCGGTGTACAGAAAACCAACGCACACCGGCAGGTATTTGCATTTCACCTCGAGTCACCCCACTGCCCACAAAGCTTCCGTGGTGTCGGCACTCTTTTCACGAGCAAGAGCCATTTGCACATGAGAAGGAGAGAGAAAGAGAGAAGAAGAGAGGATCGTGGCCGAGTTAAGAAAGAACGGATACACGACAGCTTTCATCCGCCGTGTGGCACGCCGCATGCCGAGAGATCAGCTTCCCCACCGCGGAGACGCACCTGCGAACGACACACGCGACCCTCCTCCCACGCTGGCCACCCCACCGGATACAACGGTATCGAAGAAACCAGCCCAACGAGTCGTCATCCCGTATGTTCCGGGAACTAGCGAACAGCTCGCCAGGGTTCTCGGAAAAGCTGGGGTCACGGTGGTTCACAAGCCGGCCTCAACGCTCGCTCGCTTACTACCGCGGCCGAAAGATCGACCATCCCGGGAGCAACACCAGGGCGTGGTCTACAAAGTGTCATGTGCTGACTGTCCAGCGAGCTACATAGGCGAGAGTAAGTGCTTCCTGGAAAGAATGCGCCAACACAAAAACGACGTCAGAAAGATGGAAATGCAACGCAGTGCCCTTGCAGAGCATTGCGAGAAGCACGACCACAAAATTGACTTCGAGGGCGCTTCCATCATAGAAACGGAAAGGAATCTGGGAAGGAGGCTCTTACTCGAGTCGTGGCACATCCAGAACACACCTGCGAATGTGAACCGGTCCCTCGGAACAATGCCTCCGATCTACGTGCACGGCCTCCGGAATGTGAGGGAAAGAGAAAGGCGGAGCCAAAAACAAGCTGCGACGAAGCCCCCCTGATCAGCACAGTCACCCCTGAAGAAGAGACCAAGCCGGTCTCGAAACGTCGGGTTTCCTCCAAGAATTTGTGGCTGGAGGTATTACAACTTCTTAATTCTTCTACTCAGCCAGACAGACTTCTGTCGAAATGTTTACACTTAAACTACACTTCTGCCTCCCCTCCGCCGGGCGATTCAGCAAGAAATCGCGGTGGTCATTCCTGAATACCACCAGCCGCCTCCAGTGCCTGCGCCACTAAGCTACGCGCAAGCTGTAGCCAGGCCGCCCCCAGCGATTCCTGTGACTGTCCCGCGAAGTTACGCACCAGCCGCACCATTGCGCACCAGCCGAAATAGAGCTCTCACCATTCGCTGATTTGACGCCGGGAGACGGTCCGTCGGCTGCGCGCAAGGTCCTTGTCAAAGACGACACCAAGGTGCCTGCAAACTCGTCAACGGCGGTGTCAGTGTACTGCGCCAGTCTCTCCGACACCGTTGCACTTCTCTCACAATCTGACCGTGTTTCCACGAGAAAAGGCTTGCTGGTGCCTTTCGCGACCGTGCAAGTCACTCAGGGCAGCACGTCAATTTTTGTTATCAACCCATCTCAGTACAGTGTTATGTTGCTGCGAGGGGAATGTCTCGGCAGCCTGGAACCCCTCGAAGACGCACAAGTCATGGACGAACCAGAAGAAATGCATTGCCACAGTTCCAGTACGCTCGGCGCTGTTTCGACGTCTGGTTCATCACCCGCTGATGTATTTGGTTCCTCCATTGCTGACGACCTTACGCCAGTCCAGCGTTCCCAGCTTCTGGGCCTGTTGGAGGAATTCCGCTCTTCTTTCGATGTCGCTCAAACTTCTCTCGGCCGCACGTCCGCCGTTACGCATCGCATCGACACTGGCGCCCAGCCGCCACTGCGGCAACGTCCATATCGCGTATCTCCCATAGAACGCCGTGTAATCAACGAGCAAGTTGACGACATGCTTCGACGCGACGTTATTCGACCTTCTAACAGCCCCTGGGCGTCTCCTGTCGTTCTTGTTGCGAAGAAGGACGGTTCCGTGCGGTTCTGTGTGGACTACCGACGACTCAACAAGATCACTCGCAAGGACGTGTATCCACTACCGCGAATAGACGACGCGATTGACAGCCTGCAAGGAGCCGAATTCTTTTCATCTCTCTATTTGCGCTCATGGTACTGGCAAGTACCTATGGCTGATGACGCTCGACCGAAGACCGCCTTTGTCACGCCCGACGGCTTGTACGAATTCAACGTCATGCCATTTGGGCTGTGTAATGCGCCCGCGACTTTTGAGCGCATGATGGATACCGTTCTGCGCAACCTGAAATGGCACACATGTTTGTGCTACCTCGACGACGTCGTTGTTTTCACTCCGGACTTCTCCACGCATCTTCAACGCCTGCGGCATATTTTACGCGTTTGAGCGACGCCGGTCTACAACTGAATCTAAAAAAGTGCCGATTTGCAGCACGGCAGCTGACCATACTCGGTTACGTCGTGTCCATGGACGGCATTCTCCCTGATCCAGCCAAACTTCGGGCCGTGACCGAGTTCCCCAAACCTACGTCCGTCAAAGAACTGCGCAGTTTCGTAGGACTGTGTTCCTACTTTCGGCGCTTCATTCGAAATTTTGCGACTATCATATCACCGCTGACGAAGCTCCTCGGAAGTAACGGGCCCCTCAATTCGTGGTCGTCAGAGTGCGACGACGCTTTCGCGAAGCTCCGTCGTTTGTTGACGTCGCCTCCCATACTACCCCACTACGACCCTACGGCCCCTACAGAGGTACACACAGACGCCAGCGGTGTTGGCCTTGGCGCTGTCCTTGCGCAGAGCAAACCAGGGTTCCCTGAATATGTCGTGGCATATGCAAGTCGTACTCTCACCAAAGCCGAGACCAATTACACCGTCACCGAAAAGGAATGTCTGGCGATCATCTGGGCCCTTACAAAGTTCCGGCCTTATTTGTATGGTCGCCCATTTGATGTCATCACCGACCACCATGCACTCTGCTGGTTGTCATCATTGAAGGATCCATCAGGCCGCCTCGCCCGCTGGGCACTTTGCCTGCAGGACTACGATATCCGCGTGCTGTACCGCAACGGACGCCAGGATGCTGACGCCGACGCACTCTCGCGCTCCCCCTTGCCTGACGACAATACCCACAGCTCAATGTCTCACAATGCCATTTCTTCCGTCGACATTCACACTATTGCTACCGAACAGCGGAAGGATGAATGGATCGCTTCACTGATAGACTTGCTCACTGATCCATCGGCAACACCATCCACTCGCGCGTTGCGTCGTCAAGCCCACCATTTCGCCATTCGCGACAACCTCCTTCACCGACGCAATTACAACGCCGGCGGCCGCCAGTGGCTACTAGTAATACCCCGCAGTCTGCGTTCTGACATATGGGAATCGTTCCACGCTGATCCGCAGTGTGCGCACTCTGGTGTGTCGAAAACATACCACCGCATTCGCCAACGGTACTTTTGGCGAGGCATGTACAGCTACGTGCAGAAGTTCGTTCGCTCCTGCATCGATTGTCAGCGCCGCAAAACTTCAACGCACCTGTCGCCGGTGGGTCTGCAACCTCTACCTTGCCCTGACCAACCGTTTGGGCGCGTTGGCATCGATTAGTATGGGCCACTTCCTCTGACGTCGGCTGGTAACCGCTGGGCTATCGTCGCTGTAGACCACCTTACGCGATACGCCGAAACTACAGGGCGCGATGTAGCCTCCTTCCTGCTCCGCCGGTTCATGCTGCGCCACGGTCCACCCCAGGAGCTGCTGAGCGATCGAGGCCGTGTCTTCCTGTCGGAAGTCGTCGAAGCCATCCTCAAAGAGTGCAACATTGTTCACCGCAAAACTACTGCTTACCACCCGCAGACGAATGGGCTCACGGAACGCTTTCACCGCACGCTTGGCGACATGCTCTCGATGTACGTCGCCGCCGATCACACAAATTGGGATTCCATTCTGCCTTTCGTCACCTACGCCTACAATACCGCACCTCAAAGCACCACTGGTTTCTCACCATTTTTCTTATTGTATGGCAGGCACCCGTCGCACACCATCGACACAATTCTTCCATACAAGCCGGATCGATCTGAGTGTGCGCCTATTTCTGCCACAGCCAGACTTGCTGAGGAGTGTCGCGAGCTTGCCAGAACCTTTACTACGCATGACCAAGAGCGGCAGAAGAGCATGCGCGGTGAGACCAACACTTCTGCACCCACGTTCCTACCTGGAGCGCTCGTATGGCTCTCGGTCCCTACCATTGCAACTGGCCTCTTCCAAACTACAGCCCAAATACGAAGGCCCCTACCGTGTCGTCGAACGCACATCCCCGGTCAACTACCTGATTGAACCCATTGAACCATCTTCGGACATGCGCCGTCGAGGGCGCGACATTGTCAACGTGGAGCGCCTCAAGCCCTACCATGACCCGCTCATAGTGACCAACTGTTAGGTCACAAGAGGACTCCCTTTTCGTACCCGGGGTAATTGTAGAGAAGCATTGGAACACTGTAATGGGCCGTCCTCTCGAGCACCTTCTAGTGGGTCGCCCTCTTCGCCTCTTCTCGGGGAGCACGCCCCTCGTGCTCGTGCTCGTGAGAGTCTGCGAGGTTGCGCTCCGTCGTGACTGTCATCGCTGTGCATCGTCGCCGTCAATCGCGCCGTCAATAAACACCTTTACACTTGGTATATCTAGACGACGCTATTGTCTTCTCAGCTACATTTGAAGAACATCTAAGCCGGTTATTAACAGTTCTCCAAGCTATACGGTCGGCTGGCCTGACGTTAAAACCAGAAAAATGTCATTTTGGCTTCAGTGAGCTTTCCTTCCTCGGTCACGTCGTAAGCCACGAGGGTGTTCGACCTGACCCAGCCAAAATAGACGCTGTTGCAAGCTTTCCTGCACCACACGACAAAAAACCAGTGAGGCGCTTCTTAGGACTATGTGCCGATTACCGACGATTCATCGCGGACTTTTCGTCTATTGCGGCACCTTTGACACGACTCACACGAGAGGATGTTTCCTTTCTTTGGGGCGAAAAGGAACAAATGGCATTTACCGACTTACGTCAACGCCTCCAAACACCTCCAGTTCTTGCGCACTTTGACCAGGAAGCGCCCACAGCACTTCACACCGACGCCAGCAATGTAGGCCTGGGCGCCGTACTGGTACAGTGACAAGACGGCACTGAAAAAGTGATAGCCTATGCCAGCAGGGCTCTCTCTCGCACCGAGGAGAACTACTCGACTACCGAGAAGGAATGTCTCGCTGTGGTGTGGGCAGTTATCAAATTTCGTCCATATTTGTACGGGCGCTCATTCAAGGTCGTCAGCGATCACCATTCGCTCTGCTGGCTCACTAACCTCAAAGACCCATCTGGCCGTTTGGCACGCTGGAGCCTTCGGCTTCAAGAATATGATATGACCATAACTTATAAATCCGGAAAGAGGCATACTGACGCCGACTGCCTCTCGCGGTCGCCCGTCGAGCCTGCCGCTATTGATGACGAATCCATGGACGCCGCATTCTTGGGAGTCGTCAACACGGCTACTATTTCACAAGAGCAGCGCGGCGACCTAGAGCTGCTTCCGCTCATCGATTTCTTGGAAGGACGACGTAATGACATGCCGCGTATTTTTGCCAGGGGACTGCCGTCTTTTTGTTTACGGAACGACGTTCCCTACAAGAAGAACTTTTCTTCAACCGGCAGCGCATAGTTGCTCGTCGTACCTTCATCACTGCGAAAAGAAATTTTAGAGGCCTGCCATGACGAGGTCACTTCCGGTAACCTAGGCTACACCCGAACGTTGTCCCGACTGCACAAATGTACTACTGGCCCAAACTACCTGCTGCTGTAAAACATCACGTCCAGACTTGTGCTGACTGCCACAGACGCAAAGCGGCCCCCGGTAAACCAGCGGGCCTATTACATTCTGTAGAAGTACCAGCACGGCCATTCGCCCAAATTGGAATGGATTTCCTGGGCCCATTCCCAACTTCTACTGAAGGGAACCGATGTATCATTGTCGCCGCTGATTACCTCTCTCGCTACGCTGAGACTAAAGCTATGCAGAGGGGCACAGCAGCAGAAGCGGCTCACTTCTTCATCGAAAACGTCGTCCTTCGGCACGGCGCCCCAACAGTGGTCATCACAGACAGAGGAACTGCCTTCACGGCGGAACTGTTGGAGTCGGTTCTCAGGCTTAGTGGTACAGCTCACCGGAGAAAAACTGCGTACCATCCCCAGACAAACGCACTAACGGAGCGCCTTAATAAGACCCTCGCAGACATGCTCTCCATGTACATCGACACGGAACATAAAACCTGGGACGAAATCTTGCCTTACGTGACCTTCGCCTATAATACCGTTCGACAGGAAACTACTGGAATGACACCGTTCAGTTTAATCCATGGTCGCGATGTCACGACAACGTTGGACGCTATGCTGCCGCACGAGGGTAACGACATTGATACCGACGCCGAAGAATTTACTCAGCGCGCTGAGGAAGCCAGACAGCTTGCCCGCATACGCATTTGTCATCAGCAACATAAAGATGCGAAACGGTACGACCTGCGACACAGATTCGTTACCTACACACCAGGCGACAAGGTATGGGTCTGGATCCCAATACGTCGATGCGGACTTTCTGAAATACTGCTGAGACGATACTTTGGTTCATACAGAGTCATCCGACGCTTGAACGACGTCAACTATGAGGTCGTTCCCGACAGTGATTGCGGTTCCAGTCACCGGAAGCATTCACCCGAAGTCGTGCATGTCGTGCGGATGAAACCGTACCTGTCCAGCTAACTCTGATTGGGTTCCAGTGTATAGAGAGAGAGAGAGATTTTATTTGAAGGCAGAGAGGTCGGCCTGAGCTAGTGCGCTCTAGCCTGCTACTCTGCACAGGGGAAAAGGGAAAGGGGAAAAAAGGAGTGATGAGGGGTGATGATGGGGAGAGGAAAGAGATATGCGTATATACTATAATACAATAACCACGTGACGTAGTTGTTTCGCTATAGTCTTGTGTCCAGTTCTGTGCTCCTAAGAAAATCTATCACAGCCTTGATAGCAGTTGGTGACTTCGTCTGGTCGCACATAGCTGACAAAATACCCGTCTCACTTAGTGTTGCCACACCGATTCCTGACAACGTTAAAGCAAGTGCATTACGTTGTGACACGTAAAGTGGGCAGTCACAAAATATATGTGCTGTTGTTTCATGTACTTGGCATCGTTCACAGTTCGGGCTGTCCGCACGGCGGATGAGGTGTGCATAGCGGCGAGTGAATGCAACTGCCAGACGAATCCGGTGCAGCAAACTGTTGTTGCTTCGGTTCATTCTAGCCGGGAGGCGAAAAGTCATTTCCGGATCTATTTCCCGCAGGCGCCTGTATCGATGGTCTGGCTGAGACCAATAAGTGGTTATGCACTCTCGCATGAGCAATCTCAATAAAGAGTTCACGTCACCTCGCGTGTACGGTAGTTTCACGTCGGTGGGGGCGTTAGAGACAGCGGTTCTTGCTTCAGAATCAGCAAGCTCGTTGCCTACCAATCCACAGTGTCCAGGAATCCATTGCAGTGTAACTGAATGACCAATCTTCTGCGTAAGGTCGAATGCGTGAATGATTTCTAAAGCAAGTGCATAATATTGTCCCCTTCTTGAGCAAGAGTCAATAGCTTGTAATGCGGATTTTGCGTCTGAGAGTATCGTCCATTTACGTGGTGATTGTCCGCACACGAATTGGATAGCTTTCCGTATTGCAACAAGTTCTGCAGCTGTTGAAGACGACCTGTGATCTAATTTGTACTTCCGGGAGGTACCCAGATGAGGAATCACAAAGGCTGCAGTCGAAGCGCACGGAGTCACAGATCCGTCGGTGTATATGTGCAGAGTGTCGTCGTAACGTTGAGTCAAATATGCCAAGGTGAGTTGTTTGAGCGCAGCACACGGAACGCGACGCTTCTTCGTAATCCCGGGTATTTGAAGGGACACCAGTGGCCTGTTCAGCGTCCATGGTGGCACTGTGGGGATGATGACTGGTGTAAAGTCAGAAGGGATGACGTGCCTGTGTGTATCGAGGCATCGTGAGTAGGTGCAGCCTGGTCGATCTCTCTGGAGCGAAGACAAGGGATGGTTTGCGTGGCGAGTCAGCAGTCGAAGGTGGACTCGAAGGGGTTCACAAGACAAGTAAACCTCTATAGGGCATGTACGTGATTCCTCTATGGTGCCAGAGGTTGTTGTACACCTTGGTAGCCCTAGGCACGTTCGCTGCGCTCGCGCTTGAAGGCTCTCCAAAGTACGGATGCATGTTGCACGCATACTGGAGAGCACAGGTGCACTGTACCTTAGATAGCCAACGAACAATGCCTGGTACAACTGCAGGAGACTCTTCTCAGAGGGGCCCCATCTTAGTCCTGCTACAACTCGAAGAACGTCTACAAAACTAACAAGTTTGGTTCGTAGCGCAGTGACATGCTTCGTCCAAGATAGGCTGCGATCAATGACGACACCTAGGTATCGGTTGTGCGTGACAGCAGGAATCACTGCTCCGTCAGCGATGATCGGGTACCGCGTCATTGATTTCTTTGTAAATACCAATGCAGCACACTTCGTTGTTGAGAGTTGCAGGCCTTGACGGCGCAAGTACTTTGACGTTACTGATGTGGCGTGTTGAAGTCTTGCTCGCAGTTGCGGACGCGTCGCTCCAGATGCCCATATGCATATATCGTCAGCGTAGGCGCTGACTTTGACAACGTTAGGGAGCTCAGCTGCAAGACCAATGAGGGTGATGTTGAAAAGCATGGGGCTGAGGACCGCGCCTTGTAGAACTCCACGGCTGACATGGTGCCGGCCCGTGTCACCATCAGGCGTCGACATGAAAATGGTACGTCCCTTAAGATAGCTGACTATCCACGCGTGAAGGCGGCCTCCTACGCCGATGTCTTCAAGCGCATCAAGAATGGCCTCATGAAGGACGTTATCGTAGGCGCCTTTAATATCCAAAAAAATGGCGCCTACTAACCTCCGACGTTGTTTTTCTTTTTCTACCGACGAAACTAGGTCAACGACGCCGTCTATTGACGATCGACCCCTTCGGAAGCCATTCATGAAATCTGGCAAGATGACATTGTTCTCCAATAGCCATTCCAGTCTCGTCAGCACCATGCGTTCCATTACTTTGCCGACACAACTGGCTAGGGCAATTGGCCTATACGAAGAAAGTTCGTGTAAGCACTTGCCTGGTTTCAGTAAGGCCACTATGCGACTGCACTTCCAGTTGTCTGGGACTGTTGCCGTGTCCCACGTAGAATTGTAGTAAGACAAAAGAACTTTCCGCGCCTCCTGGCCAAGGTGACAGAGAGCCGAATAGGTGATCCCGTCAGGCCCTGGCGCAGACGAGCGTCGGGAGGCGGCAATCGCAGCGTCGAGTTCGTGCATAGTGAACGGTACGTCGAGGCGACCGTCAGAAGATGGTGGTGAGGCGCAGTATGAAAGCGATACCGGTGAGGAGGAAGTGCCTACCAGTAATTGACAATAATCTTCTGCAACATCTACTTCACTCCGGCCTTGCTCTAGTGCGACAGCTCGGAAAGGAGACAACTGTTGTGTAGGTGTCTGAAGACTCCGAACAACTTGCCATATTCGCGACAGAGGCTTCCTGGGGTCCAGAGATCCACAAAATGTCCTCCACCGTTGTCTGTCGAGTTTGTCGAAGTGTCGTAATATATGCCGTAGTGCTCGGCGAGATGCAGACAAGTCTGATGGTGATCTCGTCCTCCTATACTTTCTCTCTGCACGACGACGGATTGCACGAAGGTGTTCGTATTGTGCATCAATCTGCGATCTTGGTTGTGGTACACTGACATGCTTCGTATTTGCACTTAGGGCTGATGCGATGACACTCTCTATTTCAGAGAGAGATTGGATGTTGGTACACTGGGAGTCCACAGAGGTTTGCAATTCTTGCCATTCCACGCTTCGCACTGAAAAAGGAGCCGAACGGCGGAATTCTTTCAGTTGAATGTATGTCGGGAGATGGTCACTTCCGTGTGTTTCCATGTCTACACACCAGGAGGTGGTTGGCAGGAGAGCCCTAGACACGAAACAAACGTCCAGACAGCTGGTGTACGATGCGCCACGAAGAAAAGTTGGTGATCCATCGTTGATGGACAGCAGGCCCTGATTTAGTAGAAGATCAGCAATGTCCCTGCCGCGGGTGTTCATTGAAGCTAAGCCCCACATGGGATGGTGTGCGTTGAAATCCCCAACTAATACATGTGGACCTGGGCAAGCTTGGAGCACAGATAAAAGGTGAGTGCAGTCCACACGGCTTCTGGGGGGGATATATCCACCGATTATTGAGAGTGAACGCCGTTTGTGTTTCACCGTGAGGCATATATATTCATTTGAAGCATGGGAGGCCACGTCATGCCTCACGAACGTTAGGTCACGACGTATACATATCATCACTTTACTCGCACTTCGGTCGTCGCGAGACCACAGTGTCACGTATCCGGAAAGCCGAAAAGACGACACCATATTCGGCTCGCATACAATAACCACGGGAAATTGGTATTTAAACATCCGTTGTCGAAAGTCAGACAACCGGCTTCGCAAACCCCTTGCATTCCACTGCATTATTGCAGATGCTCGAACGCGCTCTTCGAATGAATTTGCCATATTGTTCCAAGGAAGCGCTACCAGGAGCGGTTCCAGCACGTTCAGGATCTGCACTGCTGCCTTTGCGCCCGGCGTCTGTAGCTCGCAGAGAATTGCACGAATGGACTTCAGCAGGTTCTTCAGTATGCTCTGAGTCTTTTCAAAGTATTGCCTATCGTTATGAGCCACCGTTGGAGATGCAGCCCACGATGTGGTCTTGCCTATTGCTCCAGACGGTAGCGAAGGCCATTCAGCATCTGAAGCATCGGCGTGCTTCGCTGGCTCGGCTTCCTTTTGTGCGTCACTCGGACGGGGTGCTCTACAGATGGGAGTAGAGGCGTTATGCTGCGCAGTCATGTGTTTGGCCTGAACTGTTGTTGATTTATCAAGCTGGTGGCCACTGTGGTTCCGTTGGCGCCTGCGTGCGGAGCGGCGTCTATGACGGCGGATGGATGAGACAGCTTCCCTGTGTGTCCAGTTGTCCCTCACCATCTTCCGCAGTACGCGCATTTCCTCTTTTATCTTGGGGCAGTCCTTCGAGGTCGCTTCATGTGCACCAGAGCAGTTTGGGCATTTCAAAGGAGCAGCAGCATCGCAGTTGTCGACTTTATGAGGTCCGCCGCACCGCTAGCAAGTAATCTCACTTTTGCAGACTGCGCTGACGTGTCCCAGCCTGCAGCACTTGTGACACTGCAAAGGCCGTGGCACGTAAGGGCGCACAGGATGTCGGACGTATCCAACCTTGACGTGGCTAGGCAGAGTCTCGGAATCAAACACTAGCTTGATGCAGCGAGACTGCCCGAAGCGGCGGATGTTCAGGACTCGCACGGTCGACGTTACAAGTCTCTGGAGGTCAGCGTCAGTGATGTCACTGTCCACGTCGTTTATGACACCAGTCGTTGTTCCTTTTCCGCGAGCGAGGAACGAGCGCACTGAGATAGCCCCCAATTGTGCGACGGCCTTGAGCCTCTCGAGAATAGTCTTGTTTGTCACGTCGACTGACAATATGTTCTTCCTGCCATTTATACAAATTTCAGTCACTTGCGCAGGTGCGACTCGCTCAAAATATTCAGTTAATGACTGCCTGTTAAGCGAGTTCAAGTTGTCTGTTGTAGAGGTAGGCACATACGAGATTGTAAAACACTGCTTGCCGGTATCCAGCGCCGGTTGCGAGTCTCTTGAAGATGACGTCCTTCGAAGCTTTCGCTTCAACCGGCGGGAGGTGAACGTCGCGAAGTCAGCTTCCGACTCCATGTCTTCCACGGACGAGCTGTCGGTGGAGTCACAAGGAACGGATACGACGGCACGGTCACTCATCTTCGGTCCATCGGTAGGCAGACGGCTGGGGCCCGCGGTATCGTTGGGGTGATGGTCCCCCATCCCGAAGGATGACGTCCTCCGTTTCGCACGATCAGTGAGCGTCAGGAATTGTCACAATTAAGAAAAAACTGAGAGCAGTCCAAGGCACAAAGTATGCCCGAACGCACTTCTTCTTCCTATATGTGCGCGCTTTTCTATGTAGAGCGCCTAGGCTGCGCATCGGGACGATGCCTCTTTTGGAGGGAGGCAAATGCCACGTGCGTGCTATGAGAAAGACAAAGACGAGAGCGCAAAGGCTCATACGCGTTATACAGGAGCCAGAAAGGAGAAAGAAGAAGAGCTCACTGGCGCGCGGTATTAAAAAGTCCGACCTGCTGTTCTTCTCTCGATCTTGGCGTTACGACCTCTCTCTTGACGTCGCGACAATATATAGAGTTGTGCGAGAGCTACATGATACTGCCGCAACAGCGTTGGAATGTGCAGGAAACGAATAGGTCCGTTAAACAAGGCGTGGGGTGAAGTATATTCGTTTGACGAAATGTCTGCCTTAAAAAAGGACAATGACAGATTCCGTGCCGGGTGATGTCCCCTTACCTCGAACCATATGCATCCAATGAGTACGCTTCGAGACGCTTAGTCGCGCTTTTTTACCAAACTCGAACAAAGCCCGAAAATATATCGAAAACTCTTCCTCCACCTCCTGCCAGTCCTGACCGCGTAGTCCAATGGCCACCGTCTACTGGTACAACATTGCTGGGACGGCATAAGCCATTATAATATGGAAAAAAACATACGCTGCTGAAAACTGCAAGGCGAAGCCCTCAAAGAGGAGTTTTATAGATGACATTGAAGAGTGGCACGAAGTTCTGGAACGAGAGAAGTGAAGGGATGAGCTGGACAGCTTTGGTCATTCTGCAGAGGTCCACAAAGACATCCTAGATTCGCTACAGTGGTGAAAGTTAAAAAATTACACTATTTCCCGCTAAAGCGGACCATGAGGCGATGCGAAGCCGGAGCACTTGCACGATCGCGTTCCGTTGGCGTTCTTTGGGCATGCTACCGACCTCGCGTCGTGGAACGCGAAGAGGAACGCTGCGCGCGTCTTGTCTTCCCTCTAGCCTGGCCGTTAATTCTCACAGGGCGAGCGGTGAACGCAATCGGCAGGCGTGCGAGAGGGGGGCAGCGTAGGAGAGGAGAGAGAGGGGGAGGGGACACGCATGCGCTGATGCCACGGTGTAAGAATATTCAGGTGTTGACACTACGCGCGCCTAAGCGGCCAGAAAATGTTCGGTCGTCGGTCCGTTGAGCGGTGCGCCATCTAATGGCTTGAGGCGGAGAGCGCCCGCGAGTAGCCGAATCACGGTTGTGCTGCGTCATCGCCACCGCTCTCGCTGTTCCCTCTCCTGTTGCTCTCTCGATTTCGCCCCTCGACGCCGCTTGGCGGATGCACATTATCCAGCAAAATGGCACAAAAATGCACGTTATCAGCAGCATGCGCGTTGCTATGGAGACGACTGCCCCGCTTTTCGTAGCGCCCTCTGGAAGTCATCTGATAAGAACCCGAACATTATCTGAACGCGCGCGGATTGCGGTTTCCCATGTGTTGGGGGAAGAGTGTCATCACCTGAGTATATTCTTACACCGTGGCTGGTGCTCATCGCGGCGTTGCGCAGGAGCGAATTTCGGCATGTCTAGCCCGCGTTTCAGAGGAAGAGTGGAGAGGGGAAAAGGGAGAGGGAATGTGGAGAGGGGAAATGGGAGAGAGGAAGTTGAGAGTGGGAGGGTGGAAGGGGAGAAAGGGGGAGGTAACGTGGAGAGGGGTAAAGGTGAGAGTGGAAGTAGATAGGGGAAGTGGAGAGAGGGAGGAAGGAGGGTGAGTGGAGAGGGTATGCGCATGCGCAGTAAGGGTGGTCACGCCGCACACCACCACCACCACCACCGGATTGAACTCCGCCATAAGATACTTCGCATCTAAAACAACGACTGCCGACGCCTTCCCAATTGGCAAGGCAGATGTGGTGCGCCCGTGCGGCCAGCGCGAGCAGTGCAAGAAGCATATGTGATGCAACAGCGCATGGCGTGCTTAAAGCAGGAATCTCTTGATACTTGTGATACAGCGGTCACAAGTATCGGGAATCTTGTGATACAGCGGTCACAAATTTGTTTTTTTTCGTCTGTTTCTCTTGCTTTGACAAGGTGCTACAAGGGCAAAGACAAGTGCTACATATCGAGAAGGGTGCACAATGGGCTTTCTGGTTAGAGCACATTATAAATTCCAATAGGCTATACAGTGCTTTTGCCATAATAGAGTGCACATTGCAGACACAGACACTAAACATATATTGAACAAAAGGAAGAACCGATTGCCTAGGAGACAGGGGAAAGGCAAAAAAGCCTGACGAGGCGCCTGCCCCCTGTATTCGCAATATCTCATGAAACTGACACAGTGCTCAGCGCTACACACGTATAAAAAATAAACATAAATGCACGTTATATGTAAGTCACATGCTTCAATGTTGATTGTCTTGTTCTGGGGAAGACGTGAACTCCTGGCTGCCTGTCTTCTTTCGCTCGCGGCAATTTGTACATTTTAGGCGGGTTTTTGCTGTCGGCTTGCCGGCCGCCTCCGGTGTGCACGAAGGGTGCATGCGATAAGATCGCGCCGCATGAGAGGCCCGCCATCGATGGCTCCTCAACAAGCAGAGAGGAAACGTCGCGCACGTATTTCGTCGAAGCAAGGAGCATGAAGGGACGCCTTTTTGTCGTCCTTCGAGCAGCAACTGAATTTTCATCATCAGGGTTCGGTTGCGAGAACTGGCACCTGCGCTCAGTCTACAGGTTAGCGAGCGTGAGAAATTTCGAAGACTACATTTTTGAGGAAGATGACTTGGAGTTAGAAGACTAGCTCTAAGTCATCGTGCAGTTGTTAAGCCAAGTCGGTTGCTGATACACAGGAAAGTGTCGCCCTCATCAAGGTCAGCGTTGGCTCTTCCCACTCGTGCACGTGAGAGACAGTCAGCGTCGGTATGTTTGCTTTCTGACTTGTGAATGATGGTAACCTGAAATTCTCGCAGCCGAAGGCTCCACTGTGCCAGACGACCTGAAGGATCTTTGAGATTGGCGAGCCAGCATAGAGAATAGTGGTCGCTAACTACTCTGAATGGGCGGCCGTTAAACTACGGTATAGCCCAAACAACGGCTAAACATTCTCTTTCTGTTGCACAGTAGTTTTTCTCTGCCCATGATAACGTTCGACTTCCATAAGCAATGACATGCTCTAGGCCATTTTGACATTGAACCGATACAGCTGCAAGTCCGACGTTGATGGCGTTGGTGGCAGCTCTGTGGCAGCGTTCTCGTCACAGTGACGGAGTAGAGGGGGAGCCTGGAGATGGATTCGTGGGGTATCCAAAGCATGGCGCTGATCCTGTCCCTAAACAAATGGCACGCCTTCTTTCGTAAGTTGATTGAGGGGTTCAGCGATTTTGGAACAACCTTTGACAAAGCGTCTGTAGTATGCACACAGCCTCAGAAATTGGCATAGATCGCGCTTGTTCGTTGCAACGGGAAATACGAACCTGAGTTCCTTTTAAGCAAAATGACATTTCTCAGGTTTGAGAGAAAGTCGAGCTGTTCGAATTGCCTGAAGAGCTGTCTGTAGAAGCTGGGTGAGCTGTCCAAACGTGTCCGAGAAGACCACCACGTCGTCTAGGTAGACAAGACATGATTGCCATTTCAGCCCAGAAAGAACCGTGTCCATCATTCTTCTAAAAGTAGCTGGCGCCGCGCATAAGCAGAAAGGAAGGACTTTGAACACGTAGAAGCCGTCAGGAGTAATATAAGTGGTCTTTTCGCGGTCACGCTCGTCAACTGCGATTGGCCAGTAGCCATTGCATAGGTCCATGGAAGAAAAGTATCGAGCGTTCCATATGCGGTCCATGGAATCATCTATTCGGGGTAAAGGATAAAAGTCTTTCTTCGTGGTCTTGTTCAACTTTCGATAATAGACGCGAAAGCGCAGGATAACATCTTCTTTACTATTGCAACAGGGGAAGTCCAGGGACTGGTCGATAGCTAGATGACGTCGACCTTGAGCATCTGCTGGACTGGCTGACGGATAGCGTCTTGATCTTTTTGCGACACCCTGTAGGCATGTTATCGAATGGGTCTCTCGGTAGGCTAGGTGATGAAACAATGTTTGGCAAGCGGCGTCTGGTTGACCTTCGAGGCTGTAGATAAGCAATCTCGAAATGAGTCGAGTATATCCAAAAGGCGTTCCTGTTGCGCTGAAGGTAGATGCTGGTTTACGTCGAGAGTGCTGGCGGATGCCATGGTGGAATGGTCGCACGACGAAAGGGCAGCTGATGTTGAGGGACCCGAGACTTCGGTAATATCTTCAAGGTATGCGATCGCTGTGCGTCTTGCAAGATGACGATACTCCTCGCTAAAGTTCGTGACTAGTAGGCGAGCCTTTCTCTTTCTGGACTGTATAGCACCTCGGGCAACGCAGATTTGTTATGCAAGGCGACAAATTTCGCTCCGCGACAACAGTGTCGGGGACGTCCCGCTCACATTCAACGCTTACAAAGTGGCTGCTACGAGGGGGTAAAGTCAAAGATTCGGCGGACACGCTTATGGCTGTCTTCGATAAGTGGGTGTTGTCAGCTTCAGGATGAAAGGGGTCCTCGAACGACACCAGCAAAGCATGTAGATCAATGATTGCGCCGTTTTCGCGAAGTCCAAGCATTAGCGGACGGGAGCACACACGTAATATCAGGACGGACACTGTGAATGTCGATGCACGTATCCGAATACGTGCTGTGCACATTCCAGTCGGCATCATTATGGCCACCTGCACTGCGCAACGGAGGCCCTTGCCATGGTGTAGTAACTTGCCTCAGTTTAGATGCCAGGGCGCCGCTCATAACTGAATATTCGGTGCCGGTGTTGACGAGGGCAGTGACAGCATGATTATCAAGGAATACTGTGATGTCGGCACAGTCTTATTACTTTCGTGAAATAACGAAAAATCATAACGGTCATCATCTGGTCGTTGCGTCTAGGGAGGCTCTTTGACAGTTAGTTTGGAATCTGATTCACTCCCAAAAGCCGCGGTTGCCAGTTTCCCCTGTGGGGACTAGGTGACCGGCTTCTGAAAAGAGCGTAAGACGACGAGGGCAAGCTAGTTGACGTGGAGTGGCCAGGCGACGGTGGTCGAGATTGGTGGCTTTCAATAAGGGGAGGAATTAGCTGGTCCGTAAGGGACGCTTCGATTGCACGGCGAGCGCCCCCGCTCTTTTCTGAACTGGGGCACCGAGCATCAGGGTGGAAACAGCGGATACATAGTTGGCGGTACTGACAAGTACAACGCACGTGACCCGCTTCGCCAGAGTGGTAACATAGAGGGCGGTTACCCGACGTGCGCCACTCGCTTGCCTTGGTAGCGTTCTGTCTTGAGCCGGACGGCAGATATGAGGATGCGCTTGGGAACCTGGACACGGCTGGCGGAGTCGAAGATGTGTCCTGGAAGAGATGACTAGCCTGATCCATTGTCCGCATAGTGGGACCAGTAGTGTGTGGTCCAGCAGATGGCAGCGCCGCCGCGTAAGTCAGAACAGGGACCTCAGGTCTCGGTGGTGCGAGTGTGACGACCGCCTGTCTGATTCGTTTCTGAAGTCTGCTAGTGCAGGCGCGGGTGGTTGGGGTCCCACTGCTTAGAGTTGGCGTAGCACGTCCCGCACGACACTTGTAATGATGTCTGCGAGGTCCTGCCTCTCGCTGTCAGACCCGATAGAGATTGCAGTGACCGTTATATCGTGGCGTTCGTACTGTGACACTGTGACGACCACTGCTGGAGAATACGCTCCATCGTGGTTGCCTTACTGATGAACTTGGCCTTGGTCGTTGGTGGGTTGGGTACTAGTCCGGCGAAGAGCTGTTCTGTAATTCCACGCATCAAATGCCGTGCCTTCGTTTCTTCGGGCATCGCAGTGTCTGCGCGCCTGAAGAGTCGAAGCATGCCTTTGGCAAACATCGAAACTCTGTAGTTTGGTGGCTGGTTCCTAGACGTGATGGCTTCCGCTCTCTTCTTTCTTTCGGCGTTGTGGTACGCGTCGCGGTGCTGTCGGCTAAACTCGTGCCATGTCGCAAAGGAACTCTCGTGGTTCTCGTACCATGTTTTCGCAGAGTCTTCCAATGCAAAGTAAACGTTCTGCAGCTTGCGAACTTCATCCCATTTGTTGATGCTGGCAACTCGATCGAAGTGGTCGAGCCGGTCATCAACATCGTCAAAAATGTCTCCATGAAAAAATTGTGGTGTCTGCGGTGCATGAAAAACTTGCGGGAGAGGAGAAGAATAGGCGTCGTTAATTTGACTCGCCTCGCTTATAGTCGACCTTGTCATCTTGTCAACTATTCACCTGGGCCGAATTCGGGGGGGGGGGGGTAGTCCTAGCACGCGGCGGCTGCTTCTTGCTGTGGGCGCTGTAGCTGTCACCAAGTTGCTAGGCGTGACGGCTGAAAAGTGAGAGCCAAGGTGCGTGCACCCAACGCCTCCACCAGTGTCGCGGGCGAAATAAGACAGACAGCCAGGAGTTGACGTCTTCCCCAGAACCACACCAGCTAAAAAAACGTTCTCTCTTCCTCCACTCCTAAGCCTGTACGTACTACAACGGATGGCTCATACATGATTGCGTGTGGATATATAATAGCTATCACAATAAAAATCTAAGTCATTGCCAGCCCATGCTAAAGCTTTACCAACTACAGATCATTGATTCGCCTGTGTTTTCCTTGTGTTTTTCCATGCATTTTTCTGTTTTTTTCTATGACCCTTTGTTCTTTTCTTGTGCTTGTCTGCTCTTTTCTGTTCTTTTTGTGTGATTATGTGATATCTTATATTCTTGTCTATTCTTTTCTCGTGTTTATTTGATTTGTTTCGCGATAATGTATTTTTTGTTTTGTGGCTCCTTTCTACGGTTTTTGTGCTGTTTGCTCTTCCGAGAGCGGTGCGTGTAGCTCCCTGCGCTGGCGCTTCGCTGTCGCTTATCTGGCACGGCCAGATGAATTTGTCCTTCGGCGACGGTAGCGCTCAGAGCAAGTGCATGTTGGCATTGCAAACGTGCCGCCTTCTCGGCAATATGGCTATCAAACGTGGAATCTGTGTCGCCAATGCGAGACGTGACAGGACGACAGGGTGGCCCCTTATATAGCGCCGCAGTGAAAAGACGGTGCGTTCCGCCAACAATCAGATTATCGACGACCAACGTCCATGTTAGACGTTATTGAAGCACTGCGAGTCTTACTTGTTACTACGGTCTTTCTCTTTCGGGCAGCAATTTGTTCAATCGATTAGGTTTTATCTTTACCGGCTTAAAATTTGCGTCCTTCACCGTCACAAGCACGTGACATCCTGTAGAGGCTCTCGTTCGTTCCGACATTCCGACGTCCTCTTCAAGCCGCGATAGGAGCCCACGCTTTAAAAAAAACGCCAGTAAAACGTTAGTGGCCGCAAGTATTCAACAGTCGATATTTTATTAACGTCGCGTCATCTTTTTCCTAACCAGCAGCTAGTGAAGGTTGCAATTTTTGCCGTTACAAACTAGGGAGAATTTCTTAGTGTGTTTAACCATTTACCATATAAATATTAAGTCACCTACGTTGCCAGATTCTTCGCAGATGCCGTAATATAATATGCTGCAATCGTGATAGTTGCACGCAAAATTTACGCAAATTTTCTTTTCGTGATTATGCTGGAATAACTTTTTGTGCAACGTCATGGTATACATATATCCAAACAGAAGGGCACAATAAAATGTGCGGACAACATAAATTATTCTTCTGAAATCTATGGCTGCTAACCGACACACGTTGTGTTGTGCCTAAGTAGGAGCATAAATAGACTTCAAGCAGCTGTTAGAGCAGACATCTGGTGCGTAGAAATCGTGATATTCTGCGTTCCCGTTTGTGTGTGTGTCCTTGTGTGGTTCGTTCATATATTTATGTGCGTCGTCGCGAAGTGTACTAACCATTGTAATTGTTTGACATAATTAGCGTTCCTAATTAGCATACGATGGCAATGCCGTTAGTTTATTGTCGTCTTATATACACTTTTGTAATAGCATCAACATCATATGGCATTGGAAATGCACATATAAGCGAAATAGGCGAAAAATTCCAGTTGGATCATTGTAGTCCACTAGAGTAATATACTATTAAGTGCTGGAGTTTAACGTCCCAATACCATGATTTGATAGTGAGAGACGCCGTAGTTGAGGGCTCCGGAAATTTTGATCATACAGTATTCTTTAACGTGCACCTAAATCTAGGTACACGGCCCTGAAGCATTTTTGCCTCCATTGAAAATGCAGCCGCCGCGGCCGGAATTCGATCCCGCTATCTGCGGGTCAGTCCACTAGAGCCACCACTGTTACCAAGTTGCTAGTGCAGTTACTAACAATTTAGTAACGGATTAAACATTCCAGTTGGTACTACTCACTTACTAATCAGGTAGCGAATTTCACTAACCTTAGTTTTACTACCTTCACACACTGTTAGGTTAATGCTTTTTTGACAAATAAATGGTATTTACTTAGTGAATATACCGACCATTTTTCTAAGAGGGCAAGCTGAGATGAAGAGGCCAAAGCCAATAAGGATCATCGAGGCAGCTGTAGGCAGGAATTCCTATCACTAGGATACTGATCATAGGCGTGCGCACAGGGGGGCAGGCGGGGCGGCCGCCCCCCCCCCCTAATCACCTAAGAGGGCGGCCGCAAAATCTGCCCCGTACATTGACCCTTCTAGGCACCCGCGAAGGGGGTGGGCGCAAAATCTGCCCTATACATTGACTTAGTAGGGTGGGGAGGCGCTGCGATGAACCTTTGCCCCCCCCCCCCCTTATGAGGACCCTGCGCACGCCTATGATACTGTACCCTGCCCGGTAAATCAATGGCCAGGGCGATCAAGACAACAGGTTCAATGATGGCCACTGTGTCGTGTGCGTCGTGATGAAGCAGCCCGTGGAACCACGAAATGGCCGGGATCATCTTTTGAAGACACGGAATGTCCGCTTCAGCAATTGGGTCTTGACGGCAAGTTGCGTCATGTGTATGTCAACTTGGAAGACACAGCAATGACCTGCGTCGAGAATCATGACTACTCACTTAAAACATGGGATCACTTATTCAGCGCATTCATGGACACGCTAAAATTGTCGTACGCGAGGAAAGGGCCGCTGCTTTGCTGGACACACGTCATCTGATACGCAGTCATCACGGAAGAGATCACGCCAATTTTCCGCAAGGTCCACCCTGACATTACTGAGGAGAACTCGATTGGGCGCATTAATTATCTGTTTGCGAACCTTTGAAAGACTGCGAGCGCCATAATCGATAAATCTATGGTGGTCGACATTGATTACAAAAAAGATGGTTAATACCTCCGTCATAGGAATCGGAATAACACGGAATGAAAGCGTGCCCTTACAAAAGTAACTGAATGTTTACTGCACATTGATGTAAGAGAGTTTGCACAAGGTATATTGATGTCCGGCACCTATAGCACCGTTTAACCTGGATGCACTAACTGTGATCATTGGTGATACATCTCCATCCTGATGACCAATGTCGATGTTAAGTGATTACAAAAAAAACTTGTGGTAGCTGTAGTAGTTAACGATGAAAGCGTAATCAGAGAACGAGGTGTGATAGCCAGAAGAGCGTCGCATATTGGACGCAGAACTTGGTTGCCAACCCGCGGCATGTTGAAATGTGATTGAACAGCAGGGCCGAACTAGAGGGAAACGCAAAGCGCGTCGCGCCGCCCTGCGGCGGCGAATTTTCTCAGGGCAAGCGCGCGACTGGGGAACGCGGTGTTACAGCCAGGTGAGGCAGGCGCGCGTCGCAAAGCTATTTTAAAGACGATAGTCTTTCTTGGGGAACGCAGAAATTTTGGTCTGTCTTTCTGTCTGTCTTTCTGTTTGTCAGCACGTCACTCGATTCAGCCACCCGGCCAAAGTTGAACCACTTGCTTACCGCCCACCCATCTTGAACTGGTACGGCTGTTCCTACTTGTGAACGTTGTCGATCAAAAAGTAAATATTACGCATATTTGAGGCGCAACATCATTAGGTAAGTATTAGGAGGTGTGTTCCTTTAATAGAAAATACATAGATACGCAATTTTAAAGACCCTTTTTTCTTAAGCTGCACTGAAAATACGACTGCGCTGAAACTTGTCTTCCTCCATGCCCTCTGCACAAGCTCATGTTGTGTTTCGGTTTCGGTTCAGTATTGCATTCTACGAATGACAGGGGGCGCCGCTCTGGCATTCCTGTTTTACCCAGGCGACGTGTAAGAGAGCTTTGAAGAGTACTCGTTGAGTGCGGACGTTTATTCTCCTTCGGCGCATCGCGCCAAACCGCGTGTGCGGGCTGGCCGGCGTCCCCGCCGGTCTTCACCTGCCGCTGCGCCGGGACTACCAGCCCGCACCACAGCACTTATGTTTCCCGACGTATTGCCAGATGGCGTCCATATCTCACGCAGCGCCTCTTCTATCGTCTTTAGACATTTGCAGCGAAGCACTCAGATACGCGGCCAATTTTTTGTTTTGGATTAGCGCGATGCTATGAGCGAGGCCGACGATTTTACGACGCTAGGGCTAGGGTCGCCACCTCGCGGTGTGTCAAGGCATTGACAAAATCGAACTTCTATTGAAAACGCGCCGAATTGGACGGGCGTGTAACCCGTTGCAGCTGTTAATTGCGGAGGCCACAGTAATGACGAATTACTTTACCTCACCGCTCCCAGAGGGCCACACCACGCCGCCGACCGGGAGGGTGGTAGATATTAAAGGCGCGTTTGCATAGCCTCTAGAGTACGTGACCGTAGCGCAGAGAATAAAGTGCCCGGCATCTGTTGTTGCGGACCGAGCGGTGGTGGGTTCGACGCCCGTTGACGGAAGTTTTTTTCTTCGCCAGCTGATCGTATAAATTTTTTAGACGTCATTTGCGTGACGGAAATATGTCACTGAAGTCTCTGTTGACCCCGGTATAAAACACTTTCGTGTTAAAATAGTTACAGATAATCCCTCACCATGTTCAGATGAAATGAGAACACGAAAGTGTTTCTTTTGGCACGAGTTGATAGCGATCGGGGCAGCATAATGCAATTGCTGAGCTGTGTTATAAAGAATGAGGCAGTTCAAAAGACCGAATGGTGTTTATTTGAATGCTTTGGTAAATTAAAGAAAAGCAAAGTGGTAAGTAGTACGACCTCTAGAGTGTTGTGCGTGGTGTCTTTTGACAGTATTTGGTGTTCTCATTTTGTTGTCGTTTTGATGGCGGCGTACTTACTACCGAATACATAAGCACTGTCATAGCCTTGTGATACGAGTAGTAGGTAAAGACATGCGTCACAGCTTTCGTCATAACCAAGACACTGGTGACTGCGATGTCGATGCCGTATTATCGACGCCGCGAATACCTAAATCATCATCATCATCATCATCATCATCAGCCTATCTACGCCCACTGCAGGGCAAAGGCCTCTTCCATGTTCCGCCAATCAAATGGGCGTCTTCAATTTGAGATTGACCTCGGCAGACACGGTGGTGCGGAAAAATGGGCTGTCCGGCGCGTTCTGATTGATGTCGCCTACCACCGAGGCCTTACGATCACAAAGCGCAAGTGCAATGTCCTTTATACAACAAGAACCCCACTTCCTCGTTGTAAGACTTGCCGAGCTTTCTCTTCACAGAAGTTGAAATTCAACTGTTCTGAAAGACAATGAAGCGCTACGTTCGAGTCCCGACTGCGCCGCTGCAAGTTGCGGCTGCCATCGAAGTCGGGCAGTACGTCATTTCTGGACTGTCGGAGATGAGAACAAATGCAGACGTCACTGCCTTGGCAAGGCATATTCAAGGGCTCGCATATTTACAAATACCACAGGGGATTATGGCGGCACTCAAGGCGTCCTCGTTGCAAAGGTGCATTGTTCACACCGGCATCGGTCAGTTCCGATAGCAGAAGTGCCTTCCGGGCACCGTTTTGGACGCCCTGCGCACACGCGTTTTCTTCAACCTTGCCCCGTAATGCTTTCGCGTTAAGTTCACTTCCTTATGCATGGAGTGAAGCGAGAACACTACGCAGGATTAGCGCGCAAATGGCCGAAGGCAGTCACTGACTTCCTCAATAAATATACTTGAATGGAGAATACATTGAGATGCAGACGAAGCATTATAGCCGCTTGGCACTGGGTACAACCCCAAGCGTATTTGCTAGGCACCAACGATCTACGGGATACCATCAGAGCCATCGTGCGGGAGCAGCTGCGCATGTTGTTATCTTCACTACGACCGGGAGTGGACTCAAATGCGGATTTCGTACTCCAAGATATTCAGCAGTCAATTGGGGTTCCTGGGCCTACGCAGCCTCAGCCTGTAGCCATGCCCTAGGCTGCTGACCGAGGTAGACGCCAGCTCGCCCGCAAGTAGGTAAACGCTACGCGCTGAGTGAGACCGACACCTCGTGCTATTCTGAAAGAACACAGCCCGCTCAGTGACCACCGCGGGGAAGTCGGTCGAACATACCAACGCTGCGAATATCGCGAGATGGGCCTACGCAGTTCCGCAGTCAACGCACAAAGTGCACGGGACATCGCTGATATGCTGATAGATAGATAGATAGATAGATAGATAGATAGATAGATAGATAGATAGATAGATAGATAGATAGATAGATAGATAGATAGATAGATAGATAGATAGATAGATAGATAGATAGATAGATAGATAGATAGATATCGCCACAGTGTGTTTGGTTCGCTAAGAGTTGCTTCACATTTACACATTGCTGTTATTAGATACCTAGTACTCTATTTCTGGTATTTTCTCATGATGAAATCGCAGGGAGCAAAGAGGGAATGTGCAATATTTGCGTTCGAGCTGACCTTATTTATGACAGAGCCAGTTGAAAGAACGAAGACCAATGTTTGTTTTAAAAAATAACTGCATATTAGGTATTTGTATATTTTATTCGGGAGTCAGCAAAGTGTGTGAATAAAGTCCGCTTGCACAGCATATATTAGTGTGCTTTCATTCACTTTGATCAGTCCTTTTGTTTTGTTTTGAAGTTCACCGGCGCCCACAGAAACGTAAGTACGTGACCATCCTCCTTGAACGCGATTTTCACTACGATAGGCGAAGTATCCCGTGAAGACCACGTTAAATGTATAATTGCAGAACTGTAGAAGAAGAGATGCATAGGAAAGAATTATCGTCTTCTTTAAATGGTTACGTTCTTTTCTTTGCACAATTAATAAATTTATTCGCGTTTTTCTCAACACTTTTTTAACGAGTAGTGAAGGCCCACAATTAAAAACATAAAATGAGCTTCGATACTCTAATTGTCTGTGTATGGTTCATTTTTTAAATATTTTAGTTTAAGCAAATGAAACAAAGTATTCTTCCGTATAGCATGACATTTTTTAAAGACCTTAGCTCTTTCGCAACCGAAAGAAAACAAGAAAAACGTGCTAAAATCACCGAAAAACGTTTTTCGCTCAAATTTTAGAGCACATTTTTTAAAATAAAACTGCTCCATTCTACCAATTCAATAGCGCTCTTTTATTTCACTAACCACTTGGAAAAAAATTACTCGATGGCGGCTTCCCGACATGGCAATACGATGAAAGACCGCAATAAAATGAGAGACGAGAGAAAAATGCGTCATAAATCGGCAAGTGTGTCCATATAGCGTCAAGAAACACAAGTATGGTGAGTACAGTCATCACAGGTTCCATGTGGGACCAATTCTTGTTGTAATCATCATCGGTCAGTCTGTTAGAAACTCTCACGACGACTATATTCCTGATGTTCACGAAAGTGTTAATTCTCATGCGCAAGATTTATGACGAATTTTATTACCGGACTGTAAGAATCTATATATACACGAAAAATTTGGAATTCTTAGGTTTAGTAGGAGCAATATCACGACGCTGACACCATCCCAACGGTGAAGGAATTTCTACAATGATGACTGCAATCTAGGTTTCACAAAGCTATAAATGATTTGGGTGCAATAGCGATGTCATAATTTTGTCGTTATGCGGGCCGTTATCCCGCAGTACAATCATGGTTAGCATAGTTACTATGTTGCCAGGTTTATATAGAAAACTAATGCGCCACTGAACGAAATTTGGATGATGGCGCCTGGGAGCAGAATATTGTAAAGAATAAAGACAACTAATCTAAGGTACACAAGTACACATCTTTTCCTTTGAGCACTACGTGCGGTGCTATGTCCGGTCTGCAGGAAGAAACGCCGCAGCGGCTGTCTTGACATTTATTCCGTACAAAAAATAAAGGGTACATATGACGGTTTCCTTGTGCACAGATGGAAATAATGAGACAAGCGACGAAGGGCACACGCAGAAGCAGGGCGACGCGCTGGTGAAGGTGAGATGCCACTTTCCACGGACAAGATACAGCTGCAACGACCCTTCATTCAAATTTCATCACTTCCTTGTCATGCGAAGTTCTGGCCAGGCATGACAGAATGGCCGCGTTCGCGCCTGCGCGCCAGGCGCAGTCTGTTTGCTTTTCGACATTAAGATTTGATGCAATAGCTGAAATTACATTCAACTTTCCTGATTTCTAAAAAGTGCGTAGTCTGTAAGTTAAGACGGCCGGCAACACCTGCAATTTTCTGCTCTAAAGTCGATAATAAAAATGTTAATGTACGAGTCCTCTTTATTTGGGCACTGCAATGTCATTTATGGGCGGTAAAAAATGTCCGTGTAACGTACACTATGAGATAAAAAAGAGTTAAAAGAGAGTCCCGACGCCTTAACACTAGGGGAGTGCGAATATTCGAGTTTCGAATTTGACTCGAATATTTCCTAATCGAATAATTTTATTCGACTTTGGAATAGATATTATTCGAAGTTTCGAGTGATTCGCCATCACGAATATCTACAATGCGACGAACGCCAATGATGCAGCTTGAGGTGGCTAAAAGAAACGCTAACGTCGTTACAGTAGGCTTTTCGTTAAATGTTCACCAATATCCTGGTTCAGAACCGAGTGCATGTTTTTTACAGGATAAAAAACGATTTTGGCCCATGAAAGTGTGAAAATCTCCCATTTGAAAATTAGTTCACGCTGTGCAGAGAGAGAGAGAGAGAGAGAGAATTTATTTACAGAAAGGCAGAGAGGTCGGCCTGAGCTATAGTTTGCTCTGGCCTGCTACTCTACACTGGGGAGGGGGGACAGGGGAACGAAAGAGTGATGAATGACGATGGTAAGGTAGGGAGATGAGAATATAGTTCGTGACGCTGGGGCAAATCTAAAGACGTGCATCCAGTCCAGTGGCTTGTAAGAAGGCTACGACTGCTTTTACGACCACACTTGTGCTGCTGACGTCAGGCCAAGGACCTAACACAACCTCATCGGTTAAAGGCCTACTATGATACTGCCCAATCGATGAGATCAGTTTTTGTCGTTCTCGTGCGTACGCTGGACAGGAGCAAAATATATGTTGAAGTGTCTCTGGTATCCGACAATGACCACAATCGGGACCTGTGTCACTGCAGCCGATCAAGTGGGCATAGCGTCTTGTGAATGCCACACCAAGACGAATGCGGTGGATGATGCATGTCATATTTCGCTTCAGCTTGTGAGGCATACGAAACTTCATTTCTGGGTCCCATTTATGAAGCCGCTTGTGCCGGCGTTCTGGTTTGTTCCAGTGCTCCGAAGTGTAGGTGCGCATTACTTGCCGAAGTAAGGCGTTAGTGTCTGCTCGCGAAAACGCAATGCACACTTCCGGGGCATTATGTAAAGCTGCTTTAGCTTCGGCGTCAGCCTTTTCATTCCCCATCACGCCACAGTGAGCAGGTATCCACTGGAATGCTACATGATGTCCATTTTTCATAGCATTGCCAAGAAGCTCAGCAATTTCTCTCGATAAGGTATAATACGGGCCTTGTATCATGATGCAATCGATGGTTTGGAGAGCAGATTTGGCATCACAGAATATCGTCCATCTTCGAGCGGGCTCTGCGGAAATGAATCGTATTGCTTCCCGAATAGCAACAAGTTCCGCAGCAGTCGAAGTGGTCTTGTGATCCAACTTGAAACTTCTAGCGACGGTCATTTGCGGAATGACAAAGGCTGCGGCGGAAGCACGTGAGGTGGTAGATCCATCAGTGTATACGTGTGCCGCACCGCCATACGTTGTATAAATGTGCAGGAGGGTAAGTTGCTTTAGGCCGATAGATGGTACCAGGGACTTCTTCGTAATCCCAGGTATCTGAAGCCTAACAAGCGGTCTAGGCAGAACCCGCGGAGGTGTCACAGGAATAGATGTTGGAGAGAATCTTGATGGCATAATGTTCTCGTGCCGCGATAGAGCTCTAGAATAACAGCAGTCTGGGTGGGTAACAGGGAGTGCTGATAGGGGATGTTGCCTGTGTCGGGTCAGCAAGCGAAGATGGAATCGAAGGGGCTCGCAGAGCTTATATACATCCATGGGACAAGCCCGAGCTTCGGCGATAGTACCATTGGTTGATGTTCACCGTGGCAGGCCCAAGCATGTGCGCAAACCTTGAGCTTGGATGCTTTCTAGCGTGCGCACACAACTAGGTTTCATGTTGGAGAGCACGGGCATGCTGTATCGTAAGTATCCTACGAATAAGGATTGGTACAGTTGTAGGAGAGCAGCCTCCGGCGGACCCCATCTTGCTCCTGCCAAGAACCGAACCACGTGGACAAAACTTTTCAGCTTTGTCTTCATAGCAGCGACGTGTTTAGACCACGATAGATTCCGGTCGATGATGACACCAAGGAATTTGTGTTGTGCTACCGTAGGAATCTCGGTCTCATTCACGATTATTGGGTACCTCGTCATTTGTTTGCGCGTAAATGCTAGCAGTGCGCATTTTTCAGTTGAGAGTGCGAGACCTTGACGTCGTAGGTACCTTGCTGTGATGGTAACTGCACGTTGCAGTCGGGCACGCAATTGAGGACGTGTAGCTCCAGACGCCCATATGCAGATGTCGTCAGCATATGTGCTAACCTTCACCGTGTCAGGAAGTTCAGCACCAAGTCCAATCGACGTGATCCTGAAGAGGGTCGGACTGAGAACACCCCCTTGGGGAACTCCGCGGATAATATTATAACGATCGGTATCTCCGTCGTTCGTCGACATATACACGGTACGGCCACTAAGGTAACTCACGATCCATGCATACATTCGGCCGCCGATGTCTAAATCCTCTAGCGCATCAAGGATGGCATAATGCAAGACATTGTCGTAGGCGCCCTTTATATCAAGAAAAACTGCGGCCACTAATCTGCGTCGACATCTTTCCTGCTCAACGTCGGAGACCAAGTTGATGACACCGTCAATGGCTGATCGGCCTCTCCTAAAGCCATTCATGAATTCAGGAAAGCAATTATTGCTCTCTAAGAGCCACTCTAACCTCGACAAGACCATCCTTTCCATCACTTTGCCAACGCAACTGGCTAAGGCGATCGGCCGGTAGGATGAGAGTTCCTTAGGGCACTTCCCCGGTTTAAGCAGCGCAACTATGCGACGGCACTTCCACTTCTCTGGAACATTTCCCGACTCCCAGGAGGTATTGTAGTAGGACAACAGGATCTGTCCTTTTACAATGCAAGAACTGGAAGCAGCAATCTCACTTTCCCTACGCTCATCGGCTCCAGGGCCGGACGGAATCACGTACGCTGCGCTCCGCCATCTTGATACAGACGCTGTGCAGTCGCCTGCCGCACCGCGCCACTCGTTCAGAAACTCCCATCGTTCCGACGCGCAGTTAAAACGCTGCTGTGAACGTGCGCCCAAAGAGTTTTGGGCCCGGAGCACCCACGGCAATCAACCACAATATTACCGTTGTCAGGTGAGCCATATTGCGTCACCACTAAAACAAAAAGAAGGCTAGCTACCGTACCCCCTTCTTTTAGCTGTTAGGAGATTGGGAGTGGCGCTGCTGACTCGAATGGCGGCTCTTTTATCAACGAGCTTGCGCGCACCATAAAAGCTGTAAACAAACAAACAAACCCTTCCAAACAAGCGCGTTATAAAGATGTCAGCACGCCGTAGCGTCCCTGATTATTTTCTTTGCTTCGCTGTAACAGGCGGTACGCGTTTAGTGTAAATATAATATGCGATATTCGATTCCACATTCGATATTTTGGCCACTATTCGGCACTATTCCATTCGAATTTGATCCGAGATGAACATTTCGCTATTCGCACACCCCTACCTAACTCCTTTCGCGTACCATGTGAGCCCTTTTTCAAGGTAGATAATGGAGTTAATTTTTCTGCAAGGGCCAGTATACCCCACTTATGATCCGCAAGTACACCTCCCTGTGCTGCATGTTCGTCCAACTAATGGCGGCAACCCGTCGCCCTTGAAGTGGAGAGGAGATACGAGTTGCACGTGCTGCGGTTTGTCTATTATGCGTGTGTATGGCAAGAGAGCTGAGTACATTTTCCACATTACAGCGCAATCAAACTGCACTTGAACATGCTGTTTTCACTAAATGACTAGCCGCCATTAGTTGTGACTGCACCACAGGAAAGCTAGCTTTACAATTATGTAAAGGGTCTATTGACTCTCGTGCAGTGTGTTTCGATTGGTTTCATTGTTGACGACGCCGCCGTATACGTCATATACATCACGTGACTGTTGTTCGGCACCGTTCATACACGCTGTGTGCTGTGGTAACGTGGCGCCGCGGCTCGCATTCGGCACGACGGCAGCGGGCATTATTACTGAGACGGTGCCTCCTCTCCCAGTCATCGCTGCCTCTTGGGGTGCGTCGCGCGTCTTGTAGTTGTATCTTCAAGGAAACGCACGCATCTTAGACGTCTTCAATTGCGGTCACGCCATATTGTACGAGGAGGCTCCGTGTTGGAAGTGATGCTTGGAGGGGATCGGACACGGACAACGTGAGTCTGTTGCCGGTGATTGTAATATTTTCGTATGCTTCGGATTAAACTAATTTCACTCTTCCTATGAGAGTCAAGGTATACACTATCACTAAGAGTGTTAACGTACCTGTTCAAAGGGAGTCGTATACGTCACAAGTCACCACTAACCGAAAAAAAAAAATCCGGCAGATTCCACGCACTGTGGGAATCGATGTAATGCGAAGCAGCCAGCAAAGACCTGCATACATCTCCTTGTTTTTCTCTGAGCCGAATGAAATCATTCATGTCATGACATCTAGTTCACCATATATCGCATGTTTGTCATGCACGCATGCATGCACAATCTGGTATATACCATGCTTATGAAACGTATATTCTGGTATATACAATGTATGACCCGTCATTTAAGTTCGTCACGCACTCGTGTCATGCCATACACGTCTTTGGTATATATTCAGTTAGCAAAACGGCCGGAAGCGCACCATGACAGTGTCATGTAAATCATAGTGCACATGACATGCATATAACGTGATTCGCATGTTAGGACCCATCATTTATCTTCGTCATACAGTCACATCGCGCAATACCAACTTTGGTGTATATCAAACGAGCGAAATGGCCGCGAGTGCCCCATGAGCGTGGCATGTAAGTCATGATATGCATGTCATGGTTTTCATGTTACCAGCTGTTATTCATGTTCTTCACACAGTCACATCGCGCAATACCAATTTTGGTGTATATCAATCTAGCGAAACGGCCACGAGTGCGCCATGAGCGTGGTATGTAAATCATGTACGTAGGTCATACATGTCATGATTTTTATGTTACCACCTCTCATTTACATTCGTCGTACAGACGCATCGCGCAATACCAATTTTGGTGTATATCAAGCTAGCGAAACGGCCGCGAATGCCCCGTGAGCGTGGTATGTAAATCATGACATGCATGTCATGATTTTCATGTTGCCAACTGTTATTCATGTTCTTCATAAAGTCACATCGCGCAATACCAATTTTGGTATATATAAATCTAGACAAACGGCCGCGAGCGCACCATGAGCGTGGTATGTAAATCATGTCGTACATGACTTGCATTTCATGATTTTCATGCTACCACCTGTTATTCATGTTCTTCATAGAGCCACATCGCGCAATACAAAATTTGGTGTGTAGCAATCTAGCGAAACAGCCGCGAGTGCGCCATGAACGTGGCATGTAAATCATGACATACATGGCATGCATGTCATGGTTCTCATGTTACCACCTGCTATTCATGTTCTTCATGCAGTCACATCGCGCAATACACATTTTGGTGTATAGCAATCTAGCAAAACAGCCGCGAGTGCACCATGAACGTGGCATGTAAATCATGTCGTACATGACATGCATGTCTTGATTTTCATGTTACCACGTGTCATTATGTTAGTCACACAGAAATGTCTCGTCATACCAGTTTTGGTATATACCAATTCATTTTAACGGCTGCTAGCGGCCCGAGACCATGTCATGTAAATCATGCTGCACATGATATGCGTGTCATGATTTCCACGTTAGGACCTGTCATTATGTTCGTCATGAACTTTCGGCACGCGATATCTAATTTGGTATATAAGAAATTAACGGAACGGCCGCAAGAGCCCCAAGGCCGTGGAATGTAAATCATGCTGTTCATAACATGCGTGTGATGATTTTCATGTTATGACCTGTCATTTATGTTTGTAATACGGTCATGTTATGCCGTACCAATTTTGGTATACATACGATTAACGAAAAAGCCAGGAGAACACAAAGTCGTAGGCGGCTAGATAGATAGATAGATAGATAGATAGATAGATAGATAGATAGATAGATAGATAGATAGATAGATAGATAGATAGATAGATAGATAGATAGATAGATAGATAGATAGATAGATAGATAGATAGATAGATAGATAGATAGATAGATAGATAGATAGATACGCTCAAAGTCGCAGAAGTTCGCTAAGAAATGCTTCGCAGTTAAAAGTCACATATACTATTTGTTTATTTTCTTAGATTGTAGCGTTCATGCAAATATATATCTACAGTCCGGCTTCAGTATAAATATTTGGCGTACTGTGGCGTGAAAAGTTAAATTAACTAAGAATATTTCATTTTCTTAGTGAAAGCCTTGTTAACGTCTTCTAGACGCTTACCTTGCACTATAAGTAAATTTTCACCAAAAACAATGTTGGTCGAATAAATTCAGGTATTTTTAAAGAAAACGTTGAACTGATGGCAACTGGTGTAAACCGCAATGAACAAGTCGTAGCAGAGAGTAGGTTACGTACCCACTTAACTTTCCAGGTTGAATGGCCAGGTGACAGGCTTGTTTTTCTCACCACTATTGTCGCATTATTGAGATCGAATTTAAAATTTCTTTGCCATATACTGCCATCTGTTTGAGGAGTAGCGACATGTATGTTGGCTAGAAGGTCGAAGGGACTTCGTATGCCCCGGGTTATCAGCCAAGTTAGAATATTTATACATGACTGACTTGCGAGTTCTTGCTCTGTCTTCTTCTGCGTTATGTTTTTATAACATGACATGTTCATATCGTATGTTCTGCCGACCATCGGATTCCTACAAATCAGAAAATAAGTTCACAGGCCTATCACACAGGTTTCGTGAAAAAGGATGTGCAGCATCTTTGTTTAAACAGGAATTATCTGTCACCATAAAGCTATGGGCCCATACTTTAACATTGATGTGTTTCGCGTATATTCCATATTAGCGAAAAACTCGGCACATCCCACGTCTTGTGGGAATTGGTATCATGCCAAGCAGTCAGCGAGCCGCTCTATCCTGCATGTTTTCGCTTTGAGCCAAGCGTTACGAGGTGGATCGACGTGCTTTTATACCTGTAGTATTTGCGTGCGCATCGTGGTTCTTACCCGGCACGTCGACAGCACTGGCGTTTATAGGTTAACTTATGGTGTGACGCAACGCCAGCAGTCACAGTACAGCACTTGAGTCTGTATTATTGAAACGAAGTGCACATTACGGTGCGATGATATCAATATCATACGTAGCTTTTGTTAGCGTATTCATCCGGGGTAGAGAGACGCTTGAATTTAGCTTCGTGAATTATAGCAATACAAATGCAATGTTTATTCGACTGGTATAAAAGCGGAGCCAGAACTGAAACCACATAAATTACACTGACCTGACGCCTGTATAATAGGAGTACGTGTGGAGCGTTC
Source organism: Rhipicephalus sanguineus (assembly GCF_013339695.2). Taxonomy (NCBI): domain Eukaryota; kingdom Metazoa; phylum Arthropoda; class Arachnida; order Ixodida; family Ixodidae; genus Rhipicephalus; species Rhipicephalus sanguineus. The sequence goes on from NC_051177.1 coordinate 134,378,365, forward strand.
AATGCTTTGTTATAAAATTAGATAGCCAGCACTACAACCACAATTGACGTTGCACCGACATTATGCCTGCGTATGTTATTTTTTACAAAAAATGGGGGGACGCTTAAGCTTTGCTTTTAAGAGTTGAACGCGATAGCGATATCCTGCCCCTAGAGCATACGACGAACACTGCGAGTGTTTAACAGAATGCGCGCACTAATGTGTGTGCGAAATAAGCATTAGCTTGGAACAGACCGGCTTCAAAACTACCGGTAACTAGTATTCATGTTCCACTCAGCCTGTTCACTAGGATAAAATATGAGATAAATTGGATGCTTGGCCTAGATGGTATGAAAAATCTAAAAAAAATATTGGGGGACGGTTAAGCTTCGCCTTTAAGAGTTGAACGCGATAGCGATCACCTGCCCCTAGTGCGCACTTCGCACACTACGAGTGTTTAACAGAATGCGCGCACCAAGGTGTGTGCCTTATGTAATGGGTAGCATGCTTTTAACCAGGAACAATTATGCGCGAGAAACTTTTTCGAAGTTGCGATGCACCCACTACGTGGTCTTAAGGGAATACGCGCAGTAATGTGTGTGCCTTTTATAATGGGTGGCTGTCTTTAAACCACCAAGTCGTTATCATATTGACATGGTGTGACGCCCGATGGCAATGTACGCTTGTACCACGCAGTATTACTGCGATATTACATCTCGTACTGTGACACTTGTACACAGGACGCCAATTTTTGGGAAGCATGAAAGTTACTTTCAGTGCAGCTCCAAGCAGAGGCGTGGCTGTGTAGTAGAACACCTACTTGCCGCGCAGACAGCCTGGGTTCGATTCTCACTCCGACCCAACATTATTATTATTTATTTTATTTGCAGGTTTTTTTGATTTGTCGGTCACGGACAAGATGATGATTTTTCGCTCACAACCAACGGTGCCGACGCCGACGGCGGAATTTCTGCGATACGAGCTCTTTAACGCTATCGCGTTAATACTGTCTAGACCTAGCGCGGTTGTATGTTAGAATACCTGACTGCCACGCAGAATGCTTGGGATCGATTCTTACTGGGATCGTAATTTTTAACCTTTCTACTCGTCGGGTCAACGCGGCCGATGTCGGTTTTGCTTAACGCTCTCCAATTTATTAAGCAGTGTCTGTGCTCGCCGTTCCTAGGCAAATATAAACTGTGAATCACCTGTGGCGCATAGGCATGCACCGCGGCCCGTGGTAAACGGGTACGTGACACACGTGTCGATAGGAAAGAGTTTGACAACGTACTCGACAGGATTTCCACGTTGTTCATGCCATGCCCAGGACAGTTGTATTGGTCAAATCCTCTTATCCTCCCATACCAATTTGGGACTACACTAAGTTAAAGAGGCGATTACGAGAGCACCCAGACGTAGGCTGCTAGATAGATAGATAGATAGAAAGATAGATAGATACATAGATAGTAACTTTCAAAGTGCCATAGATTTGCTAACAAATGCTTGGCTTATTACGTAACCCAACTACCTGGAAAAGCTAGCAAGTCTACTTATTGATTTTGAAAACATGGGAGAAAATATGATCATTGAAATATGAAAAATACGATCTTTGAAAAATACATGATTGATCTCGACGGCCTCTCACAGACTTCGTTACTGCTATGTCATTTGTCTTTTTTTTTGCTTTCAGTCTTACTGTGCACGTTTTAATTTTGGCTCACCCCATTCCTCCGAGATGATATGCACCTTCGTTCATAACAAATTCTATGTTACAGCGAAGGTCTAATATATCTGATTTCATTACCTTATGCCGTTTCACATTTTAATTTTGGCAGTATGTTCCCAAGTCAGCCTTTGTACACGTCACAGGTAGATAGGAGCCTTGTTGCTCAATGCCAACATGTTAGCTACAGTAAACTATCAGGCACAATGGTTAACTACACAGCGGAATTTCGGTACGGGAGATAGAAGGCTACCCACATACAGGAGAAGCGCTAACTCGCAACAATATTTAGTGTGAAAAAAGCTTTCTAACATATATACCATGCACAGCCGCCCTGCGCATTGCCCATCAAACCGCACACAAAAATAATTGAACTGACGTTTCATTTTCCTGAATTCTTACAGGATCGGGAGTAGAGGCTAAAGGCTATTTAGCCTGAGATGGGGCATCTGCTCCCAAATACAGTTCTGGCACGCAGGTCACTGAGCACCTCAATCTGTGGCAGATAAATAAATATATCGCCTCAATGCAAATTAGAACGTCGGAAATAATTTTTGTTTCTCTTTCGCGCCGCGCCACAGACGTACCATTGACGCCATCACTTCCTTTCTTGTCGATATGATACGCTTCCGTAAATTCTCTGGCTAGCGGATTCACTTGGTCCAGAAAAGCTTTCATGGCCGGATGTAGCGCCTGCAGCCTGCTGGATTTCCCTCCTTGATTTTGACTGCGGTGTCCGAGACCGTCCTTGAGAAACTGAAGGGCAAGAAGATTGCTGAGCGTGTTGGTGGAACCAAAATGCCTGAAGACCTTTCGAAAGAAATGTCTCCTACGAGCACAAAGTGACCCAAAACTTGACCAAATGTGGCCTAAAGGTACAATGTACCCATTGTTTTCTCGGTGGTGCATAAAATGGCTGGGTTCTGTTCACGTATCTACGCACCACCGCGGAAATCGGCGCGCGCAAAGAAGCATGCAAGGCTGTACGTCACATGCGCAGCAGGCGTTGTCTCCGAGAGTCCGCTCACTTGTAGAATGCTCTATGTCGGATGAACTAGTCGATGCGTCAGTGATCGCGCACAGGGACAAGAGCACCCTGTTTTTCATAATGCATCATCAGTACCTATGTACTGTAAGTTCTGTGCCTGTGAGCCAAAGCTTATCATTATTCGAATTTTTAAGAAGAGTGCGAATTTGGTGGCTAGAGACCTTATGGAAGCGCATCACATGTTACCACTGCCACGTGTAACAACTGCCTTGAATGGCCGTGCCAGAATCTCTGGGAACATTCCAGATTGTTGTAGATTATTTTGTTAAGATTGCTTACATGGCAACAATAGTCAACATTATTCCATAGCTTGCACGACCACCACTGATAAGGCTGCAAAGTTCTATGCGTGATAAAGAAGAGATTGCGCGTCTCAGCGATGATCAGAATAGCGACGGCCGTCGCTCTGATCGCCGCTTTCAGTGCAAGATGTGTATTGCTTTAATTTGATTTTCATTTTCCCGCCCACAAGTCCGGCCAAATAAAGAGTTTCATCTTACACACCCCAGCTGCTTACTTCGTCACCGTCACGACTGGGTGACAATATTAAAATGAAAGAAAATAATTTTGGCAGTGATGATTTTGGGGTGCTGCGACAGAAATAAAAATAATTTTTAGACTTGATGCTCTAATGTGCATTGTGGCGATATATTGGTACTGATATTAACGACACCAGCCCAACCGGTACGGAAGGTAAAGTGCAGCTTCATTGTACTTTGCTCAATCCTTGAACACCAAATTCCATTCACGGCGCTGCTCATCAGGATGTGGAAGATTCGCTCGTTCACTACGAGTTGGTCGCCGTCCACAAGTGGGACAACGCAGACATGCTGCGGCACGTCCACCTGTTTGGTACGAGAACCGTGCATGTATCTTAACGTCATGGCAACAATTTGAACACCGGCTTCTTGAGACTTATGTCGGCCCTGATCATCGGGAGTGAGCTGAGCGCGATCTCCAATCGCGCATACAAATGCCAAACGAAGGCGTTGCAATGTACGTCGAGGACATTACGCGTCTTTTCCGACAAGCGGACCCCAGCATGTAGGAGCAGAAGGTGCGGCACCTCATGCGCAGGGTGAAAGGGCAGCTGTTCGGTTGGCGTGTGCGCTGTCCTTCCAAGACTCTGTCAGAATTTCTTTCTGAAGCCATGGCCATTGAGCGCACTCTTCGGCACCGGGCCTCATCTTACGAAGACACGTTAACGCTGCATCAGCTACAGATGACTTCGGAGTTTTCGGTGGCAACTGGAATTTCTTCCGAGAACTCATACGCTCTGCAATACGCTCAGAACTTCAGAAGCTCTCAGTACCCTCACCGCCCACTATCAGCGTTGTCCGAGATGAAGTCCAACATGCCCTAAGAGAATCGCTTTTATGAGAGAACCTCGACGACCGAGTGACTTCCTCTGGGTGTCGTATGCTAAAGCTTTGAGGCAACCAGTAACACCTGCATTGGCGCTTCACACCGCGGCCCCAGCCATGCTGCAGGTAGTCCAGGTATTGCAAAGACCGTCGACTGGCCCCGCGGGAATCAGACCTATGGCGTACACCAGATCGACATCCCCTCTACTTCCACTGTTGCGAAACTGGGCATGTATACCGACAGTGCATATACCGGGAGCTTGACCTAGGGGGATTTCCGGCGAACTCACCGCAACCTAGGCTTGGCCAGCGCCCCTGAAATCGAAGACTATGTTGCCCAGCAGCGCGGATCGTCGTCATCTCTGCACCAGCCACGCTCCCCATCACCGCGTTGGTTTTCCCCTAATTGCCGTACTATTCGAGCGTGGTGCAGGGTCAGTCACCCAGCCCACGCCGGGAAAACTAACCACAGTGACCTTTGGGGTTGAGGCCTACCAAACTGCACATGCTCAAGGCCCCCCATCGACGCTTACATGAACCGACGATCCACCGACGACGACGTCACCGGCTTATTCCGGAAAGGTTTCCTTTTACATTCCAGCACTGCTCGACGGACGGACAATCAGTGCTTTAGTGGATGAGGGTGCGGGCTCCTCTACAATAAGTGAAAAACTGGCCGCCCCTCTGAAGAAAGTGACGATGCCTTGGAACCGAACGCCAATTCTTACTCCTGGCGGGCACATCGTCAGACCGCTCGGCAATTGCACGGCACGAATATGGATTCGCAGTTGTACCTTTGTTGACAGCTTGAGCGTTCTACGACAGTGTTCTCGAGGCCTCACAATTGGAATAAACTTTCTCAGGGAACACGGTGCTATCATCGACATTCGGCAACGCCTCGTCATGCTCTCGACAAAGAGTGCCACAGCAGCGAACGACACAATCCATCATCGAGTATGTCTGCGTGTACTAGACGACGCTGTCCCGATACCACCGCGCGCAAGTGTCGTGATTCAAGTGGCGTGTGTTGGATTAGTACACGGCGAAGTGACTGCAGAAAGCAGTCGTCCTTAGTCCTTTCGCAAAATGTCTGCATAGCACTAAGTGTGGTTGACCTTCATGATGGCCACTGCGAGGTTCATGTCACATACTTCAGCTACGAGCACCCGCACCGTTTCTCTGGTGCTGTCATCGCGTACGCCGACCCAGTAGCCGACGTCACTGAGTGTATTGCTTCCGAGTCGATCAGTACTGCTGAACCACCTCTCCGCGGAGTCGACATAAGGCCCACGATTCCTGGCGAAAAGAAGCAAAGGCTGCGCGACATGTTGCTGGAGTTTCACACTTGCTTTGCACTAAGTCGAAGTTACTTCAGACATCAATTACGAAACACCCAACCATCACCTACGACGACGCTCAAATTATACGGTAGTAGCCTTACCGTGTTTCACCAACCAAACGACGTGCGATTCAAACGCAGGTGAAGAAAATGCTTCAAGACGGCGTAATACAGCTCCCAAGCAACCCATTGTCATCACCAGTCGTCCTTGCGAAGAAGAAGGATGGCACACTTCGGTTTTGTGTTGATTATAGGAAGCTGACTACAAGACAAAGAAAGACATTCACCCGTTGCCTAGGGTGTACGATTCTTTAGACAGGCTGAGGCGCGCAAGGTACTTTTCCTCAATCGACCCGCAAAGTGGCTATTGGAAAACAGAGGTCGATGAACGGGAGCGCGAAAAACCTGCTTTTGTAGCTCCGGACGGCCTTTACGAATTTCGAGTGCTCCCTTTTCGGCCTCTGTTCCGCTCCGCCACATTCCAGCGAATGATGGATACCGTTCTCGCTGGCCTCAAATGGAAAAGTTGCCTTGTCTACCTCGATGATGCCGCCGTTGTGTTTTCGGAAACGTTTGACGAGCACCTTCGTCGCCTTCTGAGTGTTCACGAAGCCACTCGATCGGCTGACCTCACTCTCAAGCCTGAGAAACGCCATTTCGGCTACGAAGATCTAAAGTTCCTTGCTGCGTCGTGATCGCTGCTGGTGGTCGGCCCGATCCCGAGAAGACTGCTAGGGTGGCTACTTTTCGAGACCCCGACGGACAAGAAAAGTGTTCGACGATTTCTGGGTGTGTATGCGTATTATCGCCAATTTATCGAATATTTCTCTAAGATTTTGGGGCCACTAATCAGACTTACGAGTCACGACACTCCATTTCTCTGGGCCGATGAACAAACGATTTCCTTTGCAGAACTGCAGCGTCGATTTCCGTCTCCTCCCGTATTTGGCTATTACGCTGAGGACGCTGACACAGAGGTACGCACTGACGCCAGCAACAACGGTCTCGGAGCTATCTTGGCGCAAACTCAAGATAGGGCACAAAGTGTTATCGCTTACGCGTGTAGCACTTTGCCAGGTGCCGAGATCAACCATTCAACGTCAGAGGAGGAGTGCCTCGCGGTAATATGGACTATTGCGAAGTTTAGGCCTTGTCTCTACGGGCGCAATTTTAAATTTGTGACTGATCATCACTCTTCATGCTGGTTGGCTAACTTCCTAGACGCTTCTGGCTGATTAGCACGATGGAGTCTTCGACTTCAGGAATTCAATGTGATTATCGTATACAAGTTGGTAAGAAAACATAAAGATGCCGACACGCTATCTCGAGCTCCTCTCGAATCTGAAAGTGCAGCCGCAGAAGACAACAGCGCCTTCCCAGATACTCTCAGCGGGGTGGACCTGATCGCTAAACAACGAACGGACGCTGTGTTGAGGCTCATCATCGATCATTTAGTGGGCGGCACTACGTCAATCCCTCGTCCTATTGCGTGAACGTTGCCTTCATTTTACTTATGAGAGGGCATATTATACGAAAGAAACACCGGTGTCAGCAGCAGATCTCATCTTCTAGTCGTGCCTGCAGATCTTCGCGGTGACATCATGTTAGCTTGCCACGAGGAGCCGACATCTGGTCATCTGGGTTACTCAAGGACTGTCGATCGGTCGCGACAGTTACATTACTGGCCTAACCTGGCTGCTTGCTTCAAGGGCTACGTGAAAAGATACCGCGACTGTCAGCGTCGCACGTCACCAGCCTTAAAGCCTGCACACCTCCGACAACCCATCGACCCACCGCGTGCGCCATTTCATCATGTTCGAATGAACCTACTTGGGAACATTCATTTGTCTTCGGAAAGAAGTGGATCATTATCGCAACTGCTTACTTGACGTTACGCTGAGACGAAGGCACTGCCACACGGGACATCATCCAAAGTCGCCCAGTTTTATGCATCACGTTGTGCTTCGTCACGGCACCCCGTCATTTATCATCACTGACTGAGGGACAGCGTTGACGGCAAAGCTCTTGAATGACATTCTCAAGCTCAGTTACACGAACCACCGGAAGACCACTGCATACCGCTCTCAGACTAACGGTTTGACAGAGAGGCTAAACAAAACGCTGGCGGACATGATCTCTATATACGTGTATGTGCAGCATAAAACGTGCTACGAAATCCTGCCGCACGTTTACGTAAAACACCGCAGCGCAAGGAACTACTCGATTCACATTATTCCGCCTTGTTTATGGTCGATATGTTCAATCTATGCTAGGGGCCATGATACTCTTAGGCACCCATCCCTGCATTGAGCGGCGTCACCGTCACCGTCGGTTGCGTAACCACGCGAACGAGTACATGCCACGAGAATTGGGCAAGCCGCACTACCATGTCCAATGCAAAAGGACTATGTGCCACAGGAATTGGGCTAGCAAAGAAGAAGACATGCGTTCACCGAAGGCGCTCTTTCTCCGTCACCGTACAGAAGAAACACATCGGGCGCTTCTGAAACAAGTACCAAGCCAATGCACCCGGCCTGAGGAACGACCAACAATAATTCAATGGTACAGTTCCGGGAACCCCACGGCGTCATGGACAAGGCACAGTACAGTTGGGTTCTATGAGCGTCCATCCTTCATTTAAACATGGATCTTCAGATAGTGCTGGACACGTATGCGTGCGCCGCTAACCGTAAACACCGTACGCAAGCGCCGTGGAATATGTGAAGGCCAACCGATGTGTGTCCGATCTGAACCGGGCAGTGCACGTATTCACGCTGTGGCTTATCAGGAGCACACCGCTACGAAAATGTGGAGACAACTCACTGAGTTACGTAATCCAATGTCCAATGAATCCGGAAGAAGTTACTTTTACGAACAGCGCTACAAGTTCCTCGAATTGTTCGTGTGGCTCAAACACGCCAGGTTTTCCAGTGCGTGAAGCTAGCGTTCTAGCAGTCACAGCCGGTGAATAAATGCCGTCGGTTGGCTGTCCTGCGACGCCGTCACGCGAAGCATGTCGCCTTGACAGCATAAAACATGTGTGCTGTATGTCCCAGACCCTTTGCAGGCAGAAAGGACAGTGCGCTTGCTTGTCGCAAGACCAGCTGTCGGTCGGCTTTCAAGACATCACGTGCCGCCAGGTTTACGCTCGCTCATACATCCGCAGGATCGAATTCAATAGACGTACCGATAGAAAAAACATGGTTGACCACTCCACCATAGCAATCGGTACATCAAGAAATGATACGTGTCTTCAGGGAAGTAGTTGGTTGTTTACTCTAATTTTATTGATGAGATCTTGTACAACGAACATTGCTAGCTGTTTCGCAGTAACCGTTTGATGTGCTGTACCGCGTTTCGCTTGAGGGCACATCTCCATCCCTACGGCTGGTGTCATAGATCGTGATTAAACAATTGTGGTAGCTGCAATAGTTAACATACACCCGGACACAACATACCACGAATCCCGCAAAAAGATGGGATCAAAGTGAACATAATATACACCGGTACTCGATGTGTTGTCATGGAAAGCGTCGTCGTTTAAGGGTCCATAAATACGAATAACAATGTGTGTCATGGTGAAAGTTGAATGCTTGAGAACGCCTAAAACGTCCGTAATATCAACAGCAGTTCTCTATTAATTCAGAAATTAAGGTAAATGTGTGGATGGATGGATGCTATGAGCGTCCCGTTTAAAACGGGCGGTGACATGTCTGTCACCAGGCTCGAAGAAAAAAAAAGAAACAAAAAGCTTTCTTGTTTAATGTTGGCCTAATACCTTATCTACATTGAATAAATTATGCTATTATACCAAAAAAAATATAAATTCACGGTCCATCTCTCTGCCTCTTAAGGCAGAATGACCTTTTTTTCCCACATTATTTATTTTTGTTCTTTATCTCTACTTTTCGCCACCAATACTCTAACCGTCTCTTACTTATTTCTATCGCGGACGTGTTCAGCTTTCCATTGTTGTCCCTGAAACCCAAGGCTTCATGTAGATTCGTGCCCACACGTATACCTGGGTGAATACTGCCACATTCAATCAGTACATATTCCATCGTTTCCTTAGTTCCCCCGCAGAATGTAAACTGTTCTTCTTCGTTACTGAATCTCGCTTTATAACTACGCGTTCTAAGGCAGCCCGACCTTGCTTCAAAAAGTAAAGCGCTTCCCCTTGAATTATCATAAAACTAGGGGTGTGCGAATATTCGGAAGTTTCGAATATTCGTCGAATATTACATTCTAAATATTCGTATTCGATTCGAAAATCGTGTATTTGAAAAGTTTCGAATATTCGATAACGTCGAATATTCGAAAAATTCGATTATGCGAGTTGATTATCATGCACAAAATAACTCGTCTTCCACATTTCTGCTGCTTTCGCACAGCTAAAACGTTGCCGAGAAGTGCGATAAACATCGTAAGTACACGGAGGCACCATATCTGCCTGCGACGAGCGCCCCAATACGTATGATTTATTGCTGGTGCATCTCCGACGCGCAGCGCTGTTGGCTATCATGTAACTGTACATTTTCAATATTATGCGGCCGTAACGTGCCGCACTACCACTCGTTTACTATGCGGGACCACTTCTAAAGAAAGACAGTGACCCATGTGACTGGTGGCGGACTGTAGGCACCTTCAGATACCCCAGTCTGGCAGAGTTTTGCCCCATGTACCTCCCTATACCAGCCACTTCTGTTCCAAGTGAGCGTGCCTTTTCAGTGGCAGGGGGGTTGTCTCTGTTCGAAGGGAGCGCCTGCTGCCTGATCATGTGGAGCAACTCATATTTCTTCATGATAACATCTAGTCATTACTTTAATTGTGACGTGATATTTGCTTGCGCTGTGATATGCATTGTGCTAGCCTGGACATTGTGTTCTGGATATATCAGTGTATGTTTTGTTGCCAGTCAGGCTGTTAATGTTTTTTTTTCAAATAGCAACATGTTAAATAAAATATTGTTACAGTGCAGGCATTTTTCGTTTGATATTCGATGTTCGATTCGATGTTCGAAGGTGGGTATTCGTATTCGATTCGTATTCGAAAAATTTGATATTCGCACACCCCTACATAAAACCTTTCCCTCCTTATTTCGTTTTTTTCCCTTTCGGTAGTTACTCAGGGCCGGCTTCTTTTCTATCGCTGTCATCCAATAAGTCCTAAATATTATGTCCTAAATGTAGGACATGATATGCGCCACCAGTGTGTCATTTTGGAATCAGTCCGATTACGTGAAGAGTCCTAAGTACAAGTAATCACTAGTGATCAAATTACTTATAATAATAACATAATATTCCGTACATTGCAAGAGGTAATATAATGCTGCTTGAGTTTTTCTGTTTCATTATTGGAAAAAAGTTGGTTAGCATGAAAACGTTGCGGGTGGTTTGAAAGTTTTGTTTGCACCGGGCTCCTCTCAGCTCGCGCGGTCGCGCCTCAGAGGTACTTTCATTATCGCGTACCAATGCGTGTCCTTTGCACGCTCGTGAAAGTCGCTATTGCGGAAAGTTCGACAAAATGCCGCGTCCCTGTTACATTGCATGAACGGTGTGCGACGCGTTAGCAACAGTAGCACCAGCAGAGAAACCGACATGACTTTCCAATTAGTGCCAGAAATAAACCCTACGCTGGAGTGGCTCATTGTCGTGCTTTTGCGACAGTGCGCTAAAGAACCATGAAATCTTCGCGTGTGCTCGCTCCACTTTCGTGCAGAGGATTACAAGGTCAACCGCAACTTGGACAAGGCTTGTATTGTGCCCTTCAGAGTAGAAACCTCAGCGTCGGCTGCCGGGAAGTAGAGGCCGGTAACGTTCTGCAAGGCAAACGTTACGTTAGGAAACCATTTCAGGGGGGAGACTTGAAGTGCGCTAACGCTCTGCGGATTAGTAAAGCATGATTTTCTTTCAAAATGACCATTTCCTTGGCACGAAACAAGCACTACGAGGTTTCTGGAAAGTTGTTTCAGCAATCACCGTCGACTGAACTTGCCTTTAGTGTCCTTTCGGGAGAGTAATTGCAAACTGTGCGGTCTCCAGCTATTTGGTAACCTACGCCTCCGCTCATGCATACAATGCCACGCAGCGCTTCAGGCACGCGAATGGCAGAGTGCGTGACTTGAGCCGTGAACGCGCAAAGCCGTTCCGCTTCACTCTGGCGTGACTCACACTGCGCCAAAGCCCTCTCTCCCGCGAGATTAGCCTATCGACACTGTTGCTTCTCTCCAGCAGTATTCTTAGCAGCAGTATTCTTTCGAACCCATCACACTCGGAGCTGTAGACGCTGGAGAAATGCCGTCTGTGCATGTGGAAGGTTCGCTACGCTGGAGACGAGGGGGAAAGCTTTGACAGAGCGCGAAACACCAAGCACTCAGCTGTGCTGTCCCAGAATCGAATCGCAACTGCGCCGCTTTGCGCCGAAAGGTACGGTTGGCGGGGCTAAGGCAGAGGAGCAGGAGGGGGGGGAGAAACTTTATTAAAACTTCAAATTTAAGCGCATATTGCAGTTCTAAATAAACACTTCCTCAGTTAACAAGGCGTGTTCCCTTTATTTTGTAGTTTTCAGCATGCATAAGCAAGTTAGAAACAGAATTCAAAAGTACTCACTCTTCAAGGTCAGCGTACAACCTCCAAAAGCTGTAATCCGCAGTGAGGCCCCAGTCTACAATGTTTTTCTGAGATTTATTCAGGCTTTCAATATAGTTGCTTGCTTCTTCATATATGTTAACTAAAGTAAATACACCTAATTCAAAAATAAAATTTCGAGAAAATTTGAGAAGTACGGCGTCAGTGCAAACACATTGTGGGCAATAGTTTTCATGACATATGATTCATTTTATAGTTCAGCTCACATATACAAAGAAGAAGCCAACATTCATGAGCTGACGTTTTGTGGCCCTCAATTTTGTTCCAGATAAAAAATCGCAGTGTTCTGTCGCATTGCTTCTTTCATATCAACAAGCTCTCATTCAATGTCACCGAGCTTGTGTTGCATGTTTATCAACATTCCGAAGAAAATACAGGGATAACAATCACCAATCCATGTTCATTAACAATTCAACGAAATTGCAAATGTTACCCTCCCTTTATTTGCATCTCGTGCGTGAATGTGAGGCCTGAAAATCACTACAACACTTGTCCCACCTTTAGATAGTGTGTTACATATATTCGCGGATAATATTTGGTGAACTCAAAAGTCGTAAAAAAAGAAATCACCCTTAGTTGCTTTCGTGGCACTCTTAGCATATTGTGGTTGTACAGAGATATGCTTGCTAGTCAGAACGCCTCAAAAACGTGCCGCCCACAGAGAAAGGTTCACGAGATAAATGTTCTTTAAATAGAAGGGGATGGGCGAGAAGGCGGCCTGTGGATCGGCCTTTTATTGTGACCTAGCCTCGTGATCTCTTGCAACGTGCAGGGAAATATCTTTTTCGAAGCACGGTGGCAGCAATGTCACAGCACTAGATCATCCACTCCTGACAAGCTACTGCGGTAAATAGGCCCATGAAAACCACTTGCGCCTAGACCAACGCAGCGCGTTTCATGGCTTCGCATGCTGAACTACTTTAAATAATCCATTTACGTGTAAGAACAACTGCCACGGTCAAACTGGGAGGTGTATAAATGAAACAATGAGAAAGCATCACCGCAGAACACAAGCGACTGTGGATCTGATAATTGCTATTCGTACGAGTGCCCTAATGCTGCCCCCTGCGTTCTACCTAATTATAAAAAAAGAACGGATTAGGCTAATATGTAGAGCCTTCTGTACGACGAAAGAAGAAAAAAACTTGCATTAAGGCCTCCTCAGTTTTCACGGCAGAGAATGAGGTGGACTTCCCACGTCGAAGCTTTGCAAATGGACGCCTGATTACCTATGTGGATGTGCTCCTCGAAGCATAACCTTTTGTCTTTTTACCAGCGAAGCTCCTAAAACTGGCAGTAACCTCCGCTAACAAAGCCGCCGCCGCTCCGAGGAGCAGTCACCACCGAGCCATCGCCATAGCGACCCCCACAGCTGTCTATGCGCGCAGTGGCGGAAAGCATGCCGCGGCGGCGTCCCGCCCATCGGCACTTCCGCTCGAGAAGCAGCAGCACGCTGTTGCCGGCGAGGGAGTCACATCCACAATGCTGGCGCGGGAGTCACGTGACGAAAACAGCTTTCTCAAGGCGCGCGCGAACGCCGGCTGGCGGCTCCTCCCCGACAGACTGAAAGAGAGACGCGGGAGAGGAGAAACATGTCCAGTTGTTATGCCCATGTGGGCAGGAAGAGGAGAAAAAGATTTTGCTAGGTTTTAATAGGTCTAAACTTAGCTGCTGTTACGGTTTGCTAGGCACAAACTTGGCTATTTCACCGTATTTTTTTGCAGCCATCGGATCGACCTGCTTCGCTGTTCCTCTAGCTTTGCGATGCAGTGCAAATTTCATTTTTCTTATAAATCGCTCTCCTTCAAACCTTCCATTGTCCACCCAACGTCTTTCTGTTTACTTGCTTCTTCCTTTAAAGGTATTTCATTGCAAATTCTTATATACCACTTAAAGCAGAACCTCGAGGTAACCGACTTTCTTAAAGAGTAAATTTGTACAGGATCCTGTACAAATTTACTCTTTAAGAAAGTCGCTTACCTTATGATTTCACTTCTGCCTACAGAATGACGCGAAAAACTTGATAAGTAGGCGCAGGTTTTGAATGGTCGATTTTTCCCGACGTGATTGTTGGGATATTACGTTATGTAGAGTATAGTGCGCTTGTAGAGTAATCGATACGGATGCTCAAATTTGGTTGTACGCAGTTATGCAGATTTACGCGGTTAGTAAGCCTTCATTTTATATTCCGCTGTGCAAATAATCACGCAATATATACCTCGTCAAAAAAAAAAAGATTTTGCTATTCCGTTCAGTGCTTCAAGCTAGATGTGACTGAAGATTTTTCTACCTCTGAGCACAATTAATAAGAGCAGAGTGTAGCTCTTTCATTATCTTATTCTAACCTAGTCAGTGATATAGCCCTTGAGAGGTTTTATTGATTTCAAGTTCGCACCAACATAGGCACGTCCAGGCTTCAGGTGCACATATAAAAAATGACTTACCTTCTCTTTGAACAAGCTGAAATGATAAGATAGCTCACATCATTTGCTGTCATCCAAGATGCCTTGTATAATTACTAAAAATATTTCTTCCTACTAGAAAATAATATCATAAGGAATCATTCCGTCAAGTACAAAGCTATAATTACACCAGAAATTGTCAATCACGCATTGCTCTTTTACACAGCACGTAAACGTACGAACACTCACAATAATATCCAACTTAAATCTCATTCAGTAGATAACATCAACGGCTTTAGTATGCTTTTGCCACATGAACAGAACATTTCAGAATGTCAAACATGTTTTGTGGATATACATACATACATACATATATATATATATATATATATGTTGCATTCTATCATATAGAACCTCCATAACAGGATTTAAAATCATCTTTGATCATCTTTCACTAGTGGTAGACATTTTCAGTATAGGTGGTCGAAGTGATTATGTGGCCATGGTTTACCTAATTTAGTCAAAAATATTTTATTTCTGTTCTTACGTTGAAATTCGCGACGCGGACCTTCTGCACTTGAGATACAATTAAAAATTATTGCGGGGATTACCCTACATTGTAAATATAAGCGTTTCGTAAGTCCACAAAATCACATCAGTCTCACGCGTAAGAGGAATATGTGATATGTAAAAAGCTTTGTCATATAATATGTACAACTGCCCACGTTGAACACACGACTTCATGGGAAAATAAAACTTATGGCTTAGGGTTGTTTAAGCGGAGGCTTGATAAATTAATGTGTCGTATAAATGCAGAAAAACACATGACGGACAGACATGTTCGCATTAGCCTAGAGACTATGGGAGGCTATAAAAATTGTGTTAAGTGAGCTTGCCGCAAAATATTCATGGCCTTAATTAGTAGAATAGAACTTGCGCGCTCATAAATTTTGAGGTTTTATTGTTTATGTATTTGTACATCAGCTTATTTATACCCATACGCATATAGCAATGACGCTTTAAGGTGGCGGTTTCCTTGTCGCCATCTTGCGAGTAGTTGTATTTGAGCCACCAGTCGACGCCACTCAGTCATGTTTTGAAAAAGGGGAGGAAACTGTGCTCCGGTCTATCCGTCTTGCAGCATTTTTTTTTCTTTTTAGTGTTGCGGCAACCCCCAAGAGCTTCTTGGGTGTTGCCTTAATCTCCTTGAGGATTCTGTAAATGAGCGTGACGCCCCCCCCCCCCCTTCTCCCGTTCTCCAAGAAAAAAAAGAGAAAAAAAATAGTGCTTCGGTTTTTGAACCAATTCTTTCTTTCTCTCTCTCTCTAAAAAAAGGAAGACCGTTCGTTTGTGCTGTCACTTCTCCAGATAGCTTTCAAATGGCCCTGAACACCGGCAGTGTTTGGTCGCGTGGAACAGTTCGTGCCTTATGAGCGTGCATAGTATTTAGAGATGTCACCGCTGTCACCAGTTTTAGTTCGACTGTAAATGTATTGCGCGTGTCGCGCATGAGCCGCATGACCTGATGCCTATGTCCCTACATTCAGAAGCTCCCCAGAAAGCTCACTTTCACTACTTCTGGGCTATCATTACAAAAAGCCCCTCTTATGTGCCTTGCATTGTGCCAAAAATGGTAATTTTTTTATGCCGGAGCGACGGAAAGGCATTGCCTTTTTTCCAACTAACATTATGAGCCTCGTGCACCCCGAAACAGATGTATGGCGCGCCGCTTTTTTTTTCTTTGCTGCATAGTTATTAGAAAGCTGCCTGAATATGAATGGGGATTAGGGTAACATCCGCCATGTTGTGCTGCAAGCGTGCCGAGAAGGGAGAGAGGGGAACAAAACGTAAAGCAACGCAACATACGTACTTGGAGGGCGCACTCACACACACACACGCACTCATCCTAGCACCGCAGTGAAAAGCACAATTCGTAAGACAAATGCGACTACGTTGAGGAGTACCGAATAAAAATTTTTGCAGTTGCACTCAGCGAGAAAGGTGTGGGAATTGCGGAGCAGTGATTCACATGTTCTTCAGCGATGAACTCAAGGATCGTGTGTTGGCGGGGGGGGGGGGGGGTGGCGTTGGTAAGGCATTCTTATGTGGACTCAAACTGCGCTTGGGACGACATACCACAGTAGAAGTAGACACTGGAATGCTTTCCCGCTACGGACGCCTGCAAGGCCTCCATAGCGGGAAAGGCATCCTTGATTCATGATGCAATGGCGCCCTCTTCCCTCCTTTCCCTCCTCTTCTCCTTCACACCACTCCTCTTCACCCTCACACCCCTTTACCGCACCTTCACTGGCATTGCTATGATATACCCTCTCCCTTCTTTATTTCCCTCCTCCTCACCCTCACTTCGTTCTCCCACCTTCTTCTATATTAAGCTATGTTATACATGGTTTTGCCTGCCTGACGCCAAGCGACAGCATGTCATAATAGCACACTCCCTTCCTCCTTTCCTGCCTCCTCATCCTTACTTTCCTTCCTCGCCCACTTGCTATACATGGGTATGCTATAAGTGGCTGTTTTATACATGACTCTGCCTGCCTAACACCATATATAGCTATGATCTGCTTTGTCCTCTGCCCTTCTCCTTTTTCTGCTCCTCAACCTCACACCCATTCCTGACCTCTTGATATTGCCACGTGCGTTTCTTTATCACTTTTGCTGTATTCGGTTTTCGGCCACAAAGACTGTCGGCAACGCTCAGCGCGAACCGCGCCTCATTGTTAGAGAACCTTCGCGATCATTGTAGATCGTTTTGTTAAGATTGCGCGCAAGACGCGCACACTCGAGCTTATTCTAGAATTTGCAGGACAGCCAGCGATAACGCTGGAATATTCGACGGCACATGTTTAAATGCCGACGCGCTTCACCGCTTGTCACTTGATCGACGGACGACGCCCTGTTCGCCGCTATCTTTGTACAGCGTGTATTGCTGTAGTTCGAGTTCTCATTTCCGGCCACAAGTTCGGCCAAATAAACAGTTTCATCCTGCAAACGCTGACTGCTGTCTTCGTCGACGTCACGACCACGTGACATCTGGTGGAGGTGCTGCTTCTTCTATGATCCGGACGCCCCCGCGAAGCGCTGACCCAAGCCCAAGCCGCGAGGAGGACGACAGCAAAGAAAACCCGGATCGTCGAACAAGCCGCAGGCAGAAGGGACTGCAGCCAGAGCACGGGCTCCTTCCCGAACAAACCAGGCAGCCCAAGGTCCCAACACCCACCGCAGCGACGATGACCGACCCCGTGCAGCCTGCGCCGATCCTACTCCGGCAGCCCAAGGAGCCGCCAACCTTCCGCGGGTCGTCATTCGAAGACCCGGACACCTGGCTCGAGACTTTCGAAAGGGTCTCAAAATTTAACAACTGGGAGTCCGAGGACAAGCTGCGGCACGTTTACTTTTACTTTGAAGACGCAGCAAGGACCTGGTTCGAGAACCGGGAGTCCACTCTTCGAACTTGGGACGCCTTTCGGAGCGCTTTCCTGCAGACGTTTGCAAGCGTCGTCAGAAAAGAAAGGGCCGCAGCCTTGCTGGAGACACGGGTGCAACTACCAAACGAAAGCGTGGCCATCTTCGCAGAGGAAATGACCCGACTGTTTCGCCACGCCCATGCCCGAGGACAAGAAAGTCCGCTTCCTCATGCGAGGGGTAAGGCAAGAGCTCTTCGCTGGGCTGATACGGAACCCACCCTCGACGGTCCAAGAATTCGTCTCAGAGGCAACCACGATTGAGAAGACGCTGGAAATGCGTAACCGCCAATATAATCGCCGATTGATTCAAGACAGCCCAGCTGTTCATGCCCTCGGCTCCGACGACCTGCGTGAAATGATCAGAGCGATCGTGCGGGAGGAGCTTCGCAAGCTCTTACCTTCGGCGCAGCCTCAAGTGGACTTGATCGCAGATGTCGTTCGATCAGAAATCCAGCAGTCCCTGGGCAACCTTGACCCGCCACTGCCTCAGCCGCAAGCCATGAGCTATGCTGTTGCAGCCCGACGCAACGCCGCCCCTCCTCGCCCGCGTCAAGACGCCGCGCCGCCGCAGCAGTTCCGACGTCAGGCACCGCCGCCACCACCACCGACGCCATACCGCCCGCCGACAGGACAACCATGCGCCCCTCGAAAGACCGACGTTTGGCGTGCCCCTGACAACCGACCGCTCTGCTATCATTGCGGGGAAGCCGGCCACACATACCGCCGCTGCCAGTACCGACAGATGGGGCTTCGAGGATTCGCCGTCAACGCGCCGCGCCCGCAGCCAGGCGAACGGCCTCGGGACATCGACGACTACCTCATCGGAACACACTGGCAAGAACGACGACCTTCCCGCTCGCCGTCGCCCGGCCGCTACATGTCTCCGCACCGCCGGCAGTACACTGGCCCAAACCGGGGCCGGTTTGGGCCGGTTTGGGCCAGCAACCGATGGAGATGCGGTTGCTGTACGACGAACTACCGAAGATCCTCCGCCGCCGACGACGACGCCGCAACGAAATCTAAAGAGCACGCCGCAAGACGAACGAAGCCCTGACGTCGAAACTTCACGGCCTGAGGGAGAACTGACGACGCCACGTCGAAGCAGCGGAACAAACCGACGCAGCCGTGACCCGACGCCGCGACCCAATTGCAACGCAAGACGACGAACTAGCGACCTCGACGTTCTCATTGACGGCCACAACGTCACCGCTCTCGTCGACACTGGAGCCGACTATTGCGTCATCAGTGGGCCTTTCGCCACGAAGTTGAAGAAAGTTAAGACTGCTTGGGAAGGCCCCGAAATCCGTACCGCTGGAGGCCATCTAATAACGCCGTCTGGGGTCTGCACAGCAAGAATTACAATCAATAATCGCACGTATCCTGCGAATTTCGTAATCTTGCAACACTGCTCCAGGGACGTCATACTTGGCATGGATTTCTTAAACCATCATGGCGCCGTCATTGACTTAAGAACCAAGTCGATAACCCTATCGTCGGACAAAACGACACCGCCGGATACGAATCCATGTCACCATGCCCTGAACGTGCTCGAGGATCAAGTTACCATCCCGCCTCGCTCCAGCATCATAATTCCCGTCAGCACCGAAAAAGCTGAAGACATCGAAGGTGTCATCGAGAGCGATCATCGTTTGCTACTAGACCGCGACATTTGCGTTGCAAGGGGCATTGCTCGGTTGCATGAAGGAAAAGGAAGCGTGATGCTAACGAACATCAGCCAAGAATACAGACACCTGAGCGGGGGCATGACGATCGCATACATCGAAGAAATCAAGGCCGTCAGCGATGCGTTTGCCTTTTCAGACTACCCCAACACCTGAGCCACCCTTCGACGTAAACCCAAGTCTTCCCGCTCGCCAACAGCAACAGCTTCGATGCCTTCTGCAGAAAAAGAAGGACTGTTTCTCGTCGTCATCGCGGGTCCGACAAACGCTCCTTACTAAGCACCACATTATAACAGAAGAAAATGCTCGACCACTCCGTCAGAGTCCCTACCGGGTTTCGACACGGGAACGGGAGGCCGTGAAGAAACAGGTGGACGAAATGCTACGCGACGACATCATCCAGCCGTCGAAGAGTCCGTGGGCATCCCCCGTGGTGCTAGTGAAGAAGAAGGATGGGACTCTACGTTTTTGCGTCGAATATCGTCGCCTGAATAAAGTCACGAAGAAGGACGTGTATCCCCTTCCCCGGATAGACGACACCCTGGATCGATTACACAACGCAAAGTACTTTTCGTCGATGGACCTCAAGACCGGTTACTGGCAAATAGAAGTCGACGAGAGAGACCGAGAAAAGACTGCCTTTATAACGCCAGACGGCCTGCTTGAGTTCAAGGTCATGCCTTTTGGTCTTTGCTCGGCACCTGCGACTTTTCAACGGGTTATGGATACAGTACTGGCCGGCTTGAAGTGGCAGACATGTCTCGTGTACTTGGACGACGTCGTTGTGTTTTCCTCAAACTTCGACGAACGCCTTCGGCGCCTTGAAGCTGTACTTCAAGCAATCAAGACCTCCGGACTCACTTTGAAGCCTGAAAAGTGCCGCTTCGCGTACGAGGAGCTCTTGTTCTTGGGTCATGTTCTTGTTCTTGGATCAGCAAGGATGGTGTTCGCCCGGACCCGCGGAAAACAGCTGCCATCGCTGACTTCCCGAAGCCCACCGATAAGAAGGTCGTACGCCGTTTTCTCGGCTTGTGCGCCTATTACAGACGTTTCGTCAAGGAATTTTCACGGATCGCCGAACCACTGACGCAACTCACGAAGGCCGACGTCGAATTCAGGTGGGAAACGTCGCAAGTTCAGGCATTTCAAGAATTGAAACGACGCCTGCAGACGCCTCCGATACTTGCGCATTTCGACGAGTACGCCGATACGGAAATCCACACCGACGCAAGCAGCGTAGGACTCGGCGCCGTCCTTGTGCAGAAGACCGACGGATTGGAAAGGGTCATCAGTTATGCTAGCCGGTGGCCATCAAAGGCAGAAATCAACTATTCCACAACAGAAAAGGAGTGCCTGGCCATCATCTGGGCTACATCAAAGTTTCGCCCCTACATCTACGGCCGACCCTTCAAAGTTGTGAGCGACCACCACGCCTTGTGTTGGCTAGCCAACTTGAAGGACCCTTCAGGTCGCCTCGCGCGGTGGAGCCTAAGACTTCAAGAATTCGACATTACCGTCGTTTACAAGTCCGGAAGAAAACACTCCGACGCCGACTGCTTGTCTCGTGCCCCCCTCGACGCACCGCCGCAGGACGACCACGATGGTGACTGCTTCTTGGGAACCATAAGTGCCGACGACTTCGCTGAACGACAGCAAGCCGACCCGGAACTCAGGGGCCTTGTGGAATACCTCAAGGGCAGGACCGCCGTTGTTCCAAAAGTATTCAGGCGGGGATTGGCGTCATTTCTCTTGAAAAACGACGTCCTCGTAAAGAAGAACTTCTCTCCGGCCCGGGCCGACTACCTCATCGTTGTTCCTTCGGCACTGCGACCAGAGGTTCTGCAGGCCCTGCACGACGACCCGACGGCTGGCCACCTCGGCTTTTCCCGCACGCTCGCGAGGATACAGGAAAAATACTACTGGCCACGCCTTCCTGCCGACGTCGCCCACTACGTTAAGACTTGCCGAGATTGCCAGCGACGGAAGGCACCGCCGACTAGGCCAGCGGGACGAACCACCTCACCGGCCGTTCCAGCAAATCGGGATGGAGCTACTGGGGCCGTTCCCGACGTCGACTTCCGGCAACAAGTGGATCGTCGTAGCAACTGACTACTTCATCCGTTACGCCGAGACAAAGGCCTTGCCCAAAGGCAGTGCCGCCGAGGTAGCCAAGTTCTTCGTGGAGCACATCGTCTTGCATCATGGCGCCCCAGAGGTCCTCATAACAGACAGAGGTACCGCCTTTACTGCGGACCTAACTCAGGCGATCTTCAAGTACAGCGAGACGAGCCACCGCCGCACCACCACCTACCATCCACAGACCAATGGCCTCACAGAGCGTCTAAATAAGACCATCGCCGACATGCTGGCCATGTACGTCGACGTTGAGCACAAGACGTGGGACGCCGTCCTTGCGTACGTGACCTTCGCTTACAACACGGCCGTCCAAGAAACGACGCAGATAACGCCGTACAAGTTGGTCTACGGAAGAAGCCTGGCGACGACGCTCGACGCCATGCTACCCAATGTCACCGACGAAGACAATCTCGACGCCGCCGCTTACTTACAGCGCGCCGAAGAAGCACGACAGCTCGCCCGCCTACGGATCAAGAACCAGCAGATGAGTGACAGCCGCCGCTACAACCTTCGACGACGCCACATGGAATACCAACCCGGTGACCGTGTATGGGTATGGACGCCAATACGCCGATGGGGACTCAGAAGCTTCTTCGACGATACTTCGGACCGTACAGGGTACTTCGACGCCTCGGCGCACTCGACTACGAGGTTGTCCCTGACGGCATTACGAACTCTCAGCGGCGCCGTGCACGACCTGAAGTCGTCCATGTCGTGCGCCTCAAACCATATTACGCACGTTAGCAAATCTGAGGACTGTCATGTTGCTTTATTATTGTGCTTTCTTTCTTGTGCTTATTGTTTATATTACTTTGTTGCTTTATTCTTGTTATTTATTGTTGCATGCATTGGCCTGTTCTGTTTAAAGCATCGGGACGATGCTTTTTCAGAGGGGGGCATTGCCACGTGCGTTTCTTTATCACTTTTGCTGTATTCGGTTTTCGGCCACAAAGACTGTCGGCAACGCTCAGCGCGAACCGCGCCTCATTGTTAGAGAACCTTCGCGATCATTGTAGATCGTTTTGTTAAGATTGCGCGCAAGACGCGCACACTCGAGCTTATTCTAGAATTTGCAGGACAGCCAGCGATAACGCTGGAATATTCGACGGCACATGTTTAAATGCCGACGCGCTTCACCGCTTGTCACTTGATCGACGGACGACGCCCTGTTCGCCGCTATCTTTGTACAGCGTGTATTGCTGTAGTTCGAGTTCTCATTTTCCGGCCACAAGTTCGGCCAAATAAACAGTTTTATCCTGCAAACGCTGACTGCTGTCTTCGTCGACGTCACGACCACGTGACAATATGCGCGGCTCTGCTATAGATGGTTTTGCCTACGTGAGGCCAGACATGGCTACGCTACGTTCTACTCTCTTGCTTCCTCATTTCCATTCTCTTCACCCTCTCCTCTCTCCCATCTCCTTGGCATAGATGACCATGCTATGCATGGTTTCCCCTACGTGACACCATAAATGACTGCTAAACTTTACCATCTCCCTTCCTGCTTTTTATCCTCTTAACCCTCACATCACTCCTCCTTCCCCTCGTTTCCTTTTCCCGCCCCTTTGCTATACATGGCTATGCTATGCTTTACTCTCTCTCTTTCTCCTTTTTATGCCTTACCCTCGTATCACTCGTCATCATCCTCACTTCCATTTCCCGCCCCTTGCTATGCACTGCTATGCTATAATGGTCCTGCCTGCGTGACGCCATACATGGCTTTGCTATGCTTTACTCTCTCCGTTCCTGCTTTCTATACTCCTCAGCCTCACATCACTCCTCATCATCCTCACTTCCCTTTCCTGCCCCGTTGCTATATATATAGCTATGTTATGTGTCGTGCCTGCGGGGACACCCTGCCCGGACGTGAAGCTTCTAAACCTTCGTGCAGTCCGCCGCCGCCCTCAAGGACAGGCGCTGCGCTCCACCGCCACCAATCCCTGGACGCTACACAACAGACTCGACGCGGCGTGCCGACGTCACGCTGAGCGGCTTCGTGACCGCAGCTGGACGGGAGTCTGCTCGTCACTAAGGGACCCACGTCGCCGTGGCCGCGGCTGGTGCATAAAGCGAGCGATGCTTAGCCCCAAGGATCCACGCTACCCTGTGCTGGCCATCGCTGTGGGGCGTGGCATTTCGGAAATGGAGCTTGCCGAACTAATTGCCTCCTCCTCCGTGCCTGCTGCGGCCGCTGCCCCTGGTGCAGCTGTGCGCGCCGCCAGCTACACTGCACCACGCTTACCTCCCCCTGAGCCGAATCTCGCGACAGACATCCGCTCGCTGTGCGAGGAGGATTTCACTCTCTTCGAGCTCGAGCACGTTCTCCTGAGAAAGAGACAACGCAGCGCACCTGGCCCAGATGGAATAACCCATGATCTCTTGCGTAATCTCGACGCTTCCAAGCGCCCCACCCTGTTGGAACACTATAACCGGGTGTTCGCAATTGGATCCCTTCCTGACCAGTGGCGCACGGCAACTGTCATCTCAGTCCTCAAGCGAGGCAAGTCGCCCCGTACGATCAAATCGTATCGGCCGATTTCTCTCATCTCAGTTGCTGGGAAAACAATGAAGGAAATGACCCTTCATCGACTGCACTGGGTTGCGGATGCGCGCAACGTCTTCGCCCCAAAGCAGTGCGGTTTCCGACAGCATCGTGCGACAGCCGATTGCCTGGCAGTCATTTTCAGCACACTTGAGCTGGCTCTTCCCGACAAGGAGATTGCCATCCTCTTGCTTCTCCATGTCCATTCGACATTCGACTCGCTGCCCCACGCTTCCACCGTGTGTGCAGTGCGCTCCATGGGCGTCGAAGGCAGGCTTCTCGATTATGTTCTGGCCTTCCTTGCAGACCGGACCTTGCGCGTTGGAGGCGCGACCATTTCACCGCGTTCCATCCGCACTGGTGTGACGCAGGGCAGTGTTGTCAGCCCGTTTCTTTTCAACTTGGTGCTTGCAACACTTGTGAAGTGCCTCCCTGAAACGGCGATTCTCCCAGTGCGCGCTGTTATTTACGCGGGCGACATTGACCTCTACGTTTCGCGGTCCTACCTGGAGGTGCTCTGAGTTCCGCGGGCGGATGCAGATGGCTCTGCAGTGCGTGGCGAACTTTATCAGTGATATTGGCCTCTCAATTTCGGCGACGAAAACCGATGCCCTCGTTGATCACCCTCGTGCTGGAGCCCGCCGCCACTTCCCGTGCCTTCAGCTCGACGGTGCGAGTATCTCTTGGAAAAAGAATGTCCGGTACCTGGGGCTAACCATTGACAATCGTCTACGGTGGTTACCCGCGGTACGGCGCATTCGGCAGGACGCTTGCCGCGTGGAGTCTTGTATGCGTCGACTCCTCGCTCGCGGCAACGGATGCCCGCCCGCCTTCGCGTGAACCATATACGAAGCAATGGCCCTGTCCGTTGTGCACTACGCTCGCCCTCTCTGCACCCTTCAGGCCCCACAGTGGCGTGCGATCGACCGGGATCATCGGCGAGTGATCCGAATGTGCCACGGCATTCCTCGCCATACTCGTGTGGCCGAGACTCTGGCAGAAACTCGCACGTAGCCTGCGTCGCTTACAGCGGATCTGCGCGCCCTGTGTCATGTGGAGCGCCTACATCGTGCACCCGGCGCTGGTCCTGTACTCGCCCGACTTTGTGCTGTCGACAGCACGGTCGAATTCAAGTCGGTCGAATTCAAGTCGGTCGAATCATCGACCTTCACAAGGATGTTGTTGTCGACGAGCCTGCCCCGTGTGCGCGCTGGCCCCCACCACACCGGTGAGCGCTCCTCTGTGTTTACTTTGAACTGCCGGGCATACGTTCAAAGCACAACACACCACACAGTGCCATCGCTCGGGAGGCCGCGGCCAGGATGTACGACGACCTAGCCGGCAGAACACGTCTATACTGATGGCTTTGTGCTAAGAGACCGTTCCGCTGCGGCCTCCTGCATTGCCCCTGAGCTCGGCAAAGCCCTGCAGTGCCGCCTCGGCTTCTGTGCCTCCTCGACTACCGCAGAACTCGTCGGCTTGCAGCTGGCTGCTGACCTCCTTCGTTAGTCACTTACCATCAAGAACGCTGCGATTTATTGTGACTCAAGGTGAGCTCAAGGTCAGCTCTGCGACAGCTCATGAGGGACGAACGCGGCCCGCCACTTTCACGGCGTGATGCGCACAGCCTGCGGTCGGTTCAGGAGCACGGCTGTAATGTTGTACTCCAGTGGCTTCCTTCCGATGTTGGCATCGCGGGAAATGAGGCTGCCGACGATCTGGCTAAACAGGCGCATATTCCCGCGACCTCATTGACACCATACGCCAACCCTGTCGATTCCGCGCGATGTAATTTTCAGCGAGAATTGCAGCGCGACCACCCAGAGGAGCGGGCCGCCGATGGACGCCCCCCTCCTCTTCTCCCCATGGTTGGTTTCTCCCGGCGAGAGCGCGCCCTCCTCTTTTCCCAGCGGACTGGCTCGGCATGGACGGGGGAACGAAAACAGCGGATGCGGGGAGCTCCTTCGTCAGCTTGCGTCGACTGCGGCGCTGTTGAAACACTCGGCTTGCGCATTCGAATCGTCTTAGACAGTCATAAGGGGTCCTGTCACCAGTCCTGTCATTTCTTGTCCTTGTTCCTTTGTGCCTCCAAATTTTTGTCAGTCATAAGGGGTTCTGCCAGTTTTAATGGGACGGAAATTTCGCGCACTCCCGGCACATTTTCCCTGCTTTCATGAATGCTACGACGCACCTGTCAAAGCCTGTCAGAGCCTGTCGCGGGCACAGTGCTATGGTAAACGAAGCAGTCAGACAAAACGTTTGCTACAGGAAATTCACATGCGCTCACCACTGCGTGCACTCGTGGCGCCAGCATCATGGCATGGCCAGCGCGAAAACCTACACACAGCCTTCAATTTTTTTTTCACGTTTTACCGACAGTCGTTTTTGAGATACGACAGAAGCCGTAAAGTACACAGCGTAGCGCAGTTTCGTGCACGATTCTGTTGTGTCTGCGAGCAATGTTTCTGCTGTTTCTAGCGGATGTGACTCTGAGGATGATGTTAAATTATAGAACTGTAACTCGGATGATAAAGAACCATACAATGATCCCTGATTGTAATCAGGTGTTGATCAGTGCGTTACGTTTTCTGGCATATCGATTCTTTAGTCCGCCTGAAATGTGGTGAGGATGTTGCCACTATTATATAGTCTATTTGTAGTGTCTCAACAGTATATGGTAAAGATTTGGTGACATCATCTTCAGCCAGTAGAGAGTAATAGTCAGCCCAACAAGGCTACTCGGCCATGTCCTCAGAGTAGTGTTGTGCAGTGAAGCAATAGGTTTCCCAAGGAAAATCGGCGTTTTGCGCGTCTTTTTCACAGCAAAAGTAATAAACAGTGTTTGTGTTAACAAAAATGAGTATGCGTGGTTGCAAATCCTCTAGGAGCAGTCTTTTGCCGATGATGATGGTTCTTGGGAAATAGTCACAGCCGCACAGATTGTGAATTTCATTTTCCTGCAACTCTATATAGGTATTGTCGTCCAACCGATTGACGAAGCGAACAAAAAAACAATAAAAATGCTATGAGATCAAGAAACCTGACGACCGGACAAACGCAACTTGTAACGTCTGTTCTGCCTAGTAGCACACCGACCTTAGAAAAACATTTTACATCTTACAGCTTCCAGACATGGCTCCATCCATCTCTAAATGCCAGATATTAAAGTATGAATACATTTTTGAATCTTACGAATTTAGAACATTTATTAGAGTGCGACGAAGCCTTACGTTAGGATATTTTGGTGCAGTGTTCAGTCGTACCGTTTCAGATCTTTTTTTTGCTGTTGCTCTTTGGCATAATTTGCCAAAATGCCTAAATGCCTAGGATCAATATAAATTAATTCATCTTCTTAATTACATTTTTTCAATAATTTGCCTAGAAAAATTTTAGAGGAAAGAAATATAGACGTGCAACCTGATGTAACAATTAGCTTTCACAAGGTATACAAAAAATTAAATCGTGCACTTTTTGAGCTAGGTCATTCAAACTCTCCTCTAACATAGAAAACGGTTGAAGAAGCATTTTAGGTATTTCATATCATTTTTTTGTTTTTCTTTTCTTTATTGTACTGAGCACAACAGTATAAATGTTCTATGCAATATTCAATAAATATTTTTTTTCGTAGATACGCTTTCATATTATACTCTAACAATAATTTTTAAGTAATTTTTTAAGAGGCTATGGCACGCTTCCCTATTTTAGAGTGTGACAACTCAAATGGTAGAAGCTTTTTTCTGGATACGGGGCGCATACATCCAGCACACGTGACTCTTCATAGAAGGTTAGTCTTGTGTCTCACAACCTTATTGCATTGTCTGGAGTTGTTGAGTAAACTTGAGAGTCGTGCTGCAAGCTTTGAATGAGCGAAAACTATCACCACACACAGATTCTAGGTACAAAGGATCCGTCAGGTTGAAGAAGATCAACAAAACATCCTCAACATACCTTACGACTTTGACTACCCTATCGTCGTTTCAAGAGCAGCTTAGAGCATTGTGAAATTCGGAAAGAAGCTGGGTTTCTTCGCTTCTTTAGGTATGTACCAGCAGGACCAGCAACATATTTTTAGTACCTCAGTTTTAAAATTAACAGTTTAATGAGATAACGCAAGCTTCTTCGCATCATATAGATTTAGAATATTGGTACCAGCACAATATTCATGGATTATACGTCAGGCTTGTCCAGAACTTTCCCGTGCACATTAACTAATGTTTCAACTCATGATTTGCTTTGAGAGTGTTGCGAAGGAAACAAAGAAACTAAACAAAACTAAGAAACGTTGAGACCCTCTAGGGTGTATATATGTGGGGGCTGATGAGACATTGGTTCTTCATGTTCGTGATCTTTAAAGTATATGGGGAAAAATGTTTTTACCTGCAAAGTGAGGACAACCAACGCATTCCACGAACGCATTTCGGCGATGTCCCTTTACTGCCAAATGCAATCAAAATAAAAGTGAATGGTTATTTACACGAAATCAATACTTCTGGTTCGTCTTCATTAGGTTAAGACTTTCAGAGATATCTGACAGAAACCAAAGAATAATATTTTTGTCGAAGCTGTTGCATCTGAGACACAGATTTGCTGAAATAGCTAAGCGATATGTGTTTGAACACTACTTTCATCTTCATAATTTCAGAAATGGAAGACGAGAACCATCAAAATAGGTGAGCTTTGCGCTTTCTAAAGATAAAACGTTTGGTCCTAATCTTTAACTGCAATCCTTGGGGACCTTGCAAACAAATAAGAAGGTGTTTCTTCGAGGCAATATGCGTTTTATACCATATGAAAGGAAGGCAGCTGTCATCTTCTGACAGAGACTCTACATCAAGGCCCCAGTACCATCAATAAAGGTAGCTTGAAAAGACTAAATAATGAAAGCTTGTAACTTCAGCATTTATTATAAACTTGAGGGTAGATGGTTATAGCGGAACCTCGTAGAGCATCAAACTTTTCCATATCAACTTTTGAGGAATACGAAGATCGCATGTAGTTTTATATATTCATAATTGAATATCTAGGCCCGGATTTATTTATTCTTGAAAGTGAGGACTTCGGGCGCGACCAAACGTCGAACAGCTCTTACGTCTGAAAGTGCTTCGTCTGACGAAGTGACAAAATGTCATTGAAGGTGCGTCACAGCAAAATTTTAATAAATATGGCAAGCCCTCTGAAACACATCAGTAGACTATTTGTTCTGTGCGTGTGATCTGCGGTACTCATAGTTTTCTGTTGCGAATTGTAAATAGGCGCTAGCCACACTCTCACTTGTCGCGCTGTCTGCAAGAAGCGCAGCAGTAGCTGCGCCGTAGTTTACCCTTCACGGTGAAAAAAAAGGTAGCAAATACGGTTTCTTAACTGACAGCTCGAAAGAAATATGATATCAGAACAGACGACACACATGGGGAAGATACTCGGCCAGTACAAATAAAATAATTTTCTGCTTTCAAAATGACATACTATCTCGAATATCAGAATTATTAGAATAACAGAGAGCTGAGCTAGTTGGTACGTATTCATTCTAAAAAGAGACAGGGCGTGCAAACACGGACACAAGAAAGAGATCAGGACACCACAAACGCCGACTAATAACTGAAGAGACGCACAACGGCTGAAAAGAAAGAAGGCACGAAAAATTATCTGCGCATGCCCTTGCAACCGGCGAACCTATCAATCCGGCACGCGTGGCGGTCTACTTGGAAGATAACTGTTAAGGCATTTGATTTCATCTTTATGCAAGTTAATCGACGGTTGGCTCACGCATGCGCTACCACTATTCTCGATATGCCATGCTTCAATCATCAGGCGCGTTTCTTCATTTCTATGCCGGTACAGCACTGCGCATTCATCGAATTTTGGCGTGCACTTACAATCTCGACAATGTAAAGATAGATTAGAAGGTGAGCCTCCTGTTAGCGATCTCTTATGTTCCAACAATCTCTGGTTAATGCATCGGCCCGTCTGTCCTACGTAGAAGCGGCCGCAGCTGAAAGGGACCTTATACACCACACTCGTACGGCAATCAGTGAATTTGTTGGTGTGTTTTACGAAACAATTATCGGTGCGCTTCTTGTCGTTTACTCGCTCATTCTTCCTCTGCACAGCAGCACAAATCTTACCTAGCTCATTGGCAGCCGTGAAAACAACATTGACGCCGTATCTACTTCCTACTTTCTTTAGCCTGTGAGATATGCAATGAATGTACGGAATACCTACGACACGTTTCTTCCTATCGCTTTAATGTTGCGTTAATAATGGCGTTAATAATGGCGTTAATGTTGTTTTCACGGCTGCCAATAAGCTAGGTAAGATTTGTGCCGCTGTGCAGAGGAAGAATGAGCGAGTAAAAGACAAGAAGCGCATCGATAATTGTTTCGTAAAACACACCAACAAATTCACTGATTGCCGTACGAGTGTGGTGTATAAGATTCCTTTCAGCTGCGGCCGCTTCTACGTAGGACAGACGGGCCGATGCATTAACCAGAGATTGTTGGAACATAAGAGATCGCTAACAGGAGGCTCACCTTCTAATCTATCTTTACATTGTAGAGATTGCAAGTGCACGCCAAAATTCGATGAATGCGCAGTGTTGTACCGGCATAGAAATGAAGAAACGCGCCTGATGATTGAAGCATGGCATATCGAGAAAAGTGGTAGCGCATGCGTGAGCCAACCGTCGATTAACTTGCATAAAGATGAAATCAAATGCCTTAACAGTTATCTTCCACGTAGACCGCCACGCGTGCCGGATTGATAGGTTCGCCGGTTGCAAGGGCATGCGCAGATAATTTTTCGTGCCTTCTTTCTTTTCAGCCGTTGTGCGTCTCTTCAGTTGTTAGTCGGCGTTTGTGGTGTCCTGATCTCTTTCTTGTGTCCATGTTTGCACGCCCTGTCTCTTTTCAGAATTATTGTAGCTTTCTCGCGTCACATGAACTTATGTCACATGAAAAGCGCCCTCACATGGACATATCTGTCGTAAATGTAAGCTGCAAAAAGCAAGACAACCGTGATAAAATTCAAATACAATGCACACATTATAATAAATGTTTGTAGGCTTCAGCATACAAGGCATCCAGATTTTAATGTTACTCTAAAATCAGAAGAATACAGATCACCATACTTTCTTCAGAGAGTCGTGGGGGGTGTGTTTCTATACAAGCGACTTAAAGAGCCCCTAAACCATCCAGAGGTCGAAATTTAATTGCGGCGTTGCAGTTGTGCACGAGTCTACAGCGAACGCTGGCGGAGTTGCACGCGCTTTCTCGTTTCGCTCTTTCCTTCGCTAGGCTGCGTTCGTCGGCCAATAACACCTAGAGCGTCGGCTCGTCTATCCACCTCTCCGAGTGCCCTTCCTCAGCGTCCGAGGTGGAAACGCAAAAAGCGCGCGCATCTGCTAGCAGAAAACAGGCTCTTGTTCGCCCACTGACAGCGTCTCTTGCTCGCGACGTCACCTAATCGTACAGGTGTCGTCACGGTGGCTGTTGTCGACAGAGCAAAGGCAGGGAGAGGAGGAGGCGAGCGTCTGTTGGTGGTTTAGTGGCCCTTTAACGTGTATCTTTAAAGAGAGTTATATATACATGACAAATCCGGGGTCATCAAAAAACTAACAAGTAATTTTTTTTTCTGAGAGAGTGGATGCCGGTCGTTTATTTTGTGTCGCACAACCTGTTCACGATGGCAATTCGCATAACAGACCGCACCTGGAATAATAATCGTCCAAAGAATATATCCACTGAATCTCTATTACAATACGTCACCTTTACATACAATGATTCACATTTCACACGGCAGAGATAGCGGTAATAGAAGCACTACAATGTGAAATGGTTAAGGAACTGAATATGATCACCATCGTGAACATGCTGGCAAAATGTAGTTCGATTATGGACGGAAATTGCAAGAAATACTGATCAAGAAAATGAACATGCATGGGACAGACATGGTCTTTTCCGTACTAATCTCTTTACGCCTATAAGAAGTACTCAAGGTTTGAGCTGACAGTGTTAGGAGTAATGCCAAAGGAGAATACCTGAAAATCAATGGCTGGCGCATGACATATTCGTGTCTGATATTAGCTGGGAGATTACGGGACAAATTACGCAGGTCTTTTCTACTTTAGGGCGCGCTGCAAGTTTCAGGCTGCTTGCCCGTCTTCGCGTCACATTACAATTTTTAATACGAAAGTGTTTTATGCCGGGGTCCACCAAGATTTTCATGACGTATTTCCGTCACAGAAATACGTCAGCAAATTGAACGCCATCAAATGATAAAGAAAAACCTATCAAAAAAAGTTCCGTCGACAGGAGCCGAACCCATGACCTCTCGGTCCGCGACGATGGCTAGCAGGCGTTTAGGTCACTGAGCTACCCCCAAACACATAATGGAGGCTACATGAACGCGCCTTATATCTTTCACACTTTCCTCTCACAATGCTCTTGCATGGGTGGATGGATGGATGCTATGAGCTTCCCCTTTCTAACGGGGTGGTGCATGCGTGCCACCAGGCTAGAAAAAAATGCCCCCACGTCCCCAAAGGGAATCGTGAGGAAATGCGAATGCATTTCTTGCGCCGAGAGTACACGGCGTAGTAATTTCTAATGGCGTAAAGCTGGACACATCGACGCGCTCAAGTGTCTCCCTTTTGGGTGCCTCTTTCAACGAACGCTTCCTACTTGCGTTCGTAATCACCTCAGGGATGTTGCCACCGCCTTCAATGCAGCACAAACGCGTTTAGAACGCGCTGTTTTAGGGCTGTTCCAAGGCAGCACAGACGCTACAATCGCGTTTCAAACGCACTGCATTGAGGCGGTGGCGCAGGGAGGAGAGAGAACGAACGGCGAGAGAAGGAGCGGCGAAGCACTGCACCTATCCTCTCCTACACTCTGTCCACACACGCGGGAGCTCCACCGAGCTCCCGCGATGCGAGCGCCCTCACACGCCGGAGCGCGCTCCTCCTCTCCACTCACTATCCGCTACTCCGTCCGCACCACCTGCTCCGGTTGCTAGGGGCGAGGATAAGCGCGCCCGCCCGCAGCTGTTGCTGTGGGAAAGGGAGTGAGAGCGGAGAGGCGCGCGGACACCGACAGACGCCTGACATAGCCCGACTAAGAAATGCATTCGCATATAAAACGCGCCATTGCTGCGACCATCCCATTCGGCGCGTTTCTTATAGAAGTGTAATTTTGTTTAACACACCGCGAGGTGGTGGCTTCAGCTCAAGCATCGCTCATAGCGTTCATCCATATTGAAAAATAGCTCTCCAACGCTCGCCTGGCTGTCGCGCAGCGTTCTCCGCTCGCCCTGTGAGAATTAACTGCCAGGCTAGAGGGAAGACACAACGCGCGTGGCGTTTCTCTTCGCGTTTCACGACGCTTTCAAGGAGTGCATATCGAGTATCAGTGTTTATTATGTGCTTGTTGATGCCATATTTGCGCGGAATTCACCATCTGCGGTGACCACGTATACGTTAAGAACTTCAGCTACCGCAAGGTTTAAATCATGACCATGGGCTTTAGTCGTTGGTACGGAGATGTGCCACTAGGCATCAACGTGAGTGCGTCCACATCAGGCGGTGCTACATCTGCCAAACAACATTAGACATTGTACAATCTCTGATATACCAATGCACTAAAGCAATCAACTGCTTCTGTAAGGGCGTTTCACTTTCGTGTCATACCGATTCCTATGACAGAGGGTACAACTATCTTTTCGCAATAGCATTCATTCCTTCGCCCTTGTCGTGCAACAATGCACAATAAACGCTCAACTACCCCTGTGAAGACGTTTCACTTTCATGTTATACCGATTCCTACGAAAGAGTGATCAGCCATGCTTTTGTTCTTTCCAGTCAGAAGTCAATACTTGCATCGACAGTACAGCTTTAGCTTTAATGTGATATCAAACAACCACTTAAGCGCATAATTACGTTTGACTTGGGCTTCTTGGGGCTGTTAGGTATCTTCCATATGCATAATTTCTTACCTCACTGTACATTGTATAGCCCTACTAATCGACGGGACAGAAGAAAGACGTGCACACAAGAAAGCGCTAACTTTGAACGATGAAGTTTATTCTCTTTTCTGGCGGAATAAATAGAAAAAAACATGAGCGAGGAAAGAGCGAGCGAATGAATATAAGCAAGAAAAACAAACAACATTCCATAAAGTGATCTTCTACCAATGCCAAACCGCCAAGTCACAATCATTTTACTGATGTGAAGCGAACGGATGAAGAATGATGCACACTTTTTCTAATGGTGACGCAAGGAAATCTATTTCTGTTTTACTTAGGTCGACTGACGCCAAGCTTACGCACGCGTCGCCCACGTGCGCAAATTCAGCTGCTTCAATTATCTCACGCGTCAGTTTATGGCCATATTTTTCTTAAAATGCAGCAATTTTCGAAGATTAGTTGGAAACCGCAATCTCTACAATGGATGCCAGATATCCAGCGATTACTAGCGTTACTTTGTAATGATGCTCCTTTGGCCTGTTGTTTAAACAGGCCAAAGGAGCCTTGTCTGTCCTACATACTTTCTGCCGCACGAAAGTGCAAGGGAGTAAACCACTCCTTCAGCACAGTGAACAAACTTTTTTGTTGTATTGTTTTTCACAGCCTCGTTTTTGCTTGGCGCCCGGGTTAACCAACCCACACACGCTCACCAATTTTTCCGGTGCGGAAAACTGCACTCTGACGTAAGATATTTTTCCAATTTTCTTTGCGCGATGCGCACTTGAGTGAATGTAGGGCATCACCACGACATTTTAACGGGTGCTCAATCCCTATACATCAAACCTATACATCTAAAAGGTTCTGATGCTTCAACTAGGAAGAAAATTAGCGAACTGAAAGCATATACAAAACACAAAAAATTGGCAGATCCACCGCATTGTAGGGATCAACTTCGTGCGAAGCAGTCAGCCAGTAGCTCTGTAAGCTTGATTATTTTCTTTGAACCAAGCGTTACGAAATAAGTCGACGTATCTGTATAAATTGAGTAGTTGTGCGAATTTAATGAGCTTACTAGGCACACCCAATACACTTGCGTCTATAGCGTCGCTCACGGTCTTACGTAACGTCGACACTCACTTTAGAGAAAATACATCAGTTTTATCGCCATGAAGGGCATGCTACGACGCGATAATGTGCATATAAGTAGCTGTCGTAGGCGTATTGACACAGCGCTTGATTATAGCTAGCGGATTCATGTAGGTGTGCATAAGTAATGTTTTTTTTACATTGACGTAAACGCGGAAAGCCAATACTGTAAGCACAGTTCGCATTTTCCTAACACGAGGTTTGCATAAGGTCCTTTTTCCGCAGCTGTTTATTGCACTGCGTGAACCGGTGGTGGAATTCATGGCTGCCATAAAGAACGCCTAGGTTCGATTCCGGCTCGCGCCGTGATTTTCATTTATTGGCTTCCATCAGCATATTTCCCCCATCCACAACACGTCCAACGCTGGCACTGCATTTTTTGAGAGACGAGCTCCTTCACTCTGCTGCATTAAGATTTCCAAAGTCTGAGTTGAAAGAGACTGTCTGTCACATTTGGGGCACATGTCGTGGGGATGCGTGACGTAGGCCTCCTATCTGGAATACAAGAACAAATGGGACGACGCTCTAACGAGCAGTGAGCTACGAGACCAACTATGGGCTGTCGAGAAGGCCCGAGAAGCGACGGAGACCCTAAGGCTGCCCGTGCCGACGTGGAAGGTGGCCTTTACACCTTGACAAACAGTCGGGTGTCCCTCAGGACCCGTTTATGTAATACATTTTTACCACCAGCACGACCACTACTCGAGGCGCATACCCGCGCAATCCACGAGCTGCAGTATGCGAATCATGCGGGTAGGTGTTACATGTGACTGGCGGAAAGAATTACATGACGTACGCGGCAGTGAAGCGGCGCTATTAATGTTATGGCCTGCGAATCGTGTTCTTAATACACACACGTCCTCCTATGCCAATTTAAAAGTTAAGGAGGTGACCACAAATGCGCCCAGAAGTAGGCTAATAGATAGATAGATAGATAGATAGATAGATAGATAGATAGATAGATAGATAGATAGATAGATAGATAGATAGATAGATAGATAGATAGATAGATAGATAGATAGATAGATAGATAGATAGAAACGGTCAAAGTGCCTTTGGTTCGCTAAGAAATACTTCGTATTTGAAAGGTAATCGATAATCTTTTTTGCGTTTATTTAGCTTGCTTTTCTTGCACATGTGTAGTTCGCTAGTTTTCGTCATAGTTGACCATCAGTCAACTCAGCCACCACTTAGCCCTACATAATCACGTCATGAAGTTGTGAAAGCGTATATATTTCATTCCTAAGTTGTCGTTCTCATATATAACCGCAAGTTTACTTCTGTAATGTTGTTCAGAAAACTGAGCAGAGCCGCATCATCGAAGGAGGTTGCTCTAGACTACTGTAACACTGTAATAAGACAACTTAGTAAGCTAGAAGTCTGGGTCACTTGGTACATAACGCTGAAAGAATAAACGACTCAAGAAGGCGACAGACAAGGGAGAGACGAGATTACTTATATATACCTAACTGCGGCGAATGGCATACGGCATGCGCTGTAAATGCTCTATGAGTTTAACTTCTTTTTTCACGCAGCAAAATAGAACGTACCGGATTCGAGCTTTGCAGAAAAGGGAAAACGTACGTTGCTTCTGCTTGCTGCTACCGGACATCAGACGGGACAGTAATTGTGCGTTATCCTGACAGCTTGCCATTTAAAGGAGAGCTAAGTCTTCGCTCCGTCGAAATGGCATGCGAACTTTTCACGAGCGCGGCGCAATACGATGCTGGCTTTTAGTTTTTCATGGGTATTTTATATGTCAATCCGATGGTATTACTTGAACTATGAATTAGTGTCAAGGGCCTTGACTCGATGATTCATCTAACTTTCAGGAAAACTCTAACCAAAACTTCAGCTGTCACATGACGAAGTGTAGTGTCCAATAAAGTACATCAAGTAAACGGCATGAATGACGCAGATTTACAGTCAGTATTAGGATATATCTTTGTGTTATTATTATTACTACTACCAGTAGCAGTAGTGGTAGTAGTAGTAGTAGTATTAGCAGTGGAAGTATAGCAGTAGTCATTATTATTGCACCGTTATTGGCAGTGATATCTTCGTTATCTTTTTGCACGCATACGCAATGAACTATACAAAAGAAAAGTTTGTTTTATGCACCTCACAAATGCTTCTGTAGATCCACTGTGCGTAATATTCACTAATAATAAGTAAAATGCAAATGAGATACTCGAAAACCAATTGAACGACACGAGATATTTGGCGCTCGCTAAAACTCTAAAATTTTCACTTTCTGGTTGTTCCAACGAAGCAAAAAACTCGAGCAGCTGGAAGAATACAAAAAATGTCAGTCATACATCTGTGCGATATACTTTGTCAATTGACTTTTCTGTCCAGGAAATTAATTTTATTATAATTTTAAACACTGTATGTAAGCTTACCTGCCCTCGTTCAACTCGACCACACTGGATGCCTCTGCAAGCTCTGACAGCAGTCAGGCCAGTCCGAAAGCTAAAGAGATCCTGTCTGCCTCTGGCCGGGTGGGGTCGAATGCTTCAGCGTAAATCGTTGGCCGCCGTTAACATCACATCATCTGTCATGGCTCTCTTCAGCGACGCCTGGCCCTTTCACCAATAAAATCAAGGTGCCATCTTCATAATGTTTGAGCTTCGCACGTGTTGTTACAACGCTGAAAGAATGCTCGCCTTCAGAGCATGTCAAATAGGTCATTCTTCTGCATGCTAATCTCTAATGAGTGCA
Source organism: Rhipicephalus sanguineus (assembly GCF_013339695.2). NCBI lineage: Eukaryota > Metazoa > Arthropoda > Arachnida > Ixodida > Ixodidae > Rhipicephalus > Rhipicephalus sanguineus. Next base: position 134,416,533 of record NC_051177.1, read on the forward strand.
TTACCAAAGTATCGTCAATGTGCTTCATTTTAATTCAAAGCAGTCTGATTAGTTGTTTCAAAAGCGAAATGAAAGCTATAGTTACTTCCCATTCTACAATTGCACTGTGTACACGCGGCCGCGGACAGGATAGGGCTGGATGTAGATGCGAAATTAGACGAAATTAGGATATTGGTATTCGTAAATTGGAATCAGCTGGCGTGCAATTGGACTTGTTGGAAATCACTGGGAGTGGCCTTCGTCATGCACTAGGCACGAGGCATCAGCCTCATGCACTAGGCATGAGGCTGATGGGAGGGATGATGATGATGATGAAAACGCCGATATTTGATTGGGTATTCAGAGGCGAATAACCCTTTACTTGTATTCGATTTCGTGTTCAAAAAAGTCACAGTTTTGCCGTAACGGCGAAGCAATGAATGCGATAGCAATAAATTGGAATATAACGCGATGAACGGAAAGCAGCTCAAAATTGCCAGCGCGGCGCTCGAGCTCAAAGGACGCACGAAAAGAACACACGCAGCACGGGCATAAAGCAGGACGCACGAAACATACCAGGACATAAAGCAGGACGCACGAAACGAAGCAGCAGGTACACACAGAACAGCGCGCTCCTTTCGCAAACGCGGCCGCTGCAGCGAGCCAAGAGACCTTCGTACCCTCTGTGACTTCAGCGCGGACATCGCGGGGAAAGCACAAGACATACAACCCCCCCCCCCCGCCAGCCGCCCCCTTCTTTCCTCGAGATAAGTGCACGAATGCGACCACGCCCTGTAGGTCGAAGAGCAACGGCGTTCGCAGGAACGGGGCGACGACATTTAAAGCGCGCCACGCGTGCACATCGCGCCATCTATGCGGTAACTAAGAAAGCATGCTGATGTAAGTGGTGTATATAAACAGCTCGCCGTTAGCACGCTGAAAGACGGTGCTGTTGGTGGCCTAACCGTCTAACGCCGCGTGCTGGAAAGCGGGAGGTCGCCTGTTCGATTCCGCGCGTCGGAAAGGCCATAAAACTTCAATATTACCACATGCCTTCTAAATTACAAAGAATTTCATTTACGTTGTGCGTTATAGCACTTACATTCAATATTATATTTAGGTTATCTTTTACCTTGTTCCCCTACGAAACAATACACAATGGGATAAGTTTCATTCAACCTTATATACCACTTGGTCTCTTTCCGACAAATTAAAAATTGTGCCACGTAGAAACTGCATTTTTTCGACGGCGTTTGTATGCAGTTGAAAGCACATTTATCTTTGTACGCTGGTGGCAATGGAACACTCTGCCTTGATGGGTGCTGCAAGAATATGTTAGTAAACGGAACCAAATTATGTTTTTGTAAAAAAAAGATGAGCCAAGGATAGGCGTGTTGTTTTGCGCGTTAGCGTTTATAATCTTCGGCTACAGGTACTGCCTGTAGAGTCCTATTTTTCCAGAAAGAACAAAGTTATCCTGTAAACGTGTGCACCACATGACAATTTCAAGCAACGGTTTAACATTACCCTCTTCAGAAGGGTTACAGAACGGCATGGACACTCATATTGCTCTGAAACTTTATAGGTTTTTTCGTGCTGGGACCTTCCTAATTAAGGTCGACCCATACAACTTCAAGGTGCTACCAGAATACTGCAGTTCTTACATCCAGGTCTACAATGTAGACAAACACCTTAAGTATCACTGTACACATGAGCTTGAATTGAGGGTCTGCAGTGTAATCTATAGTTATTGCAAAAGTAATCCAGGCCAATTTACTGAGATTGTTCTCCCATTACTGCTAGTGACGATTATACATGTAAAGTTTTGGGGCGCCGCAGTTTTGACTAAACAGCAGCGTTCTTTCGCGCTATAGAAGTGGTGCTGAATGCTCCAGCAGAGACTAAATGTTGATTCATGACATTTGTTGCGTTTTCACTGCACTGCCGCACGTTTCCGCCCACACGACCTTAATGGAGGAAGAAAGCGACAAGAAATGGCATTTCTATTTGTTCTTACTCTCCATTAAGGGCATCAGGTTTTTGCAGCACCTTTCATAGGTCGGTAGACATGTTCATAACCTCTTCATATAATTTTATTTATTTTCATTTGATTATTTTATTTACCACTTCACAGAGCACAGGGAATGAGAAGAAAAAGTTCAGCAGAGCTTGACTAGGCCAGCCTCTTACAGTAGCAGCGTCACCGAGAGGAATTACACACGTTTTGTGGAAAAAACTAAACAAAATAAAAACAATTATTACGTGCGCACAGTCATCAACATTTGAAGCAAAATAAGCACTCACATTACTTCAACAACGCCACTCCGTGTTTCGAATTGCAGATATGAGCCTCATTAGAAAAACGCTTGAAGCGGAGACACACATTAATCAAGGTAACGTTTACGACTGTACAAAACTGCAAGTAGCTTAATATTGATACGCGGTTGTTCGAGTACATACAATATGTATTTAGAAAGAAGAATTGGTAAAAGAGTCAAGATGGCTGATCACCACACTCGCGCGCCAGCCAGGCTCTCCATCCCTTCGTATTCGTTCACTTCCTTTGCGTAACAAGACCCCCGGGCGTTGTAGCGCTTTCTCGGCGCAGGTCCGGCGGTGAAGTGCGAGAGAAGTATGGCTTCATCCGCGAAGCATGCACAATGACAACAGGTGGCGGACTTGACGAATCTAAGTGCAAAGGTAATTCACAACGCTTACTTGACACAAGACTTGGTAGGGTTCAGAGTAGCGGGACAGGAGTTTCTCAGAGAGCCCTACACGGCGACATGGTGATCAAAGGAGCACCCAGTCACCTAGAGGCAAACTTCGTATTACGATGCCAGTGGTCATAGCGGGCTTTTTGCATATCATGTGACGTGGCGAGACGAGATCGGGCGACTGGACGTGCCATGGGAGCCCGGTCAATGGTGTCGTGAGCGTACATGGTAGCACATGTTGCGAAAGGCAAGACGGCGTCAAACAGCAATGTGGGGCTGCGACCATACAAAAGATAAAAAAGGTGAAAATCCTGTAGTGTGATGTGGACAGAAATTATATGATTGTAGCGAGAGAGAAAGAGACGTCAAGGCGGCCGGCGTGGCCGTGCCGAAAGCTCGCCACTTTATTCCAGAGACGACCGTCCTTGCGACGGCGGCTGCAAGCGGCCTGACCGCCCGGAATGTGAACTCGTTCTTTTCTGCTCCCGCCTCGAGCTCTCAGCATGAGCTGCGCGAGAGTCGCGGCGCGTAAGTGGTAAAAAGGACGATGATTATCCTGAGGGATGATGATGCCGCTACAGATTACCCCCCCCCCCTCGCAGAAATGAAGCCGAAATGAAAAACGATGGGGTCGTATATACAAGAAGGTTCCTGACGCGAGACAAAGTGTCAGTGGGCAGTCCAGATCGTCAACGTGAGATGACCATCAGAGACCAGTGGTTCACTGGCGGGTGGCTCTGGGAGTTGCGTAGCGGGCGGGGGTCGCGACGAATGGACGCTGTAGGCAGGAGCAAGAGCACCCGACTCTCTGCATTTTGGAACCGATCCCAGAAAGTCGGGTGGGCATGAGGAGAGGCGTTGCACAGGCAACAACAATGCCCGTGATTGGTGGGCGCACTCCGCGCACGTTGTCTGCGGCGCGAGACGAAATACCGGCAGGTACGGTGGCTGTAGACGTGGGGAGGTGGTCTGCACAGCACGCCTGCACAGTGGCCACATGTCGGGTGGGCGGCATTCTGTATCACGGGGTCCGGAGCAAATCTGCGGTAACACCGAGCAAGCGTAGTCGCTGCGGGCTCGGATGATGCACCTGTGCGCGTTGAAGCACCCTCGGCAGGTGGCACCCGAGGGCTCCTGCGCAGGTCAGGATGCTGGATGCTGGATGCCAGCCGACGGGGCAGGCGTCACATGTGGGGCTTGCTCTGTCATTGGCTAACCAGCAGGCATGTCGTCCTCAGGCGCTTCCGTCAAAGTAGCAGCGTCCTGCAAGTGCGGCCGGAGTTGGTAAGGGGCACGCACTTGTGCTGCGGTAGACGTCGATGGAGACGCTGGCCGCTGCTGGCAAGAGGCCCAGAGCTTGGAAGTCGGTGAAAGGTCGTGCTCGGGTACCGTCGACGGCGAAACCTCCGCGAGCGAGAGGCGACCAGCGGGCGAGGGGTTGTCCGTGTCAGCTTCCAGGTCATGCGGCAAGGTAGCCAGCGTGGAAGCTGAGGTAAGGCACGTGTCGTGAGCCGGCGAGGACGGGGACGACGGGCGGATGGCGGGCATGCCTGATGGACCGTCGGTCGAGGGTGTAGAAGGAATGCACCTCGTGGCGGACTGGTCGATGGCAGCAGCAACGTCATCGGGTGCGGGATCCTCGGGCGTGGGATCCTGAACATCGTCGGGCGGGTCGTCCGGCGCGGGAACCGCTGCGCTGGTGGCCGTACGAGAGGTGGAAAGGGAGATGGCCGGGGAAGGTAGGTCGCGGTCATGGGAGGGCTGCGGGCCGGGTGGTACCGCTTGAGTTGGCGGAGGGGAACCCGGAACTCACGGCTCCTCGGTAGCGGGCGGTACGTCTCACCGTAGCGGGCCAGCACCGCAGCGCAGAGGTCGTCATATGGCTGCGGGCTGGAGGACGACGCGGTGGACAGATGACGCAGCTCAGCCGGGAGGGCGTCAAGCAGGATGTCGTGCATTACGCCATTCACCGCGAGGCAGGCGTCGAGCTGCCAGAACCACGCTCGTGGGTAGGCCGGGTGAAACGGCGCAACTGGAGGGCAGAGTCGCGGAAGCATGGCAGGGGGCCGCTCGGCGAAGGGCGTGTTCTCCGGGTCACCACTTGTAGCGAGAGAGAGAGAGAGACGTCAAGGCGGCCGACGTGGCCGTGCCGAAAGCTCGGCACTATTCCAGAGACGACCGACCGTGCGACGGCGGTTGCAAGCGGCCTGACCGCCCGGAATGTGAACTCGTTCTTTTCTGCTCCCGCCTCGAGCTCTCAGCATGAGCTGCGCGAGAGTCGCGGCGCGTAGGTGGTAAAAAGGATGACGATGATTGTGAGGGATAATGATGACACCGCTACATATGCAAAAGTCATATAGGCCAACGTGGCGTCCCAGTCGCAATAATCTTGACAGACGGACAGCGAAAGCATCTCTGTGAGTGTGCGGTTAGGCCGTTCAGTAAGACCATCAGTTTGTCGATGGAAGGCGGTAGACAGCTTCTGCTCTGTGGCGCAATATTGAGGAGGTCGTCGACAACTCTCGACAAGAAAGAGCGCGCGCGGTCCGTCAGCAGCTGTCGAAGTACAGCGTGGAGGAGGATGATGTTGTGAAAAAGAAAATCCGCGACGTCAGTGGCGCAACTAGTTGGCGTGGGCTTCGTGATGGTGTAACGTGCCGCATAATCTATAGCGACGGCGATCCACTTATTTCGCGGAGTCGCCGTCGGAGAAGGGCCAAGCAGGTCAAGGTCGACGTGATAGAATGGTTCGGATGGAACTTCAATTGGTTGAAGAAATCCAGCAGGCGGCCGAGGAGGCCTTTTCCGGCGTTGGCTTAGGTCGCATGTAGCAAGATAACGACGTAAGGAGCGGTAGATTCCAGGCCAGAAGAACCGACATCGTACGCGGCAGTATGTGCGAGAAACTCCGAGATTTCCGGCCATTCGTTCGTAGTGAAGTTGTTCAAGTCTGACGGGCCGTTGATGGCGAGGAACGACAAGCAGGAGCTCAGCGCCTTCAGGGCTGACGTTGCGGCCGTAGAGGATGCCGTCATACAGCACGAACATATGGAATGTGGCATCGGTGGTACTAGACCGGACGGCTACGATGATAGTGCGCAATTATCATCCCGACGTTTTTCGGCGCGCATATCGCCCAGCTGTCCGGATCCGGACGCAGCTGTCGGGATCATGCGCAGCGGGGCTCAGGAGGATCCAGCGGATGAAGAGAAAGACAGTCTTCCTCCTTGTGGAAACGCCCAGACTTGTAGGCGACTGTAAACGAAAATTCCTGAGCCGCAAAGCCCAGCAACCAAGACGTCCGATAGGGTCCTTCAGAGAAGTGAGCCAGCAGAGAGCGTGGTGGACCGTAACGACGGCGAGCATGCGGCCAAATAGATATGGCCGGAACTTGGCGACATGCCAAATTAAAGCCAAGCACTTGCTTTCTGTGGTGGAATAATTTCTTCCTGGGGGAGAAAGCAGGCGACTGTCGTGAGCTATCACGCACTGTCGGCCATGCTGCCGTTGAGCGAGAACTGCTCCGATACCATGCCCGCGTGCGTCGGTGCGTACTTCTGTTGGAGCAGATGGATCAAAGCGGGCAAGTATGGGAGTGGGGGAGTAGTCAAGAAGCCGTTGAGAGCGGTGAGCGCTTGAGCCTGCTCAGGGCCCCTGAGAATGTGGTGTCCTTCTACAGCAGATCTGTTAGTGGCCTAGCAACGTCGGCGAATTTTTTGCAACACAACGAACGTGAGAGCATAGGCCGATGTAGCTCTCCACGTAAGAAGTAGAGCGGGGCACCGGAAAGCTGCGAACGGCGCGGATCTTTTCAGGATGTGGTTTGACGCCGTCAGCATTTACAAGATGACCCAGCACGGTAATCTGACGGTGGCTAAACTGGCATATCGTAGAATTCAGCTGAAGCCCCGCTGTTCTGAAGACTGCAAGAATTGCAGCGAGACGGGTCAGGTGGCTGTCGAAGGTGGAAAAAAAGACAATCACATCGTCAAGGTAAGAAAGACAAGTAGACCACTTGTAACCCCGCAGTAGAGAGTCCATCATCTGTTCAAATGTCGCAGGAGCAATGCATAGGTCAAAAGACATGACCTTGAACTGGTATAAGCAATCAGGGTTATGAAGGCTGTCTTCTCGCGGTCCATTGCATCGACATAAAGTTGCCAGTAGCCAGACCGAAGATCAGTAGACGAGAAGTAGGTAGCTCCGTACAGACAGTCCAACGCGTCATCAGTGCATGGTAGCGGGTATACGCCTTTTCGTGTGATCCTGTTTAAGTAGCGGTACTCAACGGAGAAGAGTCATCTACCACTTCTTTCTTGACAAGGACCACAGGGGAGGCCCAAGGACTGTCTGATGGTTCGATGACACCTTTGCTGAGCATTTTTCCAACTTCCGTTTAGATTACTCTGCGCTTAATGTGGTAGACACGATGGGGGCGCCGACCGGTGTTGTTACGGTGCTGAACGACGGACATTTGTCCTAGAGGTATGTCGTGAAAATCGAAAATGTCACTGTACTACGCGAGAAGGCGACGGATGTCATTGGCCTGTGCAGGATTGAGGTCGGGTGCAATGATCTTCGAGAAATCATCCCGCAAGGAAGAGGAGTTGTTAGTCGCAGTAGGCGGTAATAAATCCATCTCGGTGGTGCGAGTTGCAATTTTAATTCGTCAGTATCACATATGTTGACCAAGAACATGTCACGGGGAAGTACTTGAGGCCACAAGCTGAAATACAGAAGCGGTAATGAGGTACGGTTGTCAGTGACTGTCACGATTTTATGCAGAACAGCAACGTTCCGGCTAAAAAGAACGTCAACGAGGGGATAGAGGATATATTCACCGTAGGGAACCTGCGGCTGTGTGATCAAAACTTTCCTTTGCATTGGTCGCAGCTAGTGCGTTCTTCGTTGTTTTCGTACCACACCTTTGGTGTGCCCCTCATGTAAAATAGAACATTGGCCAGCTGAAATGTGGGTTCCCATCTGTTCGGTACTCACGCGTTCAAACATAGCCAACCAGTTTTCAACGTCGACGCGATCGGTCCCACAGCATGTACGGGGATTCTTAGGTGGTACGAAAACAAGTGGTGGTGATGGCGACGTTGATGGAGATGGCGACGTCGATGCCGAAGGCTCAACGTTAGCCACGGTTGGGAGGGCGCTGCGACGTCCGCTGCGGAGCTCCGTTGCCTGCTGCAGTACCCAGCACATCCACCAATATGATACTGGGTTGTTTGAGTATATACAATATTTATTTGCTTAAAAAGAATTGGTAAAAGAGTCAAGATGGCTGACCACCATACTCGCGCGGCAGTCAGGCTCTCCAGCCCTTCGTCTTCCTTCACTAGCTCCCCGTAACAATATTTATAGTTACTTGTCTGTTCCAAGAATTTGATCTTTGTGTTTTCTTCATTTCCCTCGCACATAGAGCTTACTTGGACAGTATTGCATTTTAAAGGCTAAGGCACCGCAACATACATTGTAACCTTTCGGTTGTAACTTATAGAAGCGCAGTGATTCATCCACCAGGAGACCTACACTATCTATTGGAAGTTTATTGATCATTGTGTCACATCGCGATCTGGAATTAGATTTTTCGACATGTGCGATCATAGAACAAGGGAATTGGATATACAGTAAGGTCCTGGTTGCGCAATGGTGTCGCGAAGTGCCATAATGAAGATAAAGGCTTGCACAATATGATAATTGATGGCAGCGCAGGCTAAAAACACGGAGCGCTGACTTTCAACAACTATTTTATTACAACCTAATCCCGCTAGTATATGTACTCTCTGACCGTCATACGTCATGTGTGCCGTGCTGTGACACCCATACATGGTAACCTACATGCATACATCACAAACCTGACAACATTGTATCAAACGCATTTTGCTTATAGTGCTTATCCACAAAACAGTTTATCGCGAACATATGTAATCTGGTTCCTTATTTGACAACACAACTGACGGAATGCTCTTACAAGCGTCACCAAACGCTGAAATCCTGCGGGCCTTCATTATCAATCTTATCATCTCGCATGTACTCCTACTCATGATGGCCGTTTCTTTAAACCTTGGTCTGCACTTGCATGTGTGACAATGCAGGGAAAGGAAACCATCAGGAGCAACGCTACTTGCTTTGTTATTATGTTCGCGCAATCTATGGTTTATGCATCGACCGGTCTGTCCGCTGTAGGACTTTTCACAAGTAAGTGGAATCCGGTAGACGACACACGTGCTGCATTCAACAAATTTGTTTTGATGCGTCTTTTCGCATACCGTTTCTGTTATCTTGTCTGGTCTTGTGTTTCTGTATAGGCTCACCAGTCTGTTATGAACCCAGAGCAAATAAGCCGTTGCTAGAGTTTCATTCCGCGAAAAGAAAACTTCTCAAGCGTGAAATCGCGAAGATGTGCTTGAGTGAGGCACCCAAGAATTCATGCCAGTGTCTAATGCATTATAGCTGCAGACAGCAGGTCTCGTGGTTAAGCGATGCCGGGTATCCTAAGAACCTCGTCGTGTCGGTTGCAGAAGGCTTACATAGAGAAACGCTAAAGAAAGGTTCCGAGGAGGAGGATAGGGCGAGCACAAGCAGGAGGAACTCTGCTGTGATTCCGTACATACATAAGTTCTCACGCAGAATAAAGATTGCGGAAAAATGTGACACAAAAATAGTTTTGTCAGCCCCTAATAAAATGACGAGCCCATGCAGAAACACAAGACCAGACAAGATAACAGAACCGGTACGCGAAAAGAAGCATCGAAACAAATTTGTTGAATGCAGCACGTGTGTCATCTACCGTATTCCACTTACTTGTGGAAAGTGCTACATCAGACAGACCGGTAGATGCATAAACGATAGATTGCGTGAACATAATAACGAAGTAAGTAGCGTTGCCTATTACGGTTTCCTTTCCCTGCATTGTCGCACGTGTAAGTGCAGACCTAGGTTTAAAGAAACGGCCATCATGAGTAGGAGTAGGTGCGAGATGACGCTTGTGTGAGCAGTGCATCAGTGGTGTTGTCAAATAAGGAACTGGACTACACATATTCGTGATAAACTGTTTTGTGAATAAGGACTATAACAAAATTGCGTTTGATACAGTGTTGTGATATTTGTGATGTATGCATGTACGTTGCAATTTATGGGTGTCAGAGCTATGCACACGTGGCGTATGACGTTGAGAGAGTGCATATACTAGCGGGATTAGGTAGTAATATAACAGTTGTTGAAGGTTAGCGCTGTGGTGTCTCGAATGTGGTTTCTTTTGTCCGTGTCTTTAGCCTGCGCTACCATCAATTATCATGCAACCATACCAACAATCCCAAATCGCCACGCTTATCGGCTTGCACAAAGCCTTGTTCAAGGCTGGCTCTAGCAATTGGCACCGGAAATGCATACACAGAACGGGCCTTGACAGCACAAAAGCACATCATATAAGCAGCAATTTTACATTGCGGTATAGTGGGGCAAGAATGGTAACGTATGAAATTACACTGCAGTTCATGGGTAAACAGACATGGGTAAAAGCGCGAGAACGAAATACTTTCTTGTGGACGTTAAATATTTTTGCTAAACAAGATCTTAAGTTCCTCTTATATCTAATTTGCTTTTAATCCGCGGGGATAATTGATTTGCCACAATGAAGCTTAGCAAATAGCGGAGAAGAGGATACATCAGATAGTAAATCGCCACACGATGTAACACTTTGTGCACACCACAGCCGAAAAAATGAAACTAACGACGTGATCGAAGAATCATTCCATGGTGCGATAAAAATATTTTCCAAGACTCGCAATACAAGTTATCCTACTTTCCTTGCCGCCTTGCGAAGTTTATTTTCAGTGCTCAAATTAAGCGGCCGTAAAATACAGCCAACGTGAGGCCAAAAGATAGCACCAAACACACCTTACCTTTAACAGTTTGCCAACACAGGAGAAAAAGAAAAAGAAATATTACACATATCCCGCTAAATGGGACCATGAGGCGATGCGAAGCCGGAGCACTTGCACGATCGTGTTCCGTTGGCGTTCGTTAGGCATGCTACCGACCTCGTGTCGTGGAACGTGAAGAGGAACGCTACGCGCGTCGTGTCTTCCCTCTAGCCTTGCCGTTAATTCTCAGGCGGTTGTCAGGCGCGTAAGGAGGGAGCGTAGGAGAGGAGAAAGAGCAGGAGGGGAAGCGCATGCGCTGGCGCTCATCGTGGCGTTGCGCAGGAGAGGGGCACACCATCTCCCGCAAAAGGGGACCATGAGGCGATGCGAAGCAGCGTTTCGGCATGTCGAGCCCACGTTTCAGAGGGGGAGTGGAGAGGGGAAAAGCGGGAGAGGTGTGTGGAGAGGGGGAGTGGGGAGGAGTGTGTGGAGGGGAGGAATGTGGAGAGGGTCTGCGCCTGTGCAGTAAGGGTGGTCTTGCCGCACACCACCACCGCCACCGGTTTGAGCTCCGCTATAAGATGCTTCGCATCTAAAGAATGTGGCTGATCTCTCTGTCATAGGAATCGGTATAACATGAAAGTGAAGCGTATCTTCACTGTAGTAGTGCTTATTGGGTGATCATATATGAGAACTTGTACAACGTCTATTGGTGTTTGGCGGCTATAGCATCGTTTGACGGGGATGCACCCACCTTAAAGGGGTCATGAAGCACCCCTGGGCTTCTTGAAAAAACACATCCTGCGGAAAGCTGACACGGCTATGAACTGCTCAGCCAAATATTGCAGTGGTGCGCGCCACGTAATGGCTACAAGCGGAACGCGAAGTTGCTATTTTCTCAGGCGCCCTCTTTTCAAACAGAGGCCGGTTCTCACTCTCGTCGGTGGGCGGGGCGTCTGCCGACTGACGTCGCGATTTGCATCGCCGCGTCGCAAGACATAGCATCCTCATTGGCCGATAGCCGACGTAAATCGAGAGCGGCTTTCGGATCACATGGGCTTCTTGCCACGGGGTGCCGCCACTTGCCGGCGCCGCGCTCCTCAATACACGGTAGCCGCGCTCGCGCACGCGAATCACAGCGGGAGAACGATCGCGTTTCATGACGCGCGCTGACGTAACTTCTTTCCCCCGTGCCACGCCTCCCCGTGTAGCTTCCAGTGCGCTTGTCGGCACGAGAAAAGAGAGAAAGCGCTGAGAGCGTGCGCCCAAACCCCGTAACTCCGCTCATTCTTGACGGATTCGAGAAATTTTTGCGGCAGTCGATTCGAGAGGCCGTAAACTCCGATACTGAGATCATTAGATCATTACTTGTAAAAGTGATTCATAACCCCTTTAACGCCTAGTTGCACATCTTCATGGCGACGACTGACGCCCATGATCATGACTTAACCGTTGTGGTAGCCGAAGTTGTTAACATATACCTGGCCATAGCGTGTCGTTAATCCCACGCAAAGATGACATTAACAAAAACAAAAAACCACTGGTACTGGATATGGTCTTCTGAAAGTGTAGCCGTTTATAGATAGAAGGAGGGCGGTATGCGTTCCCGACTAATTAGGTAGCCTACGCCTGTGCTCATGCATACACTACCGCACGCTTCAGCAACACGGGAGGCAGATATTTGCAACTTGAGCAGCGAACGCGCGCAGGCGTTCCGCATCCCGCTGGCATCTGTATCGCTCCACCAAGGCACGACATTCGTCCGTCGACATCGTGGCCTTTCTGCAGCGCTTATTGCAGCAGTTTTATTAGCCGGTGCTATCGCACTCGAAGCAGTCGGCGGCGGAGAAACACCTTTGGTGCATGTGGGGGCTGCACTACTGCGACAACGAGCCGTCTTACGCTAACACGAACCGAAAGGTAAAGAACGTGATTGACGTAACTGCTTCTAGGGTGACTCCTTTATGCTAGCGCCACTAGCGCGGCCAGCGTTCCTCGCTTTCATCAAGACGCTATCGCTGCTTATGGGCGCTTCTTAGTGTCATGACCCATTAGTTCACTTGATCGCTCACCGACGGCGGCACTACACCGCCCCGCCAACGGAGAGCGCCGTGTGACAGAGAATGTGCGAGAGATATAAGGCACATTTGTCAAAAAAGAATGTAATGTAGCGGACGCATGTCAAGGGGATATGTGGCAACAATGCGACATAACCGCGCTCATAGGATGTGGCGCCCATTGGAGAATGACAACCGGAAAATCGATCGCATCAACGACATGCTAATAGCAATCGACACTACCGTTGGATGGCTGGTGCAAGACCCGATTAAGTTCGACATCCAAACTCCATCAAGTGCATTGTTCGTTTCGAGCAGCATTTCTTCTAGAACGGACCTCCATGTACCTTCGATGTGGTCTCTTGATGCCATCGGCGTAGATGGAGCAAATTCACGAGCCTTGGAGGGCAGCCACCAGCTATCTGGATCGCAGCAAGGCATTTCCAAGCAAAACAAGAATCATCAAGTTGGCAAAGCCGTCGCCCCCGGCAGGAAGTTGAAAGAGGGTGGGACAACAGGCGAACATGTCGACGCTCTGCTTGGCCGCGTGCGTCGTCCTCATTAGCGGCAGCATGGTGGTGATCCCTGACCTTGGCAACTTGCCCCAGACCGGCTCCTTTTTGTGCGACCGCCATGACGGAGACCGCGTCTCCGATATTCTTCGCGCTATGTACATCGCCATCAAGCACGTCCAGAATGCCCTGCGCCCCATAATAGTCGGTCCCAAAGACGGGAAGGGGTGCGACAGTTGCATCAACGAGCGTAGTGCACGGGCACTGCCGGAAGCAAAGCGAGTGGTGCGGAACTCGCGTGCTGTCCGCTAGGTACAAAAGCGCGTTTGAGCGCGCTCCGATTACACGGCACAGAAGGAAGACATAAAGTGTAATAGTTCTTTGGATGACGATGTCTACGAAGTGGAAGACAACTTGACGCAGGTGAATAATGTGGACTTCATGCCTCACTTAGAGCGTGTGGAAAACAGTGCAGAGCACGCGTCCATGGTTCCGCTGGAGAAATCACATTAGACTTCCAATCTTCTTGTCTCCACACTCGGACTGGAAAAGGGGTGCGTGGAAAATTTGCAACAGTCGTTCCCAAAGGTAACGGAAAGATTTGTTAACCTACGAAAGGGAAAGCCCTTGGAGGAACTGGAATCGCCGGAAGAAATATTTAGCTCAGGAGATGACCCCTTCCAAATCTTACCCAAGGTGACGGATCTTTGGAACTGGCAAGTGCTTCCCAACATGAAGTGCGAGATTCGCATGAACACTAACGTTGTAACTGTCTACGAGAACAATGAGGATATGGTGGCTGGGAAGCCCATGTACTTCTCATACGTTAGCCCATCGCAGTTACAACTATCTGGACCGGATGAGCATCATGATTGCCGACGGACCGCCTAAATCGTATCGCTACTACCGGCTCAGTTGGGAGAGCATTAGACAGAAAAGACATTTCTTATTCCTGCTGCGGTGACATTATCACCGCTCAATATGCACCCTCGGCGCGTGTAATTCATTTGACCCATCTGGGAGGATGTTGCAAAATAGTGCGGAACGGAGTAACCTCACGTTTGCCACTATGTAGAAGAGGAGGACGCCGAGGTGGCATCTTGGGCACGCGCACGTGGGTGGTGCAGCTGTCTTTAGTATTGGCATTAAACGGACGTCTGTCTTTCACGTCTAGGGAACCAGTCATTTCGCAGTATTTGTTATTCGAAACACTAATATACTTGGTGGGGTTTGATGTCCCAGAACCATAAGGAATTTAACGTCCCAAAACCATGAAAACTATAAAATTTTTTCCACCTGGGTAGGGTTCTTAACGTGCATCTAAATCAAAGTACACAGGCCTCAAGCATTTTCGCCTTCATCAAAAATTCGGCCGCGGTTCAATCCCACGACCTCCAGGTAAGACGTCGAACACTATAATCACAACACTACCATGGTGGGTATTATTCTAAACATATGAGAGGCCCAACGAGCAACCTAATAGGCCATGTGCACTCAATCGTTCAAGGAAGGTGAGCTTGACTCTCATATGACCTCATATTAAATGCGAAGCATTTCTTAGCGAACCTTTACCACTTTGAGAGTTTCTATCTACGTATCTATCTATCTAGCCGCCTACGTCTGGGTGCTCTCAAGATTGCCTCCTTAAGCTACTGTAGACCAAAATTTGCGTGCGATGGTAAGAGGATTTGACAAATATGATGGTCGGTTTATGACATGAATAATGTGAAAATCCTGTCGCGGACGTCGTCAAACCTTTCCACTAGGCACGTGCGGCACATGCCCGTTTGCCACGGGCCGCGGTGTACGGGTATACGCCACAAGTGATTGACAGTTCATATCTACCAAGGAACGGCGAGACCAGACATCGGTAGCTTAAATGCGCGAACGTTAGGTCAAACCAACATCGGAAGCGTTGACTTGATGAATGGAAAGAATGAAAAATAGGATCCAAACAGGAATCGAACCCAAGCCTTCTTCGTGGCAATCAGGTATTCTACCACTGAGACACGCCAGGTCTATAAATTGGTTTGGAAAAACAGCCTACGTAGGCATAATATCGGTGCAACGTGAATTGTGGAAGTGGTGCTTGCTATCTATTTTTACAGAGAAAGCAATGAGCACTACATGATACTCCTACGATGTGTACTCCTACGATACAGGCGTCATATCAGATTAACGTCTGTGGTTCCAGTGTTGGCTCCACTTTTAACGCAGTCTAATAAACATTACAGTTGTATTTCTTTGATTCAGCAAGCTACAGTGAAGCATTGCTAGACCCCGGAGGAATACATTAACGAAAGTTACATATGATATCCGCATCACCGAACCGTAAAGTGCACTTTGTCCGCCAGAATGACGCAGTGTCCTCTTCATTTCTTACGAGGCTAGGCGATGGCCTCATGTTGACCGAGGATGATGCCAGATTGATTGACAGCCGCTTTGCAGGCTAGGCAACGTAGGCCACATACAGCCAGGTAGTCTACGAATATGACAAGCGCCACCCACTGATGTTGGTCTACGTAGCACTATCCATGCCTATCAGCCTCGACGGCCTATAGCTCACCAACGCGAAGGGTGGCTTCAGGTTTCGATCTGTCGCCGGCTCTATCGACTTACAATTTATCGACGAAATGACCGAGGCATCCAGGAATTCCAACAGTTCTACTATACTACATACTTCACTACAAATGGACCCCTCGTCGCCGCGATCGCCACCGGATCCTATAACAAGTCATGACCAGCTGCTGGTGCTCACGGATCACGGTGATGATGACCTTGTTCAAGAACTGTCAACAACTTCTTCCACACATGCACACGGGTTCGTAAAACGTGCGTGCGTTCTCCATCATAAGGGACAGGTATAAGCACTACATTTCAGCTTACCGCTTCTGGTGTTGGTTATACCCACGTTGCCGTTGGCAGCGTAACCCAACCGTAAACAACTGGGTATATAACACATGTGCGGCTGTTCAACATGTATGTGTGCGTATCAAAGTTCTACAAATCTTTAGCGTCAATTGTGACGTGTCGCTCAGCAAAAAAATTACGGCACAGTCACCTTCCCGCCACATGCTTCGCATAACGTCGACTCCCACGGTACGTGGAATCTGCCGAATTTTTATTTTCTCTATAGCATCTTCAATGGGCAGTCAATGAACTGCGGGACCATTGGCAGTCTTGCGAGCGTTTTCAGAAAAACGTCATAACGTAATGTGAGTTTTACTTCGTTCACAAAAAGCAGCAGCATGATCAGGCCTTCGAGCGGCAAAGTAAGAGATGCCTTCATTTATTTCGTTCTGCCAAAAACGCACGCACGCGCTTGCACACTGAAAACAAATGGCGCGCTCGCCATTGCATATACACCATGTAACACAAATAAAAACCTTAGTTTGTTTGAAGGTTTGCTGACCCAATCTTATCTATCAAGGAAGCATTTTTAACACTGCGAAAACCGCGTGTAATGATCAATTTCTCTTTACTATAAACATTGAGATGTGCGGGAAAGAAGTTCTTTTTGTATGTTGAAAGCTATCATATATATTTTTCAAAGTTGAATCGCGCTTGTAAACACTCTACCTGTGGTATTCTAGGTAAGCTTTTCATGGTGCTATTTTGCAATTTATTGTAGGAGCCCGGACAAATCAAATACTGCTGATTTGGGATGCAGCTATGGGAATCAGAAACTCTTCTTGCAGTGTTTGGTTTCTGAGCACATTTGCCAATACTTGATGCTATGTTGCATGTAGCAGACTGGGCCATCATCTTCCAGTGTAACAATGAGGGTGGCAGATGATATTTGACTATTCGATATATGATCTAATTTGTTGTAGTGAACCGTGTCGTGTGTTGTGTGGTGCTGGCTGAGGGTTGATTGGCTTGATATGTAGTTTCGAGAACCATAAAACGCTGTTGCTGCGTTTAGTTTCTGATATTATTTGGTGGAGTTAACTGAGTGATGCGGGCTTGTTTCCTAATCTTATTTGTTGTAGTTAACTGAGTGCTGCGGTTTTTTTGCTACCTCATCTATGTTACCTTCAGACATCGTCGGGGGCAAGAAAAGCTGTTGTGTTCTTTGCCGAGATAAGCGTTGTACATGTTGTGTACGCACGAAACATGGCTGTGTGTGCGTTGTATGTAATTCCGCGAATATCCCTTGCAGATTTTTTTTTATTTCTGAACTGATTTGCTAAGAAAAATGTCAGTGCAAGACAAGCATTTAGCCCCACTTCTGGAGAGTGCACTTCGCTTCTTCTATTCACTTCTTCTACTAAATAAGAACGATAAGTGCCATTAAAAGTGGCCTTTTTAAATAGTGCTTGTGCACCTAAACGTGTGTGCCATTTTCACGAGGAAAAGCCGCTGGACCTTAGTGTGAATGAAGACAGTTTAATTCTTCAGCTTACTTAGTGCGCGGGAACAAACAAAAGACGAAGGAAGAACCACACAACACGAGCGCTCCTGTTCTGTGGTTCTTCCTTCGTCTGTTGTGTGTTGCCGCGCTCCCAGTAATCTGAAGAAGTATGAATTACGAACTAGCCCAGCTTTCGATATTTTTGAAGAAAGTTTCTTTGGGCATTACCACAACTAACTGCCGAGCAATACAGTGCGTGCGGTGCTCAATTTTCTGAGACTTTCCGCACCTAATGCCCGCCCTTAAAAAAAGCAACACATCCAGTTCGACTGTCGAAATAAGTCGAATAAGTGCAGTTGCGACAGAGTACTGCGTGGGAGAGGTATCCATAGACGGGAAGCATACATATGGCGCATACACAACCTTTTTTTCCAAAATATTTACTTGAATAAAGTCCACGATAGCACCGGACGAAAAGTTTCAATGCATGGAGAATGTGACTATTCACTTGCATAGCATGGAGTCCGCACAACCGGAGTAAAGAACTTACTTCAGCTGAAACAGTTATGCAGTGTGACGCAGAGGTTGGTTGTGTAACACTGTGTAAAGGATGAAAAAGGCAAGTCTTGCCTACAGGAAAAAAAAAACGATTGTTTGAGTTTATTTGCGCACAATTTATTTTTTATGGTTACATTGCTTGGGCACTAATATACGTAAAATAATACAATCTGTGGTGTGCAATGCAGAAAAAAATGTTTCGAATTGAATGCCTTTTTGATAACATGTAAAGGGACACTGTGTTCTCGTATACCTGGCATAGCCATTTTTTTTCTTTACAACTTTAAGAACTCAAAAAATCTACTTCGACGTCTAATTCCCTGATCTCATTTGGCCTGCGTAATACACGAACGATCTATTTATTTGTCCCAGCCGAATGTGACTTGTGCAATGGTGAGGAGAATAAAAGTTAATTGAGCTCCTTATTTCTGATTGCTTTTCTTTAGTTTCTATCAGGCTATATGTATTTTTATACAGGAATTAGGATAAGTAGGTTTTTTCTGTCACCTTGTCCACTTGTAAAAATAGAGAACCATGATAATAAACACAATATCTCAAAAATTTTGGAAAGCCAAAATCGATAATGTTGTAAAACTATCCTCCCACATGAAATCAATTTCATGCAGTGCATCTTTGGCAAGGCAATAAATTTCTTCCTGAACATATGACCCGATTGTGGCTGTAATGCGGCAAAAAAGGACAACACACATTGAATCTGTGCACAGTGATGACCATTGCAGCGTTGGCTTCTTAATTTGAAGAGCTGCTTAAATGAGTGACAAATACAATGCGAGCCCTGGCCTATATCTCTGCAATATAGCATATGCTCGTATGTCATGCAGAGAATTTGATTTCGTGCATAATGTACATGCTCACGTGTAGCAGAAATTTTAAGCTGTGTTACTTGATTTCAGTGCTGTGTTTCGTTGCTTGGTATGCATTGCTGCTCTCAATGCCAGTAAAACCTGTCTACTGAAATGTCACTACTGCGAAACACATCTTAGTCACGAAGCAAAAGTGAAACAATGAAACTGAACTTAAAGAAGCAATAAACATGTGGAACAATTTTTATTAGCATAGACTTCATGGAAACATAAAACGCCCCACTATTCGCATTTTATTGAAAACGATTTCTCTCTGAAACAGCAACTTACAACACTCCTCCGACAAGAAAACACAGCAATGGAATTAACGAATTAAACAGTCCAATCTCAGCGCAATTGATAAACATAATATTGAGGTGGCATATTAAACTTTGAGGATCAAAATTTTCGCCACATGCGACTCCCCAGGGTCTATTTTTTATTGCTGATTTAAATTCTTCAGACGAATCTATTTCAGAAAATAGTCACAGTTTCGCCTAAAGGGCGAAGCAATGAATGCGATAGCAAGATTTTAGAATGCCACAGGGAGAACGGCAAGCAGCTAGGAACTTGCTGCGCATTCCTTAGTCACAAAGGACGGAGGTAAAGAAAACACCAGGTGAGTGCGAAGTAACAACTGTCGCAGCTCGACACGTGCAGCGCGCTGCTCAAACACATATGACGCACGAAAACAACGCAGAGGTATACCCAGGATGAGCGCGAACTGTCAAAGTTGTTCATTCAACTACATCCTACTTTGGCTATTAAGCTAGCAGCTCACTCCTTTCGCAAACGCGGCAGCTGCAGCGAAGCGACATTCGTGCGGTCTATAGCTTCAACGCAGGTTTTGGGGTGAAAGCACAAGACGTACAAAAGTCTTCTCGAGAGATAAGTGCGCGAGCACGGTTGACCACGACCTGTATGTAATAGCACCAATCGGAGGCGCGAATCGGCACTCCGGCTTCACACAGGATAGTTTTATAATTGGGGACCCAACACATTTGGCAGCAGGCAGGACGCATGCGCACAACGCAATCCACTCTCAGACTCCTGCGCTCGCGCTGTCCCAAGACCATACAGCGTCTTCTTTTGGGCGGCAAACAAAACCGCAGAGCGCGCGACCTCAAGATAACAAAATAAAGACGGCCCTTGGTAGTGACACGTGGAGCCACAGCTCGCGTTTTCTGCGGGCGTCGATTGTGGTCACTAAGATAAAATATCATTTGGATCTAGTTGGTACATATTCCTGAGGCAAAAATTACAGCCCCGCTAGCGCTCTTCTTGGTCTCTCTTACTTCTTTACTTTTTTGTCCTTGCACCCATCTGAACATGATTTCATGTCTTCGCTTATCTATACGCTATCATCCTTGTTAGACGTTTTGATTTAGAGCTGTTGTTGTGCGCGCATGTGCGGTACACTCTAATCACGGTAACGTTTACGACAGCATAAAAAGACATGTAACTTATAATTTATAAGTTACGTGGCTGTTACAGCAATTTTATCTTTGTGTTTTCTTCATTTCCCTCTCTCATAAAGGTTACATCGACAGCAGCGTGCCAAGTTAAAAGCTAAAGCACCGCGATGAGCATTGTAACCTTTAGATTGTAACTTATAAAAGCGCAATGACTCATCCGTCAGGGGACCTACACTATGGAGTGGAAGTTTATCGATCAATGTGTCACATCGCGATCTGTCTTGTTCAAGGCTGGCTTTATCAATTGAACAGCGGATGATGTACACACAGAACGGGTCTTGACAGCAGAAAAGCAAATCACAGAAGCAGCGATTTTACATTGCGGCGTACTGAGGCAAGCGATGGTGGGGTATGAACTAAAACTGGAGTTCAATAAGGTGAGCCCGCTTCCAAAACCCGTAATTTATGAAGTGACATAATCTGCACAGACATCGGCAGAAGCACAAGAACGAAAAACTATCGTATGTTGGTCAAATGTTTGTGCTAAACAACTTATTAAGTAGCTCTTATATCTATTTTGCTTTTAAGCCGCAGAAGTAATTAATTTGCCTCCGGGAAGCTTCGCATATCGCGACAAGATAAAGTACTGTGAGCACACGACAACCGACCAAATTAAACTGACGATGCGATCGAAGAACCATCCGGTGGCGCGAGAAAAATATTTTTCCGAGACTCGCAATACAATTTATTTGAATTTCGCTGTCGTGTCGTCTAGTTTTTTTTTTTTTTTTTTTTCGCGTTATAATTAACGGATCGTAAAGTGCAGCAAACGTCACGGGACGACATAGCACCAAACACGGTTAACCGTCATCAATTCGACAACACGGGAGAAAAAGATGCCGCTGAGTTCACAAAACAGCGTGGGACGGCCGCTCCAGTAAAGAGGCCGCGTAGAGAGATGTATGAGCTCGCGGTGAGTAACAAATGTGGCGTCCTCGAGGCGTCGCTTCAACTTTATCGAACCAGGGACGGCGTCATCTCTCCTAGGCTTTGCACAGCTTGAGGTGTATGCCGGGAAGAGTATTCGAATGCGAGGCGGTTGGTGCGGTTTATAGTGAACTAGAGTTCACTATAGTGCTGTTGTTAAAGTCGCGTTTGTGTAGTGCGGCTCTTCGTTTCATCGATTTAATCAGGTTTTACGCTCCGCGCTTTGTTCAAGTGCCTGGTCTAATCGTGTTGTGTACGTGAGTGGCGTGTAACTAGTGATACAGCACGCAAGGACAGTCATTAACGTGCGCGATCCGCCGCAGATCAGCCAAGATGCATTGCAACGGGCACGTTCAGTGGGCTGCGCGGCCGTTGCGACGAGCTGCATTGCTGATTCTTCGCTTGCCTGAGACTCGCAATTGTCGAGCGGGTTGCATCCGTTGTTACGTTGCCCGAAGACCGCAGTAAATGTGATTTGCAGGTAAGCAATATTCTCTCTTCAGTACGTTATTTGCTTGTGTATATGTACTTATGTCGCGTGTTTGCCTGATGTCATGCTCATGCTTACGCTACTGTACGAGATGGGTCGTGTCATACTTTTATGTTTTAAATAAATCGTGTCATACTTTTATGTATTGCATTGTTATTGGCAGTATTTGCTCTGCGTTTGA
Organism: Rhipicephalus sanguineus; assembly: GCF_013339695.2. Taxonomy (NCBI): domain Eukaryota; kingdom Metazoa; phylum Arthropoda; class Arachnida; order Ixodida; family Ixodidae; genus Rhipicephalus; species Rhipicephalus sanguineus. Next base: position 134,438,520 of record NC_051177.1, read on the forward strand.
CATGACAAGATGAGTGTTTGGGCGTATATTATCAAACATCCGACTAAGATCGTTCGTTATCATACACGTTTATGTGAGAAGTGATGAAGGACAGAAGTTTAACCCTTCTTGCTGTCGCCGTCTTGATACCTTCAACACGCTCGATGAAGGCTGCAATCACGGTGTGAAATACTGTAGGCGGCATTAACAAAGTGCCCCAGATCAGCTTTGCCCAGACGAGCTCTGCGTGCGCGGTAACTCGCTCCTGTCAATGGCAGTCTGGGCTGTTTGTCATGTCCTTGTCACCGGTACATGATATTTCGTGGCGTCTATACGCAACGGGTCGGCTAATTCAACTTTTCGTTTCGCCATGCTTCAAACTCTGCTGCAGTAGTTTTAGGTGGACGAGTGAGGGTTTAAGGCGGTAATCCGGGCTAGTTGGTTGTGATCACTGGTGTTCATTTCGGTAGCGCAAAGAAAATTAGACACATTAAAAGAAAAAAAAAGCCCTCGTAGAGTGATGTAGCGCGTCGCGCCTGTGCAACGGGTTTTTGTGTGTTTCCTTGCAGTAAAGTCGATGTCTAGCGCCCGTCCTGTCTACGTGTCCTCTCTTGTCTTTAATTGTTTTGCGCTACCGAAATGAATAAAGCTTTAAGTACCCGAAAGACAATGAAATGGCGTGAAGAGTGCGTTTTAAGTGTAGTTTTAAGTGCCTTAAAGGAAATCACAGCATCCTTCCGTGTGTAGCTGAATGTAGCGAACCCGAGGCACTGCGCCGACCGAAGTAAACATTTAATACACACACACACACACAAAAGGACGTTTATGACGTGAAAAAATAAATTGCTAAATCCAGTGCTTTGGCTGAGCACGTCTCAGGGGACACGCAATCGACTGGGGGAAGGCACGTGCTCGCGCTAGAGAAAAATGACTGTCACGACGTCTTTATCTTGAGTCGCTCTTGATACCGACCACTCCGTGTGGGTGCGTGCGTACGTGTGTGTGTGTGTGTGCTCGCGCGTGCGTGTGTGCGTGTGCGCGCGTGTGTTCGCTCGCGTGTGTGTTCGTGCGCGCGTGTGTGTGTGCTCGCGTGTGTGTATGTGCTCGCGCGTGCGTGCGTGTTTGTGTGCTCGCGCGAGCGCGCGTGTGTGTGTGCGCGTGTGTGTTTGCTCGCGTGTGTGCTCATGCGCGCGTGTGTGCTCGTGCGCGCGTGTGTGTTTGCTCGCGCATTCGTGTGTGTGTGTGTGTGTGTGTGTGTGTGTGCGCGCGCGCGCGCGCGTGTGTGTACTCGTGCGCGTGTGTTTGCTCGCGTGTGTGTGTGTGCTCGCGCGTGCGTGTGTGCTCGCGCGTGCGCGTGTGCTCGCGTGTGTGCGCGCGCGTGTGTGTGTGCGCTCGCGCGTGTGTGTATGTGTGTGCGCGCGCGTGCGTGTGCTCGCGCGTGCGTGTGTGCTCGCGTGTGTGCGCGCGCGTGTGTGTGTGTGCGCTCGCGCGTGCGTGTGTGTGCGCTTGTGTGTGTGTGTGTGTGTGTGTGTGTGTGTGTGTGTGTGTGTGTGTGTGTGCGTGTGTGTATGTTGTATGTGTGTGTGTGCTTTTTCCTTTAGTCGGCTCAGTGCCTCGGGTTTTCAACGTCACCACGTATCAACCTAACCAGACGGGCTTCCGTCAGACTTCAAACTTATGCGTGTTGACCTAACTTGAAACCTTACCACAAATATATGCTGAAGTCATCTTCATTCCATAGTTGCACTCATACAGATCACAATGTACGGCATTCAAAATTCAGATAATTCATGCTCATGCTTACGCTGCTGTAAGAGTTGGGTCGAGTCAGAAAAATAAGTTGTCATGCTTTTACGCATTGTTGTCGGCAGTATTTGCTCTGCGTCGCTCGATTACGTCTAAATGCGTCGCTATCGAAACGGGGCAGCTGAGAATATGTTACGCGATAAGCGATAGGCTGTGGCTTAACGATTTTCAGATAGCACGAATGCCAGCAATCGTGCAACGTAGGAGTTCAAAGGGAGACATGGTCAGTGTGGTTGGTATGCCTTTCGATGTCCTTAGTTCCTTGGCGATAAAAATTTGTTCTCCGGCACTGAGATAACTTTTTTTTGTGTGTTCTCGTTCTGTTCTAGGGTGCAAGCAACGTGTCATTGTGGTTAGAAAAAATAAATCAGTATACATGTGATTTAACTGTCAAAGCCGGAATGTTTAAAGGTACGTAGGCAACACAAATGATTTTTTCCCGCCATAATAAATGTGTTGCGTTGGAACTGTTTACAGCATACATCCCGCCCAAGGCATGCTGGGATGATCTCCTATCAGGCAGCTTGGAAGCTTCCAGACGCCGATATGCCTTACGTTCGGTGCAGCCGAGGTTATGAACTGTCAAGTGGAATATGCCCCTTGAGGAAAACGGGCATATTCAAGCTCCACGTGAAATGCCAAGTATGGTCACTGAAAAATGTAAATTGTAATGCCTCTGTTCTGTTCTGTTCTATTTTAACTGTTTAGCTGTGGAGAGGTTGAGGTCCATATTGCCTCGGCTACTCCATATCACGAAGTTATGCAGCGAAAAAAAAAAAGAGTAATACTGAACGGTACCTAAACATGAACAATCCTAAAAAAAATAATAGCACACTGAAACCACTTCAAATATCATACCAATACACAGTTTGCTTGCAGCAGTTCACACTGTTTCTAATCACCTGCTGTCCTGTTTCTGCTACTAAACTGGGCCCGAATTCACAAAGCTTTCTCTTGCCTACGCAATTTCTTAGCCAAGAATTCTCGTACCTCGAGGGATTACGATAGCAATGGTACGAATTTAACTTACCAGCCACTTTTGAGGGCAAGGGGGCAACGCGAAAGCCGATCAAACGACAAGGAAGGAAAGAAGTGCGCGCAGGTGACAGAGGGGCAGCACGCGAAGCGTCTAGCATCGAGGGTATACGATGATAGCCAATGTATTTTCGCTGCATCTCAGCTTCCAGTTCCGGGCGTCTGCTACAGCTCTTACGCATTGCCGCGTTGCCGCAGACGTCCTGGGGTCTTGCGCGAAGCCCAGTGCTCGTGTTTCATCGATGACCATAGCTAACAAAAATCTAGTTGCTCGATGGCGTTAATAATCCGTGCGCTATCCCGTCAAGTGCAGGCGAACAACGCTCCAGACGCACTGCATCTTTAAACCGCGCGTAAATTGAAACATTGAAGTTTTGAAGATGCGACCGAAACGTCTCCCCCTGTTTAACACAACCAATTTAGTTACATTTTCATGAAGCTGCGCTGCCACTAAACTAACTAGGCATGTTTGAGCACGGTATGGTGGTTGCCATTAGGGTGTTTTGTAGCTAGACGTAAAATGCTGCATTTCTTACGATCTCAGTACAAGACATAGGAACGGCTTTTGAGCCTACGGAGAACTGTACAGAAATACAAAGCAGCAGTAAGAAAGGTATCATAGCGTAATGCCGCAGGTCCGATTCACCGCAGCATTTTGACAGGGCTGGAATGAGAGAGCAATCGTATACGCTTAGATATGTGCACGCGTAAAACAAGGAAGATTCGTCGGGAGGTTTCTACGTGCTAATGCTTTTCAGAAAACACGGCGCAGTCACTTCATCCTTGCGGAGTTTGCGTGAGCAAACATAAAAGAAGCGGTGTTGTCTCGGCCTGAAGTGACATGACTACACATGCGCCTGGATTCGCAGGGCGCGCGTGCTGCGCGTTCGTAGGATTAATAATAAGAAAAAAAAAAAAAGAGACGGCGTTCGCGTTACTACTAACGTCTATGGGAGCGAAAGCCATACAAAAGCGAGCGAACGTGTGATTGTGCTTATATATGAGAATCGAAGCAAATTAAGTGAGTAGTGATTTGTTTGGTGAAAGTTTATTTAAACGACAATAATCGAAACACACTGAATATTCAATTAGTGAAAGTGTCATTAGTGACAGTCAATTAGCGATAGTTGATTAGTGATGTCGCACTCGATACAAAGTGCACGGTAATATAGCCCCATTTGATGGCTTTAACCTTCGAGTCACCTTAGGCGAATGCATTAGGATCCCGAGTTTTCTCTTCTTTTTTTGATCGACTTTCACCGGACTTCTTGAATTACGTGTCTTTCGAGGGAAAGATAATATATATACAATGAAGTAAGTGTTACAGTGGCCAGCTCTCTTCTGAAGCACTGCAGTGGTGGTCGAGTCGTTACAGCGTCAGACTACAATGCGGGAGGTACTGGGTTCGATTCGCAGTGTCGCCAAGCGCCCGCGTATTCTTTTTAATGGAAAAATGGATAGCACGGCCTGAGGTTATGTGCTGCGAGCACTCTTTTCTTGAGAAGGTGGCCTTTCCGCTCTCTTCTTTCACGCCCCTTTATACCCAAATGCGCTGCGCCGTGCTCCCTCACGGATCATAGAAATAAGAGTATCTTTTTTTTGCTCTAACCACTACTATCGCAAGGGTGCCCAGTCCTGACACCCAATTATCATATCTGGGCATTACTTTTCACGACTCTGGCTATTCGACCGCCGGTCAGACATCGCGGTGTTTTCAATAACATCAGGAGACACGCGGCGGCCAAAATGCTTGCGGCCAAGATGACTGCCATTGTCGGGACACGTTTCCGTGCTAGTTGGGTGGGATTCATTACAAGCAGCTGCGCAAAACGACAGGGACAGAGAGAAAACACACAAACACAGTGATGTGTTTGTGTCTTCTCTCTCGGTCTCTGTCGTGTTGCGCAGCTCCGTGTAATGCCTCTGTCAATGGTTATAAAGAACTCCAGCAGGCTATCGAGTTCTGAGGAGAGGGCAAAACAGTACGCCTGGGAAAACATTACGACAAATTCATTTGCGTCATAAAGGGCTACTCTTCCCTTGGTAAGCACATGAAAATTTTAAACGAGAGTTTATTCTTTATCAACAGCAGTTACAGTATAGATGACAGGTGAACAGACAAAAATCCGCATATTCAGCTTGACTAGTTTTGTGCCCTTAATAGTAATTGGCAACACGTCAGACAATACGTAGAAATACCACGCACATATGTAAAAGTATGTACAGCCACGGGCGAAAGCTTGGTTCTGCTGGTTGAAGTCGACTAGTCTGTTGTACATATTCGACAAACGCAACGTGCAGAAGCAATGTTACACAGAGGAGCTGTCCTACAAACTTATTTTTGCTGGTTGGTTGCATAGTTCTCAACTTCTTGCTCAGAACTGTACTTTGTTAAGTGAAACATCTTCTTTGAATGCGCACATTTTTTGTAAGGTTACATTAACTTTTGCGCAGTAGAAAACATATTTGAGAAATGAAAATGAGATAGAAAAAGAACTAGAAATCAAATAGCAAAATTTTTATGAAAGTTACACTAAACAAAAAAACGTAAGTTTTTGTTTAAAAGATACACACATACATACATACATACATACATACATACATACAGTGAGTAGTAGTTAATAGGATGAACTGCTATAAAACAACAATGCTCATACACGCAGTCTTGAGCACATGAGGTTTCAAGGCAGTAACTTACGAGAGAAATCTCTCACCACTCTTATGTGCTAACTCGGCATTTCTCGAACCCTCTTGGAACAATTTGATTGTATAGTTTCTCCTTCTGCCCACTCACAAGCAGTTTTTATACATTTTCGTGGGCGGCAGCCTACGACGATATATAAGAAAAGAGCCCCCGACAATGTGATGTCAAGGAAAAACGCAATGCATCACATTTTGGTACATGTCTGCAAGATGACACATAGTTTATTTACACAGTCCGGCATATTGACAACACTATAACAAGCTATATCAGGTGACGTGGGCTGGAAGATTGGCACAGCTCGGACAAACTCTGGACAATACATAAATAAAACAATTCACTGTTACTAAGCTCCTCGGTACAAATAATGCTGTTGTTGACATGTAAATACCCTATTGCTTCTTCTGAAAACACTCCTCAAAAAGGTTTCAAAATGTGCACATATGCCGACTTCCTTCAAATGAGAGACTGCTGTATATCAGTCTCTCATTTCGCTTGAAAAAAATTTCAGTGCACTGCTGGGCAAGGAATGTGATGCAAAGATTCAGTACTTTGCATGTATATCTTGCTGCTGGCCTCAGCTGCAATGTTGATCAGCACAAATGGGCAGAACAACATTTTATAATGTGCCACGACAAAGTAATTATGTTTCAGGTGCATGAAACATGGACAACAATAAAGGAATTTATGGACATTTACCTGGCACTGTTTACAGAATCTTAAATACATTTTCATGGAGCTATCACAGCTTGTCTGAATATAGTAGTAATAGTTATCAGCCTTCAAATTTGTTCGAAGTCGCCAGTTTCAAGTTTAGAGCACACCAGCAGCCCTCTTCAGGCTAAACCATTGCACAGGCGCATCAAAAGGCATAAGTAAATGCATGCATAGTCACCATACAAAAAGCAATAAATACTTTCAGCAGTAATATGAGCAAAGCTGCATAGATGATAAACTATTTGCAGAGTATACAAGTACATTATGGAGAAGCATATGGCAGCAAACACTATATGAAAAAAAAATTAAAACTTACACAGTACATGCAGAAAGGTTGACCGTTGAAGAGGACAAGCATGCGATATTATAATATTACACAGGTGCTAAAGCCTGTTGGACATACTAGGAATAGTGACGCTCCTTTTGCATCTAAATAATCCGCGGAAATTGACTTTCGAGAGCTTATATATACATAAAATCATTTGTGCTATATTAATGCGTGTATCCTGAACGCCTATATAGACCAAAAGCAAAACTACGCGCTTCAATGGTTTCATTCGTGCACTACCAAACATGAAAACACGGTTTTGGTTGCCGACCATGGCTGCTGTTTCTAATGGCAGTGAAATGCAGAGGCACACATGCAGTTTGAGTTACGTGCATGTTAAAAATTCAAGGTAGCCGAAATTAATTTGCACATTACCACTACAGTGTGATTTACATAACGTCAACGTTTGGTATATTAAATACAGAATTTAATTAATTTTGAATCCTCCGGTGCAAGGAATTGCTGAACGATGCACTGCTCAACGATTAAACTGCAGCTGTGCAGATTCTCACCACACAATTCAAGCTGTTCCAACTATCACAATGCATTCTTTCTGTTGACGCGCACTTTGAACAGAAGGACACAGTCACTGGTAGTCGCTCTCTACTTGTTGGCCTTGTGTGTTTTGTCCGAGATATTACATGACAGTGGGGCACCTGATCCCATGGCACTGCTGGAACATAGAAAAATACAGATGATTGTTACAACCATCCTATGTGTAAAAATCGACAGCTGATATGTGCGAAAAAGTCTAGCTGTCGTATTTTCAGAATCCAATGACAAGTATGAAATATAATAAAAAACAAGGAAAAAAGGTCTGAACATAGAGCCACCAACAACGAAGACCTTGAAAAATTATTTTATGATATAAATGTATACCTACGATGTTCATTTTGAAGGCAACAAACTTCTGCCTAATAGTGAGACATCAGCCAATAAAGTATCTTCTATTTCGACTTTACACTAGGTGCAAGAAGCCGACCAAAAATGAGTTTACTATGCTATACTCTAAGAAAAAATCAAGTATTTGTGGAGTGTTGCTACCCCACAACTATAACGTCATCCACCTCACGTACTTTCCTCGCGTTATCACCACAGTCCCGGGACTTCCGCGTCACGAATGACGCGCGTGTTATCAAAGTGACATAGCATTCTTGATAGAAAAGTGGCAAGAGCGGGGTTTTGAAAAAAAGGAAATGCGAGCAAGCAAGATTTTGATTATTTCTGTGTAGTAGAAATACTCCCAAATACACGATTTGTTCTTAGCGTGTACTCATGTATTTCTATGTTACAAGACAACAGCTATTGTTCATCACTTTAAAGTTATCTAACATAGCCACCTCATCATACAGTGTGAAGGAGCAATTTTGAAGACTTGAAAACACAAAGCATTATTGGATTATGTGTGTTTTTGTTGCTCGAAACGGTTTTTCCTAACAAAATTACACTTTGCAAAAAATGCACTTGATTGGGAGAAATGATTGCGAGCAACAAACACACTCATAATCCATAAATGCATGTTAATGGGCTCTTATGGCTTCTACAAACACTCACCATCATTATTATTGATGTCACTGCCATGCCGGACGGATACGCTGTGTCCTGCTCAGAACACCAAAGGTGCACTGTATGACTTGTCTTGCATGGGTGGGGGCTGCACTGCACTGCTGCTCAGCTGGGCCAGCCACGGACAGGAGGGTGAGCAGCCATGGCTCTCAGCCATAGCGAGAGTCACCTTCAGAGATCAACAAGCGAGTACTCAGGTCACATATGATTTGTAGAAATAACCGTGCCACTATGCAATTGTGCTGAGAACATGTACGGTGGAAATACAACGTGCCACAACATTGAAAAAAGATAAGCTACGGCAGGTAAAATGCGCATTTACTGCTCCTGTGTGGCCTGAGGTTTGAACTAGAGTTCTTCTCCCTGCATGTTGCGAACAGCCAAGCGATTTTCTCCCGCTTGCTATTTCCATGCAGAGCACTTGATACACTGTGTGAGTGACAAGCACAAGAGCTCAATAAGCAATAAAAGTACTTGTGCTATTTCAAAAGCACAACTTTCCAGTCTCACATGTATGGAGTAAAATTCATAAGCTGTAGACTTTACACTTTCGACATTGTCAATTCTATGATAATTTGCTTCTCTTTACGCGTTCAATTAGCATCGCTGTGTGAAAATAATACAAGCATCCACTGTTAGTAACAATGTTTTGGTTGTGAAGGTGTGTACATTAACCGGTGTTTACTGTGGTTAAACACCTAAAACACCTAAAAAAACTAACCTAGCAACCAGCCATTATGCAGTTTTCTACCCTTGAAGCTCCCAGGCAGAGCACAGTCCATCCAGATGAGGCTGCCATGCGTGCTTCCAGGCCCCTTTGAGGTCGGCTGGATGATGACACCCCCACCGTTGCAAAAGACTTGTAGATTTATGGAGCACAAGTCCTTCCTATTTCTGTACAGGTGCTCCAAGTCATAAGGTGGCTTGATTTGCCAGTGCTTGCAATCGATGTATCCCACGACCTTACGAAAATCTGCAATCTGTGAAGAGGCCAAAAAGGATATATTAAAAAAACCATCATTGAAAGCGCTCTTAATACATATTTGGCAGAAACACAAAAATTATCACTTAGTCATAGCTATCAAATTTGCTTTATGCAATTTGAAACAAACTGAAGCCCCATGTAAGCTTTACATACTGTAATGTATATGTCCTGCTAAAGTATAGTGCTGCCACAGCGGTAATCTTCTATGCAAGTAATACTGCAATATAAAGGGAATTCCTGAAAAAGTGCTAAATGGCTCCTGGAAGATAAATTCGCATCAAATATTTTTCTCTCAACTGTCAAGCGTGGTAAACACACAGGCTCCTCCTAATAATCAGATAAAAGCCTGCTTAAGCAAAATCATAAAAACTGCTGGTGTACTTGCTCATATTGCAATATATGTATATTGGCCATATATACGTATATACAAAGCGGTAGTAGTACTTTTCGTACTGGAACTTAACATGGGGTGACAGTACATCGGCTGGGATGAAAAACTTACAAACGTACGTTATAGCACTACACGAATAGCAACGAAATTAGTTGCGCAAGTTCAACTCACCGATGGCACAACGATATTAGCAGCCGTCAGCGTCATCGGGAATGGAATGTGCTCTGCAGCCACAGGCAAAAGACGTCCGTGGACTGGAAGCTGCCGTTGACGTAGAAATGCAACAGCAAGACGTGTACGTCCACTGGTGAAGCGTGAGAAATCGCCGTGGGCCGCTGTAGTCAAGGCTCCAGTGCCGTGCAAAACGACACGACAGATGGGCTCGAAAACCTGTAGTTAGCAGGTGCTGGTCTACGACTTCATCCAAGGCAAAGCACCAGTGAGAATTGTGTTCTGTCCGGAGCGAAGCGTGACGTCCACGTGCTTTCGCTGCCAGGTACAAGTCCAAGTTTTCACCGGAGAACAGTCAAGGCGCACTGCCAAAGCAGCCACATTTACAGCACAATGTCTCGGCGAGCGACTTCGGTTCGACACGTTATGACGTTCGAATTACGGTTATCACAAAAGGAGAAGCAACGAGTTAAAAAAGAAAGCGCCAAGCCCAGCGCCAAATCCTTAAAGCCCTCATAAAGCACCATCACAACTTCGTAGGACGAAACACGGTTATCAACGCTTTTTATCTTCTGTCACACGGGCACAGCCTCTTTACAAGTCTTGGAAATGTCAACACAGCACCACTGTTCACAACGCACATCGTTTCACTCCCGAACACTGCATTTGCCTGGACTGCTCACAAGAAAATAGAAGCGCACGGGCTAACCACTGGCGAAGCAAGAACCAAATACAGAGCGTAGTTCATGCGTTACCGTACGGAATCACGGAAGCACGGAATCACTCAAGTAACGTGCCAAAATGCTGTCAATTCGAAATGCCGCACTGCACCTTTATGAGACACAGGAAAGCGAAGCAAACGAACTGTTACCGACACTCAAACACACATTGCAGGCTCCTCCAGTGCCAGTTACCGTCGGTACACAGGCGCCGATCCCCGCTTCATAAACACTCCGTGGCACAGGCTTCGCTACGCTTCACGGCACACCAAGAGACACTGCCGTCGGTCTTCACACTGCTTGCGCGCACCGGAAAAGCAGCGGTATTCACAGCACATCCAGTCGAACGCTGAAGGAATTCATGCGTTTGCGAAAATCGGCGCCGACACCTACAGTTTACGGCGCCATGTTGTTCTTACAAACTGCGCAGCAGGGGGTAGGCGCTAAGACAACTTAGAAAAAGCTCTTTCGCGTTGGTCGCGAGAAGAAAAAAGTTCTCTTATGTGCGAGGGGGAAGATATGACGAACACGACAGGAGCGCGCGATGAAAGAAGTGTTTTGTCAACGTCATAAGATGGGCTGTTGTAGAGAGTACTGCTTCCCAACCAATCACAAGTTGCACCTCTCGCCCAAGCCGTCGTCTGCTATCGTTTGTCGTCTGCTACGATAGTAGCCTCCTGCGGGGGTTTCGCCTATCTACGCGATGATTTCTAGGTCAAGCTGACGCTTCTGAGCACAAAATACATTTATGAGTGGGTGAAGCCACGTTCAATTGATATTCTCACGCCATGTTAAATGGCAGTTAGTAATCAAAGGGACGTGAATCCGGCAAAGGCTTGTTTATACTCGAGAATCGTGAGCATTCGCACATATTTTTGATGTCATTTCAAATTACTGGATCCATTTACTTCTGACTGCTCGCCGTATAAACGCGTTCCGTTTCGGTTTCCGAACAGTGAAGATCGAAAAGCTTGATTTATTTGAGATTTCATGCATAATCTCGCACATCTAAAATATGCTGCGATTTGCAATGTACGAGCCCGCTCTGGATCGACCCAAAGCGCGTAGCGACAGCTGCGTTTCAGCGATCGTGCCTATTGGGCAGTTAAAGCCTATCCAACTAGACAAGTTGTGGAATCACATATTAGGCTTTAATAACGGCTAATTGAAATGCTCCGCTCAATTTTATTTCCAATAGCGTGCAGCCGATGTGCTCCTTGAACCTCTTTGGTGGTGGTTTCGACCAATGCTGCGTACATCATGATAAGTTGGACGTCTCATTGGAGGAAGTCGGACGCAACACAACAACATAACAAAAAAATGTTGACCAAATACCGCGCCGCTTTCGACTTCATCGACCATTCATGTAGACCTTTGGTTTTAATCCAACCACAAGTCTTTGCATGCATAATATTTCGCCATTGACACCCAATGGGCTTCTTTAATTACTGCGACTCCCAGTTTATTGGACGACTACGAGCGCCAATACAGTCCATAGCGTACAAGCGAAACAACACACGAAATTCAAAGCGCCCAAATAAATTAAAACGCACCAGCAATCATCAAGAAGCCTTAAATGGCCGTGAATTAGCTCAAAATTAGCCACGGCACCCAGATACCCGCCGCAGTTACATGTTCTAAACAGCCATATTGTTCGTAAGAGTGGTCCAGACCACTCTTGGGATTTTCTCGTAGCCACGCTGTTTCCGCGCAAATTTTTTGCTTCGTGAATCCACTTACGTGCCTTTTTCAGTGACGTCACCAAATATAGCAACTGCATCACCATCGCTGACATGTTCCTGGACAGTCACAGCGCGCTTTACCGCAGCGGCCGATGTGATAACGATGGCCTCTTACGACGTTTTTTTCGCTTCGTGAATCGACTTACGCGACAAAATTTCTCTTACGCGACAATTTGCTCGTAAGTGAGTTTTGTGAATTCGGCCCCTGTCACTTACATTATTGTATTACTGACTCTTGTGCTAAACAGATGTCAATTGCATTTGGTATTAACGTGCGATTTCAAATAAGATTTTTGTTTTCCGATAAACGTATTGCACAGGATAGTAGATTTGAGGAACGCTTATGTAGTGGTCAAGTAACACCCTTTTTTTTTGGGGGGGGGGGGGGAGTATGTGTCTCACATTACATGTTATCGGCAGTTGTGTGCAAAGTGGCAGTAACCGTTGGAATAGTGTAAAATAACGGTCATCTCCTTTTAGGATGGACTATCCAGCGAGGAGATTGCGGAATCAGCAGCTGACATATTGACTGATGAAACATGATGGTGCGTGCAGCAAGAGAGGGTTCGACTGCAGATCCTGACCACCTGCTCCTGTAAATTTGTACGAACCACAGGCGAAAACAAGGGGAAACGCTTTGAATACCTGCGGTCTTCTATCAGCTAGACAAGTCCCTGAAGCTATAAATCAATAAACTGATGCATTCTGCTTTGGAGGTATAAAGCAATGAAATATGAATTCTTTTGGAATGGTTGATGTTTTTTTTTTCTTCAGAAAATTTCTTGGGAGCACGCACAACCCGAGCAACAAAAGTAAAGGACTGACAATCACCCTCTTTTTGGCTGCCCTCTGGGTTTCAGCTGTCCTGCTTATGTGCAAAGTACCAGCAGTTATGGTATGCCGCACACATTAGAGTACCTAAGGAGAAGCACGACGCTGATCACGTATTATTTGCAGGGGGCTCCACTCAGTATGACCGCTCTATCCGTGGCCCACCGACCCAGGTGTCGCCTAACAAAGGGTATGTGCCTCTTTTTTCTTTCGATCTTCTTTCTGCGACACATTTCGGACCACTCGCTACGCACATGAGCGGCCCAGCCAAGTGTCGTCTAGCAAGAGAAGCGTGGCTCTTCCTTTAGGGCTCCTTTCTGTGCACGCCTAATCTTTTGTACTTCTTTCTGCGGCTTTATTATGCAGCGTACAAATATGTACACAGAGTAATGCGAACTTTCACGGCGGTGTCATATGGCCTGCCCTGTCCTGAATACACACGCTGGAGCTTTGGAATAATTCTGGTACATGTCTGCTTAGAGCACGACAGTTGCGGTGTCCGTGGCAAGAGATGTACGCTTCCCTCATCGCAAGAGATAGCACAAAACAATTTCCTTTGGAGTTGGCTTAGAGCTTGCATGTATCATAACGTCACACCTTCGCCCACAAGCATCGTGTTGTTCAAATGTGGTCTGCCACTAAAACGATAATTAAGAAGGGCAGGTGATTGACAGATATTTCTAATCATGAGTTGTGCCATGTGTATCAGACAAGTATGCTCTCTTGATCCACTTAAGTAGATGTTTAAGCATTACAATTTCTATCTTTCGAGAAAACCGCGTTGCGGCTCTTTGTATGCGCTCTTGGTATTATTGTATTTTTGCGTATGCATACATTTACTTTTACTGCGTCTTTATATCATTCAGCATTCGTATATAATATGCACATACCAGCCAGCTACTTATTAAGCGATGATTTCAGACAGTTCTTTGAGTTTTGCGAGAAGTACGTAAAACTGACTAAACGTGGCGTATGGCGAACGGTTTGTATATCAATTTTGAATATGCTCTACGCCGTGAGGAGCAGTGTTAATTCTCCGCGCACTTCTTTACGGCCTTCAGCAGCTTCCCTGCTTTGTCAAACTCATATTTGTCAGTATCCACGTTTCCAGTGCTGATCCCACATTTGAAGGTGAACAAAATCGCAAATAGCCCTGTAACAAATAGACGGCTGGTATTTATTATCGGATAACACATAGTTTGATAAGCACGAATAACACAGTCAATGAAAGTGCACGAGCAGCTGAAAAATAGTTAAGTGTTATAATCACGCCAACCTATGCTTAAACTGCATAGAAGTTGGACCAAGAGAGGATAGCCTGACACGTATATCATGATACTGTTATAAAATCTCTGGTCTTGACTGATATTGACGGGTCGACCACATTTTAATAATAATCGCGGTTCATCATTACTGTAGTGCATGCTAACTCCAAGTCACCTCGAATATGCGAATGTTTTGTTAGCTGCCTCTTTCTAATGAGCGAAGGCGACGCGTTTGGCCTCGGTCACCGCAATTGTCACGTTCTATAAGCAGTCATGCACTTGAATGATTACAATGCGCCATCGCGTGTGTTCAGAGAAGCACCTTCCATGTGACACCTTCCGCAAAGGTTCGCATTTCTTAGCGCACGTATATGGACGGTGTATTAAAACCGCACAAGGAAGCGCGGAAAAAACACAAGGCATGCGCAGCACGAAGTGCGAAAGAGTGGAAGGCTGTGCTTCCGTTGCTGTGGCACAACTGGCTGATCCAAGCATGTGATGAGCGTAACCTCCTGCAATGCGTCGAAGAAAGAAGAGCGAAGGAAAGAAGAGGCGCAGAGCGGTGGCCGTATAAAATCTCCTGCAAGCCGTTTTGTGTAAACACTATACCGTGTACTGTACAACGTAACCTATATTTTTACGTGATGTGGCCTTATAAAATATCCTGCAAGCCGTTTTGTGTAAACAGAATGGCGTGTACTGTGCAACGTAACCTCTATTTTTACGTGGTGTGGCCGTATAAAATCTCCTGCAAGCCGTTTTGTGTAAACAGTATACCGTGTACTGTACAACGTAACCTCTATTTTTACGCGAGAATGCTCGATACTATGAACGGGTACTAAAGGTTACTAGATAACTTCTATTTTATAAGTACACAAATTTGTGAAATTGTGCACCTTTAGTAAACGTTACCGTGCTTAGAGTGTAAGTTTGCCTTGGGCCTATATAAGCATTGGCTTACGAAAGAATAAAGGAGTTGTTAGTCAACGCTTGTGTTGTACGTTTCTTTTCTTCGTGGGTGTGTTGTGCGTCTGCGCTGTAATTTTAGCCCCAGGATTCTGGTCACGGTGTGACACATGGAGTTTCGTAAAACAACTAGAGGGAACTCTGGCGCTGCGATCGTTCAGCTACCATGGGAATGGTGGGTAGTACACGGATTTGCCTAGTCGTTGTACTTGTGGGCTTCGAACGCACTTGTGGCTTTGTTTATTGCTGTGTTTTGGTTTTCTTTCAGATAAAAGAATGGATCGTTGTGAACTTCGTGACCAGATTTGAATTGGTGAGCCTAAAAAGGTAAATGGTGAAGTGGAACTATTGAACGTTAGCTGAACTTCATCTTGCGACAAAGCGGATGCAGGCGACGCCCAGCCAAACGGAGCCGAAAATACGAAGTTTAGACAAATCCGTGTACTACCCATCATTCCCATGCTGGCTGAAGCGCCCTGCGTTGCAGCTCCCATAGACACTAGCGCCAGAGTTCCCTCTAGTAAGTATTGTAGGAAACTCTATGGTGTGACATATATAATGTGATTCTGCTTCAGCAGTCTCGTTTCTTCCATCTTGTGGTATAAGCGTACAAGAGCCAAAGCGTTCCCACTTGCTCACGCCACCACGAGTCACGGGACGCTCTTCTGTTTCCTTGGCCTACCGGCCACGAGTGGTGTGGTGCTACAATCTCAAAATTGAAAACTAGCGTGGGTTACACCGTGGTCGCGAGCGATACGACACAAACTCGGCGTGGGCAATGATGAAGCATCGCCCGTATTTCGCATAATTTTAATTTCGCCGCATGTGGCGTCCCGTGCGCTTCACCCGACGCCGCGTTCGTTTTTATGCTCCTCTCAGTATCCAGGTGAACGAATGAGGGATGACGTAATTGTTTAAGGCAGCGCGCTGCTGAGCGAAGGATCGGAGGTTCAGAAGCGCGGTCACGCGCTTCGGAAATTCTTTCTTCTAAATGATCTCCACTTGTCGCGTTTATTTATATATGCATACATATACCTACCTATCTGGGACATGACGGTGACGGCGACGGCAAAAATCCGCCGAGAGTGTCCAAATAATTAGTATTGCAATAAAAAAGCATCATGCTTTCTAAAGGGTGACCACTAAGTGACAGCAAAATCGTTTGCGTTTTTACATACGCATGGTTTATTCGAGAGCAATAGTCTACATTCTAAAAAAAAGTTATACGACTTAAAAATGATGCGCAGCAACAAGCACAGTGCACAAATGTACAAAAATAACGGCAGGAAGTGTTGTCATATGGAAACATGGAGGGTGAAAAGTCACCTTTGATCCAGTCAGCATCGTCTCGCCGCGCACGCTTTTGAGATGTCGCTCGCTCATCAATATCTGAGTCTGAACTCGCAATTACCTCCTCGAATAGTGTGCTGACACCCAATGGATCAGATGCTGATTTCGCAGTGAAGTGAGTCCAGCGGCTATTCCTTGCCTGCAGTAGGACAACCGGGGTGCACTTCCAGAGCGCAAGCGAACTGCTTGATAGAGCGCACTGAAGAAAACTCTATGGTTTTGCGCGCCTCCGGAAAGCAAACAAGTGACAAACCTGTAATAATCCTTCGTCTTATCGCCAGCAAGAAGGAAGTGGTTTTTGTTGATCCCCAAAACAGGAAACGCCACCACAGCGGCATCGTTTGTGTAAGTCAGCGCCTGCACGGGAACAGGCGTAACTGCGCACCTGGGAGCAATAAACAAGAAAGTAACGCACGGTCACCCTTCGAAAGATTTCAAAACCAGACAGCCATCAGACTTGCGGGTGAAATGAGCGGCAACCACACGCTAGCGCCGTGAGATATGCACAATTGTCCAACCAGCTGGCGGAATCGATGAGAAATAAGCAAGCAATTATCGCTAGCTCCCGCAGTCATTACTGGTTTGAAAACACCCATGTGAAGCAACATACACCACAGACGCGGGAGGGACAAAACGGCAGAAAGCGCAACACTGCACTCTCAAGACAAAGGTTGATGAAGACAGCTCTCGATCACATAAGGAAAGGAAGTGCCCATAAAAGGCACAAGTTTTCCAGTACATTTTATTTCCAAGCCGTGACGAGCACTTGCGCAGCAGACGAAACACTCCGGCGATCATCGTTACCGAACACTGCACAGAACACACACACAAGGCTTTTCGTACAATTCAAGTTTGTATACGAATGAACGGAGCTAAAGTCGGCTTGCCAGAGCGTGCTCTCACTGACGACGCCGACGAATTGTCGCGAACTGCTGAGGCGGCCATCTTGGATGAGGTCCGTAAGGTCGGGAGACCACGCATTTTAATTCCTCTCGTGAGCGCGGTGCGAAGGCGCTCGGCCGCGACACCACGATGACAGGGAGACGACACCGGCTGGAGGGGAGTCCTGTGACGGCGAAAAGTCGCGCTGCTCTTGACTTGTAACCGACTAGTAACGGCTTGCGTTGGCAAGGCTTAGTGATATACACTCTTTATTAAAGGGCCCCTCACCAGGCCACATAGCAAATTGTTGTTGCGTGCCGAAGTTGTTGTGTGCCGAAAGAAAAGCAGTATGCCGCAACAGTTTTTCAAATCGGTTTATTACGAGCTGAGAAAAACAATAATTTGTAGCGGCGTGAAACCATGATGCGAGGAGGCGAGTTTCAAACCCTTGCCACTCGCCCCGTGTAGCCTTCACAAGCCAAATCCCTTCCCTACCCTCTTCGCTTGACATATACGCATGAACACGTCATGCGCATGCATGGTCACGTGCGCATGAGGTGCCCGAGCCAGTGCCGCATTAACGTTTACTTGGACGCGGTAGAATGAATGAGCATAATGAGTGCTCGAACGCGCCAGACGATTACTTTCGTTTACAGGGCTGGCGTCTGCTCGATGCGCTAACTTCGGTTACACGAATGCATGGAGAGGGAGGCACGTTAGCCCCGCGTCTCGCTGCAATTCACGAAAAAAAATGAAAAAGACGCACACATTCGCTTTGTGTGTCTCATTCTTTCTCTCAAGCTTTATTAATCTATTCAAGCAACAAATTACACAGACTACACGTGTCGTGTCAAATAATTATCGCAGTGTCACGTGCTACTGTTGGCGACGTCAGAGCACAGTCGTCTACGTAGAGGAGCGACGTCACAGCACTACCATCTACGTAGGGCCATTTTCTCATATACGTCATCCCCTCATTCTCTAAAGCGCCCGCCCGCGAGAAAAAGGGCGAGCAGCGTTCACCTTGAAATTTGACCCATTTCCACGGCGCGTAGCGTTGCAAATTTTGGCAGACGTGATCGTGAATGCCCTGTGTATGCATTGCGCTCGTTAGCTCAAAATTGTCAAACGTGGTGAGGGGCCCTTTAAAGGGATGCTGAAGTGGTTTTACAATTAGGTAAAACTTTGTTGGTAACAAGGACCAACATTATTGTAGACGATGGCGTAATTTTTTTCGCTGTTGTGGCAGCATGAGCTTTAAAATACGCGAAAGAAAAGTTCGTCTTGCTCCCCCCAAGCAAGCGCGCCAAAAGCGTGGGCGTGGAAATAAACTAACCGGAACTACCTCGTAATCGGTAGTTTGGCCACGGTGGTAGAATAGCAGGTGGCCCGACGCGCCGCTCCGCCAATGCGCCGCGCGTGTCACGGAGGTGCTCAAGTTGCTGCGAGTTGCCGCCGCTTTTCCGCAAGGTGGCAGCAGGTATACGCTGGGTGTAGAGTTACTGTATATGCTACCTTTAGGTAGCAGAGTTGCGCATAGGTCCGGCTAGCAACCACAGCCATGCGGTAAAGTCGCGCTCTATTTTTGCAAGCGACATGCCTACCATGACGCCGATTAACCTGTCTGGCGCGTCGAAGAACGGCGATAAACATTGGCTGTCGATGGTTAGTGTTAATTCAGTTCGCTGCAGCAGCAGCGGCGAGAAATAAAAAAAAAATGGCCCAAGCGGCAACTTCTCCGCTATGCATGGTTGCTAGTGGCGTTGGAAGACAGATGCGCAACTCTGCTACCTAATGGTAGCATATACAGTAACTCTAGCTGGGCCTAGGGAGCCTACATGGGCGTGCCTGAGCGCACATGTAGGCTCCCTATCTGGGCCGATATCTCCGCTCCGGCGCATTGGAAAGCATGTGGCCAGCGTGCGTCGCGAGCATTTAAACTGCAATTTACATTAACTATTGAGAAAGATCCGCTGTGTATTTATTACACCAGAGAGGCCTTGAGCAACATTGAAGAGTTGCCGTCGCTTAGAACGGACGCGCCAATAATGAAAGCATGCAACGAAATCAGCGTTGCAGCGGCGTCTCTTCCTTTCTGCTTGGTCATGGATAAATGCGAAGGCGTCCGTGGGTGCAAGCGTCCGAAGTGCAAGAGTGCCCCTATGCGACGCAACCTGTGTCTTGCGTCGTGATTAGGTGATCCCACGGCTTGAGATCCGCTCTGATGCGTCGCGTTTGTTGCGTTCTGTCAAACCAGACGCGCGCGACCGCATCGGTGTTTCCGCTGACTTTGTAAGCTGGAACCACGGCTGAAACCACGGTGGCTCAGTCTGTGCCGCTGATGCGGCGGCCACCATGGGACGAAAATGCTTCGCTCCAAATTGCAAATCTGGCTACAAAACGTGCAAAGACAAGGTGTTTCTTGCGCTGGATCCTCGGTCCAAATTTGGCCGCACGTAGGGCTGGCACGTGCTGCGCGGTCAGTTCCGCCTCTCACAATGGAGACTCGTGGTGTTCCGTTTGGTTCGCGATGGCTGAGGTGGACACAGCGATGTACGTAGCACTCGAAAGCACGCACTTCCTAGTTGCATTATTGTGTAACGTAAGGAGGTGTTCACTGTGAACAACCACGGTGAGCACCTCTCCAGTAAATGTAATTTGCGTTTTATATATCCCTCTTTATTGCCGCTTATTCTTGAAACAGTATATGCTTTCTTGATAGAGTCCTGAAATATCATATGTCAGTTTTGTTTCTTCGTGGCTTTCCAGTCTTTTCTGTTCATTTTTGAGTACTCCTATTCCCACGGCGTGCGGTGTGTCAGTAGTTTCTCCCGACAGCTTGTCAGAATAGAACAAATAGCCCTCAAATTCCACTTGCGCTGTAAACAAACATTGCTGAAAAAAAAAGTCAAAATATTGATACGTGACTCATCGCATATAATAAAGAAATCCTATCGTTATTTGTGCATATCACGATGTAGACATCAGGAACGTTGTGATAAACGACTCACGACAACAGATTTTACCACCTGAATTTATTCGACGCACTCTTGAAGGAAGTATCTCATACTGTCCATACTCGTGTATAAGGAGCACTTTTTCATCAAATTTTCCTAGGTTGCGGGTTATACACGAATCAGGCTCATAGCTACTCATTCACACAGTCTAGCGCCACTGCGACTACAGTGCTGGATATTTCAAAAACTGGCGACAAATATGAACGTCCTATAAAGGCAGAAGCCTTAGATGCCCCAACAAACGTGAAAATTGAGCGGCGTCCCGCGTCGGCGTTCACACGAGTGATGCAAAAAGTCATCATCACGTGATGACGTCACCATATGACGCCATCATGACTTCACAGATCCCCAAAATTTGTGACGTCACAGTGACGTCGCGTGACGTTACATCTTCACATGCATGACGTCTTCACATGCATCTTAGCTTGGTCGGCGGTGGGCCCATCACGGAGGCAGTGCAAAACCAAATGAGGTGCCTCTCATCCTGGAGGCAATGCAAACCCACATAACATGTAGAAACTTTGAGAGGGCGGCGTCGCAGGAAAAATACATCGAGTTAAAAGAAAAAAAAGGTGGCTTTTTACTTCCAGTCGTGTTAGGTGTGTGCATAAAAGACCTTGTGAGTCTTTCAGTATTCAATATCGGATCGCCTTCGCACGAGCTCAGCTTATCGGCACTTTCAGAGACATCGGAAATTCTCAGCGGCATCAACCAGACAAGGGTCTGTTCAGCGTTGCCTATCTGTGAAAGACCGTACTCATAGTCTCTCCGAAGGGCGTTGACAAAGCGTTAAAATGTCATTATTTGGTCATCGTATTCGGTTGGTAGCTTCTGGCACAATGTTGGTCGACGGTGGATAGGTAGTCAGTGTCGCCTCATGAACCGATGAACCCATCCTCGGCTTTCTTTGAAGTCCGGATGTGGAATGTTCATGTGCCAAGCGAAACCGATTCGTTTTATGCGGATCATTTCTGTAGGCAGCGCGCAACCATTGCTCCTTGCAGTGCGAACGTACGTGACGAGGTCTTAAAGTTTTGTGCAGTTGCATTGTTTCCCACTGAAAGTTGTCCAGGTTCGGGTGGTCTCGGCGAGGTATTTCCTTTGCACACACCAGCAGCGGACACACTTTTCGTCGACGTCGAACTTGCGCCCGGCGTCCCGCTTGCCGTATTCCTCAGTTTATTTTACCACTTGAAGCTTGAAGCCTGCTGCGTAGGACCATCTGTGCTTCCGCATTGCTTCCGCTTGTTGAGGTTCAAAAGCACGCAGCCTGCCACACGACGCTAGAGTGATGCGGCGCTCGCCAAAAACAGTCCACAAGCAGTCCGCAAGTAGTCCACACCAGTGATGCCAACCAAAGTGAACGTTTTATCCATAGATTGACGCACTAAAATACCCTAAATTGCAAGAAAAATCTCTAGATTGATTTTTAATGCCGTTAGTCAAGTTGTCTCACACTTAACGAAGTATAAAGGTAGTTCGCTTTCTGGCCAAATTCTTCTGCATTTTATTGCAAATAAACGCCAACATACTGACAGCCACTCAAGGTCTTTTCTCAACGTTTTCTGTGGAGTAGTTGCACATAAAGCACTTGCAGATGGCGTCATTTGCTACAGAGAACTTTCCCACTCATTGAAGGCATATATATGTGATTGACCGGGTCAATTGCACGCCTGTAGCGCCTTTCTTGTGCTTGTAGCTTGCGAGGTGGCGGTCACTTTCTAATTTTCCACGTTTGCAATCAGCGTTGCAAGACTGGTAGTTCATGTACAGGGGCCTTTTTTTACTAGCTAATAGCCACCCTGTGTACTTTTGATCGCCTTCCCATATGGCCAAATATCTTTGTCACTATTCTAGCTGCTATGAAAACGCCACGACAGAGAGACTGTAAACTCACGAACAGTCTTTTCGTCTATTTTTGTCACACCGTTTTCATAATGAAGGCGTACCAACTCGCCGCACTGTCAGTCCTACTTTCGCTATCTTTTTCTAAAAGCCTGCTGCTCCAGAAGTTATTAGATATGAACACATTGCACGGTAAAGTCACGTGGCGAGAGTGAACGTGGCACGTTTTGGTCTTAATTAGAAGACATTTTTATTTGTTTCATAGAGCAGCAATCACTCAGGGCGTTCATGATGACGCGTGCGTGCATGCTAAAAACATACGACGACTAAGTTTCAAAAGAGGTGATAGCGCTAGCCGACACGGACGAGGAATACACAACGAGACGAGCGCTTGTGTCTTCCTCCTCCATGTCTACTAGCGTAATGACACTTTTTGGCACATTTAACTACAGTGCACATTTCACCAACTAGCCGATAAAGCCACGTTGACAAGTTTCGTTTCCCTGCAGTATCCATGTAAAATAATTTCCCCGTCAGTCGGCTGAGCAGCGCTCCAACGCTCGCCTAAATTAAAAACAGCAAATAACCAAAATAATCGATTTTATTGCATTTCTACTTGAAATGGCTGTATTACTCAGAAAAGTCTCTCATTAGGCTGCGTAATGCAACATTTCTCGAGCCTTTGCAAAATCCCTAGATTCAATAAACAGACACCAAATATCTGAAAGAGGTAGAAAGCCCCTACATCTAGGGATAAATCCCAAGGGTTGGCATCACTGGTCCACACACTTCCCAACAACGCACCGGATAACAAAGATAAAATGGCGCTTGGCAACACGGTTACCGCAAAAACTGAAAAAGCAGCGGAAACTTCGTGTCGCCCAACGATCATGATAATTGCATTCAAAAAGCTAACTGGCGCCATCTTGTAGCACTTGTCAGACTCGGCGCGTTTTTGCATGGCCTCCTAGATTGAGGCGCAGCGGCAAGCCTGCCGCTGCGCTTAACCTCGAAGGCCATGGTTTAGGTACGTTCAAGTTTTTTTATATTCTTGCGTCCGAAAGGGGGGGGGGGTAGGCTATAGAAGGGGGGGGGGGGGGGGGCTTATACACGACTAGATGCGGTATGCAGTATTCAATGCATAGGGGCGCGGGTTACCCCGGCCAGCTACATCTCATCAGTGTGGAGCCGCTACCTCGAAATTACCTGAACGGGTATGCATCGAACTAAAATCCGAGTTTATGTTTTAGTGAGCCTGGCTTTGATTGCACATAAATAAAACATTTAACCGGAGCGTTAGGCGCATTATAAAAACTAAGAGGACGCTTGAACTTTCTCTGCAAGAGTAGAACGCGATAGCGTAATCGGGGCCCGTGCGCATCGCCTTCTCAATTGCTAGCCTAGCTTCGGTTCTCGGTGCATGCCTCAACCGTGCCGTATGGAAACGAACGACTGTGCGTGTCACATTGGCTTCTAAAAAGACAGGGCGTGCAAACACGAACACATTAACCAGAGACTATTAGAACATAAAAGATCACTAACCGGAGGCTCACCTTCTAATCTATCGTTACATTGTCGAGATTGCAAGTGCACGCCAAATTCAATGATTGCGCATTTTTGTACCGACATAGGAATGAAGAAACACGTATGATGATTGAGGCATGGCATATTGAGAATAGTGGTAGCGCATGCATGAGCCAACCGTCGATTACCTTCCATAAAGATGAAATCCAATGTCTTAACAGTTATCTTTCGTGTGGGCCCTCACGAGTGCCGGATTCATAGGTTCGCCTATTGCATAGGCATGCACAGATAAGTTTTTCTGCCTTGTTTTTCGCCGTTATGCATATATTCAGTTGTTAGTCGGCGTTTGTGGTGTCCGGACTTCTTTCTTGTATCCGTGTTTGCACGCCCTCTCTTTTTAGAATGAATACTTACCTACTAGCTCAGCTTCCTGTTATTCTAACATTGGCTGTTTCAAGCTATCATAGAATGCCTATGCAAGTACAGTTAAGTGCCCACTACGCCACAATTCTTCCTTTTGTGAATCAGCGAAGGGCCCACTACGCGTCCGTAAGGCAAAACGTGAATCTATATATACGCAGCTTGTCCCTTTGTTGAGGTTTTTGCAGCTGATGATGATTAAATATGTCTGAGCGATTTGTAATAGGTGGGCCTTACTCGTTGCGCAATTCACATGTTTTGACGCCTGGCGCGATTCTACGCTTCTGCCACGCAATATTACATGCGTCAGGGAGACTCCTTCCACTACATGACTTTCATATACTGTTGTTGTTTTTTTTCGTACCATTTTCAAGCGATAGCGTAGCTCTTTGATAGAACATCTGTTTGCCACGCAGAGGGCCTAGGTTTGATTCTCACTCGAACCAAAAATGTTTATTATTTATTTTATTTGTATCTTTCTCAATTTTTTGGTCACGGACAAGATGATAATTTTGCGCTCACATCCAGCGACGCCACACCGACGCCGACACCAAATTTCTGCGAAACGAGCTCTTTTACGCTGTCGCGTTACAATATTGTTACTATAATCCACTCTCGTACACTGCAATTGAGACACCTACTTTCACACGTGGTAGATACAGCAAAGGAGCAGTAAACCAACTCAGCAAAGTATGTAGTGTCTTGCAAAATAAGAATAAATAAAAATTGAAGCTGTACTAAGTAGTAGATTGGTTACCTGAAAACTGACAATATTGCAGCATTATGTAGGTATATAAACCTGTTTTACTATACTATTGACATTATTCTGCGGAGTTGAACTATAGGAAATTTCACACCGTGAGAAACGCCTACAATTTTAAACTGGCCTGGTAGCTGGGCTGATAATAAAAATTAGATTTGCAAAGGCGTGACTCAGTCATAAGTGAAAATTTCCGACGGAACACTGCCATTTTGATTTGAAATGTTTGCATATATGATTTGCAGCGAAGCTGTAATGGCACATATAATCAGTTACCTACGCTTAAGATAACTCATACTAACAGCAAAGTAGTCAGATACCTACCCTGTATAGGCTTAGGCGCCCCAATTTCGATTTTGTATGTTTCCACTTTTCTATTTTCTGCACGGTAGTTATCGAATTGTTCAGGTGAAACGTTATATTTCTTGGCTTTAACTTCCCCGTCACAAATACAGGAACGACAACGCGAGCTTCGATTGTAAATGGACTCAGTATGCCATTTAGAACAGACCAGACGAAAGATCCCGTGCAAGCTGTCAATGCGATACTCAAGTACTCGAACGGACGTGGACAGTCGATGTGTGTGACAGATGCGTTGATTGGAGACCTGCAGTGAAAGAGGAATGCGGTGACTAGCTAAACAGCAGTGCATAGAAATTATTGCACTTCGTACTAACATTTTTATGGTAAAAGATATTCTGACCTAAACACACTCATTGTGGTTTCAAAAATTATATCAGCGCAATTTTATGTTTGTGATGTCTCTTATCTAGGGCTGGGCAGATATACTCAGAAAAAAATTCAGGAATACAGATATCAGAATTTATGCTCTGGAAGTCTAAAATACAGATACTGAAGCGTATTTCTCTTTCACGTAACGGGATATTTCCGAGATACATTTTCTTAAAGTTGAAAAACGTATTCCTGAATACAGTTTATCGAATACAGATACACTTACTAGAATGCATTTTATTTCGGGGACGTTGATACTCAGGAAAGAAATCTAATAGGCGCAGCATCATATTGTGAATAATGTTGCAACTTATTGATACTCGGAAGTAAACCATATCGCCCGAACTACTAACAAACACCAGTGTATTGAGAGAAAGTATATCGTTTATTTAACGCCGAAGATCTGCTTTGGTGCGAAGGTTGTTCCTTTAACTGCAGTCAGGCAACAGCAGCGTGTCATTCTGTCAGCTAGACAGCGTCGGTTCCACTTCAGCACAAGATTCGCGAACTCGCGAAATGGCAGGCCGCCGAAAAATATTACGGGTGCTACACCAGCCTTGAGAGATAGCGACTTTGTCGGCAAGGCTGACGATACTGCCTCCACGTTTATGTATTAAGTGGCGACGGCCGCTTTACCACATGGATCAATCTGTGCTTGTGGGGGTACCCTTCGCCACTCTCTCTGTTTCGCCGACCGTTGGCGGGCATTTCCCTTGCTTAGCACAATAAAGTGACCCTGTCCCTTTTGCGAAAACGTGTGATCATTTCCGACAAAAAAAGTAACGAGATGGGCGCGTGCAACCCAGTATCGCGATGTAATCGATGCATCGTAAAAGTATTTTACTACTGAGATACAACTACATTTTTTAGATGTATCTTGATAGAGAAATACACATACTCAATAGTATCTCTCAGAAACCAACACGATGCTCTTCTATCGCGATACTGCCCAGCAGGCCCGTACCCAAGAGGGGGGGAGGGAAGGGGGCCCGGGCCCCACCCCGAAATTTTGATGACACATGATGTTTTATCGATAGGCGTTTTTCTCAAATAGTTAAGGCCTCCAGCAAGTGCCCCCCCCCCCCTCCGAAACAGATTCCTGGCTACGGGCCTGCTGTCCAGCCCTGCCATTATCAATAAATAAATCAATCCGTACCGACAAAAGGCCATACATCTGGCTTGAGAGTCTACACCACATGCCATGATTGTATTGTAGACAGGTAAAAATGTATAGAAATGGAAAATATAAACAAAGCAGTTCTCTTTACTGGAAGGTCATAAATAGCTAGTAATGCCAAACAATTAGTAATAACAAAGGTCTGTGAACAGCGATATATGCAAAATGACGAAAAAATACCAGAAAATGATACTTTTTGACAATGTCAACTAAACAGAAAATTCCTGATAACCAAAAATTTCTGCTCTATGAGTCCATGTGTAATTATAAACGAACCAATAAACAAATGCCATTCCCACCACCTAATGTTTCGGCATCATACAGGTATATATAGGTATTATTTGACTCCTCGCGTATTGACGCTTGCATAATAACACAGGAAATGCTCGGATTCCGAACATGTTTACACCTAGTAGATCAGAGGGTCTCAAACTCACCTCATCTAGCGGGCCAAAGTCAAGAAATTTGCTCTCCCGCAAAGGCAAGAACTGTGAAGAACGTTCTATGGGGTGAGGGGGAGCTTAAACTAAATGTCGGATAATGTTGCCAGTTAAAAGGTGGCTTTTCCAATACCTCGTAAATGGGTCAATTATGAAGGGGATTATGAAGCGGAAGTCAGGTTTTGAGAAAGACATCGATACTGATCTCCAGGATGACTGAAGTATCCACGCCGATCGTAGAATATAGAGTTCTTGTATGGAGTTTTTGAATAGATCGTGACCACATGGAGTGCACCAACAAATTAATACTCGACAACTGTCATGTATATTCTCCTCGTGAACATATTTATTAAGGAAATAAAAAAATATGGGGCGGAGACCGCACGTGCGGGTCGGGTAGCATGCGGCGCGCGAGCCACCTGTTTCAGTCGCCTGAAGTAGGGTACGCGTAGTTCAAGATGAATGCGACCAACCTACCGTTAATAGCTTTACTCCAATGTGCATTAATAAATTATTTGTGCTTGTTTAAATGCCGTGATTATGTTAAAGAATTCTAATAAAAATATTTACTCACGATCTACCACAGGGGTCACAACACATGATACGCACATGACTGCTTTTGTCACATATTTCTTTTCATAATAAGTACGTTTATTAGCTACGCAGACGTGACTGGTCTCAAGCATTTTTTTCTCGAGAGGTAGCCCTGCGGTCACCACGTGCTTAAACGTGGCCGTAAAACAAGGTTTATATTTCAGAATCAGCGTCCAAACTTCAGTCATTCCGCAGACCAATATCGATACGGTTCTTAAACCCTGACTTCCAATCTCCATTATAAATCATCCCTATATGAGATATCCGAAATGCCTTCGTTCTAATGGCAGCGTTAGCTGGCATTTTGCTGAAACTCCCACATCCCCCCCCCCCCCCCAATTCGGCCCCCCTTCCAAGCTTCCTTACTGTCCTGGCCCTTGTGGGCTGATAAATCTCACCACTGCGGCCGGCTCGCTGAGGTGATTTGAAGGCCCCTGCGTTGAAGGACCACTAATGAGAAAAACAATTTTTATTGCATTAGTAAACTATATTTACTTAACATCGAAACCACCACTCTTACCGCGAGAAGACGCTTTGTACGCGAGCAAAAGTGCAAAGAGGTAATTTAGGTGGTGAGGCCACCTTGAAGTTCCCGCACCAGCTCGCGGTGACATCATAAAAAATGCAATGTCTGCTGGGGTCTTGACATAGCAAGTTGCAGACAATTTCATTGAACCAATGTTGCGAAAATACTCAAGTCAACTTTGAAATTCGTGTCGTCAAACTGATGATCATGTGCTGAAGTTTCGGTGCGAAATTTGAAAATGAAGCTTTGACCTTCCTTTCGTCTAATAATTATCCTATGATTGCGAAATTCGTGACAATAGAGTGGCGAAGTAATAATTTATCTGGCTAAATTGAGTGCATGTTTCCGTTTAGTGTACCTTTAAGTGGCACGTAAGGCGTGGAATATGACCGTCCGTCAATGTCAAAAACATATCTGAGGCATCACAATTAAACACGCGATAACCATCATCATGGCCATTACCATCATCATCAATAGAGTCACGTGGATGCACACAGAGAAGACACGATTAATTAAATAGATATAGGTGGTGAGAAATGCTAAAAGCTGATAAGATCTCATGAGAGTGATGTGCCTAACAACGATATAACACACGTGAAAGAACTGCAACAACCGCAAACAAAATGAGGTCAACACGTGAATCGATATCCAAGAATCGATATCTTTTCGGGAACTATACCCTCTAGCTATGAGCAGAAACGCTCATTCACTTTAAGAAAATTGACAAAAATTTGTATGCGAGTTGTGTTTCGTTGCTTCTTGCGGCAATATTATGATATATTACATGAAAAGAGTTTTGAGTGCTGCCACGGCACGGGTAGAGCGCAATGGAGGCCGTTTGTATAACATTACGCATTGCTGACACAAATACATGCATTCGCGTAGCACCAGGGCATTAACACTATTTCGGCATATCAAATGTGCACCTGAAGGTACACTCGGTGACGTAATGTACGATTACCGTGTGTTACGTCCCGTACTTTTTTGTTCCGTTGATCCAGATGGTGACGTTAGGTGTAAGACTCCAACTCAGAATTCCTCCATGTTCACTTTCATTAAGTTTATTAATGTACAACTCAGCCTCTTCTTCCAGATTCAGCCTTGTAGCAGACACTAAAAGAACCACAAACATTATTTTGGTATGCTCGATATCAGCGTTGAGGTGTTCCTAGAAAATTATGTCAAAATTATGGCTACGTAGTCTCACATACACAATTTGGTTTTTTCTGGTCGCTTGTAGGTCATGCGAATGTATGCGAAAATAGATGCGCATATAAGGACCGGAAGTTTTTACAACGCACGTAGATACAAAGAAATAATTCGCCGAAAATTATCAGTACGAAAACGCACACATATTAATCGGACTGCTGAGGTAATTAAAATTAAGCAGCTCTTCAAAGTAAATGAAATAAGAACTAACTGCGCGGATCCATAAGAAATGCCTCTCTACTTTGTGCCACAACTATAAACTTTGTTGTCTAAAATCAATATTAATGTTACCATCAAATAGACCACCAAATCAACACACGCACTAATAAAGAAGACACCAGTGCTGACAGGAAATAGAACTTTCTTATATACAAGGATGTAAACAACGTCACGTCCTGACACGCGCACCCTCAGAGACTTAAAGTGCAGTGGACTACCAGTATGCATAGAGCTTCCCGTCGATCATCTAACTTGTTACTCAGCAAGTCACATATCAAAGATCTAAAAAGCTCATGTAAGTGTTATCATCTAACGCAAGCGTGAAGGGAGGACACACGCGTCGCATATTTAGCTATCTTATATGTATCTGCAGTGCGTTTGCTGAACCCTTCTCATTGCTAGACGTACCGTGGTTGCCCCCGGTCAGCACCTGTTCTGCTCCCAAATTTCGAGCAAGGACAACGGGAGCTCCCCTTGCAGCCTTGATGGCGAACTCCATCCTCCATGGAGCGACCCAGGAGTAGGACCTCCGGTCGCTCTTTGTGAAACTGGTTACATTGAGAACATCCGATATCATCCTGGAGCTTGCGGAACCCACGCGTTTGAGCCTCATACCCAACAATACAGTAACCGACATCAGTGATCTCCACTCCCGCTTGCCCGTGAAATCAGTCTCCTCCGCCCACCAGCCAGTGCTGCCAGGTCGGACTAGGTGGTGTGGCCAAAAGCGAGAAAAATTGCAGCCCAAATATAGCCAAAGACGAGAAAGAGCAAGAGAGGTTTAGTAATATTGTTACGGGGAGACGATAGAAGAAGGCTGTATTTACAACATTTACACAACCGCAGTGATCGGGGTAACAACGAAAATGGCGGAACAGCAACGAACCCCGTCCTCCTCTTCTTCCTCCTCTAGGTAAGCGGCACGTAACATTACCCTCCGGTGGTGAAACCACCGATTCGGTACACCCTGGCAAACACGGTCGCGGAGTGGTCACTATACAGGGTCGTCGGTGGGTTCCGGTATGTGATAGGGCTTCAGACGGACAACGTGAACAATGTCGGTGCGGGGCTGAGTCGACGAGGACGAAGACAATGGCTCGATTTCATACGTCACGTCAGTCACTTGGCGGCATACACGGTATGGTCCGGTGTACGGGAAGAGTAGCTTTTCAGAAAGCCCAACACGGTGTGCTGGAGACCAGAGGAGGGCAAGGGATCCAGGAAGAAAGTGGGCGTTTCTGTGACGGCGATCGTAGCGAGATTGTTGGCCCGCTTGCGATTCGGTTAACCAAACGCGCGCAACTTGACGTGCATGGTCGTCGCGGGCAATGGCTTCTTGAGCGTACTCAGTAGGTAAGTACATGGAAGGAGGCATCATCGTGTCCATAAGCAACGCTGGATTTCGGCCGAATAAGAGAAAGAAAGGTGAATAACCAGCCGTCTCGTGCCGGGACCTGTTATACGCAAACGTGACAAAAGGCAATGTTCTATCCCAATATTGGTGGTCGGCCGACACGTACATTGCTAGCATGTCGGTAATGGTCCGATTCATCCGCTCCGTCAAGTCATTCGTCTGTGGATGGCAGGCCGTGGTTAGCTTGTGTTTCGTCGAGCAAGACGCCAGGATGTCATTGATGACCCTGGAAAGAAACTATCTGCCACGGTCGGTCAAGAGCTGGCGCGGTGCCCCGTGTTGAAAGATGATGTTATGGAGCAAGAAGTCTGCTACGTCGGTCGCGCAGCTGGTTGGAAGTGCGCGAGTAATTGCAAACCGTGTAGCATAGTCCGTGGCAACGGCGATCGATCGATGTCCCGAGACAGACGTAGAAAATGGACCAAGCAAGTCGAGGCCGACACGATGAAACGGCTCATATCGGATGCGGAGTGATTGAAGACGGCCAGCAGATGGGAGTTTAGACTTCTTCCGGCGTTGACAAAGGTCGCACGAGGTTACGTAACAGAGTACCGACCTATACATTCCTGGCCAGTAGAAACGACGGCGTGCACGATCGTAGGTGCGGGGGAATCCGAGGTGCCCCGCTGTCGGCACATCATAAAGATGGACCAGAACAGTCGAACGATCTTTGTGATCTTGTTAAGGTACCGATAGTCGACGCAGCCGCCAGGTGTTGTCCTTTTTCTTTAGAAGAACCACAGGGGACGCCCAAGGACTCGAAGATGGTTCGATGATGTCCTTAGCGAGCATCTTGTCGACTTCCGTTTGAATGACGCCGCGTTCGGTAGCAGAGACACGGTAAGGACGTCGATGAATGCGTCTTGCGTCCCCGGTATCAATACAGTGGGTGACCAGAGATGTTTGGCCAAGCTGCGGCGAAGCGAAATCGAAAACGTCGCGGTATGACGGCGTAGTTCCTTGCTTTGGGAAGGGGAAAGGTCCGGGGCAATCATGTCGTCGAGCGGGTCATCGAGTGTTGCGCTAGCAGCAGGGCTTCCTGAAGCCGGTGGTGGAGTATCAATGGCTAGGGCCGCAGCGTCGTGTCTGTCTAAATGTGATATAGTGGCCAGCGTTATACCTTCGGGAAGCAACTGTGCGCAACGTCCAAAGTTGAGCACAGGTATACATGCTCGATTCGCAGAAACAGTCACAAGGGAGTGAAGCAGAGCTACACGTCGCATCAGA
This sequence comes from Rhipicephalus sanguineus, assembly GCF_013339695.2. Lineage (NCBI taxonomy): Eukaryota > Metazoa > Arthropoda > Arachnida > Ixodida > Ixodidae > Rhipicephalus > Rhipicephalus sanguineus. The sequence continues at coordinate 134,471,058 of NC_051177.1, forward strand.
AGAACGTCCAAGGAAAGGGTAATCAGGTAGTCGCCATCACGGCCAGGAGGGTCCGGGGTGAATGAGACGTAAGTAGCTGCACCTGGGCGCAAGCGAACCAACTGGACAGCGCATAAACGTGGTGGCGACGCGATGGTGAGGTCAGGCATAGCAAGAAGCTCGAACTGTAAAAGGCCAGAAGAACAGTCAATCAGGGCAGAATGCGTGCTCAGAAAGTCGTGGACGAGAATGAGGTCATGGGGGCACTCGTCCAGCACACCAAAGAGAACTGAGGTCTTGTGGTCGTCGAAGCTCACACGCGCAGTACACCTTCCAAGAACGCGAGGTGTACCGCCATCGGCTATACGAACAACAGGTGATGAAGCGGGCATCAGGGCCTTGCGAAGACGGCGGGAAAGGTGAGCGCTCATTACTGATAATTGGGCGCCAGTACCGATGAGCGCCGAAAGAGGCACGCCATCTACTTCTACGTCCAAAAGGTTTTGTTGCGTAGCCAGAGTCAACAGAGGATTTCCGGGTCGGTAGGCCAATGCAGCGTCACCTCCGGGAGCTGCACTGGTCAGTTTTCTGAGGAGGGACGTCGAGGGTACGGCGAAGGTGAGCGACGGGGCAAAGGTGACCGAGAACGTCGCTGGTTCTGCGGGGACCACGAGCGGTCGTAACGGGGGGTCGAGTTTTGGGCGTGAGTGTTCGTAGGGCCTTCGCGGGCGTAGAAAGGTGAGGATCGAGTGTCCTCTGCACGGTATGTTGCATGAGGAGACGATGGCCGACGATAACGACAATAGCGAGAAATGTGGCCGACCCTGTTGCAGTTCAAGCATATCGGCCTGTCATCTCGTGTGCGCCACTGGTTCGGATCACGGTACCTGGAATGGATCGGTTGTGGGCGGTAGGAGGGAGCGGTGCTGACCGCGGGACGACTTAGGGCACATATGGGCTGGATACCTGCGTTCGCTAGTTCTTCGCGCACGACAGCCTGGATTAAGGATACTGTCGGGCGGGTCTCCTCGTAAGAACGGGCCTGGGGTGCGGATGGGGATGCTGCCTCGATCTCGCGCCGCAGCTGGAGGTGGACGTCTTCGCACGACGACGTGGCGGCGGTGTTAGGGAGCCGAACACATTGCTGCGTGACTCGACGACTCTTAACTTCTTCAGAGCGTCGGCACTCCCTGATGATGTCGTCGATTGTGGAGCAGTCCTTGTAGACTACTAAGTGAAATGCGTCATTGGCGATGCCTTTAAAAAAGTGGCTGACTTTGTCAGTTTCGGGCATTTGGTCGTCAACTTGCCGGCACAATGCTAAGACATCCTGGATGTACACCATGTACGGCTTGGTCGAGGTTTGTGCACGGCACGAAAGTTCTTTCTGGGCGGCTCGTTGGCGTGCAATAGGCCTTCCGAAAAGGTTTTTCATTTTTTGTTTGCATACATCCCAACTGGTCAGCTCCTCCTGGTGCGTGTCGAAGCATACACTGGCTGTTCCCCGGAGGCAGTAACTGACGTTGGCGAGCATCAAAGTGGGATCCGACCGGTTGGTCTTGCTGGCGCGCTCGCAGTCAGCCAGCCACTTTTCGACGTGCACGTTGTCAGTTCCGCAGAATGTACCAGGGTCTCGAAGATGGGTCACAACAATGTGGATGCCTTCAGTTGCCGTAACGAGGCTGGATCAGCGGGCCTGCCTGTACCATGATGGATTGCTCTAGGAGACGCCCGCAGCGAAGTTCCGTGGTGAGCTTCGGATTTACCCAGCACCTCCACCAAAGATATTACGGGGAGACGACAGAAGAAGGCTTTATTTACTATATTCACACAACCGCAGTGATAGGGGTAACAACCAAGATGGCGGAACAGCAACGAACCCCGTCCTACTCTTCTTCGTCCTCTAGGTAAGCGGCACATAACAATATATAGCCATTTTTCTGCAATTTTATTTATATTACATTTCCACGTTCGACTAGAACAATCCTTTTTTGCAGAACCCGTTATAACAATAAAGTGTGTTTCACTTCTAAACACAACTGCATTGGTGAGAAAGTATTTTCCCAGAGGAAATTTAACAATCGTATATAAATATAAAAAAAGACCCCAGGATATTTTTATCGTTTTGCTGTTGCGCCGAGGCGCGTGTTGTTTTCTGGCAGAGTGTGTCCAGCGTCTAGTGGCTAGTTCTTGAGGAAACTAGCCACTTGTTCATAGACTGAAAAAATAACGGATCCTTAGCCAATATGCCTTCAGTGGGAAATAACGGATCCATGTCAATAGCCTTCAGTGGGAAATGTCCGTGAGGCCGTGACGGTCGATCCCTGACGTCGAACACCGTATTTGCAGCATACGCAAGGAGATATGGTGGTGCCTGTTCTATTCAACAGTCGAGGTTAGGCAGGCTGTAGTGCATGAAACAGCTTAGAAACTACGCGATGTTGCAGAGTTCGTCTTGCAGCAGGTGAAAAAGAAGCATCGATATTCAGGCACCCGTTTAAACAACCACCGAAAGTTAATTTGCAAAGAAAGTATACCTAAATTCCGCAAGTGGCGTCTCACCAACCCACTGCTTTAGAAAAGTGCCCGTCGAATGGGAAATCGCGTGTAGAAGCATGTTGTTATCAGCAACACTACAGTATTTTGTGCATGATGTAAAACAGGGTGCAAATTGATTTTATGCGTTTACCTTGAAAATATTTTACGAACAGAGGCCTGTTCCGCCTGCCCCATAAACACTTAATTCATGCGGCGAATTCAGTTCAGCGCGTCAAAAAAAAAAAAACGTGAACCTCTAGAACATGTTGGAAAATTGTTCAAATGGCATGGATAGAGCTCAGGAAGTCCTCTTTAAAGAGCTAAACTCTTCTGGGCAAACTTGCCCCAGACACGCGTATTACAAGCGGTGAGCACAGTCGTCAAAATCTGATATTTGTTGCAATGCCTCATATTTTCATGCAGGATCATGATCCATAGTTCTTTGGAGCATAATCGGTCGGTAAAGCTGAAAGTTAGGTGAGTTGCTGACATTTAATGTTAGCGTGTGAACGAGCGTACGGAGACGTGCTTCTTCCATTTCTGTCTCGTCTCCGTGCGCTACTTCAGACGTCAAGATGTAATCTCTCGGTCTTGTGTATGTTCTCTCTACTTGTGTCGCACCTGCGATCTGATGAACAAGATTAGTTCGATACAGAATTGGTGACAACATTCCAGAAGGTTCCGATACATGAGTGCGCGTCTTGTACCTTTATGGATAACGCTAATAGTTTTTAGCTGATAATGAAAGGACACCTAAAGCAGATAATTGCGCTTCTGTATCTGTATTTCATGCTTACAGAATCATATTAACAAAGCTCGCTCCTTAATTATTAATAATCGAAAGATCAGGCATGGGCACGTAACCAAGTGCATAATGGAACGGCAGCCCAACCACACACGGACAGAAGAAAGAAGGCGCACTAAGCACGGCACTGATTCACAATTGAATTTTTTATTTCAGAAACGACACTTAAAAGAACAACCACCGTAAGCTTCCCTCATGCGCAAAGGGAAGGAGCGCATAAATGACATCGTATCAAGAAAAAAAAAACCTAATGAGCATACACAACATTGTACATTAAAGCCACATGTACTGGTTTAAAAATTCATACTCATAGTCAATTAACGTCAGCGATAGTTCACTAATGCATGACCCAGATTCACGTTACAGTGCGCCTTTACATTCGCATAGTAGGCACATCAGAATATTCAACGTAGAAACTTGTGCTAGTTAGTGGGTGTTGAACATGTGCATCTCAGCAAGCGCAACTGAACAAACTCGGAGAAATGAGACACGTAAACAGGACGGGCGCTAGATATCAACTGAAAGTTTACTGACGACGGAAATGTACAAATATGCGCAGAACCCACATATAGGTGCAGACGGCGCTACTAAAGCAGATACCGGCAATGCCGCTTCAGATAAGCTTTTTCTTTAGCGTGCAAGGCCACTGACGGTGTACTCACATATTTATCAGCTTCTAACTGACGCACTATGCCCCATAGATTTCGCGAGCGTGCTGTGCAGCGAAGCTGCGCAAGATATGGGTGTCCCTTAAGTTCAGGCGTGCAAGAATACCTGTGGCAGTGATATGCGAAATGGCCAACCCCCGCCAATGACATGACAGCTGCGCTAGAGTGTACTAGAACAGGGGAGTGCTCGGAACGAGCTTCGAAGAGTGAAGCCCACACGGGGTCAATGAGATTGCGGCGCGGCGATCGGTAGTCGGCAATGTGTCGTCGTTTAAGAGTTGCGCGCGGCTCCGCCGAAGTGGTGCAGGGTTAGAATGCCCGCTTCCCACTCAAAAGGCCCGGGATCGAATCTCAGTTGTACATGGTCGGTTTTTATTCTTAGTGTCACCTTTATAACTGTATTAGTTTTCCTTTGAGTCTTAGACTAGCTTCACTGCGACGTGTCGCTTCAAAAAGTAACACAAAATGTGAAGTAAAATATAAGAAATTTGACAGTGAGCGCAGGTATATGCAGCGCCACCACCCGGAATTGAACAAAAACGTAAAGTATGACCTCCGAGTTTTCGCGAATACGTGACTCGAAGTGAGACTTCACACTTTACGTTACATTTTGTTGCAAAACATAGCAACATAAGCTAGTTATACGAAACAAAGGAACACCAATAGAGCTATAAAAGGTGACACTAAGAATAAAAAAATGAGCCAGGCCTGCGCTGAAACAGTCACAGCGAAAGCTGGAAGAGCGGCGTTTCTAGAGCCCGCTGTAAGCTCTATTGGGACTACTAATACAGGAACACAAGTAAGGTGCCCACTACGCCATAATCACAATTTTGTGAAGCTGGGAAGCACCTACTAAGCCATTATTCGCCATTCTGCAGAAAAGCGAGGTGCCAGCTGCACGTCTGTAAGGCATTAAGTGCACTTTGTTGACGCGACGACTGATGACGGTGAAGAATTATGGCTCATCCTTTTGTAATGGGTTGGAAGCTTTAAACAGCCTACCAGTTATGTAATTTGCATTGGGTGACGCCCGGTCACTATTTCCCTCTCCCGTCATGCTGTATAACATGCGTTGACGTGGGACAGAGAGGGGGAGGGGCGAAGAACTTTACTGAGACCCCAAGGAAATGTATCATGCGCTTATGGGCTTCCTTGGCAACCAATACAAGTGCAGTTGCGAGGAACCCACTACGCTACAAATCATTGTAAGTTTTGGCAAGTATGAAGGCAGGTATTATGCCATTTTTCGTCATTCTACGGAGAGCCGTGGTGCCTGCTAAATGCACGTAAGGCTGCGCACTTTGTTGATGCTGTGGCTCATGACGATGAAGAATTATGTCGGATCCCTTTGTAATGGGTTGGAAGTATTCAACAACCTTCTCGTTGCGCATTTCGCATTGTGTGACGCCTGGTTACAGAATTCGCGTTGTGCGACGCTTGGTACTTATTTTACTCTTCCTCCACGCTATATTGCACATGCTAACGGGCTTCCTTCCCGACTTGAAGCCTGTATAGGACCTTTTTGCCACCGGCGGCGACGGCGGTGGCAGCGGCGGCGGACAACTACGGCGCCAAAAACAGCCGCTGAAAGGATCTCAAAACAGCTTTCGCTGTAAAACCCACCATCTACATCTGCGATTCGAACCCGGGCCTTTCGAGTGGAAAGCGGGCATTCTAAACCTACACCATTTTGGCGGAGCCGCGGAGAACTCTTAAATGACGACACATTCCAGACTACCGATCGCAGCGCTATAGGTGTATTGACCCTGTTTGGTCGCTTCACTTTCTGTACATTGGTGCTGCGGCCGTTCAGAGCACCCCCTGTTCTAGTACACTCTAGCTGAGCGATGCGCTCTCAGCCTTTCATAATTGCAGTGGCCAGTTTGACCAATGTCGAACATTCTACAGTAAGCGGGAGCCTGTACAGCGCATCAGCTTTGCATTCAACGCATTCAAATGTGTGACGTGCTTTATTGTGCTGCGGGCCTTGGCAGCCCCATTCACAAGACTGCACATACGTGCAAGTTTGCCGGGTGCCGAAAAAAAAACGAATTGCCGCACTTCCCGGCCAGCTTCTTGAGGCGGTGGAACAGGTCATGCACGTGAGGCACAACCTAGTGAGGCAGAACTATCGGTAAATTGCCTATCGATAGCAGCGATAGTTTGTTTGAAACTATCGATAGTCTAAACAAACTATCACTAGTACTATTATCGTCAAACTATCGATAGTCCTATCGGTGGTACCATCGTTGATATTACTGCCACGCGTGTTTATTGCTTTGTGTTGATGTGTTCGGGTTTCACCCACAAAGACTTTTCGCAGCGTTTGACGCAGACCGCGCCGCAATGTTTCAGAATCTTCGCGATGGTTTGAGATCACTTTTTTTACATTACGCGCCCGACGCGAACAGTCAAGTTTATTCAAAAACTTACGCGAGCACCAGCGTTAACGCTCGAATGTTCGAAGACTGATGTATAAAAGACGAAGCGTTCCACCGGTTATCAGATTACTCGACAGCCGGCGACTGTTTTCGCCGCTGCCAGTGGGCAGCGTGTATCGCATGTATTTTGAGTTTTGATTTTTTGGACACAAGGTCGCCCAAATGGCGAGCTTTGTATTTCCCAGTTATTCTGCAGCATCCTTCACCCTCACAACCACGTGACAATCTATCCAAAGTGGTGCGAATAACGATGCTGTTGCTGGTTGGCCATATTGCCAAAATATTTGCGATTGCCTATACTATCAGCTTCGCTTATTTATGAGCAATTTTTGGCGAGAGAAATAAATAATTTCCGCAGTGAAAATGGCGGGATACGTTCATCAATAAATTCATATTCAAAATCAGTCAGTTACACCTTACAATTAACAAACTTAGTTCTTGATAACATTTTTTATCTTGTAATGATAAAATCCAACATAATTTTGAAGCCGCGCAGTTCCACTGCATGTAACGGTTTCCTTTCCGCTAAACCTGAACAGTTTGAGTTAATGATCATGCGTCAGCGAACCACTCTAGTGAAGAACACAAGCATGTCAGCTTTCTTGCCCTTCAGCCTGCTCCACTATGTACCACGCGCGCGCAGAACCATGTTTGTGCTGCAATGAGTTCGCGCTGTGGTATTTATACTATCGATAGTACTTACTATCGGTACGCTTTCGATAGTCATTTTTACCATCGATAGTTCGATAGTGACACAGCTATCGATAGTATCGGTACTATCCATTGTTCTGCATCACTAGCACAACCACAGGCCAGACCTTTTACAAGCGAAAGCTGTTATGAGATCATTTCACCGACTGTTTTTGGCGCCGTAGTTGTCCGCCGCCGCCGCCGCCGGTGTCCGTAACCAGTACCACTGGAAATAAGAAAAAAACGAAACAAGAAAAAAATTCCAGGATGGAACCAGGTTCGAACCTGGGCCCTCTGCGTGAGAGCCCAGTATTCAACCTCTGAGCCATGCCGGCGCTTGAAACTACTTTACAAAAAGGTCCTACACATGGTTCATGCCGGAAAGGAACCACATTAGCAAATGCAATATAGCGTGGTAGAAGAGTAAAATAGGCACCAAGCGTTGCACAACGCGAATTCTGTAACCCGGCGTCACACAATGCGAATTGCGCAACGAGTAGGTTGTTGAATGCTTCCAACCCATTACAAAGGGCTCTGTCATAATTCGTCATCGTCATCAGGCACAGCATCAATAAAGTGCACATAATGCCTTACATGCGTTTAGCAGGTACCAATGCTTTCCCTAGAATGATGAAAAATGGCCCAGTGCCTGCTGCCCTACTTCTCAAAAATTACAATGATTTATAGCGTAGTGGGTTCCTCGCAAGTGCACTTGTAATGGTTGCCAAGGAAGCCCATAAGCGCATGATTCATTTCCTTGGGGTCTCAGTCAAATTACAATGATTTATAGCGTAGTGGGTTCCTCGCAAGTGCACTTGTATTGGTTGTCAAGGAAGCCCATAAGCGCATGATCCATTTCCTCAGGGTCTCAGTAAAGTTCTTCAGCCCCCCCCCCTTCTCTCTCCCACGTCAACGTATGGTATACAGCATGACGGGAGAGGGAAATAACGACTGGGCCTCACCCAATGCAAATTACATAACTGGTGGGCCGTTTAAAGCTTCCAACCAATTACAAAGAGCTGAGCCATAATTCTTCATCGTCATTAGTCGTCGCGTCAACAAAGTTCACTTAATGCCTTACAGACGTGTAGCTGGTGCCTCGCTTCTCCGCAGAATGACAAATAATAGCTTAGAAGGCGCTTCCCAACTTCACAAAAATTGTGATTTATGGCGTAGTGGACACCTTTCTAGTGTACTTGTATTGTAGCCCGAAGAGTGCTTACAACGGGCTCTAGAAACGCCGCTCTTCCAGCTTTCGCTGCGACTGTGCTGCGGTTCCAGCGTAGGCCTGGCGTTTTTTTTTAAATGCGAAGCAATTATTAGGCAACCTTTATGACAAATTTAGGCAAATTAGGCAAATTTAGGATATTAGGCAAATTTTTGAGCGTTTCTAGCGTTTCTATCTATCTATCTATTTATCTATCTATCTATCTAGCCGCCTACGTCTGGGTGCTTTCATGATGGCCTCCTTAACTTGGTGTGTACCAAAATTGGGATGGGAGGGTAAAAGGATTTGACGAATACGACTGTCGGGTCATGACATGAATAACGCGAAAATCATGTCGCGCACGTCGTCAAACCCTTCCCTCCAGACACGCGTGGCACATACCCGTTTACCACGGGCCCCGGTGTACTGGTATGCGCCACAGGTGATTCACAGTTTATATTACCCACGAACGGCGAGAACAGACATTGGTAACCTAAAAGCAAGAGTATTAAGAGAACCCGACATCGGCAGCGTTGACCCGTTGAATGGAAAGAATGAAAATTAGGATCCCAGCAGGAATCGAACCCAAGCATTCCGCGTGGCAATCAGGTGTTCTACCACAGAACCACGCCAGGCCTATAAACTCGTTTGTAAAAAGAGCCTATGCAGGCGTAATGACGGTGCAACGTCAATTGTGGTTATGGTGCTCGCTAATTTAGCAAGAAAGCAATACACACTACATGATGCTCCTACGATGTTTACTCCTACGATACAGGCGTCATATCAGATTAACGTCTGTGGTTCGAGTGTTGTCTCCGCTTTTATAGCAGTCTAATAAACATTACATCTGTATTCCTATAATCCAGCAAGCCATATTGAAGCATTGCTCGGCCCCGGAAGAAAACATTAACGAAAGTTAAGTATGCTATACACATCGTCGCACCATAAAATGCACTTCGTCCGCCAGAACGACGTAGTGTCCTCTTCATTTCTTACGCGGCTGGGCGATGGGCTCATGCTGACCGAGGATGATGCCAAATTGACTGACAGTCGCTTTGTAGACTAGGCTATGTAGGCCACATACGCCCACGTAGTCTACGACTACGACAAGCGCCATCCCCTGATGTTGGTCTACGTAACAGCAGCCTCGACTGCCTACACCTCATCAACGCGAAGGGTGACTGCAGGCTCCGACATGTCGCCGGCTCTATCGACAGACAATTTCTCGACGAAATGACCGAGGCATCCAGGATTTCCAACAGCTGTACTATACCTCACACTTCACTATACACGGACCCCTCGTCACCGCGATCACGACCGCATCCAATAACAAGTCATGACCAGCTGCTGGTGCTCACTGATGATGACCTTGTTCAAGAACTGTCACAAAACTCTTCCACACCTGCACACGGGTGCTTGAAACTTGCGTGCGTTCTCCATCATAAGGGCAAGTATAAGCACTGCATATCAGCTTTCCGCTTCTGGTGTTGGTAATACCCAGGTTGCCGTTGGCAGCGTCACCTAACTGTAAACAACTGGTTATATAACACATATGCTGCTCTTCAACATATATCCGTGCGTATAAAATTTATACGCATCTTTAGCGTCACTTTGTAACGTTCCGCTCAGTAAAAAAAAATTACGCCAAAGTCGCCTTCCCGCCACATGCTTCGCGTAACAATGACTCCCACGGTACGTGGGATCTGCCGAATTTTTGGTGTCTGGTTCATTGAGGCCAGTGTGGTTCCCAGTATTCAGTTAACTGGTCAAGCTTCCTGCAGTCAATAATAAGACATAGAAGCCAGCCCTGCGTATGCCTAGAACCTAGAGCTGAATACTGCACGTGAGTTGATGAACGCAGGACTTTGTAGCACGCATGCAGTATTTGCAAATACCCCTTTCCACAATCTTAGAATGGGTCAAATCATAGCTAAGGAGTGCTTTCTTTAGATCATGGATGGTAGCCAGCATACGTGATCTTCGTGCACACTTAAGCGGATATCGAGAAACTGATCACATCCTGATTCAAGCAGCTCAAACGTGAATCTAAGCCATTTGCCACATGACTCAAAAACGCTAAGCAGTTATTGAACATTCTCCTCCTACCCTCCCCCCCCCCTCAGCTTCACTTCCTTTAGGATTACTAAGTAATCATCCACATATCCAAAAATATTTAAAACTTTTGGAGCACAATATTCGTCAATGCATGTAAAACTACGGTTGTCAAAACATGATCAAAATAGATCACTTAAAACTGGAGCCATACATGATCCAATACAAATGCCTTCCCTTTCAAGGAAAGAGTATAACTAAAAGAAACAGTTGTACAGGACAAGTAAAATCGTAATAATCCCATGAAATGACCAGTGCTTATACTAGTAGAATCTTGAATCTAAGTCACCATTACACTCACGTACAGCGCAAAAAGTTGCCCTTGGGGAATACAGTAAAAAAGAGCTACAACATCAAAAATGAAGGTACATAGCGGCTTCGGAGAATACGTATGCTTAGCAAGAAACTGCAGCACAGTCTCGGAGTTGGCTACACGGCTAGGGTCATTTAATTCAAGCAAATTTACATGTTTTTGCAGAAGTTTCGATAAGGCACCCTGCCATGAATATTTTTCGGTTACAATCACCCTAAATGGTATTCCTTATTTGTGCGTTTTAACTGATAAAAACATATCTATGAGGTCCTTTTTTGCAACACCAATGGTCTTCTTGAGATTCTGCAAATTCACCGCAACACGGAGAACCAAAGCTTTCTTCCTTGATTCTTACCGCGAGCATTTGATGGGCAATACCGCTTGTTCAGTTTTTTTTTCTGAAAACACATCCCAATGTGTGCTTCGGCGGGCCCATTAAAACTCCCACCTTTTCAATTAGGAGAACTACAAGCCATCTTAATGGGCTTAGTTTAGCGCAACTCCTTTAAATCAGTGACATTTTATTGTTTGGGAAGCAAGTGAATGTATCCTGGCGACTCGGGTAACAGCTCCGCTGAAGCGGTTCCTAATACGGATAAGTCGTGCACCTCTGCGTGTAAAGGTAGCGCCCGCCACCGTGTCAATCTCATCGGCTTGCCATTTTTACTCCGAGCAGTATCCATAATTCGTCAGCATTTGTTCACTGTTTGCGAGGCATGCTGCCGGACATTTAAAAGATAACTTTCATAGCATAAATTGGTACCTCATCACCCCCTGGGCCAATGGCTCATGATTCCCTAGTTCATATTATTGTAGTAAAAAGATATACCCATTTAAATACTTATTTCAATTCGAGATTTTTTGCAGGAAGAGCTCTCAGAGTCATTTTAATGAGTCTGCATGCGTGTTCAGAAAGCCGGCAACCCCCCCCCCCCACCACGATCCAGTCAGGTTTACAGAAATTATGTATTATTGACGACCTATTTTTTAAAGACATATGTACGCTTAAATTGTCACGTCTGTGTGAAGCCGATGGGCGCCAAACTCAAGCCGGTAAAGATGAAACTTTTTTATGTGGCGAACTTGTGCCCAGGATAAGTGAGACTCAGACTACAAGTGACATTACTGTGCCATGACAACGGTGAACACGGACGTCGCTCGTCGGCAATGTGATCATCGGCGGAACGCGTCGTCTTTTATACATGAACGATCAAAAAATTTCATCGTTGTCTCTGGGGGTCGCGTTAGCTCTAGAAAGTTCTCAACTGCTCGTGTCGAAGGCGCAACCTTAACAGAAGAGCCTAAAACATTCGAGAAGTTCCATGAACATTGTGGTGCGGCCTGCGTCCAGCGATGGTAGCTGCTTCTGTGGGTGAAACCCGATCACATTAAAGTGCAGAACAAAGCGTGCGTGGCGATAATTGAGGAAAACATGACCTTATGAGAATAGCCTAAATTATTAGTCGAGAACTGAGATCACATTAAACGGCGAACTGGATTATTCGTGAAAACGGCGGCAACTTGTTCTTTCTCAGTGAGTATAAAAATATTAGAACGACTAGTCTCATAAGCACTACCTCTTGTAAACTAAAAAACTGAACTAGTGATCTGAAGACGGGAAAGAGAACTTACCTTGTTTAGGATTCGTTAAAAAAGCCTAGGAAAAGATAAGTTGTGTTCATGAACTTAATATAACAATATGACACATTTTTTTTCACCAGCAGAGTATGCCACACTATGCCGGCCATACACATTCATGCGTGCTTTTCAAAAGTCCTTTAAAACGTTTCGCAAGAAATAACTGGCTTCTTTAATTCAAAGGGGTCAGTACAAAATATTTAGTATACTATAAACACTTGTATGGTCCCCTCTCAGACATTGCTTTTTGTACTATTAAAAAAAACATGTTTTATTTACTCGATTGCATAAGCGAATAAAGGGAAAGGGTAATCAGACTTGAAATAATTCTTCTAAATTGTCAAGTTTCGCAAGTTGGTACTAGTAGCTAATATGCTCCAATATGAAAGTTCACTCATGAGGTTTCCCATTCCAAGCAGCACAGAGACAAAACATGGCTTACGTTTTTTGGCAGAAAAAAGAAAGCTGGAGCGAAGCTAATAATTTTTATAGCGTAAAGTCTCACACCTCCGACGATAATAGTTACAAGTCTTGGGACGATTTTACTCACCATCCACAGGAGCTGAATGACACAAGCTTTTCCTTTCATGGTAATTCTGCCAGTGCTACACAAAAGCAAACGTTAAAAAAATCATTAAAAAGGTGTCATCATTTTGTCATCCAAACTTTGACATACAGAGTTAGTCTAAGAGAAGTATAAATGCCCGTAGAACTGTGAAACCTTAGTAGAACAGCTGAGGGTGTCATCGAGGTTGTTATGGGCACGATAATGAATAAAAGTCGGTTTTTTCACTCAAGAAACTCGCTAGCACACGCTGCCTGCGCCGGCTTTGTCTCTCGTGGCCGAAGACGCGTTCTTGTTCCTGGTGCGCTGGTAGTTCAGCGTTCATCGCAGAAAGAGCGTTTCCGTATAGTTAACGCGCGCCGTTCGCTCTCCGTACGCTCTACTCTATCTCACATCCTCCCTTCCCTCCACCCTGCTATCACACCTATCCTCCTCATGCTCACATCAATTTCCCAACACTTTGCTACACTATACCATAGAGGCTTTGCTATGCTCTGCTAGCGTGCCTGAGCAGCCTGAATAGTCGAGTGGTAGGACGCTCGTTTTCGGATCGAGGGTAAGCGGGTTCGAATCCGGGCTATTTCTTCATATCTTTCTTTCCATCTATCTGTTTGTTTCTGTTTCTTTCTTTCTTGCTCTCCCTCCCTCTCACTGTCTGTACTCATTCTCCCACCCATCAGGGTAAATACAGGCCATGTCGCAATGTTTCAACGTGGGAGCGGCCCGCTGCGCGTTGAGTCGTGCACCTCAGGACTTACAATAAAGTTTCGCATCCATCCATCCATGTCGCAATGGGACTGGCACATACCTGTCCATGATTATGATAGTTTTCGGGCACGGTCACACACTTTACGCCGAGCTAGAATAACTGCGCTGGTAATAAACTCACGCGCTATTCTCTCACGGCATTTATCCTCTTTTTGCTGCGCTCAGTGATGCCAGAACGGTGATTCACGTGGCATCAATGGGGTACGTACTCTCGATTGGTCCATATACGAGAAATATCACCTATTAATTGTCTTCCACTCTGCTTTGCCATGCAGTCGCCCACCCGTTTCTCCTTCTTTTGCATGAACATCATGCGCGATCAACTGATTTTGCTCCATTTTGTGTGTTTCCGACTGCGCAAACCGAGATAAGACGGAGTAGCAGACAAGAGCGAAATCCTGATATGCTCAACGCTTAGTGCTGTCAGTGTACGCGTGCTTTATGAAGAAAGAAGTGGCGAAGAGATATCGCCTGTAAGAAGAATAGTAAAGGCGATAGCGAAGCCAATAGAAAAGGCGCCGGGTTATTTGATTCATCCAGCGGGCTAACTCTTTAGAGCGGAGACAATGCAGCTGTCCAGAAAAAAAGGCGAGTTCGCATCCACGGTTTGTCTATGTTTTACCGCGATAGCGTTAAAGAGCTCATTTCCTAGAACTTCTGGTGTCGGCGTCATTGGTTGTGAGCGAAAAGTCATCACCTTGTCCGTGACCGATAAATCAAGAACGCTGCAAATAACATAAATATTAAAAATGCGGCAGATCCCACGCACTGTGGGAATCGATATAATGCGAAGCAGCCGGCGTAGAGCTGCTACGTCGCCTTGTTTGTCTTTGAGACAAGTGAAGGCATTCATACCATGGCATCTAGTTAACTATATATCGCATGTTTAACAAGCATGCATGCATATACAATCCGGTATATGCGATGCTAATGAAACGTATATTCTGGAATATGCGATGCATAAATGTCATTTATCTTCATGACGCTTTAGTGTCATACCATACCAGTTTTGGCATAAATCCAGTTAACAAAACGGCCAGAAGCACACTATGACAGTGTCATGTAAATCATGTCGCACATGGCCCGTATGTCATGATATTCATGTCACCACCCGTAATTTATGTTGGCCATACAGTCCCGTCGCGCCATACCAATTTGGTGTATATCAAGCGAATGATATGGCCCCCGAGGGCACCATGAGCGTGGCATGTAAGTCATGTCGTACATGACCTGCATTTCACGATTTTCACATTACCACATCTGATTTACGTTCATCATACAGTCTCGTCGTGCAAAAGCAATTTTGGTGTCTATCAAGCGAGTGAAATGGCCGCGACGGCACCATGAGCGTAGCATGTAAATCATGTCGTACATGACTTGCATGTCATGATTTTCAAGTTTTCACCTCTCATATACGTTCATCATGCAGTCGCGTCGCGCAATACCAATATTGATGCATATCACACGAGCGAAACGGCAGCGTTCGTACAATGAGCGCAGCATGTAAATCATGTCGTACATGACTTGCATGTCACGATGGTCACGTTACCACCTATGATTAACGTTCATTATACAGTCTCATGACGCAATACCAATTTCGGCGTAAATCAAGCGAGCGAAATCACCGTTAGGGCACCATGAGCGTGGCATGTAAATCATCTCGCACATGACTTGCATGTCATGATTTTCAGGTTATCATTTCAGATTTACGTTCATCATGCAATCTCGTCGCACAATACCAATTTTTGTGTGTATCAAGCAAGCGAAATGACCGCGAGGGCACCATGAGCGTGGCATGTAAATCATGTCGTACATGACTTGCATGTCATGGTTTTCACGTTACCACCTCTGATTTACGTTCATCATACAATCTCGTCACGCATTAGCAACTTTGGTGCATATCAAGCAAGCGAAATGGCCACGAGGGCAGCACGAGCGTGGCATGTAAATCATGTCGTACATGGCTTGCATGCCGTAATTTTCACGTTACCACCTCTGATTTAGGTTCATCATACAGTCTCGTCGCGCAATATACCAATTTTGGTGCATATCAATCGAGCGAAATTACCGCCAGGCTACCATGAGCATGGCGTGTAAATCATGACGTACATGACTTGCATGTCATGATTTTTTTTCATGTTACAATGTATCACTTATCACATACAGAAATGTCTCATCATACCACTTTTCGTAGGTGTCCATTCATTTAAACGGTCACGAGCACCCCGAGATCATGTAATGTAAATCATGCTGTACATGACATACTTTTAATGATTTGCACATTAGGACCTGTCAGTTGTATTCGTCATACACTGTTGTCACGCCTTACGAATTTTGATATATATCAAATTAACGAAACGGCCGCAAGAGTCGCTAGACCGTGGCATGTGAATCATGCTTTTCATGACATGCATATTACAATTTCCCTGCTATGACCTGTCATATGTTCGTAATAAGGTCATGTTATATCATACCAATTTTCGTAAACATCCCATTAACGAAACGGCCAGGAGAGCTCAACGTCGTAGGCGGCTAGATAGATACATAGCCAGATAGATAGATAGATACGCTCAAAGTCGCAGAAGTTCGCTAAGAAATGCTTCGCATTTAGAATGCTGAGTCCGAGATAGAATCGAACTCATGTAGTCTGCGTGGCAAGCAGGTGTTCTACCATACAGCTACGTCTCTGCTTGGAAGTGCACAGAAAGCAGCTTTCAAGCTTTACAAAGGTACGCGTGCTGTATGCAGGTGTCACAGTGCGAGAGGTAATATCGCAGTAAAATTACGTGGTGCAAGCTTACATTGCCATCGGGCGTCACACCATGTGAATATCTTAATGACTTGGTGGTTTAAGCCAGCCACCCATTACAAAAGACGCACACATTACGGCGCGTATTCTCTTAAGACCACGTAATGGGTGCATCCCGGCTTCGAAAAAACGCCAGGCCTGCGCGGAAAGCGCAGCACAGTCACAGCGAAAGCTAGAAGAGCGGCATTTCTAGAGCCCGTTATAAACTCTTCTGTGGCTACTAATACAAGTAAACTAGCAACGTACCCACTACGCCGCAAATCATAATTTTTGTGAAGTTGGGAAGCACCCATCACGACATTACCCACGACGACCCACAATTCACATCGTGTGACGTCCGGTCGTTATTTTACTCTCCCACCACGCTATATAACATAGGTCAACGTGAGAGAGAGAGAGAGAGACAGGGAAAGAACTTTACTGAGACCCTAAGGAAATGCATCATGGGAGCCTCATGGGCTTCCTTGGCAATCTATAGAAGTGCACTTGCGAGGAACCCACTAGGCTATAAATTATCAATTTTTTGAAGTAGGGAAGCAGCCACTATTTCAGTTTACGTCATTCTGCAGAGAATCGTGGTACCCGCTAAATACCTTTAAAGGGGTCATGAGCCACTTTTCCAAGTAATGATCTAATGACCTCAGTATCGGAGCTTACTGCCTCCCGAATCGATTGCCGCAAAAATTTCTCGAATCCGTCAAGAATGAGCGGAGTTACGGGGGTTTGCCGCACGCTCTCAGCACTTTCTCTCTTTTCTCGTGCCGACGAGCGCACTGGAAGCTACATAGCGAGGGCTGCCAGGCGGGAAAGATGTTACGTCAGCGCGCGTCATGAAACTTGATCGCTCTCCCTCTGTGATTCGCGTGCGGGAGTGCGGCTACCATGTACTGAGAAGTGCGGCGCCGGCAAGTGGCGGCACCTAGTGGCAAGAAGCGCATCTGATCCGAACGCCACTCTCGATTTACGTCGGCTATCGGCCAATAAGCATGCTATGTCTCTTGCGACGTAAACTGGCAGATTCGCGACGTCAACGTGCAGACGCCCCGCCCACCGACGAGAGTGAGAACCGGCCTCTGTTTGAAAAGAGGGTGCCTGGGGAAACGGCAACTTCGTGCTCCGCTTGTGGCCTTTACGCGGCGCGCACGACTGTAATAATTGGCAGTTCATAGCCGTGTCAGCTTTCCACAGGATGTGTTTTTTCAACAAGCCCAAGTGGTGCTTCATGACCCCTTTAAGGCAATCTGTGCACTTTGTTGATGCTACGGATGATGACAATGAAGAATTATGGGAGAGCCCTTTGTAATAAGTTGGAAGCGTTCAACAACCAACTCATTGCGCAATTCGCATTGTGTGACGCCTGGTTAGAAAATTTGCGTTGTGTGACGCTTGGTTGTTATTTTACTCTTCTACCACACTACATTACATGTGTTAATGTGGTTCCTTCGTGACATGAAGCCTGCATACGGTCTTTTTGTAACGCAGTTTCAAGCACCGGTATGGCTCCTAGGTAGAACACTGGGCTCCCACGCAGAGGGCCCAGGTTCGAACCTCGTTCCATCCTGGAATATTTTCTTTCTTATTTCGAGCGATAGTGGCTACGGACACCGGCGGCGGCGGCAGTGGCGGCTGATCTCATACCAGCTTTCGCTGTAAATTTTCTCTCGCGAAATTGCTCTTGAATTAAAGCATGCTATTCATTATATAACAGCACACCTTAATGCGCACATTCTGTTAGACACACGTAGTGGGTGCAATGATACTTCGAAAAAAAAAATTGGCCGCGTATCTGCGTGCTTCGCTGCAAATATCGTCTTAAGACGATAGAAGAGGCGCTGTGTGAGATATGGACGCCATCTGGCAATACGTCGGGAAACATGAGTGCTGTGTTGCGTGCTGGTAGTCCCGGCGCAGCAGCAGGCGAGGACCGGCGGTGACCAACGCGACCGGCGGGGACGCCAGCCAGCCCGAACACGCGGTTTGGCGCGAAGCGCCGAAGCAGACGAAACGTCCGCACTCAACGAGTACTCTCCACACACTCTTTTATATTCACGTTGCCTGGGTTAAGCAGGAATGCCAGAGCGGCGCCCCATGGCACTCGTACAGTGCAATACTGAACTGAAACCGAAACACAACAATGAGCTCGCGCAGAGGGCACGGAGGAAGCCAAGTTTCGGCGCAGTCGCATTTTCAGCGCAGCTTAAGAAACTAGGGTCTCTAAAATTACGTATCTATGTATTTTCTATTAAAGGTGCACACCACCTAATACTTACCTAGTGATGTTGCGCCTCAGATATGCGTAATGTTTGCTTTTTGATCAACCATGTACACAAGTATGAACCTAGTGAGCCGTTCACGATGGCTGGCCTTGTGCAAGTGGTTCAACTTTGGCCGAGTGGCTGAATCGAGGGACGTGCCGACAAACAGAAAGACAGACCAAAATTTCTGCGTTTAAGTTCCCCAAGAAAGACTATCGTCTTTAAAAGTCACGCGCACAGACGTTCTCTCACGCCAACGGGCACGCTAGTGATGCATGCTCTTGACACGACTGTGATATATTCTGTGTCGTCTACAAGCGCCAACCCCACTAACGGTGTTTTCTTCGTCATCTAGAGAGAGAGAGAAAACTTTTATTTGTGAAGGCCTCAAGGATTATCCTCGTTGGGTGGAGCCCTTAGTTCGGGGCCCCATTGGCTCGCGCCACTCAACGTGCCCGCTCGATCAGCCGACGCTGCTCCTGCGGCTCTCAGTCGTCATCGAGTTTTGGTGGGGTATCAGTGTCAAGTGGCGCACGACAACGAGGACGGCCACGCAAGACAGAGGCAGAGAAGGCCGACACCAAAGCTCGCCGTGCTGCGGCTATGCGACCACTTTGTACTTGGTCAATTACAGTGCAGTTATCCACAATGTGAACTCCTCGTGTAACAACATACAATAAGAAGTATGCACTAAGCGGTCGAAGTACGAATTAAGGGCAGGTTATCGCTATCGCGTTCAACTCTTGAAGGCGATTGTTAAGCGCCCTTTAATATTTTTGTTGCAGTGGGAATGATATCAACAGTCTGCAGAGGTTTTCAGAGTCGCCGTCATGTTCCGTATAAAGTCTAAATCGCTAACATCGCCCAGCGCATCGTATGTTCTAAAGGAACTTGTTGTTGGGCTAGTTGGTAGATCATTTCCAAAACTTAATTGAGCGCTGTACGTGGTTGATGCCTGGGCGTGTGAGTGCGTGAATTCGTAACCATAATTCGTATACCATATTACATACTGCTACCCGTTCACACCTTCGCTTTTTCGTTGAAACAGACCTTTTTCGAAATTTGAGGGACAATTTCTCTCCGCACGAACTCTCAACTCTACACCCCCCTCCGCACTCCCTGATCTGATGAACCCCGAACCGTTCGCGCAGCCGCCGGAGGTGATCTGGGACCGGTGCAGAGGTCTACTCGCCACACGGCGACCGGTGGCGCGGTGGCGGCCTCTTTTGTGCTCAAGCAAATGAAGGATACCACGATGCACGCCTCGACAGCAGAAGACGATGCACGATGCTCGCCAACACGCCGAGACCCTAAGGTGCTTCGCTCCTAAGAAATTTACGTTTGCAAGCAGTACAAGCATGAACATCGACATAAGGGTACTATGAAAAATTCGTACCCAACGGCGTAGTTTTGGTACACTGGAGCCAGCATCTTGGACTTAATTGTTAGAAGTGTCAACGAGCATCGGAACTACTAATGTTAATCAGTGGTCTGCTAAGGTGCCCTAAATAAGTGGAATTATGTCAATTTCACTTCAATTGTAAACGAAGAGAGTAACACAGAGAGGTGCAGGGTATAAGTGGTAGCAGCGTGAGGGGGTACTTGCGATTGCATAGTAGGGCTCTTTTCATTATTTGGATACGCACTTGCCCTTAATACATAATTTTTATGTGTATTTGCGTTAAGCACGCGCAAACGAATATGTGGGTTCAAAATGGCGATTTTTCGCTATGTGAATCGATACTTTATGAATGTCTCACCTCAGTGATTTCTACGCTTGCCCTATTGTGGTACGCCAACTGCCCAGCCATCGCACATTGTAGGTGCTGCTGTCGACACGCCTAGTGTGTGTGCTTCTATAGGGCCAATATGGTGGCTCCCCAGATTCAGAAGTGCGACCAAGATGCGACACCGATGCAGACCACCCATCACGGTGGTCTAAGGGTTAAGGTGCTCGACTGCTGACTCGCAGGTCGCGGGATCGCATTGCGGGCGCGGCGGCCACATTTCCGATGGAGGCGAAAATGCTTGACGCCCGTCTGCTTAGATTTAAGTGCACGTTAATGAAGCCCAGGTGGTAGAAATTTCCGGAGCCTCCCACTACGGCGTCTCTCATAATCATATCGCTGTTTTCGGACGTTAAACCCAACAATTATTGTTTTTATTTTATAACATAGGTCTTCGGTAAAGCACACTTTCTGCAACACTTATAGCATCATGGTGCAGCAGTGCCGACATTAGTGCTCCGGCTTTTTTCATTTGTCAGTATCTACCAGTGTGGGCGGGCTGTTTGGCGACGCATTGCTCGGTTAGAATACATGATGTCTTACAACACGGCTTAGCTGTTTCACCGCGGGCTCATTCGCATAACCTGGGCTCCTTGAATTTTCAACGCTCAATGCTTTTCGATCGGTCAGTCGATAATCTCAAAGTCACGGAGCTGAATCACTCGGACACGTTCCTCCAACACACGTATAGTGAGAAATAGTTTCTCATTGCTGTCCTCAAGTGTATTGTAATTGGACTGAAGTTAGCGCCATCACAAACTTTTTCACTCAGCATGCCCTGACTTTCATCAACGAATGCGTCATTGCTAAAGACATGCCACAACTACTTATGAACGGCCATGGCACTGCCGTCGTGTCGCGTAAATTGAGGGGTTCATATTGTTCATCGGCTCATAGTGACAACTATATTTCCATGAAGCACCATTGCCAAGGTATCTACTGGCAAACAACCTCCTAGAATGGCCACACAGTGCCGTAGAAGATCCGCTCTTGCTATGCCGCTCCAAGTCATAGTGTTTAGCATGACGTTCTCGCTGCAGTAGCCTCGCAACAGGTCATGTCGCAGCAAGAAGCCCCGCGGGGGTCTGCGCTGACGCTATTCTGTTCAGATGTTCCTAGAACTACGAAGTAGCCCCAATGTATAAACAGCACGGTTGATCCCTCCGTCATAGGAATCGGAATAACACGAAAGTAAAACGTGCCCTTACAGAAGTAACTGAATGTTTACTGCACATTGATATAAGAGTTTGCACAATGTATATTGATGTCTGGCAGCTATAGCACCGTTTAACGGGGATCCACCCAATTTGATGATTGGTGGTACATCTCTATCCCGACGACTAACATAAGGCCCATGTTAAATGAATAAACAAACCCCTGTGGTAGTTGTAGTAATGAACGGTGAAAGCGTAATCAGAGAACCAGGTGTGATAGCCAGAAAAGCGTCGCATATTAGACACAGAACTTGGTCGCCATCCTGCGGCATGTTAAAATGTGATTGAACACCACGGCCGCACTAGAGGAAAACGCAAAGCGCGTCGTGCCACCTCGGTATCCTGTCCGCAATTTTTCTCGGGGCGAGCGCGTATGCGGGAAACGAGGTGTTACAGCCAGGTGAGGCAGGCGCGCGTCGCAGAGCTCTTTTTGGTTTGATTAGCGTGATGCTAAGAGCGAGGCCGACGCTTTTACGACGCTTACGACGCTTGGGTCGTAACCTCGCGGTGTGTTAACGCATTGACAAAATTGCATTTCTGTTGAAAACGTGCCGAATGGGACGAACGTGTAACGCGTTGCAGGTACTAATCGTGGAGGCCACAGTAATGATGAATTCCTTTACTTCGCCGCTTCAAGAGGGCAACGCCAGGCCGCCGACCGGGAGAGTGGTAGATATAAAAGGCGCGTTTGTAAAGCCTTTAGAGTCTGTGACCATGGCGCAGTGGATAGCGCGCCCGGCATCTGTTGTTGCGGACCGAGCGGTCGTGGGTTCGAGGCCCCATTGACGGAACAATTTTCTTTGCCATATGATCGTGTATATTTTTTTGACGTCATTTCCGTGACGTAAATACATCACTAATATCTTGGTGGAGCCCAGCGTAAAACACTTTCGTGTTGAAATATCCCCCTAACGCCAACGCCAATGAGTTGCTTCCTATGGATCGCGTCAGAGGTCAGTTGGCTATAGCGCACAACCAGGCAGAGGTTTTCTCCCTTTCGAACAATGCAACAGTTCAGAGGGAAAGGCATTGTGCAGATTTGGTCCATACATATGTTTTCGACACGCACGGAAGTTCGATGAATATAGACCTTTTTGTCACTGTCTATATCATGGTCTTCTAGCTAGAGTTCTGGGCATTGTCGCTTTTTATCTTGTGCCTACTGTCTAGCAGAGCACCCAAACACACGAGCATTCTCTATCATGCCTCGCCCACGAGGCCGGAAAGAGAATACCGGTATATATATTCTGCTTAGCAATATTATTCAGGAACTTTCAAAAATTTTAACAAGGTGCGTTGAATAGATCAATGCTAGATTTGAAGTGACGCAATATCTATTCTCGCCCCAGCGCTTTGTAGCATTTGTATAAATCCTTAAAACTTCTCTATAAATTTTTTGAGCGACATATGCAGGTGCCACGTGGGGCCATTATTGTGATCGAAGGCTTTTGAATATGTTTTTTTTTGTGAATGCCGCATATCACTTACATCGAAGTTTAGTGAAGGCATTTTTAGGCTTGTTATATAAAGCACAAATGTTATTACTCACTAAATATCACTGTTCAACACATCAGCGTCAGTGCTCTTTGATCCGAATTAAACGAGCGTATTGCTGGCCATACGGCAGATGTCCGCCACGATATTTAGTAAGCTAATGCAGAAAAGTGTCAGTGTCCAAATGTTGGATACTTTTTTATATACAGCAAGATCATATTATAAAGAGCTTCGAGGTCGGTAATATAGCAATACCAAACTATGCTCTTCAAATGTTGTGACATTTCATTGAACTGTTGAAGTAGTATATCAGCACGTTTCATCACCCTTGTATGTTTTCATGTTAGGCGTTTCAGCTGTTTTAGAAATATGAAGTCCTAAAACTATGCGAGTAAGGTCTACATTTCTTGTCTAAAAGGTTACCCAAATGTGAACAGATACCGCTGTGCTACGTAAAACCATCACTTTTCATGCGTACTAAGCTATTGTGTCTAATGACACTTTAAATACGTAGCACGAGAGCGCACCTAAATATGCAAAAGAATGCATATCCGAACTCTTGCGAACTGATGTTGGCTTAAAGCTGCAGCTCACGTGCATTTTTATAACATCTCTAAAAGCTTATGCCTTTTTTCATTAGGCGACCTAGACTTAGACATTCTAGGCAGCTTCAATTCTCGCCTTACCTCTTGGTCAAGAAAAGGCCTCCGTTGTTAAACATTGCTAGAAAAATGCTCTGGATCAATATGCATTTAAAACCAAATAGATTTACGGGTTCTGTACAGAAGGTCCGACATTTCACAACGAGTGCGTCAAATTGAACAACGACTGGGTCGTTGAAATCTTCCAAGCAATCACAAAGGGGTCAGCCATAATTCTTCATCGTCATCAGCCACAGCATCAACAAAGTCCACGTAATGTCTTACATATGTTTAACGGGTACCTTGCTTCTCCGCAGGATGAGGAATAATTGCATAATGGGTGCTTCCCTACCTCACAAAAATTACGATGAATAATGACGAATTGGGTACCTTGCTAGGGCAGTTGTAGAAGTTACACCAAGGAAGTTCACAACGGCCTTTAGAAAAGCCGCTCTTCCAGCTTTCCCTGTGGCTGCGCTGCGCGTATCGCAACCATGGCGTTTTTAGGTTAGTGTTGTTTAGTGAGAGTTTAAAAGCTTCATTTTACAGGAGAGCTGTTATAGCCGAGGTTTGCCGTGCGTCGTAGATAAAAAAT
Source organism: Rhipicephalus sanguineus (assembly GCF_013339695.2). Lineage (NCBI taxonomy): Eukaryota > Metazoa > Arthropoda > Arachnida > Ixodida > Ixodidae > Rhipicephalus > Rhipicephalus sanguineus. Next base: position 134,495,577 of record NC_051177.1, read on the forward strand.
TATCATGAACCGGTACCCGATCTCTTCATCGTCTTCTTCGGACCCGGAGCAGGTGCGCCGATTTGTACGGTGTAGGGTTGAATAAATCTGATGGGTGAGAGAACGAGTACAGCGACAGAAGAAGAAAGAGAGAAGGATAGAAATGAAGATATAGAAAGAAAGAGAAAGAAAGAAACTCATGCAGAACAAATTTCTTGGCGCGGTGAGATTCGAATCCGCGTACATAAGATCTGAAGGCAAGGGTCGTAACCACTCGTCTATCCAGGCACGCTATCAGAGTATAGCGTAGTGGTGCCTTGTATAGTGCGCAAAAGGGTGGCAAAGAGAATGAAGAGTGAGGAGGACAGAAGTGCGGGTGAGGAGGAGTAAAAGGGGGATGGGAGAGAGTAATGCACAGGATAGAAAGGAAGATAACGGGGAAATAGCAAGAAAAATGAGGAAGACAGAAAGATAAAGAACGAAAGAAAGAGGAAATCAAAGAGAAAGAGAAACAAATAGAGAGCAAGAGAAGGATATAGAAAGATAGAGGAAGAGAGAAATAGAGTTGGCGAAAGAAAGGGGAGAGAAAGAAAGATGCGAAGAGTGCAAAAGAGAAAGAAATAGAGAGAGACAGGAAGAAAAATTTGGCAGATCCCCCGCAATGGGGGATTCGATGCAATGGGAAGCAGCCAGCAAAAAACTCCAGACATCGTCTTCTTTGTCATTGAGACTAATGAAGTCATTCACGTTGTGTCATCTAGTTCGCTATATATCGCGAGGTTGGCATACATGCATGCGTGTACAATCTGGTATATGAGCGTGGCATGTATATCGTGCCTTACACGACATGCATGTCATGATTGTGATGTTACCACCTGTCACGTATGTTCGTCGCACAGCCCTCACACTATACCAATTTTGCTGTATATCAAGCCAATGAAACGGCCGCAAGCACAACGTGAGCATGGCATGTAAATCACGGCCTACATGACATGCATATCATGATTTTCATGTTACTACCTGCAATTTATGTTCGTGATACAGCCACATCACGAATTAACAACCTAGGGGTGTACCAAGCCAGCAAACCGGCCGCTAGCGTACCATGAGCGTAACATGTAAATCATGCACTACCCGACATTCATGTCATGATTGTCGTGTTACCACTTGTCATTTATATTCGTCGTGCGGTCACGTCATGCAATAACAGTTTTGATGCATATCAAGCCAGCGAAACGGCCGCAAGCACACCATGAACGTTGCATGTAAATCATGCCCTACATGACATGATGTGATTTGAATGTTAGCCACCTGTCATTTATGTTCGTCGTAAAGACACATCATGCAAAACCAACTTTGCTGCATATCAAGCCAGCGAAACGGCCGCAAGCGCATTATGAGCATGGCATGTAAATCATGCCCTACATCACGTCATGAGTTGCATATTAGCACTTGTCACTTATGTTCGTAGTACAGTCACGTCACGCAATACTAATTTTGGTGTATATCAAGCCAGCGAAACAGCCGTAAGCGCACCATGAGCGTGGCACGTAAATCAAGCTCTACATGACATCATATCATGATTTGCATGTTACCACCTGTCATTTATGTTCGTCGTACAGACACCTCATGCAATACCAATTCGATGTATGTCAAGCCAGCTAAACAGCCGCGAGCGCACCATCAGGATAACACGTAAGTCATGCCGTACGTGACATTCATGTCATGATTGTCTTGTTACCACCTGACATATATGTTCATCGTACAGGCACGTCACGCAATGCCAATTTTGGTGTAGATCAAGCTAGGGAAGCGGCTATGAGTGGACCATGAGCATGGCTTGTAAATCATGCTGTGCATGACATGAATAATATGGTTTTCATGTTACTACCTGTCATTTATGTTCTTCAAACAGTCATGGTATGGAATACCAAATTTGGTACATGTGAAGATTGCGAAACAGCCGCAAGCGCACTATGAGCGGGGCATGGATTACATGAAGTAAATGATATATATATATATATTCATGATTTTCATGTTACCTCCTGTCACTTATGTTCGCCAGACAGAAATGTCTCGCTGTATCACTTTTGGCATATATCCATCTAATAAACGGCCGCTATCACGCCGACACCATGTCTTGTAAATCCCGCTGTACGTGACATGTGTACCATGATTTGCACGATAGGACCAATCACTTATGTTTGTCATGCATTGTTGTCACGTCATACAAATTTTGGCATATATCATGTTAACGAAACGGCCGCAAGATCACCAACACCGTGGCATGTATATCATGCCACTCATGACATGCATATCATGATTTTCATGTAGTGACCTGTCATTTGTGTTCGTCATACAGCCCTGTTATGCCACACCAATTTTCGTATACATACCGTTAACGAAACGGCCAGGAGAGCACAGTGTCGTAGGCGGCTACATAGATAGATAGATAGATAGATAGATAGATAGATAGATAGATAGATAGATAGATAGATAGATAGATAGATAGATAGATAGATAGATAGATAGATAGATAGAAATCACACCATCTCCCGCTAAAGGGGACCATGAGGCGATGCGAAGCAGTGTTTCGGCATGTAGAGCCCGCGTTTCAGAGGTGGAGTGGTGAAGGGGAAGCGGAGAGGGGGAGGGGAGAGAGGAAAGGGGATGGGGAATCGGGAGGGGAGAGGGGAAGTGAAGAGGGTTCGCGCATGCGGAGTAAGGGTGGTCACGCCGCACACCACCACCGGATTGAACTCCGCTATAAGATGCTTCACAACTAATAGATATATAGATAGATAGATACGCTTAAAGCCGCAGAAGTTCAGTAAGAAATGCTTCGCATTTCTTACCGAAGTATCAGCTAGGTGCCCACCCGCTCTGCTGTGATCTAGCCTTGCGATGACCTTGTGCAAGCTGCACTGCTTCTTTTCTATTCTTTGTAAACGTTTTTCTTTTGGAGTGAGGTCCTTATGCCCCCTAATAATTGCGCGATTTTTGTCTTTTTTTTCTATCTCGTGGCATGGCGAAGCAAGTGTAATAAAATTTGTGGCAGATTTTAGTTCGTCATGTTCATCAGGCAAATCAAGTATAAATTTACTGGATGTCACAGTGCAAATTTAATGTGTTTCACTCTACACAACGCTTTATACAGAGCCTACCACTCGCCAACAATAACTCTTGAACAATACTCATCCCCGATACTGCAAGACGAGCATTCCAGAGTCTCAGATTTATATACATATATTGTCGTCTTTGCTCCGATCTCGATGACTGTGACAGCCGTAGCGCAAAGATCAAGGAAGTGTTATTGCGAAAAGAATGTCTGGCAACCATTGTGCTGGATGCTAAACGGACAGCTAGAACGCTAGAATGGAACGACTTTTTGGCTGGCTGAAGCTCACGTTCTGGTAAATATCAAACAAATCTTGCTCGGACCTACTCACCAGTGCTACCTTACGTTAACATTTTTTTTTCAAATAATTCATATCATCCAACAAAGTAGACATTTGTCCACCGCACACGTGCTTATCCACCGCCAGTTTTTTAATGTCGAGGAAAAATATGAGGTACACCCTCGTCAAACCGAACTACAGACACTGGTACCACACACTGGACATGCCATGCATGTGGTAAACAGCGTTGCAAGGTGCGCAGACACATGTTCACAACTGCAAATTCCGGGGCAATATTTTCGAGTTCCACCTTCAAAATCAGAGATTCTCTCAACTATGACTGTAGCGAGGTCCTTTTCATGTCACACTGTGGTGTCTCTAGTATGCAATATATCGGCAAAACGGAAACTCCGCCAGGCTGAGCTAGAATATCCACAGATCACATTTTTATGGTTTGCCAGCTCCCCCTTTTTCTCAGCATGTTCATCTTCCTCAGCATTCATATGGCCAAAGAAAAGCTATCATTCTACAGACCGGATTCTATTCAAGTCGGCATGGAGAACAAATAGTCTCGCTTTATTCGTAGGATTGGCGCATTCAATCATCGCAAGCACGAGAAATTGGGTACGTTCTCTTTCCTCAGCAACACGCAGAACGCGACAATAGTATCTCTCTTGCTTCTCTTGTTTTTGTTTTACTGTCATGCGCGGACTCTCGACCTGTCGCTCGTCAGGGACGACGGCTCTTCGTTGCCGGGTGCCGCCGTGAAAAATGCCGCGCCGAGATGCCTCTGCCTAGTGTCATCGCCGCTCATTTCAGCACGGTCTGCGCGCATGTCACGAAACTATGCTATGCTATGCTATGCTATGCTATGCTATGCTATGCTATGTTATGTTATGTTATGTTATGTTATAGATAGTCTTGCTATGCTAAACCTGGCTGTCTAACACTGTTGCTAGCGCTGCAATACTGCAGCGCGTAAGCGCAGTCACGTAGTCTATTTCATATTACACGGGCATTCTTTAAACGTCGGAAAAAAATCTCCACATATCGTTTACGTTGCCAGAAAAACTGAATAATTCACTTTGGAACACATTGTACAACAGGAACAAAACGAACTTGACCCTAATGCTAATATTAAAAATTACTCAATCGATCTGAAATATTTAAATAGCTAGGCGTAATAGAAAATTATGCGAGCAAGCAGGGAGATGTGGCTGAGCGTGTGGATCGTTGTGCATGCCCTCGGTGCGGCTGGGGGCTGGGTGCGGCCCAGACGCTGCTGGCCATGGCCGGCACTGAACGTGCAAACTGTAGGACTCAGCTAGGCCCTTGCCATGGATCGACTACTGAGGCTAAGACGCGGCCGTCTACAGCAAAATAATATTCTAGCGAGCGCCCCATGATGGCAAAGGTATGTCGTTCCTTTCGTTCAATCGCGGTTAACCACGTGTTATTGCCATAGCAATTATAGGGACAGTCTCGACGCGTCCTTTTTAAAAAAAATTCTCACTTGAGCTTCCGGTCTGACGTAACCGCGCTGACAGATTACTTGCGCTCCTGTTGCCATTTGTTTCGGTTTCGCCTAAACCAGGGTCTTCATTCTCGGTGGTTATTACCTCAAGTTACATGCGCCTTTCGAGATTTTTTAAAGAACGGGCATGCCATAAAGTGCCACGCCTCACAACTCTTCTATATAAACAACGTCTCTAAAGTTTTTAATTCAAATTTAATTAACGAGTTATCGTTTATTACTCATTTGAATGTAACTTTAGGTTGGGCACAGCTTCTCCGCCTCGGCGATGATTTCGTTTGAGAAGGCGACAGGGGCCTGACTCTCATGGCAGGTTTATAAAAAAAATCTGTATTGTCTGAAACACACCCTGTTTTTCATTCGTTCTTGTTACGTCAACAGCCTGTATATATGAGCATGTACAAGAAGCGAATACAACAGAGACAATTTAAATGGGCAAACAAAACTTTTCTAGACGTACGAAACCTCTGATGTCCTGTTTTAATTTAAATTGCATTCGCTCTAGCGGGTGAGATCAACTTGAGAATGTCTGATGGGCACTTACAATTTCTTCGCCGCTATTTCGTAGAGCAAAGGCAGCATTCCAGACTTAGTTCGCTAATTTACACTTTACGGATTAAGTACCACTTCCTTTTCTTAGGTCCTTTTATTCTTGAAGCCATTACTGTTATTTGACTGCTTCCTGTTTTTACGTACTTGTCGCTACAGATGTTTCTCTATGCTTGAGGAACGTCACAGTATTCACCGTGCGATTCATCTCGCCTTCTAAAATAAATTGCGACGTCCGCTATGTTCAGCATGAATAATTAGACTGGTATTTTCGTGTAAACAAAAGTACTATGTGTGGTACAGAGTTCGCTTTTTATTATCTAATTGTCAAGATAAGGGTGATTTTCTCAACTCAGCTATAGACCTTTTTCACGGAGAGCGAGGACCTCCTTTCTGGCACGGCCGTACAAAGGCTGACGCACGTTGACGTCACTGACTCGGCGGTGCATTTTTAGGGTCACGCATATTTACCACATCCCAGAGGGGAATATGGCGACACACTGCGAGCCTTCGTTGAAAAGGTCTATACGCTATTGTCTATGAAACTCTAAAAGCTGCATGCGAAGCGCAGAGTCCCGCAATTGCGTTGTTTGCGCTTTATTCTCCATTAAAATGCTATTTTAGCTGGAAACATTCTGGCTTTATGCACGTTGTTTCAACTCCGTAATGGTAAAAAATGCGCCGCGCAACATCCAGTATTATATGCGTTGGAAGACATTGGTGTCGTTGAACATGGAATGATTGATTCGAAGTCGTACGTTTATACAAGTTGAAGAAGTCGCATATATGGTGCATATTGGGGAGCTCAAGTAAACGTGCATGAAATGCCGAACTTATTATGGCGTGATAACTTAAGAAACTTTTATTTGTTTCCTGTTTAAATGTGCTTCACGGATTGTGGATCACATTTATTACACGCACCCACGCAAGATCCCAAGCCAAGCATTGTGGGAATCAATTTCGTGCGAAGCACTCAGCGATGCGCTCCACATGCCCCACTTTCAGTGAAGTCTTATTAAGTGTATCTGTAATTTCAGAAGTTGTGCGCATATTGTATGCTTACCTAGCACGTTGACAACAATGCGTCTAAATGGTTGCTTCATGTCTGACGTAACGCCTACACTAACGTTACAGCAGAGACGTTGCTCTTATCGAAACAATGTGGAACCAATGTTCGTTGGCGCATTCGTTCGGGGAACGAGCGTGTTGAGCCATAGGAGTACAGGCGTAAGCGTTTTACAGCGAAAGCTGTTATGAGATCATTTCACCGGCCGTTTTTGGCGCCGTATTTGTCCGCCGCCGCCGCTGCCGCCGCCGCCGGTTCCGTAACCAGTATCGCTCGAAATAAGAAAAAAAACGAAATAAGAAAAAAATGCCAGGATGGAACGAGGTTCGAACCTGGGCCCTCTGCGTGGGAGCCCAGCATTCAACCTCTGAGCCATGCCGGTGCTTGAAACTGCTTTGCAAGAAGGTGCTATACAGGCTTCATGTCGGGAAGGAACCACATTAGCTTATGCAATATAGCGTGGTAGAAGAGTAAAATAAGCACCAAGCGTCGCACAACGCGAATTCTGTAACCAGGCGTCACAGAATGCGAATTGCGCAACGAGTAGGTTGTTGAATGCTTCCAACCCATTACAAAGGGCTCCGCCATAGGTCTTCATCGTCATCAGGCACAGCATCAACAAAGTGCGCAAAATGCCTCACATGGGTTTAGCAGGTACCAACGCTCTCCGTAGAATGACGAAAAATGGCACAGTGCCTGCTGCCCTACGTCTCAAAAACTACAATGATTTATAGCGTAGTGGGTTTCTCGCAAGTGCACTTGAATTGGTTGCGAAGGAAGCCCATAAGCGCACGATCCACTTCCTCGGGGTCTCAGTAAAATTACAATGATTTATAGCGTAGTGGGTTCCTCGCAAGTGCACTTGTATTGGTTGCCAAGGAAGCCCATAAGCGCATGATCCATTTCCTCGGGCTCTCAGTAAAGTTCTTTGGCCCCCCCCGTCTCTCTCCCACGTCAACTTATGTTATACAGCATGACGGGAGAGGGGTATAGCGATCGGGCGTCACCCAATGCAAAAAACATAATTGGTGGGCCGTTTAAAGATTCCAACCCATTACAAAGTGCTGAGCCATAATTCTTCATCGTCATCAGTCGTCGCGTCAACAAAGTGCACATAATGCCTTACAGACGTGTAGTTGGTGCCTCGCTTCTCCGCAGAATGACGAATAATGGCTTAGTAGGTGCTTCCTAACTTCACAAAAATTGTGATTTATGGCGTAGTGGGTACATTTCTAGTGTACTTGTATTGTAGCCCAAAGAGAGCTTAACGGGCTATAGAAACGCCGCTCTTCAAGCTTTCGCTGTGACTGTGCTGCGGTTTCAGCGGAGGCCTGGCATTTTTTTTGTGCTACATTCTCTTTCTTCAGCAGGTTCGCACGAGTGCTTAACTACATCGCGCGCAGTCATGATGATGCCACATGCCTTTTGTCATTGTTTTACAGCGAAAGCTGTTATGAGATCATTTCACCGGCCGTTTTTGGCGCCGTAGTTGTCCGCCGCCGCCGCCGCCGCCGCTGCCGCCGCCGCCGGTGTCCGTAACCAGTATCGCTCGAAATAGGAAAAAAAACGAAATAAGAAAAAAATGCCAGGATGGAACGAGGTTCGAACCTGGGCCCTCTGCGTGGGAGCCCAGCATTCAACCTCCGAGCCATGCCGGTGCTTGAAACTGCTTTGTAAAAAGGTGCTATACAGGCTTCATGTCGGGAAGGACAACTACGTCGCCAAAAACGGCCGGTGAAATGATCTCATAACAGCTTTCGCTGTAAAAGGTCCTATACAGGCTTCATGTCGGGAAGGAACCTCCTTAGCATATGCAATATAGCGTGGTAGAAGAGTAAAATAAGCACCAAGCGTCGCACAACGCGAATTCTGTACCAAGGCGTCACACAATGCGAATTGCGCATCGAGTAGGTTGTTGAATGCTTGCAACCTATTACAGAGGGCTCTGCCATAATTCTTCATCGTCATCAGGCACAGTATCAACAAAGTGCGCATAATGCCTTACATGGGTTTGGCAGGTACCAACGCTCTCCGTAGAATTAGGCAATATGGCACAGTCCCTGCTGCCCTACTTCTCAAAAATTACAATGATTTATAGCGTAGTAGGTTCCTCGCAAGTGCACTTGTATTGGTTGCCGAAGAAGCCCATAAGCGCATGATCCACTTCCTCGGGGTCTCAGTAAAATTGCAATGATTTATAGAGTAGTGGGTTCCTCGCAAGTGCATTTGTATTGGATGTCAAGGGAGCCCATAAGCGCATGATTCATTTCCTCGGGGTCTCAGTAAAGTTCTTCGCCCCCCCCCCCCCCCGTCTCTCTCCCACGTCAACGCATGTTATACAGCATGACGGGAGAAAGGAAAAAAAATAGCGACCGGGCGTCACCCAATGCAAAGTATATAGCTGGTGGGCCGTTTAAAGATTGCAACCTATTACAAAGGGCTGAGCCATAATTCATCGTAATCAGTCGTCGCGTCAATAAAGTACACATAATGCCTTACAGATGTGTAGCTGGTGCCTCGGTTTTCCGCAGAATGACGAATAATGGCTTAGTAGGTGCTTCCCAACTTCACAAAAATTTTGATTTACGGCGTAGTGGGTACCTTTCTAGTGTGCTTGTATTGTAGCCCCAAGAGAGCTTAACGGGCTCCATAAACGCCGCTCTTCCAGCTTTCGCTGTAACTGTGCTGCGGTTTCAGCGCAGGCCTGGCGTTTTCTTTCTGTTATATACTTCACTGGTATGTATTGTGCGGTTGTGGCAAATAAACCTGTTTGTGAGAGCTGTTGCATGGTGCCCTTCTGCTGATCCTCTGTCTTTTGCGTTGTTTTAACGCGACAGCGTTAAAGAGCTCGTATCGCAGAAATTCCGCCGTCGGCGTCGGCACCGTTGGTTGTGAGCGAAAAATCACCATCTTGTCCGTGACCGAAAAATCGAAAAAGCTGCAAATAAAATAAAGAATAAAAATGTTGGGTCCGAGTGACATCGAACCCAGGCCGTCCGCGTGGCAAGCAGGTGTTTTACCACGCAGCCACGCCTCTGCTTGGAGTTGCACTGAAACTAAATTTCATGCTTCCCAAAAATACGCGTCCTGTATACAGGTGTCACAGTACGAGTTGTAATATCGCAGTAATATTGCGTGGTACAAGCGTACATTGCCATCGGGCGTCACACCACGTCAATTTCCTAATGACTTGGTGGTTTAAAGACAGCCACCCATTACAAAAGGCACAAACATTACTGCGCGTATTCCCTTAAGGCCACGTAGTGGGTGCATCGCATCTTCGAAAAAGTTTCTGGTTTAAAGCTTGCTACCCATTACATAAGGCACACACCTCAGTGCGCGCATTCTGTTAAACACTCGTAGTGTTCCAAGTGCGCACTAGGGGCAGGTTATCGCTATCGCGTTCAACTCTTAAAGGCGAAGCTTAAGCGTCCCCCAATTTTAACGCGATAGCGTTAAAGAGCTCGTATAGCAGAAATTCCGCCGTCGGCGTCGGCGCCGTTGGTTGTGAGCGAAAAAGCATCATATTGTCCGTGACCAAAAAATCGAAAAAGCTGCAAATAAAATAAATAATAAAAATGTTGGGTCCGAGTAAGAATCAAACCCAGGCCGTCTGCGTGGCAAGCAGGTGTTCTACCACACAGCCACGCCTCTGTTTTTTTTTTCCATGGTATTTATCACTTAGTATTACAGTGCACAATAATAGCACAAATAAAGCAAGCAAAGGTACAATCACATAGCGACAATATGCGCTCAAGCGTTACTAAGTGCACACTCGATGGCTAACACAACGTGCAGTAGAACGGTGAGAGTTCTTCACATCGTGTTATACTAGAAAGGTGGTGAGGCCGAGCACCTCACCAAGAGGGGGTACCAGTCCGGTCTAAAGTCCAGGTCATCATAAATGTCCTTTAGCTGAATAGTCATGCGAATGAAGTGTATGCTTGAAGAAATGGTGGGTTCTGCGTTACGGTCCTGCATACGTGTCTTCCATAAGCTATGCATACCCATGAGGAAAAACATATCATATGGCACTTCATCAAGCGAAGTTGGTATAAGATAACGTATGGTGTGAGAATTGACGACAAAACGTTTCTTCAGTGCTCTCTGAAGGACATCCCAGAACAGAATAGCGTCTTTGCAGCTAATAAAGCAATGTTCTATTGTTTCCGGCACATCACATAGACGGCAGTTAACAGAAGAGACAAAAATACCTTTTCTTTTCAACCATGTGCTTACCGGAAGTGTTTCAGAGTGGAGTTTATAGAAAAATGTTTTTGAATTAGGAGGAATATACATTTTGCGCACACGTTTCAACACATCGTGGCCTGAAAGATCGGAGTACAATGAACGGTACAACGGAGGCGGGAAGAGCATAGTTAGTAAATCCTTATATAGTACCTTGCGCGAGACTGTGTACAGGTATTCCATAGAAAAGCGATCTTTAAGGAACCGAACTGCGAGGTAAACTTCCTGCATGAATCCCCACAAACACGGGCGTTCGGAGAAGTTTGATGAAACAACTAAGTCTGGCAAGCAATCAACAAGTGTAACCTGCTAGGAGCTGCACTGAAAGTAACGTTCATACTTCCCAAAAATACGCGTCCTGTATAAAGGTGTCACAGTACGAGATGTCATGTCGCAGTAATATTGCGTGGTACAAGCGTACATTGCCATCGGGTGTCACACTATGTCCATATCATAACGACTTGGTGGTTTAAAGACAACCACCCATTACAAAAGGCACACACATTACTGGGCGTATTCCCTCAAGACCACGTAGTGGGTGCATCGCAACTTCGAAAAAGTTTCTCGCGCATATTTGCTCCTGGTTAAAAGCATGCTACCCGTTACATAAGGCACACACCTTAGTGCGCGCATTATGTTAAACACTCGTAGTGTGCGAAGTGCGCACTAGGGGCAGGTGATCGCTATCGCGTTCAACTCTTAAAGGCGAAGCTTAAGCGTCCCCCAATTTTTCTATTTAGATTTTTCATACCATTTAGCCCAAGCATCCAATTTATCTCATATTTTATCCTAGTGAACAGGCTGAGTGGAACATGAATACTAGTTACCGATAGTTTTGAAGCCGGTCTGTTCCAAGCTAATGCTTATTTCGTAATTGATGCACAGATCTGACTTACCTGCAGCGAAGCTTCCTTCACCTTTTGCGAAATGTTTCACATTTGCCTTCGGTTTCTTTCGAATGTATTAGTCCTACATAAGGAAATTTGTCTTCACACATGTAAAATCGACCACACACGTACAGAGGCTCTAAAGCAGTCAGGACTTTAGTTCATTGTTAAAGAAAGCACGAAAAATGAGACCACTACACGCGAAACCGAAGGCGACAGGACGACGCACTACTGGCGACTGAACTTTAACACGTGTTTGGCTTTTCTAGTCATGTTCATGCTTTTTCTGCGGTGCATGATTCCATAATGTTGTTTTTTTTTTCGCGCCGTGTGTTTATATCTTTCTGTGGTGTTGAAATTTCAATTGCTTGCAACGCATCGTCCTGTCCTCTTCATTTCGCTGTGTTGTGGTTTTTTCCGCAATCTCGTTAACTACGAATACACAAGAACTCACCTAAATGTCCATGTTAGGACTTAAGTTTGGACTTAAGCGCTCGTTGTGTATCCTTCCTCGTCTGTATTTTTTGCGCTGCTTTAACCATAATGAAAGCTTACCAACTAGCCAATTGTCGACCTTGCTGGTGAATGACGCCGGCTCTACTCAGCATCTTTTTAAAGAATGTGAAATTTTCAAATGCACACGATACCAGAAAGGTTGCCCATCGCATTGTGCGTAGCACTCTGTATCAATCCCAGTGTTTGCCCAAATGCTGCAGCGTGTAGGAGAGGTTCGACGTAATGTACATTGACGCACACCGGAGTGTTCCCACAATATACTGCCTCGTACACAAACAGGAGGGCGAGAAACTCTTGCTGAATAAAATGTTTCTGGCGCAACTGAGACAACCAAGGAAAAAAAGAAGACAGGATAGGGGGCCAGACTTTCAACTAGTTTATTTTCCTCATATCGCCCAAATATATATGCTTCCAGATATGAGCACAAAGAGGCGCAGCGCAAGCGACTATCACGTAGCAGAAACGAAAAAAATAGCACACAGAAAGAAGCTATCGCACAGCGCTATCTAAAAATAGGCATCTTCTTGTACAAAGTGATTGACGGGACACGGACGCATTGATTCTCGCGACAGAGAAGAGGCCGACACCCGTGTTGCCCTGGTTGAACACTTCTTCCTTCTATTGCGTGCTCACGAGCAGCCCCGCCTTACGCCCGCTTCTTCGCGCGTCTTGTGCACGGCATGGCGTTTCCCCCCAACGTTTTCCCGCGGTAGATTCAACATCCTCCCGGGGCCGCGCTGTGGTCGTTTGCATCCAGTAGGTAAAGCCGCTGAGCCGTGCGCCAGACTTGATGGTCGTTTGGGTAGGCGAGCTTGAAGTATCTCGCTATGCCGTCCTTGCCTGGATACGCCTTGAGCATTCTAGTGACATTTACTGCAGTACTGGCACACTCTCATTCTGGAGAATCAACGTCGCCAACGTGCAGTCGGAACAAAGATGGACGACACTGATGAGCGGAGCGCAGGCGAAGGAAATATTCTTTCTTCCGGCTTTTCCACAACCGTTGCTGAAGCTCGTGGTCACATTTCACAAGCCTTCGCAGGTCATGAGCGGTGGAACTATGCAAATAACCGGTAGTTCTCGCTGGTAGCCGCAAGAAGTGCTTGCCGGTTAGGAGGTACCAGGGTGTCCGCGCCCGTGCATCCTTGGTGTCCTCGCAGAGTTGCGTTAGAGAGCGGTCATGTACTGTCACGCCTCTATGGTCTGCAGATGTCAATGAGGGGTAACGTGAAAAGCGATGGTCAGCAAGAACACGAAGTTCTGATGCCCACTTCCGCAAGTCCTCGACGTCGGGTGGAAGAGGCTCGTCCCAGTAGATGACCTGCCTCAATTGCCGTCTGCGCTTTTCCTCCTCTGATGTTGTGGCTAGGCAGTCACGCTTCACGTCTACTGGCATGCCGCAGAGAGGACATACGGTCTGTCTAGGCCTTGAAGTAGCTCCTGGCGATGATGACTGCACTGTCACTGTTATGGTGGACGGTAGATGAGGCGATGTTGAGGTGTCCGTTGCCTTGCGGTTTGCTGACGCTTTCCCTGAAGTAGTTTCCTCAGCTGACATTTGTCTCTGCCGTTGACTTTCCACTTTAATGAACCTTAGGATAGCCTTTACTTGCTCTTCGTTTGATTGCCCCGCAGAGTCTGCGACGTCTGTGTCGGTGTTCGTGCGCTTACGGTACAAGATTGCCTGGTCCGCTGGCAATGAGCGCATCGGCAGTCGATGCGAAACAACCGCGTACTCTGCAGACGGCGTGTAAAAGCTGTCCAAACAGTCATTCCTGAACTGTGTTTTCTCGTAGAGGTTGCGCAGCTTAGATACTTGTGACGGTGACTGGACCGATTCAGTGGCAAGCAAGCTGTCTGTGTGGTCCTCGATAAGGAGTTTTTTTCGGCCATATCGTTCGATGAGCACCTTGACGGTGACATTATTGTTGGCTTCATTCAGCTGTATCCCTTCGATGGCTCGCTTCGCAGTGTCGGCCAAGTAAGTCTTCAAGTACTCGAACTTCTCGATACCGGTGAGATCGGGGTGAGTGTTAATGGTCGCCTCGTAGTGCTCCCGGAACCCCGACCACTCACTGCTCTCGCCGCTGAAAACGGGTACTTGAAGGTTCTGCAAGGCGACTCGGAAGCCCGGTGCTCGTGGCCTACTGTTCCAGGCGAGGCCTTGGCCGATGGTGTTCGAGTGGGTAACTTCCGTGGAGTTGCTGGATCCCTCAATTGTATCCGCATGCCTCGGCTGGTTGGCTTCGATGACGGTAGGACCAACCGATGCACGCGCGTTCAGCGCGGACCGAAGCCTGCTGACGGCTTTCACGATCTTCTCGTGGTACTCAATGGCGCCCTTAATTTCCTCGTCAAACTCCTCACCGTCAAGGGCGTAGGCGATCTCTTTGTCCAGTTCAGCGAGAGCGGAGTCCTTGTCGCGAAGCTCGTCGATAAGTTCCTGCAAGTCGGCGGAAGACGGTACTGTGCCTTGCAGGAGGATCTCGCTGGCCTCGGACAGGAGTCGGATAGTGGCACCGCGAAGGACGCCTCGATCTCTGCGTAACTTGTTCATCCTCGGTACGGCATCTGTGCGGAGGATGTCGGCCTTCTCCCGGGTTTCGGCACCAATAATGTAGCGACAGAGAAAAGGCCGACACCCGTGTTGCCCTGGTTGAACACTTCTTCCTTCTATTGCGTGCTCACGAGCAGCCCCGCCTTACGCCCGCTTCTTCGCGCGTCTTGTGCACGGCCTGGCGTTTCCCGCCAACATTTTCCCGCGGTGGATTCAACACCCCTTCCTCTGTATGTGATATGCTTCAAGTACTTCACGTGCTAACGTTTGCCTGCTTCGTCCTATCGCACGAGTTTCTCCGAACAGTGGTGCGCAGCCGCACGAAGCACAATGGAAAGGCAGGTGTGAACCCACACCAGTAATAATCGAAAATATATGGTCCCTAAGGCGGTAATTAACACAGCGGCGTGTTTGGGCTATGTACGTCTTGCCACAGCTCAATGGCATTTCATAAACAACGCCCCCACCATGCAACGCAGAAGTGGCCGGGTGTGCTTCTTTTCGCATGAAAGCTTGGCTTTTTGTGAAGAAATGCGGGCACAAAGCTTCGAGAGGTTGTTGGGTGCCGAGAAGACCCCTGTAACGTCAAGCCTGTTTGCAACGTTTTTCAAATTGTGGGCAATCTTGGGCATGTAAGGCAGAACCAGTGGTTTCTTTTCCTTCACAGCCTCGGGCTTCCTGCTGCATTATTTAAGCTTCCGGAGCAGAGATTTGGACACACTGGTTAAGACCGCTGAAGGGCAACCAGCTGCAACCAGCCTTGAAATCTGCACCTGAATACTGTCGTCCATGGTGTGCTCGCACGACTTCAACAACGCAGACCGGAGACACATTGTCGCAATGGCTCTTTTCACGGTTTTCGAGTGTGCAGATTCGTAAAGCAGGAGGTCTTTACATGCACGAGGGCTGTACATCCAACACGAATGTGCAGCGTTTAATGACAGGTTAATGTCTAAAAACTGCGATTGATTGTATCGAGGTAGCTCATTCGTAAATGTCAAGCCTTTATCATGCTGTATAAGAACTGATAAAACATCTTTACATCTTCACAAGCGGTGTCTAAAAACTTTGGGACAAAGATGCGAGTAGAGCTTTCTAGCAAGTGCCTGGCTTTCATGAGAAAAAAAGCATGCCCGGCCGGTACTACGCTGCATGGTGGGCGTTATTTATGAAATCCCGTTGAGCAGTGGCAAGTCGTACATAGGTCTAACAAGCCGCTGTGTTAATGACCGCGTTATGAAGCATATATTATCAATTAGGGATGGTGTGGGTTCACACCTGTCGTTCCATTGTGCTTCGTGAGGCTGCGCATCACTGTTCGGAGAAACTCTTGTGATAGGACGAAGGAGGGAAACGTTAGCACGTGAAGTACTTGAGGCATATTACGTACAGAGGAAGGGGAATGAATGCGTCAGTGTCCTGTCGATTACTTTGTACAAGAACAAATGCCTAGTTTGAGATAAAGCTGTGCGATAGCTTTTTTCTGAGTGCGTTTTTTTAACACGAAAGCGTTTTATGCTGGGGTCCACCAAGACTTCAGTGACGTATTTCCGTCATGGAAATGACGTAAAAAAATGTACAGGATCAGATGGCAAAGAAAAAATGTTCCGTCAACGGGCATCAAACCCACGACCGCTCGATCCGCAACGACAGATGCCGAGCACGCTATCCACTGCGCCACGGTCACAGACTCTAGAGGCTTTACAAACGCGCTACACGTCCCTCCCATTCGGCGCGTTTTCAATAGAAGTTCAATTTTGTCAATGCCTTAACACACCGCGAGGTGGCGACCTTAGCCGAGCGTCGTAAAAGCGTCAGGCTCGCTCATAACTCTGCGACGCGCGCCTGTCTCACCTGGCTGTGACAACGCGTTCCCCGCTCACGCGCTCGCCCCTTGAAAAATCGCGGCCGGGCTACCGGGGGGGGGGGGGCGCCCTTTGAGTTTCCCTCTAGTCCGGCTATTGTGTTCAATCGCATTTTAACGTGCCGCGGGATGGCGATCAAGTTATGCGTCCAATATGCGACGCTCTTCTGGCTATCACACCTGGTTCTCTGATTACGCTTTGACTGTTAACTACTACAGCTACCACAAGGGTTTGTTTAATCATTTAGCAGGGACGTTAGTCGTCGGGATGGAGATGTACCACCAACCATCGAAGTGGGCACACCCACGTTAAACGGTGCTATAGCTGCCAGACATCAATATACATTCTGCAAACCCTCTTATATCAATGTACAGTAAACATTCAGGTAATTCTGTAAGGGCACATTTTACTTTCGTGTTATTCCCATTCCTATGACGGAGGGATCAACCATGTTTTTTCTTTGTTGTATGTGATATTCGGTTGTGCTGCACCTCCTCTTTGTGCGCCTATCTGGAAGCACACATATATATTTATCTTTGAGTAATGTCAGGAAAATGAACTAGTTGCAAAGTCTGGCGCCCTATCCTGTCTTCCTTTTTTCCTTGGTTTACTCAGTTGAGTGAGTGAAATAACTTTATTTAAGATCCGGCGAACGGAAGGCCCGGGCCTGGAGCCGCCTAGATGGTCGCTTGGAGCTGTTGCTCCCGCGCTGCCTCCACGGCTCGCTGGACGGCCCAAAGTTGTTCCGTCAGTTCTGAACTGAGCAGCGCGGTCGACCACCGCGCCCGTAGATCCTCCGGGGAGACTGCCATGCGATCTTGATATTTTGGACATTCCCACAACATGTGTTGTAGGGTGGCTCTAGCCGACTTGCGTAGCTTGCATGTGTCGCTCGTGTATATCTCAGGGTAAAAAGTCTTTAATTGCACGGGATTCGAATAGGTTTCTGTCTATAATCGCCTCCAAGCAACGGACTCAGCTCTGTTGAGTTTACTGTGAGGCGGTGGTAAAATTCGCCTCCGCATTTGATAGAATTCGGTTATATCGCTAATTGTTGTTAAACGATCTTTTTCACTCCACATCTCCTCCTCCACGTTCCCCTGACCGATAGAAGTCACTCCTTGCTCAGCTCGGCGAGTAAGACCTCGAGCTTCGCAGTGTGCTACCTCGTTGGGGTTGATTGCGGGAATGTCTGGAGTTGTATGCACTGGAAACCAGAGCAGTTGCCTGTCGTTCTTCTCTGCGTTGGAGAATATGGCTTCGTTAACACTGATGATGTGCCACGCCTCAGGGGAGATCCTGCCCTTAGCATAATTTCGAATGGCCTCCTGTGAATCGCTGATGACGTATTGAGCATTCGTGGAGACCAATGCTGGTGCAATGGCTACTTCCTCTGCTGTCTCGGAAAATTTGGTATTAACTGACACGCTGGTAAGAAGCTTTTGGTTATGATCTATGACTAGTGCCACGTAGCTATTTCTGTTTGGGTATTCAGCCGCGTAACGAAGGCGGCTCTGTCGTCTGACCTATAGCTTTGGATCATTTTCTCTGCTCTACTTGTGCGTCTACCCTTGTTGTAACCTGGATGCATGTTCTTGGGTATATTCGGTACTAGCAGTTTCTCACGAATTTCTTTCGTGATTGTCCTCTTTCTCCGTATTGACTGTGGTAATTCATTTGTTGAGATATTTGTTGTGCCTGAGATATTTGTTGTGTTTCTATGAGTCTCTCCAGTGTGTTGTGGAGTTTTAACTTTAGAAAGAGATCCGTGCTCATACTGATGGGAATCCCTAGTGCTACTTTGTACACCTTCTTTATCAGGTTATTAATTTTGGTCTTTTCAGCTGCAAATCAATTATGGAAGGCTGCTATGTATGTGATCTGACTGATTACGAATGATTGTATCAGCCGTATGATGTTTTCTTCCTTCATACCCTGGTGCTTCTTAGTAATGCGTTTCATTAATCTCATGGTGTTTATTACCTTCGTGTCTAATTTCGTTATGGTTTCCCCGTTCGTACCTTTGTTCTCGATTACTAGGCCCAGTACCTTGAGCTGGTTGACTATGGGGATACTTCGGCCGTCCCTGGTGTGTACCTCAATTCCCTCATAAGCCTCACTTCTGTCATATCCGTTGGGAGGCCTGCCCCTAAGGGTGGGGCGGTATAAGAGAAGCTCGGATTTTTCTGCAGAGCATGGGAGACCTGTTCCTATGAGGTGTTCCTCTACTATGTCTACTGCTGTCTGGAGTCTTTGTTCTATTGAGACCCAGATAGTGATATCTTCGCAGACCCAGGTAGTGATATCGTCCGCGTAGATTGAGTGGTGAAGGGATCCAATTTTATTCAGTTTCTCCGGCAGCCCTATCAAGATGAGATTGAACAGCATCGGGGATAGGACAGAGCCTTGCGGCGTGCCGGCACCGCCGATGTCGATCTCGGGCGACTTCAGGCCTCCGACGGAGATGACTGCCTTCCTGTTTGATAGGAAGCTTTTGATGTAGTTATATGTCCGCTGCCCTAGTCCTATTCGTTCGATGTTTTCCAATATGGCTGCATGGCTGGCATTATCAAAAGCCTTTTTAAGATCAAGGCCCAAGATCGCCTTGTAGAGCGCGTTTTATAATCGATTACCAATGCTTAAGTTGAAGCATCGCATCTTGTGTCGAAAGGTTTTTGCGAAATCCTATCATCGTATCTGGGTATATGTTATTGTCCTCTAAGAAGTTGTCTACTCTGTGTAAAATGACATGTTCGAGTAATTTTCCGACGCAGGATGTTAGGGAGATCGGTCGGAGGTTGTCGATCTCAAGCTTCTTACCAGGCTTTCGAATGAGCGTTATCGTCGCTTTCTTCCACTGGGCTGGTACCTTTCCTTTTATCCAGCACTCGTTCATGTATCCTGTTAATATTGCTGAAGAAGCATATATGTTAATATATGCTTCTTTTTACCAGCGTGGTTAATGTCCTAGTCTCCCCTTCGGCATAGCCAAAAGATCTGTATCCTGCTAAATTTGCGACACCTTGTGTTTCCTGCAAAATTATGACGTCCGGTTTATCTTTGTCTTTTAAATACTGCTGCAAAACTGACTTTTTGTTT
Organism: Rhipicephalus sanguineus; assembly: GCF_013339695.2. Taxonomy (NCBI): domain Eukaryota; kingdom Metazoa; phylum Arthropoda; class Arachnida; order Ixodida; family Ixodidae; genus Rhipicephalus; species Rhipicephalus sanguineus. The sequence continues at coordinate 134,515,275 of NC_051177.1, forward strand.
TCGTAACTTCTACAGTTCCATTGCCACATTCTGAACGCTTTCTTAGCCCGCGTCACTGCGGGTGTGACCATGGCCTGGAAGCAGGAGGTTGGAGAGAAGCTGACCTTATATAATTCTGTGGCTGAGAATTTGGCATAGATTGTGGTGCTTCTCCTGCACCAGAGGAGAGTTCACTGCCGGGTAACTGCTTTGCTTCTAAGACGTCTAATCTATTTATAATAGTTGTTATCGCCTTAGCCATTTGGTTCATCATGTCGTCCCTTTTTTCATTTGATTTTTGTATCTCCATAAGGCTCTTTTGTATATCGGCTAACGCTTTATCTACCGTCACGTTACCTTGTTTAACATTTCTGGCTTGGGCCTTGCGTTTGAGCGGAGGGGGATCATCCCCTTCGTTCATGTTGTTGTTCCAGATTTCAGTTGTTGGCTCTTTCGTGCTCGCATGTGGAGCTGGGGTTACCTGACTGACTAGGCGTTTTTCCTCCTTGAGAATTTTGATTTCATCGCTCATGCGTGCTAGTATAATCCTCAACTGCGCGTTCTCGTGTTTTAGTTCCCTTATCTCGTTGGCAATGACAGTGTCCCCTCCAGACCCCGGGGCGCGCCCTCGACCACGTCTGCCCAGCTCACCTTAAATATCGGGTCTGCTGAAGTGGGTTTCGGTTCTGTTGAAGTGGGTGGCTTGGTTGTAGACCTGGACGTGGATCGGGATTTGGGTCGTGTCCCCGGTTTCCTGGAGCCAGAATGGGATGAGGATCGACGGGTCGATGGAGATCTCGATCTCGTGCTTGACCTTGTTCTTGATCTCGAGGGTCGTTCCTTTGCGTTTGGGAGGCCAGACTTTCCGCGAGACTCGACCTTGTCTTCTCTTGAGATAGAATCTTCATATTCTTGTTGTCGTTCCTTTTGCAGCCTTTGCCATTGTCTCTGCTTAACAATGAAGGGTTTCTTGAATTTGGCTTTGCATGTCTTGTCTGCGGTGGAATGGTCCGCACCGCATAGCTGGTATTTTGGTTCGCACCGATGACCTTCTTCTGGATTTGGTGTTCCACAACCGGCACAAAGCTTGTCAGGGTTGGGACACACGTCTCCCCGGTATCCCAGTCTGTTGCATTGGCGACAGAAGTCCACTTGTTTCCGGTACAGGGAGCAGCGGAGCAGCGCTGCCCTGTATCGGAGAAACGTGGGCACTTTGTGTCCTTCAAACAGCACAATCACTGTGGTAGTATTACTGAGTCTATTCGCAGCTATCGCCGTTGGGTTTTTGGTAGTAGCAACCGCTGCTGTGACGTCTTTGGGACCCTCTTCGAGTGGGATTCCTCTGATGACTCCTTTGGCCGTCATGTCCGGCGTCGTCTCATAAGCATTTGTCTCGTAAAACTTGTCTTGAACTTTGATACGTGCTATTGCCTGATACTTGTTGGCATGCTCCTGATCCGGTGTACTGGTGATCACGATATTTTGATAGTTGTTGGGGCAGATGATATCCTCCTCCCTTTCCTCTAGAGCGATGCCCGCCGCATCTTGCACTGCCGCTGTCAGGTTAACTACACCGTGCTCAGATATTTTGATTCCTCCAGTTGGTTTGATTACAATCTTGTAATCCCCTCTTGGCAAATGTGACATCCTACTCGCCTTGCATATTTGCTCTAGTCTTCCTTTCCTGGGTGTACCGTTGCGCTCGACGGGCCGCGTCGGCGACAGGTTGTTACCGTGATGTTGCGAGTCCCGCCGGCTTGATCTTCTGTTCCTGACCACTGTCCATCCCTTGCTGTTATCCATTTCTTCCTGTGTGATGCTATGTCCCTCTACGGTGACTTCCATTATTGAGAGAATGATCGACAATCGTTGAGGAATCTGCCTCTACGGAACGCCAGCCGCGGCCGCGAGGTCGCAAAAAAGGTGCGTCGCGGTTTTCCTGGTTCGAGGCTCGGCTGCCGACGTAGCGTCAGAGGGAACGCTGGCGGCGCGACGACGGGTGTTGGGCCGGGCTTCCCGCAACGCGTTCTGGGGCAGAGAAACGGCCGTATCTTCGTGAAAATCGAAATACCCACCTGGAGCTTCGTGTCCACTGGTTCCTGGTGATGAGCTCGTTCTGCTGATGTGGAACTTTCGATGGTGCTTGGTGATTTTCGCCGCGAAAACATGCGAGAAAGACGGAGCCGACGTGATGTGCGTCCGCTCCCTCTGACGATCGCAGCGCCACCTCCGTTTACTCAGTTGCGCCACAAATATTTTATTCAGCTATGCACCAACTCGCCCAACGTCACACTCTGCTAAACTCTTGCTGCTTTGCCCGATGTGTATCACTTAAAATGGCATAAAAAAACCATTAAGCTTTTTGTGTCCATAAAAATGCATGCCTTAGCAAACACTCACACTTGACTATCCTCATTGCAGACCTTTTGACAAAACAGAAAAAAAATACAAAATTGAGATGCTGCCAAGTATTACCTTGTAAGCTTTTCACTTAGTGTACATAGGGCAAAATCCACAGAGATAAAGAAATGCGATACACCACCAGAAGTATTCTGTTGTCCTGTGTACCACCGTTCGGGTAGAAAATGGTAATGAAAAAAAGGAAAGAAGACCTGGACAGAACACAATACTTTTACCTTGTAGAAATTGTGTCAACAGTCAGATTACTGTAGCAGCACAATCTAAAACAATAAAATAACGACATGGAAGAAACAACATTATTTATCAAAGTGGTTTAACAGATGCGACTGATTTATATTAATGGAATTAAAGTAGCCTTACACAACTGGCACATCTCCTAACAGCTAACATTATGCTCACATAACCCTGAGAAGTTCTAGTGCTGATAGTTTTAGTGCACACATAACCCTAACAAGTTCTAGTGCTGAAACGCGCACACATGGATGACACAGCAGGGCAGTTGACCAGTGACGTTCCGAAGGCCAACGTACGATATGCCGAATTGCACGACGGCTTCAGTTCGGCATCACGCTGACCATGCATGCCGCTGGCAGCCTCCGCTTGCAATTCGGAACTTCTACGACTCTCTTCACGCGTTTCCTTCTTTTTTTAGATGGGAAAGCATATTATGCTTGGGGCAGTGTCCGTTCTGCTGCGTCCGCACCCATACTGCGCATGCGCCAACTCTCCCCTTCTCCTCGCGTGAGCGCGAAGATGTGCGAGGCGGTGGCGTAGAGAAGATGGTCGTTTCTCCTCTCCCGTTTCTCTCTCTCCGCTACAGCTGTGCGCCCGTATAAAATTCGTCGCGCGCGCGCTCGCCTTCGCAACGGCGCTATGGACGCTCGCGAAGCTGAAAGTAAACAGCAACGACGGCAAGCGTTGCACTCTCCTTCGCAACGGCGCTAGGGACGCTTGCGAAGCTGAACGTAAGCGGCAACGCCGGCAAGCGAATGTCGAAGCTGCGAGGCTGCGAAAGCGCGCGTTGGCTGTGGTTCCATCATTCTCCCTCTGTGCAATGGTGTGCGATACGCAACGAACAACTTCAACGTCCGCGTTGGTTGCAGCGGCAGCGCCACCGCCGCGAAGCAGAGGAAGGCTCGGGAAGCCGGACGCTAATGTCAGCTTCGGCAAGCGGTAATTCAAACGCCTCGACAGCCACCGTCTCATAAATCACATAAGACAAACGGAAACTAGATGTGCACCCCCCGCGATGCTTTCTCATCTCGCCGTGTTTGCCAGTAGGGGAAGATTATGTGTATTATTTTTTTTGCATTTTTTATTGCGATAGCAACTATATGGACTGTCTCGACGGCTTTTTGCCGTCGCCGTCGCCGTGATCTCCTTCCGGTATGAAGTGCAAATTGATAAGATCCCCCGCGCATTGTATGTTCTACCGCGTGTAAAAGCGCGCGGGCGAGGGCGATGAACGCGGCCGATGCAGAGATCAAACGAGCCGGCCCGTTTCCGTCGCTCGGAAGGGTGCATGCAGTTACATAACACCGCTCGGGAGACCTGCCGTCAAAGCAGAGAGGAAACGCCGATACGCGTCTTTACCGAACACGAAAAGACACGAGGTGCGGGGCGCGGGGGGGGGGGGGGGGCAGTCACTTTGAACTTTGAATCTAAGGGCGCAGTCGCTATCGCTGGCGCGCGCGCTATCTCGAAAGGCATCACAGCGGGCGGCTGGTATACCCTTCTAGGTGTTGCGCTCTCAGTGCGAAATGACTATGCGGAGAGTATCGCTCCTTGGAGCGGCCGTACTCTCTTACACCAGGGTTTTGTAGTTACGCGAGATCGGATACAAACCAGTTAGTTGCCAGCCTCATTTCGTGTAACACTACAATTTGTTGCTATCGCATTCATTGATTCGTCCTTGCGGTGAGACTGTGACTGCTTTTTTTCGCGCGCGCATGCGTCGCGAGCTAGCGGGCCGCAGCCGCCAAGGTCAAAGAGCGTAACCGGTCCTTGTAGACTGGTTAACATCCTTGCCTTTCCTTTCTCTCCTGTTCCTTCCTTCCCTTCTCGCTTCCAATGTGGACGAGTGGATGGTACTTGAGCATATTCTAGAGGTGTTTTGTCTTCAGTTTCCTCACTTTTCTTGCGTTCTCCGAGGTGGTGTAGTGGTTAAGGTGCCCGGCTGCTGACCCCAAAGTCGCGGGTTCAATCCCGGCCGCTGCGGTCGCATTTGGATAGAGGCAAAATGCTAGTTGCCCGTTCTCTGTGCGATCTCGGTACACGTTAAAGAATACCCAATGGTCCAAATTTCCGGAGCCATTCGCTACGGCGTCTCTCATACCCATATCGTGGTTTTCGGACGTAAAACCCCAACAATTATTATTATTATCACTTTCCTTGCGTGTCAATGTGTGTGTTCGCGGTTACTGTGTTGGTTGAGACTAGGTATCACCTGTAGCACATACCCGCATAACATTAGCTCTGGTTTACGGGTATGTGCCACACGTCACTGAGAGAAAGGGTTTCATGACGTACGCGACAGGTATTTTGCGTTATTCATGTCATGGCCAGTGAATCGTGTTCGTCATACACTGATCCCCTGCTAAGCCAATTTTGGTATATTACAAGTTATGGAGACGACCAGGAGAGCGCCCAGACGTAGGCGGCTAGATAGATAGATAGATAGATAGATAGATAGATAGATAGATACGTAGAGAGAAACCGCCAAAGTGCCTGAGGTTCGCTAAGAAATGCTTCGCATTAAAAAAAACTTTGAAATCTCCATTGCTTACTGAATGAAACTGAGCACTTCCATATCTGACTACACCAAAAGTACAGTTCCGTAGTTTTACCCATTAGATGTGAAGCATCTTCTGGCGGATATCAATCCGGTGGTGGTGGTGTGCGGCGTGACCACCCTACTGCGTATGCGCGAACCCTCTCCCCACACCTCCTCTCCCCTTTCCATTCTCCACTTCCCCTCCCCGCTTCTCTTTCTCATTTCCTTCTCTCCACTTTTTCTCTCCAAACCCCCCTCTCCACTCCCCCTCTTCATTTTCCATCTCCCATTCCCTCTCGATTTTCCATCTCCACTCCCCCTCTCCTCTTTCCCTTTCCACTTCGACATGCCGAAACGCGGCTTCACATCGCCTCATGGTCCCCTTTAGCGGAAGCTGGTGTGAGTTTTTAAAGAGCTCAATTGTTTTTGTGTTTTCTCTAAACAATATAACGTCCTTGTATGGGGCGATTTTAAGGCCTGTGCATCACACTTACATAATGACAAATGTTAACTCTCCAGAACATTTAGTATGTTTATGCGCATAGGTTATCTTATAATCACTTCATTCCTGACGTTTAGGTTTCACTGGACTCAGCTTGGTGTTTGTTGCAGGTGTCTGAACAAAAAATGCGTCATAAATAATTATATCACATATTTCTTAAGACATATACATGGAATACGGTCATGACTTTGTTTTTATGTTGTTGTTGTTATATTTTGTCGCGCGCTGTCGTCTCATCTCTTCTTCTTCCTTTTTTTATTTTTTTACACCCCTTTCTCCTTCCCACGTGCAGGGTAGCAAACCGGAGAATTCTTCTGGTTAACCTCCCTGTCTTTTCTTTTATCTCTCACATCTCTTCGCAAGTGAGAATAACCTCCCGCAGAATGCAAACAAAAGAAAGATGTGTTTTTTTTTGGAGAGCAGTATTGCACTTTCCAAGGTAAAAATGGCATTGTCCTGGAAAAGTTATGATGCGAAAGTTGGGCGCCCTTAGTTCCTGTTATTTCAAGTGGTTTATCCTGCTTATCTTCTACATCTAGTACTTCGAAGCATGAGATATTCATGAGGTGTATCGGCCCTATAAAACGCGATATCGGTAAAGAGCTCATATCGTAAAAGCTCCGGCGTCATTCCTTGTGAGCGAAACTCGGCATTCTGCGCGAGGTAAAGATTGGACACATATGCAAGTAAAAAAATAACAATAACATCCCGTTCCAATCAGAAACAAACCCAGGACTTCGGAGTGACAAGCACTTGTTCTACCACAGAGCTACGCCAGTGCTTGAAGCTATTTCGGAAAAAACACCTGTACGATTATGATGCGGTGCGAGCATGCAGTCTCTTAACGCATGTAAATACTGCGGGGCGGAACCTAGGAATCGCACCAGGTGTCAAAACATGCAAGTGGCGCAATGCCTGGGTGGTTTAAAGGCCCACGAATAGCAAAGCGCACAAGCATTATTATTTATGGTTATGAGCCACAGCATCAACAACGTTTGCAGGTTCGCAAGTGTGCGTGTTGCCTTACGGAAGCGTAGTTCGTACTTCACCACTTTGTGAAAGGAATAATTCTGGCGAAGTGGCCGCTTTATGAGCGCATAGTGAGCGCGTAGGCGAAAACTCATACAGTCACTTGCATATGCTATGGGCAATGAGTAATGAGCGCATAGGTGAAAGCTTATGCGCTCATTACCCATCACGCGCCTGTAAGGCGTCCGTATTTCACCTATGCTGTCACATTTGAGTCATTCTTAATTGAGGTTGTGTGAACTTTATTTCACTCTAGCTCACTGGAAAACTGCTTCGCTGTTAATCCACAATTTAGGGACCTTTACTTGCCATAAAATCACATGCGGTTCACATTCAGTTCACGGCAGTTCTCATTTGATCCATTTTAATGAACCTAAATCATATTTGATTCACCTTCGGCCCTTAAAGATCCCTGGTAATTACTAAGCATATACTTTATACAAATACCTCACTTTCATTCATACGTCATTCACCATTAGTTAACTATTTCTCAGCCAGGAAATGCTGGCATGCCCTAGACCCCGCATACTGCGAGCGGCAGGGGGCGAGGTACCGCACCGGTAGTGCGGCCCCACCTATACCCGGAAAGAAAGCTGACTGGGCCGATCCCGGAGATCGTGCAATACCAGGCTGACCAGTGAGTGCGGTGAAGCAGACTTGAAACCATTTGCGCCTAATAATAACAATGGCGTAATAAATAAAATGGCTCGGTTGAGCGGGAGTTGGCGTAATTTTTTTGCGTTCTCGACCCTGCGCCTTCCTCTGGCCTACAATCAGCACTGTCTTCGAGTCACCATGCAGCTCCCGCTGCGTGGAACTGCCGGCGTCCGAGGTATTCGACACCCGCAAAGTCGCAAGGTCATGTGCGTCTGCCTCTCTGCAGTCCATGCCATTGGTGTCGTCGTGAAATTCTTCAGCGAGGGAAGGAGAGCACGAGCGCCCCGCGTCTAGAGTCACAGAAGCAGAGGCGGCCATCAGCCGCTCGTGCCACGTCAGGACGGCGGAGGCATCGCTGCTGCCTACTCGTCGCAGGAGAGAATGAGGCACACGAGAGGGGGAGTGGATGGAGAGTGGGATAGGAGAGGGAGTTTTGAGGTGGAGTGGCAATGGAGAGCGGGAAGGGGAGAGGGTATAGGGGATTGTGAGTGGAGAGGGAGAGAGGGTACAAGGGGATTTGAGAGGAGCTGTGTGGACAGGAGGTGTGTGGAGAGGGTTCGCACATGCGCAGTAAGGGTGGACACCATCACCACAACCCACACCATCACCACAACCACCGAATTGAACTCCGCCATAAGACTCGCATCTAATAATTGCACATAGACCACGAGGCACTGGCCTCATGATTCCTACTGGATGATAGTGGTTTGGGGATAGAAAATACCACAGGACGATGATAGAAAAGATGCTCATTTCAGCAACGTATGTGAGAAACGTCGCAGCGCCGCGGAGGGGAAAGGAACGAAAAAAAAAATGTTACAATATAGTTGAGAGAGAAGGCCAGCTTCTCGAGATGAATACCCACACTACCGATAACAAGGTCTGGGTACATCTCTCCCTATTTGAAAACTCAGTTGGTGTTTATGTACTCAGTTCATATCGAACACAGAATCTCCTGCATTAGAGGAGGACGTTACCCTTTCGCTCCCTCTTTCATAAGCTTTCCTCTTGTTCCTACGACGCTGCACTTTGTCCCCTTATAGGTTTCAGGCAAAAGTTCATTACTTTTGGATGAAAGGCCTAAATATAGGCTGACTAATTTATCTATTTCTCGGGAAAAAGAGCAGTGCCCCTTCCCCTCTCAGGTGGTCTCCGAGATTACCGACCGCTCGTGGAAACTTTTTAGTGTGGCGATGTCACAGTGAGCTCGAATAAAAATTGAGGTACGCATCTTGTTCACAATGCGCCCCATAATGTGTACCGTTCACACCATTGCTTCGCATTAAGGAATTTTCTTGCTTCGCATGGCATCTGCGCGTTGTTGCTTTGGCTGTTGTGACTTTTTCGCGCACTTAGCCCAGCGCAAATGCTAACGGCACTTGCTATATTAAAAAATGCTTCCACGCGAAATTCAAGGAAAGCGGAGTTGGGTGTGGTATTTTAGGTTACAATACGAAGAAAATTGTACACTAGCCCCCGAAATAACACGGCCGCCTGCCTGAACTACCACCGTGTCCCAGCTGGCGCTTTCCCAACGCTCTGCGGTTACACATACACGCCACTTAATGCATTTTAGCAATGCTCAAAGCGCTCAGTAGAAAACTACTACTAGGCTTACTACTAGGCCGCGCATGCTCCTGACACACCACGTCAGAGCCCGAAACTGCCTCTAAGTGTCGCCCCGCAGAGCAAAAACCGGCTGCTCGAGCGCTCTAGACAGACGTGGCCGCGGCTGTACATAGTTAAAAGGTACTTTAAATATATAGTTTGAACGCAAACCATGTTCAAAGTTGTAATATCGAGTGCACAATGCTTATTGAGTTTTATGAAGAAGACAGAAAGGCCTCTGTATGTAAATGTATTTAACTCAATAGTTAGGCACGCCTTCTTTTGGACAGCCCTTTTGCGGGATTTTGGAGCGCACCGATCACAATCGTATGTAGTGTGGGACGCGCCTCGTACCTTATCGGTGGATTGAAAATAGCACCGTCAACTGACTTTAGCTTTAAATGGGCAATTCTAGAAAGAAAGAAAGAAAGAAAGAAAGAAAGAAAGAAAGAAAGAAAGAAAGAAAGAAAGAAAGAAAGAAAGAAAGATCATATGAGGGATATTTACTATTTGCTTTCTGGGCGCATATTCAGGTGCCACGGTCAATTTATTAAAGTACCAGGTGTAATTTTAAGTATATAGTTGCAATTGAGTCACGCGGTGCTTACCTTCTGTATGTTATCGACCCTTAGTTTGGATGTATTATGATTCCGCTAGAGTATCAGAATTCTTCTAGCCAAATTGTTTAAGCCGACCTGTAGACGCTTTCTATCGTCGATTCATAATCATAGACAGAGGGATAATTACTGGAAACGAGAAAGGACTGATTATTTTTTCTGTAGGTGCCATGAGTGATCCTGTACAGCGGTTCATCAGCAGCCTTTAATAGGTGAATCGCTGTTCAGAACACTGCAGCCAGTCAACTGTTCCGTGAGCTGGAGGTCTGAATAAATAATAACGAGATCTATAACCGCGCATATATATTAGATGCGAAGTATCTTATGGCGGAGTTCAATCCGGTGGTGGTGGTGTGCTGCGTGACCACCCTTACTGCGCATGCGCATACGCTCCCCACTCCACTCTGCCCTGCCCCTCTACACTTCCCCTATCCTCTCCCCCTCTCCACTTTACCGCTCCCCTCCCCTCTCCTATTTCCCTCTCCCCTCCCCCTTTCCACTCTTCCTGTGAAACGCGGGCTAGACATGCCGAAATTCTCTCCTGCGCAACGCCTCGATGAGCACCAGCGCATGCGCGTCTCCTCCCCCTCCTTTCCTAAGCTGGCCCCCTCTTGCACGCCTGCCGACCGCGTTCCCCGCTCGCCCTGTGAGAACTAAAGGCCAGGCTAGAGGGAAGACAAGACCCGCGTAGTGTTCCTCTTCGCGTTCCACGACGCGAGATCGGTAGCATGCCCAAAGAACGCCAACGGAACGCGATCGTGCAAGTGCTCCGGCTTCGCATCGACTCAAGGTCCCCTTTAGCGGGGAATGGTGTAATTTTATATATATATATATATATATATATATATATATATATATATATATATATATATATATATATATATATATATATATATATATATATATATATATGTGTGTGTGTGTGTGTCAAAATAAGCACGTCACACACCGGAGCTAATGTTTAGTCAAAGCCATTGAACTACAGACTCAAATGTAACATCGACGCAAACAGACACATGCAACTACAGTGCTCAGGCAGTGTTAAAACTGAAAGACATTCTCAAATAACCCTCCTTGAAGTGCGCTTCAGCGAGAATTAGCAATGCGCAATATGTTCAGCCGATGTCGCTTCACACGCTAGAGGTTTTTCGAACATTTATGCTTACAACAGACGAGACATCAGCGCTTTCTTCTGCACTAATATTTTGTAGCACTATTGTATTCTCTTTACAGCAGCTAAATTAAGGCGTAAACTTTGTTTAAATTCTTCCTTAAGGCTGTCGCCTATACAGTCTCCTTCAGCATGGTGCATTCGTCGTTAGGCGCCCCGTCACTTCAATTATGCCGTCACATGACCCCTCTAGCCTGGAATCCTAGCAGAGAGATACGATGGCTAAGTAGCCACACCGTATCATCGACGGGAAACAAGGGTATGAACAGCCGGCCACACGCTGTTTATTGAGCTTGCATGGCCAGATCGTGTCCGCGATTGCTTAAGAAAAGGTGATTTTCCATACTTCCCGTACTTGTGTTTGCTTCTGCTCCAACATCTTTTAGTCAAAGTGAAACTCCAGCTGATGATACATCAATTATCCGTATTATTGAGCTGACCCATATAACGTATAGCTTCATCTTGGAGGTTCACTGTTGAAAATATCTCTGGAATTCATGTCAAACAAAATATACTCGAGGGGGGCCTGTTCAGCGCTCTAATAGGACGTCACTCTTCCCATCAAATAATAAGGTGTGTATCGAAAGTTCTGTCTACTTTTGTACATTAGGAATTATATTTCACTCCTATGAACGAGAGAGATGGAGAGAGATACGAAGTCGAATAGCAGGGAGGGTAACGAAGCTTTGGCGCGGTTGGCTACCCTGCACTTGGGGTGGGGGAAGGAGAAATAATAGAAAAGAAAGGGTAAAGAAGAAAGAAGAGTAAGAAATGGATGGATGAACAGTTTGAAACTACACAACACGAACTCGCGCTGTTAGTTCACAAGCGCTCGTGGAGTCCGGTGGTCCTCAGAAGCACAAGATGGCGTTCGTGGCGTTGCGCATATGCGAGACCGTAGGCCAAGGTTCCAAGATCTTCTTTTCTGTCAGTGGTCTTGAGTCCAGGTGACGGAGCTTGCCTTCCATACTACGTCGTTAAGCCTGGTATGATGAGCAGTGGCATAGAATGTGTTCAAGCGTTTCCTCGCAGGCGCAAATGTTGCATGCCACACTGCTGGCCATTCCAATGAGACACGAATACGCATTCGTAATTGCCACGCCAAACCACATGCGGCACAGTAAAGTTGCATCGCATCATGAGAGCCCGGATAGCAAACGGAGCTGCGAATTTGGGTCAATCGAATACAGCCACGCGTTGGAAAATCCCGGCGTATTCCACTGTAGAAGAGTGATACGGCGTGCAAGTGATTGTAGTCGCCACGCGGCGTCCATTCTCAAGAGTGGTATGGGTGTCCGCAGGTCTTGGTCATGAGCCCATCGTGCAGCTAATTCTAAATCAGTATACGGAGTACCTCTAAATTGCCTACGATGCACGTAAATAAGTGAGAACCAAAATATAAATATTCCCTTTTACGGTTGAAAAAAGGTTGACTCCCGATGTGGAGTAGTACGATGCGCTCTAACACACGCCCTAAAGGACCCGAATAAGCTTTTTCATCCATCCATCCATCCGACTTGTTAAAGACACTAATATCGAAGTGGTACAGGCGTTGCAGCAACTATGCAGGTGGCGTCAAGTGCTCTTCTGAAAAAAAAATCTGGCAAGCGTTCCACGGCACCTCGAGTGAAGAGCAAGCTTAGGCAGCTAGCTGCTACCTTACCAACACAACTGTAGGAAAAACAACAGTTCCGAGAAAACTGCCGAAAATATTTCGGAAGTTGCGTGATACTGTACAAAAATCATGGGATGTGTTCAAATAACAATGATGAAAACAATTCTAGATATAGTGGCGCTTGAAGTGACTCCTCCTTGGTGAACTTCGATACTGGTGTCACGTCGAAAGCGAGCGACTGGAACAGATTCTTGAAAAGCCAAACATCAACATTGGCAAGCTATATGGGCAGGCCGGCTAGCAGTCTTGATTCTTCATTTCTTGTGGACCAGCGGTGAGCAGTGGGATTTACCGAATTTCTGTGGCAAATACCCGCTTCTGCGCAGCCGTTTTGTTTGGCTAAATGTTGCCTTTTTTTAGTGGACCAGGGGTGTGGTGGGATTTACCCCATTTCTTTGACGAACACCCCTTTAGGAAGATGGTAGTTTACTTAATCGACACACGACGAACTATTTGCTAAACAGCCTCGCTGTTAATGAAAACATCAAGAAAACTAGTTGCACATGCAATGAGGTCTGCGGGGGAAATATTCATGCTAGCTTCATACAGAGCCGTTGGAAGGGGCTACATCAACGCAAAGTAGCATTTCACTGCGCGACAACATGCGACAAAATTTGCCCTTCAAGATGGTGAAACAGCAGCAGAGGAATTTCGCAATCGCAGTTCAATGTTGTAACTGGTGAAAGAATACACTCTTGCAAAGATTACGACGTAAACTCTATCAAAACTAGCCATATCACTTTGGTGAATTGTACGCGTATGTAGCTTCGAAGAACTACTTTCACCTATTATATGCCAGCGAAGGTTTACTTCTTATAGATTGGGTAGATATAATAGGCTATTTGGCACGAAATCACTTTTAGATCATAGCACTTTGGGCTGTTTGTTTTTCTATTTCTCTGTCCCTCATTTGGTCTGAACGATAACGATGTACACTCTAAGCCAAAAAAGGAAAAAAAAAATGAGAGTAACTGCGGGTTTTAGTCCTAAAGAACAACTGTTACTCCCCAAAAGACCAACTGGAACAAGGTGGCTGACATGTCTCAAGTTGGGGGAGGAAGCTTTTAGTGTTAGGTTGGAAGGGTGCAACAGAAGGACGAACGGGAACAGTTGCTCTCGGCGCGCAACCGTTGCACTCCTGCAGGACGCACCCTGTGTCGGTCGATGCATGGGCCACATTTTCTTGTGGGCTGGCGTAAGGAAACTACTTTTTGTAACCTGTACAGAGAGATACGCACGCTAATAGGGACATTTAGCTTGTACGTATACTTTTTAACGGTACCGTATTACCGGAACACATGTTTTAAAAAAGTTTTATCTCCGTGTACGTAAACGTTTACGTACGTACGTAAACGAATGCCCTTCCGTTTGAATAACCCATGAAATGGTGATGATAACGGCATTTAATTTGTATCACCGCTGCGGCAAAATCACGAGGGGTTTCTGGCGTCTACAGTGTCCTGGTATACGGAAAGGGGTGTAGAATACCGGGTTATCTTGCGATGGTGTCGCCATCTTGTAACGCTTCGTGCAATCATAGCCATGGACACGTTTGTTTTCGCCTAGTATTTTTGAGGGAAAAAATTATTGAAAAGGTACCTCATTCGGAATTATGCTGCGGCAAGGCATTTACTCCAGAAGTAGAACACGCTATGTCTCTGCAATAACATCTTTTTGCTTGCCTGGTTCATTTTGTTCCCGCTAGATGGCGTCGCCTATCCAGCTTTTCGGGGCGTTTATGTCAAGGCTTCTAACGTTTTCACGGCTTCGATGTTCTATTTCCAGGTCACTCTAGTGACTTTAGCCGCTGAAACAAGGTGATCGCAAATGGCGCTCGCACTTCGGCTTATTTTTACTCGGCGGCTGGTGCCTCAGCAAAGCGAGTATCGCGAGTAGCCGCGAACGACGTTGGATTTTCGAGATAGGACCGTACACGTAAAGCCAATCCGGCGAGTAGTTCACGTTCCATAAGGGCCCGCGCATGCGCTGATTCCTTCTGTCAACTCGTAACACGGTAACGTAAAGCTAAAAGCCCCTAATGCAAACTAAAAGCTCCTAATAAAAGGCATGTTTGCACTAGAATGCCAGCACCTGAAGCTGCTGTCGTCGCAAGTTGAATGGCGTGGTTGCGTATAACATTTGGCATAAATATATAACCTGAGAATGTGGCAATAAATTGCGAAGCTTCGCGAGACTCCGTGTATACTTCACGACAAAGAAGCGGTTGAGAGAAGTACACAGTTTATAGACTTTACATTTGCGGTTTTACGCTAAACAGCAGTCTCCAGTACAAAGCAGCAAAAGCCCCGACTGCAGGGTTGCAGCAGAGATCACGCAACGCACACTTATATCGCGATGCGCAGAAAGACTGACAGCGAGCTAACGCCGCTGCCACCCCCCCCCCCTCATCACTACCTTGTCACTGGCTGATTTTGGCGGGAGGGCAGCTATCACAATCGGGTCCAGGAGTTTGACTTTGTGTTTAATCTCAGAGCAAATGCACGTTATCAGCTCGGGCGGTGTTGTCTTTTCAAAAAGGAGGCGACTCTTCCGCAAAAAATATTAATATTTATATTGATATTAATAATAATAATAATGATAAAGAAGAATAAAACACACCTCCTGGCAAAACAGAAAAAAAGAAATTACTGGCCTTTTAGCTAGCACAAAAGGAAGCACTGGCAAAGCCTGCGTTTTCGCGTGACTCCTTACCGTGACGTTTTAAGATGTTTACAATTTTACATTCTATTCTCTTTCGAACGTCACCACTGGTTCTGCACGCCTGTGCTCATTGCACTAACGTGTCAGAACGCGCAACGACCCGTCGATACCTACATAACCCCGTTTCCTTTCAGACGGCGCCGTAGCGTGTGGTGGCTTAGTGGTTAGCGTACCCGCATGGCGATTAAGTGGTCGCAAATACGAATCCTGTGTGTTTGTCGCAAATTTTCTGAAATTTATTTCTGAACGAGATATCTGTATATCATTTGTAAATCTAACAGATATCTGTATAAACCTCAATATGCTCTATAGGCCAATCAAAAGCGATTTTTCCCCAGATGAAACTAAGGAGTAACGGGAAAGAGCATCTGTTGCTCCCTTGAGGAGCATCAGGAAGGAGTAACGGTTGGTCCTGAAGGAGCAACTGGGGGGACTAACCGTTCATCTCCTGAAGGAGAGCAACGGCTCGTCCCCTTGCCGTTGCTCCTTTTAGGAGAGTAATGGGAATGGCAATGCACTTGTTCTCCCAAAGGAGGAACCCCTATACCCCGTTGCTCTCTTTTGGCTTAGAGTGTACGGCCTGATGTACTAAGCTGCTTCTCACTGAGTTTTGAAAAAAAGCTTTTATTGAGTCTTCACTGGGAGAAAACTGCGAGCGTTTGCCATTTCTAGACGATACGTTGCTATTTTAAATGGTGTGAATTCGAACTTCTGGTATATGTTTGCACTTACAATACTGCCAAATAGAGTAGGATAAATGAAGTAACGCTAATACCCCCAAATAAAGCAGGATACAAGATGATGGGTAGCCCTATGTCCTATTTGCAAGCGCTTCATTTCGCGCTGCAAGTAACTATGAACCTTTTGCTATGCAGGCGGAGCAAGGCGGCTCCTCAAGGTTCCAGAGAAGATGATCTGGGCAGTTAAACGACACGTTGTAATTCCCATATTTTACACGAATCAAAAACCGAAGTCAGCGTTGAATATCTATAATTTATTTTTAATTAATAGTTTTTGGGAATCAATTTTCAAGGAAGAGCGCGCTCTCGCTCTGTGCAGATGCATTCTAACTGAACCAGATGAAAAACCTGAAACGCTCTAAATTTGACCGCAACAAGATGCAAATGTATGTTTATTTCTATTATCCGTATTGCGTCGATATGCCATCAGAACAATACTGTTAGTGACTTAGGCACGTCACGTTCCATCTAATGCAGCGTTTTATGGCATTCCATGTAATGCAACGCAGTTTTTCGTGCATTCTCACACGTTCACCAGTGAACTGGAACGGTGAAGTGGCAGGCGAAGGTAAATATCAGGAAAAAAGACGGATATTGAGGCTTTCCATAAAGTAAGGCAGTAATCTGTGATTGCCTTCAAACTTCTAATGTAACCAACGACCCCAAATCTTCTACAAACGCAAAGAAAATGCGTAGAAAATTTTTTTTGAAACTCTGGCTACTAGCGCCAAAATGAGGTCTACCTTACCTTAAACATTTGTCTGAGAACTTGCTGCGCTCATAGGTCTGCATAGCGCAAATCCTTTCGGCGGTGATTGTTGTTGTTTAGTAAACTTAATTTAGGTACAGAGAAGACGCAGGGGAGACACCTCGCCACCCGGCTAGTCCCACGTAGGTGCAGTGTTCTTTGTATATGCGTTTCGAGTCCTCGAGTAATTCGCCCTCGATCCGCCAACCGCCAGGTTCGTAGTTAGCTCAATTGAGGAGCCAGCGCACGGCAGAGGCGTTGGTCCTGCCTTCGGTCCTCAGACCACGCAACTACGATGTATTATTTCTAGGAAATCCGTGTGGATTTCTTTGTAGATTCGTTCTACAAACGGGTGGTTGTCAATTTCCCTTTCTTAAGAATGAGCACTTGATGCAAATTTGCTTTTTGCTCTCAGAGTCTATGCGACCACGAAAAATATTCAAATTCACGAGTGGGCAGACAGGGCTGGGCAAATATACGTTGAAGTTGTATTGCGATACGATACAAAATACCTGGACAAGAAATATGACAGATACAGATATAAGTTCCTTCCGAGATACAATACTCGACATTTGTATCTTAAGATATTTCGATGCATTTGTAAATTTGTAATTACACATCTATATAATGAAGGAGAAAAGAACTATGTACAAAAGTGCTTCTTTGAAAATTTTGTAACTCCAAAAAACATTGTTTAATTTTTATGAAATGTCGATTAGTCTCCTAAACGTATTGTCCTCATGTTCTAAATATATAAGTTTCCTTCCGAAACATTTCGGGTTGGTTTGGCTGCTTAACATGTCAGCTTTTCTTGCGCGGCGCTGTCAGCGTTTTTTTCTTGTCACTTTTGCAATTGATAGGTGTCGCTGCTCTACTTGCCGACCAGCTAGCCCGTTGCGATCTACTTAAAAGACCGTCAATGAGAGGCCTTCTTACGATGATGCAAATACCTCTGTGACGTCTTACAATGTCTGTAAGCGTAGTACCGTTTTCGCAGTACTGGATCATCTGACAGGTGTATTGCAGGAGCAACGTGGGTAGCGATACGTTGTTCTGATGCATCGTGCGTACATTCAAGACATTAAAGTACAATGATTTTGCGTATTTGACTTATTGGTTCAGGTAAAGCGTTCGTTCGCAGCGTATTCAGTAACGTGCTATCTACTAAATTTTCTTCTTCGAGAGAACTGTGCAGCCCAGAAACGTCTCCGACGTATTGTAGTGGCACAAAACGTCACAGGATACCGCTGTGATTGACACTATTGCGACTTATAGTTCCCTTTACCTCGTGATTTCTAACAGTAGAAAAACATTACGGTGACCAAGAAAGCAAAACGAATATATCCAAGTAAAATGGCATGGAGGTTCCGTATCAAACAATCACAGTGAATAAGTATACAGGGTGTTTCACGCAACTAGGACCAAATAATACAAAAGTGGTTAACCACAACTGAATGACACTAACAGAATATGGTATGCCGTGGTGTGGTGATTGTTATGGTATTTGATATGGCACACCATTTGTTATTAAACTGAGGTCATTTTTGCAGAATTTTTGATATTCGCTTCAGGCAAGTGCGTTTGCGCACGTGGTACACTGTAAACAATATGTGTAAAAGTACAGATATCTTTACAGAAAATGTCTGTGGTCACACAGAAAATTTCTGTTATTTGCCCTTAACAGAAATATGTGCCTGAAAAAAACAGAGAATTTCTGTCTTTAAAGTCGGCGCTTTACAGACGATTGATCACGTGTCTCTTAGTACTTGAAAAACAACTATAAAAAATAGACTGCACTAAGTAATCAATTGCTTATATTTTAGGAAGCAAGCGAACGGTAGCCAATAATTTTGTTTAATGTAATATGCGTATTTGTACATGTTGCGGTCCTTGCTTTCGGCGCGCTTCAATGCACAGATTCAAATTTCATGCTGCATAGGCCTGTAGTTTCTTCTTTGTGGACTGGACCAACTGATGCTCCTCGTTGTTTGCTCGTCGACGGTCTGCTGCCATTGAACCACTGCGCTTTGTTACAGTTCGTCCATCAGGTGAGTGAGAGTTCTCTTGCTGCTTTATGTGATTACTGAACTCTATTCTGTGTTACTGAAGTGCTATTATGTGATTATGTTGTTGCTATAGCGCTCGATGACAACGCCTCGTGTAGCCATATACAGTTAGCAACGTTTTTTGAACCAATGGTTCTAGAAACGTTGGTTGCAAGTGCACGTCGTATTTAGCTGTGCTGCTGCTCTTAGCCGTGCGGCGGAAGGTGTAAGCAGAGCAGTACTGCGATTTGAAATTCGCCAAACGGCTGCCGCCGTCTGCGCAGTGTGCTTCGTTATTACCGCGCAGAGCGTACTATCGTGCACGCCCAGTTCAGGCGCTGAGTGCGCGAGATTGCGTCACACTGCAATGTGTCCGTCCGTTGTCTTATCTGGAAGGAGCTAGTTTATGCGCACCGAAGCAGGTGCTCCGCTACTGTTGCCATCATAGATTTTGTTCGTGTCATGTGGCGTTGGCGGAATGAGTCCCATTTATGCGGATCGCGTGCTTCCTTAGACTGCAATGATGCGTGATTTTTTGTTCTGCTTTGCCAGCCTCGTTATAAACGGCCCTTTCCCTATTGAAAATCGTGGGTTGGTGGATGCTGGAATTCTTGGTGGACAAGGTGGAAACAATAGTGGATGTGGTGGAAACTGTGGTGGTCATAATGGCTGATGATGGCGAGAGTGGAAAAAATGGTGGCAGATGGTGGTGGTGGTGGCGAGCTTCTTTTGGTGTTAAGTGGAAAATGGTGGCGAGAGTGGAAAAATGGTGGCAGATGGTGGTGGTGGTGGCGAGCTTTTTTTGGCGTTAAGTGGAAAATGCTGGCTGATGGTGGCGAGCAAAACGTGTTTCGGTGGATGGCTTGGTGAACAAGCTGGATGACGGTGGCATGATGGAAGTGCACGTGACATTATGTTAAATCACTGTCACTTCTAATGTTTTGCTGTTCAATGTGTAGAAAAATATGTTTACAGTTCAAAGAAGCCAACGCCGATCATTAAGCTTTTCAGCACGCTTTTTTTTATTCATGCGGAGTAACCGCCTCAAGATTTGTGGAGCACAGCAGCCGTGAATATTTACATTATACGCACGTGCTTATCAGGTTTACATCCGCGATGTGCTGCTCCATTGTGATGTTTACAAGTCTAGAAGTGTCGGTGTGAACAGCGACAGTATCTGTGTTACATCGGCGCGCAGTTGCCGAGAAGTAAATGAGCCCTTCCAGCGGGTAGACCAGAAAACAGCCGCCGCTTGATACCGTCACGCTAGAAACGCAACTCTGGCAATTCTTGCACACTCACTTACCTCAGCGGCACTTTAAGGTAACAGTGAAAATGCGTGCGAAGCTAAAATGCACAAACTTTTGCCTTCGGCCTGCGTCGAGATAAGCCCGACCAAGTATCACTTCCACCATCATATTCTACCACCATGATTGCCACCAAAGGTTAGGCATAGCTTACCGACCGAGTCTGTCTACGTGTTATCGGCACTTCTGGGTTTCAGGATACACGATTCCGATGAGTACGAATGACTTTACAGCACAGCTGTGGCATCGGCTAACCTAAATGAAGCATTTTTTCTTGTGTACGGTGTCCGCACAAGAAGCGATCAGCATAGATGCGACACGCTTCCAGCAAACGCCTCCGCTCACCAACCGCCGCCGGTCGCACTCGCCGGCGCTTCTGTGACACGTATGCGAGAACATAGACTTGTCAATTCGAACGCCTTACTGAACCAATATGATGGCATTTTTTCCCGCGCACTGCACTTGCGTTTGGCCGAGCTGTTCTGCAGTTGTAGCTAATGATACAGCGTCAGATCAGCGCGCTGGCACGGCTGCGCTGTAGGTTGCGCGAAAAAAGCGTCACAATACTCAATCAACTGTACGCGCGTATTTATCGAATGAGATTTGAGTCGACATAAAGCGTCTGCACATGTCGCCCTCACTGATCGCGTCTGTGTCCAGTATGAGACATACAAAGCTGAAGACAAACGGTGTGTTCGTATGTTGACTAGTCATTTTGCAGAACTCAAAGCAACTGCCAGCGTGGCGCAGTGGTAAAGTACTCGGCTGGAGATCCGAAGGTCGCACGTTCGACTCCCGGTGGCGGCAGTTTCTTTTTCATACGGCTTTTTTTTTTCTAATGCTTTCTACATCGCCTTCTATACAATTATTTATGTGTAACAGCTAATTACGATGGTCCCGACGCTGTAGAGCTGTTTTACGCTCCGCTATTCCCAGCATCCATCATACGCCAGCATCCAGCATACACCATGTGCTACCATCTTCCAGCACCATAATCCACCATAATGGTGGATGGTGGAATCCACCATCCCACATGGTGGACAAATTTTCAATAGGGTTTATAGTCCAGCGCAGCGTTCGCGTCAACCAGCGTCAGCAGAAGTTGGCAACGCCACGTTCCTTGGTTCGTCACGTTACGTTGACGCGAAAACCGAGCACTACGTCGACTTGACGCATGCGCAGTTGAGCACGCCCGGCGTCCCTTCGTCACGAAGAAAGAAGAAACGCAGACACCATGAAGTCGGGGTCTTTGGGTACAGTGTTCTTTGGGTAACGTCTTCAGTGCGGAATGCAGCATGTAGTATCTCGCGCCGGCTGAAGCAGGGGCGCGGCGCGCCGACGGACGGCGGACGTGCCGGCCTTTGTGCTGCCCGTTTGAATACCGTAGCCTCGCTGTGCCGAGCTTGCGCACGCGTCGACGTTACGTCGAACTATGGAGGGTCTTTGACACCGGAGCGGTAATGTCTACCTATTGAATTGTGTCGTTCGAGATTATGTTCGATAATATAATCATTTAAAAATGTGACGCAACGCAACGCCTCAACCCGCTTCATATTACCGCACCGATTCTGTGCCCTCTACATGAACACCACTTATCGAAAAAATGCAGTCGAACACACACATATCGAACCACACGAATTGTTGCGCCTGTCAAACAGTTGTAAAATCCCATGCAAATATGTTGGACTAGTTCACGCAAATATAGTGCTCCTCTTCACTGCACATTCGATATATCGAACGCGACGCCATGCCCAAGGCCTCAAAGTGCACTGCACCACACGTGCAGAAAGTGCGCGCACGCGTAGCGTAGACAATGTAGCGCCTGTCTTTTGTTCCTTCCCGTTGTCTGTTTCCTTTCCTTTCTTTTTTTGAACTTTGCGTTACTACAAGATATGTATGCGTGGCGACAGATAAGTCATTTTCAGTGCCACAGTCTGATAGAGTGTTTTTCCTCACTTCTGGCTCACTGGCTCCTTCGTTGACTCGCCTACCCACACGCCTCTGCGCACTTCTTGGTTCGCGCCTGGGTTCGGGAGAGTTGGACATGACTCATCTGTTCATAGTACAGCAGCAGCTCGGTAAATATGTTGAGCCAGTTCGGCGTCGTCGGCAGACGCGCCGGTGAAAGCAGTGTCGTTTGAGACGGCGTCAGGCCTCAGGTTCTCGAACTTTCGAGGCTATGCGCAACCGCTTTGTTCGAAGCCCGCTAGCTGTTCCTGTACGCGTTTCTCCGGCGTGGGGGAAGGGTGGGTGCTTTGAAGAAGTGGCGGCCTTTGATGAATGCGCGCTCCGTCGAAGGTATCGGCGCCATGATTTGACGCTGGATTTTGAATGCGGTGTAAGCGCTTACTTGTTCGAAACACGCTGGCTCTTTTTGCACGCGTTTCGCTGGCGTGGGGAGAGGGTGGGTGCTTTGCAGTGGCGGCCTTTAATGAATGCGCGCTCGGTCGAAGGTATCGGCGCCGTGATTTGACGCTAGATTTCGAATGTGGTGTAATCGCTTACTTGTTCGAAACACGCTGGCCCTTCTTGGACGCGTTTCGCTGGCGTGGGGAGAGGGTGGGTGCTTTGAAGTGGCGGCCTTAAATGAATGCGTGCTCCATCGAAGGTATCGGCGCCGTGATTTGACGCTGGATTTTGAATGCGGTGTAAGCGCTTACTTGTTCGAAACACGCTGGCTGTTCTTGCACGCGTTTCGCTGGCGTGGGGAGAGGGTGGGTGCTTTGAAGGGGCGGCCTTTAATGAATGCGCGCTCGGTCGAAGGTATCGGCGCCGTGATTTGACGCTGCATTTCGAAGGTGGTGTAAGCGCTTACTTGTTCGAAACACGCTGGCTGTTCTTGCACGCGTTCTCTGGCGTTGGGGGGAGGGTGGGTGCCTTGAAAAAGTGGCGGCTTTTGATGAATTTGCGGTCCCCCGAAGGTATCGGCGACGTGATTTGGCGCTTTTTTTAATGTGACTAAAGCGCTTACTTATGACTGGAGGGTATGTCTTTCTCGGCACCAAACTGGCCTTTTGTAGCGTTAGCTCCACTGGCCTAGCCGAACCAGTTTCGCGTGGCTCCTCAAGAGCCGTGCTGCGCATGCGAGGATCAGTGATGTCACGCACAGGAGCCGGCACCTGCCGCGCACTCCGCCGCCGCCGCCGGTCTGCGCTTTCCAGAGGAGTGATGCCGTAGCCGTTGGTAGACGTATTGGTGCCGGCGCGCGCGCAGCTATTCGCTTTCGCTGTGCAGTCGCTGTCTGACACTGCGCTGGAGCCGCTTGATAGCGCCTCTGACTGGCGTTTCCCACTGTGGTATAGCCATGGAGAAGGAGAGCGCAAATGCTGCTCAACGGCGCAGAAGAGCGGAGAAGCTTAACTCATCGGATCCCGAAGTAGTTGCCTGGCGAAAAAAATATACATGTGCCACATAATACGTATACCATGTGTGTGTCATTGGAGCAGCAGTAAGCATAATAACCAAGTTAATCCTAGATAACCAGGAAAGCAAAGAATAATTAGCTGAACCTTTGCTAACGCTACGTTATCCTGGCATAGCCGAGCTAAGCCACTGCAACATTTTTTTTTTATTCAGCGCTTCTTCCTTCTTGCGCATTTCACGTGTGCTGCTAGTTGTGCCCCGTTGACCTGATCGGCTTTTTGCTCATCAAATCACTTATCACCGTCCTGTGCCTATTGACGTTGCTGCTTTTGGATGCGCCAATCGGTAATCTGCCGTCTTTTTGCAAGTTTACACATTTGTCAGAGGCGTGCTAAGTTTTTATTAGGACCACAATTTTGAATATCGAATTATTTATATATGGAACTATTTCACAATGTCCATCGAGTTCGATATATCCGGGCTCGATTGTACACCGATAATAGTGCGAACCACCGCAGGTGCAGACCAGCACTTTCAAAATGCGCTATTTCACTTCCACTTAGGGCAAGAGATTCGGTGCTAATTTAGCTTGAAAATCGCTTGTCGATTTTTTTATCTTCTTTCTTGCATTGTGCTTTTTGTTAAGCATCGCTGGGGCGATCAACGTGTTTGAGAGTACGCTGTGTTAAAATATGTGCAAACATCCTGTTTTAACGAATTGTTTAAAAGGGTATGAGCTTGAGCTTCTTGGCTTGGCTTCATAACACAAAACAGCGCGGGCAAACGGCACAAGAAAATCCGGTCAGCCTTTCTTGTCCCGTTTTCCCGCGCTGTTTCCTGTTATTAACAAGTTAACAAATTCTATTTTGCCTAGTGCCTACTTATTCGATCAATGCTCGTTTCTTTATTCAAGGATACCATCTGGGATGATGACTTTCAGGAAATGCCAAGTTGGCCTTTCATATTTGCGAAAGGTATGCTAATCTCCCCTTCTAAATGTGAGTAAATTTTGAACCCAAGTTTTCAACTTGCAGGTCGTAGTTTCTTGACAGCGAAGTACTTCACAGTTTGCATTGACAACGTTCCTCTTATGCAAGCATGCAGTCCTAGAGAGGCGTTCAAGATATTATTCCTGGCACACTTTGCGCCAACGTTGCCTACCCAAAAGAGGCAAGTCTTACCGTGGAGTTCACTCATAGGTGAGATTGAAAGTAAATCTTGGGCACAATACTTTGGTCAATAACTCTAGCTTTACGGTAACATTGAAAAAAAAAATGTACGGTATATTGCTCACATACAATACCTTTATTTATTGAGATGGCTTCATTTAGTTAAAAGGAAACGAAAGCGTTTTGGAACAAACTTACTAAAACTAAACCATTATCCCTTCAATGAGAAGCTACCTGTTTTATGGTATACTGCTTACGAGTATCCACAAACATACTGGCTGTCAGTACTTAGACATTAGAAGGTTCAAATTCTAATTTTAGTGTTAGATAGGTTAGGAGTTTCATTTTAGACTTATGTGGCAATATTGTATTTAAAGTGTAGGTAATTTAAGTAGAGATGGATGCATGCAGAAAAGCCTATTCTTAATGAAGAACAAGTGGGTGCCTTTTTGGTTACACTGTATCTAAGAATATTTAGGTACTTCTGGACTGCTAAACAGCATTGCCTCTTTTTTTTAGGTCAATTGCCACTGTCAGTTCTGGAAAGGGCACAAAGACTGAGCATACACGTGGGAAACAGCACATGAACCCGAAAGTGGCGTCATTGATTAGCTTCCTCAAGGACTTGACTTTTAAACATCTGTGCCTGCCAACTCGAACAATATCCCCAGGAGATTCCTTATTCTGGACCCCTTGTGATACTGTGGGCATAGTGAACGAAACGGCAATTGTAATGGCTTGTTTCTCTTTGTTAGCCACAACATTAATTACAACAGGCACGAAAGCCAAGGCAGCTACAGGGGATGTTATTTGTAGTTATTACGAAGCAAATGCGAAGAAAGCGAAGTCGACGAAAAGATAACATGCCGCTGGCAGGGACGGAACCTGCGACCTTCGATTAACGCATAGTGACCGCTTGTGATAGTGTGGGCATCTTTCGTAGTTCAAGATGCACATGTTAGCAACTGCCTGAACTTATACATTTCATGTCAGTAAACTTGTTTGCATTTCACTCTATGGTGTACTGAATTAACGAATTTGTGAGAGATGATAGGTGCTATAAAGGGGACAATGCAGAAACAAAAAATTGTGGTGCTTTCTGTTTGTGAGATTTTCTGTTCTTGCACCGCATACCTTTTAGGTTTGCATAACCTGTCAAATTGCAGAATATTTGTCAACTGACGTTGCTGCGATGAGAAAGAAATACAATTTCAAAAATTTCTTGTTACTTAAAGCAGAAAGCTCATTTTAATTACAGAAACTTCCTGTACTGAACAAATGAAAATAAAGCTTGTCAAGTCACAGAAGGTTTCTGTACTAAGAAACCAAAAGTGTAGTAAAATTACAGAAATTCTCTGATAGTGAGAACCGAAAAAACCATGTCAAGGTACAGAAGTGTTCTGTTACTGAAAACAGAAAAACCATGTAAATTACAGAAATTTTTTGTTAGCAGGAGCAGAAGAGACATGTAAAATTACAAAAACGTAAAAACAGAAAACAAAAAGAGAACAGAAATTTTCTGGCAGGCCAGCTGCCAGACAATTTCTGTTTTTTTTTTCAAGAAAAATTTTTTACAGTGTAGAGCGCATTCCAAAAGGACCGATCCAATTCCTCGTGGCAACAAATCTGCTGCGTTATGATTTTTCCGTCTTTTAAAGAAAGACGGCCAAATAGAAAATTCATCCACGTGGCTGCGCTCATGCGCAGCCATGCTGAAGCGCTCTCAGACCTGCTTCGAGCAAACCAACCGCCGTGCGGACTGTCAGCCTATCGCTTCTTAGGGACGATTCCGTTTCCTTGCCGTGTGTTTTCGTCAAAAATGTTGACGCACTGTGAAGCCCATACCTAGAACCGCGGACATTCATTTAGCCGTGGTTGAGGCGCCGACTGTTTCGCTCAAATGATGTTTAAGAGCGTTGCAGTATGGTAGCGCACGAAGGTAGTCACGTGGTGATCTTTCGTGGGCTTCCTTTAAACGCCGGAAAAAACATCAAGCAGCGTGTACGCTGCCGCAAAAACTTAAACAAGCTCATTTAACTGCCTCCTGGAACGTAACGAAATACACTTGGCCCTAAGTTGAATGTTAAACATGTTTGATAATTGATCTTATTTCATTAACCAATTCAACGCAATATAAAAGGTACCCTAACGTGCTACATATGGTGGTAATCAATGCCCTTGGTTCCATTCAGCTGAGGTTAACCACTTTTTGTTCCGTTACATACACTTGCCTAGCCGGGGCCGATTTCGTGTGGAGGGCCATGAGCCGCGTTTCGCATGCGCGAATATCACTGATGTCACACAGCTGGCTCACCGGAGCTGCCATCTCACGCGCTCTCCGACACCGCCGCGCGCGGCTCGCCGCTGCTGGTCTGCGCGTTCGGGAGGAGGGGCGTCATAGGCGCGGCAGACACGCTGGCGCCGGCGCGCGCGCTGACTCCGGCTCGCCGCTGCTGGTCTGCGCCGCATTCGAGAGGAGTGACGTCGTAGCCATAGACGCAGTGGCGCCGGCGCGCGTGCAGCTATTCGTCTTCGCTGTGCAGTCGCCGTCTGACAGGGCGCTGGAGCCGCTTGATAGCGACTCTGACTGGCGTTTGCAGGTGGGTAACGCCGTGGAGAAGGAGAGCGCAAATGCTTCTTGACAGCGCAGAAGAGCCGAGAAGCTTATCTCATCGGATCCCGAAGTAGTTGCCTGGCAATTAGCGGTTCAGCGTACGAAGAATGAACAGAAGAAGGCTTATAATCCTAGACAATCTGGAAAGCTAAGAATAATTAGCTGAACATTTGCTAATGCTACGTATATCCTGGCATAACCTAGCTAAGCCACTGCAAATTTTTTGCAAATACTTGATTCTAGTTAAGTGAAACACCCTGTATAAACACGACAGAGGCGGCACCCTTAAAGCTATGACAATTCAGCATTACGTATTGCCAACTTAGGTGTTAAGACCAGCCAAAAGAAAACTCAGTGCCTATGGAAAATAGCATAAAATGGCTTCTGGGGAAGCTCATAAGTGAAATGGCGTATTTGGTAATATAATGTTTCTCGAATTCCCTTCCGAACATCTTGAAGACGTTTCCTTACAATTTCATTAGACTCAGGCCTGGGAAAATATCCTTTGCTATTGTATCACGATACGATACAAGATACTCGGGCAAGTATTTGAGATATAAATAAAGAAACTTCTTCAACTATTGTATCTCATACACTACTTTCAAATTGTATCTAAAGATGCTTCAATGCATTGGCAAACTTGACAAACAGTATGGAATTGGAATATATTCCATATTGTAACCAACTTTGTTTAATATAATGTAATATATGTTTGTATCTCGAAACTAATGACTTTCTTGCTCTAAGCACGTTAGGTTCATTCCGAAACTACTGATTTCCATTTGCTTGGCTGCGGGGCATGACAACTCTTTGTACGCTGCGCTTTCAGAGCTTCTTCGTGACGCTTCTGTAAATAATGGGTGGCGCTGCTCTACTTGGCGACCAACTAGCGGGTTGCCATCTAGTTTGAAGGTCATGAACAGTCCTCCGGAACATGGCGCAAGTACCACTGTGCCCTCTTCGTTTGCCCGTAAGCGTATTACCATTTTCGTAACACTGCATCACCCGACAGGTGTAGAGCAGCAACAACGCTAGCAGCAATATTTTTTGTGGTCCATCTTGTGAAGACCATGACTACCGAGTCATCGCTCACAAGTCCTCGAGTAAGTGAAGCTGCAATGATTTTTCACATTCTACTTATCTGTTGGCGTAAAGCGTTCGTTAGCGACATATTTACGAACGTCCAATCTCTTACCTTTTCTTCTCCGAGAGGACTTGTACCGCCCAGAAACGTCTCAGACGTATCCTAGTGACAGAAGGGATCGCAGTACATTACCAATTCTAGCTCTGCTCGCCAGCTGATTTGTGACAATAAAAAAAAAAAAACGTTATGGTGACCTAAAAAAAAAGAAAATGAATATGTCTAATTCAAACAGGAGGGCGGTTCCGTAATAGAAAAACACAGTGAAGCAGTACACAGGCTGCCTCACTTAAGTAGAACCAAATAATAAAAAACGCGGTGTTGAACAGCGACCAATGAAACCAACGGCATATGGTTTACCGCCATGTAATGCCCTGTTTGGGGTCCCTAAGGGTTAATGAATGATGATGATGATGATCATGATGATGATGTGGTGCGCATTGTAATGTTTTTTGTTGGTTAATTGGCTGATTAGAAAAGCGCAATTATGCTACATTTGTAATATTCAGTTTATGGCCAAGTGCTTTTCGTCACGTAATAGAGCACATTTAAGAACAACCGATCCGTTCTTTTGTTGTTGTTATTTAGGAGGAGGCGGTCCCGTACATGCTGCGTGGTAAATATATACTGTATTTTAAAGAACACCCGCGAAATATGAACTCAAACCACGTAAGTGCGCTCATGCGTTACCGTACTGCCGCGCTCTCAAACATTTATCGAGTGAAACAGCCGGCGCGTGGACCGTATTCTATATTGCTTCTCAGGATAGATGGTATTTGCTTGCCATGCACGGCAGCCAGAAATGTGGACAGGAGCCGATACCTCGAGCAGCGGTCGCTCATTTCGCCACGGTCAGCGGGCCGGTAGTTACATTCAAGGCACGTTTCAGAGCGCTGCAGTGCAGTAGCGCAGAAGGCCGTAACGGTAAGATTTCACCGGCTTTCTTAAACGCCGGAAAAAATCACTATGCAGCATGTACGTTTCCACAAAAAATCGTATTGCTCGTTTTGGGAATAACCTCTACAACGTAACGGCCCGCGCTTAGCCCTAAAGTGAATATCATAAATATTGCATAATTTATATGAGATAATCAAAAAATCAAGCGGCATATAAAAACAACCCAACGAGAGCCACACTAGGTAAACCATGGCATACCTTTTATTCAGTTGAAGTTAGCCACTTATTGAATATTTGTTTCCAGTTACGCGAAACACTCCCTATAAACACGATAAATGCAGCACCCCTAAAAGCTATGACAAAAGGGCATGATGTATTGTCAACTTTGATGTTAAGGTGTGAAAACAGAAAACTCAGTGCCTATGGAAAATAGGATAGAAAGGCTCGTTGGGATGCTTATAAGAAAAACAGAGTGCTCGGTAATATGTTTCTCACGTCCCCTTGCTAACATATTTAGTATTTTTGCTAATAATTTCCATTATTTTAATACAAACTAGATTTCGCTATTTTACTAAATCGTAAGCAGAATTTTGTTCCGGTATATTCTAGGCAGGCTCAAACTACATTACCTTTGTGCTCAATATGGCCTTGACCTAACATAAAATCACATGAAATGCTGATGTGTAAAAAAATTTGGCAGATCTCACGTACCGTGGGAGTCGATATTATGCGAAGCATGCGGCGGGTAGGTGACTGCGGCGTAAGTTTTTTACTTCGACACGTTATAAAATGACGCTGAATATATGTATAAATTTTATACGCACACACATATATATGTTGAAGAGCCTCATATGTGTTATATAACCAGTTGTATACGGTTGGGTAACGCTGCCAATGGCGACGTGGGTATTACCAACACCAGAAACGGTAAGCTGATATGTAGTGCTTATAGGTGTCCCGAAAACGCACGCATGTTTCACGAACCTGTGTGCATGTGTGCAAGAAGTTCTTGACAGTTCTTGAACAAAACAAGGGCATCATCACCGTGATCAGTGAACACCAGCTGCTGGTCATGAATTGTTATAGGATCCGGTTGTGATCGTGGTGACGAGGGGTCCATGTGTAGTGAAGTATGTGGTACAGTAGAGCTGTTGGAATTCGTGGATGCCTCGGTCATTGGGTCGGCAAATTGTCTGTCGACAGAGCCGGCGACATGTCGGAACCTGAAGCCACCCTTCGCGTTGGTGAGGTATAGGCCGTCGAGGCTGGTAGGCCTGGATAGTGCTACGTAGACCAACATCAGTGGATGGTGTTTCTCGTATTCGTAGACTACCTGGGCGTATGTGGCCAACGTAGCGTAGTCTACAAAGCGGCTGTCAATCAATCTGGCATCATCCTCGGTCAGCATGAGGCCATCGCCCAGCGTCGTAAGAAATGGAGAGGACACTGCGTCGTTCTGGGGGACGAAGTGCACGTTACGGTGCGGTGATGTGGATATCATATGTAACTTTCGTTGATGTATTCCTCCGGGGTCGAGCAATGCTTCAATATAGCTTGCTGAATAATAGAAATGCAAATATATAGTTTATTAGACTGCTATAAAAGCGGAGCCAACACTGGAACTACAGATGTTAATCGGATATGACGCCTGTATCGTAGGAGTATACATCGTAGGAGTATCATGTAGTGTTTATTGCTTTCTTGTAAAATTAGATAGCCAGCACCACAACCACAGTTGACGTTGCACCGATATTACGCCTGCGTAGGCTATTTTTCCAAACCAGTTTACAGACCTGGCGTGGCTCAGTGGTAGAATACCTGATTACCACGCTGAATGTTTGGGTTCGATTCCTGCCGGGACCCTAATTTTCATTCTTTCCATTCGTTGAGTCAACGCTGCCGATGTTGGTTTTCC
Organism: Rhipicephalus sanguineus; assembly: GCF_013339695.2. Classification (NCBI taxonomy): domain Eukaryota; kingdom Metazoa; phylum Arthropoda; class Arachnida; order Ixodida; family Ixodidae; genus Rhipicephalus; species Rhipicephalus sanguineus. The sequence continues at coordinate 134,546,367 of NC_051177.1, forward strand.
TTAACGCTCTAGCATTTAAGGTACCAATGTCTGTTCTCGCCGTTCTTGGGTAGATATAAACTGTCAATCACCTGTGGCGCATACTCGTACACCGCGGTCCGTGGTAAGCGGGTATGTGCCACACGTGTCTAGTGGAAAGGGTTTGACGACGTACGCGGCAGGATTTTAACGTTATTCATGTCATGACCCGGCAATCATATTTGTCAAATCCTCTTACCCTCCCATGCAAATTTTGGTCTACACCAAGTTAAGGAGGCGATCATGAGAGCACCCAGACGTAGGCGGCTAGATAGATAGATAGATAGATAGATAGATACGTAGATAGAAACGCTCAAAGTGCCAGAGGTTCGCTAAGAAATGCTTCGCATTTAAAAGGTCACTTTCGCAGCAAGGGCGAAGCAATGAATGCGACGGCGAGAAATTGGAATGTCACACGAAGAACGACAAGCAGTTCGATACAGCGCGCCGCTGAAGCACAAAGAAGGACGCCCGAAGCGAACGCACAGGCATACACAGGACAAGCGCGAACTAACAACTGTCACAGTTGTTACGTCTTTGTGTTTGTGCAACCAGCTGCAAGTGTCGGTAATGTCTGTTTGTTGGTTGGTTTCCTCCCTCAAAGTTATGGCACATATCCACACTCGAGGATTGGCCAAGACTGCGTGTGGACAATGGAGAACCAGACGCTCTTAGATATTTTTTTTTTCTTTTAAACTGCGCGCGTGGAATCACCGCTCTGCGTATCCAGCCACACGGGGGCATCTGACGCAAAGTGCGGCCGGTGTTCTTTTTCTTTTCGTTCCACATTGTCGTGACACGCACTTTGTCGTGTGTGTCTCAAGCGCAGTTTTCAAACTGAAAGAAAATGTAGGAACGTTGCGTGATAGAAAACACACTCAAGCTGCTCGGATACCTGCGTACCCCCAGCGTTAAAATTGTGTACATAAATAGCTCGCCGTTATTTTGCGGGCGCATACATGGCGTGTGGTTGAGTTGTCTAACGCAGAGCTCTGGGGAGCGAGGGACCGCTGGTTCAAAGCCCCGGTCGGCTACTTAAGATTTTTTTTCTTCTGTTGTATTTTTCTTACTGCGTTTTTACATATAAACATACATACATATACAGGACATGACGCCAACGGCGACGGCAAAAATCCGCCAAGCCTGTCCATATAATGGATATCGCAATATTAGCAGCAATGACGCAGACAGTTACAAAATAAGAATAAAGCAGAGAAGGAATTCAGGAGCAGGATATAAGAAATGTATAACAGTAAACACATGAGCGGACACTGTACAGAAGCCCAGACAATTTGTGGGATGCAAACGCAGGACAGCATAGAGAACACTGAAATTATCATTAAAATATATTGAAAAATTTAGCAGGAAGAACAACGATACGATACGCGAAAATATATTCTGTTACGTAAATACTTGTCCTATTGCGTCTAGCATCGGCACCGCTGGCGCGGCGGTTGTCAGAATCTCATTTTTATATAAGTTAATCTCACTGCATGTAAGTGAAGCTTACATCCACGGGGTCTTTTAAGTCGCTGATGTGAAAAAAGCGAGACGCAAAGCAACTCCAGTCTTTCATTTTTGAGGCTGCGACGAAGCACCTCGCGAGACAAACTTCGAGAACGACACTATAGCGGCATGAGAACTTAATCTGAAGACGCCGCACGCATCGGAGTATGCAACAAAGTTCCTTCGCTATGAACAAGTGCGATCGCACCGACACAACTAAAAACAAAGAAAGCACCGAGAAAATAAAAGGTCCGTTGCGCATACACGTTCGTGCGCTTGTTTTCGTCGAAATGGCTCGAGCGCCATCATGTTGCTCTGCTTCACCGGTGGGGACGCATATACCTAACGGTTTGAGCTAATTAGAGCACTCTGGCAGGAATACAAAAGAATGTCGCAGTTGTTTAGTTTTCTTCTGGTGGCTTCTTGCAGTAACATCAACTTAAAAGGGCAGTTCAGTCGAAGTTTATTGTTTCGCATGACGGTGTTTCTATAGCAGTATCCTGTATCTTATGATACATGATGGATTACTGAATGTATCGGAAATACTGAGACAGTTACTCGTTTTACGAGACGTATCGCGATCGACATACAAGATGCCCAAAGAGTATCAAAATAGTACCTAAGGCACATGTATCTACGATACTGGCCAAAAGTATTTAGTATAATGCAGACTCAGTTTCGCTCTTTTACTAAGTCGTAAGCAGAATTTTTCTTACTGTATACTCTAGGCACGACCAGTCTTGGGTAATCTTCACCGACTCAACAGCGGCACTGGAGTGTCTGAACTCCCAAAGTACGCTGGAACAACTCGTAATGGACATCAAACGCCTATGGAACAAAGCCTGCGAACTTAATCACCGCATTTTTCGACAGTAAATACCTGTCCACTGCAGAATAAAAGGCAACGTTCAGGCTGATCACGCAGCCAAAGCTGGACACGACGCCTCGAGAGAAATGGTCGATATACCTTTCTCGACAAAAGACGCGGTGACACTCGTATCTGCGCACACTTCGGGCTTCCAGCGATCCCTCTGGACACATGCTACAGTCACCAGTATGGGCCTGTTTACAAAACTGATCTATAGTGTCACGTCGATATGCCGCGAGACCTTAACAGACAAAAGGAAACATGCTTGCGCCGCATCAGAATAAACGTTGCCTATAATAACTACATCAAGAGTAAAATTAGGCTGTCAGGCTCAACATTGTACGTTCAATGTAACGCCCCAGAAGACCTTAAACAAGTTCTGTGTGAATGCAGCCAATACGCATCAGTGAGACGGTCTCTGAAGGCGGCCTTACACCTTCAAGGGGACTCGTGCTTAAAAGTGAGACATATATTGGGCCCATGCTAAAGCAGCACCTGAGCGTTACGCGCCACGAGCGTGAACGAAACTTTCTGAGCAGTGTACTCTACGTGTGTATGTGTGTGTGGCTGTGTGCGTTACGTGGTTATCCGTGCATATATCATAATCATCATCCAGTACCTGGGGTAGCATGTCAGGCGAATAGCCAGGCTAACATCGCCAGCATTTATTAGGACATTTCTCTTACTCTCTCTCTCTCTATTTATCTTTAATATCACCTTGACATGAGATAGCTCAGATAGAAAGTAGATATATAAATAGTAGAAATCATGCAGACAGTTAAAAATAAGAATAAAGAACGGCACGTGCTTTAGCAGCAGGTTGTAAAAGACAAAGGCATATTACAGTAAACAGACGGGAAGGCACTATACAGAGAGGCCTGGGTAATGTATGGGCTGCAAGCGGAGGACAGCAAGGAAACAACTTGGACTAACAATCAAATTGTGATTTAAAGTACTCCTTGAATAATTTTGCAGGAAGGGCAGTATTACAGTAGACCAATATATCTTTTGTTAGGTGAATGTTTATTCTATGGCATCCAGCATCGTCATCGATCCTGCGACGGCTATTAGTACCTCATCTACGTATAAATCAATCTCAGCTCATGTAATTCAACCTTACATCCACGAGATCGTTCAAATTGTTGATGTGTGCAAGCTGCGAGACGCAAAGCAAGCCCTTTCTTGCATGCTTCATACTTCGTAAAGTCACCATGCAAGCGAGACTTCGTTAAGAACACTAAAGGGTGTTCAAAGTTAAGCTTTATGGTTGTCTCAAATTTCAGCACTGTGAATTACGTAAAACTATCTTTGAAGAGTTGTTACGTATCCAGGGAGACACAAAGTGAGATATTAACTATTGCCGTCAGCCACCTAATTAACTAAGATTGAATAATGAACTTTTTAGAGACTGCAGCAAGCGGGCATGTTTGTATTTAAACGTTGGAAACAGTTGCACTGCTACATAGTTCCACTTGGAAGAATTGTTCTAGCTTGTCTGTGCCCTGAGATATCTCGCTGCAAGTGTAATTGCAGTATGCATGATAACGCATGCTATACTCGGCGACAGCTTTTCTTGACATTGGAGCGAAGGCTACGAAGGCGGGGCCTCCGCACATTTGTGTTACTACGCATGTAGTCCGGCAGCTTGCAGCCGATTTCAGTTCCAGTTTCTGTTTTCGCTTGCTCGCAGCGCTAGTGTGTTTAGCTAACTGTGTGAATGCAAAATGGGAACGTCAAACTATGATGAGAGTGCATACATGAAGCAAGTTACTGTGCTGTATATATACTGGTACATATAAAATTTTCCGCTGTTCAGAACGTTTTCCCATCATTATTTAGCCTTTATAACAGTGAAGTTTAGATTGCGCGTTCAGAAAACAAAAAGTGTGGCAGCCCAGTATATACGGGTACGCGCCACACGTGATCGAATGTTAACGTTTACAGTATCGAGCCCTGGTACAGGCGAAATGGAAGGCCGGTTGCGGCACGATCCTGCCACGGGCCTGTCTTGTTTCAGTTTTGCTGTATTCGGTTTACGCCCACAAAGACTGTCAGCAATGATCGGCGCAGACTGCGCCACAGTGTTCGAGAAGCCTCACAATTGTTGTAGATCGTTGTTAAGATTGCGCGCAAGACGCGAACAGTCAAGCTTATTTCAGAGCTTGAGCGGCCACCAGTGATAAGGCTGGAAAGTTCGATGCGTGATGTATAAAAGACGGCGCGTCCCAACGATGAGCAGCTTTTCCGCGGCCGATGCTGTACTCGCCGCTATCAGCGCCTGTGCGCATTCCTGTAATCTGACTTTCCGTTCACCGGCCGTCTGCTGCCTTCGTCAACGTCATGACCCCGTGAAAATATAATAGCTATGCAAACTATGCAAGATGACGACCGTCTCCACGCACACACGCAGCAAAAATACGCAAGTACCACGATACCACTGAACTGGAAGATTTTAAGAGAGCTTACGCTTAATTGAATAGAGACTGAAACAGATTTTTTTATCGAGCTTCGCAAGCACCTTCATGTAGCCCTTCCCAAGCACCTTCGCAAGCACCTTCATGTGATAGCCGCCGTTGTTTTTTCTATCCCTGTGCATGCAGTATGTAACAGGTATTGTCTATAATAATAATTGTTATTGGTAGAAAAAATAAAGTATGCATAAAAACAGTTCATATATTTTATTGTATCACGTCCATACGGGAAAATTCTCGAGGCCCGTGTATTTAGATTTAGGGGCACGTTAAAGAACCCCAGGTGGTCAAAATTTCCGGAGCCCTGCACTGCGACGTCTCTCATATTCATATCGTGGTTTCAGGACGTTACACACCATGAATTATTATTAATATAACATTTTGCACTTGTGGCACAGAACGTGATAGCCATAACCTTTTGCTTGTACTCCATGTCGACATAACATTTTGCACTTGTGACCAGAACATGATAACCATAACTCGTTGCTGGAACTCTATGTCAACATAACATTTTGCACTTGTGGCACAGAACGTGATAACCATAACTCGTTGCTGGCATTGCTTGCCATAAGAACCATTTATAATAAACAAATCAAAAGAGGTAAGAGCAGCAACACATTGATAACGAAGAATGAGATGGTAGAATACATTAGGAAATGAGTAAATGAAAAACAAAACAATGACAAGAAGCAGTATCACACTATCAGGTCACATTGAGACAGCAATGAAACAAGGCATCAAGCACTACTGGCATGACATCACACAGAAAAATGAACACAATTTTGAACACTTCAATCCTCAACTAAGAAATGTAGTTTTCGCCGATGCAGCGTATAATGTAAAGGTTCATGGCTGTGATACAAAACGCACAGGTTTGAGCGTGTCGCATTTCGATGGATCAGAAATGCCAGACGCCCGTGTACTTATGTTTCGACGCATGTTAAACAACACCAGATGGTCAAAACTTGTGCAACCCTCTAGCACGGCATGTCGCATAACCAGATCGTTGTTTTGGCACACAATATCCCAACAATTATTATCACACCACGGCAATGTAACCAGAACATACACGAAGTGCAACGAAACATAGAGAGATCAGCAGATTAAATTAGAATGAAGTCAATAAGCAATAAAAAGTAACTAAATAGCAATGACTAATGGACCTCACAAGCAATATCACAGTTTCTGGTTAGGCACGCGTGCAACCTTTTGGTTGAAGCTTTGAAAAAGCACACATGGAGATGCTCATGGCAGTTCATCGATTCCGCTCATGTCAGAGCTGCTTGACTCATCAGAAGTACTCGAATCTGTGCCCAAAGAAGTTATGAGACTTTCTGTTTGGCTGTCTATAATGCCATCCTGCTCCCATGTGTCATCCTCAAGCTTTATCACGTGATTCTGTCTCGGAACCAGTTCTGCGGGGTCACACCTGCGATTCCTTCCAGCAACAGCTGCTCGACTGAATCGATCTTGAAGTCAGTGTTCTTTGAAGCAACATAGCCTTTGACCTGGCTCTACACGAGCTCTATTGGATTGAGCTCACAGTGGTAAGGAGGCAAGCGCACAACCTCATGACCGGCAGCGCTGGCAAGTGTGTCAATCTGGTAAGAAAGGAACATGTGCTTATTCTGCTTAACGAGCTGCAGCAGTTCGCTCTTCAGATAGTCATCCGAAAAAGGGATACTTTTCGATTTCAACCAGCACTGGATGTCGGCTTTTCTTGATGATGAACTTGGCACCTTTTCAACTTGAGCACTGTGATAGGACGCATTATCCATCACAATCATACTGCGTGGCTTGATGTTTGGTAGCAACTGTTCAACAAACCATTTTTGAAAACGCGCAGCATCCATTTCTGCGTGGTAATCACCAGCACCCTTCTTGGCACGAAAACCTAGGCCGGCTCCATCAACAAAGCCTTCCGCACTGCCAGCATGCAAAACAATTAGGCGTCCTCCTTTACCGCTCGGTGCACGGAGACCTGTTGAGAGGCCTTGACGAAATGCGTCTTGCCGGGACGTCACTTTGGTGTCTGTCCATACGGTCTCCTCAGTGTGGCCAGCGTTTATCCAGTTCTCATCAAGGTAGTATATGGTCCTGTAAAAGAAAAGAAAACAGTCGTATAGTTAAGAGTGTACTTTAACTGGCAACAGCCCATTAATAAACCAGCGGCCTTGATTCAAAGTTATGCCTCTGTTACAGCGCCAACAATTCACTGACAAAACCCATGTGAATAAATATAAAAAAGATGAGCTGGCAAAACTTCCCCTGTGAAAGACTGAAGCGATTGTTTACAAAACATGTTTCAGGCTGCTCATAAAAGCTAATGCAACCACATCCCCAATCTTGTGCACAGCATATTCGCTGAATAAAATTAGCTATTATTTCCTTCAAGCCATTCAGATTCGTTGCTCCTACGCGGAAAGGCAGTAAATCTTCCCAAACAATGCGACGGGAAATTCAGCAATAGCGAAACGATCAGTGACATCTTCGGCACAGATCATCGCATCCTCGGCTGATACTATTATCCACCGTACAAGCACAAGCATGAACAGCTACCTTATTTTACTGGAGAATTTCGCTGCGACTGAAGTTATGATTGCGTAAGGCTTTCGATCACTCGCGTCAACAGCACACGTTTGGTGATCACTGACGCAAAGCACACCTCTTGTTTTCGCTCACCATTAGGTACTGTCGGCCGCAAAAGTTTGCGGGATCTGCAGCGCGTGGCGGAGCGACGGAAAACTGCATTGCTGCGTCACCTACCGGGATGCAGCGGGTGTTGAGGCTATCGGCCTCGGCGATTAGCGATGGCGCATTTAGACAACGTGCCGTTGCCGGATCTAATCGCGGAGGCTGCGGTCGATAGCCTCAACACCCGCCGCATCACGGTAGGTGACGCAGCAATGCAGTTTTCCGTCGCTCGGCCACGGGCTGCACATCCCGCAAAATTTTGCGGCCGACAGTACACACGCATGCTCACCATTCACGTCTACACGTTTACCAACAACCACGCGCAACGAATGTTTGCAGAAATTAAAAGAACGCAACAACTTACCGCTGCTGCCTCCGCATTTCTCGGATTGTGCGGAGGTACTTTCGACGCCAAGCAACGATGTCGTCTCGTTCGAGCAATGCGGAATTCCTTTTTCTCTTTCGGAAGAGGAACCCCAAGTCGTTTAGCATTCGTTGCATCGTGCGAGTGCTGATCGTCGGCATGTCCATGTCAGTGTCGCTGGTCACGTTGTTGCGTAGCTTCTCGGCCGTAGGCAGATCATTGCGCATGATTAGCTGGCCACTTTGCGCCGCAATGCTGCCAACGCAAACGTGTCGTAGCGCAGCAGCCTCGTCTTGGCGGTCATGCGCTTCCCAGCTTCGCCCGAGACCGAGAAATCCAGTTTCTTACGCTTTGGAGAGGAAAGTGGGGCCCGCAGAGCTTCAGCCTTGATTCGTGTTACCGCTCGCATACTCACTCCGGTGAGTTCGGCGACAGTCCGGCACACAGAATTCGTCGACAGCTCGGGCTGACGGCGCCTTACTCCAGCGTAGACGTTGCAGATAACCTGCTTCGTTTGCTTAAAGACCCACTTCTTGTCACACTTAGAGTATAGCCTCCTCGGAGAACTAAAAGGAGAGTTCGCAGCCGCACACGGTACCGCCGGCACCGGGGACGCCATGTTTACTGCAAGAGCAAGCAGCAGGTGCAGCAGGCGTGCGGAAAACGTGGTGCCGTCCAAGAAATAAAAAAGGAAAACAAATTAAGGCGCACGATAACTTCTTTTCCATGAACAGCTTCCCATACTTGTTCTATCTTTATAAGGATGAACGTTTTATTTATTCGGGCCAAGTAACTATTAGAATCAGAAAATGAAATAGGTACTATTTCCTGGCGCGCGCGCATGCAGGCGGTTCGGCTCTGTAGCTTCCACAGTGCTGTCTAGGAAAGCTGTCGCCGAGTATAGGCAGTTAGCATGGCCGGAAAGCTCCTCCCCGATGTGCCACGGCTGTTTCTAGCGGTGTTTAATCTGACAACGGGTTGAAGACACAGGCACAGATGATAACGGTTACCCTTTTGCTACTGGCTGGCGATAGCAAGCAATAACTGCTTGTCATATAAGGGAGGACCATTGCGCTCATCCTCACCGCTTTCCATACGTAATCATGCAAACCGCAATTAATCTTTGTAGCGGGATATCTCGGATAACAGACAAATAGACTAAGTCTTCCAAATGAAACTGTGTAGAAACGCGACGGCCTTCAACTTTTCAATACAAACATGCCCGTTCGCTGCAGCCACTGAAAAGTTAATTATTCAATCATAGTTCATTAGAGGTCTGAGAGCGATAATCATTTTCTCACTTTGTGCCCGCCTGGATTCATAACTTATGTGCAAAGGTACCTTTTACGTAATTCGTAGTGCTGAATTTTCAGGAAACCATAAAGCTTAACTTTGAACACCCGGTATATCGGCATCAGCATTTGCGCTAAAGACGCCACACGTACTGGGGTATGTAACACATTGCAGTGGCTACGAGGAAGTATCATGGCGCCGACACAACTAAAAAATACCGAGGAAACAAAAGGTCGGCTACACGTACGCGTTCGCACGCTTGTTTTTGTCGAGATGGTGCGAGCGCCAACACGTCACTCTGCTCCACCAATAGGAACGCGCAGAGCTCATCGGCTACCCTCACTGGAGGACTCTGGTGGAGAGATAAAAGAATGGCACTGCCTTTTTTCGTTTTAGTTGGAGCAGTACCACCTTGAGGAGCGGAGTTCAGCCAACGTTTATTGTGTCGCACGGTGGTGTTTCTATTGCAGTATCTTACATGCTATGATACGCGATACTATAATGAATGTATCGAAAATACAGATGCAGATCTCCGCCTTGCGAGACGTATCGCGACGCAGAAACAAGATACCCAAACAGTATCTAAGAAATTATCTAAGATACATGTATCTTCGATACTGCACAGCACTGTGGGCAGATAAGGAAATCCTGTCCGTGAGCCGAAAATTCAAGACAGCGTTTCTAGAAAAGGAAGGGTTGTTCATTTTCGTGAATTGCTGCTGTTGCGACTGTAGAGCTCATTGTCTTAGAGAAAACTCCTCATGACATTACATTTGACAGATGCATTTTATCAAGCTAGCGGCAAGTATAAACTGTAGATCACAACTGTAGAACACAAAGGACAAGAAGGGACGCAGACGAGCGCTAACCTCCAAATAAACTTTATTGTGCAACGAAATACGTATATGTACAGGCAGCGGGTTAAATGACAAACAGAAAGAGTAAAGGCAGTCACCTGTCAGCCAAGCATCAACAGAATGAGCGGCGCGTGTGTGAACATGGCAAGTGCGGAGAAGCGATACCAAAAAACAAAAGAACCCCAAAAACTTGAAAATAACCCGGAAATATACTCGAAAATAACCCACTGCCTTCCTATATACCGCATTCGTTTCTCAATAAAGTTTTGTTGAAACTTAGCGCTTGTATGCGTCCCTTCTTGTCCTTTGTATTGTTTCCTCGCTATTACGATACTAACTTCCAAAAACTAGCACGCATTTTACCTTCATTAAGAGCATCAGACATTTCAAAGACATTTCTTACGTCACCAAGTGTGTTTCGAAATATTAACCGCGAAGCTGCTGAGGCAGCCGTCATTTGTGCGGCCTACCCTGTGTGGCCCATCTTGTGCGGCCTATCAGGTATGTGCCACAGAAATTGGGTCAGTCCCACTACTCACCACTGGTTCACTAAAAATTAAAGCAGTTTGGCCAACAACCCATTACCCACCACTGGTGTGCTAAAGAGGAAGAAGTCACCTACTAGCCCATGTGGATTTGGAGAGCAGAATCAAATTAGCGCGCCGTCACAGACAAATAGCAGCCCTGGTAACATTGGATATCTCAAAAGCTTACGATAGTGTAGAACATAATATATTATTGGATCAATTAAACAATAATGATATCACTAATTATATAGTGAGGTGGTTTATTGAGTTTTTAACTGGAAGGAAGTTTTATTGTTCACTAAAACGTCATTCTTCAGGTATACATTGTCAGTTAAGAGGGGTTCCTCAGGGAGCAGTCACCTCGCCTCTTCTCTTTAATGTATTGCTGAGCAATATTCCCAGCCATGATGGTGTATACACATACGTATATGCAGACGACATAGCATTTTTTGCGTCCTACTCTGATATACATTCCCTATATACTCGCTTACAAACGTGTATGTGCGCCATTGAAAATTGGTTAGAGGCTATTCATTTATGTCTCAATGTTTCAAAGAGCTCAGTGATAGTTTTCCCTTTGGATAACCCAGTTAATATAACACTAACTTGCAACCTGAAGAACATACCACAAGTGGATTCGGTAAAATATCTGGGAATAATTTATGATACTCGTCTCCTCTGGCAAACACATATTGAATACATAACAAAGAAAGGAGTACGAGCGCTAGGACTTTTACGAAGACTTTGCAGCAGTCGATCGGGGATGCGAAATGACACACTAATTATGATATACAAAATGTATGTACGCCAAGTATTAGAATTCGGATGTGTTTTATACTCGGATGCACCAGCTTATAAATTGCGTCCACTTGTACGGCTGGAAAGGGAGGCCCTAAGGTTATGCCTCGGACTCCCGAAATTCGTAGCCAATAATGTCCTGTACTTAGAGGCAAGATTGCCCTCTCTTTTGTGCAGATTTAGGATACTAACGGTACAAACTTTTCTAAAGATGTATGAATATCATATAAAGCTAAAAATTATTTTCATGTCTCACCCAGCGTTATTTTTTCAATCTTACTGGCCTCGGTTTCATACACCACAGGTGGGTTATGTACAAGCACTTATTGGACCCTTAGATGTTAATCTGAGTGAAGTTCCTTCCATTGACAAGGAAAGGCACAACCTTAAAATCCTTTTTGACAATATATATCTAAATCATGCCAAAAAATTGCCTTACCAGATATTAAACGGCCTACTACAAAGGCATTTAGAGGGGATATATACGACAAATATCATAGCTACAGATGCCTCACAATCCAAAGAAAAATCTGGCATTGGTATTTTCTCTGAGACCTTCAACTGGTCATTTTCATTAAGACTTCCTGATTTCTTATCAGTATTTTCGGCGGCATTTCTAGCGGTAATTATGGCTTTACGAAAGCTGACCCCGTCAATCTCAAGAGTTGCAATAATTACAGATTCATTATCTTTGTGTTCAGCACTCGCTGCAAATAGCGAATCTCAATTATCACGTACTTTTCATTTTCTTGTTCCCACCCACGTAACTTTAATTAGATTAATCTGGGTATCGGGACACAAATGGATAAAAATGAATGAAATGGCGGACTCTCTGGCGAAAGCCGCTCTCAGTGGTCCCATATTTTCAATTATTCCCCTAACAGCACTCATAATTCGTGACAGATTTAGAAGGCGTGCCATAATTCAAGACTCCGGCAAAACATTAATCACTCATCTAAACGAATATCGACACCTCTTGTTCCCTTGGCCTAGGAATTTCTGTTCAACAAGAAAAGATGAAGTTATTTTTACTAAATTACGATGCCGCGTTCCAAAACTAAACTTTTATATGCATAGATCTGGTCTGGCTCCCTCTCCTCTTTGCTCGTGTTGTAACCAGGACGAAACAGTTGAACATTATTTCTTATCATGTAACTGTTTCAATTTATTAAGGAAAAATATTCTCAAAGCAGCGTTTAATCGAATTAGATTGGATTTCATTACTTCTAATATTCTATCTTGGCAGCCTCCTCATTAGGTCATTGTCACCGGGATGTCTGTTCCGCTGTACAAAAATTCTTAATTGAATCACGGCGATTTTGATTCTGAATTTTAAATTAGCTTTATGCATTTTTTCTAACCACTCTATAATTCATTAGTCATAGAAATCATATGTGGCCACTTCTACCTAAAATAATCGTTTCTTGGCCAATCCCCCAGAGTGGGTGTGAGCCATGCATAAAGGAAATCATCATCATCATCATCATCATCAGCCCAAAGTGTGCGACCACCTCTGGTTCTGTCGAAGGACACGAAGACAGGACCATTATTCTGCTCAAACGAGGGAATGACCCAGTATTTTGAGAGGGGGCTGGCCACATTTTAACGTTCCTACTTCATTTTCCGATTTACATTTTCTGTCTGTTTTTGTTTCAGGGGCTGTCCACGCTGCTATTCAGACTAGGCCAGGGCTCGCCAGGGTCGGCAAACCGCCCTACTGTGTCGGTACCATTGGAATGTTTTCTCCGAAACGGAGTAAGCAGTTTGCCTGTCGCGCTTGTGCCTACTGATGTAGCAGCCGTTCGCTTTAGCGAATCGGAGAATGTCCAAGAAGCGCTGCGCAGCATAACTGGCCGTTATCTTGACATTTCGGATCTGAGGTGCTTCGGCAAGACTGGCATATTATACAAGTAATCAAATGTTCAATTCTGACAGATTTGCTTGCCTGTACGAGATTCACGTACACTGCAGCTTGCTCTTATGTATCACCCCATCTAACTTTCTTGAAGGGCATTGTTCGAGGTGTACCTTAATATTACTCCCGAGGCCTTCTTAAAGGTGGTCGCCCCTGCAGGCGTGGTGTCAGTTTCCAGATGCAACAGGCCTGTAGGTGATACGCGGGTACCAACTGTCAGTGTTATCGTCCCCTTTGTCGGTCTAACTCGCCCCTGTAAACTAAACACACGGCCCCACTTATTCCTTGTAGAGACGTTCACAACTACACCACTGCAGCGTCGTAACTAGAGCACTGCAGGGGCCTGATTTTTCGGCATGGGCCTGGCCCACGCCCGCTTTATGAAGCCCGAGCCCAGCACGGGCCCGGCCCGGGCCCGGGCGTAAATGACCGAACCCAGCCCTAGCCCGGCCCGGGCCTGTGGTTTCAAGCCCAGGCCCGGCCCGTGCCCGGGCGTTCATTACTAAACTTATCCAGGGTGCGCGTGTTCATGACCCGGCCCGGACCGGCCCGCTAGAGGATATTAGTACATGATCATTAATGATGCCTTGCGCTCTGTAGCAGGCGATCGGACGGAAAATTCGGTCTGTACATGCACCGAAATGTAGCTTTGCCCGCGGTGGTAGCTCGGTGGTTAAGCTGATTCGCTGTTAAGTCCTAGGACGCGGGTGCGATTCCCGCGGCCATGGCGGCCGCATTTTGATGGGGGCGAAAATGCAAGAACACCCGTGTACTTATCTTTAGGTGCACGTTAAAGACATCCAGGTGGTCGAAATGAATCCGATCCCCATTACGGCGTGCCGAGTAATCATATAGTGGTTTTGGCACGTTTTACCAAGGAATATAAATGAAATGTTGCCTATATGGAACATGGAAAGTCATTACAATAACAGTGTAGTGAAAATAAAACAGCAACAAAATTTATTTGTTGCTGTTTAACTGACATGAAAAAAAGCGGATAGATGCTAACCCGGGACATTTTCTTTGATGCTATTTTCTAGACTCGCGTAGGAAACATTAATTACACAATGTTTTTAAAATTGCAGCCTGATTAATAATTTGTTGCAGCAAGATAAAAAACGTTAACGTTACTATATGGTGAACAGTCACCAAAAGCAGTTGAAAGATAAATCGTTCATATTCTAACGTCGTCACGGAAACGTAATCGCCATGTGCAATATAATTATATAATCAAGCTGTTACACACCATACTTGATGCTATTCCAGATAAAAGGTTTCACCCTTCTAAGTTCTACTAAGAGCCAGCTCTTTGCAAGTGTCCCTTCAGCTTGGCACAGAATGCCTTAGACCATGCAATGCACAACCTTCGCGCGTGCTCGGAGGCCCGACTTAGTAATTATGAGTGGGCCCGAGTCCAGCCCGGCCCAGAGCCTCTAGCCCGGGCCCGGCCCGGGCCCGTCGGAAAACCTTTCGGACGGCTGGCGCGGGCCGCGCCGGGCCCGGGCTTTCGCGTCGGCCCAGTCCCGTGCAGTGCTCTAGTCATAACTGCTGGCGAATTGGACATAGCGCTATTGATTGCAAGTTCTCAAAGCGACGACTTAAATGCGGCGGGTCCCATTCCGCACCAGACTCCGAGGTAGCAGGTCCCAGATGTTTATTTGATGGATCACATAAAGCAACGGACAATAGCTGTCCCGCCCGTTATCATGAGATGAAGATCCTTGTGGTTGTCGAGAAACGCCGTTGTTGCCGGGAAGAGGCATTCTTCATTTATGAGGTTGGTGTCGCTTATGCCGCGGCTACATCTCGCTAGTACGGCTCCCTAGAAGCGACCGCAGCTTCTGCAGTTGCTGCAGCGATTGATACACCTACGCAATAGTCATGGAAAGGCTGTTAAGCACATTTCCTGAAGGTTTCACTGTGAAGATAGCCTCCAGGTTATTTAAACAGCTTTGTTCACTGCTGCCATGCACCCACTGTCACTTTTAATGGTGAATCTGAGCACCACGGCAATGAATTAAACTCTCAGAGTCAAAGAGATGTCCCAGAGAACCTCGTCAGCTCTCAGTTGCCTGGCCCGGTGGGACCCAGTGGATCATTTGGTGACGTGAGGCTCGGAAGTATTACTAATAAGCGACGGCGTGCCCCATTGTCTCTGACGCATATTCCAACCTCAAAACAAAAGAAAGAACTAACAATCACAACAACGAGCAGGACGTATTGCCTTCTCTGGTGGAGTGAACTATATAAAGTCCACCATAGCGTCTGCAAAAGTTATTCAATGCAATTGCAGTTCTGTCTCGTCTGGTTACACTGATCTTCTTTATGTTATACATAAAACGACACCTGATATTATTTTAATTCAAAGGTCATGACTTTCAGCAAACCAAAAATTTACTATTAATATTTTTTGCACATCTACGTTAGATCGACCAGGTAGATGATGTGGGCTATTGACTCAAGTTTCACCAAAATGTACCATAACGTTACTGTATTTATGAAGATATTTGTTGTGACTGTGAACTGCTAGGAGCAGAGTTTTTATTACCTGGGTCATCTAGGTTTACGTTGGTCGATGAATACTTTTTGAATGGAGTAAGAAGTACAGATCACCTAGATTGTGTCGCCAGAAATTACAGTTCAAATGCAATTCTATTGGCAGTAGATTTTAACTCGCACCACGGGGGATAAAAAGAGATGGGTGTGGTAAACAATTGTGATACTGGTTGCAGGGCAATATTTTTGTTGACATAATTCCTGTGAAATTACCGTTTTACGTGGGCGCGATAACCATCAACATTAGACCTGATTTTTCGTTTGGCCACCCTGTCATCTCATCTTGAGAAAGATTTGACAATCGTTCGAGTAGTAACCATATTCCGATTACCTTTGGAATCTTGCTATCGCATCCGGCTACTGTTGTACGGCGACGGAGATTCATCAATTACAAAATAAATATAACTGCTTTAAGTTGCGCGATAACATCATTGACAGAATGCTATAAGCAACGAAGAGCTGACTCATTAGTAGCATGTATGAGCTCTGGTGTTCATATGGCAGAGTTTTCTGTTAGGTCTGGGAGTACACCGTCAACCTCTGCTTGGTGGAATGACGCATGTACGCTTGATTATAGCAGGCGGAAAGCTGCATGGAAACGTCCTCGCCATAACCATACGTCAAAAAAATTCGAATGGTTACAAATTCTTCTCAACCATACTTAAACGAGCAGTTGCAGTAGCTAAAGGTAAGCGCAAGTCTGATTTGCATTCGTATTTGTCGAAACCGGGTTAGAGTTCGGCTCTGTCCACATTTTTACGGAACAAGAAATCGTTACAGCTATCGGCTTATTCGCATTCCGTAGTGCTATCCCCTAAAGATGCATCTGGCGCCCCGCCACGGTGGTCTAATGGTTATGGCGCTTGACTGCTGACGCGAAGGTCGCGGGATCGAATTCCGTCCGCGGCGGCTGCGTTTTCGGTGGGGGCGGAAATGTTTCAGGTCTGTGCATTTACATTTGGGTGCACGTTAAGAACGCCAGGTGGTCGATATTTCCGGAGCCCTCCATTTCGGTGTCTCTCATAATCATATCGTGGTTTCGGGACGTTAAACCCCAGATATTAAAGAGGCATCTGGCTTGTTAGAAGATATAGCGAAATGACTCGAAGGGCGTTTTGCTTCGACCTATTTGAGATTTATTATGCGTGAACGTTTGACATCGAATTTTTTGAAGGTTACCGTGGCTAAACTGGCGAATGTCAAACCCTAGGCATTGTTTGTGTAGATAACTTAAATTGGCAACAGGAAACTGAACTAAACTCTCGCAACGCAAAACGCGCCATGGGAATGTTGCGCCAGTTTTCTAAGAAAATTTCACGGTTGCGTAGAACAACTTTACTCATGGTGTAAAAACTTTACGTACGCGCTATTTTGGAATTCGGCTGCGTTCTTTTTTCCGGATGTGCTGCTTAGAAATTAAGATCTCTAATATTGTAAGAAAGGCAAGCGCTGCTCTGTGTCTCGGGCTACCGAGATGTGTTGCTAATAACGCGCAGTATTTGACAGCTCGAATCATGCCACTTGATGCAAGATTTAAGCAGCTTATTGTGCAGAGATTTTTATAGTTCTACAATGTGCCTCTCTCCCGTTTCAGGGAGTTTTCATCACGTCTTTCGATTATTTCCTTAAGCATCCCTGGCGACGCTACGGATGCTTATTCATTACCGTCGAGTCACTGTTATCGGACTTACAAGTGTCTCTTCCAAGCTTAGCCTCCCAATAACCGTGTTCGTTGCAGCCTAATTTAGTTTTCGACGATATTTTCCCAAAGAATACTAAGTTAGGTGGAAAGCGTATTCTTGAAGGTCTGCATCAGGATCGTCTCGGTCATTTTTCTGCTCACTTTGTTTTTTCTACGGACGCAACGCAAAATCTTCAGAAGGGCGGAGTGGGCATCTTTTCCTATCAGCCTAATTGGTCTTTTGCTCTCCGACTGCCTGACTTCACCCCAATATTGCTTGCAGAATTTCTGACAATCACATTGGCTTTTAGCAAATGAAATTCTCAGAAATCAAAAGACATTGGCTGTAGGAAAACTAAATTCTCAAAAATGAAAAGCACTCATCATTACAGATGCCTTGTCTGCTTGCGCATATTTAACGCCCTTCAAGCAATCACATCTTCTGAGGATGCTTTCGACTCTTGTACCATGTAGCCCATGAGAAGTTCGGTTTGTGTGGGTCCTCGGGCAGGCTGGAATTTTACAGCGAAAGCTGTTATGAGATCATTTCACCGGCCGTTTTTGGCGCCGTAGTTGTCCGCCGCCGGTGTCCGTAACCAGTATCGCTCCAAATAAGAAAAAAAAAAACGAAATAAGAAAAATATTCCAGGATGGAACGAGGTTCGAACCTGGGCCCTCTGCGTGGGAGCCCAGCATTCAACCTCTTGAGCCATGCCGGTGCTTGGAACTGCTCCGCAAAAAGGTTCTATACAGGCTTCATGTCGGGAAGGAACCACAATAGCAAATGCAATATAGCGTGGTAGAAGAGTAAAATAAGCACCAAGCGTCGCACAACGCGAATTCTGTAACCAGGCGTCACACAATGCGAATTGCGCAATGAGTAGGTTGTTGAATGCTTCCAACCCATTACAAAGGGCTCTGCCATAATTCTTCATCGTCATCAGGCACAGCATCAATAAAGTGCGCATAATGCCTTACATGCATTTAGCAGGCACCAACGCTCTCCGTAGAATGACGAAAAATGACACAGTGCCTGCTGCCCTACTTCTCAAAAATTACAATGTATTATAGCGTAGTGGGTTCCTCGCAAGTGCACTTGTATTGGTTGCCATGGAAGCCCATAAGCCCATGATCCATTTCCTCGGGGTCTCAGTAAAGTTCTTCTTCCCCCCCTCTCTCTCCCTTGTCAACGTATGTTATACAGCATGATGGGAGAGGGAAATAGTGACTGGGCGTCACCCAATGCAAATTACAAAACTGGTGGGCCGTTTAAAGCTTCTAACCCATTACACAGAGCTGAGCCATAATTCTTCATCGTCATTAGTCGTCGCGTCAACAAAGTTCACATAATTCCTTACAGACGTGTAGCTGGTGCCTCGCTTCTCTGCTGAATGACAAATAATGGCTTAGAGGGTGCTTCCCAACTTCAAAAAAATTGTGATTTATGGCGTAGTGGGTACCTTTCTAGTGTACTTGTATTGTAGCCCCAAGAGAGCTTACAACGGGCTCTAGAAACGCCGCTCTTCCAGCTTTCGCTGTGACTGTGCTGCGGTTTCAGCGCAGGCCTGGCTTTTTTTTTTTCTAAATGAAGCAGGTGACTCGCTTGCTACAACGACTTTAAATGGCCCGGCGGTACATGTATTTCGCCAATTTTATTTCCTTTCTGGAGAGAGATTCAAACGCCTCTTACTTTTAAAACAATGAAACAGCTCTCATACAATGTGAGGAGTTCTGGCACTTTGAGTTTTCATAGAACACCACAAAAAAACCTCTCACGTCAATGCGAGGTGACCCTGACAACCTTTCGCTACAGAGTTCCCCGATAAAATTATTACGTTCACAAATATGGCTTCGCCATAACTATCATCTGTGCCGTTTCCAATAAAGCGGAAAGAATACATTACAGTTCTTGTCATGCGGCCGTTTCTCTCCGCCGAATGTTTCTTGAAATGTCGACTGGTATACTGGGATTAGCATTTGCTACCTCTAACCTGTTATCGTTTGAAGCCAGTCAGTTTGGCGCAAGCCGCAGCGCTGTTCTATCTGCGCCAGATATATTCATTCAAGCAAGCGGAATGTTAGGTTGGTAGTGCTACCAACCAAGAAAAACGCTTCATTTTAGAGCGCAGCTATGCGCCCATTCCTGCATTGAGCGGCATCGCTGTCGACGTCGGTGGTGTAACTTATAGACATGAGAAAGTAACCGATAGACATCAAAAACTGGATTGACTGTGATTTGAACCCGGGCCCTCTGCGTGGTACTTGATTATTCTCCCAAAGAGCCACGCTGGTGCTTCAAAATTGTGTTCCGAAAGGCCCTATACAGGCGTCATGTCGGGCAAGGAATCGCATTACCCGTTTTAATATAACGTGGCACAAGAGTGAAATAACCAGTCTTCAAACGATGCTGATTGCGCGAGTGTGTGGTCTAATGCTTCCCTCCCACCGTGAAGTGGTCATCCATAATTCTTCATCGTCATCAGCCACATGCAGTATCAACAAAGTGCACAAAATATCTTACAGATGTGTTGCGGGTACCTCGCATATCCGCAGAAAGACGAATATTGGCATAGTGGGTGCTGTCCTACTTCACAAAAATTAGGATTTATGACGTAGTCAATACGTTGCGAAAAGTCCATGAATTTGAACGTAACAATCTCGCCAATAGACCTTATAACCAACGCATATATACCCACCATGGCAGCTTAGCGGTTAAAGTGAAGCGCTCACAAGCACAATGACGCGGGTTTACACGCAAGACCATCCGTGCATTAAGATTTAGCTGCACGTTGGTGAAATCTAGTCGGTCGAAAATGTTCATGCCCCTGCTACGTCATGTCTTGTAAACCTGTCGTTATCTTGAAGCGTAAAACCTCAGATGTAAGCTTAACCTGATAATATTCGATGTCATGTTGTCCCACAGTGGAGCTACCAGCTGCTTTCTATATTGACAGTCGTGTTACTATATGTAGTTTTAGATGCGAAGTATCTCTTGCTCGGGGGTATGTAAGGCGGCGTGGTCATCCGCACGCAGCGTTGTGGTCCGCACTCACACTACGCATGCGCGACTCTCCTCCTTCCATCTCTCCAACAACTGTGCGTTACTCTCTCCACTTCTCTACCAGCACCTGTTTGCGCTTCTTCTGCGTTCTCACTTCTGCTCTCACGACGCATACGCTACTGTCCTCCTCTAGTCTCCTCTCCTTCAAATAGTAGAGCGCTGCGCGCATTCAGTCCAGCGCTTGCCTCGGTTGGCTTCTCTGAAATGCGCGGTCGACATGCCGAAATTCTCTCCTGCGCAGCGCCGCGATGAGGGCCAGCGCATGCGCGTCCCCTCCCCCTCTCTCTCCTCTCCTACACTGCCTCTCTCTCGCGCGCCTGTCGACGTTCCCCGCACGCCCTGTGAGAATTAACGGCCAGGCTAGAGGGAAGACACGACGGCGTAGTGTTCCTATTCGCGTTCCACGACGCGAGGTCGGTAGCATGCCGAGCGAACCCCAACGGAACGCGATTGTGCAAGTACACCAGCTTCGCATCGCCTCATGGTCCCCTTTAGCGGGAGATGATGTAATTTTTTAGAGACGAAGCTCCTTAAGGCGGCACCCGTTTGTCCCCGTCGTAGTGCGTAACCAGTCTTAACGCTAGTACCAGATCTTGACCTCCAAGGTGGTGCCGGTGGGAGGAGGAGGTAAAACTTTATTTGACCAAGGGATTTGGGCACGTACGTCCCAGGGTCCCCGCACGACCCCACTGCGCTATGCGTTCATGCGTTCATGCAGTTCCATGACGTGGGCGGTCCGGTCAGTGGCGATCTTCTGCTTGGCCGGGTCCGTCGAGCGCAGCAGGGTCTCCCATTCCTCCCATGTGGTCAGTGGCTCCGGGCCCCGCGGGGGAGGGTCCGCCGGGCATTCCATGAGCATGTGGGTAAGGGTAGCGTGGGGATGAGTGCATTGAGCACAGGACGGGGCGTACGCTCCCGGGTAAATGCGGGAAAAGAAATAGGGGGAGGGAAGGGTGCGGGTCTGAACGCGGCGCCATAATATTTGGTGAAAATTTTTCAGGGATCGGTGGGGGGGGGGTATAGCTGGCGTTCGGCGCGGTATGACTGGGTAATCTCGTTGAACAAATGCATGCGCTCCCTAGAAGAGCCCAACTCCGATTCCGCCGCCGCCCGGTTGATGAGACCTCGGGCGTGGTCATTGGCGGCTTCGTTGCCGGGATTCCCAGAGTGCGCAGGCACCCAGATCAGCTCCACACGGCGAGCCGGGTTTTTGGTGGGCGAGCTGAGAATTTTGAAAGCAGTCTCGTGGACTCGTCCTCGCGCGAAATTTAGGATCGCGGTTTTCGAGTCGGAAAGAACGTACCGGGCGTCAGTCTGTGTGAGGGCAAGCGCGATCGGCGCTTCTTCCGAGGATTCCGGTGCGGACGCAGGAGGAAGGTGGAGAGTTGCGATGGGTCGGAGTGTGCGATCAACGACTGCAACTGCCGGTGGGAGATTTCTCCTGTGCGTTGTTGAAAAATAAAATATTCGCAGCGTGCTCGTTAACTAAAAGCCGAATTCTTCTGTCTCTCATTCCCCATTAGCAGCCATTGGCATGTTCCAATAGGAAACGTTAGTAGAAGTAGAAGTAGATGTGTAAGTGTTAGCTAAAAGCCGACTTCTTCTTTCTCTGATTCCCATTAGCAGCCATTGTTTACCTCCAAGGTTGTGCTTGGTGAGATTTCTCCTGTGCGTGATTAAACAATAAAAAATGTGTTCAAAACGCCGTTGATTGATGAAATAAACCAACGAAAGACGCCAGATGTTTTCTAAAAGCAAAACGAAAAGACGCCAGATGTTACTAAAGCAAATGAAGAGACGCCAGCTGCTTAACGAAAGACGCCAGATGTTTCTCCTCTCCAAGCGCCTAAATGAACTGAGTAAAATTATTTATTCTCGCATGTGTAGCCTCAATGCAAAAAAACAACGCCATTCGCGTCAATGGCCGCAGTTGTTTTCTGCCGACGGACGCGAAGAAAACGTAAATTTCGAGCGATATACGGTTTAGCTTGCAAATATGGCTGCGCTGGCTAGGGGAGACTTAAACACGACCGGCGCTTGCGTAAAATACGTGGCGCGTCCTAGTCGCCACGGGAAAAGGCTGACAAACAGCAACCTCGTTATTTATTCTACAGGGACCTCTCAAGCGAGCATCGCGTAGGAATGCTACACCTGGGGTGCTGTGCAGGATGGCCCGAGTTTGGCGAAACTCGGGATCTTTCCGAGCTCTGACGACACCCCCTTTTGCACGAGCTAATAGTGCGAGTAGGTGAAATCCATCCCTCAGCGCGCGCTGCGTTCCATTGGTTACGATGGAACGCGGCGTCACGTCAAGGGCGGTCGAGAAGGTTGGGTGGTGTCGTCAAACTTCTTTCATTTGTTTGTCGTTCCACTGAGTGTAGAAGTGCACCCATGCAAGAAAAGTGGCAGGAAGCTCTACTAACTATATTTTTATGTGTGCGCGGGCCGTTTGAATTCATTTTCAAGCGTTTAACGTCTGCACTAAGTATCCTTTAGGATAATCAGCACCGTGTCCTCTGAGATAAGTTCCTACCGAGAGCCTTATAACACGGCGGCTAGCGCTAATCGCCGAGGCCGCGTTATAATCACCGTGGTCGGCCTGTACGTACATTCTAGCGCGTTGCTCGGCCGGCGCGCGCCCTCGTCGTTCTCTTCTTCATCGTCTGCTCGCTCCCAGAGCACGTGCGCCCGGCTGACTAGCTAATTGGCTGGGCGGTATACCTAGCTAAGTCAGGACGTGCTATGACGAAGCTGATTAGGCCAAATCATGCGAAGGCCGAGCTAACTAAGCCACGTCTTACTAAGACCATGCTAATGAAGTCGTGTAAAGCTAGGAACAATGTAATTAAGATCATGCTAATTAACACGCCGCTAATTAGGAGCATGTAAGTAAAACCTAAGATAATCAAGACCTTACTCACCGAGATCGTGTTAATTAGGATCGTTCTAATTAGGATTATGCTAATTACATCTGTACTATTCGGGACCTTGCGAATTAAACCTGAGTAATTAATGTCGTGGTAATTAAGACAATATAAATTAATGGTAACTAACGCGGCGCTAATTAGGAGCGTGTTAATTAGGATCGTGCTAATTGATATTATGCTAATTACCTCTGTACTATTCAGCACCTTGCGAAATCAACCTGAGTCATTAATGCCGCTGTAATTAGAACATCAACAATTAGTGCTAATTAACACGGCGCTAATTAGGAGCGTGTACTTAAAACCAATATAATGAAGACCTTACTCACTGAAGTCGTGTTAATTATGATCATGCTAATTAGTATTATGCTAATTACTTCTGTGCTATTCAGGACCTTGCGAATTAAACCTGGGTAATTAATGTGGTAATTGAAACGTTAACAATTAAGAAATGACATTCAATATCATGTTAGTTAAGACCTTCCTAATCAATAGCACCAATATTGAAACCGAACTGATACGGTCATTACTCCGAAGCAGACCAAGCATACTGAGTAGACGAGCCACGTAAAACGCTGGAAGAAGCTAGGTGATCACTAGCTCCTCCGGTGGCCCCAGCCTTGCACAAGTAGAGCAAGCTGACCAAATTATTTTATATGCAAAGAAGCTGCTGAGTAGCGTCCACCGTATAAAACACTTGACAAGCACACCAGCACTATGACAGTTACGAGTTGAACTGGGGCCTTTTCAGAATCAACGAGTTTGTGCCCGAGTTCGCGCGTCAATCAATTTGATTGACAGACGCCCGCGGCGAAGAGCGGGTCCGCCCACCGCGTTTCCTCTTGCAGAGAAACAGTGCTCACGACGCAACGCCAGCGAGCGGCACGATTCATCTATGAGCCTAATCGCACGGACTATGCACACAGGCACGAAGAACTAAAGGTTATATCATCACGTGGGTACGATGTCTCGCATTTACTTTCACTGCTCTCATGACGTACCACTCACAGCTATGAAGCAAGCGCCCCTGGTGGGATTTTCGGCGAGAACTATTTACTTCTTTGTGGAGGCATTGTTTCTACCGATTCGCTTCTGCAGAAAAGTCTTCAGACGTGTTATGTAAGTATAGCAGTAACCTGTCCGTTTATTTATCTGTAATATTGCAGAGAAGCGAAACGAGCTGCACCAGAGTGCTGCGCGTGCGCCCTTGTTGCCTTAGAGAGTGGAAATTTCCATGCTGCAGGTGGAACGAAAGAATTTTCCGAAAGAGGACAAACGTCCACAAACATGCCCGTGGGAGGCGCGATGATCAGTTGGCAAAAAGATAGCGCGACAATCACGCTGACGTCGCTGCACTGTCAAAATGTTGACTGAGTGGCGGCGCTGACGCGTTCGCACGCGGTGTTCCTTTGAAAACTGCCGCAAATGCCGCACATGCGTACGTCACGCCATGCTCGTTCTTGTAGCCGTTTTTATCAACGCTGCTATCGCGTGCTCCGCACTGTCTTCCTGTCATGACCGCCGTAATGCAAGCTCGGAGCAAACTCGTGTGCCCGAGAAGCTCGGGCCATCCTGCATAGCACCCCTGATTCCTACAGATTGCAGGTCGACAATTGTCGACCTCGCTATGCAGAGACAGGGTGAATAAGCATCGCCAATGTGAAACTGAAGCTTTTACAGGTTTATAACAGACGTAATTGGATGAGTATGTGAGCACGAAAGCTTTATCGAAGTTCAACGCTAACGTAATCAAGCTCAACCGCGTCAACACGACAACGCGCTATTTCAGCACCATGAGAGTAAGCGTATTCGCTTGTTGATTGATGTGCAGTGCTTGATTATGCAATTTAGTTTATTTTACAGCGAAGGTGTTAGCCTCTGGTGAAAGAGAAGGAGCGGTCAGTAGAGAGAGTTTTTGATTGAAATACAGAGAATGCTGCGAGTGCACTTATGGACGCTTACGTGGCCCCCGTGCACTGTAATATAACTAACAGACAATCAAGCCAAGGAATGTATAGGGGATGGTATTTGTAGTAATCGTGATAGAAGTGAGAAGATTGAGCAATCGAAAACTCAACTTGCCGCCGGCAGGGACCGAACATGAAACCTTCGAATAACGCGTCCGATGCTCTACCAAGTGAGCTACGGCGGCGGTCATCCCCCCGTCAACCTTATGAGGTATATATGTGCATTTATATCTGGGAGTGTTAGTCAGCGCTACTAGTAGTCATGTCGGCGAGTGTTGAACACTCTTTTGCTCTCGACTTAGGTGTCATGATGACGTCAGTCTGAGTCAAGTGAGCCCTTGAAGCATATTATATTTCTTGAGTGAGTTTGAGTGAGCTCCAATGTCCTTGCCGACCTATGGTGTGTGCACACATACACACATGTAAAACTGCAAAATTTTGGAGGCGTTTGAACACCCCCCCTCTGGCTACGGCAGTGGGGATCAACATGGTAGCCGAAAACGTTCGCTGCATGAGCCGTGTCCACAACCTTCGTGTTACTTGAACGAGTAAGCCAGCGTTTGTCCGAAGGCGCTCAATGGATACTGCTGTCACTTGGACATGTACAGTACTCACGGATTCAAAGGCGACATCAAATGTTTTAGTGTAACAGCGTGTATGCGCAATTACTTGAGATAACCACGTCACGTCGCGATGAATCTGGTCTATAAGGATAATGTTGGCTCCGATGTACGCGTTCGAGTCAAAATCAGGCCAATATGGCCCTAGCTGTAGAGAGCAGAAACGAAAATATGGGCATTACTTAGCCCTAAATTGCCCTATTTCAATGCGTGAGTACTGTACTCGGTACGTTAGTGTAAGGCGCTGTTAAATCTATATGCACCAGAAACGTGGCCACTAGACCAGCTAACATAACTGATTCAAGATTCATTGAGGACATCTTGTGAATAAATACGAAAGATTTAATGGATGGCTTTTTGAAAACAGTAAATTGTCTCGATATATATTCCTCGAACATAATAGGTAAGACTATCTTTATCAGTGCTGAAGAGTCCCTTGCTTTCGTTCTTGAGGACACCTAGACCTACTGCATGCCGTGTTAGAATCTTCTCGTGCGGATGTTGGTCATCATATTCAAAGTAACCACGGAAATCCACTTTGGCTTGAAAAGTGCAGTTCTAAACAAAGAAAATTCAACAGAACGTTACGTAGTGCAGCGCCTGTCTTTCATATTTCTGTTTCTCTCTGCAGTAACGCAAAACTATAGCAAGTGAGCCAGATTCTTTCACGCAACTTACCCTTTGTATATCTTCAGTGCCTACACTGTCTGTCTGATGATTCCACTTCAATATTTTGTGCTCATTCGTCAAGTTGTTCAGGTCAAATGTCACAACCTTTTTTTCTAGCCCATACTCTACTAACACAGGTACAACTATATGCACCGGAAGGGCGACAGGGCTTTCTATTCTGTGATGTATTCGCCACAGAAATGATCCAGTGCACCGATTCAAAAGCAGGTTCATATATTCAATTTGATATTCGCATTCCGTCCAGTCCACCAATCCACGGATCGAATGCCTGTAGAGAAAGACTTGTTATTCCACACGAACACTCCGTAGAAATGTGTGCTTTTTAACATCTTTTTGCCCATTGTGTATATCGGAGTAGTATGATAAATTTTTGTCTTGCAATATTTATTATTGTACAATTCACAGTTACCTCTCATGAACTCGGCTATGTTGGGTTATGATGATGAGTCAAATTTCGTTGTGGAAAACAACATTATTGAAATATATTATTTCCACTAATCCACCACCCAAAGTACTGGCAATAAGCATAAATTTAAGTTCTATACTTCTTTTTAGCACTATAAAGCTGTACAGAGTAGAAGTAAATGAGCTTTGACATCTCCGCTTTTCCAAAGTGGAGTACGGATAGCAGCCGCTACTTCATATCACCATGCTGCAAACGCATCTCTGGCAATTTTAGCGCATTCAGTCACATGCGCTGCACTTGAAGGTAACAATGAAAAAAACTTCCGAAGCTAAGATTCACAAACTTCAACCTTCGGAAGCCATCTGCGCCGAGATAGGTCCCACCCAATATGACTACCAGCGAAGGTGATACCTAGTGTACCGAACGAGTCCATCTAGGTGCCATCGGCGCTTTTGGGTTTGAGGATACACAAATCGGACGAGTACGAGTGAGTGTAGAGTAGAGGTTTCGCATCAGTTGGTCTAAATGAATCAGTTTTCCTTGTATTTACTGTGTGCACAAGTAGCGGCCAGCGTAGCTACGACACGCATTCAGCAAACGCCTCCAGTCACCGACAGCCGCTGGTCGCACTCGCCAGCTAATCTTTGATTCATATGTGAGAACGCAGACCTGTTGATTGGTTCGCCTCATTGAAACAGTGTTATGGCATAATTTTTCTGTACACTCCATTCGTTTTTTGCCAAGTGGTTCTGCATTATAGCTATCGCCAGAGATACAAATCATTGCACTGGCACAGCCGCTGTATATTGTGGGTTGTGCTAGCAAACGACACTCATTCAAGTACGCGTGTATTTCAGAAATCAGGTTACAGTCTACATCAAACCGCTGCACACGTTGACCTTTCGAAAGAGCGAGAAACTGATATAAAACTTAGCAGTAAGAGCAGGTGAAATCTAAATAAGGCCGAGGCATGTCCGTCCATAAATATGTCGGCGTCCGTGCTTACACACCTACTCGACCACTCGTCATGATTCAATTCATGGCGTCGTTTTAACAATAGGTTTAACAATAGACTAATATCAATCCCAATTGTGACGAAACAATGTAACACATGCAAGCACAAATGCTTTATATTAGTCGGCGGCTTCAACTTACACATTATGGACCTTAGGACCCAGTTGTGTCGTCAACTCTGTAGGTCACTTTATGCCACTCAATTAACATTACATGGGGCAACGCTCGGGTAACGTATGGTTATTCACCCATACGATATCCGGAGCTTCGCCCACTCGTCATGATTCACTTCATGGAGATGCGTGTTTTTTCTGCAGTGTGCGTGTGTGCGACTAAGTACAACTCGAGCAGCTTCTTTCAAGGACTATCGTCCAGCTTTTGCAACCATGCACAGTTTTAATTCAGCAGTAACCGCACCTAGTGCTCTTCTTTAAGTAGGGTCTGTGCCGAACAGGCACTCTAGTCACAGCGAAAGCTACACGAGCGGTTTTTAGATGCGAAGCATCTTATAGCGGAGTTCAAACCGGTGGTGGTGGTGGTGGTGGTGTGCGGCGTGACCACACTTACTACGCATGCGCATACCCTCTCCACACACCTACTCTCTACTCCCCTCACCAATCCTCCTCTCCACTTCCCCTCTTTCCTTTCCCATCTCCACTTTCTCTCTCCATTTTCCCCTCCCCACTTTCCCTTTCTCCTCGTTCTCTGTCCTACCCCACTCCACTTCCCCTCTCCACTCTTCCTCTGAAGCGCGGGCTAGACATGCCGAAATTCTCACCTGCGCAACGCCGCGATGAGTGCCAGCGCATGCGCGTCCCCTCCCCCTTCTCTCTTCTCCTACGCTGCCCCCCTCTCGCACGCCTGTCGACCGCGTTCTCCGCTCGCCCTGTGAGAATTAACGGCCAGGCTAGAGGGAAGACAAGACGCGCGTAGCGTTCCTCTTCGCGTTCCACGATGCGAGGTCGGTAACATGCCCAACGAACGCCAAGGGAACGCGATCGTACAAGTGCTCCGGCTACGCATCGCCTCATGGTCCCTTTTAGGGGGAAATGTAATTTTGTCTAGAGACCGTTGTAAACTCTCTTGGGGGGACAAATACAAGTACATTTTCAGGAACCACTGCGCGATAAGTCATCGTAAATTTGCGAAGTAGGGGAGTGCCCACTATGTCATTATTCGTCATTCTGCGGATAAACATGGTACCAACTCTGTCATTTTTCTTCATTACGCGCTGAAGCAACGTATCCACTACACATCTCTAAGGTATTATTTGCGCTTTTCTCATGCTGTGGCTGATGACAATGCAAAATGATGGCTGAGCTCTTTGCCTTTGTAGTGGGTGCGAAGCTCTACACCACCCAGTTCTTAAACAATTCGCACTGTGTGGCGTCTGGTGTTACTTTACTATTTTACCACGCAATATTACAATTGTTTACGCGACTCCTTGCCGAATATGACGCCTCTATAAGGTCTTTTTTAAGTATTTTAACGCGACAACGTTGAAGAGCTCGTTTCGCAGAAATTCCTGTGTTGGCGTCGTTGGTTGTTAGAACAAAGTCAAGAAAGGTAGAAATTAAATAAATATTAAAAAAAGATGGCTCATCTCTCCTTTATAGGAATCGGTATAAAACGAAAGTGAAACGTGTAGTCACAGAAGTAGTCTATTGTTTATAGTGCATTGGTAATGAGAACCTGTACAATGTCTGCTGTTGTTTGGCAGATATAGCATCGCTTGATGTGGACAAATCACCGTACTCACGTTGACGCCTAGTGGCACATTTCCGTACCGGTGACAAACGCCCATGATCACGATTTAACCCTTGCGGTAGCTGAAGTTCTTATACTCGGGGACAACTTTCTGTGACAATGAAGGGAAAGCTACAGAGCCACAATGCACGTATCCTACCGCTAATGAATGTAGTCCCACAATGGCGTCCGTATTTTCTGCGTGAGATATATAAAATACTCCTTCATTTGCTGCATGTAGCTTCTTGAGGCGGAACGCAGCACACACAAGCGAGATATTTGTATTTCTTTTACTTTATGCGTTGTCACTTTGCGTTTTTGCGTTCTTGAAAAAGTCGCGCCTTTTACCCGTACCTTAGACTGCTAAGCAGCGTTTGAGTCGAAATGCAACGCTAGCCATCATTTTCCACGGCGTTTTGAGACGCGCGCCAGACCGGAATACTTCGCGTAGCAATATATGTGCAGACACTCCGCCCCCGTAGCTTTCCCTTCATTGCCGCAGAAAGTTGTCCCCGAGTATAGACATATACGTGGGAACAGCATATGGTGAATCCCGCGCAAAGATAGCATCAACAATCGCATAATAAATACCCCCCGTATTCAGAAACGCTCCTCGACTTGAACTTGACTTGCTACCCCCTTGGGCAGAGCGTTCGAAACGCGTTTGTGCTGCCTTGGCACAGCCTAAAGGCAGCGCGTTCGAAACGCGTTGAAGGCGGTGGCAAGTCAAGTGAAGGAGCGTTTCTGAATACGGGGGTAATGCTCGATACGCACTCCTTCAAAGCTTCGTGAAATGCGAAGACAAACGCTATGCGCGTCGTGTCTTCCCTCTAGCCTGGCCGTTACTTCTCACAGGGCGGGCGAGCGGGGAGCGCGGTGCGACCACACAGTGGGTGCGACAGCCAGGTATGCCAGGCGAGCGTCGGAGTGCTATTTTTCGATATGGATGGATGCTGTGAGCGAGGCTTGCGCTGAAGCCGCCTCCTCCTGGTGTGTTAAAGCGTTGACGAAATTAAACTTGTATTGGAAACGTGCCGAATGAGAGGGTCGTTGCAACGGCGCGTTTTTTTTTTTCTTTGAGCCTGGCGGCACAGTTGTCACCACCCCGTTATAAAGGGGACGCTCATAGCGTCCATCCATCCAAGAGCACTGAGAGAGGCAAGTGAGAAAGATAAAAAGCGCGTTCATGTCGTCACCGTAATGTGTCTGGCTGTAGCTCAGTGGACTAAACGCCAGCCAGCCATCGTCGCGGACCGAGAAGTCATGGGTTCGATTGCCGTCAACGGAACTTTTTCTTGTAGTTTTTTTAACACGAAAGTGTTTTATGCCGGGGTCCATCAAGTACATCCGTCACGGATATGACGTTGATAAAATGGACGCCAACGCGTGAGAAAGAAAAAAAAACAAGAAAAAGATACCCTGCTGGGAATGGAACCCACGACGTTGCGGCCGCGACGGCAAGCGCCCGACGCACTACCGACTAAGCTAACTCGAGAGATACTAGACACGGCGCGAACGCGCCTTATATCTTTCACACACTCTCTTTCGCGGCGGGTGGAGCGGGGCGGTGCCGCCGTCTGTGAGATGTGAAAAGAAGTAATGCTTCACGCTCGACACTTACTAGCGCTTACTCCGAGATTGCACGCGGTATCGGAGGTCATGGTTAAAGCGTCTCGATACCAGAGCGGTAGACTGGCCGCGCTGGCGTCGCCGAGGCACCCTTGACGCAGTTACGTTCTTTGCCTTTGGCTTCGTATTAGCGTACGTCGGCTCATCGGAGTAGTGCAGCTCCCACGTCCACCAACGGGATTTCTCCGCCGCCGACTGCTTCAATTGCGAGAGCACCGACTAACAAAACTGCTGCAATATGCGTTGCAGAAAGGACACGAGTTCGACGGGCGAATGTCGTGCCTTGGTGGAGCGAGAGCAGCGCCTGCGAGACAGAGGCCAGCGGGCCGCACGCGTTTGCGGCTCAGGCTACGAACCTCCTCCCGTGTTGCTGAAGCGCAGTGTGTGTTATGTATGCATGAGCACAGGCGTCGGCTACCCTTTACTAGAAAGCGCAAACCGTGCAGTTTCTCTCCTTAATTGACGACGCTTTGAAGAAGGACATACCGGGTACCAATGCTGATTATGAGCTTGTTGATATCATCCTTACGCGGGATTCACGATTCGCTGTGTCCAAATATATGTTCACACCTTCAGCTACCGTGCGCAACGGTTTAATCATGATCATGGGCGTTAGTCGTCGCGATATAGACATGCCGTCAACATGGGTGCATCCACGTCAAACGGTGCTATAGCTGCCAAACACGAATAGACATTGTACAAGCTCTCATATATCACTACACAATAAGCAGTACTTCTGTGAAGACACGTGTCACTTTTGTGTTATACCGATTCCTATGACAGAGGGATCAGTCATGTTTTTTTTCTTTGCCATCTGTTGGCGTTCATTTTGTTGACGTACTTCCGTGACGGAAATACGTCATGAAAGTCTTGGTGGGCCTCGGCATAAAACACTTTCGTGTTAAAAAGTGAAACAGCTCCACTAACGTGAAACCTGTGGAGGGGCGAAGCATGCTGTGTGTGCCTGTGATTCGGACAGTAAAATCAATGCTAATGGGCAATGAGAGAAAGAAAGATTAGACACAGACACCCGCAGTCTGCTTTTAGTTAACGTGCACGCTGTGAATCTTTATTGTTCAACTACGCACAAGAGAAATTTCCCATCGGCACTACATTCCAGCTCAAGATACAGTGCCTATATATATACGGTGTGGCCGGTGAACGGTTGTGCAGCTGGAGCACTCGGTTTTTTCAATCAAGAAACTCGCCCGTAGACGCTGCCTGCTTCGGCTTTGCCTCTCACGGGCGAGGGCACGTTCTCGTTCCTTGCTACCTCGCAGTTAAGCGTTCATGGCAGAAAGAGCGTTTCCATAGTCAACGCACGCCGTTCGCTCTCTCTCGCCACACAATGAACGTTCAGGCGGTGGCACCCTCTCTTGCGCTCAAGCAAATGGACAGGACACAGCGATTTACGCGGCGACAGGAGACGACAATGCCCGCCGACACGCCGAGACCCTAAGGTGATTAGCCCCTAAATTCTTCGGTTAGGGTGAGAATCTTTTCCAGGCCTTCTGCGTGGTAAGCAGCTGTCCTACCACAAAGCCACGCCATTGCTTGAGGCTGCTTCGGAAAAACACTATATAAATGTCATGTATTGGGAAGACTTTCCTTAACTCAAGTAATCCCAAGTAACGCAGAATGTTCAGTCAACGTTGTTTGAATGCAACGAATGTCGGCAACGTTCGACATTGAAACATCACATTGTATTAACGTTGCTGGCGCTACATTGTCTTAATATAGTGTTTTTAATGTTGCAACAACAATAAAATGATCACGTTGTGTTAATGTGGTGTAGTTAATGTTGCAACAACAATCAAATGATAACGTGACATCAACATTATATATAGACATCAAGCCGATGTTTAAAAGTTAACGTAGAGGCCACATAAAGAAAATAATCTCTGAAACATCCAATAACACAAATGGGAACCTTTTCGGCTTTTGTGTGTGCTCATATTTGAATAAAGGTTGACAATAGCTAGTTGGTGCAGTTTAATAGACGATTGACGAATCACGAACAACATAGACAAGAGTTACAGCTTAGCATTTCTGTCTGTGTTTTTCACACTCCAATGTTTCTATGGATCACATACAGCTGCAGCCTATGTTGCCCATTTATATCTGTAATTAAATGCACGAACCACAGTAAATTCACACGTGCAAAAGAGTTGTGCAGGAGCATTCAGCGTTTTATGACCTTGTTAAAGGGGTTGAGGCACCAAATTTTCAGGCAATAAAAGGCCTGCTGTAGGCTTCCTCTCAGCATGTATGCATAGACTTGTAGAATACAGATGCCTTTCACTTTTGCTTTAACATTCAGCATGTTGGGGACGTTACAGCCCAGATATTATTATTATGATTAACATTCAGTATCATCATCGGGGCAGGCCATCACCCTGGCGTCGTGTTGCAACTAGTTTTGCCTCCCGACCCATTCTGGGTCTTTTTTAGTAATGAAACGCAACTAAAGGTGTCAGATAGTGTGAAACGGATCACAAAGAAGTAAGAACAGCCGCCAAGTATCAATCAAGACCAGGGCGCATTTCGAATGAGCAAACTCCATGACTATGCAGCAAGAGAACTGTTATGACAACGTTGCCCGAGTGAAATAGTGGTGAGCAACATGTCGATTGAGCCATCAGAGATGTGTCTCACAGGACACCTTCAAGGGATGTGGAAGTCCTTAAAACAGCACTTCAAATAGACATGGCAGCAAGTGGTCAAAAGAACAAGTAAGATTAACGAAGGGTTGCACTGCTGTGACTATTGCAGGATCAGGTGTCAGCGATGCGTACAACAAAGAGTTGGGTGTGCCAACGCTGATATTTCCAGAAACTAAAAAGGTAGTCGCCACAGTGGTAGAGAAATTCAATGGCTACTTGGCACCCAGAAAAAATCAAGTCTACGCATAATACGTATTACCATGCGGGAGGCAAAGCTAGGGGAAGCCTTCAGCGCATTTTGACCTCAAGGCAAAGACGAGACTGTAATTACAAAGGTCAGCGAGACAATATGATCCCCAACTACGTCATTTTTGGGATGAGCAATCAATAGGTACACATAAAACTGCCGAAACTGGAGGACCCAACCTTAGAAATATCTGCAAAAGTACCTCACGCATGAAACGTTTGCAAGTGAACTAGAAGCATTCAGGCAGAATGCCAGCGTGTCCAAGGAAGAGACAGACCCTTTGCACGTCGTCAAGACAACCAAGCACAAACAACACGCAGCGACGACATCCTCTGAATGTGCAGGTACTGTGAAAATGCGCTTGTTTTCTACAAAAAAAAACGTTCAAGCAAAATAAACCAAGGTGCTCTTAACAAAACCACTTTGCTAGGCAATACAAGTCCTGAGCAAGCACCTGAGGAGTACACAAGAGTGGATCGAGCCAGGAGGAAGTAGCGAGCTAAAAAAAGAAAAAAAAGGCTGGCATCTTTGTTGCGCTTGACATTACAGAGAACAATGAAAAGATGAGATTCCAAGTTGACAGCAGCGCATCAGTGAATGCCATTCCTAAAATTTTGTGCGAAACAAGCTTGAGAAAGTGTCTTCACATTTGATAATGTACAATGGAACAATTATTGTTCCAGCTGTAGTAAGCAGTAGTAAGCATGGTAATCAAGCTCATCCTAGACAACCAGGAGAGCTAAGAATAATCAGCTGAACCTTTTCTCATGCTACGTATATCCTGAGTAAGCCACAACAATTTTTGAACTTAAACGCGACCGCGCAGCAGCAACGGGTTTGCGTCTCAACCAGAATATAAATGTCCATTATCGGGAAACAATTTCATCGTGATGAAATTTAACCGCTTTCGATGTAATTGACACATCCGCCTCCCGAAGAGCCCATATTGGGCACCAACAGTTCCCCTTTGTTTATTGATAGCTCGGTTGAGCTAGTTGTTTTTTATATGTATGGATAAAATGCTCAAGGAGCAGGGGCGTAGCCAAGGGGGGGGGGGTTCAAACCCCCCCCCCGAAATTTTTCAATTTTGCTCCCGTATATATACACGCTCACATACAAACGCACGCACGAACATACATAAAGTATGGTTGAACCCCCCCCCCCCCCCCCGAAAAAAATGTCTGGCTACGCCGCTGTCAAGGAGACAGCAGCAGATCTCAAGGGGTAAGTTTTCTTTTGATTTCGGTTAAGTTGCGGAGCAGAAAAAATGTTAACGCACCGGATGGCTCTGAAATAGCGCTTTCCTTAACACGAAAGTGTTTTATGCCGGTGTTCACCAAGATTTCAGTGACGTATTTTGCTTCGTGTAATGCTATCGTCAACTTTCAAAATCTTGGTGCTCAACAGCTGGGACACCCTGTATGTGCCTACCACTAAAACAGTTTTGGTACTTTGTGGATTCAGTAGAGTTATATTTTGTAGTGATGAGTCTTTTAAAACTTTTGTACACTGATGTCTCTCTGTAAGCTGTGACGTGCTCTCTTTTATGTTTGTCATATTCATTCCAAGTTGCAGCATCACGCATGAGCAAGTTATTGCTATTGAACATGTAGCAGCCGCATTTTGTCAATTAATTCTGTGAATTTTTTAGAGTAGTGTCCTCATTTAAATATATTGCTAGTGCTTGATAAGTTGGCATGTAAGAAGTGCTACCAGCATGGATTTCATAACTTTCCCTTCATAACGCAGGCCTTCATTGCCATGCTTCTCATCGGGCTGCCAACTGGGACGTTGCAGTTTGTTCCATGGTCTTCACAGCCATCACCCTGCAATTTCTGATTCCTGACATCATCGACAGTGTACCTTTCTTGGATGCACCCTCACCTGACAAGCTCGCTCAGTGAAGTGGAACCACATTTGCAGAGATTCAAGTAAACAACAGCAACTTCAATATGCCACTCAATTTGCACCTGTGAACTTCAGTGGGCATGTGAGCTGTTGTAGCGGTATGGCTGTTAGTTGCTCCTCTGATTGTGATGCAGGTTGATGCGCATTTATCATTATACACTAAAGGATTGAATTGCCTGTGCCTGCTGATGTTCCTGTGCCCATAGGTGCGAGTGAGACATTATGTAAATGCTTCTTTGACTTTATGCTATTATGTTCCTATGACATTGAGGCTAACACTCGTCATAATACTCATTCTGAATCCCTTCTAGAAATCGACTCCCTCTCTAACGGCTCGCAAACCAACGAGGGCTTTGTGTCACTTTTCAAAGGTTGCGCATAACCATTCACTTCGAAGTATCAATTCCAAGCCGAATTCATTGCAGATCTAAAAAGCTTAGATGCTAAAATTAGTGGCGCAAACAAGACTAGAAGTGTTTGAACAAAAAACACTGGACAGTTACGACAAGTAGCTAACAACAATGTAAAGAGAACTTGAAGAGCTCACCTCTAGGTACAAATTGCTAGTATCTCGACTGGATGAACAAGAAGACCAATCACGTCATGGCAGTTTAATTAGTTATGGTCCAATGAACAGAAAGAAAACTTGGTAACAAATTGAACAGAAAATAGTTGCAAGTTTTACCTTAATTTTTAAAGGCCTATTTTCTGATCTAATCAAAGGGGCACATCAAAAGGCCCGCTTTGCACTGAATGAATGTCAGCAAATAATCATAAAGCTCAGTTGCTTTAAAACTACTGGAAAGCTTCCTTCGATGTGGAACCTGTTTTGCTAACACGCATATCAGCGGAAGGTTTTCTATTTTGGTAAAACTTAGTTCTAGTTCTGAAACTTTTAAGCTCCGTCAAGACAAGCTGTACCTGAATGGGATGTGCCAGTTTTTTAGCACTGGTAAACTGCCTCTGTTCATGAAATCGTGGCATGGGGCAATAACACAATCACTAGTGACAATCATTCATTGCATGCAACGCGTGCATCATGGTTAGAAAATGTGAGGGATAATGACTGTCTGCAATAATGATGTCCTCCTATGTATTTAGTATAGTATTTTTGACAGCCTTTTGTTTCTCGTTTATGTACCTTCGCACTGATATTGTAAATATAGATAAAAGCTTCTCAGCCAAACTTCTGCTCGTATTGTATGAACATGAATTAATTCAATTTTCTAGCTGTCTATTTGTTTTTAATGACAGAGCAGCTGACATTATAAAAAAGAAACTATATTGCAACATGCCTTACTTATAATAATTACGCATGTTTAAAATGTTTTTGTACCACTTCAATTTTTGTTTGATTCTGTGACTATCACACATAAATAAGAAATAAGTAATCGTGAATAAATGTCTTCATTTTTTCCCCTTTTTCTTGCATTCAGACACGTGAACATAGTCTCTGCTGCCTAAGCTGCGGCACGTGCTCGTGGTTATTTTAATGTAGCCTGCAAATCCTGCATATAAAGGTATACACACAAAACACATGTTCACTTATAGTTATTGTTTAGACAGAGCAAAACTACATATTTTATTATGCTGTAATGAAATTGTGGGATGCATACCACGTACACTGCAAGCTTTTTGACAGGAAAGCAGTCTGTTCCGAGTCTGGTCTGACACTTTAAATTTATAGCTTAGCTGTTCTAACAATATTTGTACATGAATGTATGTATGTGTTGATCAAGAGACATGGATTCTAAGTCGATTTCTCGAGTTCGCAGTCGAGTTTCTAACGATTCGTACCTTGAGGTGAGCTCTTCAAGTTATCTTTGCATTGTTGTTAGCTACTTGTCGTAATATATATCCATCAAGTACAACGCATGCATCATCATAACAAAGTGAGTGGGGTATTGACTGTCCGCCGTCATCACGTGCTCCCTTCTATTTAACAGACGGAATGTTTCATAGTATTTTTCCTTTGCACGTTTGCAGACTGGGATTGTACAACCAGTAATTTTTGGCGTTTTCTGTCTGTTTTGATGACACAGCAGCTGACTGTGTATAGAAAGAAACATTTTGTAGCAATATGCTTTGTTCATGTAAATTACTGTATTTTTCATACCACTACCCTCTGAAATGTCTGAGGCTTTGCAACAATAAGAAATAAATGTAACTTCACATTGATCATTGTGACAACGTAACTGATTGTATATTTACCCACCCCTTATGTAATACCCTTTCGGGGGTCTTTAAGGAAATAAAAATGAATGAATGAATGAAAAAGAAATAAAAAAACAGATAAGTAATCTTTATCTACAACTGTTTCTATTTTTCTTCGTTTTTGCATTCAGACATGTGCATGTTCTCTGCTGCCTCGGCTGCGGCACTACATGTTCTCATGATTTCTTCAGTGTAGCCTGCAACCTCCTTCACATAAAAAATTCTACCCACAAAACGTAATGTACCTAATATTGTTTACATAGAGCAAAACCGTACATTTTTTATGCTGTAATCTATAGGTGCAGATTGTGCTTCAGGTACATTACAAACTTTATGTCACGAAAACAGTGTGCTGCTGAGCTTTGCCGACATCTGCAGCTATGGTTTAACATTCTTATAGCTTGGCTGTTCTAAGAGGTTTTATTTATGTATGTATAGATGTGTTTGATAAAGGAACGCACCTACACCCCAATGCTTTACTCCCTGGGCAGCATTTAATTATGCAGTTTTTTCGCCACCCTGACAGACAGCTTTCCAGGCCGAGAGCTGTGCACAGCGGCTTCCACAATACGTCGGCGTGCCTGGTAGTAACAACGTACACACACTAACACTGCCTCTATGTTTCTTGTATATGTTGCCTGAAAGTCCAATTAGCACAC
The DNA here is from genome assembly GCF_013339695.2 of Rhipicephalus sanguineus. Lineage (NCBI taxonomy): Eukaryota > Metazoa > Arthropoda > Arachnida > Ixodida > Ixodidae > Rhipicephalus > Rhipicephalus sanguineus. Next base: position 134,585,663 of record NC_051177.1, read on the forward strand.
ATACACATTAGATAATGTTGTTTAAACATTGTAAAAACATTGCCACAATGTCTGATATATCATCCTGAACGTTGCTGCAACGTTATTTTTAACGTATCGTGATGGTCAGGAAAGAGGACATTAAGCACATTCACGCAACGTTACCCACTGACATCTGGACACATTTAGGCAACATAATGACAACGTTCTGCGTTACTTGTGTTTCCATCATGAGTATGATGCTGATAAAATGTGCGCTAAGGGATGATAAAGAAGAAAACTATACGAAAAAGTAAAACCGTGAGCGCTGGAGACGGGCGTGGCTGAAACAGAGATGAAACGAGCCGGCCATTTCCGTCGCAAGAATGGCACCTCCAATAACATCGCTCTGTGTGTGAGGCCTCACATCGATGGCTCCTCAAACAGAGAGGGAATGCCGGCCCGTCATTCGTCGAGCAAAGGAGCGTGGAGATGCGCCGGGGAGGGGAGTGCTTCGCTGGAACCGTGAGTGCGAACTTGAGTCACAAGTGCGAGTGCTGGCGGCCGCACTCTCCCGACATGCATAAGTAGACGGCTTGAAAACGTGTTGCGCTCAACACCGCTTACTACGCGTTGACATGAGAGACAGCATCAAAAGATATTCGCTCTTTGACGCGGCCGTATTCGCTTGACCCTGCGTTTTGTAGACTTACGCTAGATCGGATCCAAAAGATCTAGCTGCTAGCCTTACTTCGTATAACATCACAATTTGTCGCTGTCCCCTTAATTACTCCACCCTTGACTCAAAACTGCGCTTTTTTCCTCTTGAATCTGCTTTCTCCTACTTGTGGCGGAATTCCATACCATTTCTTGGTAGCGTAAAAATTAGCCCAACACCTAAGCTGTCCCGCCACCACGCGGCGGAACCTGCACTTGCATGGGAATAAAATGACAGCGCACCATCTGCAAAACCAAGCTCCTGAAAAGTTGTGACCTAAGACGTTTCCACCTTTTTTATCACTAGCCATGCGCAACGCTGCCACTACTCCTGTTCGCTGACAGAATGCCACGACTACGTCTCGTTTCATCGCCGCAGAGTTTCAGCTTTTTAGATTTTGGCCAGAGATCCCGGAGCATGCCATGCGGAAATAGAGATTCCCTATGAAATAAAATGCGTCATATTAGGCACATCAAGGTACCTTGTGGTCACCGCGCTACCCTAAGACATCGATAATGCCGAGGACAAATTACTTGGGGGTGCGCCTTTCACAATACCGTACAACGAACTGGAACGCATCGTCCCGCAGGGAATCGGGTCAGAGCAAGTGAGTGGGTTCCTTGATCTTATTTCTTAGGCACTAGGTGTACGAGAACCGTCAAAACGGCTTCAACGGATGCGCGAGTTATTTGTTGAGCCTTACTCAAGCGAGAGCCAGCTTCCCATTTGGCGGGTACTGTCTTTACAACCAACGACTCCCACAATACGAACGCATTGTACTAGCGCACTCTGATGATACGAGTCCCGATCCGATAGCTGCACTCGCCGACCGCATCTGCAACCGATCGTCTCCGACACAGCTCTTTATCACAGTTTCGAGATTCCTAAAGCCAGAAGGCGGACGCTCGCACTGGTTAGAAACGGTGAACCGCCTTACTAACGCAGTTGAGAAGCCTTACTAACTCATTTAGCAACATTAGGACAACCGTTCGACATCACAGCCTCGCAGTGAACCTAGTGACTGGCTGCGGCAACTGTGCTGCTGCCACACTCGCTTTCGCGAAGCCAGTCGCTGCACTGTGCCCTGTTTGTTCACGGGAAACACACCGGCAGTCGCTCGCGGCGTCATGCAGTATGGGGCCTCGTTGAAGCTGCCTGGTTTTCGTGGTCGACGACGTCGCCAGTACTCGCCCCCTCGTCGACACCGGAGCCGAGCTGTCTATTGTGCCCTCGACGGCCTGAAATCGCCGACGCAATAAGTCCACACCCACCCTAAGATGTGAAGAACACGCCCATCACATCCTATGGGCTCCGGTCAATGACTCTAGACATCTGACTCCGGCGCCTGCACAGGTGGGTGATATGCGACTTCAGCTTTTTGCTGCAGGAGCTGGAAATCCTCAGCCATTTTAACCTCGATGGTAATCTTCGTGATCGCCGCCTGAAGGATATAGTCACATCCCTCACTATTTGGAATCCAGTGCATTCACCTCATCTGACATAGGTACACGTCGGCGTGACCGAACGTATGAGAATATACTCACCGAGTACCTGAAACTCACGAAGCCCCGAAATAACGAGCTGTCCACTAAACACAAGGTGACACATCATGTCGCTACTACCGGCCCACCTGTCGCCAACTGTCCACGAAATTCTGTAGGAATGAGGTGCATAGTCGTCCATGGAGAGTATGAACAAATGCTTTCAGCCCGGCGTTGTTCGTCCTTCCACCAGGAAGTGGTATCACCTGTATCATCATCATCATCATCATCAGCCTGTCTACGCCCACTGCAGGGCAAAGGCCTCTCCCATCACCTGTATATCTTGTACCAAAAGAGAAAAATGGCGACTTGTGGCCTGTGGTCATTACCAATCTTTGAATGCCGTAATTACTCCGGGCAGTTATCTCTTTCGCCAACACAGATGGCAGCGGCGCTGGTCTCACAGGAAGCAACATGTACAGCAGTATGACATGGGAACCATCGTTAAAGGCGCAACACCACACAACACAAGAGAAGACCAGACGAGCACAGGCGCAAACTAACAACTGATTTATTGAAGGCAGATCTCCAGGCATATATACCAACAGGCTGCGCAGGCGCAACGTCACAACAATCCTCGGAAAACATCAAAAAACATCAAAAATATCGCGAAAGAAAATCAATTTCAGCTTTGTAAAGCGCAATGGAAGTGTCGCTGACACACGCCTCACCTGCTTTCCTGATTAGAAACGCTTCTAACGTTTCTAAGCAGACAAAAAACGGCTCGTGAAACGTTAGAAGCGTTTCTAATCATGAAAGCAGGTGAGGCGTGTGTCAGCGACACTTCCATTGCGCTTTACAAAGCTGAAATTGATTTTCTTTCGCGATATTTTTGATGTTTTTTGATGTTTTCCGAGGATTGTTGTGACGTTGCGCCTGCGCAGCCTGTTGGTATATATGCCTGGAGATCTGCCTTCAATAAATCAGTTGTTAGTTTGCGCCTGTGCTCGTCTGGTCTTCTCTTGTGTTGTGTGGTGTTGCGCCTTTAACGATGGTTCCCATGTCTGAACACCAACTAGCCCAACAGTCAACTCTCTTACAGCAGTATGAATTTGGTGACCACGTACCGCCAAATTCCTCTCGAAAACGATGACATTCCGAAAACAGCAATCACTAATAGAAAAACCTATTTGAGTTCGTCTGTGCGCCTTCCGGCTTGCTGAAAGCGGCGCAAACGTTTCAAAGGTCCCGTTAATTTTCATCTACCTTGGCGACATTCTCTTTACAAGTCGCACAGAGGAACAGCCCAAAGTGCGCCTCCGCTTCATACTTAGGTGACTCGACCAACACATCATTCTATAGCAACAAAAATTTTCTGAGCTGAAGCCCTCAATATTCTCGGCGTTAGCATTTTACCGAAAGACATCAAGCCCCTCGTATCCAGGGTACAGGCAACAGAGTGCCTCCCTTCTCCAATCTCGTTGAGGAAGCTGCGCGAGTTTCTGGCGTTAAATAAAGTTTCCAAGGCGCTTCATGCCGTTCGGTGCCTAACGACTTTTGCCGCTTACCGACACCTTCTTACACCGGTCCGTAGAGCACGAACATGCCTCCCAGGAAAGTAAAACGCGGTTGCTGACTGTAGCTTAGCGTAGTCATCTGCTGTCCAGCACGCCAATTCACTTGATGGTAGTCACGTCGCCACTGCACTGGTTGCAGTACTGTAGCAGCACCATGCCACAGACTAGGCGCCGCTGGGTTGGGAGCTTAGGACATCAACCGAAACAAGCTACAGAACCTTCGCGAGAGGGATGTTGGCCAGCTATTGCACTGCCAAGGATTTCCGTTATTTTCTTCAATAGCGGTATCTTTTGCATATTGACTGACTGGAAGCCGTCATCCTTCGTCTCCGAGAACAGCTCCTCATACTCGGAAGGTGAGCTTCCCCAGCTTTCCTAGATTTTTTTTTAGTTTTCTATATATATCCTCTACATCTCTGGGATAAAAAAATTGAGAGCTGCCTCACTGTCGCGGGTCGGTACTGTGCCTGCAGGCCCTTTGGATTCCCAAGCTCTAGCCGACGCCCAGCAGCGCCGAATGCTGGAACTAGGCTCGTCGCGGAAGTGACACTTTCCTACACAATAACATCGGTCGCGTGCAACACATAGCCGCCTCCTCCTCACACGTTCGTTTCACACCATGTGGGAAAAAAATGCTCCTTCCACACTTTTTTTAAAGTCATGACTAGCCTCATATATACCGTGTGTCTTTAAAGAGACACGTGCACTTTCTCTTTATATCATTACACCATCATCGTAGAGTCGAGGGGTGCAGGACTCTTCCAAAAAACAGTTCGTGTGTCTCGTTAGGAAAGTTTGTGTGTCTCGTTAGGAAAGTTATATTTGTGGCAAATCAGGACCCACAAGCAAACGTTTTTACAGCGATGACGATTAATCGGACTTCAACTTGAACATCTCCGCGCTGAGAAGTGCAGAGAGGTTCGAGTTAAACCACAGGTAGTCACATGCACGACACGGATATTCAAAATCCAGGGACAGATGCTCGCACCAAAACGGGGCGTCTGACACCCATTAATCCACGGGCACATCGTCGTTTGCGAAGGGCTTCCATCGCTTCAGGGTCTTCTCGCAGCAGCCATTACCTTTCCTGTTCTTTCGTGTTCTCTCCTTGTACGTACCGCTGAAGCGCTCCATACAGATGCTTCAGCGAAGCGGAAGCGTACGGCCATGGTGTTTAACATTAGGCTAATCCGGACGGTTTATTAAAGCTTTGCTCAATTTATGATTACGTCCATGCAGAAATCCTATTTGATGTTTGCCGTCCTTTTGTTGCCTCCTTTATTTTTCGTGAACCAGCAGTGAGTAGAGGAATTAGCCCAATTTGTGTGGCAAATACCCGTTCATGATAATGATAGCGTTTGTACACGTTTGAACACACAAAATTTTTAGAGTTGAATTATGTGTCTCGCTGGGTGATCCCTCCGTAATACGAATCGGTATAACACGAAAGTGAAACGTATATTCGCAGAAGTCGTTTACTGTTTATTGATATTTGAGAGCTTGTGCACTGTCTCTTGGTATTTGGCAGCACCGTTTGACGTCGATGCACAAACGTTGACGCCTAGAGGCACATCTGCACCCCGACGACTAACGCTCATGATCATGATTTACCCTTTTGTTTGCTGAGGTTGTTAACATATACCTGGGCGGAACATATCGTGAACCCCGCGCAGATATGACATCAACAAACACATAATAAACACTGGTACTCAACGTGCATTTCTTCTAAGCGTCAATTGAGGAGAGAAACAGCAAGGTGCGCTCTCCCAAGTTATAGGATAACCTGCGCCTGTGTTCATGCATACAGTACCACACTGTGCTTCAGGAACGCGGGAGGCAGAGCTTCCTATCTTGAGCAGTGAACGCGCGAAGGCATTCCACCAGCTGGCGTGTCTCGCTCGACCAAGGCGCAGCATTCGCCATGGATGTCATTGCTGCACCGCTTGTTGCAGCACTTCTATTAGAAAGAAACTACGGTGGTGCACGTGGAAGCTGCACTAATCTGACAACGAGCCGTCGCATGACATCTCGAATCGAAAAGCTAAGCACGTAACACAAAGTCTAGAGCGCGTCCTCGATGCCAGAGTTCCTTCGTTGGCATCGAGGTGCCCGAGCTGCGTCATCACCGAGTCGCTTTCTACGGGCGCTCTTTAATGTCATTAGCTTCCGTCAGCGGTAAAGTGCTTCACTTTACCACTCATGGACGGTGACACAGCCTCGCAAACTAAAAGCACCTGGCGAGAGATAATCAGTGAATGTAGGAGAGGGGTTGCGGCTCAAAAAATGCTTGCCGGACTAACTTAGCGGTACTATTTACTAATATACGTAGTCTTATGCCAAAAACAGATTAATTGAGTAGCCTAATCGATGATTGCGACGCTGACATCATAGCTATTATTGAAACATGGTTATCCGCCAATGTTTCCAACGCTGACCTGCTGTACTGCAGTAAAAAAATATCAAATATATCGCAATGACAGCACTGTTTCTATTACTGGTGGCGTGCTACTTGCAATTACTGAAAGCCTTAGCACTTTTGTAATTCCCATTACTAGCGATATGGAAGCAGTGTGGTGTTGTTTCACTACGAACTTAAAAAAAAATGATTATTGGTATTTGTTACCGCTCACCATCAACCAGTGCATCATTCAGTGAAAGTCTTCACGACTGCATAAATCAAATTACTGTACAGTATCCTGGTGCTGAAATATTTCTTATGGGTGATTTTAATTTCCCCAACATTGCTGGTCCGTCATGTATCCATTTTGAAATCCATCATCAACCGAGTCCAATAATTTTATCTCGGTTTGTGCTGACTTCGACTTATAGCAGTTAGTTGTGCCGTCTACTCGTGCCACACAAAATTCATCGTCCCTTTTAGACCTTGTTCTGACATCAGTTAAAGACGTCGCTTCTTCGGTCACCCATTTGCCTGGCCTAAGGGACCATGGCATCTTGACTTTCAACCTAGTTACAACACATTCAAAAACATGCAAACGGTTCAGAACTATTAAAAATTACGGGAAAGCTAACTACAACGCTATTAATGAAGAACTTACATTATTGCTTTACGTTTTTCGACCTAGTGTATCCTAATAAAAAGAAACGTTACTTTCGTAGAGCAAAACTTTCTCGAAAAGCGTCCCATTGGTTATCATGCAGCACAGCTGCTTCGTCGTACATTTCCGCTTCGAAATGCAGCGAATTTTTGTTTTTCAATGTTCGTCTTCCAAACATGCTTAAAACTAACCCGAAAGGCTTTTGGAATGCGCTCAAGGACAACAGTGACCATACATTTGCGGTATTGTATCCATCTGGTGACCCCGTGCCGACATCCCTTACTGCCCATGTGTTGAATGACACCTTCGTTCGATCATTTTCATCTGCGAAAACCAATGAGATGCCTAACTTTCGACGACTCAACTATCTTTCTGTGGATTTGATTATTTTTCATTCCGTAGGAATCGCAAAGTTCGTAGGAATCGATTCCGTAGGAATCGCAAAAACTAAGTTTAACTTGTGGTATAGATCAGATCAACACAAATTCCTCGAAAGAGTGCCGCTCAATTATTCTAAAGTATCTTTTTTCGCAATCTCATGGCTCCGGTTCTTTACCTGAAGATTGAAAAACAGGTGAAATTGTCCCAATTTTCAAATCCGGAAGAAAGAGTGATCCCTCAAACTTTCGTCCTATCTCACTTACGTAAGTTCTATGTAAAATTTTTGAGCGCATCATCTTCACGCATCTTGTCAACTAAGAGGATAACAGTTTCTTCTCGACCTCGCAACATGGCTTTCGGAAATAGTTCTCCTGTAAGACCCAGCAAATCACATTCACGAACAACCTACATGTACATGTTGACTCTGGCTTTATTGTAGATGGTATTTTTTTAGACTTCGCGAAAGCTTTCGACAAAGATTACCACTCCTCACTGTTACATAAACTAAGTGTTTTAATATGGACCCTCAAGTACTCACTTGGATTCGTGAATTCCTTTCCTGCCGTGTACAGTGTGCTACAGCCAATGGCTTTGACTCTCCATTGGCAACAGTCGGTAACGGCGTACCTCAGGGGTCAGTACTTGGTCCGCTGTTATTTCTGATCTATATTAGCGACCTGCGTACTGTGATTTCTTCCCAAGCTTGTTTGTTTGTAGATGACTGTTATTTACCGGAAAATAATTAGCAATTCAGACGTGACATCACTACAAAGCGATTTAAAAAATTAGGGGACGCTTAAGCTTCGCCTTTAAGAGTTGAACGCGATAGCGATATCCTGCCCCTAGTGTGCACTTCGACCGCTACGTGTGTGTAACAGAATGCGCGCACTGAGGTGTGTGCCTTATGTAATGGGTAGCATGCTTTAAACAAGGAGCAATTATGCGCGAGAAACTTTTTCGAAGTTGCGATGCACCCACTACGTGGCCTTAAGGGAATACGCGCAGAAATGTGTGTGCCTTTTGTAATGGGTGGGTGTCTTTAAACCACCAAGTCGTTATGATATTGACGTGGTGTGACGCCCGATGGCAATGTACGCTTGTACCATGCAATATTACTGCGATATTACATCTCGTACTGTGACACCTGTATACAGGACGCGCATTTTTGGGAAGCACGAAAGTTACTTTCAGTGCAGCTCCAAGCAGAGGCGTGGCTGTGTGGTAGAACACTTACTTGCCACGCAGACGGCCTGGGTTCGATTCTCACTCGGACCCAACATTTTTATTATTTTATTTGCAGCTTTTTCGATTTTTCGGTCACGGACAAGATGATGATTTTTCGCTCACAACCAACGGCGCCGACGCCGACGGCGGAATTTCTGCGATACGAGCTCTTTAACGCTCTCGCGTTAATACTGTATCACAGTGGTGCCGGGTGTGGCATATGGAACTGAACGTCACCAAATAAAAGCATGCGCGTACCCATACGCAATGTCACCTCTCCGTCCTATTCCCTTAACAATTCACCCCTGCAAACCACATCTTATCGCTACCTTGGCGTTCACATATCTAGTAACTTGTCATGGAAACACCACGTCTATTACATACCAGCTAAAGCAAACCAAGCTTTAGGTTACTTGAAAAGAAAATTCTATCTTGCCCCACCGTCACTAAAACTATTCCTTTATACCACCTACGTTCGCCCTCAATTAGAATGCGTCTCATCTCTCTGGGACCCGCACAGCTCCACATTAACACAAAGCATTGAGGCAGTACGAAATCGCTCTGTTCGCTTTATTTCATCTAACTACGATCGCAATGCCAGTGTCACAAACATTAAAGCTGCTCTTAATCTACATTCCCTAGCAATACGTAGAAAACAATCACGCATTTGTCTTTTTCATAAACTATGCTACCATAACCCCACTCATCGTTCCATGTTCATGCACGCAGCTCCATTTCGCTCACACCGACATCATAAGGTTGACATACCCTATTTTCCAACTACTGCAGGCTCGCAGTCATTTCTTCCCAGGACAGCAGGGGAGTGGAATCACTTGCCAGCCTTCATAAGTGATATAACTGATTCAACTGTATTTGAAAATGTCTTCTCCAGCGTACTGTAGCACTACATGTTTATTTCTTCAACGTATTGTACTTTACTAGATTTCTTTAATATTTTGTATAATGCTTCCAGTTTTACTTTGTTGCTGTTATTGTTCGTGCTCTTGTTTACTATGCACACCCCCACCACCTCTGTAATGTGCTAATACATCAGGGTGCTATAAATAAATAAATAGAGAAATAATTAAATAAATAAATAGTTAAATAAATAAATATAAAGCAAGTTTGCAGATATTCGCACATGCGACTCGGTGACACATTGGCTAGAGCACCCAGCACCTCTTTTTGTGGACTAGGAGGTCGTGGGTTAAATTCCCAGTTGATTCGTGACAGTGAATCGTTTTCTTCTATTTTTCTTGGTCATCCCTTAGCGTACATTTTACCAGCGTCATAAGTGTGATAGAAATAAGTCATTGAAGTCTTGGTGGAGCCCTGCATAAAACACTTTCGTGTTGAAAGCGCTTCGCTCACTGGAGCGGCCGTATTCTTTCATGCCACCCTTTTGTAGAGTTACGCCAGGTCGAATCGTAAAGGATTTCCCTACTAGCCTCACTTCTTATAACATTTCAATTTCTTTCTATTGCATTCAGTGTTTAGTCTTTGCGGCAAAACTGTGACTTTTTCTTGGAGTGCATAAGCTTTGGAGACCAATATTGAATTCGCTACACGGGCAAAGTCATCCGAAACCACAGCGACAATGTTGCTTATCAAGGACGGGTTGATCTGACCGGAATGAACAAAGATGTTTTCAGCTGGGCAGAAAGCTTCTAAGCTCGTAAAGACGTCAAGGTGTCGAGCCACAAGGAACTGAAATGCTGTTCCGTCAGACACAGTTTTTGTATAGAGTTCAATGATGAATTTTACCAGGTTTTGTGTATGGGAATTAGATTGAATTTTAGTTGAAATTGATACACCACACCTCGCTCTATGCCTGAAAAGGCGATGGAGGTATAAGGTAAACAATCAAAGGGTGATTTGAGCATTCTCGAAAAACGCTTCGTTTCGTTCTCCTAAAAGCATTCTCCTAAAAGCTTCGTTTAGCGGGTATGTACCACAGAAATTGGGAAAGCCACACTACACACCTTCAGCCACTACAAATGAAGAAGCTATATGGGCAAGCGCAAGCTTCTGTTCCTATAGAATGCACCAAATGCTGGCGTTATGGACACAGTGCTAATGGCTGGCTCGATCCACTAAACCAATCAATGAAAGAGGATGTAATTGAAACTAAACCTGAGATTAGACTTGCATGACCCGATGCAGCTTGCAAGTGCTTTTAACCTCGGAAGCCGAGTGATGGTACAGTCGTAGTGCGGCGCTTGTGTGAATACCAAGCATCGAAGGGTTCTACTTGACCAATCAACATTAGGATTACACTTCTACCAGGCAAAATGGTAATGTGCACAAGACTTTTGCTGCCCAGTTACTAGCCTAAAAGAACACACCTTTGGCACGATTACCAATAGGTACCACGAGGCGTTTGGCAAGGTCTCCGAAAATGAATTTACACTCACTCTTCTAAATATCAGATTTCTTGGAAAGCATTATGCACACTTGGGACACGATGATGTGAAGCAAAGATTGGACTTCATATGTCTAACCGAGGCATGGTGTGTTTTGGTACTACTTTACTGGGCTTCCACGAGCTCCGCATGGTCTCTGGTGGTCGCGAAAGCAGAGCCACGCATCTTTTATTTCTTCTCAGTCGATGTATTATTCCTATCTGACCCACCTCCGAAAACGTTCTGCACCTCTTCTAGTTTGGCACTGTCTGCGTGATTGGCCGAAGTTTGACCAAGCGACGATATCGTTCAATGGCACCATCATGTGGTGTCACGTTATATGACCTAATGATGACGTTTTTAGGTAACGTCATTAGGCGATGACAATTTTTTGCGTCAATCGTGTTCACGCCGACGGTCAATTTTGCCGCTTGATAAATGAGTAAATGATAATTTTTGCCTTAATAAATTATTAAAGTAAAACGCTGGGCGTCGATATAAAGTGTCCGGCTAAATAGCCGCAACGCATGGCTTTCGAATTGGAACCGTCTTGCGTCACATGATCTCTAGCGAGATCACGTGACATGAGGCGTACGCTTAAGCGCCGTTGCCTGAGCCCCCAGGTGACGTGATCTCGCTTGGCCCAATCGAGTGTAAGCGTGCATATTTAAAATCGAGCAGCGGATTTACGACACCATCTGAACTCGAAAGCCAATCACATGCACTGGCACTTTTACAGCTTTCACGACGGTTTGTACGGTGCGGAAGAAGCTGAAGTTTTTGCTAATTGTGTCCAGTAGCTGCTACGGATTTCCGCCGGTGGCGGTTGCGGAGAACATCACCACCAACATCGGCTGTTATGAACTTTTAATAGCTTACGCTGTAAAAGAGAAGATGTACGTTAGATTAGACCACTGATATTAACGAAGTTTCTTCGCTTAGTGCGTCATCGCTAAGCGGCCGCTAAGTGTGGCTAAGAGCCTTTCAGACGAATGCACGCGCCTTCGTCCGATATTATCCATATCAAGTTTAGCGTTTCGCCAGTATGTAGCAGCAGATCATTACTTATGTTCCGGCGATAAACCCGGTCATCTACTTGTGAGGAGATTACTAATTATTCCCACTCCTACTAAGTCCACTTGTCTTGTCATTGCTTCATCAACGTAACACTATGTGTGGATTCGTTGTTGTTATTCTATATTTATCTAGATCATCGGGGAGTTTGTAAGATGAGATACTTCCATTTTGATGATTTACGATCTACTTTGCGCCATGAGATATTGTTGGCCACTGAATAATTCTGCCAGTTTTTAGAAATAAGTACCATAATGAAACCTAGGTAGTGAGGAAAACGAGCATGCCCTGTCAGTGTTCTTTGCTTTGAAATCTGATAATAGGTTTCGTCGTTCTTACGGTGATACCGGTTGATATTTCTTAAGTACTGTGTCTAGAACTCAGCATCCGTTTCGCGTCGGCAAATTTACCAGCCAAGAATGTGCGCACATGTATATGTTATGTACTTGCGTGAAGATACAGTATTTTCTTGCATACATTTCGTGAAGGAAAAACATCATTAAACACTTACTGCACACCTCCAATCCAGTATTTATTATCTGGAGAAAAACTCCAGCTTACAATTGTTCCGTTTAGTGTTTTATTCAACTCAGCAATATAGTTGGCGGCTTCTTCTTTCAGGTTCACTGTAGAGTACAGCCCTGAAATTGACGAGGATGGTGCCAACTTGAAAATGAAATGTACAATTGTCAACATTATGAAAGGAAGAGCGGGAGCGTACAACAAACTTGGAGGACTCTTGTGCATCGCCTTCAAGAGTAGAATGCGATAGCGTAACCAGCCTCCCTTCTCATTCGCTACCAGGCTTCGCTTTCCGGTACACAGCTACAACGTGCAGTGAGGAAACCAACGTCGATGAGCGTATATTGGCCGTCATAATCCATCCGAGAATGCATACGGCAAGTGCAGTTGCGAAGTGCCTCCCACGACATATTTCATTCTTTTGGGAATTAGCGAACCAACCACTACGCGTCTGTAAGACAACACGCGCATCTACGCAGCCGCACACGATGTTGATGTTGTTGCTGATCTTAATGACTAATTATACAAGGCGTCCCTACTATCACGCAGCATAATTTAAAAAAAAATAGGACCGCTATTACGCGAAGCAAACCTAGTATATATTGCTCCGTGTATACTGGAGTAGCCACTACCAATTGTTTTAGTTTATGAGGTTTCATTGTTAGTAATATTTGTATTGATAACTCGACAAGTACTCACGTAATTATCAAAATGTCAATGAGGCATATGTAGCACTTTTCAAATTACATCTCACTGCACTATTTTCAACAACGTACTAATTGCGTGCTCATTTTTTCCGGCTGATAAAGAAGGCTCGTGCGTGAAATAGTATGAAAAATAACACGCGACTACGCTCCACCCACAAAAGAAATCAGCGCCCTAAATAAGCTTACTGCAAGCTGACGATTTGCGTGTTGTCCGCTGCCAGAGACAGGCGTTTCGCACTTTGGCAAGGTTGCACTTCGGGCGCCAACATGCGTTGTAGTCTTACAGGGATTCATTCCACTCGATTGTACGCCACTATCATTAACCCAATCTGCTGTGATTTGATAACGCGGCAGGAGCGCAGTTCTGATTACGACCTGACTCTGTAAGACGAGACGGCGCGTTTCGTCGTCCGGGGAATGGTAGAAAGGGCGATCCATATTTTTTTCCGTTTCACTTGCTACCTCACAGTGAGCCTGTTTTGACGGCGCAGCTTTCCCACTCGTGCAACAGTCTAGTCACTAGCGACTTTTCGTATTTCGCGGGCATTCTTTATCAACCGGAAAAAATGAGCGCGCAATTAGCACGTTGTTGAAAATAGCGCTGTTAAATACCATTTGAACATTCCTACGTATGCCTCATTGAAATTTTGATAAATAGGTGAGTACTTGTCGAGTTACCATGTAAATATGTCTATTTAATTATTCTTCATTAACGAAAAAAGGAATGGTGGCTGCTTTAGCGTACGGGACACAATATAAACCAGGTTTGCTTTGCGCAACGCCGTTCCACTTTTTTGTAAATCGTACTGCGTGATAGTTGTGCGCTCGCAGTGAGCGGCGATACGACGTACTCGCCATTTGGAACGGGAGGACCGGCCGTCTGCAGAACATTTGAAGCCGCTCCTGGAGACAGCCGTGCGAACTCGGGAGACCATAAGCGGTGTTGTGCACAAGTTGCGGCGTCCGGCAGAGAACGGGAGTTCTAACGGTACAACCTCCCAGAAGCAGTCAATTTGGGCCGTCTGCTTTGACAGAAAGCCAGTGCCTAGGATGAGGTCATGGGGACGCTATTCGAAGAGAATAAATAGCGCAATAGTGTAGTGCCCATCAATGGCCACACACGCTGCGCACATTCCAACAACCCATGAAGTGGTACCATCGGCGACTCGCACTTTACACGGCACGACAGGCGTCAGAACCTTCCTCAGCCTTCGACGGATAGCTGTGCTCATAACTGAGAGCTGCGCGCCTGTAGCAGGAACGCCGTCAATTTCAACGCTGTAGCAGGAACGCAGTCAACTTCAATGCCCAGTAAGTTTCCACAAGTAGGCAGGGTCATCAGAGGATTTGCAGGCCTTGCTGTAGTTGCAGCTTCACCTCCGGGAGCTGCGCCACCTAGTTTCCCGAAGGGAAGGGACCAGCGGCGAATGGGGACAAAGAGCTGGGGATTGAGTCGAACGTGGAGACGTAGAGAGGCACTTTAGAGGCGGGAAGTGACTGGAACTTGGTGGGGCGCTGTCGTCGTTGATGTTCCGTGTTGGCGTGCAGGGCGAGAAAGTGCGACTGTGTGGAGCTGGGTGACAGTTAGCAGGCGATGAGTAGCGAGGAGGCGACGATAAGCAGATGTGGCCATAACGGGCAATGTGCCAAATACGGGAACAATTGAAGCATATAAGCATATCGTCCACTGCATGCCACTCAGCTGGGTTCCGACGAAGTTGGAGGAAACATTGCGTCTGTGGTCGAGCGGCCGGAGTAATCTCGTGAGTGTTCGTATGTCGAACATAGCAGAGCGATGGAATTCCAAAACTTGCCATTTTTTCCCGAACGACCGCTTCTATACGCTGTCCCGACTGTTGAAACGATGTGGAGTGGCTGGAGACATGCGGCTTATGTCTTCTTGTGCCGTCTGTTGAACAAAACGTGGTGGGCCTTAGCAAAGAGATTTCACGGCAGTACTCGGCAATGTGTCAAAAGTTTGATTGAAGCGCCGACCCTTAGCTTCTTCCAAGCGCCGGTATTCCTCTATAATTTCATGTACGGTGGACTAGTCCTTGCGCGTCAACAAAGTGAAGGCATCGTTGGTAATACTAATAAGGCGGCAATAGTGGCTAGTTGGTACGTCTTCATGCTTGTGATGTGCTGCAGGTGGACACGGACCAGAAAAAAACGAGGAAACAACAGAGGATGTTGCGCATCTACCTGTGTTGTTTCCTCGTTTTTTCTGGTCCGTGTCCACCTGCAGCGCATCGCAAGCATATCGGCATTATTTTTTAGCGTGTGGCCAATCCGGTCTACCTCGGTCATGTAATTATCAGCGTTGTGACATGGCGCCTGCACATCCTGAATTTACTCGACAAAGGGTCGGCTGATGTTTGTGCGCCGCGCGCAAGTACTTCTTTTTTGTTTTGTTTTTGCTGCCAACTGATGACGAGCAGGTCTGCCAAACAGGTATCGCATTTTTCTTTGCAGACACACCAGCTTGGGTGGTGAGCTTTATGCGTTTCATATCATTTCTGCGCAGTTCTTCTCGGGTAGAATATAACGTTAGCTAGCGTCACTGTCGAGCCCCACCTATGGTTGTGGAATACTCGCTCGTACATCGCAAGCCAGGCTTCAACGTCGGTGTTATCTGTGCCACAAAAAGTCACTGGGTCCTGCGGTAGGTGAGGGTGACCGCTGGCACAAAATGCTCAGGCGCTGTCGCTGCATTTGCTATCATTGGGGCAGTTTCATGACGTCCGCTTCGAAGTTCCGTGCTCGTACTTCGCATCTCCACCAAAATCTCGCAGGAAGCAAGCAAACACACGAGGGTAGACTTGCGTGTATTTACACGTCGTATACACATATGGCACTCAGGCAACAACGAGAGTCTTCGTCTTCTTCCTTTTCGTGCCACCCTCTTCGATCTGAATGTCATGACGATATTATACATGGCTGGAGACACCCACTGCGCGCTAGGGTGCGTCCCGCAGGGCTTCGTGAAAGTTATTTCAATGAATGAATGAATGAATCAATCAAATCAAGGATCTATCCTATCCCTCTTCATTTCCCTCCTTCTCACCCTCACTTCCGTTTCTCAACCCTTGGCTAAAACTAGGCCTCCGTATTTTTGGATAAATCCGAAAAACACCTATAAACGCTTGCCAGTAAAATTTTTCACAATTTGGATTATTTCGATAAAGCCTGATTTCAACGGCCAATATGACACTCATCCGTTATTTATCGAAAGGGTGTGTTCTAAGCAAACGTTCATACATCGGCCGGTTTAGCAAATATAAACTTTACCTCACGTCATCAGTATCTCGTAGACCGCACCTTTTGCGACAAGCCATTTGCCCGACAAGCCCCGGAAACGCCGGAGCTTGTCGACAAGCCCCGGGAGCGCGAGACGACCTCTTGATATGCGGTCCTCTGGCGGCATGAGGTGTGCCAGACGACGTCGAGTACAGTCCCCAGGTGGAGCCGCTGCGGCCTGCAAGCTATTCCATTGCTCATGAATGGGTTTGCAAACTATCAGGACTATGAACTCAGTAACATTGTCGAACTCCTGTCGTTTTGAATACCCCACACTGCTCAGTGGCCAGTGCTTTCGCGCTGCGCTTTGAGTCTTCTGGATCTCCCTGTATCAAGGAAAACGCTGAAAAGGCATTTTCAAGGCTGAAAATCATCCATAGAAAGGAGCGCGCTTCCATCAGTGCCAGCAACTTCGTAAAGTACGGTTGCTTCTATTACAGCAAGCTTTAAGGTTGCAATACCCACAAACGTATCTATTTCTTGTACGAAGAAACAGCGCTAGAAAAGGACGAAGACGAGACGACACACACAGGGCGCTGATGAGTCCTCTCGTCTTTGTCCCGTTCTAGCGCTGTTTCTTCGTTCAAAAAGCAGTATGCACCAACCAGCCCAATTCAAGACGTTAATACAATTCGTATTAACGTACTCATGTATTTGTGCTTGTGCGTGTGTGTATTATATGTGTGTTATTTGTTATACGGAATTTCTTTGTGTTGAGTGTAAGACCAGTGCCGTCTAGGCACGTCAGAACATAATTGAAGCGTTAGCGATTCTAAGGTAACGTTGATAAAACGAACGATATCATATAGGTAGCATAGGCAGTTATATTCCAGGCAGTGCAGCACGCTGTCAGGCATGTACTCAAAGGTCTCAGGCGGATTGCATAGCCCGGGAGGCATCATGTTTAACTTGTACAATTCGTGTGGGGTCCCAAACGCCGTTTATTCATGTTGTCTTTGCGCATAAGAATTTCTCGATCACCTGAAGGCAAGTCGTCGAAGCCTGAAAAATATTCCCCGCATTATAAAGAAAAGGAAGCGTCAGTGCGTGGCACGGGGTATACGTCCTTACGAGTAATTTAGTGAGCGCCCTGTAGTGCACGCAAAAGCGTTTTTTAAGAGCTAATCTCTTTATGTCGGAGGTTAGGCCCTTCGGTGTGCGCAAAAAATTCGCCGACCGATGACTTCACGCTGCATCGCGTAGCAACGCGTTGAAAGAAGGAAACGAGCAGGAGCGGGGAACACAAGTGGAGAGGAGGGGAAGAATAATTAAGGCAGCCGAAATAAAATTTCTTGCATAGGCGAGATTAGAACCCGGGTACCCACGGTCCGAAGGCAAGCGTCGTAACCACTCGGCTATCTAATCATGGTAACAACAGCACTTATGGGGATTATGAATGCGTTGCTATAACTGAGAAAACAATAAAACACTGGAGGGAAAGAAAAAAGAGAAACGGTGAGAGAATGAAAGGGAGAGAAAGTTGTAAAAAGGAAGAGAAATAGAAAGCATAGTATTGCCATGTATAGTAGAGTATAGCAAGAAGTGTGAAAGGGAAGTGATTGTGAGAAGGGAAATGTGGAAGGGAGAGGGTACATCATAGCGTAGCCATGTATTCTACAATTTAGCTAGGGGAGAGGAAAGTGAGAGTGAGGAGGAGTGATGTGAGGGTGAGGAGGAGAGTTAGGAGGAGCGGAAGGCTACTGGCTCCGCTGTTTTCAGTCACCGCACCAGTAGTGCGTGACATCCGTAATCTTTGTCACAAAGCATACAGGCTTAAATGGCACCGCACTTCCTGGTAGGACATGTCCTGTATGACATCTCCCGTACTCCGCACCTTCACCGCGTATGACCTCTTTGTTTGAAGACGTTTAGTGGGCCCGAGGGCTCGGCAGCAAACAGGCACACGTAGAGCTACAGCGCACACACATGACAATAATCATAACACAGGGGACGATGAAAAACGCATGATGACGATTTCGACAATGAACAGATAAGAAAGGAGCGCGTAATTAACGCCGACATTATAACGCTCTTCTAAACTGTACTCAAGGTGTTACCCTTTCGAGAAAAGCAGTGAAATGTGTCACGAATTTATAGTTCGGCACACAAAGTGAAAGTAAGATCTAGTTACCTCAATATCAATGTTTCGCTTTGCATCCCGCGAACACTAAGTCCTCGCAATCACGCCATAATTACGTCATGATCGTCAGCCTGACAATGCAGGACAAAGGTCTCTCCCTTTTTTCTCCAATTATCTCGGTCCCGTGCTCGCTGCCGTCATGTTATCCCCGTATTCTCATCGGACCATGTAACATTCAAGAATGAAATGATTTTATCCCGTTGTGGGCGGCCTTCATGTAACATTGAGACAAATGGCAGCGTCGTTATGCGGCCACACACGCAACAAAAAAAATACAAAATCATATACATCCAGAGGAGGGCTGGACAGAGAGAGACAGAATGACTAGATACTGTGACATTACAAAATTTTATCAAAAATCCAGGTGTATTTATCCACCCCCAAGCCCCAAACTCGACAGGGCCCAATCGGTAGATTGGAGGCAATTACAAACCCAGACCTTCCCCAACCCCGTTCACCTCAGGAGGATATACCCAGACGTCTATTCAGATGATAACTGCAAATTATGCGGCTGGACTCACGCATCTCTTAGGCACATTCTCTGGGAATGCGCGGTTATAGGCGAAGAACATGCAGTCTCCCCAGATGAAGCTGCGGCGCGGTGGACGGCCGCGCTGCGCAGCTCAAACCTGCAAGATCAACTGTGGGCCATCCAGCAAGCCCGTGAGGCGGCGAGGAGACAGGGTCTCCGGTCCTCCTCAGGGGCGGCCTAGGCCCAGGCCACGAATTTGCCGGAGTTCTGAATAAAGTTGTTACCACCACCATGGTCTCTGGCACAGACCCTTTTTACATGACTTTCTTACTTGCGGTACGGTTAGTGCCCAAACAGGCGCGGAATTCACAAAGCTTTTACTTGCCTACGCAATTTATTAGCCAAGAATTCTCCTATTTCGATGGAGTACGATAGCAAAGGTCAGAATTTAGCTTACGCGCCACTTTTGAGGGCAAGGAGCCAACGCGAAAGCCGATGAAACGACAAGGAAAGAAAGAAGTGCGCGCAGCAAGGCCAAGGCAGCACGCGAAGCGTCTAGCATCGGGGTATACGACGATAGCGAATATATTTTCGCTGCATCTCAGCTTCCAGTTCCGGGCGTCTGCTACAACGTTTACGCTTTGCCGCGTTGCAGCAGACGTCCTGGGGTCTTGCGCGAAGCCCAGCGCTCGTGTTTCATCGATGATCATAGCTAAAAAAAAACTAGTTTCTCGGTGGCGTTAAGCAATAATCCGTGCACTATCTCGTCAAGTTCAGGCAAACAACGCTCCAGATGCACCGAATCTATGAAACCGCGCATAAACTGAATCATTAAAGGTTTGGAAATGGGACCGAAACATCTCCCCCTGTTTACCACTAACTGTTTAGTTACATTTTCATGAAGCTGCGCTTCCACTCAACTAATTAGGCATGTTCGAGCACGGTATGGCGGTTGCCTTGACGGTGGTTTGTAGCTAGACGGAAAATGTTGCACTTCTGATAAAGATCTCAGTACAAGACATAGGAGCGGTTTTGAGCCTACGGAGTAACTGTACAGAAATATAAAGCAGTAGTAGGAAAGGTATCATGAGCGTAATGTCGCAGGCTCAATTCATCGCAGCATTATGACAGGGCCGGAATGCGAGAGCGATCGTTTACGCTCAGATATGTGTATATGTAAAACGAGAAAAATTTGTCGGAGGTTTCTAATATGCTAATGCTTTTCTGAAAAAGCGGCGCAGCCACTTCGTCCTTGCGGAGTTTGCGTGAGCAAACATAAAAGAAGCGGCGTCCAGTAGTCTCGGCCTGAATTGACATGACTGCACGTGCAAAGACTGCGTTCGTGTGACTCCCATTCCGTCTTTGGGAAAGCGTGAAATTGAAGCGATAGAGGAGAAGATAAGCACGATCCCCTGGCGCAGCAGACATCATGGAAAGCTTCCGCGGAGCGGCATCGGTTGCTTGAAGACCATCATTGGTTGCTTGAAGACCATAATCACTCAAGTAGCGTGGCAAAATGCTGTCAATTCGAAATGGCGCACTGCACCTTATTGAGACACTGGAAAGCGAAGCAAAGGAACTGTTACCGACACTCAAACACACATTGCAGGCTCCTCGAATGCTACTTCCCGTCGGTACAAAGGCGCCGATCAATCCCCGCCTCAAAAACACACCGAGCCACAGGCTTCGCCACGGTTCACCGCACACTAAGAGACACTGCCGTCGGTCTTCACACGGCTTGCGCGCACCGAAAAATCAACGGTATTCACAGCACATTCAGTCGATCGCTGAAGGAACTCAAGCGACAAGCGTTTTCGAAAATCGGCACCGACACATACAGTTTACGATGCCATGATGTTTTCGCGAACTGTGCAGCAGGGACAAGCGCTGAGAGAGCTCACGAAATGCTCTAGCGCGTTTTTCACGTAGAGGTAAAAATTTCTTTTATGTGCGAAGGGGAAGATATGACGAACACGACAGGAACGCGCGATGAAAGAAGTGTTTTGCCAACGTCATAAGATGACCTGATGTAGAGAGTACTGCTTCCCAACTAATCATAAGCTGCGCCTCTCGCCCAAGCCGTCATCTGCTAGCGTTTGTCGCCTGCTACGACAGGAGCCTGCAGTGAGGGTTTCGCCTTGGCTACGCGATGATTTCCAGGTCAAGCTGATGCTTCCGAGCACAAAATATATATACGTGTGGGTGGAGCCATCTTTAATTGATATTCTCACGCCAACTTAAATGGCAGTAAATAATCAAAGGGACAAGAATTCGGCAAAGGTTTGTTTATACTGCAGAATTGTGAGCATTAGCACACATTTTCGATGTCATTTCAAATTTCTGGAGCCATTTCTTTGTGACTGCTTGCCATATAAACGCGTTCCGTTTCGGTTTCCGAACAGTGAAGGTCGAAAAGCTCGATTTCTTTGTCATTTCATGCATAATCACGAACATCTATCATATGCTGCGATTTGCAATGCACGAGCCCGCTCTGGATCGTCCCAAACTGCATAGCGACAGCTGCACCTTAGAGATCGTGCCTATTGGACAGTTAAAACCAATCCGAGTAGACAAATTGTGGAATCACATAATAGGCTATAATAACGGCTGACTGAAATGCTCCGCTCAATTTTATTTCCAATAGCACCCAGATGATGGGCTCCTCTGCACCTCTTTGGTAGAAATTTCGGCCAATGCTGCGTACATCATCATAAGTGGGACGTCTCATTGGATGAAGCAGGATGCAACACAACAATATAACAGAAACATCTTGACAAAATACCGCGCAGCTTTCGACTTCATCAACCATTCATGTAGAACTTCGGGTTTAATCGAACCACAAGCCTTTAAATGCATAATTTCCATGCATAATAGGCTTCTTTAATTACTGCGACTCCCAGCTTATTGGACGACTGCGAGTGCCAATACTGTCCATAGCGTGCAAGCGAAACAACATGCGAAACTCAAAGCGCCGAAATAAATTAAAACGTACCAGCAATCATCAAGCAGCCTTACATGGCCGTGAATTACCTCAAAATCAGCCGCGGCACCCACATACCCGCCGCGGTTGCACGTTCTAAACAGCCATATTGTTCGTAAGAGTGGTACGGACCACTCTAAGGATTTCCTTGTAGCCACGCAGTTTCTGCGCATCTTTTTTTTGCTTCGTGAATCCACTTACGAGCCTTTTTTGATGTCGTCAGCAAATATGGCAACTCCATCACCGTCACTGACATGTTCCTAAACAGTCGCAGCGCACTTTATTGCAGCGGCCGATGTCATAACGATGGCCTCTTACGATGTTTTTTTTTCTCTTCGTGAATCGAGTTACGCGGCAAAATTTCTCTTACGCGACAATTTGCTCGTAAATGAGTCTTGTGAATACGGCCCCAGGTTTTTTTTAAAAAATGTGGCTTTTTTTTCTAAAAAGCCCCATTTCACATTAACTGAAAATGCGAAAAACGCAGTTTCATTGCTACTGACAATATGGTCGGGCATGCTCCAACAATTTTTTGCCAATGGGCTCATGTCACCAAAATACCTCAAATCTATATTGCGGTTAATATCTATATAGTTCATTATCGTCGGTATTAGGGATTAAAATTTGGATTTGACTCTTATAGACCGAAACAATTAGGTACTAAAAGAAGTCCAAGTCGCAGCGAATGAACCATATAGAATATCTTGCGATAAAATTAACACCATGCTTGTCCTTCCGTTGGTGCTGTCCTTTGTCGAATCGGCGTAATGGCGATGACTAGACTTGAAGAGTGACGGGTCCTTCCAGGCAAAAGGCGAACCATTCTCGACTGTCCGCCACGTTTTCTTGTTCATGGAAAATATTGAATGCCTTCAAAAGATGATTCTGCTTCTTAGCTCGTTTTATCACGCGCAGCTTCGGGTGACTTGTTCTTCTTGAAGTAATGGATGGGTGCCCAACATCTTCATTTTAGTTGAATTCCATTTCAAATATACCGTCTTGGAACTAGGAAGAATATGATAGTGTAGCGCAAAATTCGAAAAGAAACACTCAAATGCAGAAAGTAGAAAAGTCGGCTTTTGCTCTTTATATTCGAGTTTTGCCCTACAACATCATGTCCTTCAGTAAGTACGAACAACTGGCCCAAGGAAAACTTATTGTGGAACAAAATTCGATAGGAAAGCAGTTAGGACACAAGTGAAAGAGATTGGATGCGGCGACGTTGGTTGTTTTGCTCACGGTTGTTGACGGAAAGCTGGTTATTTGGATCTGGCTCAGTTTGATTCAAACAGGTGCAGTATTTAGCTAATTTTTAATCGGAATTGCCTTTTTAAGTTCACGTTACAATGAGGAATTGCATCGTTTTGATTACAATTTTTTAAAACTCAAAGATACCTGGCGCGCTTTACACTCCAGTGAAATTTAGCCCAGTTTCGGTTTCTCGATTTGGCTCTTTTAGAAAAAAGATGTTGCTTCCGAGTTGTTACTAAAGTTTGTTGACAACAGCACTGAAGCTGTAACATCTCGTACTCTGACTTTTTATCTGCGATTTCCAGTAGTTAGGTTCCAAAGGGAGAGAATAGCTACGTTCCAAGGTCGGGTACACGGCACCATAAACTTCATTTTCTTCTTTTCGCGCTGAGACTGGGATCCCTGCGCTCGGAGGCCGGCGTGGGTTTGTAAGTTACGCTGCCTCCAAGAGCTGCTATTCTGACGTTTCATCTGTGATTTCCAATAGTGACGTTGCAAAGACAGCAAATGGCATCATTCCAAAGGCAGATAGACGGCACCACAGACTTGATGTTCATATTTTAGCGCTGAGACCGGGTTATATGTGGTCGGAGGCCGGCGCGCGTGCCTTGTACTGCCACCGAGAGATAGCACCGTGCTGCGTGACCACGCCAGGCGTATTGCGTTTGCACGAGACGAGATTTGCATGAGGTTTACTTAAAACAGCTTTATTCTAGCTCAGTAACCTTTCAGGCCTGCGTCGCGTCGTGGCCGCATACGCTGGGCAAAACCAAAAATTTGTACCAAACAGGGACAGGAAACAAAGGCGTACATATGGGCCAGCGAACAGTATGATGTGGTGTGCCCCTTGCGAACATTGATGACACCAATATTTAGAGTGTTGCTATTACCATCTCCAACTAACCAGCTTTGACGGTAGCCATTTCATGCTTACATCTACTCTCGATTACGGGAGAGCCAGCCTAATTTTACCTCCCACACGCGCGCTTGCTTTCTCTTGAATTCCACATTGTTATTAATAATGAACCGCGGTCTGCTTGCCTTATTGCAATTTGAACTGCCCATGCCCGCTCCTTCTTGACTTTACTCAGATGTTATAAACACGCGCTTGTCCCCTGACGCACTCTGCTCTTTCGTTATCCCTTAAGGTTCCACATATCATTTTTCGTGAAATGTCTGTCTGTGCCCTCCTCACTTTAACAGGGACCGTTTTCGTAAGCATCCAGGTTTCTCCTCGTTACGTAAGTACCCCAAGTACTGTTTCTTTATAGGTATTTTATTTGTAGTGAACTTACGTGTCTAAAATCACTTAGCCAACAAAAACACAACATGCGAAATTAGAAGTCTGAGCATTTCCAACTAATATATGCGTAAAAAATAGATTTGGCATTTCATGTTCGTTTTTTATTGGAAGGTGAGCTTTACATCTAGGTCCATCAGAATAAAATAAGTGCTTTTCTTTTTCAGCTCGAGTACGTGTGAAGCCCTTTCTTTTTCTTCATAAACGATTGACACCTATTAAAGGAGATATTCAGAATGTTTACCAGAAAGTATGATCAGTGGACTTACCTTCTGCAAAACTACACAAGAAAGCCTAGAATCCAAAATATTGTGGTAAGTAAATCTGAATTCTGCAGGGTTAATTATTGCCCTATATTTTCACTTTCCATAATTACACACTGCATGAGATACTTTTATGAATATCAATATAAATAAGAAATACATAATGCTCTGTAAGCCCACATATGAAAGGACAGCAAAATTAAAAGAAGGAGGCCGAAATATAATTTGTGCCCACAGATTTTGGGACTGTCAAGGCAAATTTCACCCTTATTTCGCGGAACTTGCGCATCTTGGCAGCGCAGTGGAACGAACACAAGAGAAAGGAACACGTAGACAGGACGGGCGCTAGACATCAACTGAGAATTTATTAACCCAAAAACGATGAAATTGTACAGACATGCGCACAACATTCAAAAAGGTGCAGACGGAGTTACTAACACTGATACCTGCAATGTCGCTTCAGATACTCTATCTATTTTGCATGCAACGCCAGTGACGGCGTACTCCCGCACTTGTCAGCTTCTAAACTTATACAGTATAATTCGTAGATTTCGCGCGCTTGCTGAGCAGCAAAGCTGCGTAAAATACGGGTGCCCTCAAAGCCAGGCGTGCAGGAACACCTACGGTAGTGATCTGCCAAATGTCCTCCCCCCTCCAATGCATTGACAGCTGCGCGATGCTCTCTCAGCCTTTCATTAATGCATCGGCCAGTTTGGCCTACATAGCACATTCCACAGGTGAGTGGGATCCTATACACCACACCCACATGGCAATCAACGAATTTTGTGGCGTGCTCAGTTTGAGCACGCCACAAAATGGTTGGTAGAACGTGCTTTTTTGTGCAGCCATCCTTCTCAGCCCCATTCACACGACTGCACATGCGTGCTAGCTTGCCAGGTGCCGAAAAAACAACTGAAATGCCGCACTTCCCGGCCACCTTCTCGAGGCGATGGGAGAGGTTATGCACGTACGGCACAACCACGGGGCGCAGCGTTTTGGCATCCTGCCGATTGGGGCCAGTTTGTATCCCGCTGTACAGTTCCTTAATCAAGCTTCCGGCAATGGAAGCCAATAATTCAACGGGGAAGCCAGTCCTGCGCAGGCGGAGCACCTGGAGCTGAAGGCTGCAATTGACCTCATGAACGCAAGACTTTCTGAGAGCAGCGCGCATTCTGTTTTTCGCTATACCCCTTTTTACAATCTTAGAATGGGCAGAAGCGTAGCTGAGGACTGGTTTTTTGGTTATCGGATGGTATCTCCAGCATACCTGACTTTCATGCACACTTAGGCGGAGATAAAGAAACTGCACACATCCTGATTCAGGTAGCTCAAACGTGAATCGGAGCCCTTTGCCACATGTCTCAAAAATGCTCAGCACTTGTTGCACGACCTCTTCAGACACCCCCGACTTCGCTTCCTTTAAGATTACTAAGTAATCGTCTACATATCTAAAGATGTTTAAAATCTAAAGATGTTAAAGCACAAGATTGTTCGATACACGCAGAGATACGCTTGTCACAGAAGGATAAAAATAAATCGCTTAAAACTGGAGCAATACAAGATCCAATACAAATTCCATCCCTTTGAAGGAAAGGAGTACCATTAAACGAAACGGTGGTAGAGGACAGGTGAAATCCTAATAAGTCCATGAAATTGTCAATATTTAAGCCCATAGCATTTTGGAAGGCCACAGGCCCAAAGTAATCTATACTCTCACAGCAGAAAACAGTAGCTCTTGGGGAATAGAGTAAAAAAGATCGACCACGTCAACAGAGAAGGCATATAACGGCTGCTGAGGATGCTCATGTTTCGAAAGAAACTGTAACACCGTCTCAGAATTGGCCACACGGTAAGGGTCATTCAATTCAAGCAGATTGAGATGCCTTTGCAGGAATTTTGATAGGGCACCTTGCCAAGAATTTCTTTCGGTTACAATCGTTCTAAAAGGCATTCCTTCTTTGTGCGTCTTAAACGAGAAAAAAATATCTAAGAGGTCTTTTTTTGCACCACCTATGGTCTTCTTCAAATTCTGCAAGCTCATCGCATCACAAAGAGCCAAAGCTTTCTTCCTTAATTCTTTTCGCGAGCATTTGATGGGCAAAAAAATTCTTTTTAACAGCTAAATCAGCCTTTTCTGAGAACACATCTGTAGAGAGCACGACAAATCCACCCTCTTTATCTGACACCAGAAGCGATAACTTATTTTTCTTCAAAAAGCTTATGGTATCCTGAACCCGACTGCACGCATGAGCAGTCGTGTGAATGGGGCTGAGAAGGATGGCTGCACAAAAAAGCACGCCACAAAAATCGTTGACTGCCATGTGGGTGTGGTGTATAGGATCCCACTCACCTGTGGAATGTGCTATGTAGGCCAAACTGGCCGATGCATTAATGAAAGGCTGAGAGAGCATCGCGCAGCTGTCAGTGCATGGGCGGGGGTGGACATTTGGCAGATAACTGCCGTAGGTGTTCCTGCACGCCTGGCTTTGAGGGCACCCGTATTTTGCGCAGCTTTGCTGCTCAGCAAGCGCGTGAAATCTACGAAGCATACTGTATAAGTTTAGAAGCTGACAAGTGCGTGAGTACGCCGTCACTGGCGTTGCATGCAAAAGAGATAGAGTATCTGAAGCGACATTGCAGATATCAGTATTAGTAACTCCGTCTGCACCTTTTTGAATGTTGTGCGCATGTCTCTACAATTTCATCGTTTTTGTGTTAATAAATTATCAGTTGATGTCTAGCGCCCGTGCTGTCTACGTGTTCCTTTCTCTTGTGTTCGTTGCGCTGCGCTGCGAAGATGCACAAGTTCCACACCCACCAACTAGCCCAAATTTCCGCGTTGAATAGTCTTATTTCGTGCTTTAGCCGAGACGTTCTCTATATGGTCTATTTGCGTCTGGAGGTGGGAGAGGGGGATGCAAGTTGAATGTGCATGTTCTTATGTCATTTTGCAAGAAGAGGTAGTCATAACTTTCGCTGAGGCTGATCCCCCAGTGATTTGAGCACCACAGCGAAAACTTAGTAGACAAGGATAAAACATATACACACAACAAAACCGCTAAACTGCTAGTATTATTTTATTGCTGTGCAACTAGTATATATAAGCATTGTCTGTGAGACAACATTTATTCCAGCAAAAATGAAATGACAAGAATGGTACGTGTGGTATAAGACAGATCACAGGAAATTCATATCGTGAGATCAATAGAAAGGAAAACCAAACCCAACCACAAAAATGTCAGTAAAAGAATGATAGTTCCAATACCCCCCCCCCTGTGTTGTGTACTTGTTTACCGTTGTACCTTAAATTTACGCCGAGGTCCCCTTATGATTTGTAACCAATTATCCCACTACTATCTCCTTAGAATGATCCCACGAACAACCACTAGTCGTAGGTCACTGGTAAAGTGTGGCTAGTGCAAGGGCTGAATTCCCGCTGAAGTATCTTCTGCTTTTGTGATATCGTGCACATGGAAGCGTTGTCATGTGCGTTGTAATCTTTTGCACCAAATAAATGCGAAACATTTTACTGTATTATGAAAACTTTTGACCACGTCTATCTATATCTGCGGCTACGCCTTGGCGCTCTCACAGTAGTTTCGTTAACATGGATGACCGATATGGCATGAAGTGGCATGTGTATGACGAATATGATTGCCATGACATCAATAACATGACATGCATATTATGTGCATAATGAAATACATGGCTACGCCCCACTGTAATGCGAAAGTGGTCGTTTCATTGCTATATATGTCCCAGAATGGGTGTCACACGACATGCGTGCGTGACAAACCTAATTTACTGATCGCGACCTGAATATTGGTGACATGCATGCTGTCAATGTGATGGCAAGAATGACTCCTCGTTAAATCATGGGCTTGCGTCGCGAAGTCATGGGGTCGTTTCACCGTCAACGAGTTTACCAGAATGTGCACATAGATCTGACATTCTACAAAGAATGGCAAAACGCTGCGTCAACGTCTCTGTATGCATCTGATGTGTCTCTTTTCATTGATGGTCTAAACTACATGGTATGTCTGCAGTCATTCACTTAGTTGGAATAACTTAATATGGTTGGTAGAACGTATATGAGAGGACATGACATACATTCCATGACGCGTACTATTGCCTCATGCAAAACCCACATGGGGTCGTCGAACTGTTGGCTAGTGTTGCTTTCGCGCCTAGTTTTTGCGCAATCTTGACCAGCACTGGCGAGTGCCTGTCAATATTGCTGTTCGCATAGCTGGTGGCTCATTTTCGCTAGTTTCAGATAGCTTTGGCTCTTTGTGGCTGAGTGGTTGATAATGTTTTCTAGAATTACATACCGCTTCCTAACTAAGCTAGTGTCGGCTAGTGCTCGCCAATTTTGGAAATTGATTATCAGTGTCTGATATGGTTAAGTGGTGGCTTGCGGTGGCTAATGTTTCCTCACTGTCGTTTGGCGTTCTCTTGTTCATAGTAATTTTCGCTAGTGAAGCCTAATGTTCAATTGCCTATGTTAATGGTAGGGACTGTCGGCTAGTGCTGCCTAGGGATTGCTAGTGTTCTCCAACTGGGAAATAGTAGTGCATAGCCAATGACATGGGTCTGTAATGTTGGCTAGCGCTGGCTAATTCTGGTTAACTGTTGGCTGCCTAGTGTGAGCTAGTGCTTGTTTATGTTGACTCGTCGTGGTTAACTATTCTGCAATGGTGGCTACCTGCTGGGTGGTGCTAAATAATTCTCGAAAATTGTGGCTTATGAGGCCCAGCACTGCTTCATGTTTGCCTAGTGTTGCCTGAATCCTGCTAGCACCAGATAATGTTGGCAAGCACTGTCTCACTTTGGTTAATTGCAGGCTATAGCTGCGTTATCGTCGGTTACGTTTGCGTAGTGTTGGGTATCCGTTTTTATAACAATGTAGTATTGGACATGGACTGTTCTGGTTCTGATCCTCCTTGCTGAGCATTGCTAGACACCTTGACGCCGCAGTTTCCCCAACAAACTGTACTTACGATACGCACACGCGCACTAAAAAGTATCTTCCGCAGTTACGTGAGACTATAAATTACAATTCAGTTGCCACAGCGCAGTCGATGTGCCGGGTAAGCCTGCTTTGCTCACGCATCTATTAATTTACAAAAAAAACGCTGATTAGCATCGTAACGCTTGGACCAACAGCAAACAATGCGACGCAAGTTCTTAGTCACAGGGTGTTCCAGATAACACCGATTTCCAGAGAGTATGGGGTATCGCGCAAATTGCAGAGGCGTGTTATAGCAAGAACAATGAAGTGCATCCGCTTGGATTTCTGAACTGTTCAAAATGCAGTTTTTACAGAGTGTTCACGGAAATCTATTAAGATTCGCTCATGTACACCGATATATGCCTAGGCAGTCTAGCTTAATAATTTATTTTTCAGCAGATTGTGGCTTCAGTGTCAACGGTGAATTAAAATTTGAACTTTGTCGTGTGATGTTTTGTAACATCTAGCAGTCTATGCAATGCCTTTGCACATCGGGGTTACCTGTGCGTTTCTAGACACCTCCTACATCCTACGTGTTTTTAAAACTTGAAAGTCTATCTCAGAGGTAAAAGGTTATAGGGCACACAGAAACTCCTTTTGTGCAGGTGGTCTGTTCAGAATAATTATTCGAACTTTAATTGATCTCAGAGTGCAGTTTACTTGATTGCAAATGTATTTGATTTACGTGAAGAAGCAGCTGTACAGCAGATAACTATATTGGAAATTGTGGCGTAATTCAATCAGTCGTGGTAATAAGAATGTCGCTGCGACGCTCTTTCTATAGCACAAACACTACCGCAAGAAAACAGTGTGGTGTGGAACTTGTCGTCCATAATATTAAGAAAATGAGCAGTCAGAACTTCCAACTTACCATCGATAAAAGTTTAATGTATGAGGTTTTCCTTTTCATTTGACTTCTGTAATTCTGTGGGAATAAAAATATCACATATTCATTAATAATGCTTGAGGTGCCTTTCGAACATTTTTCATAGCAATAGTTCCAAGTCTTAACAACTTAGCGTACACAGTGGTGAAATCATGCGCAATTTCCTCGTGCGCATTCCTTTACGAGTGCTATTTGCGGTCGAATGGTACAGTTTCGTGGAGAAATAATTTGCTAGACACTGTTATTCAGCAGAGGGACCTGAATTGTTCAACGTCTTGATTATTGAATTCGCGGTATTTTCCTCACGCAAGCGTGTTTGTGATGTTTGCCTATAACAGATGGCTATACACGTTTCGATTATATGCGCAAGTGTGCACGCTACGAGTGAGTAGTGAACGGTTGTAGCCAGTGTGTCGGAACGGAACGAAAACCGAAAACAAAAAACGAAACGAACGATGTTTTTTACCGGAACGAAAACGCAACCCAAACTTCGTCTATTATTTCGTTCCGGATTGAAACCGAATTTTTTTTCAATCGTTCTTCTGTTCACGAGAAAACTTCGCAATCCTGAACAACTGAGCTCATGCAATGGGTGCATATCTCAGGGTACAGTATTAGCGCGTACCTATCCAGACGCAGCTGAACAGCTGAACAAAAAGGGGAAATTATGTGGCGAAAACTGCAAACCAAGGTGTTTCCAAACCCTCACCAGTACAGTAAATGGAACCAGAAGTGTTTGATATCCGATGTCCGCACTGTAATATCACTGCAGGTCCCATGCACATGGCCTGGACCTGCCCTTGCTACGACGATCCAAGCAGAAACATAGAATCTTGGGAGGCCTTATTACGCAGCCAAGTTGCCGAAGAACAACGTAAAGTCATCGGTCTCGCCCCGACCGCCGCCCATTCCCAAGGAATTCCGGCCGACTTCTAGGGGGATGAACGGGGGCAGAGGACAAAATCTCCCCCCCCCCGTCATTCTCGACGGGTGTAAATAAACGTTATCTCTCTCTCTCTCTCTCTCTCAGGCAGTAATTCCAAAGCAGAGACATGTTGAAATTGTATGAAAAACGAAAACAGTGGCAACCAAAGATGTTTATATTAACGCAAGTAGACCTTTCGGCGTCTGTCATGCAGGCCAAAGTGGGGAGGGTCTTTTCGGCGCTGAAGTTTGTTACAGCGAAAGCTGTTATGAGATCACAACAGCTGATTGTGGCGCCACAGTTCTCCGCCGCCGCTGATGTCCGTGACCGCTATCGCGTGAAATAAGAAAAAAAATTATTGAGAAACAAATTTCTAGGATCAGATGCGATATTAACCCGCGCCCTCTGCATGGCAGTCTGGTCTTGATGCCACGCTGGTGCCACCTTGATGCCACGCTGGTGCTTGTAACTCCTTCGCAAAAATACTCTATACGGGCATCATGTCGGGCAAGGAATCGTGTTAACATATGTAATATAGCGAGACAGAAGAGTAAAATAACAACCAGTCATCACACAATCCTAATAGCGCAACGAGTGTGGGTTTATTGCTTCCCACCAGTGTTGCGGAGTTGCCACTCTAGAATCATTCCACTTTTTCGCGATCCCAGAATGTAATGGGGACAACGCTTGAAGGAATGGAATGGAAATGAAATTAAGCGCCTTTTGCACGGAATGTAATGGAAATGGAATTACGTCTTTTTCCGAAAATACAGCACGTTTTCGTCTACCTGCTGTTTCTCAAACTTCAAACATTAGTAAGTCAGAGCCTCGAATTTAACAATAAAGCACTATTTTTCAAATGGCTTCGTTGATTTCAAGGACGGTACATTTATAAGCAACGCGCCTACTACAAACCGAGGCATAAGTTAGTGTACAAACAAATGCATTATCCCAGCAGATAATGAAGTGAGAAACACATTACTCCTGCGCGTTGGTTCCCCTTGATACCCCCACACGAAAGTGGAAATACTCTATGCACAGCCTGATCTTTATCTCACGAGCAGTTTAGTACCTGACACACGTAAACAACGTTTGCGACAAGGAGGACATTGCATATTTGCTCACAGGCGAACTCAGAAAGTCATCCTCAGCCCATCCATGCTTGCGAGGCGCGCTTGACAAGCGTGAGTGCTGACTAGCAGTATGGTCAAGTGTTCCGTATTCGATGCAAAGGCACAGGGTGCACGAGCGGTGCACCGTTGTAACTAATACCAGCAGACCTAGAGAGTTTTGTTCCCATTAATCAAATCTCAGTTTTCTCCGTATTCACGACTGCTCCAGACGCGTGGCCAAACTGCTTAATCTTTTTGAATACTAGATTTGTCAGCATAAAAATACGCTATGTCGTCGCTTTAGCAATAACATATTTAGGCCTAAACAATCTTAAAGCATCACCATTCGTTCAAACATACTGACCATGCAAATACTATAAGTAGCAGGAGAGCTGGCCCTATGGGAATTAGTAGGGTGGTTGTACTGCACGAGATATGTCACCCAGTTACTATCCCTCGGCATTGGCAACGTGTTTTGCGTACTTTTTCAGTTTGTAATGCATCTCATGACATCAGCTTGATGGGGCGTTCATTCCTTACTCGATAAAGCTATCATGATGCCTTTCCTACGTTGAAGAATTACAGCAATGTAATTAAACTGCCCGGCCATTCCCAGAGTGCGAATGGGCTAAGTTTTTTTCATTCCGAGGAATTGAAATGAATGGAATTGCGGTATGTTCTAATTACCAGGAGTGGAATTGGAATGGAATGGGGGCGCCCACTCCGCAGCACTGCTTCCAACCCGTTACAAAGTGCTCAGCCATTATTCTTCATCGTCACGAGCCACAGCACAAAGTGCACATAATGCCTTACAGATTTCTAGCGGGTACAACGATTCTCCAAATGACGACAAATGGCATTGGGAACTTCGCTACTTCAGAAAAATTACGATTATTTATGGCGTAGTGGGTACCTTGCATGTGTACTTGTATTAGTTGCCCTAAGAGGCTCTACAACGGGAACTGCAAAGTCCGCTCTTCCAGCTTTCGCTGTGACCGTGCTGCGTGTTCCGCGCAGGCCTGGCGATCTTTTTATCAGAACAGCGGTCTCGCACATCAGAGAGAACACTCAATGACGTGCTGCTTCTGAGATCGTGCTCACTTCCTTGACACAAAACACTGAACCCACTAAAAAAATTCGCATTTGTCTTTCGAGAAAATAATATTCTGACTTTGAAATTAATAATTTCTTGTGCTAGTTGGTAGGAATTCGTGGTACAGTTACTTCCGCTCCTCTGAAAAACATGTTTTACCCTTGTCCCACTTTCTTAACAGGAAGGCAAGTAACTACATCACAGACTTGTAGTGGAGAGGTAGAAGAAGTACGAGGCTGCTACATTTTTTTCGAAAATCTGCCCTTACACTCTTAGCAAACGACCGCTTAAAACAACGCATATAAGGCGGAAAGTAGGTCAAATTTTCGACGCTTATAAATGGCTCTCTAAGCGGCCTACTCATACGGCTAAGCGGCTAAGCGGCTCTTATGCGGCCTAAGTTTATGCGGCTCTTCCATATGCGAGGCCATCTCGTTGCCAGAAGGCCGTTTAAAAGTGACCGCTTAAAGTAACGCATACCGTCGATTTGGTTAAGCGGTATTTCAGGTCAAATCTGTCCGGCTTATATACGGCTCAATATGCGGTCGAAATATATGCGGTACTTTTCGCAAATATTTAGAAAAAAAAGAAATTCTTCTACATTGTAGTTGATCGTGCAGTGTTCCTCCTTTTTTTTTTCTTTTGAGCCTTCCAACTCATGAATATGCATATACACATCACAAGAACACTGCACAGAGAGTCACAAACCATAGCAACACACACACTCCACCACGGGGATTTGAACCCAGGCCAACCGCCTGACAAGCAGACACTGTAACCACTACGCCACCGCACCACACGATCTGGGTGAACTTCCGCGGCTTTATATATGCACTTCCCGTTATCTTAGACTATTTTGCGATCGGCTACAACGCTATAACTGCGCATCCCGCACGGAGACAGAGGTGAACAATGAACGATGCGTTTCCGAGTGCATTTCCATTTGCCGGCATCACACAGCAGCAAAACGGTCCCTGTTGTGCAACCAGCCGCCAAAGAAACGTTTTCTGCGATGTTTGACGCAGTACAGGCGGTGGAAGTCAGCTGATCTCATCTCTACTTGGCGAAGTACAGTCTCCCACGTCCTTCGCGAGCATCGCGTTGATGTCGGTGCGTTTATGCGGACTGTATTATGTAGAGGTTCATCTCAGAGAATCGGATTAAAGTACATAATCGCTTATTCGCGCAACAGATGGGTTTGGTGTAGTGCAGCGCGTACGAGGCGACGGACCAGCTTTCAGAACGGGCGCGCTCATTTCTCTCCCGAGTATAGCATAGATGATAAAGAAACATTGTTGTTGAGTGGAAAGAACAACGAGCCTTCGCAGAAAAAGAATGCAGTCTCCCAAGCTCGAGGCTGACGGCGCCGACGAGCGCTGCCGTGGAATTGTCATGCTAGGGAGGACGGCGGGTCTGAGGTTGTTCGTTCTCGTGGTTCGTTCGTTGTTGACAGTTGGAAGTGATGCTCCCATTGGCTTCCACAAACGATGAAACGTAGTGCATGACTGGCGCGGAAAGAGCACGCATGAAATCGCTTGCATCACCCGTTAGAACATATCTTTCCTGCCAAGCGTCGCATCAAAAGAAGCTAGCATTGCTTGAAATCGAATGAAGTCACAATAATATCCAGCTTTCAAGGATAAAACCATGCTCTTTCTTCAAAAGTCATAAGTGGCCTGAAGGATTCAGAAGGATCATGTGAACATTTATACTGAATAATGCAAAGATTAACTTGAAGCATTCTAATATTTAATAGGCGCTGTTAAAGCTAAATAACAACTCCAAAATAAATATGCACTTGTTTTGCACCTTGAAGGTTCATGAACGTTAAGCTCTATAACATGCCTCAGTTGACCGCATATCAGCGCCTAAGAGCGATCTGGTGGAGACCCTGTGTTGGGGAACATGGCAGGTTGAAGGTTGTTTTCGTATTCCACCCATTGTCGACGAGTGAAAGTGATTCTTTCCTTGGCTACGAGATGTGATCGGAGCGACAAGGGCCAGTATTACTTCACTCCACGTCATCCACTCAAGTATGCTTTGAGCTTAACGAAGCTTTAACGTATAAACTAGCAAAATGCTAGAAGTGCCTGAACTCGGGCAGTAATCTTGACTTCTAGTAATAAATGTTCACCTGTCTTAAAAATGTGCAGTCAGTAGCATCCTGCTTGATTCGGATCATGGGACACGACATGCAAACGTATAATACTAAATAGTAGATATAGAGGAACAATTCTTATACTCAGTAGGTGTCATAATTGCAAATAACAGCTGCAGATAAAAAGCACGCTTTCACACTAATAGCACACCCATAAATGTTGAGCTTTACGTGTCCCAGTCAACCTCCCTCATGTTCGATACCAGGGGCGTAGCCAGAAATTGTTTTCAGGGTGGGGGGGGTCATCCATGCTTTATGCATGTTTGTGCATGCGTTTGCATGTCTGTGTGTATATATATGCAAGCAAAATTGAAAATTTTCCAGTGGGGGGGGTGAGTTGAACGCCCCCCAACACCCCCCCCCCTTTGGCTAT
The DNA here is from genome assembly GCF_013339695.2 of Rhipicephalus sanguineus. Classification (NCBI taxonomy): domain Eukaryota; kingdom Metazoa; phylum Arthropoda; class Arachnida; order Ixodida; family Ixodidae; genus Rhipicephalus; species Rhipicephalus sanguineus. The sequence goes on from NC_051177.1 coordinate 134,622,027, forward strand.
GCCCCTGTTCCATACCATGTAGCTTTACGTGCACCTTTATTTAAATATAAGCTGTCATGCAACATCCTTAGCTTTGGCTGGTACAGCAGCTAATACAAACTGTGCTTGAGAATTCAAGATTTATTGCCAGTACCAACACTAGCTATACACAATAACATTCTGTAGTGGTTCAAATGCAAGTGTTGCAGCTTTTTTTCAGAATTAGCAGCTCATATAGCGTTCACATAAGCATGCAGACATACACGTCTAAATGTGCAGCTATTATTCTTTTTTACGAAGAACTGTGCGAAATAAACTGGCACAAGGAGACGCACGGACAAGCGTCTTCCTTGTGCCAGTTTATTTCGCACAGTTCTTTGTAGTCATGAATTACCAACTTGCCCAGCGATCAATTCTTCGATATTATCCTTTACATGCAGCCCACTTCCATGGCAGTTACCACGGCACACCGTCTGTCAGACATCGTGCCACATGAAGCGTATTCGCATATAGTACTAGACTTGTCCTTCACTAAATGTTGAGACCTGAAATGTATTTGTTCTTTTTCTGGCATCATTTCAAAACATGACCTTTCCCTTGCAGTGTTGAGACATATCTTTGCAGTAAGTTAGGCATTGTGTACAAATCCATCACTGCGCCAGCCTGGCACTTAATTATGTATGCATGGGTCCCTTATTTCCATTCTGTGCTCCAAGCCCTTTCCTTCACCCATTACTGTAGAACTGTGGAATTTAGGTGTTTCATCTGGCAATGCTAATTGTTGTTACATTTTGTGCCATTTCTTCGAGTACCCATGCCAGTATTTAGTGCATTAAGTGAATGAAGGAACATGTTATGTTGCTGCGCAGCTGCACACTCAGCAGAACAATGAGATGCAGAGGCATCAGAGAAAATATAGAGAACATTGTCACGGTACAACGCAAACACAAGACAGTGAAAAGTTCTACAAGAGCAAGACAGCTTGTTGACACAAAAAATGGCAGGCACAAACATGTCTAACAAGACAGAAACTTGGGCTAGTTGGTTGTCCTTCATGATGAACCAGCAGCACAACCACACACGGACAGAGGAAAGGTACACGAAACACAGCACTCTGTTGTGTGCCTTCTTTCCTATGTCCGTGTGTGGTTGCACTGCCGATTCACCATGAATGACAAACATGATGTTTTCGGCAAAATCCCGAAGCCCCACTAGATGTTGATGTTCACTGATGTCCCCATTGTCATTCTCGCCTGCAGAGCACACGCGTCAATAGGATCCATCGTAAGGGTTCTTCACCTATATGCTCTATTTTTGGAGTAATAGGGCATTGTGTCAACTAAATAATCAATGTAATAATAAAATCACACTAAAATATATGCCATATTCCTTATTGCTCAATTCTCAACCTCCACGTATTCCACTTCAGCACCTGTGAACATAATGGTCCCCTAAAGGATCTCGGCAGTAGTTTCTCTGAAGTAGTTTTCAAAGCTGTTATTGGATTAGATTAAGCTAACTGAATCTCATGAACTTATCCTTTCAAAACAAATAAGGGGGCAGTCCACTTGTTATTTTCTAGCAAGCTACTTAGCAATTTGGCCTTGAACGTGTGCACTTTCCTTGCAGTTGTGTCCCAAAAGCAGTCAGTGGTCTATCGGTTATCAGTAAAAATTTTCTTTATGAACAGCCTTACAAGTTCAGTAATGCAGCATTGTAATGGATGTATCATTCTGACATATAGTTTATGCATTCAAAACTCTTCAATTGAAATTCCTAACCAGTTTCTCCATCAGCAATGACCACAATTGCTATGCGACTCTCGGTACCATCATCTGCATGCATGGATTGATGCATTCTGCAATGCTTTAATCATGCATCTTATCACTGGCCCTGTGATCTCACAAGTCACCTGTGTCCTTCTCTAGACAGTAACAGCTATAAATATTTTGCATAACTTAACTAGTCTTCTTTCCAAACAGCATGACTTACCTCTATTTGCACAGTCAGTAAGCCTGAACACACAGTGCACACTTTTGTAAATTGACATATTTTATTTTCAATTACAAACAAAACTGAGCAACAATGTATACACCAATAGAGCATTTGTAAACTAATAAGTGAATCTTACACTTTTACAGAAACAAGGTAAAAAAAAACAACTGCGAAAGAGGTGATCAAATAATTGAACAGAACGATTGTTGTTTTTCTGTGCTTTAGAGGTTTCAGGCCTTCTCATCTGACTAGAATTGATAATGACCTAGCTTGAGTTTCAGCACGCCTATACGTAGAAAAAACTCTACTTTATTGCAGAGTGCAGGTCAATACATACATAGAAAATTGCACCACATAAATGGCAGGAGCTACCTAAATGCCTTCAATTATAATAGCTTTACTTAAACACAATAACACAGAATTGACTAGAGTAACAAAGAAGTATTGAAAGTAAGTGGGCCTTGATCGATGTCATATATGTAGCCTTGGAAACAGACGAAGGGCTTGAGGTGTGCTTCCTGCCTGTTTCTGGCACTTAATGTGCAATATATGAGTAGAATACACAGTGAAAAAAATTCTGTTCTATATCATGAGCTGTGTAGTGCATGTAGGTAGTATGATATATCACAAATGTATGACTAAACTAGATACCCTCTATATTGGTAGGCCTGAAGTTTGAGGATGCAGCTTTTCTGTAGGTAGTGGCTAATAAAATTTCAAAGCATAGGTATCAGCTGTGCATGAATGACAAGTGATATGCTAATATAATGCCCTAATAAATAGGACTTTTCATAGTACATGCATCAGAAATAATATGATGACTGTGTATGTTATACTTCGAGGAAAACTACAAAATGAACAATGAATATGTATATATGAACACACACACACATAGACACACACACACATACAGTTATTACGGCACATGATGTCTGCCACAGATTCCAATGCTAGTGTACCTGCTACTCAGGTATTCTCAAAAGAAAGAGCATTGAAAAGTGCATGGACATAAAACGAACTTAAATGTCTCTAAAGTTTGTGAAAATTCAGCTAGCCAGCAGCCTTATCTACCCAGCCTAACAAGGTAACAAAAAACACAAACAAAATAAAACTGCACGAAAAAGAACATAAGTTAGGCGTTGTCCTTGAGCTTGTCGAGAATCTTCAGCAGATTACTGCTTGCCCAGCAACGTGGAAAACTCTCTTCCTTGTGGAGTAAACTTTGAATTAGTCCCAATGTTTGGGCGAAAGCAGACGGGTAGGTAACATCCTTTATGTTACGTACGGTCAAACACCAGAAAAGTGCCTTCTCAAGCGTGCAGTCATCTTTCAGGGTAACACGCTCGTCCTCAGCACAAAAAATAAGCTTTGTTGCCGAGCTCCAAACAATCATGGGCCCTGGCAACCCATGGACATCTGCAAGATACTGGAAAAAAGTAATAAAAACTATTATATGTTTTATGTTCTGCACAGCACATCTTTATACAAAAAGCTAACAATTCAGGGGTAGTGGATGGATGAATGCCAGCACTAAAATATTACAAGCTTTATATGCAAAACCGTGCATAAATTGAGATTTTTATGGGCGTGGTTTATGCCACAGTAAATAAAGCAGTTTCAGCAACCCCGATAGACAGCTATAGGTGCCACTGCTTGAAATTTTGCTAATGCATTCAAAGCAGCCACAGGTACAATGTCAGATCTCACAAGTGTATAAGCAAGCGTTTCTTTGTGTTTCGCACGCAATGTTCATATCATATATCTGTTCCATGAAAATGGGTAAAAACAGCAGCCAAATGAGTGTACTGAGACCACAAGTTATGGAAAGCAGAGCCTTGGCTTGCTTCAATAGTAGGCTGAAGCCACCTCTCAGTGATGACATATCATAGGTGGTGACAGATGGCATTTGTGTTGGGCATGTCCTTTTGCACTAAACTTGAGTGCTGTAGTGTCACGCTCACAGGGCAAACCTGGAAATACCTGGTTTCTGTTTCTGTTAGGAAATGGAAGAACCACAGGACAATCAGAAAGGCCCGAATGGATTGCCTACATTGACTTACATGATTGCTTATGTGTGTACGCCTTTGTGCATACAGATGTACTTGAACTATCTTAAACTATTTTAAAGAAAGGAATTGATTGGACCCTATTCAGTGGCAGAAAAGGAACTCTGCTACAAACAAGGTGGACGTAGCGACAGAGTCCACATTGAAAAAACTAAAGGCCATGTCCACACTAGGATACACAGCAGTTCCCAGGCATCATGTAAGGTGGCTACGCATGTAAGGTGGCTACACATAGGCTAATATCAATATTCTTTGCAGCACCAAGGAAACAAACTTCAATCTACATGGATGTTCTAATACTTAAATTTGACATATAATCTTTCGTTGAGTGAATGATACAAATTTCATTCAAAGTCAATGGCAGAGTACTTTAGCAGACTCAAAGGGCCCACTTTGTGTACACAGATGCATGCAGTGAATGGTGCTGTTGTATATAGACTAATATCACAACTTTGCAGGTCATTTCGGCTGTCAATGCACACGTCTGAGAGTGGTGCAACCACCTGCTTATTGAATATTGTCTTTCTTTCATTGAAATTAAAGCTCTTCTGCAGAAAAACATTCTTGTATTCAAAAGTATTTTGTGTTTGCATACAGCATAATTGGGCGTAAAATTACCCTGAATATCTCCTTTAAACGTGGTCTTGAAAAACATATGTATTTGTTGTCTGGTCAGACATAGAATAGCTTTTTTTTATTTCATATGCTGCGCCGAAAATTGCTGCATAATTGTGACAAAATTGTCGTGCGAAAGAAAATTCTTCAATGGAATGAGCTAGCTATAGACCTAATTGTAATTTATCAACTCTCCACCAGAAACAAATATCTAAGTTTTATCTGTTGCAGTACCTTAACGCAGATAAATAGTTACATTGTTTACGAACGTTTTACGATAGTCATGCAAGTACAATACTGATTCCGTTTTTGAGCAATATATGAGAGAGATCCGCTTCAGGTGCACAATTGCAGATGCTGCTTGATATTGTCACGTGGTCGTGACGTCGACGAAGGCAGCAGTCAGCACGTCCGAGATGAAACTCCTTATTAGGCCGAACTTGTGGCCGGGAAAATGAAACTCCAGTTTACAGCAATAAACTGATAGCGGCGAACAGAGCGTCGACCGTCGATCAACTGACAAGCGGTCACGCGCGTCGGCTTTTATACAGGCGCTATCGAACTTTCCAGCAATATCGCTGGTGACGGCGTAATCTCTAGACAAAGCTGGATCATTCGCGTGCGGAGGCAATCTTAACAAACCGATCTACTACAATCGCGACGCTTCTAGAACACTACATCGCGGACAGCGTCGAGCGTTGATAACCGTCCCTGCCGGTCAAACCCGAATACATCTAAAGAAGACAAGAAGTGGGCGTGGCATTGCCCCCCTCTGAAAAAGAATCGTCCCGATGCTTGTGAAAGTACATAGAAGAGAGAAAAAAAACAAGTGCATACACAAATAAATTACAATAACAAAGGAAAAAAATAGAGTCCCCAGGTTCGCTAACGCGCAAAAGACGGCTTAAGGCGCACGACATGGATGACTTCAGGTCGCGCACGGCGCTGCTGAGAGTTCGTAATGCCGTCAGGGACAACCTCATAGTCGAGTGCGCCGAGGCGTCGAAGTACCCTGTACGGTCCGAAGTATCGTCGAAGAAGCTTCTCACTAAGTCCTCGTCGGCGTATTGGCGTCCATACCCATACACGGTCACCGGGTTGGTATTCCATATGGCGTCGTCGAAGGTTGTAGCGGCGGCTGTCAGTCGTCTGCTGGTTCTTGAACCGTAGGCGGGCGAGCTGTCGTGCTTCTTTGGCGCGCTGTAGGTAGGTGGTCACGTCGATGTTTTCCTCGTCTGTCACGTTTCGTAGCATGGCGTCGAGCGTCGTTGCCGGGCTCCGTCCGTAGACCAACTTGTATGGCGTCATCTGCGTCGTTTCCTGTACGGCCGTGTTGTACACGAAGGTCACGTACGGAAGGATGGCGTCCCACGTCTTGTGTTCGACGTCGACGCACATGGCCAGCATGTCGGCGATGGTCTTATTTAGACGCTCGGTGAGGCCATTGGTCTGCGGGTGGTAGGCGCTGGTGCGGCGGTGGCTCGTCTCGCTGTACTTCAAGATCGCCTGAGTTAGGTCCGCAGTAAAGGCGGTACCTCTGTCTGTGATGAGGACCTCTGGGGCGCCATGACGCAGATGATGTTCTCCACGAAGAACTTGGCTACCTCGGCGGCACTCCCTTTGGGCAAGGCCTTTGTCTCGCCATAGCGGGCGAGGTAGTCAGTCGCTACGACGATCCACTTGTTGCCGGAAGTCGACGTCGGGAAGGGCCCCAGTAGGTCCATCCCGATTTGCTGGAACGGCCGGTGAGGTGGATCGATTGGCTGCAGAAGTCCCGCTGGCCTAGTCGGCGGTGTCTTCCGTCGCTGGCAATCTCGGCAAGTCTTAACGTAGTGGGCGACGTCGGCAGCAAGGCGTGGCCAGTAGTATTTTTCCTGTACTCTGGCGAGCGTTCGGGAAACACCGAGGTGTCCAGCCGTCGGGTCGTCGTGTAGGGCATGCAAAATTTCTGGTCGCAGTCCCGAAGGTACAACGATAAGGTAGCTGGCTCGGGCCGGAGAGAAGTTCTTCTTTACGAGGACGTTGTTTTTCAAGGAAAATGATGCCAATCCTCGCCTGAGTACTTTTGGGACAACGATGGTCCTGCCCTCCAGGTATTCCACTAGACCCTTCAGTTCCGGGTCGGCTCGCTGTCGTTCGGCGAAGTCTTCGGTACTTATGACTCCCAAGAAACTGTCATCATCTTGGTCGTCGGGCGTTGGTGGGTCGACGGGGGCACGAGACAAGCAGTCGGCGTCGGAGTGTTTCCTTCCGGACTTGTACACGACAGTGATGTCAAATTATTGAAGTGTTAGGCTCCACCGTGCGAGGCGACCTGAAGGGTCTTTCAAGTTAGCTAGCCAACACAAGGCGTGATGGTCGCTCACAACTTTGAAGGGCCTGCCGTAGAGGTAGGGGCGAAACTTTCACGTAGCCCAGATGATGGCGAGGCACTCCTTTTCTGTTGTGGAATAGTTGGCCTCTGCTTTAGTCAGCGACCGGCTAGCATAACTGATAACCCTTTCCAGTCCGCCCGTCCGCTGCACAAGGACGGCGCCGAGTCCTATGCTGCTTGCATCGGTGTGAACCTCCGTATCGGCGTATTCGTCGAAATGCGCAAGTATCGGAGGTGTCTGCAGGCGTCGTTTCAGTTCATGAAATGCTTCGACTTGCGCTGTTTGCCACCTGAATTCGACGTCGGTCTTCGTGAGCTGCGTTAGTGGCTCGGCGATCCGTGAAAAGTATTTGACAAAGCGTCTGTAATAGGCGCACAAGCCGAGCAATCGGCGCACGGCCTTCTTGTCGGTGGGTGGCGGGAAAGCGGCGATGGCAGCTGTTTTCTGCGGGTCTGGGAGCACTCCAGTCTTGCTGATCACGTGACCCAAAAACAAGAGCTCCTCGTACGCGAAGCGGCACTTTTCTGGCTTCAGGGTGAGCCCGGAGTTCTTGATTGCTTGAAGTACGGATTGAAGTCGCTGGAGGTGTTCGTCGAAGTTCGAGGAATACACAACGACGTCGTCCAAGTAAACAAGGCAAGTCTGCCACTTGAAGCCAGCTAATACAGTATCCATGACTCGTTGGAAAGTAGCAGGTGCCGAGCAAAGACCAAAAGGCATGACCTTGAACTCGAACAGGCCATCCGGTGTTATAAAGGCGGTCTTTTCTCGGTCCCTCTCGTCGACTTCAATTTGCCAGTAGCCGGTCTTGTGGTCCATCGACGAAAAGTAATTCGCGTTGTGGAGTCGATCCAGGGTGTCGTCTATCTGTGGGAGTGGGTACACATCCTTCTTTGTGATTTTGTTCAGGCGACGATAATCGACGCAGAAGCGTAGGACCCCATCCTTCTTCTTCACTAACACCACGGGAGACGCCCACGGGCTGTTGGACGGCTGGATGATGTCGTCGCGTAGAATTTCATCGACTTGTTTCTTAACGGCCTCCCGTTCCCGCGTCGAAACCCGGTAGGGACTCTGACGGAGTGGTCGAGCATTTTCTTCTGTTATGATGCAGTGCTTAGCAAGGGGCGTTTGTCGGACCCGCGATGACGACGAGAAACAGTCCCTGTATTCCTGCAGAAGGCGTCGAAGCTGTTGCTGTTGGCGAGCGGGAAGACTTGGGTTTACGTCGAAGGGTGGCTCAGGGATCGTCGTCGTAGCTTCGTCAGAATCTGAAAAGGCAAACGCATCGCTGACGGCCAAGATTTCTTCGATGTATGCAATCGTCGTGCCCCTGCTCAGGTGTCTGTATTCCTGGCTGAAGTTCGTTAGCATCACGCTTCCTTTTCCTTTATGCAACCGAGCAATGCCCCTTGCGACACAAATGTCACGGTCTAGCAGCAAACGCTGATCGCTCTCGATGACACCTTCGATGTTTTCAGCTTTTTCGGTGCTGACGGAAATTATGACGCTGGAGCGAGGCGGGATGGTAACTTGATCCTCGAGCACGTTAAGGGCATGTTGACATCGACTCGTATCCGGCGGTGTCATTTTGTCCGACGATAGGGTTATCGATTTGGTTCTTAAGTCGATGACGGCGCCGTGATGATTTAAGAAGTCCATGCCAAGTATGACGTCCCTAGAGCAGTGTTGCAAGATTACGAAACTCGCAGGATACTTGCGATTATTGATTGTGACTCTTGCTGTGCAGACTCCAGACGGCGTTATTAGATGGCCTCCAGCGGTGCGGATTTCGGGGCCTTCCCAAGCGGTCTTAACTTTCTTCAACTTCGTGGCGAAGGGCGCGCTGATGACGCAATAGTCGGCTCCAGTATCGACGAGAGCGGTGACGTTGTGGCCGTCGATGAGAACGTCGAGGTCGCTAGTTCGTCGTCTTGCGTTGCGGTTGGGTCTCGGCGTCGGGTCACGGCTGCGTCGGTTTGTTCCGCTGCTTCCATGTTGCGTCGCCGGGTCTTCTTCGGTCCGCAAGACCTCGTCGTCAGGGTCTGTCTGGTTCGCGTCGTGTTCTGAAGGTTTCGTCGCGACGTCGTCGTCGTAGGCGGAGGATCTTCGGTAGTTCGTCGTACAGCAACCAGCACCTCCATCGGTTGCTGCCCTTAGTTTTCCGGATACGGGCTAGGCGACCGGCCCCGGCTTGGGCCAGCGTACGGCCGGCGGTGCGGTGACATGTAGCTGCCGGGTGACGGCGAGCGTGAAGGACGATCGTTCTTGCCACTGCGTTCCGGTTAGGTAGTCGTCGATGTCGCGAGGCCGTTCGCCTGGCTGCGGTCGGGGCGCGTTGATAGCGAATCCTCGTAGTCCCATCTGCCGGTACTGGCAGCGGCGGTACGTGTGGCCGGCCTCCCCGCAGTGGTAGCAGAGCGGGCGGTTGTCAGGGGCGCGCCAAACGTCGGTCTTCCTCGGCGCGGATCGCTGGCCGGCTGGCGGGCGGTATGACGTCGGTGGTGGCGGCGGCGGTGCCTGGCGGCGGAACTGCTGCGGCGGCGCGGCGTCTTGACGCGGGCGCGGAGGAGCGTTGCGGCGGACTTCAGCGGCGTAGCCGATCCTTTGCTGCTCAGGCTGCACTAGTTGAGGTGCTCGCAGGGATTGCTGTATTTCCTGGCGCACGACGTCAGTAATCGAGTCTACTTCAGGCTGCGAGGACGGCAACAGTTTTCGCAGCTCCTCCCGCACGATAGCTCTGATTGTGTCTTGCAGGTCGTCGGATTGAAGCGCTTGAACCTCCCCGTAGGTCGTCTTGGGAATCCGGCGGTTGTACTGCCTCCTACGCATTTCAAGCGCCTTTTCGATCGTTGTGGCTTCCGAAGCGAATTCCGCGACCGTCTTAGGTGGGTTACGAACAAGGCCGGCAAAAAGTTCCTGCTTGACTCCTCGCATTAGAAAGCGGATCTTCTTCTCCTCGGACATAGCGGGGTCAGCATGGCGAAAAAGGCGGACCATTTCTTCAATGTACATGCGGATGTTCTCGTTCTGCAGCTTTACACGAGTCTCTAGCAGAGTTTCGGCTCTTTCCTTCCGGACGACGCTCGTGAACGTGTCCAGGAAAGCGGCGCGAAAAAGGTCCCAGGTTGTGAGCGTGGCCCCTCGGTTCTCGAACCATGTTCGGGCGGTGTCTTCCAAGGCGAAGTACACTTTCCTTAGCTTGTCATTATCAGTCCAGTTGTTGTAAAGGGCGACGCGGTCGTACCTTTCAAGCCAACTTTCCGGGTCTTCGAGCGGTGACCCACGGAAGGTAGGTGGCTCCCTCGGCTGATGTAGCAGCACAGGTGCAGGCACAATGGGTGCTGTCGCCGTCCCTGATGTGGTGGGCATGGTCGGTGTCTTCCTGGTCTTGTCGGGTAGAGGCCCGTACTCCGGTGCTAGGCCTTGTTGCCTACGGCTAGCTCGCTGGTCGTGGTTGGCGTCGATGTCTTCTCCGCTCTGGGGGCTGGGTTCACGGCTTGACGGGGGTGTCCGGATCATGAAGGAACGGCACCTCCACCAGATGTCACGTGGTCGTGACGTCGACGAAGGCAGCAGTCAGCACGTCCGAGATGAAACTCTTTATTAGGCCGAACTTGTGGCCGGGAAAATGAAACTCCAGTTTACAGCAATAAACTGATAGCGGCGAACAGAGCGTCGACCGTCGATCAACTGACAAGCGGTCACGCGCGTCGACTTTTATACAGGCGCTATCGAACTTTCCAGCAATATCGCTGGTGACGGCGTAATCTCTAGACAAAGCTGGAACATTCGCGTGCGGGGCGCAATCTTAACAAACCGATCTACTACAATCGCGACGCTTCTAGAACACTACTTCGCGGACAGCGTCGAGCGTTGATAACCGTCCCTGCCGGTCAAACCCGAATACATCTAAAGAAGACAAGAAGTGGGCGTGGCAATATCGTTCTTCATTCGCGAACCACATAATAGTGAGGAACAGTGTTTCGCTTTCTGATAATTTGCGACCTTCATGCATTTCGAAGAAAAGGTCCGAGCAAGAGGCTCTTCCAATGCGCGTTTCACAGATGTATAGAGACTCGTTAGGAGCGGTGCTTTGTTTCTAACAGCACAACACAAGATTGGGAGCATCGAAATAAACTCATGCAGTCGTGCATGGTTCACGGGGCAGTGCCCGCAATAGGAGCACCAGGTAACTTGATGTGGCACGCCACGCCTGGTTCCCCTGGCTGGCGGCTGTACGCGAGCAATCTGATGCACTTACACTCACATCGCACTGACACACTTTGCACTCACACGTGCCATCATAACTGCACGCTCCTCTCTGAATGCCTTTGACGTCGGTCGAGGTGTACATCCCACGCAGCACGGCCTGATCGGCACTGCCGAAACGTTGAAGCACGCCAAGACGATCGCGGGACCGAATTCTCAACGAAAACAGAGAGACCACGCAAGGAGCGGGCGCAAAAGAGACGGACACCGCTCGACGCGCATGGGAGAGAGAACTGTAGGGGGGATAAGTCAGCAGCGTGAGCAGGGAGAGAACGCGATCAAAGGTGAAAACTTCCTTGGCACGTTGAGTTTGTAGACGTCGCGGGCGTTGTTTGCGTGACAATTTTGCGTATTCACGAGTAAACAGAAACAAAGGCACGTCTACAATACGAACTTGTATACTTTAAACAAAAACGGTGCGAGGCGAACGAGGCAGCATGAGGCGACTGACGTAACTCGGCACGGCCGCTGCGTTTCCAACGCACGTGCTTCGCACGAAATCAGATATGATTGCCAAGGTCAGGGAGGCGCTGGCTGTATTGGCTGTATGCTGTATCTCGAGTTCACCGGCCGCACCCGGCGCCAACACAGGAAACACTACACGACGTCAACGTGGACTTCGAGCCTTGAGCACGCTCGCTCGGCGCTCTCTCGCTTCTCGCCGCGGCGCCGATCTCAATTTCCCGCATAAAACAGCGGGCGCTGTATAAGCGTTGCGTCCGCTCGAGAAATTTTCGCTTCAACAAACCGCGGGCTCCAATAAGCGTTGCGTCCACTCGCGGCCGCATATAGCGGGCCCAGCCCCTCACCGCAGAATTTGTCACGCCTAATGGTGATTGAAGGGTCGCTTATATGGAGTACCTTGTGGATGGAAGAAAAATGGGCCGCTTATGTGCCGGACGTTATACGGGACTTGAATAAGAGTGTAGGCATAATAATTGACGCACGAAAACCAACTGATTTATTTAGATGCCCAAAGCGCTCGCCCCGCACGCGCCTCCGCTAACCTCGTCGTCGTCGGTGCCTCGGTACGCCAGCACTCGACAAACTCAGTGTTTTTTATGATTACCTTAACTTCAAATTTTTGCATGAAAAAACCGTTACAAACCATTACGGCACATTTTTTTTTCGTTCCGGAACAGAAACTGAACGGAACTTTTTGCGGTGGAACGAAACTAAAAACGAAACGAAAAACATTTCGTTCCGACACCCTGAGTTGTAGCATTATCGATAAACATATTTGTTCAGACGCACATGAACCTTCAGATTATCTCATTTGAAAGTAGGGTTCCACAAAGCAAATGTTTTCCCTGTTTATTTGCTTTTTGTCGGGCTCAGAAAGACCTATGCCCGCATTGCCCCCCCCCCCTCCCCGTCCACCTCCTCCAAACATAAACTTCATACTCTTCGATTTTTCGAAAGAAAGTATTTCAGCCAATCGTGATGCTGGCTATATTAATAGCGAAGCCAGCCACCCAAGAGCAGAGAGCACTTACAATATGATTGTGGGCTGTGTTAGCTTAAGATGACTCATTGCCATTTCGGCCAAGTTGCAATTTTATGGAAGCTTGGGAAATTCGGCTGCTCGTCTTGAGGTATTATGCTTGCTACTAGCACACCCGGCTATATGAAAGCACTGCTTGTTACCTTCGTGAAAATACCTGCAGCTATGAACTGCGGCATTTTTTCTTAGCACCAAGGGTTAGTTTTCCGCAAAGAATGTGATCCTACTCTGTTCTCAGTTTATATCACAGATGAGAAGGTTCAAATTCATTGGTAATTGAGCACTGCTCTTGTGATACCAGTAGGCTGATTCGCGATCCCTGACGTAATGTTCGCAATGATAATGAAATGATGGCTGTGTCATTCCGTCATCCGAGTAAATTTGAAGTGTCAACAGCCACCACACACCATGCTATTTGCCTGGTAAAATACGTTTCTCTGTAAATATAATACAAACATGATGTCCATATGACTGAGAACTCACTGAGAACTCGACTCGAAGAGCAATATTAAGTGCTAACACATGATGCTGCATTAGCGGTTTTCTCAGCCTCGTCTCCTCTGCTAATGTGGCACTACGTTTAAAAAAAGTTTCTGAAATCGTGGTGTACACCTCGAGGAGCTTGGTAATAATGACTTTTAGAGTAATTATCGAGGCAAAGATTGTAGTGATTTTTCATTGAAGATGAAATACACCTCTCACCTTCGTTACTTTTGAACATTATTTCCATTATATCGCAACTTTTGTTAGCGTTTTACATTCTCAGGCAGATCACTATTGAAGAAGAATCCGTTAAAGGGCTAGTTGGTACATGCCTTAGTATACGTCAATAGCTTATTGACGTTTATGCCACTTCACACTGGAAGATGAAACCTCTTATTTCGACGAACCTGTAGGTGTAATGACGGCAACAAAAAAATGTAAGTATCGCTCACGGCTCTCTTTGATAGCTGCATATGGTTCTACGATCTGCCTAATCCTACGTAATTACTCAATCATTTCATTTGGCTAGAACCCTCATTAATATCTACTATTTATTGGCGTCATGTCGAAACCTGCGAAAAGGAAAAAAAAGGCTTTCAGCATCCTCATGCGAAGTTATCTGCGAACAAGTGTCCAATACTTTGTCTTTCCTATACCTGCTTCAATATTTCTACACCAATGACGACACTCGTGCCTTACAGCAAGCTTACATGAGTAAATGAAGTCAATCACTTATAACATATCTGTTTCCTGCAGTATTTTCCACAAAGGCTGTAATGCTAATGTTTGAAGAACCAATCGATTTAACCTTACAACACACATTTACAGTCTGGAACCATTCAAAGAAAATATTTGTTACCACGAATGAGCCTAGCTTTCGAATCTGAAATTTTTTGCTAAGATGTCCCCGCTTGAAACATGAAACTTTTATGAGCTTTACGAGTACGAAAAGATAGCTTGCCGCGGGCAGGGACCGAACCTGCGATCTTCGAATAACGCGTCCGGTAGAGCATCGGACGCGTTATAGATAGCTGCCCCTGGCAAGCTATCTTTTTGTCCACTTTTCTTTCTTCACATTTACATTACATTTACTACTAATAACGTCCCCTATACTTTTCTTGGCATTATCGCCTGTTAGTTCTCATTAATATTGTGTATTACATAGAAAAACGAGCCCTTAAAATTTCCACTTATTTCCTTTATTCATAGCGAGGGCCTCGTTCTGGCAGACTTGATGCTTTCAGGTAGTATGAGAGGGATTATTGGTCAGCTGCCAGCTCGTAATACGTTCACGTGCTACGTGACGCCAACAGGCAGAAAAAGAGTGTTCTACACTCACCGTAATGGCTACTGGCGGCGCTCACTGACGCTCCCACGTTTAAATATACATATATACCCCGTAAAGTGGACGGGGGGATGGCCGCCGCGGTAGCTCAGTTGGTAGAGCACCGGACGCGTTATTCGAAGGTCGCAGGTTTGGTCTCTGCCCGCGGCAAGCTATCTTTTCGTCCACTTTTCTTTCTTCACATTTACATTACATTTATTACTAATAACGTCCCCTATACTTTCCTTGGCATTATTGTCTATTAGTTCTCATTAATGTTGTGTATAACAAAGGAAAACGAGCCCTTAAAATATCCTCTTCTTTCCTTCAGTATCAGCATATGAAACCCCATTGCTGAGTCGCGCCCATGCCGAGGTAATGTGCATGGCGCTTGAAAAATGGCAGACACAACTATAACTGTTGTTCTGAATCTTCGGTATGCTAGATATATTAACAGCCGAGCTGTTTATTGTCGGCGTACCTCTGTATAGCGTTCGCCAAAACTATCATCATTATGCCGGCGCATGATCTCTTCATCTTCTGCTTTGCTCCCCCAACTTGTTCGCCCGGCGCGCGGTTACAAAAAGCGACAGAAGAAAGCACAGATTAAAAAAGAAGGAAAAAGAAAGAGAGAGAAAGAAAAAAAACGCCAGGCCTGCGCTGAAACCGCAGCACAGTCACAGCGAAAGCTGGAAGAGCGGCGTTTCTAGAGCTTGTTGTAAGCTCTCTTGGGGCTACAATACAAGTACACTAGAAAGGTACCCACTACGCCATAATTCACAATTTTTGTGAAGTTGGGAAGCACCTACTAAGCCATTATTTGTCATTCTGCGGAGAAGCGAGGCACCAGCTAGACGTCTGTAGGTATTATGTGCACTTTGTTGATGCTGTGCCTGATGACGACGAAGAATTATGGCAGAGCCCTGTAATGGGTTGGAAGCAAGGAGGTTTAAACCTCCTTGGTTGGAAGCATTCAACAACCTACTCGTTGCGCAATTCGCAATGTGTGACGCCTGGTTACAGAAATGGCGTTGTGCGACGCTTGGTGCTTATTTTACTCTTCTACCACGCTATATTGCATATGCTAATGGTTCCTTCCCGACATGAAGCGTGTATAGGACCTTTTTGCAAAGCAGTTTCAAGCACCGGCATGGCTCAGAGCCCTGTGGAAGGCTCGCATGGCAGTACGACACGAGGACGTGGATGCACGCTCAGCGCGACACTACTTTGTCGAAAGTGTGATCTACATGAAAGATGTGCTAGAACACGCAGAAGACACCCCTGATTGGTTTACGACATTGGATGAATTGGCCTCACTCAAGGCCTTTTAAACACACATCATGCTTGAGACTAGCTGATGTTTTTACCCTTTGTACTTTTCTTGTGTAACCCTGTTTGATGTAAAAAGGTATAAAGAAAAAAAACCGGCATGGCTCAGAGGTTGAATACTGGGCTCCCACGCAGAGGGCCCAGGTTCGAACCTCGTTCCATCCTGGAATTTTTTTCTTATTTCGTTTTTTTTTTCTTATTTCGAGTGATACTGGTTACGGACACCGGCGGCGGGGGCGGCGGCGGCGGCAGCGGCGGACAACTACGGCGCCAAAAACGGCCGGTGAAATGATCTCATAACAGCTTTCGCTGTAAAACAAGGAAAGGGAGAAGTAAATGGAGCTTGACAGAAAAGATAGCAAGAAAGAGGAAGCGAGACATAGAAAGAAAGAGAGAAAGAAGGAAAAAAGAAGAGGAGGCGAACGTGTCGTAAAATCAAGTAACACTTGTCACGTGACATGTTTCCGCAAAACGTACGTTATTTGAGCAGGGCGAGGACACGGGCTTGGTAGAACAGCTTCTTCCTCGGGAGTCTGAAGACTTGCTACGTTGTTGGTTACAGATTTGCACTACTAGTACAAGCTGCGTCCATTTTCTCGGCTATAAATATTGCTGAAAGCTTGAGATGTTCTTCTTTTTGCGTAATGCCCGTTTCCCCCACTTTGTGCTTTCATTTGCCCCGCCCCAAGGCTTCCAATGAAGGATCGGAATCGCAGCGCGTCCGAGTGCATAACTTATTATTCCATAGCAAGAACATGAATGCCCACGGCGCGTTTTTGCCTGAACCATCCGCGCCCGTATAAAGACTGAATTGATACTATCACCCTGATTGTCGTTGAATTTGTGTGCGAGCGGAAGCGTGCGAGAAAAGTCAATGACTGTGGCTCAAGAGGAGAGGAAAGGCGCCTGCCCTCTTCGTTGAAATGCGGGTGGGTGTGGGCGCAATAGGCGGAGGGGGGGCGGTAGCGGGGCCATCAGACGGCTCATGCAATGAATGTGCAGTTCTCACCATTCGGTTTGCCATGAAGTGATAGACAGCACGACAGTCGCTTCGAATGCTGCAGTGGCCATTTTTCCTTGTGCTGGCGTTTTGTTGAGTTATTCCAGCTTGAATGGTAAACCAGTTGGCTGCTAACCTTACTTCGTATAACATTCCAATTTGTTGCAATCTCATTCAGTTCTTCGCCGTTGTGAAAGTGTGATATTTTTATTCAAGCTATGAACAAGGCGTGCTCGGTGGTTACTGTAACGTTAAAATGTTGCAGGCACTACTGCCTATTTTTTCCTTGCTACTACTCCCATTTAAATCGAGGGTGTTTAATTGAGAATTTTTCTTATCTAGTGCAAGAAAACTAGCTCTAGAAAAAATCAGGAAATTACACATTTGTTGCTTTCGCGCCTATTTATCTGGGCCACCGCATCAAGGCATTTCTATACCTTGGAAATTCTGCTTTTCACATGAGATATTTTTCAGTGGCGACATTTTCAATTAAAGCACAGGTTGCTTACAGTCTGAAGGGGGATTTCCATTGCCGCATGCTCTGCTGCTTTGTTTCGAGCCTTTTAAGCATACACTTTAATATTGCTGGTGACAACCTACACCCGCCATCAGGTGCCCTCCTCGCTTTCGTTATGTACTGGGCTGGTCAAAGGTTCAGAGGCCGCAGCGCCCGGCCGAGGAGCAGCAGTTCGCTGCTATCGGGGTGCTGCCATCGTGATCACGCCTTGGTATACGCTGGCGTCGAGGTGTGCGTGGAGGGTTGGGGGAGGGGTGCATCCCTCTGCCTTTCTTGCGCTCATTGATAAGAAAGAGAGTTTTAAACATGGTGCGTCATGTTTCCTCACTGTCCGCTCTTCCATTTTTTACTACTCTTCAGCGTGTAGCCAGGTGGCAGTTTTTCGGAAAAGTGACGCATCATGTTTGCGGCCACATTTAGCTAGACACCGCACATATTACCGTAGTTTTCGGCTTCCTGGGGTGCTATCGCGGAACGATAGGCTGGCTCATCGCGTTGATAACGGGGACGGACCATCGTTCTGACCACTGGCCAAGCGCGAAAAGCACGAAAGGCATTGGAATCATTAATAGCATCGTTCCGTGATTGCACCCCAGGACGCATCATGTTTATTCCTCAATTTCTTATGAGCGAGAGCATGAAAGGGAGAGGGAGGCACACCCTCCTCCACGCACACACTCGACGCCAGCGTGCGCCAAGGCGTGCTTGCGATAACAGCGCCCCGGTAGCAGCGAGCTGCTGCTTCTCGGCCAGGCATTACGGCCTGGGAACTTTTGACAATCCCTGTACCTGTTACGCCTCCTGCCCTGCAAGGGCACTGGCTAATTGCATGAAGTTCGGTGCCAGCTGTTCCTTCACGAAAGAATCACTTCACCTTCGGCAACCTCCTCAACACTAGCCTCCTTGCAACATACTAGTTTCCAGCTATGACCAAAGCATGAATTCTGGTGCTGAAATGGCAAGCCACATCACCTAGCTTGCCGGAGCAGATATTGTTGGTACCACCCGATGTCAACTTCATGAGCAACACAATCGCAAGTTTCGCTCGGAACTCTTCTTGTACTGTTACTAACAGCGCAAAAAAGGACGAAGGACCAGGAAGAATCACAGACAAGGGCTGTCTGCGCTTGTCTGTCATTCTTCCTGGTCCTTCGTCCTTTTTTGTGCTGTTAGTAATATTATGGATCACCAACTTGCCCAACGAATCGCTCTTCTTGTACATTCTCTGCTGCGCCATTCTTTGTGATCGTCACAATCAGAACTAGTTGTGGCTATTGGTCGTACATATAGCGTACCAACTGCCTCGCGAGCGAGGGCACGTTTCCCTCACTCCGTCGGCTGTATATATATATATATATATATATATATATATATATATATATATATATATATTAGTGCTGTACAATTTTATTTGTGTGTATTCAGCTTTAAGTATATTATACTTTCCCTTGTTAGCTTCTAGTCGGAATAGTGTATCTGGTGCGTTGCGCGTTGTTAACACTGTTACTATTAATATATTGCCATTTCTGTTAATCAGTAAACCACAAGCTTTCTTTTTAAAACAGAATTTGTGGTATTAGATGCATAGCACCTTCTTTATACTCATCGCATTTGCAACATTTCACTGATTTCTGCTTGCAATTGTGATGCTAGGATGATAAACGTGTTCAGTGGTGTAGTATTTTTGGCTGCTAAATATATAAGTGTACGTGGAAGTAACCTAAATATTACTGTGTTTCATAAATAGGTCACTGGTGTGAAAGACGCATGACGCTAAATATTACACACAACACTGACGCGTTTTCAGTTGGCCGGGTTTGCTCAGAGTTCTTCAAATGCAGAGAGCGTACACTGCAAAAAATTAGGCCCCTGTTCACGGAGAAAGCTGAATGTATAGGGGTCCCGAGCACTTTTCCGTGATCCTAACCAAACGATTTCTTTAAAAAGGAGTCTTCTTACGAAGCGCTTTGTTAGCACAGATAAGACAAAGCACTCCGTCACTTCGTTTGAATGAGAACGCTGTTCCGTGACCAGAATACAACAATTTCCTTCAATGAAGGTCGTCTTACGTACCTCCGACGTTACGATACTAAAGAACGGTCCGCCGGTATTGTCCAATATATTACGGCACATTTGCCTTAATGCAAAGTAATGGTTTTGTACCATAGCTGCACCATAAAATCCCATAGAAGCTTTGCCACCCATGCAGGTGGCAGTCTCGGTGTACGCTGGCAAAAAGTGAGCGGAAGTCGACCAGTCCACTAGCCACATACGTCCACGTACACGTTCGGTATGGGTCTGTGGTTGTTGTTTGAAGCAGATGCTTCGTGACGTATGAACCATAATTCCAATAGTTTTCTTTTCCTCCACCTTCGTGTCTGAGCCAGCATCATCGCATTATTTAGGTCGAAGCTATAACCGGTCGTGTAGCAGTATTCAACAAGCTGTCGTAAAATGCGCCTCATGGGTGGCTTTAGCAACATTCCCCCTTTGTGTTCTTTGAACGTATTTGGCATCTTCCTGACCGGTTTGCCGATGTAAGTGGTGTCGTGAACCCCGCAGCGTGCTCTGTAGAGTACCCTGCTCTAATCATGTGCAGGTGTGCTGCCTTTGGGCTTTGTGAACACATGTCCGAAGGTATACTCAAAAACCGCCGAAAATTAGAGCGGGGTCATCTATAAAGCACAATGTGGGGATTGCGACACGACTTGCATAGGCGAAACGGGTGGAAGAAGGTCATCGAAGGTTAAAGAACACAAAGAGGATGTTTCGAAAACCACCCATGCAACGTGTTGTAAGACGGAGCTTGTTGAACGCTGCTGAATGACAAGGCATGACTTCGACCTAATCAATTCGATGACGCTGCCTCGTGTACAAAGGTGGGAGGAAAAGAAAAATCCTGGAATCACGGTTCATTCGTTGCGGCGCATTGGCTTGCAACAACAACAGCGGCCCCCTACGAGATGTTTACAAGGAAATGTGCGACAAGTGGACCAGTCAAACTTCCTTTATTTTTGCCAGCGTATACTGAGAATGTTGCCTGCATAGGTGGCAAAACTTTCATGTCATTTTGTTAATAATTGTCGTGTTAAGTCAAAGTAAACGTTTTACAATCAAGCTACACATTCCGAGCTGGTAGATGTGGGGGTAGTATGCCAATGTGTATATGCGCTGTGCTGTATGTACTTGCAGATGAATGAAGCATACCTGCTGCTTCATGCCAAATAAACAATGAAGTACACTACTACATACTTCTTTAAATGCCACTTTGGCAGATATATTCAGGAACATAATTGTCAAAGCTGTTGCAAGCCCGCTTATGAAACTGTGTGCGCGGCCCATGGAGAGCTCCACTTCGCTCCATTCTGTACGTCTGAAAAGGAAGTGAAAGAAAACACCTTGAGCAACAGCAATGTTCAGAATTTATACCCATTTAAACATTGCCATGGTGCATGTGTACATGGCCTCACTTAGAATCAGTTTCAGAAATCAAAAAGGCAGAAACGGTACTTTGCAAATATTTCTGGACTCGTTCTGATCCTATGAAGAACAAGCAGCATGATTTCGCGAAGACTTATTGCTATAGTACACAAGAATTCAGAGTTAAACTCACTACATTCTAATTGCAAGAGTATTTATGTACGTGCATAACCAATTCTATTTAATTTTTGCCATGATGTTGCAGCAAATGTCCTAACAGTTAAAGTTTTTGTAACTACTTAATGCTGCCGAGGAGTCCGAGAGTTACGTGGGTGAAGAAATGAAGAATTGCGCATTTATAAAATGGAATCAACTTGCACAAAACCAGGCAAATTGTAGACCACTGCGAAGGGCTACTGCTGCATTGGACATATAATAAGGCTGAAGATGACAAAAATTAAAGCGTAAACGTAACGGGTAAGCATTAAATTGAGAAGCAAGGCTTGCGGTCAATAGCTCTTCAATTCCATCAGAACACAACATGACAGTTGTATCCTGTACATCTTAACGCGACAGAAGTTGAGCTGAAGATAGCGGCTTGAATGAATGTCAAACCATTGAACAAAGCCTGTTGTTGGAGCCAATGTTTCAACAAAATGATGCGCCGAAGTTGTGGCAGCAACCTTGATGTAATTCGCATCCCCTATAAAGACGAGTCATCTTGTCGAATCACTAGCTCCAACAATATTCATTGTTCAACAATTTTTTCATGAGCTCGTTACATTCATTACAAGCCTCAACTCTACCGAATGCTACTATGACAATTTTAGTGGGTGCAATACTTAAGCTTCAGTGTCATAACCAGGTGACCGGCTATTCAACCCTTTTGCTATACCAGATTCATAAAGACTACAAACCATGAGGCAAGCACAACACAAAGAACAAACATAAGGAAATTTAAAGAGGTTAACTTCAATAAACAAGGCATGAATTAGTCATCCCCATATTAAGTAAACAAGGTGGTTTTTCAACTAACTCCTTTGCTGTTGAAAAAGATCATGCTGCTAAAAAGATCATACCTGTAGTCAAGGGATAATTCCAGGACGAAATATCATGATGCAGGGAGTGTGCATTAAACTTTGTGCATGATGAGCATTAGGCGCAATGTCAGAGAGGCGGAGAAGATTTAATGGATAGCTCTGAGTAACTATGGGAAGGGTAACAGCTCTGAGTAACTATCGGAAGGATAAGGACGAAGTAAGGAGGGAAGCATATTATGATAAGCTAGTGCTATGTTTGAAGCGAGGTCATCTTGCCCTAGAATATGCAGTCATAAAGTGAGATCCAGTAAGCAGGCGTCACATGCACCGGTTGTGAGAGAGATATGGAAATGACGGACCCCCTTTCAAATGAATGTAAAAATGTACACCGATGTGGGTGTTGGGAACTAGCTCTCATGAAGCCCGACGTTTAGAGAAAGCTCGATAAAGATGAACATCTCCGCAAGAGAAATCAGTAACAGACAGATGGAGGATTGGTAGTGGAAAAGCAGGGAGAACAGCCAAAAACACGCTTGCACAAAAACAAGGGTCCTAATGTACAATGCCGAAAGATAAGCTACCAATTTATAAGTTTTTTGAAGGAAAGAAATTTAACTCAGGTAGGCAAGGCATTAAGCCAATTCAAAAATTGAGCTTGGCCACTTGCATGTCCCTGCTTCGCTCTAAAAGGAACACCCATAGCATCCATCTATCTACATATGTGAATCTGTGTCATGCAAGATAACTTATACAATGTTATTGCTTTTAGCAGTGCAAAATAGCAGTGCAAAGTTAGCGGAAAATATTCCAGGAGAGCACATAACAGGGCTGGTAGTACAGGATTACAACGGGAACAAAGAGCACTGGACGCAGGACGGAAAAAAAGCTAGACAAGGGCGACAGCACCCTCATCTATTATTCTTTCTTCGTCCCGTGTCCAGCGCTGTTTGTTCCCGTCTTAATGCAAAATATTTTTTTCTTTATTCTGAAGGTGGCAGTGTTTTATGGCTAAAATAGCTTACTAATTTGCATTTCAAGTTACATTTTTTCAGCCATGAGGAAACATTGCAAAATCCTGAACTTTTAATCTTAACATTTATCAGGAGAAAGAGCAATTCTTTCGTATGGAATACCTACGGTTGATTGTCTAAAGATAATTGTCTTTGTATTTTGTGCTGTTCCCTTATCATTTTCCTTACGACGGTTGTATAGATGTTCTTGCTTTATCTTGTGTTTTGTATATGTTACGCTCCTGTTTCTGCTTAGCAAGATCATTTTATGTGTAACTTATCGTAGCCCACTTTGCAATACTGCTTACTGGTGTCAGCAGTATTGTCAGCTAATAGATAAATAAGTAAAAAAATAAATAATATATGAAATAAATAAGTAGATAGATATTCACTTTGTCATAAAACTACTGTGAAAACAAAATAAATAGAAACGTTGCACCCAAACTGTAACAGAGTCGGAAAAAATAGCTTTTTGACGCATATCGCAGCTTAGCTTTCGTATGTAGCATTCCAAGCAGATATGTCGCCAAGTTGTGTGGTATACTTTACTAGCAATTTGTATTCCATTAAAAAAATACTGCTTCGTTGTAAGCAAGAAAAAAATTTACTGAAGTGAATAATCCCTAGTCTGCACAAATGACTCGTTCCTTGACCGTCTCTGCACAGGACATCGGCACAGGATTCACGTGGGGGCCCCTGTGCTCATATAGTACAAGTTCAAAGGTTGCAGATTTAAGCAATACTTCTGTCTGAAATACCATGCAAGAACAGTGATGTGCTGTGCAGTGAAGGTAAAGCTCCAAAAAACTTCACACAGCCTTGTTATTTTTCATTTGCAAAATTTAATTTTCGCTTGAAGATAACATTACACCTTAAAAACGTGTCTAAATTATCGCAAGAGGAAACCACATTATGATGTGTAGGCGATATTTTTGGTTGGAATACCACACTGCGAAAGAGAACCCGCAATATGGGTTCAAACGCTATTTCTTCAGAGTGTCAATTTTGAAGACATTTCTGCTTCTTTTTGCCAGCAGCATTTTCAACCCTTGGTAAATGCACTTAACTCATACTGTGAATATATTTCACATGAAACATTCAGTCTTTTCTACAATATACTTAAAATTTCTGCGTTTCGCAATGTTTTCTTACGACTCCAAATAGCATAAATTGAAATGAAAATAAATTCGACTATCATAGTCATGGAAGATTGGTGACTATGTTAAAGAAACAAAAGCTTTGTAGTAATAGCTCGAAGCAATAATCATGTGTCAATTTTTTGCCTGACACAGCTTCATTTCTGCATGCAAAGTTTGAAAGGTCTTTGCTGCATCACTAAATTCTTTCCCCGAAAGTAGCGCTTGAATGACTACTTCCCACACTGAAACATAACAGCACAAGTTTTTCAAAATATTGGAAATGGTCAAGAAACGACCTGGCACACTGGCGTGAAATGACCCAAATAGGTACTGAAATAAAACAGTGTGCACTGTGAGACACAAAAACGAAGCACTAATCTCCCTGTATTGCTAAATTACTTAAAAACCCTGCTCTGAATAACTGCCCACAAGAAGTTGATTGTAAAAAAATTACTTTAACCTCTGACCTATTTTTCTCTACCTCTAGTATGACTCCTAACCTTTGGCACACACACAAAGGCACAATGCATTTCATATGGTTCGATGCCTTCAAACAGCACGGAAGGTCATATGTTAGGAGATAGCGTAAAGTCTGGCCTAATTTTAACCAGTTTTGTTTCTTCTAACGTGCAAACATAGAGAAATACACAATATTTCAATAACTCACCCCCTCTAAAAGTGTTGCTGTCACAGCTCCAAATTCCATCCACGAGCTATACTGGCTAAAATATTAACCCCTTGAGGGTTTTCGCCGTACATGTACGGCAGAAGCTTCCTGGTACCAAAGGGTTTTCATCGTACATGTACAGCATAACGTTTATTTTTAAACCTCGCGCCTTTTTCGATCATTTCTCTTGCTTGGCCTGTGCTGCCACACTTCGGGAATACGTGGAATTTTTCGCATGCGCCGATGTCGCTGCATTGTATTTCTTTTTTGCTTCCCTAAACGGCACTCCGGCTATCGCTTGCCCATCCGAGCGCGTTCGCGGTGCAGCTGGTTTAAAGTGCGCGCCTTCTGCGATCATTTCTCCTGCTTGGAATGTGCTGCCACACTTCGGGAATACGTGAACTTTTTTTTAATGTGCCGATGCACCTCCGTGCGCTGATGTCTCCCCGACTTTTTTTTTTTGCTTTCCAAAGCGGCGCGGCGGCTTTCACTTGCGCATCCGAACGCGCGCACGCGGTCCGGCTGGTTTCGGTTTCGTCCTTCGGGAGGTTGTCGCTTCTTGCGCCCGCAAAGATAATGACCGTTTGTTTTCTAATCTCTCAAAGGGTGACCTCTTGTTACTCTCTCGTTTATTGCTCCCCAGGGCGCGATTACATCTGTTTCCGTAGGCGCTAAATTAGAAAAACGACGCCGCCGTGATTGCGTTTCCTGTTTTGGGGTCTCGGAAAAAGTAAGTACGTCTTGTTGGCGATAAGACGAATGATTACTGTAGCTTTTTCACTCGTTTTGCTTTCCGGACGGGCGCACAACCATAGAGTTTTCTTTCGTGCGCTCACTGACGCAATTCGCTCACGCTATGGAAGCGCGCGCCAGTTGCTCTGCTGCCGGTGAGTCGAGCAGCGATTCTTCCGATGCGGACTATTCCCCAAGTGCCGAATGAGAATCTGATTCATCGGATTTCTGTGAGCTATGTTTATTAAAATGCATAATTTTTATTTATAAAAACTGTTAGAGCTTTTTTTTTATTTGGTTGATTTTACTACGAATAAACCATGCGTATGCCAGAACAAAAATGATTTTTTGTCACTTTACGGTCACGGAAAAAATTTTTAGACAAGTTTTTTGTTAAATAGAATCGTCAGAATAATTTATTTCAGCAATAAAAAAATTACACATTTTTGTACTGGATTTCGCGAAAAAATTCGACCCTCAAAGGGTTAAAACTCAGCTGCATTTCCATCTCAATGGTGGATGCACACAAGTCTACACCAACAGGCATGCACATTAGATTGACTTCACAAGCCAGATATCCGGTAATCCTGCTGTTCGTTAACACTACCAAGTGTATGAGCTGGACTACTACATAAGCTAAAGTGGATGCTTGGGCGTCATGATATGACATAGAGAAAACAAAGTAGTGCAGAAGACTGAGCACACGAGCACAGCACTGTTTGTGTCTGCCTTTTTCTTGTGCTCTGTCTATTGCGGTTTATTTACACTAATGCATTGAGCGCGGAAGCAATTGGCTGCCGCGATTTGGTCATCTAGGTGGAACTTTTTCGACCTCGTACCAGACTAAAGCGCTCTGCTGTGCAATGCAGCTGTGAAAGCAACAGGGTGCAACATTACGGTGTAACAACATTGTACTACAAATCAGGGAATAAAAAGCATTGATAGAATGTTCGGCCAAAATAAAAGGCTTCAGCAAAAAGTTTGACACATACTCGCAGGTTAATGCTCATTCACAGCTTCTATGGCAGCCCCATGATTTCAGTGCGTCTATCTGTACGTGCCTTTATTCCGCCTTTAGGCAAGTTTGTGTAGAATACCTGCCAGGAAAACAAAAACATCAGAAACAAGTTCACTTTTTCTAGCATGCCTCACGTAACCCAAGTTAACTTTTCTCGCCCCATGAGGTAGCTGTTTAGAAAGCCTCCAAACAGCCGCTGCTTTGTCTATGTATAGCTCATAACCAATTAGTAGCATCCAACATGACACCTGGTCATTGTCTAAGCATATGAGAAAAAAAAACTGAGAGAAGTATAGGTAAGCAGCAAGTGGTTATACTTCACCATTATATCGTTTTCTAATCCAGCCCGATTCATTCATCGCTTAAATTTAATTTACACTGCTATTTTGGTGTTCACCCTAAACTTACTTTCCAAATAACTCACTAGAAAACCTATTTCTCTTACGCACTATATGTATACATGTTAAAAAGACGGGGCATGCAAACATGGACACAAGAGAGAGTCAAGACACCTAAAACGCTAAGATCGCTAATTGGAGGCTTATCACCAAATCTATCTTTACATTGCCGAGAGCGTAAATGCACGCCAAAATTCAATGAATGCACAGTATTGCACAAGCACATGAATGAAAAAATGCTTCCAATGGTCGAGGCCTGGCATATCTATAATGGCTGTGCACAAGGGAGCCAACCGTCGGCTAACTAGCATAAAAAAGAAATCAAATGTTTGAGCAGTTATCTCTCACGTAGAATATCGCGCGTGCCAGAGTGATAGGTATAGCCTCTTGCTTGGGCACGCGCAGATAAGTTTTTGTGTCCACTTTATTTTGTGCCACTGTCCACCTTTTCGGTTGGCATAAGTGGTGTCTTCACTTCACTCTTGTGTCCATGTTTGCATGCCCTGCCTTTTTAACATGATTACATACCAAAGAGCTCAGCTGTCTGTTATACTAAATAAGTATATAATCTAGAATTACCACTCTGTTCACTTGCTGATGTAATAATAACAATGGGGTTCTGTAATGTGAACGTCAATTTAAAAGCACACGAGCCTCTAGGATTTTCACCCCCATCGAAAGTGCAACCACTGCACCAAGGATCGAACCCGCACAGTTCACATCAGCAGCTGACCATTATAACCACTGTATTACGACGGGGGACGTTCACTTGGTAATGTAGGTTAAAGTTAAGGATAATGGAAAGAGCTGTAGGTTGAAGAAAGACATGCAATTAAGCAAAGGAGCTACAGACATTATGCAGTTTAGGTATTTCTGTAATCTAAAGGACTGGTGCTCAGGGCATGCACCTAAGGAACTCCTGTTCAGCGTCTCTTTTCACACCAAAGCTTGGCAAAATCGATGTTCCTGTCTACATATTGCTCCGAAAACCAGTTAAACAGCTGAAAAGTAAACACTAGAAGACAGAAAAATCTATTACTTGTGTGATATTAAACACCTCAAAATGGAAATACACCAAACACCCTGGACTGTCAAATGCATTGATTGAAAAGATATCAGCTAAACAAAGCAGCATAGCAATGAACTTCCATGTAGCTGCCCACAGGGCAAAAAGAAGGTGGCTCTGGTGCCATGAAAAAACCATAATAGCACTTATTGAATATATTAGGAAGTTTTGTATGATAAATGTATAAATTACCACTCACAGACGCTGACATGCTATTTTAGAAATGAGCATTGCAAAAAATAAAGCAAGAACGCGACGCGACGTGTCATTTAACATTCATAATTTTAAGCTAAAAGGTCACTAAACAACCCCGGAATCTAAAATTTGCGACAACTGCACGCTTGTACATTGTGAACATATTGCCACAAGAATGTTTTGATTAAGTGGTGTAATAATGAAGCCGCAGGGGATAAAACAAACATCCCAGCTAGTTTCAGTTTCTTGCTCAGCCTCACCATCGTGAAGAGGGGCTTCCTCGATGTGCCACAGTGCCAGAGCAGTGCGGTGAGGAAGCACAGTTCAAAGCACTCGCGAGATAAACAAATTCGCAACGCTTGTGACAACCACAGAGCCTATACAGCATCATCGCAGAGCCAAAATGCTGTTTCATACTGCAGAGGACTATTTGACAGTCAGCGTTACTTAACGTTGCTCATAGGCAACATTACACCACTTTGCTAGCAAAGAGGACTGGTCAAGCGCTGAAGAGGAGGCGCGGTTATTGTTTTTAGAAGTGGAGTGTCTGTGATATTCGCACAATGTGATTGCTGCGGCCCTCTGTACAAATTAGCGAGCTTGTTTGGGAGGTGTAAAAAAAAGAGGTCAGAGCCTGCTGACTGGCCCTTTAAGAGAATGTAAACATGCATTACAAGGAAGTACACTTGTAGACATATCATTATAAGCTATAAAAACAGGTAATTAACATGCTCAATGCATGCAGCACAGGGATGTCTCACACCTTTGCAAGAACTTTACTATGGTGGCTGCATGCTTGTGTAGGCCAGAAGCAGCAGGCACGTGGCTTCCATGAATTTGACCCATTCGTTGAAGGGAAATTTCTGCTCACATCCTTGTAGCACTGCTTTTTGAAGATGCTTCCTGCGATAACAAAATGAGCACAACACAATTATGGTCTGCAAACATCCACAGATGACCCACATTGCTGCCCTTTCTCATTAAATTCAGCTCGACTAAACACGCGGCAGCAGCATCCTTCTACATTACAGGGCATCACACTGCTTTCCCTGGCCTGGTTTTTAGTTAAATAATTGCTTTCACCCATAGCAGAATGTAGCACTAGTAAAGCTTCGGTTGGGGAGGGTGCAGTCGTAAAGTATGTATGCAAAGTAACAATATGAAAAAGAAAAAGCAATGACATAATTACACATGAGATATAAGAATTATCATAATTCCTGTAATGTCAGACACCGAGAAGTGTGTAATTGAGCAAGTTTTTACTTTAATGTATCACAAAACAATGTCCTTTATTGAAAGTGGGATATGCAGAGTGAACTTCGATGTTGAAATTGGCTGCCTCTACTGGCTCTGTAGCGGCAAGTGTATTGCTAAAGCTGCTTGAATGCACTTAACCAGCCTGTGTAATGGTACTGACAGATGGACAGACAAGACAAACCCATTTGTTCTCACTTAGCCGCCATCATTGGAAAATCTTGCTTCAGGTGGTTTCCTGGTATGCAGAATGCACATGCACGAACTTGTTGGCTGTGCCATACCACAGTAACCATGATCGACATCTGCTCCAACTGCGTGAGCAGTTGGAAAGTGCTAAATTATACAATCAGCTGAACCATGCACACATAACGTAAATTCTAGCAGTGGCAACATTTCGCACCTCATACTAGTCTATGGACATTCTTCTCCTTGATGCTGCCAGCTGCATTCACTATTTTCGTTTCTAGCATGCGTAGCACGTGCACACGAAGTGGCCAATAATTGTGGCAAGCAGAATAGGTAGTCTGAGGTAATCAATAAAATTCATTGACAAGAATTCCGCACGTCACTAAAGCCTGTTGCTTAGCATAAGTGATAAAATGTTCAGTCAAATCTACACAGCCAATTCAGTTGATTTGCCTTGAAAAATTCCAGGTGATAGGTTGAAGCTTTGCAGAAACAAACCGTATACAGAAAAGTCTGTTCCAGATAATGCAATCATGAAGTTATAAATTTTAAAGTAGGCCGCTATATTCCTCAGGCACCATGCATTGCATTTATGAAAAAGATAACATCCCTGTACAACAATGCACGCTGCAAGAGTCATAAACCTTAATATTGCCACGTACGTTTCTGATCACTTTTGCTGCATTCGCCCACAAAGGCTGTCGGCAACGCTCAGCGCAAACCGCGCCTCATTCTTCGAGAAGCTTCACGATTGTTGTAGATGATTTTGTTAAGATTGCGCGCAAGACGCGAACGCTCGAGCTCATTCTAGAGATTGCGCAACCACCAGCGATATCGCTGGAAAGTTCGATAGCGCCTGTATAAAAGCCGACGCGCTTGACCGCTTGTCAGTTGATCGACGGACGACGCCCTGTTCGCCGCTATCATTGTACAGCGTGTATTGCTGTAGTGCTAGTTCTCATTTTCCGGCCACAAGTTCGGCCAAATAAACAGTTTCATCCTGCAAACGCAGACTGCTGTCTTCGTCGACGTCACGACCACGTGACAATATTTTTGGCACAATGCCACTTACCAGTACCACGTTTTACAGAAAGCGACGATTTATGTTTGCAAAACTAAGCCACGTTCCCTGGCAAAACGCACTGTTCATGGTGACAGACACATGGAGTATGCGCTTCTATAGCTTAGCTGGTTTACCGGAACTAAAACTATGGTAACGCTATCTTAAATGAACTGTCTAGCAAGAGCCTTCTCGCTGCTGTTTATGTCAAGTAGTTTCAGCTTCGTGGAAGGTCACAGGAGTGAGTGGCACATAATGAGTGCACGAACACAATAACAGGACGTGCAACGACTACCAGTTATGCCCATTTGTGGAAACTCTAGGGCTCTTCCCCTGAATAAAGCAGTTGGAAATAACCATTTTGCATGAATAAACTTACGTTGGTTTCTGGCACACATCATGTTGTTACTGTGCATTTCCATCTCATTTCAAGTTTCAAGTTTTCAAGTTTATTCAACAACGACGTCAGTTACAGGAAAGTGTATACAAGATTGGTAATACACAAGGAGCCCCAAAGTTAGAAACTGTCAGGGGGGCTCCCATACATGATGTTAACGGGAGAAGAAACAAAATATACATCATTCAGTGGTTACGGTATCTTCGGTGGTTACGGTATCTTACGGTATCTTCGGTTTATCTAGCACCATAGGTCGGCAAACTCGCTCATGAGTCGACTCACTCAGACTCAGATCGAGCCATGAGTCCGAGTCTGAGTGAGTCAGGCTGAGTAATATTTTCGTGAGTCTGAGTCCGAGTGAGTCCGGTTGAGAAAAATTTCAGTGAGTCTGAGTCCGAGTGAGGAAAATTTTGGTGAGTCTGAGTGCGAGTGAGCCCTAAGGGCAAAATGAATTTCATGAGTGAGTCTGAGTGAGCTCCACATTTTTTGCCGACCTATGGTGCTATCTAAACAACTTCAGCATTACTATCAGCTTTATGATGAATCACATTTATACTCACGTCTACTCACACATACTTCAAAGCACTAGCGTTCATACGCCATCTCAATATTCATTGACCAGAGGCGTGAGTTACGGATGGGGGCGAGGGGAGGGGATTTGACTTCCTTCTGGCAAAATCTTTCATGGCAAGACCTTGATAAAATATCCCATGTGAGTCATCTCTTTCGATAAAAATGTCGTTACTGCATTGTAACCATTGATAACTAGCATTTGAAGGTACGAGGTGAAAACGCGCCAAGGAGAACACCAGTTATATGAGATATTGATGTTAAAGAGCATTGACACTGTGGTCGAAAAAGTAAATTATACACTAATGGACTCATGAGTGGACTCACTCGGACTCATTGAGACTCAGATCGATCCGTGAGTCTGAGTCGGAGAGAGTCCGAGCGAGCAATATTTTGGTGAGTTGAGTCCGACTGAATCTGGTTGAGAAAAAAATTTAGTGAGTCTGAGTCCGAGCGAGTCCGAATGAGGAAAATTTTGGTGAGTCTGAGTCTGAGTGAGTCCTAAAGGCAAGATATATTTCACGAGTGAGTCTCAGTGAGCTCCACATTTTTTGCCGACCTATGTCTAGCACTCATTGTTTCCCTTCGACATGACTAGCTGAAAACAAGATTCTTCTTCATAAATGGGACTTTGTACGTTACCTTTACGTTGGCTACAGATGCTTATTTCTTCTGCCTGAATAAGCACCCCTTATGGCATGCTTGCCTCGGCCACCTTCTGGACTGCATGGTCAGCACCCCACTGTTTGTCGTGGCACTGCTGTTTGCTACCTGCAGTACGTTACGAAAGACTTAAGCATTCAAAAGAAAAAAAGGAAAGCCGAAGCAGGTGTGCCAGCAGCACCTTGCCCTTTGAGGAGGGGAGCAGAGCTCTGATAAATGGCTAAATGGGTAAATGGCTAAAAAAGACAAGCGTTGTTCTTTACAAGCTATTATTATGCGATGAGAGGTGAAACTTCAATGCACGGACGCACATATTAATGCTGAATGCAAATGAAAATTCAGCTGAAAGTATGGCTTGTCAAATTAGGTCAATGCACATAAAGGTTAAAATGGGGCAAACCAACTGAACAACATAGTGTCATGCTGCAGAAATTGCATTTTTCGCAAATATACGTTAGCTGTTGCTTGAAAGACGATAAGCAATGTCCAATAATGCTAACTTAAACGCGTTTGAGGGTCACGTTACTTAAGGACACATAAAATGCACGCCTAAAGCAAATATTTCTAGATACACATTACATCCCCCACACTACCGATTCACGATTCACCGCACAACACGGTGACTGAAAATTATTCCTTCAGATCTCGTGCGAAAGAAATGAATGATGAAGCTTCAGTTTCGGGCGTTGCTGTAAGTAAGTTTACAAGAGTGAACTACATTAATAAAACGCATGACAATGGTGTGCTTCATGAAAATGTTGGCTCCTTTCAACAAATATTAACGTAGCGCAGTGCGTGCTAGTGAGCTAATTACCAAAACTTTATAAAACTACCGACTACGTTCTTGACAAACGTCATGCGCGAGAACCATCCACACGTCTACAACCGCACACAGTACGAACACGTTATACGATTTTCTTCTGCGACAACGCGTACTACATTACGAACAACTCTCAATGTACGAAGCGTAACGTTCAATATCACTTACCTCGGGCAAGAAAGCACGCCGGCGGCGTACACTGCAGGCTGACCAACAGTTTTCAAGCGAGGCGCCAAGCGAGGAATGGCCAAGCTACCAGTGTCCGGTCGTCCCCGAGCGTCAAGGCATTTTCCAGGGCCACAGAGCGCGTCGTCGAGAAAGGATTGCGGCGCTGATACTCACTGACCCCGTGCGGAAACATTTGAAAGCTATGCAAACTCTGCATCGCGCCCGTCGATAACGAAGAGGTCGCATATATTGGAGTCCCACGGCCGGCATCTGGTGACTATTTGCGCGGTACACCGTGTATAATACCGAGTGAAGAGCTTTCTCTTACGTCAGTAACCACAACATACAACACACTAGAGCCGTGCACGGGCCGTTTTTCCAAGCCCGAGCCCTGCCCGGGCCCGCTGACTTTGTCGAAGGCCCGCCCGAGCCCGACGGCAAAGGGCTGCGAGCCCGCCCGGCCCGCCCGACGTACGAAAACACAATCCCGGCCCGGCCCGGCTTTTTGAAGGTTCGCTGCGAAAACAAAACCCGGTAATTTGGCATTTTATTGAGCATTTCAAATCTGATCAAACGACACACGACGAACAGCCTCTATTACACACAGATTATGAATTGTCGTGCAAAAACAGCGAGCAGTCCAACGATTCCGGCTTCAACGGAGTGCGGCGCTTTTGCATTATGTAGCCCGCCGAACTGAAGTTACGTTCGCTCCTTGCACTCGTCGCCGGAATTGCTAATATCTTTTTTGCCAGCCTGGCAAGCTTGCGATATCTCCGCTGCTTGTTTAAACCAGAAGACTAAAACTTCAGATGGACAGGAAGGCGATTCCATAGAGAGATAATCGGAGAACTCATCTTTTGTAACTGCTACATTCTCACCACTGTCGCTCCACTCGCTGAAGAACTGCAATGGAAAGGAAAAGCGGTAAAGGGCGGTCGCGGAAGAGGCGCTGTATGCGTGCTGGAAAACAATTCCCGCTCATTTATTTCAGGATTGAGTCGGGCTTTGCGCCGGTTCCGGGTCCGGCCCGATAAAACTCCAAGTAGCCCGAGCCCGGCCCGGGCCCGAGGTGAAAATACGTCAGCCCGCCCGAGCCCGGCCCGCGGGCCGGGTCGGGCTCGGGCTTTCGAGCTACCCGGAGCCCGTGCACACCTCTACAACACACAATGCGAGGCAGCGCGGTAAAAGTCGACCGCATGAACAAAACTCGGCACGACGAAACACGCACGAATGCAGAACGCACTGCCTATTCTGTTGTCCAGACCACAGAATAAACTCTAGCTTTATTCTGTGGACCAGACCACAAAATAAAGGGCAGCTTTATTTTGTGAACCACACAATAAAACTTGTCACGGAGGAAGGAAAGATGCGAAACATGTGCGCTGTGGGTCATGGAGAATGTGCTGTAGCCCAAGCAGCCAGCCTCTCGTGACGAGAGTTTCTGTGCACTAGATAATTAGAAGGGGGCAGTGAAACGAACGAAGGGGCCGCGCCGCATCTCGGGTAATGCTCCGACGGGCGATCGTAGCGGCGGCGCTGTAGTCACATTGTACTTAGAGTTACTGTATATGCTACCTTTAGGTAGCAGAGTTGCGCCTCTGATAGAACTCGCCGCTCGCGCCACCATTCGCCCAGCGCGCTCACGTGCGCAAAAAGCATCCGTTTTAGGAAAAGCCAACTTCACGGCCGCGCGCGTGCTGGCGATCGCCGCGCCACCACCGCTGTATCAAGCCGTCCGGCGAAGCGCAAGACGGTCCAGCTGAGTTCGGATTGTTTGTCGTTGTTGTGGTGGTGTCTTCTGCTTCCGTTTTTGCGAACGTCTGCGCGGTGTAGCGCCCTGACTCAGTGTTGCGAAGTTGCGACAATGACAGGACGCTGCGCTCCCCACTGCACGAACCGACAAGAGCACGGAAAGGCCTGTTTCTCGATTCCTGTGGCAAGTCTCTCTCCGTCGTCCGTCGCCGTCTCAAGTGGCTGCTGCGCATGAGACGTCAGAAGCCGGCGATAACGAACAGGATATATATCGCTTCTCTCCCACTAGTCAAAGGTTGAGTAAATATCGAAAGGGACAAAACGGTAAAAAGTATGCGCGAGTGACTGCGTGAAGGAGGCGATGTGTGTGAATATGATCCTTACAGGTCTATCAAAACAGCATGATTCATTCCGAGCACTGTGCAGCATAAAAGTTTGAAGCATGACCGAGTGTTTATTATATGCCACATCTACCCAGACGTACGCAAAATTCTCGTTAGCTTGCGCTATTTGTAAAACACAGTGATAATTTTAGCACTTGTTTTCTCGAGCTATTCACTTAATATTTTGAAGCGCTGCATCAAAAACTACGTGAAACGAATAATTAGGCTGAATTTAATTGGTCAAGGATCGTGATCCGTCGCACTTTTTCTAACTGCCATTTAAAACAAAAATATTACTTATTATAGTGTACCATCTCCACCTGTTCCATCTCAAATCATTGTTTCTCCGAGCTTTCCATTCTTTTTTTTTCTTCGAATCGAAAGTCATTGCGCCAGCGACGCGTTATGAACGAACGAGAAGGTGCACGGAGCTGCTGGGCCGAGAGGACAGCAGCAACAACAGCAGCCGCGTCGGCTCCTACATTCCAGAGAGGTGGCTTTCCTGCTTAGCGTGGATGCCACGGCGGGCAAGATGGCGGACCTATGCGCAACTCTGCTACCTAAAGGTAGCATATACAGTGACTCTAATTGTACTGAAGCTGGGGAGAGCGTCTGCATTTGGAGCGCGCGCGCGTCGTAGCCTACGAAAGCCTGTAATGGCGCGTTTTGAGCGCGTTTAATGCCTTACTGAGCTTTAATCGGTGTCTCAACGCCTGCTACGCGCCATGGTGCAAGAGTGAATATGCAAGCGTGCCAAAATTGCATCGAGACATTCCCTGTTTAAGGAGCCTGCCGACACTCTAAGAAGGCGACAAGCGGATTTCGCACAAATGCACTTATATCTGCTCAATGATTGCGCTATACTGTGCGGTTTGCAAGCAACACTTCGAGCCGTGCTATACCATAAGTGACTACGAACAAAGTGACTACGAAGAGTGAAGGAATAACAAACCAGCGACGAAAGATCCTTCTGTCGGCAGTTATCCAGAGCCTTGATCCTTATATGAGGTCCAATGCGCTCGATTGTTTCATGAGTAAGATCAGTAAAAATTTCCCCATCACAACATTTATAATTTTGACGGCCGAGTTCTATTGTGCCAGTTTTGCGCTGTTTCTTTAATGGCGAAAGGCTTTGTTTCAACAGCGTGCTTCCGCGGTTACTGTGAATCGGTAATACTACCTTTGAGTGCTTAAAATACCAGGAAGCCGAACCAGAGAGCCGAGCGGAAGTCGCACGTTCACCTCCGAGACGAACTTCGTGCATCAGGGCTTATCTCATATTAAAATGCCCAGATGTAATTATAACCAGCCGGTTATTCTGCCTGAATTCACTTACACCAGTTCTCCTTTTATACGGTTATTTTGCGCTGTTTTCCAGATTCTCTATGTCATTGCAAGAACTTGTTGATGAAAATCTTTTGTATTAATTGAGTTATTTAATCTGTAAAGTGTCAAAAGTGAAGCCAGGGGGGTTGGTGGTGCTCTACTCTTCGCGATATCACGTTTTTATATGTGCATATATACACGCACAAATACGGACAGCAAAGTCACACCTCCCCAACCGGCCCCAAACAATATCCGTGCAATGTGCCCATGAGGAAAACCGTTATTTAGACGCGGTCCAGTTACGTTTGACTTCCGATACGTTTGAGCCGTCGTAATGTCGAAAAAGTCACATTTACACAGCGCATTTGTTAAGAGAAGCACCGTACACACAGCTTCGCCAACGGTAAACGTTCGGCGTGCTCTCGGCAGGATAATATACCAGCACACGCCTTTCTGAGCACAGCTAAATTGCAATAGAGCAGCTCAGTGATTCTGAATAAACTAGACGCCGAATGAACACCAGAAGAAAGGATTAAGACTAGAAATCAGAATTAGCCACGCCCTTTCTCTTTCCTCCGTCTCTTTCTTTTGCCAGTCGTTCGGCGTCTATGGGTGCTGTACGGACTAGTCCAGCAATGAGTTCGGCTCAATTACACCGAGATCATGAATCTCCACTGTTGCAATCAGCCCTTTTTTATTTTTATAGTTTGCGTACCTCCCAGCATGGCTTCAGAACGGCGCAACAAGGAAGACGAAAAGACAAAAGATCACACGAACACACTTTTCGTCTCCCTTGTTGCGCCGTTCTGAAGCCATGCATCTGTACCAACTCGCCCAATTGTCAGTGCTACCTCCCAAGAGTCGCTTCGGCTACAAAAACTAATTTGCAGTATCTCTCAAAGTGATATATGAAGCAATTGCATCGATTAAAAGCTTTGAAGTTCCGTCCATCAAGGCTTACGACGACAAGTCCTAGGCTTAATAATGACAGACACGCAACGAAAGCCGCATTGGTAATAGTGCCGAGTTAGCCTGGTGCCACCGACGCGCCCAGCAGTTCCTGCGCGCGGCGCAGCGCGCCTTCAGTACCGAAAGACTGCAGCGCCGCCGCAACGGTCGACGCGGAAGGCATCAGGCGGCGAGGCGCGTTTACGCCACTCTACAGTTCTAGTTCACTCTGTAGTGAACAATACAGAATAACAGAATACAGTCCAAATCTATTCTGTGGACCAGACAGCAGGGTAAACTGCAGCTGTGTTCTGTGGACCAGACCATAAAATAAAGTGCAGCTTTATTTTGTGGTCCGCTAGGTGGCGTCCGGGAATGCAGACGCGGCCGCGTCGGCTCCCGCTTTTTTAAATGTTTTCGGACATCTTTCTTGTGTTCTCCACCGGTATACTGGAATTTTCTAAACGAGTTTTGTGCAAGCTTTCTGACGACACCGTTCACGTTGGGGTGAGTGAACTTTTCGGCGAGTTATTGAACTTTGAGTGCGCGAAGCGGTGGACGGACACCTAAGCCTAACCACTCACAGGCTTGGCTACGAGTACAGAGCTAGGGTTAGCTTCCAGTGCAGCACTTTCGCGGCAGCGCCGGGCCTCGTCAGGCCCCCGTCGCCTCTGAACAGACGGCGAAGATGCCCGAGATGGTGACAGTTGAAGGCATGGACCTCAATCCGGATGATTTCGACGGAGCGGGGTGGACCACCGCCCTTGGCGCCCGACGGAAACGGGATCCGGCAAAAAACGCGGCGGCCCCTGCTGCTGCCAAGACGACGGCAAACACAGCACAGAAGGACGATTTCAACGCCCGCTCCCGCTCGGCAGTTCAGAAGGTCGTAGCCGCTTCGCGATTCCTTCGGCTGCCGAAAGACCAGATTAAGGTCATTGTACGGCCCCGCGGAGGGCTCGACGTTTCGAAGGCGGATTTGGTGCTGCTGGCGAGGGCTCTGACTATGGCCGCTGCGCTAACCGACCAAGAGGCATCGGAGGATACGATCTGCTCCAACAAGGTACAGAATATACTTGTAATTTCGACTCCGGTCAGATCCAACGCTTTCGCTTATGCTGGCATCCAGAAAATTCATACGAAAGTCGGCGCTTTCGAGGTTTCTGCCTACGTAGCCGCGCCGGAAAACACTTGTAAAGGCGTCATCAGGAACGTTGACCCCTCGATAGAAGATCATACCCTCAGAAGCATGATTGTAAACCAAAGAAACCCGACCGCCATTGAAGTCAAGAGAATCAAAAACACGCATGTTGTTGTGATCCTGTTTGATGGGCTTCGAGTCCCCAAAAACGTCATGTGCGGAACGGCCCTAGTGCCGTGTTCGCTTTACAAACGGCAAGTCGACGTTTGTCACGCCTGCGGCCGGGTCGGACACCGGGCCGATGTATGCCACCATAGCAAGGAAGAGAGAAGTAAATGCCACAACTGCGGAGAAGCGCTCCCCAACGGCGCTGCAGAAGCACACAGTTGCACCCCTAAATGCAAGCTTTGTGAGGGCGATCACCCCACAGGCGACCGTTGCTGCAGCAAAAGATTCCACATCCCATACGTCGTGCGACGACGCAGGAGACAAAGACAAAACCGCTCCGAGAAAGAAGTCAATCCGGACGAGGTCAAGGACCCCGCGGACATGCACCAGGAGGTGACAGAAGGTGCCATTCCCAAACGGCGCTCCAGTTCCAGAGGGCGCTCCCGTTCCAGATGGCGCTCCTGCTCCACGGGCCGATCTAGGTCGAGCTCGAAGTCAGCAGCGGATGGCGCCGGACCCACCGAAGAGGTGAGGTCAAGATCCAGCTCCAGGCAACCTGGCAAGAAAATGACCTGGGCCGACATGGTCGGCGACAGCGGCTCCGCACCGACAACTTCAAAGCAAGGTAAGGCACAGCCAGAGCACGTGGCAGATCCGCGAATACACACACTAGAAAGGGAAAACAAAGCACTCAAACAGGAACTAGCTGAACTCAGGGCAACTCTCGCCAGGCTAGAAGGACGTCTCTTAAAGAACACTCCTCCACCCATCCCTCAGTCATCAGGAACCGTCGTCGCGTCGTGTAGCTCACACAAACGCAGGGCCGTCGACATCCAGACAGATGACGACACATCCGACGTAGACGACTTTATGTCTGAAGTCAGCGAGGCTCCTTCTAACGCCTCCACTAGTGACAACAAGCGCCACAAAAAGCGCCACAAGACGAAGAGTAAGTTCAGTACCTTTCAGTCGGCAATTACTGATATTAAAGAGGCACTCATGCAAATCTGTGGCAGACTCGACCGCCTAGAAAGACCAATCGCTCAACCCAAAGCCACGAGAACAATGTCCACGCCGGACCCGGGACCCCAACCTGCGCTTTCCACACCCTCCCAACCACCAGGACCAATAGGTGAGGTCGACATACACGGGGTCATGCCAAAACAACACCATGGATAACGCACCGCAAGTTTTCAAGATCTGGCAATGGAACTGTAATTCATTCAACAAAAAGAAAGCTAACCTAACGCAATTAGTCCGATCATGTAAAGAAAAGCCAGACGTGATCATCTTACAAGAGTGCGGGGCCGAAAAGAACATTCGAAACATGTCCTTCTCGGGGTACAGGGTTTCCAGGCCGACCCTGGACCCCGATTTCAAACAAGCCAGGGGAATTGCCACCCTCATCCGCAAAGACGTCAGCTTTATGGAAAGGGGCACCCCGACAACAAGAAAGGCCTCGAATCCCTGCTAACAGAAATCATTCCGAGTCGAGCCCTTAACGCACACCTTTACGTATTAAACGTCTACAGTTCCCCGACTGACCGACTCAGGAACTTTACGAAACTTCTCACATCGGCCGCGTCGCAAGCCAAGAACATACCGTTGATCGTTGCCGGCGACTTCAATGCGCACAACAACGTCTGGGGCTACGCCACCAATGACAGGAAAGGGATTAGCCTTGCCCAGTGCGCAGACACCCTCGGCATGAAACTAATCACGGACTCAAGATTCCCGACACGCAGAGGCAAGTCGGTTCAGCGGGACACCACCCCGAACCTGACGTTCCTAGGAAACGCGGAAGGGTCGTGGGACAACGTGCAAGAGGACCTTGGCAGTGACCATTTCATCCTAGAAATCAACGTTCCCATCACAACCGTTCCTCCGAAGACGTACAAGTACGTCGACTGGGACCTTTTCCGAAGCTTGAGGGGCAGCGAGGACAGACAAGGAGAAACCTTCGAAGAGCTCCTGGAAAATCTAAAAAGTACTGTGGCTAATGCCACTAAAGAAATAAGCTTGGACCTGGAGGTGCCAGCCATGGACTCCAAACTCGCACACCTCCTGGAGGCGAAGAACGCGTTGAGAGAACGCTGGAAACAGCAAAAGCTAAACAGGAGGCTGCGATCTAAACTAACGGAAATAAACAAAAAGATCGAAGAACACTCCAGAAAGCTGAGTGCGCAGCAATGGGACGAGGTTTGTAATGAGGCGGACGGTAAAATGAGAAGGGGAAGCAAGTGGAGCCTCCTCAAGAACCTATTCGCCGACAGCAACAAACCGACCCAGAGCAATGCGCGGATAATGATCG
This sequence comes from Rhipicephalus sanguineus, assembly GCF_013339695.2. NCBI lineage: Eukaryota > Metazoa > Arthropoda > Arachnida > Ixodida > Ixodidae > Rhipicephalus > Rhipicephalus sanguineus. The sequence continues at coordinate 134,663,324 of NC_051177.1, forward strand.
AAAGGCTCGTCCATCTGCACACGAATGAAAGCACTAGTCCCCGGGATTTTGCTGACACCGTGGCAGATATATACCTGCCGGTAGAGAGTAAATCTCTCCCCTGGGACGACGCGACACGCCGAGTACAAGGGGACAACTCAACCCTCGCTGGATCGCCCTTTCGAGGTATCGGAGATTGTGCACGCCCTTCACGACCTAAACGGCCGCTCGGCCCCCGGTCCAGATGGACTCACAAACAAACAGCTCAGAAATCTAGATGACAAAGACATACAAATCATTACGAGCAAAATCAACGCTGCATGGACTGAAGGCCGGGTACCGGATGACTGGCGAACTGCTAATGTAATCCTTATTCCCAAACCCGGAAAACCGCTCCATGCAGAGAACTTGAGACCTATCTCACTTACTTCGTGCCTCGGGAAGGTCGGCGAACATGCTATTCACAACAGAATTGCTGAGCACATTGAAGAAAACAGCCTATTCCGCCACAATCTCATAGGCTTCCGAAAATCGCTCTCAACGCAAGACGCAATGCTCCTCATCAGGAGCGCCGTCATTGACAATAAATCCAGAGACGTAAAGGGCATCCTGGCGCTCGACCTAACCAAGGCCTTCGACACGGTCAGGCACGAACACATCCTCAACGAAATCTCCACTTTAGATCTCGGAGTAAATTTCCACAACTATGTACGATCGTTTTTGGCTGACCGAACGGCCACCATAAACATTGGACAAATCAAAAGCCGAAAGCAAAAGCTAGGCAACATCGGCACCCCGCAAGGGTCAGTGCTTTCGCCGCTTCTTTTCAACATCGCTATGCACGATCTGTCCAACCAACTCTCGAGAGTCCAGGGGGTAGGACACGTGATTTACGCGGACGACATTACCATTTGGTCTGCCAGCGGCCCACTAGGCGCTCTGGAGCAGAACCTGCAGCAAGCGCTGGACACCACAGAAGCTTTTCTTAAAAATACGGGACTGCAGCTGTCTCCCAGCAAATCAGAGCTCCTTCTGTGCAAACGCGGCCCCAGGAAGGGACAACCCCTTAGCTACCTCCCCGTTCACCTAAATACCAGGGACGGAGGCAATATCCCCAGGTGTAACACAATCAAGGTCCTGGGTATGGTCATTGGGGCTTACAGCGGTGACAACGTGGAGGCACTCAAACGCATAGAAAAGAGTGTCCTCAACTTCACCAGGGTTATATCACGGGTCGTCAACAGAAGGGACGGCCTGAAAGAAGACAACCTCATGAAAGCATTTCACGCCTTTCTCATCAGCCAAGTAACGTACGCCGCCCCTTTCCTCAACTGGAAGAAGACGGAGCTCAATAAAATCGATACACTAATTAGAACAGGATTGAAAAGGGTCCTCAGCCTCCCTCGAAATACTAGTACGGAACGACTCCTCCAATTGGGCCTGCACAATACAGCTACCGAAATGTTTGAGGCACAGCGGCACGCCCAAATTAGTCGGCTCTCGCTCTCAAGGGCGGGCAACGAGATCTTGTTAGAAGCCGGCATTCAGCCCCTCTTCATGCCGCCAGAGAAGTCACAACTTTGCGAAAACGCCACGCAAGCGATAACAGTTGATCCGATTCCCAGAAACATACACCCGACCCACAACGAAGGACGGAGAAAAGCGAGAGCCAAGGCCATACTCGCCAAGATCATGCGCAACGAAACGCAAGTCCTCTTTGTTGACGCTGCAAGATATTGGAATTGAGGCGCTTACGCCGTCTCCGTGGTGGACGCCCATGGCTCGCTCGTCAACGCAGCCACGGTAGTTACCAACTTCACCCACGAAGCAGAAGAAATGGCCATTGCGGTGGCTCTTCAAAGCTGCACGGGAGCCTCTATCATTTACAGAACAGCCATAAGAACTTTTTCGGCTGCTCTCGTCTCTTCGAAGGCAGCTACGGTTGTCAACAAGCTCTTCTACCAAGAAAGGGGCGAAGATAATTTCCCGTCCTCACACATTACATGGTTCCCGGCTCACATGGGAAACATTTCCGGATCTCCTTCCTGCAACCCAAACGAGCGGGCACACCAACTGGCGCGAGAGCTCACTTTCCGCGTCTGCGGTCCACCCCCTCGCTTCAATGCAGCCTGCAGGAACCTCGATAACAAAGACCCGCTCGTGTCATACCACGAACTCACATCTCATCATAGGTTAGGACGTCGGACTTTTCCTCCTCCTCACACAAAGCTCAACAGAGCACAAGCAATCACTTACAGACAGTTGCAGACTCGAACATACATAACACCGACGACACTAAGCAGGATCAATCCTGACTTTCCTGCTGTATGCTCGCACTGTGGCCACGACTACAACAATTTCGAGCACATGCTCTGGCTGTGCCCTGCCAACGCGGGTACAGACTTTTCTGACCAGTCCTCATGGGACTCAGCGCTTCAAAGCACAGAGCTCATAGCTCAGCTCAAGGCTGTCCAGAGGGCCCGGGCCGTCGCCGAAGGACTCTGTCTACCGGCCCCGACCTGGGTGGAGCCGCCGGATTGATTGGCGGGGCCTTCGGCACCGCTTTCTTTCACCTCAGGACCTGAATAAAGTTCGTACTCACACTCACTTATTTTGTGGACCACGCCAAATATACTTGTGCTGTGAACCGTGTGCACCAGACTTCGCTGTAGCCCAAACAGCCCACCTCTCTTGACGGTTTTCTGTCACAAATTGCGAGGGTTTATTCTGTGGTCTGGTCCACAGAATAGGCTGCTGCCTCCTCCCTTGACGACAGCTTCTCTCGCGAATCGCATATGCGTGAAAGATTCTAATTGCGAAGGCGAATCCCAGTTTTGGCATACTTTGCTGTTATAACATATGCGATTATTGATATCAGCCGCAGATAAGCTTGTTATTATGAACGGAAGCAGCAAAGGAAGGCATATTGATAACAAATGACAGCTGTTCTAAAATTTCGAGGATCTGATCTATCGCGTGCGGGATGCTGAAGTCACTTTCACCACAGTACGATTGCGTCATGCGAAAAAGTGCACTAACATTTGCACTGGGAACTCGAATTTTGAGCAATCCTTCTGAATGGGCGCAGCCATAAATAACCTGATAAAGAACGCTAACGCCACCGCGAAAAGAAAACAATAATAACAAATGACAGCGCGTATAAAATGTTATGGCCTTGATCCATCGAATACCCGACGCTTAAGCAACCTTCGCCGCACTACACCTGTGTCAAGTAAAAAAAGCGCAATAAGATTGGCGAGAACCTACTAGTTGTCACTGGACACAGCACACTTTGTCACTTAAGTACATACGCTTGCACGCGCCGTATAACTACGAGTATTTCTATGACCGCCAACGACTGAAAACTTTACTGAAACAGCTAAAGTAGCCCCTTGCCAATCTCAGTGCACTTTTTTTTTGCATGACACTATTGCACTGCAGTGAAAGTGACTTAAGTGTGTCCGGACACGATAGACCAGGGCCAGAAAATTTTAGTAGCGTCACCCTCTGTAGCTATAATTTCTTGACGCTGTTTTTCGGGAGATCTGTGGCCGTATTCGCACAATCGGGAGCATCGCTCAAAATTTGAGTCTCCCGTGATCTTAGTGCACCTTTTTTCGCATGACGCAAATGTACTGTGGTGAATGACTTAAGTGTTCCGCACGCGATAGATCAGGTCCAGAAATTTTTAGAACCGCTGTCATTTGTTATTATGTGCCTTGCATTTGTTGCTTCAATTCACAACAAGTTTACCTGCTTTGGCATGTCAGACCAGCAAGCGTGCCAAAGGCGGGCTTCGCCTTCGCATTTCGAACCTTTCATGCATAAGCGTCTTCTATCTCGCGTACTATGCCCGGAAATAACCTCCTTTGCCCGGACTTATTCACAAAACTGCAAGCCAATATTGCGATTCCCGAGAGAAGCTGTCGTCAAGGGAGGAGGGAGCAGTGCCTATACTGTGGTCCAGACAACAGAATAAACGCTCGCAAATTTGTGAGAGAAAACCGTCGTTAAGAGAGGTGGGCTATATTTATCGCATTTCGCTACGTCACATTCGTATCATTACACACATTACAAGTAATCGCCGAATAAGCATGAATTCACGCTTCCAGCTCATATGGGAGATCGGTCGGCTCGTTTCATCGCTGCTTCAGCGGCGTTCGTCACCCTCGCTCGCACGCTTTTACCCGCGGGTGGAACATACGATGCGCGGGGAGACGTTATCAATTTGGACTTTATACGGAACATGACGGCGACGGCAAAAACTAATCGAGTGGCCATATAATTGCTTTCGCAATAAAAATATTAAAGATAAAGCATGGAGAGCACTCGTAGTTCAACGCTCCCCAGGCTTTTCATCAACACATCGCTTCTAAACAAAAAACCAGACTGGTAAATAGTCGGAGAGTGTGTCCCTGGCTAATCTCACACTCTCCGTACTTTAAAAGAAAGCAATATGTCCGTGGTATCCACGTCCATTTCCTCGCTATTTCCAAATAATGACAGGCATCTGTGAGTTTGCGGCTGTCTTGTTCGTGCTTCTGAAGGACAGTTTTCGCAGTGTATAAGAGAGCATAGTAACAAGGAAAACACAACTAATTGCTGACTAACAACTTGTTTTATCTGACAAAACCCTGCCTTTCCAGCTGCGCGTGATTTGATTTGGAGTTAATTATTCCACAAGAGGTCTACCTGTTTTTCATTGGTAGAAAGCATGGGTTATAAAGAGCCACTGATAGATGCACGCCAACCTCAAATCATACTATCTGTAGTTGTTAATAATTTGGCCGAATTGCCGCCATTCCAGCAGTGTTTCTACGCTGTCCAAACAATACCTGAATTGACGGCCGGGCAAGGTGGTCTTGATTCATCTTCAATTGACTTGTACAACGCCAAATACGACTCGGACGGCAAAGAAGCGCAGACGGACAGCGCTGTCTCTATACTAAGCTTATTGCGTACCATATAAACGCGAATGTGTACACGCACGCGAAAGGAAAATGCATTAACAAGCAGAAAGAAAGAAAACAAAAGTTCACTCGTTTGTTTACGGATTGGCGTGACTTATAGAAATTTGATCTCCTGATTCTTTAAGAAGGTAGACGGCTGGCTGATGCACTTTATGGTGTTTTTCTTGATGTGGTAGGTCTGTAGAATGACTTTTTGTCATGTCGCTGCGTCAACCAATTATCACCTTATCATTAAATAGTCCCTTAAACTGACTGAATATTCTTGCATTGTGCAGCCAGGTTTGAAAACAGGTCATATTTTTCGTATTTCTGCTGGCGCTCTTGTAACCGCACATTGACGCGTGGTAGAGGGATCTGGTATACTACATAGCCGCCGACGCGGGCACGTTCGCGTTTATAGTGTACGCAATGAACCCTCAGTTGAGAGTCTCCGCTGTCAATGTGTGTCTATGTCCGCTGTCTAAGCCGCCATCATACCGTCCGAGTTGTAATTTGCGTTGTACTAGTCAATTAACGACGAAACAACATCGCCTTACTTTCAGAATGGTACAAACAATACTTGAATTGACGGCTGGGCAGGGTGGTCTTGATTCATCTTGAATTGACTTGTACAACGCCAAATACGCCTTGGACGGCCAAGAAGCGCGGACGGACAGCGCTGACTTTATACTGAGAATATTGCACACCATATACAGTGAAACCTCGGTGATACGAATCTCACGGGACCACCAAAAATATTCGTATCATCCGAAATTCGTATCACCAGAAAGCATCGAAAATTAGCATGCGACAAAAGAAAACTGGCGTACATTTTCATTTATTGTTTTTCAGGGCCGCATCAACGTCAGGAACAACCCTGAATGATTGTCAGTTAAGTTTTTTAGACGCCGGCAACCATACCAGCACTCGTAAATATATGGCCTTACGCGCGCATTTAATTAATGAACCAGGTGCGCTGTGTCCGTGACAGTATAGCCCCTTCCGAACTTTAGTATGTTTTTTTGCATGACACCGACGTACTGCAGCGATCGTAACAAAAGAAGCGCTCTGACGCGATGGATCAAGGCCACAAAATTGCAGAACCACGGTACTGTGTTATGATTTTGTTACCGCGAGGTGTTGGGGATGTTTTTAAAGACGATAGTCTTTCTTGGGGAACTTAAACGCAGAAATTTTGGTCTGTCTTTCTGTCTGTCTGTCTTTCTGTTTGTCGGCACGTCCCTCGATTCAGCCACTCGGCCAAAGTTGAACCACTTGCCCAAGGGCCAGCCGTCTTGCACTGGTACGGCTGTTCATACTTGTGAACGTTGTCGATCAAAAAGTAAATATCATGCATATCTGAGGTGCAACATCACTAGGTAAGTATTAGGTGGCGTGTTCCTTTAATAGAAAATGCATACATACGTAATTTTAAGGACCCTAGTTTCTTAAGCTGCGCTGAAAATGCATAAGAATGGAAGCTTTGGCGAGTTGGTATGCGTTCATCTTTGTTGAAACAGCGCTCACTAGACGACGACGAAGTAAAAGAAGGCACAGGACAGGCAGCGCCTGTCCTGTGCCTTCTTTTACTTCGTCGTCGTCTAGTGAGCGCTGTTTCAACAAAGCTGAAAATGCGACTGCGCTAAAATTTGCCTTATCCGTGCCATTCGCACGAGCTCATTGTTCTGTTTTGGTTTGGGTTCTGTTGCACTGTACGAATGCCATGGGTTGGTGTTGAAAAACTTTAGTTTTGAGAAGGACAAGAAGGTGAAAAAAAAATATTTAAAAAATGAAAAAGCAGCGTTGTGGCCGGCCTTCAGGCTGCCGGTTGTGGGCGCCGCTCTGGCGTTCCTGTTTTACCCAGGCGACGTGTAAATAAAAGAGTGTGTGGAGAGTACTCGTTGAGTGCGGACGTTTCTCTGCTTCAGCGCTTCGCGCCAAACCGCGTTTTCGGGCTGGCTGGCGTCCCCGCCGGTCGCGTTGGTCACCGCCGGTCTTCGCCTGCTGCTGCGCCGGGACTACCAGCACGCAACACAGCACTCATGTTTCCCGATGTATTGCCAGATGGCGTCCATATCTCACACAGCGCCTCTTCTATCGTCTTTACACGACATTTGCAGCGAAGCACGCAGATACGCGGCCATTTTTTTTTTTTTGAGATTTACGGCTGTGCCCGCACAAGTGCGACCTCAACGGTCGCGCATGTTGACATTGTGAGGCCTGACTCCTTCGCCAAGACCACCCTCGCCTTCTTTCTGTCCTCGTCGACCTTTTATAAGATGTCTGATGCACAAGGCAAGCACGTGTAAACAAAGTAGAACGACCGCAGCCCGCGTCGACGCGTTAGGAAAATAAAAGCATGCCGCTAATGTCATCTGTAATTTAACGCCAAGGCACATGTAGGCACTAAGGGCCTCAAAGATTCGCGCACACAATCTCAGAGGCCGTGACGCGTCTCTGAAGGTTTATTCTGACCGTAAGAAAAGTGTTTCTCTTACACCGTGATTCTGACGATTTGGCGGTGCGGCGCGCATGCCCACGCTTGCGTTCCCGCGCTCGCACGTGCTCGTCTTCCGCGACAGCGCGGACAGCACCTCTTCGTACCTGGGCGGTAGCGTACGTTCGTATCAAACGTCGCTGGGTGAAAATCGGTTCGCAACAACTGTATTCCATTACATTGCATGTCAATGGGCCTTGGCCGGCACCAACAAAAAATTCGTATCACCCCGAAATTCGTATGAGCTGTGATCGTATCACCGAGGTTTCACTGTAAACGCCAACGTGTACCCGCATGGGAAAGGAAAATTTATTAACAAGCAGAAACAGAGTAAACAAAAGACTCCTCTATTTGTTTACGGCTTGGTGTGACTTATAGGAATTTGACCTCTTAATTGTTTAAGAAGGTAGACGGCTAGCTGATGCACTTTATACTGTTTATCTTGATGTGGCAGGTCTGTATAATGACTTTTTGTTCATGGCGCTGCGTCTACCAATTATCACCTTATCAATAAACAGCCCCTTACACTGATGACTCTTGTATTGCGCTGCAAGGTTTAATAATAGGATATTTTTCGTATTTTTGCTGGCGCTTTCGTAACCGCACATTGGCGCGTGGCACAGGCATTTGGGATACTACATAGCCGTGGACGTGTGCACGTTCGCGTTTATAGTGTACGCAAAAAACCCTTAGTTGATAGTCTCCGCTGTCTATGTGTGTCTATGTCGGGTGTCTAAGCCGCCATTATGCCGTCCGAGTTGTATTTTGCGCTTTACAAGTCAATTAAAGACGAAACAACACCGCCTTAGTTTCAGTATGGTAATTTTAAGCGGTTTTCATAACACAAATTACACACATTGAGGTCTCATTAGCCCCCTTGCTACTATTGTCGGAATTATATTCCCCACAAAAGAAAATCTGCTATCATCTGCATGAACTATCTGAAACATCTGCATAATTTAGCCTTATTATCAATGCCTGCGATGTCATAAAGGCAAATATTACAGAAAAGATCCCAAAATGCTTCCCCTAGGCCCGCCACATCTAACATATATTCCGACTAACCATTCTATCTGCAAAATACAGTCTGAGTTCTGCGTTATAAATAGGATGAGTACGAATAACGTGTTACTCTTCTAATACCTTAAATTATCACTCGATAAATAAATAAAAGCAAAGTGCTTTAGAGAAGTCTTAAGAATAAGCCGAGTGCCAATTTTTTTAGTGTAAGAGTTCGCTAACATTAAGCCTTCATGAGGAGGAAGACCAAGTTCAGTTAATTTTTATTTTGATGAAAAACACATTCATCTGGTTGTCTAGTACTATGAATGACTACGAATATACATACTAGGTGTCGTTCGTGGCCCTGCTACTTTGGCCCTGCTACTTGGCAGTCTTTGAGTGCCTTCAGTTAACAGCAGAAATGATAGCAAGAGCGTCAAAAAGAAACATAATGACAATGAATAGCTGGCCCAGCAACTGCGCAGAGGAACAGAAGCCTTACTATGCCAGGCGGAGTGAACTGTCACTTGAACAAGGCTGTGTCACGTGGGGCTCCAGGATGGTCATTCCAGACTCCCTGTGTGATCAAGTGCTAAACTTGTTACACGAAGAGCACCCCGGGGCCAGCCGCATGAAAATGCTCGCCAGAAGTTATGTGTGGTGGCCGGAAATAGACCAGGCGATTGAGCAATACGTTGAACGATGTTCGATCTGTCTGGCCGTCCAACCCCCCGCTGAACCGGTACCCTTGCACCCGTGGATGTACCCGGAAATGTTAGTCGCGAGTACACCTGGATTTTGCGGTCAAGGATGCGAGTGTGTTTTTGGTGTTAGTCGACGCTTACTCGAAATGGGTGGAAGTGTGGCCAATGGATTCCACGTCTGCAACTAAGACAATCGAAAAGCTTCCAGGCACATTTGCCGCATGCGGACTTCCGGAAACGCTGGTAAGCGATAACGGACCACAGTTCACGTCCACTGAGTTCGCGGACTTCTTGTCGGCTAATGGTGTGAACCACGTTCGCATTCCTCCCTATCACGCCGCATCGAATGGGGCGGCAGAGCGCATGGTGCAGACTGTCAAGCGAACCTTGCTAAAACAAGTTTTGGAAGAAAATGCTTCGGGTAGTCGCTGTTCATTCCAAGAACGAGTCGACAAATTTCTGTGTGCGTATCGAAACACTCGCAGCAGTGTGACAGGGCAGTCGCCGGCCCAGTTGTTCCTAAGAAGGCAACGCGCACGAAATTTTCCTTATCGAAACCTGATTTTGGGAAGGCTATGCGAGATAAGCAAGAGGGCGTGAAATAACACTGTGACGAGAGGCGTGGTGCGGCACGGGTGTTTCTTGTGGGTGAGCGCGTTTACGTGAAAACTGTGCGCCGAGAACTTGTGTCGTGGCAGGAAGCAGTGGTGACTCAAGTGGTCAGTGCGGTGACGTATGTGGTGAAAGTGCACAATCAGTCTCGTTTTGTCCACGCCGATCACCTGCCGTCTCTACATGCCGGCGCATCTACGAAAGTGGACGACGTGGAGAGAGCAAAACCAAATCCCTCCAGCGGAGACGGCTCCTTCCCCTCTTCAGATGCCCTCAGCCACGAACTTCGAGCCCACGGCACTCGCGCAACCGATTCCTGATCCGACAGCAAGGGAACCAGGTCGCCACGCCGCAGCCGAACGCCCCATACGTCCGGAGGCTCCTACACAACCCGAAGTGACGACACCGACTTCACCTTCCGCTACAGTGCTCAGTTCGCCTCAGAGCATTGACAACCAGTAGCTGCGTCGTAGCACGAGGGTGCGGAAGCCACCGCACCATTTCCAACATGCAGACTTTCGCAAGTTAAGTGATACCTTCATTCAGGGAGGGACGAGATGTGGTAACGTGAAACGTCAGCCTTAGAACAGCGATAGGGCTGCCATGCTGTTGTGTTATCTGTCTGCTGTTTGTACATCGTATTTGTTGCGGCTGGTGACGTCACACCAGTCTTATTGTTGCTCTGCACTGAATAAAGGCTGATTCCTGGTTGTTCAAGCAGTGCCTCAGTTACATCACCACCCCTTATGAGATGCAGATCCTTGAGATTGTGGAGAACCGGCGTTGTTGCCGGGCAGAGGCTGCATCCTTCATTAAAGAGCGTGATGCCGGGTATGCCGCGGCTACATCTCGTCAGTACAGGTGCCTAGAAGCCGCCACTTCATCTGCAGTTGCTGCAGCTATTGATGAACCCACAAAACAGTAATGGAAACGCTGTTCAGCACACTTGCTGAAGGTTTCACCGAGATGGTAGCCGACAGATTATTTAAACAGCTTTGTTCACTCCTACCATGCACCTACTGTCGCTTTTAATAAAGACTGTGAGTACCACGGCAATAAATTAAACTCTCAGAGTCAAACAGTTCTTGTTCCATAGAAGCTCGTCAGCTTTTAGTTACCTGTTCCTGCGGGACCCAGTGGATCATTCAGTGACATGAGGCTCGGAAGTATTACTAATAAACGATGGAGTGCCTCATTCTCTCCGACGCATTCTCCTATCTCAAAACCAAAAAAAAGGAACTAACAGTGACAACAACGAGCAGGACGCTCGCGTTATGCGGTGGAGTCAACTATATTAAGTCCACCATAGCATCTGCAAAAGTTCTGCAATGGAATTGCCGTTCTGTATCCTCTGGTTACATTGATCTTTTGTAGGAAAGAAGTGGAAATTGTAAGGGCTCGTTTTTCTTTGTTATACACAATATTATTGAGAACTAACAGACAATAATGCCAAGGAAAGTATAGAGGACGTTATTAGTAGTAAATGTAATGTAAATGGGACGAAAGAAAAGTCGACAAGAAGATAGCTTGCCGCGGGCAGGGGCCGAACCTGCGACCTTCAAAAAACTCGTCCGATGCTCTACCAACTGAGCTACCGCGGCGGCCATCCATCCCCCCGTTCACTTTATGGGGTATATATATATGTGTATTTAAACGTGGGAGCGTCAGTCAGCGCCGCCAGTAACCATGACAGCGAGTGCGGAACACTCTTTTTTCTGCCTGTTGGCGTCACGTCGCACGTGAATTTATTTCGAGCTGGCAGCTGACCAATAATCCCTCGCATACTACCTGAAAGCATCAAGTCTGCCAGAAGGAGACCCTCTCTATGAATGAAGGAAAGAAGTGAATTATTTGTCAGCTGCCAGCTCGTAATAAGTTCCCGTGCTACGTGACGCCAACAGGCAAAAAAAGTGTTCCACACTCGCCGTCATGGCTACTGGCGGCGCTGAATGACGCTCCCACGTTTAAATACCCATATATACCCCATAAAGTGGACGGGCGGATGGCCGCCGCGGTAGCTCGGTTGCTAGAGCATCGGACGCGTTATTCGAGGGTCGCAGGTTCGGTCTCCGCCCGCGGCAAGCTATCTTTTCATCCACGTTTTTCTTCACATTTAATTTACATTTACTACTAATAACCTCCCCTATACTTTCCTTGGCATTATTATCTGTTAGTTCTCATTAATACTGATCTTTTGTCACACATAAAACAACTCCTGATATTATTTTACTTCTAGAGTCATGGCTTTCAGTAAACCAAAAGTAATTCTATTAATAATTTTCGCACATTTCAGTTAGATCGACCAGGTAGAGGATGTGAGCTATTGACTCTAGCCTCATCCGAAATGTACCATAACGTTACTGTGACTTTGAACATATTTGTTCTGACTGTGAACTGTTCGGAGGAGATTTGTTAGCTGCGTCATCAAGGTTTACATTGGTCGATGCATACTTTCCGAAAGAATTAGGTAGTACAGGGCGGCTATTTCGTACGCGTTTTGTCACAGAACGGAGGCGGGACCGAACGGAAGAACGAGAGCGAGCAAGCAGCCAATAGCAAGCTAAGAAATTCGGTAATGTTTTCAGCGCACGAAAAAATATGAAATTGCTATAGCTGAACATTAATATTGTCTGACGTTGTTTTTCAAAGCTTTAACTGAAACACGCGATTACTTCAACAATTTATTTGTGTTAGCATCTTGACGTGGTGCTAGGTGATGTCACAGTTTCGAGAGACGGTCGGTGGTGGCGCTGGCTACCACGCTGTTCCAACCAATGCTTCCAGTATTTGTCCACTTGTAGTAATATTTGAACAGCGCCAGCACTCGAACCGTTATTCAGACGAAAGTGCCGCCGGAACTCCTCTTCAGTCATCACCTCACCGCATCTTCTACCTCGGGGCTTCGTTTCTGCGTGAATGCAGCAGCCACGCAAGCGGCACGAAATGGCATGAACGAGAACGGAGACGCCATTTTCGCAAACTGTCGCAAAAGGGAGATGGCTGAATACCAGTCAGTGCGTGAAGCCGCTCTTCCTCTCCTCAGCACACGCGCATACGTTTCGATCCAATCCAAGTCGTCCGGAGACCGTTGTGCCCATTTCTGTCGACAGAACGGGGAGAGGAGGTCGACGGAACGTGGTCTCCGGCCGTTCTGTGGCTATCACTTGACTGTTCTATGGCTTTTACAGGCTATTATCACATCTTGGATCGTTAAACAATGCATATCGAGTCTGAATTTGAATTGAGCCTCGACCAATTCGGTGCAGCTCATAGAGCGCTCCGTCTGCGTTCTATGACAGAACGCTTACTAAATAGCACCCCGGATCACCTAGATTGTGTCACCAGAACAGTTCAAATGCAATTCTATTGGCAGAAGATTTCAACTCGCACTAAGAGGGATAAAGACGGATGGTTGTGGTAAACGATTGTAGAACTGGTTGCAGGATAATAATTTTCGTTGCCATAATTTCTCCCAATTTACCTTTTTACGTGGGCGCCATAATCATCGACATTAGTCCTCACTTTTCCGTCTGGCCAGCTTGTCATCTCATCTTGGGAACGATATGACAATGGGTCGAGTAGTGACCACATTCCGATTACCTTTGAAATCTTACTATCGCATCCGGCTACTGTTGTACGGCAACGGCGATCTATCAATTATAAAATAAATATAACTGTTTTAAGTTGAGCGATATGATCATTGACAGAATGCAATAAGCAGCGAAGAGCTGACTCATTAGTAGTATGTATAAGCTCTGGTGTTCAGTCGGCAGAGTTTTCCGTTAGGTCTGGGAGTACACCGCCAACCTCTGCTTTGTGGAATGACGTATGTACGCTTGGTTATAGCAGGCGGAAAGCTGCATGGAAACGTCCTCGATATAGCCATACGTGAAAAAATTGGATTGGCTAGAAACTGTGCTCAACAATATTTAAACGAACAGTTGTACTAGCTAAAGATAAGCGCAAGTCATTTGCATTGGTATTTGGCGAAAGTGGGTAAAAGATCGGCTCTGTACAGATTCTTACGCAACAAGAAATCGTTACAGCTATCGGCTTATTCGCATTCCGTAGTTCTATCCTCTGAAGATGCATCTGGCGCCCCTCCACGGTGGCCTAGTGGTTATGGCGCTTGACTGCTGACCCGAAGGTCGCGAAATCGAATTCCGGCCGCGGCGGCTGCGTTTTCGGTTGAGGCGAAAATGTTTGAGGCCTGTGTTCTTAGATTGAGCTGCACGTTAAGAACCCCAGGTGGTCGATATTTCCGGAGCTCTCTACTACGGGGTCTCTCATAATCATATCGTGGTTTGTAACCTGTAATTAAATTTTTAAATTACAGGTTACAAGATTACCTGGTACATGCACAAACAAATACCATAATAGCCACAACAGATGCGTCAGTAAATTATGAAAAGTCAGGCGTAGGTATTGCCTCGCATTCGCTTGGCTGGTCATTCTCTTTGAGTCTCCCAGATTTTGCTCCAATTTTTGAAGCTGACCTAGTGCCTATCATTCTGGCGCTTCGTAAACTCCCTTCGAATGAAATCAGTGCGATCATAGTAACAGACTCACTTTCAGTATGTACCGCTGCTGCAGACTTAGATAACTCTCGAGCCCTCATGACATTCCGCAGATTAGTACCGCCACAGCTAAAGTTCCTCAAATTATTGTGGGTTCCGGGTCACTGTGGATTACAATTAAATGAAATGGCCGCTTGCTTAGCGCGGGCATCACTGCATGGCCCAATAATTTCGATACTTCCAGTAGTGGAATATCTAACAGCGATTTGATATAGAAAATTAGCGATTTCTACAGATATGATGGAAAAAATAACGAAATGGCGGAATATCAGCATTTAAAAGTTTCCATGGAAACCTCGGTGGAGTCAATTTAAACAATCTGAAGTTTCGATAACCAGATTTCGATGCCGTGTCTCCCCATTAAACTTTTATTTACACAAGCCTGATCTGGCGATGTCGCCTCTGTCATTTCTGTGAAGAAATAGAAACTGTTGAACATTATTTTTCGCCATGTCGCAGGCATTGATTGCTTAAAAAACGACATCTAGTTTTTCCATTTTCGAAAATAGATTTAAGTCCATCTACAGAAATAGTACTAAGCTTCAGTGCCTCCCTTTCGGGACATTGCCGCAAGGATGTATTCGACGCGGTTTGTAATTTTATTAAAGCTACAAAATGTATTCCGTTTTAATATCTACTTTGGTAAATATTCTTAGAGTAATAAAAACGTGTTGAAATCTAACAGTCTCAATTAAAATCAATTAGGAATTGTTCTGCTCAGAGGAATACACCTGCCTGGTTTGCTCGAAATTGCAGAGTTGTTTAATAAATTAGCTGTCATTTCTTTGTCTTCTTCAAACTTTTTTCTTTAATTTAGTTTTTTATTATTAATAATATGCATTATTGAAGTTATCAGAGAGGAAATACTATATGCATTCTTGGTCAATCCCTCAGAGTGGGTATGTGCCATATTTTGAGGAAACAAACAAACAAACAAGACTTGCTACTATGAAGGAGTGGCAGCGGCAACCCGATCCTGAGTACGCTACAAGATCAGCCGAGAACAAGAGGCGGCGGCGACGCGAAGACTCCGAATACGCCAGCCGTGAACGCGAGTCGAATGCTGCACGCATGTGGGTTTTACGCCACGATCCAGCATATCGGGAGGACGAGTATGAGCGGCAAGAAACCGGCGCTAAAATGACTCCCACAGGAGACGCTGCGCTTCGCGATGCCACGTTCACTGATGTGCGGGAGAGGCAGCGGCAACCCGACGACAACAATGCCAGACGACGATGACGAATACGATGATGATTGCTAATAAAAACTTCTCGACACTTCTCTTTCTGCTTAATCTAGGCGTAGGCTCGGTCAAAGCTGATTCTGCTAGGCTTTCTGCCAAATAAAAACGCGCAGTGTGCACACGGCCGCGAAAAACTCAAGACACAGCCAATCTGATCGATTGTGTGCGTCACAATACCGTGATGACCACCTAGGCGTAGCCCCAGCGGAACGTAGCCACACAAAATTTAACCTTGTTATAGCCAAGTTCAATCTAGCTACTACCAAGCTCAACCTCAATATATCCAAACTCAGCCTAGCCACACCAAGCCTAACCTGGATATAGCCAAGTTATACCGAGTTCATCCTGGCTACAACCAACATTTGCCTAGCTACAACTACAATATGCAGACCATCGATCAGCTTCGCTGTGTCTTTAGCTTCGCGCGGCCGAGTGCAAACTGCGCACTTTTTTTTCGCTTGGACCGCAT
This sequence comes from Rhipicephalus sanguineus, assembly GCF_013339695.2. Lineage (NCBI taxonomy): Eukaryota > Metazoa > Arthropoda > Arachnida > Ixodida > Ixodidae > Rhipicephalus > Rhipicephalus sanguineus. Next base: position 134,679,356 of record NC_051177.1, read on the forward strand.
TCACATTTGGTTTTTAACTAATTAAATGCCAGCGCCTTATATTATTTTCTGTACTCGATAAATGCTTCGGAATTTCGGGACCGCTAGCACTAGTTGAAGAGTCAGAAGTTATTGTGGTTGTTAGGCAAGGAATATATTGATAATTTGCAATTTTATTTCCGAAAGCAGAAATTCGCCTCTAGAAGAGTTCTATGGTCGTGAACTTTGGTGTTACAAAGCTAATAGAAAGTTTATGATCAGTTGAGTTTATCGTCGTGAAAAGTGTATCTGTATGTTAAATATCTCTTAGCCAAGGCTCAATACTACAGTTCCAGAAAGAAAAATCGAAGTCCATGAATTTGAACGCAACAATCTCGCCGATAGAAGTTATAACCGACGCATATATACCCACCATAACAGCTTGGCGGTTAAGGCGAAGCGCTCACAAGCACAATGACGCGGATTTACACGCAAGACCATCCGAGCATTAAGATTTAGCTGCACGTTGGTGAACTCCAGTTGGTCGAAAACATTTATGTCCCTTCTACGTCATGTCTTGCAAACCTTACGGTATTTTGCAGCGTAAAAGATGTAGACTAATAATATTCGATGTTATGTCGTCCTACAGTGGAGCTACCTGCTGTTTCCTATATTGACACTCGTATTACTATATGAACTTTTTCGCTTTCATTATTTGCTTTGGATCAACGAGAAGATGTTTGTAGAGGGCTGTATTTGAGTGCATGCCTATTTTCCTTTTTATTGTAATCTGGTTTACCTGGCTAAAACGTTTACACGTGTTATCTTCAGTGCATGGTGCGCCTGAATGCATTCGCATGGCGGCCGCGGCTCATAGGGTCTTCGATTGAGGATTCCATCCACGACGACGGCCCGTCGAACCACCCTGCGGTTTCTGTTTAATGTCTGTTTGATGTGTCGCTATTTCGGCACAGCGGAGATAAAGCCAGCAAACGCAATATTGTCACGTGGTCATGACGTCGACGAAGGCAGCAGTCAGCACGTCGAGATGAAACTCTTTATTAGGCCGAACTTGTGGCCGAGAAACTGAAAGTTACAGCAATACACTGATAGCGGCGAACAGAGCGTCGACCATCGATCAAGTGACAAGTGGTCAAGCGCGTCGGCTTTTATACAGGCGCTATCGAACTTTCCAGTGATATTGCTGGTGGCGGCGTTATCTCTCGACAAAGCTGGAACATTCGCGTGCGGCGCGCAATCTTAACAAAACGATCTACTACAATCGCGAAGTTTCTCGAACACTGCTTCGCGGACAACGTCGAGCGTTGGTAACCGTCCTTGCTGGTCAAACCCGAATATATCGAAATAAAAGAACAAGTGGGCGTGGCAATATGCATTTCCTATTTTGTTCTCTGTCAAGCGCCTAAATAAACTGAGTAAAATTATTTATACTCGCATGCGTAGCCTCAATAAAAAAAAAAACACCATTCGCGTCAATGGCCGCAGTTGTTTTCTGCCGACGGACGCGAAGAAAACGTAAATTCCGAGCGATATAACGGTTTTGCTTGCAAATATGACTGCGCTCGCTAGGGAAGACTTAAACACGACAGACACTTGCGTAAAATACGTGGCGCGTCCTAGTCGCCACGGGAAAAGGCTGACAAACAGCAACCTAGTTATTTATTCCACAGGGACCTCTCAAGCGAGCATCGCGTAGGAATGCTGCACCTGATGCCTACAGATTGCAAGTCCTAAAAGACGCCTCCGAATCGTCGACCTCGCTATGCAGAGACAGGGTGAATAAGCATCGCCAATATGAAACTGAAGCTTTTGCAGGCTTATAACAGTCATAATTGGATGAGTTTGTGAGCATGAGAGCTTTATCGAAGTTCAACGCTGACGTAGTCAAGCTCAACCGCGTCAACACGATAACGAACTATTTCAGCACGATGAGAGTAAGTGTATTCACTTGTTGATTGATGTACATTGCTTGATCATGCAATTTAGTTTATTTTACAGTGAAGGTGTTAGCCTCTGGTGAAAGAGAAGGAGCGGCCAGTAGAGAGAGTTTTCGATTGAAATACAGAGAATTTTGCGAGCGCACTTATTGACGCTTGCATGGTCCTCCGTACACTGTAATATACCTAACAGACAATCAAGCCATGGAATTTATAGGGGATGGTATTTGTAGTAATAGTGATATAAGTGAGAACACTGAGCAATTAAAAATTGAACTTGCCGCCGGCAGGGACCGAACATGCAACCTTCGAATAACGCGTTCGATGCTCCACCAGCTGAGCTACAGCGGCGGTCATCCCCCCGTCAACCTTATGAGGTATATATGTCATTTATATCTGGGAGTGTTAGTGAGCGCTACTAGAAGTCATGACGGCGAATGTAGAGCACACTTTTTCTCTCGACTCAGGCGTCATGATGACTTGAGCCTGAGTCGGGTGAGCCGCGGAGCGAATGATATTTCTTGAGTGAGTGCGTGTGAGCTTCAATTTTTTGCGGACCTATGGTGCATGCACACATACACACATGTAAAACGACAATTTCGGAGGGGTTTGACCCCCCCCCCCTTCTGGCTAGGGCAGTGCTAATCGCCATGGTAGCCGAAAAAGTTCCCTGCATGAACCATGTCCACAGCCTTCGTGCTTACTTGAACCAGTAAGCCAGTGTTCGCCCGAAGGCGCTCAGTGGATACTGCTGTCACTTGGACATATACTCAGTATGTTAGTGTAAGGCGCTGTAAAATCTATATGCACCAGAAACGTGGCCACTAGAGCAGCTAACATAAATGATTCAAAATTAATTGAGGACATCTTGCGAATCAATACGAATGATTTATTGGATGGCTTTTGGAAAACAGAAAATTGTCTCCACATATAACCCTTTAACATAATAGGTAAGACTGCCTTGTTCAGTGCTGAAAAGTCCCTTGCTTTCGTTCTTGAGGACACCTAGGCCTACTGCATGCGGTGTTGGAATCTTCTCGTGCGGCAGTTGGAAATCGTATTGAAAGTAACCACGAAAATCCACTTTGGCTAGAAAAGTGCAGTTCTAAAAAATGAAATTCAACAGAACGTTACGTAGTGCAGCGCCTGTCTTTCATATTTCTCTTTCTCTCTGCAGTAATGCAAAACTGTAGCATGTGGGCCAGATTCTTTGACGAAACTTACCCTTTGAATATATTCAGTGCCTAAACTATTTCTTTGATGATTCCACTTCAATATCTTGTGCTCAGTCGTCAAGTTGTTCAGGTCAAATGTCACAACCTTTTTTTCTAGCCCATACTCTACTAACACTGGTACGACTATAGTTACCGGAAGGGCGACAGGGCTTTCTATTCTGTGATATATGTGCCAGAGTAATGATCCAGTGCACTGATTCAAAAGGATGTTCAGATATTCGAATTGATATTTACATTCCGTCCAATCCACCGATGCACGGATCGAATGCCTGTAAAAAAGGACTAGTTATTCCACGCGAACACTCCGCAGAAACGTGCGCTTTTTTGCATATTTTTTCACATGGTGTATATCTCAGTAGTATCACAAATTTTTGTCTTACAATATTTGTTCTTGTACGCTTCACGGTCCACTCTCATGAAGACGGCTATGTTCAATTATGCTGCGTCAAATTTTGTTGCAGGATACAACATGACTGAAATATATTATTTGCACAAATCCACCACCCAGAGTACTGACAATAAGCATACATCTAAGTTCTATCATTCTTTTTGCACTATAAAGCTGCACACGGTAGAAGTAAATGAGCTCTGTAATCCCGACCTCTTTCAAGGCACAGCCCAGTAAGCAGCCGCTACTTGATATCACCAGGCTGGAAACGCATCTCTGGCAATTACCGCGCGTTCACTTACCACAGCTGCACTCTATGGTAACAAGGACACAACTTCCGAAGCTAAGATGCACAAACTTCGACCTTCGGAAGTCACCTACACCGAGATAGGTCGTACCTACTGTGACTTCCAGCGAAGGTTAGGCCTAGCGTACCGTGTCCGTCTACGCGCCGTCGGCGCTTCTGGCTTTCAGGATACACAATTCCGACAAGTACGAAGGACTGTACAGCACAGTTCTGGCATCGGTTAGTCTAAATGAAGCATTTTTTCTTCTGTTTTCTGTGTGCACCAGTAGCCACCAGTGCAGATGCGACACGCATTCACCAAACGCCTCCAGTCACCGGCAGCCGCCGGTCGCACTCGCCGGCACTTCTGATTCATATTTTACAGCGTGTATTTCTGTAGTCTGAGTTTTCTTTCCCGGCCACAAGTTCCGCCAAATAAAGAGTTTCATCTTGACCACGCCTGCTGTTGTCTTAGTGACGTCACGGCCCCGTGACACCTGGTGGATGCGCACCCGGCAGTACAACCGTCGCCTGATTCCCGACAGCGCAGCTGTGCACACTCTTGGCTCCGACGACCTGCGCGAAACTATCCGAGCCATCGTGCGAGAGGAGCTACGGAAGCTCTCATTTCCACAGCCTGAGGGGACGTCGATTGCTCAAGTGTTGCGCGAGAAAATCCAGCAGTCATTAGGTGTTCCTAAGCCAGCACAGCAGCAGCCGCAAGCTGTCAGATACGCTGCTGCAGTCCGCCGTCCCGTTCTCCCTCCACGACAACCTCAAAAAAACAACATCGCCGCAGTTCTATCGCCAGACACCGCCGCCGCCGCCGCCACCGGCGCCCTACCGTTCTTCTGCTGACCAGCGCTACGCGCCCAGGAAATCCGACGTTTGGCGTGCCCCTGACAAGCGACCGCTCTGCTACCACTGCGTGGAAGACGGCTACACCTATCACCGCTGCCAGTAACGATAGATGGGTCGGCGTGGTTTCGCCATCAATGCGCCCCGTCCAGATAAAGGTGAACGGCGACCACGGGACACTATGTGGGAACGAAGACCTGTCGATTGGTCCGCCTCACTGAAACAGTGATAATGAATATTTTTTCCGCGCACTCCATTCCTTCTTCACCAAGCGGTTATGTAATTGTAGCCATCAAAAGAGCTACAAATCATTGCACTGGCACGGCCGCTGTATATTGTTGCTTGTGCTAAGAAACATCGCAACACTCAATCATGTAAGCGCGTCATCAAATGAGATTACAGTCTATATCAAACTTCGGCACATATCGGCTTTTCGAAACAGCGACAAATTGTTATTAAACTCGGCAGTAACAGCCGGTGAACTGTACCTACACCTCGGTCAATTTGATATTTTTTAGTTAGGTTAGCGCTATTGCCATTGTTGACACGCCATTTGTTGCCGGCAGCATTTCTTGTGTTCCATGACGATTCAAATGTTTGTTGGAAAGGAACATCGCATCTGTCTTGGGTATGCGACATGCCTAGCTGAAGCCAAATCGTGTGTTCAAGCGTTGGCTAGTCATTTTGCGCATAGTGTTGCGCGTTTCGGCGTGGCGCAGTGCTAAAGTACTCGGCTGGGGATCAGCAGGTGAAACGTTCGACTGCTGCATTTTGTTTAGGCAGCATTTTTTTCTTTATTGGATTACTACTTTCTACATCACCTCCTGTACTCATACTTGTAACGCAGGAGACATGAAGGGTGTACGAAGCTCCATCTTTTTTTAAACACTTCGTCTTTCTGCTTCGCCACTACCGCACCACACCGTGCTCGCGCGGTTCGTCACATACTCATGTTAAGAGAGTTTGAGAATTGGAGCCCCTAGGAGCCTGGCGACCCAAGAAGCATGCGAGCCGCCAGGGTGCATGCGCAGAACCCAAACCACTCTTGGGCTCGTGCGTTCACGTTGACCCAAGACACAAAAATTAAAAACTAGCGTGGGTCCCCAAGGCATCTTGGGTCACTAGCGAGAAGACACAGACGCAGCGTGCGTCACGGCGCAGTATGGCCCACGTCTCACATGACTTTAATTTCGTCACGTGTGGCGCTCCGTGCGCTTGAGGTAACAAGCGCAGCCTGCGTTGGCCCAATTCCCAAACTCTCCTGATCATCCGAACGCAAGCGCACTCTGCTGAACGCAGCTTGCGGAACAGCGTCTTGGGTCCATAATTCTCAAACTCTCTTTTGTGTGCTGCTGGTAGGCGCCATGGTGTGGACGCTGTAGAGACGTTTCGCGCATAACCACCATTCTAATGTGTCCACCATGTGCCTGCACCCTACAGGTTGGTTTTTGAGCTGGCCAGCGTTTCCCGGGAACAGGACTGGCTCAGGCGAGGCCTACGGAGCGGTGCCGTAGGACGAAGCGCTGGGAACACAAGCCGATGACGCTCCCTGGCCGCTGCAGGTGTTCGTGAGGGCCATTCAGTTCCTAGGACGTGTCCTTGAACGGCCGGTGACTACTGTGCGATGCCGTACAGCGATGGAGCACGAGACTACGGTGCGATGCCGTAGAACAAAGGGAGCCGGAGCGCCCGGACCACAGGCCGGCGACGATCGTGCCCGCGTCACGCGCTCCCGATCGAACATCCACGGCTCCTCTGCCTACGTCATCTTCCTCTTTTATATCTTCGACGTCGTTTTCCTCTTCTTATAGCCTTGATGCCATGCTCGACGTCTTCCTCTTCTTTTCTCATATTTTCACTGTACCTCTTATATGTGACAATGATGATGATAGCTTCTCGCAGCCGCCGTTGCCTTTCTCGTTCCCTAGTGTTGGCTAAGTGTTCAATTTTTCCTTTTTTTTGGACCAGTGGTGAGTAGTGGGATTTACGCAATGTCTGTGTCATATACCGGTTTATGATGATGATAGCTTCTCGCAGCCGCCGCTGCCTTTCTCGTTCGCTAGTGTTCGGCTAAGTGTTCCATTTATCTTCTTAGTGGACTAGTGGTGAGTAGTGGGATTTACCCACTATCTGTGGCACATACCGGTGTCGTGTCAGAAGAAGAAGAAAAGTATGACACAGATACCCCCCCCCCCTGCAGGCAAGTGGCCGTGGGCACTTAAAGAAAAAAAATGATTAGACGGAGCTTGTCAGGATGGGTGCCGCCTTGATCCTTTCAATGCTGACTGTGTCTTCATGCCCATTACGCAGGATTGTAAAATGATGTTCAGAACGCTTTATGACTGGGAAGGGACCGTCATAGCGAGGCTGAAGGGCACGGCGAGACGCATCGACACGAACAGAAATGTGTGAAGATGTCTGTATGTTTGCCGGCAGAAAGACGTCGTTCTTAGTGTGAGCTGAAGTTGGTGCTGGGCGCAAGTTTTGCATGAAGATTCGCAGACGCTGGACGAAAGAAGATGGATCCGAAACACTCTGCGTAGTAACGGAACTGACGAGGTCACTAGGCAAACAGAGTTTGCAGCCACAAACCATCTCGGCTACAGAGCAGGCAAGTTCTGGCCGAAGTGTTGAACGCAGGCCGAAAAGCACGATGGGGAGGTGTGATACCCAGTCTTCGGCGTGAGGCTGCGAGGTGAGTGCTGCTTTTAGATGACGATGGTGTCTCTCTACCATGCCATTTGATGCTGGATGATACGCAGTTGTGCGAATACGCCCACAACCCAGTGGAGATGTGACAGAGGTGAAAAGCGCTGACTCAAACTGTGTGCCTCGATCAGTAGTCACCGTTGATGGTACACCGAAACGGCTAATCCAGGTAGCAAGAAAGGTACGAGCAACTGCTTCTGCTGTGATGTCAGGCATTGGAGCTGCTTCAGGCCACCTAGTGTACCTGTCATTACACGTAAGCGAATACGTATATCCCCGACATGGAGATAAAGGCACGACAATGTCCAATATAATGGTGTCGAAACGTACATCAGGGAGAGGGAATTTTCCCCATGGGGGTTTTGTGTGCTGTTGTACCTTGATACGCTGACACGCTGTGCAAGTGCGAACCTAGTCACGAATGTTAGCACGTATGCGCGGCCAGACATAGCTTTCACTGACCAGGTGTTGCGTAGCTCTTACGCCTGGATGGCAGATGGAGTGGAGGGTGTCAAAAACAGCACGATGCAGCTGTGAAGGAACATAGATACGAGTGTCGTTGTGTGAAACATCGCACCATCGCACAAGAGCGTAACCTCGTCGTCGGGAAAGTTGACTTGTTCCAGTTGGAGGGAAGTAGAGGATCGGAGTCATGGAAGCTCATCGTCTAATGCCTGTGCCTACGCGAGCGAAGACAATGAAAGTTCGGTGGTGCCTGTCGTGGCATTGATGGTAATACGACTGAGAGCGTCCGCTGCACTGTCAAAGCTGCCGTTTACATAACCTATGTCTGTGGTGAATTCGGAAATGAAAGCAAGGTGTTGAAGCTCTCTAGGAGTGTGCGTGGCACTGCAGGAGCGTAAAGCCGAAACAAGTGGCTTGTGGTCGGCAAGAATGGCAAATTGTCGCCCTTCAAGGAAGTACCTGAAATGCTTCACCGCAAGGTAAGCCGCGAGGAGCTCCCTTCCGAAAGTACTGTGTCGGCGCTCAGTGTCGCGTAACTTGATGGAAAAGAAGGACATGGAGCCCATGCACCACTGATCCATTGATGAAGAGCGGCTCCAAATGCTTCTGAAGAAGCGTCCCCCATGAGGCTTGTGGGAGCAGTTGGTGAAGGGCGGTGCAGGAGGATGACCTGGGCGAGTTTGGTCTTAACGGCGGCAAAAGCTTGATCCCCGACCGTGTCCTAGGGAAGTGCGGCTGACTCGGCTGTCGAAATCAAGAGTAGTGCTTCCAGAGGCTGCAGCAGTGAAGAGCAGGTAAGGATGAAGCAGCGATAAAAATTGACGAGTCCGAGAAAACGTCGCAGACTACGTATGGACGTAGAAGGCGGGTAGTCGATGATAGCTTGAACATTGTCAGGTAGAGGAGTGATGCCATCTTTACTGATCTGATGTCCAGGGAATGCTATCTCCGAGACTCCAAACTGACACTTTTCTACATTGATGACAAGGTCGTAATCACGCAGTCGAGTGAAAAGCTCACGTAGATGTGCCTTGTGCGTTTCAGCGTCCTTGCTGGCAACGAGAAGATTGTGTATATAGGCGAAAAAAAACAGCAAACCTCTTGTGACTTCGTCTGTAAAACGTTGAAATGGCTGAGCTGCGTTTCTCAAAGCGAAGGGCATTCGTAAATACTCATAGAGCCCAAATGGGGTAAATATTGCAGTTTTTGCAATGTCAGACGGCTCAACGGGGATCTGGTGATAAGCTTTCACGAGATCACTCTTTGAGTATACTGTTGTGCCGGTTAAAAAGGCAGTACAGTCCTGAATATTGGGTAACGAGTATCGATCTGAAACGGTGACTGCATTGAGAGCCCGATAATCACCACAGGGCCGCCAGTCATTGTTCTTCTGGGAACCATGTGTAGCGCCGACGACCACGAGCTTGATGACGGACGAATGATCTGTAGCTGTAACATATGCTCGAACTCGTTGCGAGCAATTTGACGTTTATCAGGGCCAAGTCGACGAGGGCGGCAGTGAACAGGTGGGCCTGTGTTAACGATGCAGTGCGCCACAGTGTGCTTGGGGGTCTTATCCATTGGAGACTGCGTTGTAATCTCCAGAAACTCGTTGAGCAGAGCTGTATATGGTGACGTAGGCGGTTTCACGAAAGTGGGGTTTAGGGTCGTAGCGCGTGACAGAAAACCATTGACCGATAAGCCGGTATAGCTATCCACCAGAAGACAGCGGTTCATATCCACGAGCAGATGAAAATGCCTTAAGAAATCGGCGCCTAAGATTGCGTAGCGTACGTCTGTTATCCAAAATAACCACTGCAGTTTCCTCTTGAGACCAAGGTCAAGGGTCAGGGGCTTCTGTCCGTAAGTTGCAATGACAGAAGACTTGATCGCTTGCGAAGGAGTTGACTTCTCGCGGAGACGTCGGTCAGTTTTGGAAGGTGGAATTATGCTGGCCTCTGCTCCAGTGTCCACCAGCAAGCGAAGACCTGTAGTTCTGTCGATGATGTGGAAGAGGCGGCTTGATGGTTGGCCTTGATCGCCCGCCGCTGTTATTGACGATCGGCCGGAGCGTTTCCCATGCGCCATGACCAGGGTGGCACACCTCTGCGAGCCGCGGTACGAAAACGCCGGTGATAGTAGCATGTGTTCTGCGATGAAAAGCGGTGCTCGGGCTGGTGGAGGGGCCGTTGCTGAGCAGGCGACGTGAGTGATGGTCGGTATGGACGAGGCTGGTCATTTAAGTCGCGAATGCTCAGCAATTGCAGACGCAAGTTGGCGACTTCAGCTGCGAGATCTTTTACCGCTTCTCGAAGGGAATCTGCTTCGGAAATTGGAGAGTTGTGGGCAGCGTTTATTACTGCCGGAGCAACGTCCATCATTTCATCGGCCATTTCTGCCAGCTCCGACTTGTCTTATCCTGAGCTGGGACAAGAGCCATTCGCACGGTAGGTGGAAGACGCTGTAGAAACAACTCACGTAGTATGGGTGTTTCTGAGCCGTCCGGCTGGTCCCCAAGCAGGTGCTGCAGGTGACGTAGAAACTGTGTGGGACGTCGGTCCCCGAGCTCTTCGTTGCACAGAGGTTGCTGAATGCGCCGATGCTTAGGCGGAACGAGTCGGTGAAGAAGAGCCTGTTTGACTTTCGTATATGGAGTGTCACCAGGCGGGCCCACGAGGATGTCGCGTACTTCGGCCATTGCCTGTGGCGGCAACGCTTCAACGAGGAGCACATGCTTGCGAACTTCTGACATGACGCGATGAATGCGGAACTTGTTCTCGACTTGAATGAACCACACGGTCCCTTATGCATTCGCCTAAGTCAACTCGTAGGCGAAAAACATCTTTTTATACTAAGTCGATGTACTTTAACCCCCACCGACCGCGGGGCCTCCATTTTCGATGGAGGCGGAAAGTTTGAGGCCCGTGTACTTAGATTTAGGCGCACGTTAGAGAAGCCCAGGTGGTCGAAATTTCAGGAGCCCTCCACTATGGCGTCTCTCATTATCATATCGTGGTTTTGGGACGTCGAACCTTAGATACTAATATTAGTAGTAGCAATACATAAATCCCGGCGCCCCGTACGAAAACGTTCCGCAACTAACGTCGTTTCGCAATGCCTCGAGGATCGGAGGCGTTGTAAGCTTTTTGCACCTCTATGTCTTGCACTGCTTCCGCGATCGGCCTACCTTAACCAAGCAACGATGTGATGACATCCCTATCGCAAACACGAGCGCCGTTCCAGTGCTCCCAGCGTGATACCAGTAAGTTTTTAAAATGCGAAGCATTTCTTAGCGAACCTCAGGCACTTTGGCCGTTTCTATCTGCGTATCTATCTATCTATCTATCTATCTAGCCGCCTACGTCTGGGCGCCCTCCTGGTCGTCTCCATAACTTGCAATAAGCCAAAATCGGCATAGCAGGGGATTAGTGTGTGACGAACGCAATTCACTAGTCATGACATCAATAACGCTAAAAAAATTCGGCAGTTCCCGCGTACCGTGGAAGTCGATGTTATGCGAAGCATGCGGCGTAATGCTTCGCATAACATCTTCGCATAACTGTGGCGTAACTTTTTTTACTGAGCGACACGTTACAAAATGACGCTAAAGATTTGTATAAATTTTATAGGCACTCATATATATGTTGAAGAGCCGCATAGGTGTTATATAACCAGTTGTTTACGGTTGGGTAACGCTGCCAATGGGAACGTGGGTATTACCAACACCGGAAGCGGTAAGCTGATATGTAGTGCTTATACGTGTCCCGAGAACGCACGCACGTTTCACGAACCTGTGTGCATGTGTGCAAGAAGTTGTTGACAGTTCTTGAACAAGGGCATCATCACCGTGATTAGTGGGCACCAGCAGCTGGTCATGACTTGTTACAGGATCCGGTCGTGATCGCGGTGACGAGGGGTCAATGTGTAGTGAAGTATGTCGTATAGTAGAGCTGTTGGAATTCGTGGATGCCTCAGTCATTTCGTCGACAAAATGTCTGTCGACAGAGCCAGCGACATGTCGGAACCTGAAACCACCCTTCACGTTGGTGAGCATAGGCGTGCGCAGGGTTCCCCTTCCGGGGGGGGGGGGGGGGGGGGGCGAAGGTTCGTTGCAGCGCCCCCCTCCCAATTGTGTCAATGTATGGCGCTGACATTGCGCCCCCTCCGTGTCGCTGCGCCCCCCCTCTTAGGTGAAAAGGGGGGCAACCGCCACCCCCTGGCCCCCTGTGCGCACACCTATGTTGGTGAGGTATAGGCCGTCGAGGCTGGTAGGCCTGGATAGTGCTACGTAGACCAACATCAGTGGATGGTGTTTGTCGTATTCGTAGACCACCTGGGCGTACGTTGCCTACATAGCCTAGTCTACAAAGCCGCTGTCAATCAATCTGGCATCATCCTCGGTCAGCATGACACCATCGCCCAGCCTCGTAAGAAATGAAGAGACTGCGTCGCTCTGGTGGACGAAGTGCACATTACGGTGCGGTGATGTGGATATCATATGTACCTTTCGTTAATGTATTGCTCCGGGGTCGAGCAGTGCTTCAATATGGCTTGCTGAATCATAGGAATACAAACGTAATGTTTATTAGACTGCTAAAAAAGCGGAGCCAACCCTGGAACTACAGACGTTAATCTGATATGACGCCTGTATCATAGGAGTACACATTGTAAGTGTGTAGTGCTTATTGCTTTTTTTGTAAAATTAGATAGCCAGCACCACAACCACAATTGGCGTTGCTCCGATATTACGCCTGCGTAGGCTGTTTTTCCAAACCAGTTTATAGACCTGGCGTGGCTCAGTGGTAGAATACCTGATTGCCACGCAGAATGCTTGGGTTCGATTCCTGCTGGGATCCAAATTTTCACTCTTTCCATTCTTTGAGTCAACGCACCCGATGTTGGTTTTCCTTAACGCTCTAGCATTTAAGTTACCAATGTCTGTTCTCGCCGTTCCTGGGTAGATATAAACTGTCAATCACCTGTGGCGCATACCCGTACACCGCGGCCCGTGGTAAACGGGTATGTGCCACACGTGTCTAGTGAAAAGGGTTTGACGACGTACACGACAGGATTTTAACGTTATTCATGTCATGACCCGCCAATCATATTCGCCATATCATCTTACCCTCCCATGCAAATTTTGGGTTACACCAAGTTATGAGGCGACCATGAGAGCACCCAGACGTAGGGGGCTAGATAGTAGATAGATAGATAGATACGTAGATAGGAACGCTCAAAGTGCCAGAGTTTCGCTAAGAAATGCTTCGCATTTAATACCTGTCGCGTACGTCATGTAACCCTTTCTCTCAGTCATGTGTCGCGCATACCCGCATACCAGAGTTTATGTTATGCGGGTATGTGCCACAGTTGATATAGTCTCAACCAACACAGTAACAACGAACGCAGACACTGGCACGCAAGGAAAGTGATAATACCAATTCTCGGGGTTGTATGTCCCAAAACCACGATATGATTATGAGAGATGCCATAGCGAAGGGCTCCGGAAATTTTTACCATCTGGTATTTTTTACGAGCAATGAAATCGCACAGTACACGGGCATCTAGCATTTTGCCTCCGTCGAAATGCGACCACCGCGCCGGGACCGAACCCGGGACCATCGGGTCAGCACCCGAGCACCGTAATCGCTACACCACCGCGGCTGACGCAAGGAAAGTGAGGGAGCTGAAGACGAAACACCCCTGGAAGACGCTCAACTGCAATCCTCTCGTCCACGTGTTCCGCAACGTGGACTACGGGGATTACGAAAAACCGGAGTGAATGCTTGCCTACAATAAATCTGACGAGAAAACTAGGCCTCTTATCATTACTGGTGACTTCAACATTGACATATGAAAACCCAACAACGCCTGGTCCTTATACGGCGTGAAAGGCGGCTTGGATGTGGACAGGGCATCAAAAGACCTCGCTGCCACGTCCAGAACAGGAGGCATCATAGATCATTTCATCGTTAGATGCATCCAGAATTTCCACCAGCTGCACTATATACCTCGCACTTCACTACTCCTAGATCCCTCGTAGCCGCGATCACGAACGTATCCGATAAAAAGTCCCGTACAGCTGCTGGTGTTTACCGATCAACGTGATGATGACCTTGTTCAAGAACTTTTAAGCAACCCTCCTAGACATACACACAGGTTGGTGAAACGTGTGTGCATTCTGCGTCATAACGGACAAGTATAAGCATAACAACTGCAACGGAACTGTAACAACTGCAACTGTGAATGTAACGTACGTGCAGTGCGCCTGCGCGTGCCACTCCGCTGCGTACCATATATCCAAGGAAACTTTGCTAAAGGAAACTTAGTTGCGAGTAACGCCTGTCCTCTGCATCTGTGTTCCTTCTTTGTCCTGTTCGGATTCGCGATATCCAGTATTAAATAATATAAGCACTACATATCAGCTTGCCGCGTCTGGTGTTGGTAACACCCATGTTGCTGTTGGCATCGTGAAGCAAGTGTAAACAACTGGTTATATAATACATATACAACTCTTCAACATATGAGTGTGCGTATACCACTACCACATTTCTCTGCCGTCACTGCGTAACGTTTCGCCCGATGTGAAAATTTACGCCACAGTTACCATCCAGTGTATGCTTCGCATAACATCGATTCCCAAGGTACGTGGGATCTGCAATTTTTATTATTCTATATTTTTCTAGATCTTCTGGCGTCTTCTAAGATGAGGTACTTTTATAGTGACTATTTGCGGTCTACCTTGTACAGTGCGATATTGTTGGCCACCGAATAATTCTGCCACTCTGTAGAAATAAGTGCCATCAAGAAACCTAGGTAGTGAGGAGAACGAGCACGCCCTGTCAGCGTTCTTTTAGGTTTCGCCGTTTTTCAAGTGATACCAGCTGATGTTCCTTATGTACTGTGTCTAGAACCAACTATGCGTTTTGTGTCGGGCAAAGTTTGAAGCCGAAAATGCACACGCATTTACATGTTACGTACTTGAGTAAAGATAGTGATTTTTTTGCATACGTTTTGTGAAAGAACACCCTTAAATACTTACCCGTCGCCTCCAATCCAGCATTCATTATCTGGAGAAAAACTCCACCTTACAATGGTTCCGTTTAGTGTTTTATTCAACTGAGCGATATAGTTGGCGGCTACTTCTTTCAAGTTCACTGTAGAGTACAGCCCTGAAATTGACGAGGAATGTATCCACTTGACTTGATAATGCACAACTGCCATCATTTGAACGGTAAGCGGGAGCGTACGACAAACTTGGAGGACCCACGTGTATCGCCTTCAAGAGTAGAATGCGATAGCGTAATCGGCCTCCCTTCTCATTCGCTAACTAGGCTTCGCTTTTTAGTCCACAGCTAGAACGTGCATTGAGGAAACCAACATGCATGCCCGTTTATTGGCCGTCATAAACAATTCTAGAATGCATACTGCAAATGCAGTTGCGAAGTGCCTCTTACTACATGTTTAGTTCTTTTGGGAATTAGCGAACCAACTACTACGCGGCCGTAAGACAACACGCGCATCTATGTTGCTGCATACTATGTTGATGCTGTTGCTGGTCATAATGACTAATTGTACAAGGCGTCCCAACTATTAAGCAGCATGACTTAAAAAAACGAGCACGGCATTGCGCGAAGCAAACCTAGTACATATTGTTCCCAGTATACTAGAGTAGCCCCCACTAATTGTTTTAGTTTATTAGGATTCGTTATTTAGGATTCATTGCATTGATTACTCAAGAAGTACTTATGTAATAATCAAAATGTCAATGAGGCATATGTAGGCATGTTCAAATGACATCTAACTGTGCTATTTTCAACAAAACACTCATTGCGTGCTCATTTTTTTTACGGCTGATACAGAAAGCCCGCGAAATAGTATGAAAAATTGGCCGCGTATCTGCGTGCTTCGCTGCAAATGTCGTGTAAAGACGATAGAAGAGGCGCTGTGTGAGATATGGACGCCATCTGGCAATACGTCGGCAAACATGAGTGCTGTGTTGCGTGCTGGTAGTCCCGGCGCAGCAGCAGGCGAGGACCGGCGGTGACCAACGCGACCGGCGGGGACGCCAGCCAGCCCGAAAACGCGGTTTGGCGCGAAGCGCTGAAGCAGAGAAGCGTCCGCACTCAACGAGTACTCTCCACACACTCTTCTATTTACACGTCGCCTGGGTAAAACAGGAACGCCAGAGCGGCGCCCACAACCGGCAGCCTGAAGGCCGCCCACAACGCTGCTTTTTCATTTTTTAAATACTTTTTTTTCACCTTCTTGGCCTTCTCAAAACTAAAGTTTTTCAACACAAACCCATGGCATTCGTACAGTGCAATACAGAACCGAAACCGAAACACAACAATGAGCTCGTGCGAAGGGCATGGAGGAAGGCAAGTTTCAGCGCAGTCGCATTTTCAGCTTTGTTGAAACAGCGCTCACTAGACGACGACGAAGTAAAAGACGGCACAGGACAGGCAGCGCCTGTCCTGTGCCTTCTTTTACTTCGTCGTAGTCTAGTGTGCGCTGTTTCAACAAAGTGAGCGCATACCAACTCGCTCAAGCTTCCATTCTTATGCATTTTCAGCGCAGCTTAATAAACTAGGGTCGTTAAAATTACGTATGTATGCATTTTCTATTAAAGGAACACGCCACCTAATACTTACCTAGTGATGTTGCACCTCAGATATGCATGATATTTACTTTTTGATCGACAACGTTCACAAGTATGAACAGCCGTGCCAGTTCAAGACGGCTGGCCCTTGGGCAAGTGGTTCAACTTTGGCCGAGTGGCTGAATCGAGGGACGTGCCGACAAACAGAAAGACAGACCAAAATTTCTGCGTTTAAGTTCCCCAAGAAAGATTTAAAATAACACTTGACTATGCGCCCACCCGTAAATCAGCGCCGTCAAATAAGCTAACTGCAAGTAACCGCTTTGGCTGTTGGTTGCCAGAGGCAAGCGTTTGGCACTTTGCCAAGATTGCAGTTCGGGCGCAAACGTGTGTCGCCATCTTGGAGGGATTCATTCTACTCGATTCTACGCCACTGTCATTATCCAGACCTCATGGCCCACTGTTGTCATTGATAACGCGTCACGAGCGCTGTTCTGATTGCGGCCTTACTCTGTAAGATTAAAGCGGCCCGTTGCTTCAGCAGGGGAATTGCAGATATGACGATCCATTTTTTTTTTCGTTTGGACTTGCTACCTCACGGTGAGCCTGCTTGAGGGCGCAGCTTTCTCATGCACGCAACCATAGTGTCATGCAACAACCTAGAGAGGAAACTTGCACTGCGGTCGTTCAACCACCATGGGAATGATGGCAAGTACAGGCTTCGGTTTGTATTTCGCTAGCTACCGAACTGCCTACGCATCTTTTTCTACAGTTGCAGTTTCGTTCTTTGCACAGGCGTGGGCAGTGGGGTGCGTTGAAAAGCACTCAAGCAGTGCATTTGTTGTTCAAAGAGGCTGAAGACCGCTGGGTTTCTTAGTTTGCTGCCACGTTGCAGCTTTACAGGTTGTATTTGACAGTTTTAGCAAAGCGTCGTGCACTCACCGCTGCGCATGGATGTAGCGTCCCAAGACAGTGCAGGAAATTGCATAGAGTTCACGTCTTGCGATAAGCGCTACTCGTCAAAACTCTTTCAAATCGACTGCAAAACAACGTCGAAGATAGGTCGACGCACCGTCAAGCTCCTCTAACTTGACTTTACAACAAAAGGACAGATGCATTGGGGGCAGGCCACTTAGACAGACGCTTCTGGCATCGAAGCAGATGATACGTTTAGTGCTTCTCTTTCAATACGGTGCTGTTATTTCCATAAATAGATAATGCGTACTTTCGAGGCAAAGACAAGCGCGTTTGTTTTAAGAGTTGCAAAACAAATAATTCATTATATTGTGATGCCAAATCTGGAACACAATTGCAGAGCAATTGCATACCCTGGTGGTTGAATTTGTCCAGGTTTCAATTTCATCTCACGGTCACGCATACTTTTTGCAATAAGTTTTACGTACAAAAGAAAGAAGCAATTTTTATTCTGAAATAACTTCATATCGTTTTGTTTTACGCCCGGCTTCCAAGTGTCGCGAATCCTAAGAACCTGATCCATCCACAGCAAATCCAAAGCCTGTACTTCCCATCATTCCCATCGTGGTTGAAGCGCCGCTCAAGGAGCTCGCGTAGACACTAGCGCCAAATTTCCCTCTATGTATTATTGTAAGAAACTCTATGCGCGCAACAGTCTAGTCACTTGTCACTTTTTGTATTTCGTATTATCAACCGGAAAAAATGAGCGCGCAATTCGAACGTTGTTCAAAATAGCGCAGTTAGACAGCATTTGAACATTCATACGTATGCCTCTATCTATCTCTTTCTCACGTTAGCGTATGTTATAAGGCGTCGCACGTGAGAAAGAGATAGATTTGCTGTGACTGCTGCGCTTTCCGCGCAGGCCTGGCCTGCCGCAGTTAGACGGCATTTGAACACTCATACGTATGCCTCATTGACATTTTACAGCGAAAGCTGTTATGAGATCATTTCAGCGGCCGTTTCTGTCGCCGCAGTTGTCCGCCGCCGCCGCCGGTGTCCGTAACAACTATCACTCGAAATAAAAAAAAACGAAACACGAAAAAAATTCCAGGATAGAACGAGCACGGCCGCTACATAAAAAAAACAGGTGCGGCCTGCTGCGTGGCACCGAAACGGCGTCTGTGGCCTAGTTCTCCTTGCGCCTGCTCTGGCGCCACCACACCGGTCAGCTGTTCACGGAGAAGCACCTCGACAGTCGGGTTCGTACGCGCGACACTTACTCCAATCAGGCCGTAGATAACGCGTTTTAAAGTTGCACATTACTGGTTGAATATTGAAGTCGTTTTAGAAGTGCCAATTACCTCACATATATGAACAGTTTGCCCTAGGAGTACAAATGTTTTGTAGAGTGGGACTCAATACTCTGTTAAAAATGGAAGACGATGATGGTCGCGCACCGCGCGCTGGCAATCATCATTAGGGGGAGTGTGGCATTAAAGGGGGAAGAAGAAGACAGCCATGCCGTCGGTCTCTGTTCTTTACATTCTGGTGCCGTGAAACCCGGGACTACGACTCCGGCCTGAACTGAGACCGAATCGGTGACTCATGGATCGATGAGACAGCGTCCGTCGCTTGGAGGTTCGCGAGGCGGGAGCCCTTCGCGTGTACTTCGGCTCTGGTCTGCCCTTGCCCTTCAAGACGACGGCCCGAGGTTCGCAAGGCTAGGATGTCCTTGAAGAAAGAAGATTTACATCCTGTCAGCCCAGCCCTCGGAGCAGCTAACGGTATGTCTGCCCATCCACTACATTTTTGCTTCGGCGACAACTACGAGGCTCGCGAGGCCAGGACGATGAACTTTCGCTGCGATGACGCCAGTCCTGCAGGCCTCGAAGCTACCGAATGTTCCGTAGTCCATCCACAGTGCTCATGTGACGATAGTCATTTCAAGGGTCCCGAAGTCGAAATGCTGAAGCCTTTTAGTGAGAGTAGATGCGAAGGCCCTGCCCTTGGAGCGGCTAGCGCCACGCCATCATCGTTGATATTGACGCGTACGAACTGTGGAATCACGAGCGCGGAGGAGAGAGAACGAGAAGAAGACCAGGAGATGAAGCAGCTTCAAGTTATGCGGAGATCATTGCGAGCAGACATTGAAGAAGTCATGAAAGAAAGTGACGTAGTACTTTTGTCTAGATCACCCAAGAGTGGCAAGCTGAAGGATTTACGCTTAAACCTCGAATTGATGAGAAACGACTTGAAGAAAGTAGACCACCAGATTTACGACACTGTACGTCTTGACGAACTGGAAAGCGACGTCGAAAATTGTGAAAAGTTTGACTGCGACATCTTAAGCGTAATATCAGACCTTGAAGTTCGATTAGCGGAATTCGAGAAAAGACCGTTGTGCGCACTCGCACAACCAATACGAAGTTCACTGACGAGGTATAAGCCTAGCTTGAATTACTCGCAGGGCGAGACAATGACCGTCAACGACACTGCAGAAGAGACTGTCAGTTTAAGAAATCCTGGTACCGGTACGCAAAATGGCCTAAGCTACGAAACTGTAATAGCGACGGGTTCCAATGATGAAGCAATGACACCAGCTGCGTCTGAGCACAAAACGATTGAAACACTTCCCAGAAATTCTGCCGGAAGTACAGTTGTGGGATCTAGCGCACTGTCGTCTGTCGGTATTGGGAGTTCTGAAGACATTTCCAGTTACGACAGATTCGACTTCACGGCGACAAAAGCGTCAAACGTGTGTCACGAAGACCGAAGGACCAAAACAAGGAGAAATCGAATTTCGCATGAGAATAAACATGGAAATACTGGTGGTAAAGATAAGAAATGGAAATCGACGTCAGCTATGGGAATGACGATCTCGGCTATCAAGACGGCAAACCTGAAAGAGAGTGTGCACTTCCATGGTATGCGGCTGAAGAGACGCAACCATCATGTTCAAGGCGTACAGGACACAAGAACCAAGCGAAACCACCTGGCAGCTCGGAACGACAAAATAACGGCATGGAAAGGAAAGGAACTAAGGAGAAGAAAGAAAAGACGGTCTTTACACGTGAGCGCCAAAGAATGCCTGAAACCAAAGAGAGTAAGAGCACGCAAAGGCTTCCAGAGAGGCCACTTCATACCAAGAACGCGCGAGGCACCGACTGACCTAACCACATGCAAGCAGCGACTTCATGCAGGAAGAGCGACTGTAATTCGAGATCACTGCAACCGCTTCAAACATCGATGGAAAAGAAAGGTTCGCGTTAACATCCAGACAGCTCCGACTTGACTGCGCGACCACGGACTGGACTAGGACGATTGTGAACTGCGCTTGATTGACTTCGCCGAACTAAAGCATCGTCAAAGTGTGTGCGAGACGAATCTGCGAACGTGAAGTGGGGGTTTGTGCGCGATGCACGTTGAGTGAATCGCGCATCGACCTACCTGCAGCCAGCGAACGAAAATATGGCGCAACATGTTACAAGTGACGTGACTTCGAACTACCGCACAGCTAGTGCGGTGGCTCGGCAGTGTTTTGTTGTATTGTGCCATCCTTTTCGCTTGTGTGCCATCCTTTCCTTTTCACTTCTTTGTCGCGGGCGGGAAGATGTCAAAAATGGAAGACGATGACGGTCGCGCACCGCACGCTGGCAATCATCATTAGGATTAGTGTGGATTAAAGGGGGAAGAAGAAGGCAGCCATGCCGTCGGTCTCTGTTCTTTACATTTTAACACTCTCCATGAATGCTGCCCGTATGACTCAACTGAATTGAAAGGTGTTACTCAATCACTGATCCCGTTAATCGGGAGGCATTCGCCGGGCGGATTCCAAAAGCTGACTTATTGGTCCACCGAAACGCACCACGAAAGCACACACAATTTAAATGTACGTCTTTTAGTGCGCCAACGAACGCCGGTTGTGGTCCGAAGACCGACTTAGAGCCAAGAGTTGATAACAGAAACAAAATGTATTCTGAGGTAAGGCAGTACAAGCATCACACAAACTTGCACACTCGGCAGGTATCAATTACAACTCACAACATCACTTAGATGGTGTTTAAAACAACGGGAACGAACTTACCATGCTACAAATGCACTCGAAACTATCCAAGAACATCTAACGCATTGAATATTCACCACACTTGTGCAGCCCACAATTCTTCGAACGTTTCTCAAATATTCTCTTCCAGGAAACACTCAAACGACCTACAGCTGAGATCACCGTCATTCGGCGGCACTCTTCAAAACAGTGCTCCCACGGCATCATCACTCGATCGTCCAAGATCTACTAACCGCACTACACGACTCACACGAACAACATAACTTCTTCGCCAACTTCACTATACCGTCCTACCCTCCGTCGTCTCTCGTTTGGATCCTTCCCGGTTTCGCCACCATTCCAAGTGATTGCTCGGCTCGTAGCACGTAACGCAGCGACAGCTAGGGGAAAGGGATTCGTCTCGCGGTTCGTCTGCGGAATCGGTCGGTTCTACTTTGATTTCTTGAATTCTCCCGATTTGCGCGAGTGTTAGGCTGTCGCGACCGCGATGGCGTCTTCGGTGAGGAGGGTAGGTGCTCGCCCTGGGCGCCTTTTGATGCTTGTCCTTTTTTTTCGTTGCGCGCACCCGTTGGGGGCAACAGTCGGCGCAGTGGCTTGATGCTGTCGTCTGGATGCGGCGGCGCGCGTCTGTTTTATCGCTTGTTTGTAACAAAAAAAAGTGGTCCGTTACGAATATTACGCTTCCCGACACTGTAGATCGCACGGGAATACGTGGTACTATAGTGGTACTTCACAGTAGCGTCTTTTCACGCGTTCGAGTTGCACAGCGGCACACAACAGCTTCGCGTCATCACACCGCTAAAAAAACTGTCTGCCACACACGCGCACACCAAAAAACCGTACTCAGACGCAGGAAACATGAGGCAAGCTGCTCACACGCGCGGTCACACACAAGAAAGACACGAGAAAGCACACGAAAAAGCACACGGACACGCATAAATCCTGAGGCGACCACATAGTAACACGAACCGGCGTCTGCCTTGAGGACCGTGCTAGTGGCGCCCTAACCCAAAACAGCTACCGCTCAGCCGACCCGCGCTCGCCCATTGGCGGCGACGCGACGCAGCAGGCCGCACCTGTTTTTTGTACAGCGGCCGTGGAACAAGGTTCGAACCTGGGCCCTCTGCGTGGGAGCCCAGTATTCAACCTCTGAGCCATGCCAGTGCTTGAATCTGCTTTGCAAAAAGGTCCTTTACAGGCTTAATGTCGGGAAGGAACCACATTAACATATGCAATATAGCGTGGTAGAAGAGTACAATAAGCACCAAGCGTCGCACAACGCGAGTTCTGTAACCAGGCGTCACACAATGCGAATTGCGCAACGAGTAGGCTGTTGAATGTTTCCAACCCATTACAAAGGGCTCCGCCATAATTCTTCGTCGTCATCAGGCACAGCATCAAAAAATAGCACATAATTCCTTAGAGGTGTTTAGCAGGTAACACGGTTCTGCACAGAATGAAGAAAAATTGCACAGTTGCTGCTTCCCTACTACACAAAAATTATGATTTATAGCGTAGGGGATTCCTCGTAAGTGCACCTCTATTGGTTGCCAAGAAAGTCCATAAGGCTCCCATGATTCATTTCCGCAGGGTCTTAATAAAGTTAATTCCCCTCTCTCTATCTCTTTCTCACGTTAACGTATATTATAAGGCGTGGTGGGAGAGTGAAATACCGACCGGGGGTCACACAATGCGAATTACGTAACTAGTGGGTCATTTAAAGCCTCCAACCCATTACAAAAGACTCAGTCATAATTCTTCATCGTCATCAGCCGTCGCATCAAGATACTGCACATAATGCCTTACAGATGGTACGTCGGTACCTCGCTTCTCCGCAGAATGACGAGTAATGTCGTGGTGGGTGCTACCCAACTTCCCAAAAATTATGATTTGTTGCGTGGTGGGTACGTTGCTAATGTACTTGTATTTGTAGCCACAAGAAAGTTTAAAACGGCTCTAGAAATGCCGCTCTTCCAGCTTTCGCTGTGACTGTGCTGCGCTTTCCGCGCAGGCCTGGCGTTTTTTTTTTTGATAATTAGGTGAGAATTGTCGAGTTACAAATGTAATACATTGATATTTTCATAATTAGGTGAGAATTGTCGAGCTACATGTGTAATTATGACTAATTAAACTTCATTAACGAAAGAAATTGCAGTGGCTGCTCCAGTGCACTAGGCATAAAGTAAGCTAGGTTGGTTTTGCGTAACGCCCTTCCTATTTTTTTAAATCGTGCGAGGCATACATATATGGCGCACGCGGTATACAGGTAGTATACATATATGACCCTCAGGCAACGACGAGAGTCTGCGTTTTAATTTCATTTCATGCCACTCTATTCGCTCTCATTACCATGACAATATTATACATGACTACGAAATGCCACCCGATCCCTCCTCATTTCTCTCATTCTCCTTTCTCACCCCTTTGCTAAAACTAGGGCTCCGTATTTTCGTACAAATCTGAAAAAAACCAGATAAACGCTCGCCACTGATATTTTCGCACTTTGGATTTATTCGATAAACTCGGATTTTAACGACCAATATGACCCTGATCCGCTCTTTATCGAAAGGATCATTGATACATCAGCTGGTTTGGCAAATATAAACTTTCCCTCACGTCATCATTATCTCGTATACCGCACCTATCGCACATTTATTGAATGGCTTGTCTGCTAGGGAGTGAGGGATGTCAACGTATGTAGGGACCCCGGGAGTGCGAGACGACATCGTGGTATGCGGTCTTCTGGCTGCACTGAGCCACGCCAGATGACATCGAATATATGGTCACCAGGTGGGCCTGCTGCCACCTGCAAGATATTCTATTGCTCATGAGTGATTTTGCGAACCATCAGGACTATGAACTGAGTAACATTGTTGATCTCCTAGCGTTTCTGAATACTCCACACTGTTCAGTGGCCACTGCTTTCTCGCTGCGTGCCGAGTTTTCTGGCGCTCCCTGCTTATGTGCAAACGTTGAAAAGGCATTTTAAAAGCCGAGAATCACCCATCTGAAGGAGTGCGCGTCCATCAGTGCCAATACCTTCGTAAAGTACGCTTGCTTCTATTAGAGCGAGCTTTAATGTTTGTAATGCACAAAAACGCGAGTGTTTCTTACTCATGTATCTGTGTTTCTGTGTATTATGTGCTTGTGCGTTCTAGCCTTCTAGACAACGCTTCGTGTGTTCTGATCTTTTCACGTTTAGATATCATTTCATCTAAGAGTTTGCGGTATAGAGAATAATGCAGAATTAAACTCCGAACTTTAGAGAATTCGGGATTTACAAGAAAGAAACTCAGTTAGATGCCATATTTTCGCCAAAAATAAACCCCCAAAAGACCCTCCGAGTTTCAAGAAAAAAAAAACTCCGAAAACACGGAGCCCTAGCCATAACATACTATACAAGGCTACGCAAGGTTTTATTCTCTACTCTCCTCCTCATCTTCACTTTTCTTTCCCACCACTTAGCTATACAATGCTATGCATGGCTATGCTATGCTTTACCCTCTCCCCTCCCCCTTTCTCTCCTACCCATTCCTACTTCCCTTTCTCTTCCCCTTCCTATACTATACTACACAAGGATACGCTACGCTTCCTTTCTTTCTGCTTCTTTTTCTTTTCCTCTCTCTCTTTAGTTCTTTCTATCTCTTTCGGTATCTCTCTTGCTCTGTTTCTTTCGCGGTGTTTATCTTTCTTTCTCTTTCTTTCTTTTTATTTATATCTATCTTTTGCAGGGGCGAAGCTCTTCGGGGTGTGGGCTGTCCCTCCTTTGTAGTATGTAGCAGTAGGTATCCACGCATAGTGGGATGTATCCACTCCATGTGATAAAGATGACGATGTCGAATGATGACCATGAAGAATAGGCGCGTCCCAGTGTAGTGCAATGTACCCACTACACGTGATAACGACGACGATGACGCTGATGACCATGAAGTATAAGCGCGTTCTAGACCACACATTCTCTTTCTGCCATGGATGAAAACGATCGTGAACGCGCTCTCGCCCTCGAAAGGCAAAACGGCAACGCCGACAACAAACGTTCCCCTGAGCTTAACGTCATATATGAGGACCCCCGCGTTTGTGTGTCAGGTCATTGTACGATGATCGAGTGGGCAAAATTTACGGGGATTGACGGTTTACCAGATTACTTTCGGAGCATCGCCCACTCATCATAATTCACTTCGTGGATACGGCATGATTTTTCGTTCTCTCGGTAGTCGTAACGAAATCATATGATTGTCTTTCTATGCGAAGCAAGTCACGGCTGTACCAAATGGTTGCTAGGCAACGCGCGTTTCTGGTCTAGTCTTTACGGACAATCGAAAAGCATAAACAGCTTCGCTGTGAAAAATATTCGCGAACATACACGACAACTTATGAACCTTTTGAAGAATGAGGTCCCATTTGGATGGGTCAAATCCGAAGCATCCTCGTTTGCTCACTTAACGTGGCTACTGACCACATCGACTGCCTTCGCTATTTTGACCTTTCTGAGCAGACCAAAATTCCTACTGATGCTAGTAGACATGGCATAGACGCATAGCGCAACGACAGCACGGTACTGACCTTGTCATCACCTACAACAGCAGGCTGCTCGCAACTTCCGAACGCAACTACTCTGGCCCTACTCTGGCAACTACTCTAGCCTAGTGTCTGGCCCTAGTTTTGCGCGGTTGCCAATTTGCGCCCATATTTTAATGGTCAACCCGTTTCACCTGTAACGGAACATCACGCGCTCTATTGGTTGTCCTCGCTGCAAGACCCTAGATTGTGACTGGGTCGCTTGATGTTACGGCTTCAAGAATATTCCTGGTTTGTCATGTATAAGTGTGGTGGCCTGCACATAGACGCCGATTGCTTGGCTCCTTACACGGCAGACGAGCAGCCCGATGATACTGAGGGTGACGCTCCATGCTTTCTGTGTCTGTTTTCACTAACATCGCAGACGCGCAGCGCTGCGCTATTTCTACAGACGCAGGTAAACGATCCGAAGGCATCTCCAAATGACGCTTTTGAGCGCCAGTTCGTCCTCCAGAATGGTGTCCTACACCGTCGTAACTTTCATTTAGACTAACGTTTATAGTCTTAGTCAGAAAATTACGTTGAACTGTTCTTTTTTTTGCTTCATGACACCACCCTGCCGGACACCTAGGTGTATCGCGCACGTACCACATCCGCCGTCATTTCTATTGACCCGATCTCGCCCGATTAGTCCGACGCTTCTTTTCTACCTGTGATTCTAGTGATTTTGAACAGATTTAAAGTGAGCCGACCCATACTTCAAGAGGGGCTTAGTCAACATAGGGGAAAAAAACCCAACACACCTTTGAGGAGGAGAACCGCAGCTTCAGGCCAGGAAACTGCAATTCTTTGTTTTTGAGAAGCCTTTGTTTAAGGAAACGTGCATATTGTTTTCAAACCGAGATCAGAAGACTCGATAAATTGCTGAAGCCTCCTTTATCGTGAAAGCGGGTTTGTCGTGCATCAGCTGTGCTACGGTGGCGCTATCTAGCCACAAGATAGCATACCTTGATGTCACTTAATCTGACGGCTCTTTTGTTTTGTTTCTTTGTCATAGGCGTACTGATTCTGCGCTTGCTTGATTCTTTAATCTTGTTATTTTTATACTGTACGTGTCTCTCTCTACGCTTTCGATTAAACTTCAGTTTCTAGTAGCGCGTCGACACGTCCCCTTGGTTTCTCTGTTGTGGCTTTTTTCGCGCATTATTCGAACATGAATTTGCACCAATTCGCCCAACTGTCCTTGCTAGTGAAGCTGACGAACGTGCATAAACGAGATAGAATTGAGAGTAGCCGGTTGTGGGCTGAACGGCCATTTTGTGGGCGAAAGTGAAGAATGGTAGAAATGCATCCCAGATTTCGCGGTATGATTCTTTATCGACGGCTATCACTTCGATAAGAATGCGACGAACTTTCTCAAATCATTTGGCTGAGGAGGGTAGCTAGAAGCTGTCTTGTGGGTAAGGTGAGAAGCGCTCCTCACTGTCTTCACCAATTGTCATAGGAATGCCTTCACAGCCGTACGAGGGCAGCACTATGGCGCAGAACTTTGTCCTGCAGAACGAAGTCAGCGATTTCTCAAGCTGAGCCAGTAATCGCAGAATTTTTCTCAGCGTAGCTCGTCACATGATCCATGGCGGTCTCTATCGATCAGTTTCTCACGTCCTTGACAAAAATAGGCCCATATTATTCTACACCCACCACCTCCACTGGCGTTGTGTAGCTGGGAATTTGCGTTCTACTGGCCGGTAGGAACAAATGTCCAAAGTTTGTGACGCTGGCGTGGAGAGTACCAACTTTCGTACCGATGTACGCCAGGGAAATAGAAACCACTTTGAATAATACTGTGGGTTTTATGAAAACAAAAATGGCTATCACTGAAATTGTTGTAAATGGATTTAAGCACGTCATATCGAAGAGAGTGTGGTAGAACAGACACCTAGCGCTGACCGTCAGTATGGGAAATATGGCTAGTACACCATTGTCCCCGCTAAATTGCGAACGTTGGTGAAGGAGCTGTGCGTGATGTGGACGGGAAGCTTTAGAGAGTTGGTCTGTATTACGCTTTCAATAAGGGTCAGCGAGCTAGGGAGAGTTGAACTGTTGACCGTCGTCTCAGGCAATCTGGTCTTTTAAGGTGAGTGAGGGAACTTGAGTAGAGGTGCCGTCCGAACAGGTGCTGTGGGAAACAGTGGCGGTGGCGCTACGCGGAGCCGTAGGAAGCGCGCAGCGAGGAAGAGCGTCAGCGTCTTGGCGTCTTTGCCAGACTAGTAAATTATGTCAGAGTCGTATTCTTGCAGGCTCGGAATCGACCCACCTAAGCGACCAGACAGGTTCTTCTGTATGGAAAGTGAGTATAAGGTGTGGTGATTCATAACGATTGTGAAGTGTATGCAGTGCCGATGGGGATGAAATATCTGTGCGTACCATACGACAGCCGAGCACTGCTGCTCTGTGATCGCCGCGGCTGTGATTGTCGCGTTGCAGAACGACAGCATCTACATCATGACAGCTAGCGCCTGTGAGCAGGAGAGTATGTTCGACCGCATAAAAATGTTAAGGTACAGGCTTCGACGTGAGGGCACCATTTAACGGAGCACACGCTCATTGACAATCATCGAACCACGGAATGGGCACATCGGAGGCAAGTAACTTGTGTACTGGAGCAACTGCTGAGGCAAAGTTCTGTACAAAGCGACAGAACTAAGAGGCGAGGCCAAGAAAGCTTTGCAAGTACTCAGGCCTTTCGGGGACGAAGAAAGCGAAGGACCACATCAACCTTCTGATGGACCGGGCGAATTTTGTCCTTGCTTACAACATGACACAGGACGGTGAAGGCTTTGCTAGAGAAACGAAGTTTCTTTATGTTGACTTTTAGACCAGTGCCGTCAAGACACATCAGAACTTAATCCAAGCGTTGCAGATTCTGAGGACACGATGGGAAAACGAACGACATCATATAGGCAGCATAGCCAAGGCTTATATTCCAGGCAGTGGAACACGCTGTCAGGCATGCCCTTAAAGGTATTCGGTGCATTTCATAGCTTTAAATGCGTCATATGTTTAACTTGTATAATCCGTGTGGGATCCCAAACGTCATTTAGTCGTTGTGTTCGCGCGTAAGAATTCGCCAATATTCTGAACGCAAGTCGAAACTTGGAAAAGTATTACCCGCCTTATAAAGAAAAAAAAGGAGCGTCAGTGCGTGGCGCGGGGTATACGTCCTTGCGAGTGATTTATTGATTGCCCGGTAGGTCCACGCAAAGGTGTGTTTTAACAGCGAAGCTGTGTTAGCCGGAGGTTCGACCCTTCGGCGCGCGCACTAAAACCTCGCCAACCGATGACGTCCTATGCTTCGCCTAGCAACGCGTTGGAGGAACGAAAGGAGCGGTAGAGGCCACGAGAAGTGGAAAGGAGGGAAAGAATACATAAAGCAGCAGAAATAAAACTTCTCGGTGAGGCAGGAATCCAATCCGGGTACCCACGGTCCGAAGGCAAACGTCGTAACCACTCGGCTATTCAGCTACCTAGGCATGGTGACAGAAGCACTTATGGTAATTATCATTGCGCTGCTATGGGCGAGAAAAACAATAAAAAGATAGAGGGGAAGAAAGAAAGAGATGCGGAGAGAGAAAAGAAGTAAGAGAAAGAGACAGAAAGAAAGTGATAGAAAGACAGAGAAATAAAGAGACAGCATAGCATACCCGCGTATAGTAGAGTATATATAGCAAGAGAGTGTGAAAAGGAATGAGGGTGAGGGGGTAATGTGGAGGGGGAGGGTACAGCATAGTGCAGCCATGTATTCTACAATATTTCTAGGAGGAGAGGGAAGTGCCATTGAGGAGGAGTGATGTGAAGGTGAGGAGGAGAGATTGGAGGAGCGGAAAGGCTACCAGCACCGCTGTTTCCACAGCCTTTGCACCACTTGTGCGTAACTGCCGCAATCTTTCTCACAAAGCATACAGGTTTAAGTGGGGCCGCACTTCCTCCTATGACGTCTGCCGTGTGACATCTCCCGTACTCCGCTCCTCCACCGCGTATGACTTCTTAATTTTGAACACGTTTATTTGTCC
This sequence comes from Rhipicephalus sanguineus, assembly GCF_013339695.2. Lineage (NCBI taxonomy): Eukaryota > Metazoa > Arthropoda > Arachnida > Ixodida > Ixodidae > Rhipicephalus > Rhipicephalus sanguineus. Next base: position 134,709,384 of record NC_051177.1, read on the forward strand.
CGAGGACTCGGCTGCGAACAGGCACGCGCAAAGGCACAGCGCGCGCTGATGATAGTAACCATAACACGCGGTGACAGGGAAGAACGAATGATGACGATTTCAGTAATGAACACATCAAAAAAAGGTGCGTAATAAACGCCGACATTATAACGCTCTTCGAAATTATAGTGAAGTGTGAAGAAGAAGACGCGTCGCCGGTCAGCAGTATCGCCAACGCTCGCCTCGCGCTAGTGGTCGCTGGCATCTTTCTGGACGGTGCTCTGCCCCGACTCGCTGTGTTTGTCCAGAGCGTCACCACAGGAACGCACCGCCAACAAACCTCTTCTCAATTGGTGGAGGGTGCTGAGGATCCCCGTCAACTGAACCTGGAGCTGCGAAGCAGAACACTTCCGCCCGTGATGACAACCAACGTCGACCAACCGGCCCCGTGCGCCCAGTCCGGCAGCGGTACCGGAGTTCCTCGGCTGAGGGATGGCTGAGGGACCCCAAGGTTTTCAGCGGTGCCGATGAGACCGACGACGCTCGCCTCGCGCTGCTGGTCGCTGGCATCTTTCTGGACGGTGCTCTGCCCCGACTCGCTGTGTTTGTTCAGAGCGTCAGCACAGGAACGTACCGCCAATAAACCTCTTCTCAGAAGGTATTACCCCTTCGAGGAAGTCTGTGAAATGTGCACAAATTTATACTTCGGCACAAAACGTCAAAGTGAAATCTAGCTACTCAGTATCAATGTTTTTCTTTGCATCCCGCGAACACTAATACCTCGCAATTACGCCATATTTATGACATGATCAGCCTGACTATGCAGGACAAAGGTTTCTCCCTTGTTTATCCAATTAAAGTGGTCCCGTGCTCGCTACGGCCACGTTATCCCTTTAGTCTCAACCGGCCAGTTAACATTTCATTAGGAATTAAATGTTTTTATCCCGTTGTGGGCGGCCCTCATTTGACATTGAGCCAAATGTGAGCGTCGTTACGCTGCCACATACAAAAGAAAAAAACGAGACGATATACATCCGGGCAGCTAGCGAAAAGTTCAAGTACATCGTGGTCTCTGGCACAGACCCTTCTACAGGACTTAATAGCATGCGGTAGTTAGTGCCCAAAGTGGTTTTAAAAACGTGTTTTTTTTTTTTGTTCTAAAAGAGTCAAGTCCACATCAAATGATAATGAGAAAGACGTAGTTTTCTGCTACTAACAATACGGTCGGGCGTTCTCCAACAATCTTTTGGCAGTGTGCTCTTGTCACCAAAATACCTAAAATCTATATTGCGGGTAATATCTATATAGTCCGCGGTCGTGGTAGTAAGGAGTAAAATTTGAATTTGACTCCTATAGATCGAAACATTTCATTTCGGCTTTAATTAGCTCATAAAAGAAGACTAAATCGCAGCGAATGAACGATATAGAATATTTTGCGACAGAATTAACCCCATGCCTGTCCTTCCGTCGGTGCCGTCCTTGGTCAGAGCGGCGTAATGGCGCAATGCGTCTTTCGCCTTCTAGGCAAAAGGCGCACCATTCCGGACGCTCGGCAGCGTCTTCTTCTTCATGGCATATATTGAACACCTTTAAAAGATGATTCTGCTTCTTCTTTGCTGTTTTTATGACGAGCCTGTTCGAATTATTTGTGCTTCTTCAGTGAACAGATGGGTGCCTAATCTTCATTTCAGTGGAATACATTTCAAATATACCGTCTTGGAACGAAAGAAGAACATGATACTGTAGCGCAAAACTCGAAAAGAAACATAAAAGGCACAAGGAACTAGAAAAGTCGGCATTTTGCCCTGTGATATTCAAGGTTTGCGCTACATCATGTTCTTGAGTAAGTACCAACATCTCGCCCAAGAACTTATTGCGAAGCGAAATTGGATAGGAAAGTAAATATAACACAAGTGAAACAAATTAGATGCGGTCGCGTTGCTTGTTTTGTTCACCGTTGTTGAGACAACGCTGTTTAAATGCTTCTGGCTCAGTTTGATTCAAACAGCGCAGCATTTGGCTCATTTTTATTCCAAACTGTCTTTTTGAGTTCACGTTACAATGAGGAATGTTTATTACACTTGCTTCAAAAGTGAGATATACTTAGGCGCGCTGTACGCTTCCGTGAAATTTAGCCCAGTTTCGGTTTCTAGATTTGGCTCTTTTAGAAAAAAGAATGTTGCTTCCGAGTTGTTCCCAATGTTTGTTCAGAATTTCTCTGAAGCTGTAACGTGATTTATATAAATGATTTTCATACGGATATTCAGTAGTTAGGTTCCAAAGGAAGAGGAATACCTATGTTCCAATGTAAAGTACACTGCTTCCTTCTTTTCGCTCTGAGACCGGAACATCTGTGCTTGAAGACCGGCGTGGGTTGGTAACTTGCACTGCCTCCGGGAGATGGTATTGTGACGTTTTATGTGTGATTTCGAATAGTGACATTAAAAGGCAGCAAATATCTACGTCCCCAAGGCAGGTACACAGCACCGTACACTTCATGTTCATCTTTTAGCGCTGACACCGAGTTATGTGTGATCGCAGGCCGGTGCTCATACTTTCTGTTGTCACCGAGACGTGGCGCCACGCTGCGTGGCCAAGTCAGGCGTATTGCACTTGCGGGAGACGAGACTTGGGGGGGGGGGGGGGGGGAATCGGAGATCTCTGTTCGTTCCGCGTTCGTTCTGGTGGTGTTACGTCACAGAAGTGGGCGGTCCGCAGCGCTCTTCCGCCGAGAGGAAGAGCACAGCCAATCGTCAAGCAGCGAGCGGCGAGCTTTCCGGAAGTAGACGCGCATCGTTTGTCCTCGGCAAGGGGACCGTATATTTCAAAACGAAGTGTTTCTCGCCTTCTAAAAAATACAGTTGTTATACGAAAAGATATTGTTTTTCTTTTCAAGCTCGAACAGTTTCTGAAACAGCAATAGGTTTGAGCGCTGATATTTATTGGTGTTAGTTTTCCTAAGGTGCTCGCTATGTGAAGTCGCGCACGCGAAAAAAAAAACGAGAAAAGTAGCGGTTGGCGCAGTTTTTCAAGATGTCGTCCCACCGGAATGTCTGGCTTGGCTCCCGGGTGTCGAATCGTCAAAAGGAGCTTCTGGTGGCTTTTATAAAAGAGCACCCACAGATACCTACGCCGTCGTGCCCACTGGGGCCGTCGTTCACGAGTGAGGACCGGGACGACACGTGGCAGTAGCTGGTACCGCTTTTGAACTAAGAAGTCCCTGCGCGTAAGACCACAGCCCAGTGGCAGGCCCGTTCATTTTATTCGCACTGTTCGTTTCGAGAACAGAAAGCGACGCCGCACTCGCTCATGACTACAAACGCGTCTCGCACCTCCAACTGCAAGAAAAGCACACGTCGCAAGCGCCATTTTCTCAATAAATCAGCTGTTGCGGCAGCCGCAACCGCCGCATCATGCCGTGCGAAGCCGCTTGTTCGCTCAAGAGAACGCGTGCGAACGGTCTCGCGCTCCGCTCGTTTGTAGCAGGCGACATGCTCGTTATGGCGCGGTATGACGTCACCAAAAAATAAAAGATGAAGGAAAAAGAAAAGTGGCCACGCCCCTCTGAGACGTGGTTTTTTCCGGCTTCGGCCAATCGCATACGCCGGCAGCATGGGTACAGAACGAACGGCGCAGAACAGAGATCTCCGATCAGCCCACTCGCTATGCCGTGATATGTCGTCACAAAAAAATAAAAGATCAAGCAAAAAAAAAAGAAATGGCGACACCCCCCGGACTTGAGTGGCATTTCCCGCTTCAGCCAATCAGCGCGCTTGTTCTTCCCCAGGAGAATGAACAAGCCGAAAGAACAGATCTCCGATCGCCCCCTTGCGCGAGGTTTACTTCAAAGCAGGTTCACTCCAGCTCAGTAACTTTTCATGCCTGCGTCGCGTCGTGTCAGGATACGCTGGGCAAAACTCAAAAGTTTATACCACACAGGTACATGAAACAACGGCGTGCATTCGGGTCAGTGCACAGGAGGAGTTGGTGTGCGGCTGCGAACCTTCATTGTACCAATTTTGATAGTGTGGCTATTACTATATTCAACCAGCCACCTTAGACGCTAGCCATATCATGCTTACATCTACCGTCGATTACGGGACAGCCAGCGAATTTTTACCTCCCACACGCGCGCTTGCCTCCTCCTGGACGTCCCTGTGTTACTCGTAATGAACTGTGGTTTGCTTGCCTTTTTGCAGTTTGCCCTGCCCATGCCCGCTTTTGCTTGACTTCTACTAAAATGTTATAAACACGCGCTTGTTCCCTGACATACTCTGCACTTTTGTAATCCCTTAAGGTTGCACATATTATTTTAGTTAAATGCCTCTCTGTGCCCTCCTCAACTTAGGTGGAACCGTATTCGTAAGCCTCCAGGTTCCTGCGCCTTACGTAAGTATGCCAGGCATTGTTTCTTTAAGGGTATTTATTTATAGTGAACTTGCGCGTCTAGAATCAGTTAACCAACGAGCACACAGCATAGGGAATTTGAAGTCCGAGCATTTCTAACTAATATAAGCGTAAGAAAATAAATTTGCCATTTCACAGCCGTGCTCTTAGTGCAACGTGAGCTCGCGTACGTATATAACGCTTTTTCTTTCATGGTGAATGAGGGACACCTAATAAACAAGGTATTCCGAATGCTTCCCAGAAAGTATAATCAGTGGACTTACCTTCTGCAAAGCTGAATAATAAAGCCTAGAATTCAAAATATTCTGGTAAGTAAATATAGATTTCTACAGGGTAAATTACTGCTCTATATTGTCATTTTACACAATGCACGAGATGCATTTATGTATATCAATTTAAATAAGTAATACTGAATGCTCTATAAATCCCACACAAGAGAGGACAGCAAAATTAAACAAAGGAGGTAGCAATAAAATTTGTGCGAAAGTTTCTCAGACACTCAATGCAAATTTCACGCTTATTTCGCAGCTAAGCCGTGACGTACCCTGGATGGTCTAATTGAGCGCTTCAGGCGGGAGGGGAAGCAAGTGAGGCTGACCCTACAAGACTGCTTAATTGGTGCACGCCGCCTTCCGGCTAGCATTCTGGAGGTGGGGTAGGGGGGGTGGTGCAAGTTGAATGTGTTTGTCCTCATGTTATCCTGCAACAGGAGGCACCAATGATTTGAGCACCACAGTGCACATTGAGGAGATAAGGATTAAACATATACACGCAACACAAGCGCTGAACTGCTGTTATTATATTGCTGTGCAACTCGTATATGCAAGCACTGTCTGTGAGACACAATTCATTCGTGAAAAAAAAATGGAATGATAAGAATGATACGCGTGGTGTCAGACATATCACAGGAAATCAATAGAAATTCCATAAAAGAAAACAAACCCCAACTACAAAAGTATCACTAAAAGCATGATAGTTACAGTTAACGCCTGCGTTCTCTACTTGTTTTACCATAGCCTTTTATCATCATGTGTAGCGTCATGCGAAACCAACTAGCCGACTGCTATCTTCTTAGCACGATCCGACGAATAGACCGCTAGCCGTATGTTACCGGTAAAGTGTAGCTGGTGCAAGGGCTGAATTCCCGTTGAAATATCTTCTCGTTTTGTCATTTCGTGTACCTGGACGCCTTGTCATCTGTGTTGTAATCTTTTGCACCAAATAAATGCGAAAAATTTCACTGTATTCTGAAATTCTTTTACCGCATCTTCGGCTACGCCTTGGCGCTCTCGTGGTCGTTGCGTTAACACGGTATTACCGAAATTGGCATGGCGTGGCATTTGTATGACGAATGTCATTGGCATGTCGTGACATCAATAGCATAACATGCATATTACGTCCATTATGGAATACATGGCTAGACCCGACTGTAATGCGATTGTGGTCGTTTTATTGCCATATACGTTCTAGAATATGTGTCGCATCACATGCGTGCGTGACAAACCTAATTTACAGATTGCGACCTGAATATTGATGACATGCATGCTATCGATATCATTCCAAGACTGACTCAAATGACCTGATGCTTGCGTCGTGAGGTCATGGGGTCGTTTCACCGTCATTGTGTATACCACGCTGTGCATATAGATCTATGACATTCTATAAGGAATGTCTCCATTCTATAAAGGTATGTCTGCAGTCAGCCACTTAGTTGGAATAACTTATTATGGTTGGTAGATGGTTGGTGGTGTATGCATTTATGTTGAAGCTAGTATCAGCTATGAGTATGTTGATGATTGGTCTCGAAGCTGCGAAGATTTTGAAATCATGTGCTTGAAATCTGAAAAAATTCTCATTACTGCGGATGCTTATCACTTTGCTTTGTGTATTTTTATTTAATATTGCAAGAAGTGGGAATATTTGTCATGTTGCTGCTGTTATTGTATGGGGAGGTGGGACCAGTCAAGCTGCCTATATGCAGCTTTTATCCCACCATCCTTGATGTGTATACATGTTTTGTAACTATGTGGCAATAAACTTCAATTCAATTCAATATATGAGAGGGCATCACATATATTCAATGGCGCATATTATTCCCTCGTGCAAAATTCACTTGGGTCGGCGAACTTTTCGCTAGTACTATGTTGGCGCCTAGTGCTGGCGCAATGTTGACTAGCTCTGGCGAGTGCTAGCCAATATTGCTGTTGGTATAGCTGGTGGCTCGTGTTCGCTAGTTTCAGCTAGCTTTGGCGTTTTGTGACTGGGTGGCGGAAATATTCTCTAGGGTTACATAACGTTTTCTTACTGAGCTAGTGACGGCTAGTCCTAGCAAATATTAGAAATTGCGCATTTTCAGTGCCTAATACCGGTTAAGTGGTGGCTTTGGTGGCTTGCGGTGGCTAATGTACCCTCACTGTCGTTTGGCGTTCTCTTGTGCATGGTAATTTTCGCTCGCCTAATGTCGGCTAGAGTTGCCTGAATCCTGCTAGCGCCAGGTAATATTGGCAAGCGCTTCTTCACTTTGGCTTATTTTCGGGCTATAGCTGTGTTATCTTCGGTTACATATACGTAGTGTTGGGTATCTGCTTTTAAAACAACGTAGTATTGGACAGGGACTGTTCTGGTTCTGATCCTCGTTGATCAGCATTGCTAGACACGTCGGCGCAGCAGAGTTTCGCCAACGAACTCTGCTTACGATACGCACACGCATACTAAAATGTCTCTTCCACCGTTACGTGGGACTATAAAGTACAATTTATTGGCCACCGTGCAGTCGATGTGCCGAGTAAGCCTGCTTTCCTCACGCATCTACTAATTTGCACATAAACGCTGAGTAGCCTCGTAACGCTTGAATCAATAACAAATAATGCGACACATGTTCCTCCTCGTAGGGTGCTGCAGGTAACGACGATTCCCATATAGCATGGGATATAGCGCAGTTTTAGTTTCTTGTATGTGTCTGGGAGCGGAGGGGCGCTACATCAAAATTGCAGAGGCGTGTTACAGCGAGAACAATGCGATGCATCGTTTGGATTTGTAGGCTGTTCATAATGCAGCTGTTTTGACAGAGCGTTTACGGGGATCGATTAAGATTCGGTCAGGTGCGCCGAGACATGCTTTTGCAGTCATGCTTAATAATTTATTTTTCAGCGGATTTTGGCTGCAGTTTCAACGGTGAATAAAATTTTAACTTTGTCGTGTGATGTTTTGTAACACACTGCGGTCTAAGCAATGCATTTGCACTTCGGAGTTAGCTGTGCCTCTATGGACACCTGCTACATCCTACGTGTTTTTAAAACTTGAAAGTCTGTCTTAAAGGTAAAAGGTTATAGGGCACACAGAGACTCATTTTGTGCAGGTGGTCTGATCAGAATAATAATTCGAAATATAATTTAGTTCAGAATGCAGTTTACATGATTGCAAATGCATTTCATTTACGTGAAGAAGAAGCTGTACAACAGATAACTATTTTGGAAATTGTGGCGTAATTCAATCAGCCCTGGAAGTAAGTATGTCACTCCGATGCTCTTACTATAGCACAAACACTACAGCACGAAAACAGTGCAGTAGAGAACTTGTAGTCCATACAATTAAGACAATGAGTACTCATAATTTCCAACTTACCATCGTAAAAAGTGTAATGTGTAAAGCTTTGCTTTGCATTTGAGTGCTGTAATGCTTTGGAAATAAAAATGCCACATAATATTAAATAATGCTTGAGATGTCTGTCAAACGTTTCTCATAGCAATAGTTCCCAGTCTTAACAAGTTAGAGTGTACAGTGGTGAAATCGTATAGCACTTACTCATGTGCATTTTGTAACGAATGCTATTTGTGGTGGAATGGTTCAGTTTCGTTGAGAAATCATTTACGAAACACTTTTACTCAGCAGAGGTACCTGATTGTTCAAAATCTTGATTATTGGAGGCGGGGTATTTTTCTGACGCACGCGTGTTTGTGATATTTGCCTATAGACGTAAGACTGGGGAGTTTTGCAGACGCGTGGCGCCACCTGTCGGAGCAGTATTGGGTAGTACAAAGACCGACTCTCTCGCACAGTTCACTGATAGACCATGTCAAACTAGCGAGTGCGTAACAACGATTGAGCTTAATATTGAATGTGTTTGCGCATTTACCACTCAGAAAGAGAGCTGCAAATTTTTCTCCGCTAGTCGTGCTCGTCACCGAACCGCCATGAAGTGCTCGCTGGATGACTCGCCAGAACGACGGCGAAAACAGCAGACGAGACCGCTCCGCATGCTACGAAGAAACACCAAAATCGACGCGACTGTTGCGTTGTGAATTGCCACGGACGTAAATGACTGTATAACAACGTTCAGGTTTACCAATTCCCACACTTGAACGAAGCAGAAAGGCGAGTGTGCGGGATACGGACCGTTGCGAGTGTGCTGGCTTAGCTAAGTAATGTGGTTCTGCTGCTGTTCTGCGTAGCCCTGACAGAGTATCGTGGTAACCTTCACATTGAAGTTCAACAAATGGCGTGACCGCCAGTGGCGTAGCCAGGGTGGGGCACCCCCCCCCCCCCGCCCGAAATTTCTTTCTGCCGTGTGTTACATAGCAGGAACTGACACTCGACCAATGTTGGTCAAGACAAAATGTTGGTCAAGACCACCTTCAGGTCTGCCCAGGCAGTGCTGCCTGGGCAGAGTCTGATGTCTGTAAGAGATGGCTATACACGCTTCGATCATATGCGCAACTGTCCGCGCTATGAGTGAGTAGTGAGCGGTTGTAACACTGTCGACGAACATAGTTGTTCAGATGCACGAGAACGTTCAAATTATCTCATTTTGAAGCAGGGTTCCACCAAGCAAATGTTTTGACTGTTTATTTACTTAGTGTCTGGCTCACCAAGACCTAGCTGTGCCCGTATTCCCCCAAAAAACTTCATACTCCAACTTTTTGAAAGAAATTATTTCAGCCAATCGTGATGCTAGATATAAATAATGCCGAAGCCAGCCTTTCTAGAGCAGACAGCACTCGCGATAGGATTGTGGGGCTGTGTCAGTTCAAGATGAGACATTACCAATTCGGGCAAGTTGCAATTTTATGGAATGTTGGGAAATTCGGCTCCTCGTCTTGAGGTATTATGCTTGGTACTAGCACACACGGCTATATGAAAACACGAGTTGTTACCTTCGTGAAACTGCCGGCAGCTAAGCAGTCCCCCTTTTTTCTTAGCACTAGCACCAGTGGTAGTTGTCTGGAAAGAATGTGGACCCTACTCTGTTCTCAGATTACAAAACAGATGAGAACATTAAATTCATTGGTTAGAGCGTACTGCTGTTTTGATACCACTAGGCTGATTCACGATCTCTGGCCAAACGTGCACAATATTAATGAAGTGAAGGATGTATCATTCCGCCAACCGAGTAAACTTGAAGTGTCAAGAGCCACAATACATCATTCTATTAACATGGTAAAAGAAGGTTCTGCGTACATATAACACAAACATGACGTTCGTACGACTGACAACTCACTGAGAACTCGACTCGAAGAGCAATATTAGGCGTTAACACATGTTGCAGGATTAGCGCTTTTCTGTTCTTCCTCTGCACTGATATTGTGGCACTGAGTTAAAAAAAAAAACTTCAGAAATAGTGACGTACGCCTCAAGGAGCTTGGTAATGAGGACTTTTAGAGTAATTCTCGAACAGAAATATGTAGTGATTTTTCATTCAGGATCAAGGCCCCCTCTCACCTTCGTTACGTTCGAATATTATTTCGGTTATATCGCAACTTTTGTTAACAATTTACATTCTCAGGCAGATCGCTTAATTTAAGATGAATCCGTTGAAGGGTTAGTTGGTATATGTCTAAGTATAAATGAATACTTTTCATGCTACTTCCCACTGGAAAATGAAGCCTCTTCGACGAGCCCGTAGGTGCAATGACGGCAACAAAGAAAAGGTAAGTATCCGCTCACAAGTCTCGTTGATACCTGCATATGATTTTACGATTTTCTTAAGGCTACGTAATAATTAATTCTTTTTCGTTTCGCTAGACCACCTCATGAATATACCGTCACTATCTTGTTCATTGATTGGCGTCACGTTGAAGGCAACGAAAACAAAAAAAAGGCTTTCAGCATCCTCACGCGAAGTTATCTTTCTTCGCACAAGTGTTTTTCCTATTCCTGCTTCAATATTTCTACAATAATAAGGATACTCGTGACTTACAGCAGGCTTACATAGGTAAATGCAGTCAACCGCTCATAGCATAGTTACCTCCTACAGTGTTTTCGACAAAGGCTGAAATGCTAACGTTTGAAAACCTAATCCAGGAACCTTTACAACACACATTTATAGCCTGAAGTGCTTCAAAGAAAAGTTTTGTTACCAAGCATCAGCCTGACATTTCTAATCTTACATTATTTGCTAAGAAGTCCCCGCACGAAAGATTAAACTTTCTTCAGATTTCAATGAACTCGTAAAGATCTGCCTCGTTCTATATTTGCGCTAAGTTCACTGATCCCTAGCCATGCTTTCCTGCCCCACACCTTTTGACATTTCAGCGTGGAGCGTTCGTTCGCAAACATTTGACCAAATGTTGGGATGTTTTCGTAGACAATCGTGCACCCCCACAAAATTTTTGTCTGCGCAGTAATGCATAATATTATCTCCACTATACTGCAAGCGCCGCACCAAAGTTGGAGTGTCGTAAAAAATAATAACAGAAGATTTTGTTTGCGACTGTCCCACTCAGATTTTCGAATTACAGTACTTCATATTGGCATATGAAACCCCACTGCTGATTCGCGCCGATGCCTAAGTAATGTGCCTAGTAGTTGAAAAATTGCCCACACAATAACGTCTTCTGGATCCTCGGCATACTAGATATAATTATAGCGAAGCTGTTTATTCTCGGCTTACCCATGTATAGCGTTTCGAACAGTAAAATCATCATGCCAACGCATGCTGTCTTCGTCCTCGTCTTCCATCTTCTCCTTCGCGCCCCTCAAAGGTGTGCCTGGCGTGGTCTCACGAAAAGTGGCAGAAAAAAACAGAGATCAAGACAGAAAGAGAGAGAAAGAAAGAGAGAGAACGAAATAAAGGAAAAAAAAGAATTAGAGCTTGAAAAAAAAAGATAGAAAGAGGAAGCGAGAAATAAAAATAGACAGAGAAAGAAAGAAAAAAGACGGCTGATTCCTCCGTCATAGGAATTGGTATGACACAAAAGTGAAACGTGTCTTCACAGACGTAGTGCTCAATGTGTAGCGATACATGAGAGCTTGTACAACGTCTATTCGTGTTTGGCATCTATAGCACCGTTTGGCGCGGATGCTCCCATGTTGATGCCTGGTTTGTGGAGGTTCGTAGCTTGAGCCGCAAACGCGTGCGTCGCGCTGGCCTCTGTCTCGTTCCACCTAGGCACGATCGACATTCTCCCGTCGAAATCGTGTCCTTTCTGCAAGGCACATTGCAGCAGTTTTGTTAGCCGGTGCTCTCGCAATCGAAGTAGTCGGCGGCGGAGACGTCCCGTTCGTGCATGTGGAAGATGCACTACTCCGATGAGCCGGCGCACGCTAACACGAGGCGAAATGCAAAGAACGTAGCTGCGTTCGACGCCAGCGCGGCCAGTGTCCCTCGCTGCTATTGAGACGCTTTACCCATGACATCCGATATCACGCGCAATCTCGGAGTAAGCGCTAGTAAGTGTCGATCGTGACGGCACCTCTTTTCACCTCTCACAGATGGCGGCACCGCCCCGCTCCGCCGCGCCTACATACACCGCGAACAGAGGGCACCTTGCGAGAGAGAATGTGTGAAAGATATAAGGCGCGTTCGTGAAGTGTGCAGCTGCTGCCAGGGTAGCTTAGTTGGTTTAGCGTCGGGCGCTTACTGTCACGGCCGCATCGTCGTGGGTTCGATTCCCAGAGGCGGATCTTCATGGTTTTTCTTTCTCACCCGTTGGCGTCTATTTTATCGAAGTCATATCTGTAACGGATGTACAGTACTTGGTCGACCCCAGCATAAAACATTTTCGTGTTAAAAAGGGGGAGGGTAACATGTCGTTGAATCACGTAACAATCCTTACGTGACATGTTCCCGCCAAAACAAAGTAACACTTGTCACGTGACTTGTTTCCGCCAAACCCACGTTGTTTAGGCTGAGCAAGCACATGGGCTTGGCAGGGAAGCTTCTACCTCAGATCTCTGAAGAATTTCTCCACTGTTAGTTCCAGCCTCGCACTACTAGTGCAAACTGCGTCATTTTCTTGGTTATAAATGCTGCTGGAAGCTTAAGATGTTCTATTTTGCGTAATACCCAATTCCCCTGCTTTGGACTTTCATTCGGCCCATCCAAAGCCTCCATTGAAGGATCGGAATCGCAGCACTTCCGAGTGCTTAATATATTATTCCGAGAGCAACAGTATGAATGCCCCCGGAGTGTTTTTGCCTAAACCATCAGTGTCGGCACCGCAAGTCACCCTGATTGTCGTTTGATTTGTGTGCGAGCGAAGTCAGCGACTGCGCCTCAAGACGAGAAGAAATGCTCCCGCCCTCTTCGTTAAAAGTCCGGTGGGTCGGTGCACGATAGGCGGAGGGGGGGGGGGCTATCAAACGGCTCATGCCAATGAATGTTCAGTTCTCACCTACTCAATTTGCCATGAAGTAATAGACAGCACGAGAGTCGCTTCGCATGCTGCATCGGCTGCGTTTCCGTGTGCTGGGGTTTTGTTGAGTTATGCCAGGCTGAATGGTAAAAGAGTTAGGTGGTAGCCTTACTTCGTACACATAGCAATTTGTTGATATCGCATTCATTTCTTCGCCGTTGCGAAACTGTGATTTTTTTTATTCAAGCTGTCTACAAGGCCTGCTCGGTGGTTTCTGCAACAATAAAATGTTGCAGGCACTAGCGCCTAAGTTCTCCCTGCTACTGCTCCCATTTCATGGAGGATGTTTCATTGAGGATTTCTATCTTGTGCGAAAAACTAGCTGCTGAAAAAGGCGGAAATTACACGTTTGTTTCTCTCGCGTATGTTTTTCTCGGCCATCGCATCACGACATTTCTGAACCTTGGAAGTTTTGCTTTTCACAGCAGGCATTTTTCAGTGGCGACATTTTCAAGGAAAGCACAGGTTGCTTATAATCTGAAAGGGGGTTTCCATTGCCGCTAGCTCTGCTGCATTCCTTCGAGCCTTTTAAGCATCCACTTTAATATTTCTGGCGACAACCTACACCTGCCTTCAGGTGCCCTTCTCGCTTCCGTTATGTACCTGTTGCACCGTCTGCCCTGCAAGCGCATTAGGGTTAATTGCATAGATTTTGGGTGCCAGCTGGTCCTTCACGAGAGAATGTCTTCACATTCGGCAACCTCCTAAACACTAGCCTCCTTGCAACATACTAGTTTCCAGCTATGGCCAAAGCAGGAATTCTGGTGTTCAAATGGCGAGCCACATCAGCCAACTTGTAGGAGAAGGTATTGTTGCTCCCACCCGGTGTCAACTTCATGAGCAACACGAAACCTTTCTTGTAAATTCTCTGCGGCGCCATCTCGTGATGATCACATTAAGAACAAGTCGTGCCATTTGTCGTGCAGGAAGTAGCACAACAGATCGTACTGCTTAATGTCATAATTACTTCCCACAGACGATGGCACAGCTGCCATTTCGCGCAAATTTATGAGTTCATCAAATGACAACAACATTCATCAAGCAGTAACCTCGCCTAGATGTTTACAGAGAAACGGCTTCGCAGAACGCACGAAACGTGGCCTAAAGGACATGCCATTTGTATGTGAGTCCGTGGAAAAACCATTGCCATGATTAGTGGCTGCAGCACTGCTCTAACGTCTAAGGGCGCAGCAAGAGCCCGGGAATTACCGCTGTAGTTTTTCTGATGCCATACTCCGCGAACACTGAAGTTATGGAAATATGCACCAATATCATATTAACACAAGCGCCACAGATTTTATTCGTAAGGTTCGTGTCATAATTTATTAGCTACAGCGCTTCGCTCGGCGAAGCTCTCTTATCTTTCTCAGAACTCATCCGTCCGTCGTTCCAGCAGGATACCTCGTGCTGGTCCGACGCATAATGATGTTTCTTTGAACGTTGGCGCTTGTTTGTTGGGAAGACACTGAGCTTAGGATTCACAACTCGATGGGAACCTATGCAGAAAATCGTAAAAAATTCGCCATGTCACCATTCATAATTTTAGGTCAACACGGACCTCTCTTTTGGTGAAACGTAGCCGCCATTGTCCACCCTGGGTTCTATTGTTCTGCCAGTTCTTTTGCATGCGCCCCAGTTAACTCAAATTTTGAGTGGGGCTGTGAGCGTAATAATTTAAATTGCGTTCTTCATTTTTTACCGCGTCGAAGGGCTCCACCGATGGCTAATCTTCAAGGGATTGGCGTGTATTTATATTGTCCTAAAAAACTTTGCCAAGGAATCATCAGTTGTCCTCGCTATCGGAGGTATTTTCTTAGGAATCAATCACAGTAATTAATTTTCTAATCCTTCAAGAGTGAGCGCAGTCACAGGGATTTGTCACATGCTTTAAACGCTTTTTCTCTATTTTCGTCCCGACAAGCGGGCTAGGAAGGGAACGAAGCTACGTAAGTGCACCTCATGACCTTGAGCGCGCGTCATGAAGAACAAAACATTATTTGCTCAAAACTTCGCGGCCTCTAAAACAAGGCAACGCCGTGTTGTCGGGCCTTTTACACCAAGGCACCGCTGGCGCTCGCCGTCATGAAATGCAATTGTTCTCTTCCGGTGTTACTCTGCTGTGTGAGAGCCTGGCTACTGTGTAACTTTAGCACACTATAGGACGCCGCGCTTGGCCTCGTGGCGGCACACCGGGGCAATAAACACATATGATTCAAACGCCGTTCTCGTTCTCTATCAGCTATTGACCAACACTGATGCGTTACAAAGAAAGATCTCCTGCATGAGCCCATCCGAAGAATGTGCGTAGGGACCTCTTATTAAAGAGAGTGCGCTTGAGAAAGAGGCAACTTTGCGCTCCGCTTCTTAACTCTCATTGCTGCGCACGACTACAAGGTTTGACTGAGCTGTTCACAGCAGCGCCTGCTTGCGACTGTATGTGTTTTACACCGAAAGCTGTTATGAAATGAAAACAACAGCCGATTTTGCCGCCGTTGTTTCTTCCCCGCAGAAGCCGGTGTCCGTACCGTTATCGCACGAAGTAATAAAAAATGAAATCAGAAAAAAATTCACGCATCTCCACGAAGTCAATCACGAGGAGTGGGCGAATCTCTGGGCATCGTACGGGTGAGTAACCGTACTCTACCCGAGCCTTGCCCAATTTAATATAAATTGAGCGACATAAAGTGACTTAAAGAGTCGACGACAAAGCTATGTCCTGAGGTTTATAATGTCTACTAGTCGCCTAGTAGTATAAAGGGTTTGTGATTGTAGGTGGTTTATATTGTTCTCTCGCAATTATGATTGATGTTCGTCTTTGTAAACCTTTTTTACGTCACATACACACATATAAGTTTCGACTATAGCAATGGTTTTCTATATACCGTTAGAGCGTACAGTGAGAGTAGAAGACCAATCTGGGTGTTAAGGTCCATAATGTGTACGTTGAAGTCGCCGACTAGTATATAGGGTTTGTGGTTGCAGGTGTTTCATGTTGTTTAGTCGTAATTATGATTGATAGTAGTCTATTGTGAAACCTGATGTTTCGACTTTAAAGGGTGCTGTGCCGTGCGCACGGACACCAAACGGACACGCAGGCCAAACGGACGGACGAGCTTCGGTCTTAAGGTGCTTCGCCCCTAAAAAGATACAGGATCAGATGGGATTTGAACCCGGGCCCTCCGCGAGGCAGTGAGGTGTTCTACCACGGAGCAACGCCCGTGCTTGACACTCCTTTGCAAAAAGAGCCTATAGAGGTGTCATTTCAGGCAAGGAATCGCGTCAAGATATGCGATGTAGCATGGTAGAAGAGTAATATAACAACCAGGCGTCGCACAGTGCGAATTCCGCAGCGAGTGGCTCTTTAAATGGTTCCAACCAAAGGGCTCAGCCGTAAGTCTTCATCGTCATCAGCCACAGCGCAAGCTAAGTGCGCATAATGCTTTACATATGTGTAGCGGGTACCACGCTTCCCCTCAGAATGACGAATAATGGCAAAGTGGTGCTTTCTTCACACAGATTGTGATCATTTATGGCGTAGTGGGTACTTTCCTAGCGTACTTGTAGTAGTTGTCTCAAGAGAGTTTACAACGGGCTCTAGAAAGGCCACTCTTGCAGCTTTCGCTGTGGCAGTGCTGCGTGTTCTGCGCAGGCCGGGTGGTTTTTGAGATGCGAAGCAGCTTTTGCTCGGGGCTGTCTCCGTCCCATGGCGACCGTCCGCTTTCTACCACCTAGCATCGCCATCTGTAACATATCGAGAGCGCGCACGCGCCAAGGAGAAATCTTCCATCTCTTGTTCTTCGACCGCCTTGATGATGATATTTGCGTGCAAAGCACTTTATGGGCCCGGGCTGCCGTTATCTGTGCTAGCTTGGCGTAACGCAAGCAAAACCATGTGGGCTGGCCGCGCTAGCGCGTTCGGGCCTGTATAAGAGGCTGGGTAATTCGCTGTGGCCTCTCCCCCTTACGTTCTCTCAGCAATCACGTGATGGCGTCGGGAAACAAGATTATGCAGGCGCGCGATCAACCCGCGTGGCGAGCTCCAACAAGAGTTCGGGACGAGTAACAGCAACAGTAACTATAGTGAATTCATGGTGTGCTCCACTTGTAAGGACGCGTTAACATCGGGCAAGGTGCCCGTGATAAACAGAACTTTAAGTCGACCCATACGCTCCTTCGCATCCCCACATGGTTCCTTTTAATTGGGATGGTTGAGTTTTTTTTAATACCAAGCACAATGTGTGGTTGCTTGCTGTCGGAAAAGACACCTTTGACAGCGAACGCAACGCATTTGCGATCGGGAAACCCCACGCCATCCATTTTATTTGCGCAGTCTAGATAGAGTACTTTGCTCCTAGGATAAAAACGAGTGAAAATCACAGCATATCGACGTGGTGAATGATGATGAGTGGGGCGAAGCGAACTCGCCCTGCAGCTCGGCGATGGCATTGGCGCGAGCGTGGTCCTACTTAATGGAAGATATTGTGACGAGATTGTTTGAGAACCACATTGTGTTGCACACACCGCAACTATGGCCGAAACTGTTATCAAGGAAGTCCCGCTGGAAGCGCGCGTCGGCGCCTTCGGGCAGAGCCCGCCTGATGCGTTTTGCAGCCACTTCACGTGCTCGCACAGCCTCTGGCTCTGCCTGCCGGTACGCGCATTTGACAACCGTATGCTACAGAACGCAGGAGAGAGAGGGGAGACCCTGTGGGCACGCCCATGTCGTCTGCTCTGGCGTTCATTGGCTGCCGGTGCCGCGAACGCCATTTCCGCTTTGGTTGAAATTTTTTCGCACGGTTGCCACGGCAGCGGCTGACGCCTCGCAGTAAATGGCGGGTGAGGAGCAACTGAGAGCCGCTGTTAGAGCTGTTAGGGTAGCCACGCTACCGCTGTGTGGTGTTTTGTGAATGCGCCGTTGATCAGATTGCGGTTCGAGTTGTTTCCAAACTACTGAAGCCGTAAGTAAACAGTGCGTAGATAGACGGCAGCTGCGCACGCATCGCGTAACGACGTGTAAATAGATGTCCAAGACTCGCGCGTTGGAGCGAGACGTACGGCCGAAGCCGAACGTTTGTTTGCCTCTAGGGTTCCATAACGTCGCTAATGTCAGAGCTCGCTTTTTCCCGTAGTCTCCGCCGCATGTACGTCACGCGCGTTTAACGCATGTCATGTCAAGTTTTAATTCTCATAGTAGTATTCTGGTCTTGGCGAAATGACTCGTTCGGCTTATTTACCTATGTACGGCCGTACGTTGCCGTTCATCGAGACTAACAGACTGCTTGCTCATAAGATGCCGCCTGCGTGTTCGAAACGCTTATACTTGCGAGTTTAAACTATCATTACTGACTCGCCTTAATCCATACGCGAAGTGGGGGTCGGTACGATCGAGGCTCGAGTACGCGTACCGCTGCACGCTTGCTTGAAAAATGAAATACTCGATATGAGTTTCATACCAGCACTTTTGACGTCATCAAGCCGCGATAGTTAATAAATTTCACTATCCTGAATGGCCCCCTTCCGCATCTTGCGCAAAACACTCCAATCGCGATTAAGAAACGTGATTGAAAATTCACCCTGTGATATCCGTATAAAACTTTCAGGGCCAGCATAAATCATGCTGTGTAAAAATGTCCACGGGAGACGTACGTAACTCAATGTCGCGTTTGTCTCTTCATCATCGTCCCATTTTGAGCACTGCTTTCTTCACTTTCAGTAATGTACCATCCAGCCCAATTCAATGCGCTACTGTACTCTGTAATCATATTCCGTTTCTCAAGACACTACTTTGGCACTCAATCACAACGTACGTTATCAAGTCTAATATGTCAAGTTTATTTAAACTGTCATGGTGGAGCTACATGGTAAAAATATCACAGTAGCAGGTTCCAGAATTTAGAAAAACTGCCAGGATGAACTGTTACGATTACATAAATATATGGTTACTGTGCGAAAATGGCAAATAAGTGTAGACATGTGAACAGCGAAAATGAAAATTAAGTGAGATAATTATATATATATATATATATATATATATATATATAAGAAGGAATTTGTGCTAAATTTAACAGAAATACTGATTTAAACAAAAAACATGTAAAATAATCAAAAGTGTTTCAACAAGCAAAAATACAAGAGAAAGTACAAAAAAAATCAACCTGACATAACACTCATTGCATTGTCAATATAAATTACACAAAACCAAACGGTATACAGCAAAATGACATATAAATACTGTTACATGAAAAGAGAGGCATGACAAGTGCGTTTGCATGTAGTACTGCACAAGACAAACAGCTTGCTCCAGTATTTCTCGTTCTGATCGTCTTTGTAATCATGAACGAAGTGTCTTCTATAACTGCTGCTATTAGGTAGCAATACTGAGAGTTAATTAGAAGATTTAAATGAGTTGGTTAATTTCTGGTCTTAATATTTATTGCTTCATGGAGAGAAAGTGTGAACATTCTGTGATGATTCTATTTTGAGAGGTAATGAATGCCGTATTGCTATGCTAGAGAAGAGGATTGCGAACTTGCTGTAATTCCTCCCAACGGCAGGCATAAGATGATTATTGTGCTAGGAAAAACCAGGTACTGTTGTTATAAGTAGTGTTCAGGATCAGTACTATCACAGAGAGTCAAAGCTTGTGAAGCAATGGCAGCAATAACAACATAAACAGCAATGTAATGACGAGAACCAAGACATGCAGTACTGGCACACACTTGCCACCCGGCCCCTTCAAATAAACAATTTTTGGACACCCTGTACCAGTACGTTCAATGCAAACGCCATCTGGGATGAGCCTATATGCAATGATGCACGAAACAAGCACTACGAGGTTTCGGGAACGCTATCTCAACAATGCACGTCGAATTAATATTTGCCTTTACTGCCTCTTTAAGGTTGCACTAGAGCGTGTCTGCTGGATAACCTGGGTGTAAAGATGGTTGTGTCGTCGGCATAATTATGCACTTGGTTTTAGCAAAAATAGTAGATAGGTCACTAATAAGCATCAAAAATAAAGGAAGGCCTGAAATTAAGCCCTGTGAGACTCCCACATGATTAGCTTGCAAAGATAGCTATTAAGCTGCTTCATTTGAGACTGGTTAATTATTTCTAATCAAGTTTTGTGGAGGACCAGAAACCTGGAGAATAAGAAATAAACGAAGACATTAAGGACGTGCAGCTTGCAATGGAACGAAAAGGGATAGGTGTAATTCTGAGAAATAGGACGATAGCAGACTGGACCAGAGAACAAACGTGGGTAGCCTTTACCCTAGTAGATATTGAGAGAAAAAAAATGAACCTCAGCTGGTTACTTCATGAGAAGGACAGATAACTGATGGTCAGCTAGAGCATCGAAATGGATATTGAGATGAGAAGAGTGACCGAGGGTGGCAGAGGGTTAGGTGGTGCGAACATATGAACACTTACTCTATGTGGGCAGGACTTCTTAAAAGCATTGAGCAAACACATATTGGCGATGCTACGTTTGACGAGCTAAAAGGTAGCAGTGCTTTGTTTGCACGAGGCTCGTACTGTCAACATACATGGTCAGCTGCAAACAAAGCACTGTGCCTGCTCTGTTGTCGCGTGAAGCCACGATAAATGGGTAAGATTAATGATTGAGGCCAAGACAGCCATCGAAGGAGGCAATAAGTGTGTTATCGGGGCTTCAATTTGACAATCACCAAAAGAGTTGTTTTACTTTAATGCAACTGCACATTGATGATTTGTGACAGCACGTGCTGTATATATACCCTATGCTCATTTCGTAATAAACATTGCTGGAAGTGGCGCTCCGTCTGTGTGTGTACTCTCGCGTTTGTCCGTTGTCGTCGACGCACCTTACATTTCCAACATTACAAGCAATACCAAAATAGCTGACGCCGTTTTGCACTCACTTTCATTATCATTCACAATGGAACTTCTTGAGAACTAGTGAGACAGGAAATTGCTTCCTTATGCCTCAAATCAACTTCAACCTAACCATGCAGACAAAAGATCAATGATAGTTTCAAGCTAGATGTTTCACAACCTACAGCCTATGGATTCCCTTCAAGTTTGCTTGTTGCTGTGGGATCAACCCTTACAAGCCCACTGCAATGCCTATGACCCACTGTAATGCCTGTGAAGGTTCTGTGTGCACTTTGGTAAATAAATAAATTGCCAACAGCAACAGCTAGCTCAGCATACACAGACTCTGAAAACGGGCTTAGCCATAGGGGCCCAGGATGGCCAGGACTGAGGGCCCAACCTCTCCAGCAGATATGAGCCAGAGATGATGGTTGCAGCTGCTGTTTTTTTTAATTTAATTTTATTGTCATGTTAACAATGCCTCTGTGATAACAGGAATTATTAACATGTTATTGTGTGCACTGTACATGCAGAGTGTTAGGCAAGATGTAATATTGGACAGCTTGTGTTCTTCAATAGACAACTGGTGGATAATTGTGTATGCAACTACCTGACTCACTACCACAAGGCAGCAGCCCTAACCTCTGACACCTCAGCACAAGTTTATGCTGCATTCAGTAAAACTTCGGCATGGGCTGCATCTCATGATAAGTGACTGTGGTCACCAATTTCCAGCTGATGTTGTGGAAGTATTGCCTTGTTTTTGTGGTTCAACTTCCAGCACTCAATGCCTTATCATCCACAAAGCAGTGGCCTGATCGACCGCATAAACCAAACATTGATCAACATGTTATAAAACGGCACTTCATATCGCAAGAGCTGGCGATAAAGCATCATTTAGTGTGATGTACACTTTCAACACTGCCAATCACAAAACAACTGGCTATAGCTTTTTCTTTCTCCTTTTAGTTCACCCACCTTATTGGATACTATCTTTTACCATCCATGACAATTCGTCCATAGTGGAGACTTCGCGTCATGCAGAGGATGCCCTCCAAATTGCTCATGCTCATGTATGTGGGCTTCATGAGAAAGCTCCAAAACATGCCATGATAATTAGCTTAAATACATTACCTATGTTTTTGGTGACCTCGTGTGGCTGTGAACACCAATATGTAAATGTGGCTTATGTCAAAAGCTATTTGCGGACGATGCCAGATTGCTGTTCATCCCTGATCGTCTTAGCTAACTACAAATTTGCACTCCTTACTTCAAGTGGCCAGTGCCCATCAAAGACTGAGGTGATGCATGTTGCCTGTCTGAAGCCCTTCACACGAAGGCATCAAGAGTGACTCACCAGGAGGGCTTCGTGTGGGAGAGCAGAAATATTAAAGCGTGTTGATCACAATAGAAAACAAAAGAAGTGCTGAGACAGGAGGAAGGCGACGGCGTTGTTCCCATGATTGGTAGTCTTTGTGTTTTAGTACTTGCTTACTTATTCTAAACACCTGAACCTCTCAGAAACATGTAACAATATACATAACGCGGAATAATCAGAAATTACTAATGCTTACCTTATTTGTGTGCTTTGAATTTTCTACTCCCTTCTGCGATGCCCTCGAGCCGTGGAGGTAATACGAATAAAACATTTGGCATAAATATACTCTTGCAGATATTTACTGTGACTAAAGTCACACTTAACAGCATTTAGTCTTTTTTTTTGTACCATCTGCTTGTGATATAATTTTTATTTTATTGATCATTCTTGTCACCTCACAAGTGTGCCAAAACTAAGGTTACTGTATTTGCAAGGGACTCATAGTCTTTATCACAACAACCAAGCCTGTGTGATAAAGACTAATTATACATATACATACACACACACACACATATATATATATATATATATATATATATATATATATATATATATATATATATATATATATATATATATATATATATATATATATTTAGCATTAGTGTTTCCTCTTCGGTGTTTAGTCTATTTGGTGCTACAGTGCCTGCAAACAAACTGACTGATTGACTGTTTTTGTCTCCCTTGGTACAACAAAAACTTTTGTTAACATTGTCAGCCGCTAGGTTGGTGGCTGATAATCTCTGCTCATCGCGAACAATACTGCTTTTCATGCACTCTTCAGCTGTCATATAGCCTTGATCATGGTCCATCAGTGAGCTCTCACTTTATGTTCGACATAATTTCGTATCTGATGCTGTATCGTCACACCGTGTTTAGTTGGAAGCCACTGTGTTCACAGCAGAGTACCATCACTTCAGTGATGCAGCTACGTGAAAAGAGTCACCCACATGTTATATCCTGTGTCTCGTATGTTGTCAAAACTAGCTTTTTTTTTCCCTGGCTCAGATAACAACTACCTCATTTATCTCTAATTTTGCTTATGTTACCACGATCACCTGCAAGTTATGCAATCGCAGTATTACGTAGAATGATTGCTTCACAAAGTTAGCACAACTACGGGAGATGTCACGAACGGTCACAGCAATGCCAAGTTGCAAGGCAGTTTATTTTAAAACATGAAATACGCAGTGACTGAACAACATTGTACGTTTTCGGACCGGTCTCGGCTGCAGGTAAAAAGCTGACTTGGTGTTCCAACGAGCACTTAATCGTTAAAAAATATCAGGTGCAATCGCTATGCATCGAACGCGTAGCCGTCGGTAGCCTCGAAACTGCTCAAAACATGAACGGCAACGTAGGGCCGTACCTGCAACAGGTAAATAAGCCGAACTGGCTAAAACTTGACTTGCTTTAAACACGTGTGACCTACATGCTGTGGAGGTTACGGGAAAAAGCGAGCTTTGATATTAGCGAAGCTGTGGAACCCTATGCGGCATATACATAGCGGCAAACAAACGTTCGGCCTCGCCGTACATCTCGCTCCAACGCGCAACTCTTGGACGTCTACTACTCGTCGTTACGCGATGCGTGCGCAGCTGCCGTCTATCTACGCACTCAGCCCGACACTGTTTACTTACGGCTTCAGTAGCTTGGAAACAACCCAAACGCAATCTGATCACCGGCGCATTCACAAAAACACCACACAACAGCGGCTCTCAGTTACTCATCAACCACCAACGTCGGCATGCCCGCAATACCCGCCGCCTCGGCCCTCGGCTGCTGGCAAAGCGGAAATGGCGGTCGCGGCACCGGCAGCCAATAAACGCCAGAGCAGACGACATGGGCGTCTCCCTCGGTCTCCCCTCTCTATCCTGCGTTGCGTAGCATACGGTTGTCAAATGCGCTGCCGGCGCGCGCGCTTTCTCGCCGCTTCACGGTCGTTCACATTTTGAAGATTCGATTCGCGTCGCAGCCGTGCAGCTTCGGCCTCGCGGGCTCGAACGGCGGGGTCTGCGCGCCGCTGCCGTGCAGCTTGTCGAGCAGCTTCGGCCTCGCGGGATCGAACGGCGGGGTCATCGCGCCGCAGCCGTGCAGCTTGTCAAGCAGCTTCGGCCTCGCGGGCTCGAACGGCGGGGTTTTCTCGCCGCAGCCCTGCAGGCTGTCGAGCAGCTTCACCCTCGCGGGCTCGAACGGCGGGGTCTTCTCGCCGCAGCCGGGCAGCTTGTCGAGCAGCTTCGGCTTCGCGGGCTCGAACGGCGGAATCCGCTTCATGGCGTCGACGTGCAGCTTCGGCCTCGCGGGCTCGCGCGGCCGCCGCCTTCCGTGCCCTCCGATCCGCAGCCTTGTCTTCCACCTCGCGACTCCGAGCTAAAGAGAAAGCGTGCCACGAGGGAGCCTCATGGCGCGTTACTTCTGAAATGTTGTCTTCGGGTGTAGTTGAAAACACGAGACGTAGTAAAGAAGAATGAATGCCACACAGGTGAACACGCAACGAGAGTCTTACTCGTCAACGTCGCATTCTTCTTCTACTGCATACCAGAACGCGCGCTTCTCACGAGCTAGAAGTGGCTACTACAACGCTACAAAAAAACGGAGGGTGGACAGAGCTTCGCCCCTAAAAAAATGCCCCCACCTTCCCGAAGGGAATCGTGAGGAAATGCGAATGCATTTCTTGTGCCGAGAGTACACGGGGTAGTAATTTTAATGGCGTAAAGCTGGACACATCGACGCGCTCAAGTGTCTCCCTTTTGGGCGCCTCTTTCAACGAACGCTTCCTACGTGCGTTCGTAATCACCTCAGGGGTGTTGCCACCGCCTTCAATGCAGCACAAACGCGTTTAGAACGCGCTGTTTTCATGCTGTGCCAAGGCAGCACAAACGCTACAAACGTGTTTCAAACGCACTGCATTGAGGCGGTGGCGCAGGGAGAAGAGAGAGCGAATGGCGAGAGAAGGAGCGGCGAAGCACTGCACCTACCCTCTCCGCCGAGCTCCCGCGATGCGAGCGCCCTCACACGCCAGAGCGCACTCCTCCTCTCCACTCACTCTCCGCTACGCCGCCCGCACCAGCTGCTCCGATTGCTAGGGGCGAGGATAAGCGCGCGCGCCCGCAGCTGTTGCTATGGGAGAGGGAGCGAGAGCGGAGAGGTGCGCGGACACCAACCGACGCCTGAAATAGCCTGACTACGAAATGCATTCACATTTAAAACACAAGCTTTTTACTACACAAGCTTTTTTTACACAAGCTTTTTACGCCCCCAGCGAATAGAAACAGTTGGATCCTTTAGATACAACCATTACTAAGGCGAAAGCCTTATGTGCTTCATAAGACAAAAAATCAGGTGTGATCACGATATGGTACAAAACTGGAGAACGCTTGAGCATGCCTTCAAGAGCAGAACGATCGGGCCCCGATCACAATGTCTCCTCATTATCTTGCCTGTGTTGGCTTTTCGGTGGACACCACAGCCGTGAGAAAGACAGAGAGGACACTTTGTTGCACACTTTGTAGATTGTGTTGCTGCTGATGGTGACTAAATATGCCCGAGTGCTTTTTTTAACTTTTACGAGTTCCGTAAAGGGTGAACGTCTTAGAGCAATTTGTGTGGCATTCTGCCTGGTGTAATTTTATTCTCCTGCTAAGCGCTATTACATGTGATAACGGGAGAAGCTTTGAGACCGGACTAATCGGTATTTCATAGCTTGGTGAAGAGCGCCAGAGCGGTACAAGGAAAAGGAACCGAGGAGCACTGGCGTTGACTTACAGATAACATTTATTTTGAGACTTCTTCAGTGGCGCAACCGGCTGCCGCGAAGGGGCCGTTTTGTCATCCCATTCGGCGCAGTTTCTCACAGGAAAAATGCAATTTTGACAACGCCTTAACGCACCCCGAGGTGGCGTCCTTAGCCCAGGGGCCGTATTCTCAAACAATCGCAAAAGGCTGCACTCAGAAAAGTATCGCCTTTGGTGCGCGTTGATTGGTTATAGAGCAAAACCGGAAAATGGGGGGCGCTTTCTAGCATTTCCGTCGAATTGAAAGGCTCTATGGCGCTCCTGACATGCCTGGAATAAACGAACACACATTATCACCGTCGGCTGCCGGTGAAGTCTAGCATTTCAGTGGCATAGACGGTAGCATTTAGTATTGAATCATCCGTGGATGTGCGCTGCATTTTTCACGCAGAAGCTTTCAGCGAGCATCACCTTTTGGGTTCTTTTAGTTCTCGCTCTTTGCCAGCGCGTTTGTTCGTGGTTTGAGCGTTCCAGGAACAAGAACCATGCGTCGCTCGCGCTGTTGATCGCGCGCCAGCAACATGTTAAAATGCTGAGACAATGTCGCTGCGACGGCACACTGCAGCTGAACTGTCTGAGTACGCCGTGTTAAATTCTCGGCGAAAATGTATTTCACACAAAGTTGCATTCCTTAAATATTTACTGTGCAATAAACAATTGCACAAAGAGTGTTGAAAGCACTTTCAACAAGTCCTATATTTCAAGTAGCCACAGCCAATCCTGGCCACTATGTAGAATCCAGCACACTCTCGAAAACGCCGCCCTCGGGTCGCTCTGCGCTCGTACGGCACGCTCACTTCTGTGTTGTAAAACATTCGTAACACCAATGACCAGTGTGACAATGACGTCGCAGGGAAGTGTTTCTTCAGTTCTTATAACGCTTCAAATTCTACGCCACCAAACGCGATACTGTCACCTGTCGCGATCGTTTGAGAATACGGGCCGACGCGTCGGCCTCGCCTGCAGCATGCATTCGAACTAAAAATAGCTCTGCGACGCGCACCTGCCTTGGTTGACTGTAAGATCGCGTTCTCCGCTTACGCTCGCCCCGATAAGAAACCGCGGCCGGGTTACAGGGGAGACACGACGCGCGCTGCGTTTCCCTCTAGTGCAGTGGTGGAGTTCACTAAACATCCGCGAGATGGCGACCTTAGCCCACATTTTGCGTGGGCTAAGGCCGCCATCCAGCTTTAGAGCGTATAAAGACGCAGCTTTCCTCTGATTACGCTCTCACCATAACTTATTACAGCTACCGCAAGGGCTTGTTTAATCATTGTTCATGGACGTTCGTCCTCGGGACGGAGATGGACCACCAAGCGTCAACGTGGGTGCATCCACGTCAAACGGTGCTATAGCTACCAAACACCAATACACATTGCGGAAGCTATCTTACATCAATGTCTAGCAAACATTCAACTGCTTCTGTAAGCGCACGTTTTACTTTTGTGTTATACAGATTCCTGTGACGGAGGGATCAACCATGTTTTTTTACCTCCTCCCCATTTTCCAAATAAAATTGCACTTCTACTACAAATTGTGGCCAGCTTTCCAAATATATTTACATATGCATGCCTTTTGTTTGTCCTAGGTTAAGAACAAGACAGACACATTGTTTGAATACGTAAATGAAAACACGCACTTCGCTTACAGATTGCTGGAAAAAGTTCAAGCTGGCGAAAAAAATTGATATGGAGGGCACTTAACAAAACAGTCTTACAGGGTCATACGGCACCAGAGGCTGACCATATCTCCTTGTTCCATGTAATTCATCAGGCATTCATAAGCGACCCATCTTTAAGTGCTGCCGTGCCCTCCTCCGCGCAGTGTCACGAGACTTACGTCCCTTGACATGTACAGCCTTGTAACAACACAAAACCTGGCAGCTATACCTTCAACAGCTTTCTGTCCCCATCACATCCAACACTGTCAATGCCACTTTCATTTATGGTGGCAACCACGTCCACGATTCTTTCATGGTGGAGTCCAGTGTTAATAAAGCGGCCGTAAGCACGTACTCCAGGGCGCTGACGAACCTGAATAGCTTTACCAATGGATAGAACAGGGCGTCATGGTTGCAAAAATTATTGCATTCGGCAGCACCCACACACCCAGGCGCTCCACTTCACCAGCATTCAACAAAAGTTATTTTTTGCACTCGTCACATTTTGTCTTTAGCACAAACTTCAGGCCGGATAACCGGTCACGTAGTATGTTAGCCTTCCATCGCCTGTCTGAGCGTTGTAGGGACGGTCGGCATGACAGTCTCTTTCGATGAAATAGAGCTCAAGGTAAAGTTCCCACAAAGCGCAATCGGCACCAAGGTTCTTGTCAAGTCGGCACCCGTGTCTTTTTCGCCCGAGTCGTCGGTTGTCATCGTTTAGTGCTTTGTAATATCTTGCGGCCTTTGGTCGCGCGGGCTACCCAGGCTTGCACCCGGGCGCGTAGCCGCAAGGTAAACGCTGTTTTTTTAATTTATGTCGCTAATGAGCGGCAGGAAGCTGCGAGCCCCGAGAAGTGCGGACGCGCTTCGCGTCGGCTCCTTCTTGCATGAACGACTTCGTAGTGAAAACAGCCACGCACCGCTTTCAAAATAATATCGAAGGAGTCATCTTGTTGTTCGTAATCTCAAGATAGAAAAGATAAGTTGAGCCAATGTTTTTTCGCCGTCTTACGGGCCGTTCTCGGTGCTCTCCACGCGTGACGTTACAAAGCCCAGCGGAGCCGGCCGGTTCCGTCAGGGAACCGATGGCGTAAACGCAATAAAATTGTACGCGTCTCCTTCCAATGCGCAGGATACCAACTCCGATGTGAAGACGATCGGTATACCAGATTAATGTGACGAATTACCAGCCACTGCAGGTAGTGAAGAAGGCAGGCACACCGTACAACACAAACGCCGTAGACAACCCGGACACGGACCTACTGACGACGCCAACGGCAGCCATGGTGATAACAACAAGATAGAGCCCAAATGCAGTCACACAACAGCCAAAACGCAGGAAAGACGTATCAACCGCATAAGAACAGCGAGCAAAATGCCCAAGCTACCAGCGGGAGACTACAAACTAGTAGTCAGAACCAGAGGAGGTCTATGTGTCTCCGCACTCGGCGTAACGGATATAACCAGATGCATTCGTGCAGCCGCAGCTACACCTTTAAAATTAAGGCAATTCGATGCAATATGCCCCCACATGACACAGAACATCGTGGTAGTAAGCAGCAAGATCTCAACTGAGCCAAACAGTACAGGAAGACACAGCCAAGATAATCATTGGAAGAATCCCACTAGAAGATTCCCCTGGTAGCATTAGAGCGGCCCTTGTCACTGAAACAAACCACAACATCATCATGGCTAAACGACTGGGTAATACCAGAGTGGTCATCGTTCTCTTCAGTGGTAACAAGGTGCCCTCCAGTGTGTGCTATGATGGAGTAAATATACCGTGCTCGCCATACCGCAAGCAAATCCACTATTGCAAGCAGTGACTGGGACATAGCTCGGTTTCGTATGAATGCTGCACCACACGCAGGGACGCTTTTACTGGCCCAAGATCTACGAAGAAAACCAAGTCATATATCGCTCGTTGCGAAACGTACCAACGGCACAAGCAACCGGCCTCCGCAGCGCCAGGTCCTCCAGAGCCGGAGACGCGAGCCAGTGCGCCTTTAAAACATACAGGAATTGACCTTTAGTTTCCGTTCCCGTTATCTAACGATATAAACCATTGGAGGATAATCTACGTAAACCCTCTCACACGGTAAGCCGACACCGCAGTTATACCGTCTTCCACCGCTAATTCTGTGACGGTATTCTTGTTGTATTCCGTGATCATTTGACATCGCCACCGCGTGTTGTCAACGACCGTGGGTGCCAGTTCACTGCTCACGCCGTTGAAGAATGTCTTCGTATGTGCACTTCACAGTCCCGTCAACCCGCACTGTATCATCCGTAGACAAATGGCCTCGCTGAACGGACAAGCAGAACGCTGACCAACATGTTTCCATGCACGTTTCCTGCAATCATAAGAACTGGAACGACAAGCTGCCTTTTATCACTTACGCGTACAACACGGTGGAACACGAACAAGGAAAACGGACATTAGCCCATGTCATCTCCTGTACGCAAGGTTACCGCGAAGCCCTCTGTACACTTTCTTAGGCTTTATTCTACACAATGATCACTCTGTATCGAAGGCGTTGTGCCTCACGGAAGAAGCCCGCCGAATATCTCGCCTTCGGACTCTGGCCTCACAACGTCGTTCGAAGGAGCAATACGCTTACGCTCAGGAAGAAATGTCGTTCGAAATAGGTGGTTTGGTGCTGCTTTAGACACCGCAATGGAAGCGTGGATTGTATCAAAAGCTCTTGTCAAAATATGCAGGCACATTTGTAGTTGTGGACCATTTCAATCAACTTACTTACGTAATAGCTCGTTTCCGGTGCAATATGTGGTAATCAAGCACAACGCAGCTAACTCATATTGCTCGCCTGAAACCTTTCCACGCTCCTTGTCCATCCTGACTTCGCCTGGTTTAGCGGGAATGTCGCGGACAGGCGAAAGGCAGAGAAGAAGAGAAGAGCAGGCGAGCGAAGAGCTTCGTAACGAAGAGCGCAGTGCGCTACCAATATCTTCCACCTAATGTATATAAGACTATTTCATCACAACTCGCTCTAAAACTGTTATTTAGGCACACTTTGCCACCCTTGTAAATGTTCAAGTGCGTAGGTGGAGGTTTCTAGCAAAATATTTGAAACGCTTACAGATTTAACAAACATTAGGTTTCCCGGGTGTAAGAAAGAATGTAACGCTTTTCATATGAAATGAGAGTTCCTAATCAGTCATCGACATGGTTGACAAGTTAACGGTGCAGTGAGTCTTCCACGCTGAAGCCTCAACCTCCACCTCGCAATTTACCTCAAAGACCGACCGATGGGGTAGCGGAGACGGAGGCCGCCAGGCCACCCGGAGTTTTTGAAGACTGTGTTCTTCTGTTAAAGTTTGGCTTTCGAATGTTTGTATTCGTATTGTAGATTTATTCTTGGCGTGTGGAATGACATTCTTCTTGCGTGATATTAGTTCTGCGATATGGCTTATATTTTATTTGGGAACCAAGGGAAAGAAGAGTAATAAAGTGTGTATCACATTGAGGTTCTGTTGATTTATCCATTTCATTCGCACGCATTCATTCCAAGCGAAGTATATATTTTCTGCATGTCCCCGTACGAAATGAGAGTGATTCCCTCTGCGAAACGCTGTATGAAAATCCTACAAGTTCCAAAATATCTCTTCGGGAATAGTTCTCCTCATCCCTGCAAGACGAGCATTCCACACCCCCAGGTTTCATCGATGTCATCGCAGTTGTTCCGATGCCGATGGCTTTGACAGCCACAGCGCAAGCATCAGGGAAGCCTTCATCAGGAAATAATACCTGGGAACCATTGCAGAGGAAGCCATACGGAAAGCGCGAACGCTAGACAGGAAATAAACTTTGGCTGGCTGGACCACGTTCTAACGAACGCCAAACAAATGTTGTTCAGATCTACCCACCAGTGTCGCCTTACG
Organism: Rhipicephalus sanguineus; assembly: GCF_013339695.2. Classification (NCBI taxonomy): domain Eukaryota; kingdom Metazoa; phylum Arthropoda; class Arachnida; order Ixodida; family Ixodidae; genus Rhipicephalus; species Rhipicephalus sanguineus. Next base: position 134,740,992 of record NC_051177.1, read on the forward strand.
CCGACAACATTTTTTTAACACGAAAGTGTTTTACGCCGGAGTCCATCAAGGTTTTCGTGACGTATTTCGTGACGCCATCAAATGGCAAAGAAAAAATTCCGTCGACAGGAACCCACGACCTCTAGGTCGGCAATGAGCTGGCGGGTGTTTAGCCCACTGAGCTACTACGAGACACATAATGGAGGCTCGATGAACGCGCCTTTTATCTTTCACACTGTCCTCGCACAGTGCTCTTGCATGGATGGATGGATGGATGGATGGATGGATGTATGGATGGATGGATGGATGGATGGATGGATGGATGGATGGATGGATGGATGGATGCTATGAGCGTCCCCTTTATACCGGGGCGGTCACGTGTGTGCCACCAGGCTCGAAGAAAACCTTTGTTGCCTCCGCAGTTAGGTCCGGCAACGCGCCGTTGGTACGACCATCCCATTCGGCGCATTTCCAATAGGAGAAGTGTACTTCCGTCAACGCTTTAACACACCGTGAGCTGGCGGCTTTAGCCCAAGCCTCCCTCATAACGTCCATCCATAACGAAAAATAGCACTCCGACGCTCGCCTGCCTGTCGCACCGCGTTCCCTTCTCGCCCAGCGAGAATTAACGGCCAGCCTAGAGGGAATACACGACGCTCGTCGCTTTTATCTTCGTGTTTCACGACGCTTTAAAGGAGTGCATATCGAGTATCAGTGTTTACTACGTGCTTGTTTGTGCCATCTTTGTGTGGAATTCACCATATGCGGTGTCCAGGTATATCTTGACAGCCTCAGCTACCGCAAGGGTTCACTCATGATCCTGGGCGTTAGTCGTCGGTGCGGAGGTGTGCCGCTAGGCATCAATGTGAGAGAGTCCACATCAGGTGGTGCTACATCTGCCAAACAACAAAAATTCGGCAGATCCCACGTACCGTGCGGGTCGATGTTATGCGAAGCATGCGCGCGCGGGATGGTGACTGCGGCGTTTTATTTCACATCGAGCCAAACTTTAAGGAATGAAGCTAGAGAAATGTGGAAGTGGTAACGCACACTCATATGCTGATGAGTGGCATATGCATTAGTAACCAGTTGTTTACAGTTGCGTAGCGATGCCAACAGCAACATAGGTGTTACCAACCCCAGACGCGGTAAGCTGATATGTAGTGCTCATATTCTACAATACTGGATAGCGCGTATCCAAACAACACAAAGACGAAACACAAATGCACAGAACAGGCGTTACTCGCAACAAAGCTTCATTCAGAAAAGTTCCCCTAGATATACAAACAGCCAAGTCGCACACGCAGGCGCACTGCACGTACGTTACAGTCACAGTTGTAGTTGGCTTACAGTTGTTATGCTTATATTTATCTGTTATGACAGGGGCGCACGCACGTTTCACCAACCCGTATGTGTAGAAGGGGTTCTTGACAGTTCTTGAACAAGGTCATCATCACCGTGATCAGTGAGCACCAGCAGCTCGACCGGACTTGTTAATCGGATCCGTTCGTGATCGCGGCTACGAGAGGTCTAAGTGTAGTGAAGTGCGAGGTACTATATATAGCATAGCTGTTGGAAACCCTGGATGCCTCTTACGATGAAATCATCTATGACGCCTTTTGTCCTGCACGTGGTAGCAAGGTCTTTTGATGCCCTGTCCTCATTCCAGCCGTCTTTCACGCAGTATAAAGACCAGTCGTTGTTGGGTGTTGATAAATCAATCTTGAATTCACCGATAATGATGAGCGGCCTGGTTCTCTCGGCAGATTTATTGTAGGAAGCATCGACCCTGGTTTTTGCGTAATCGACGTGGTCCACGTTGCGGACCACGTGAACCAGTGCATGGTAGTTTCCTTATGTCCGCCACGGTGGTGTAGCGGTTACGGTGCTCGGCTGCTGACCCGAAGGTCGCGGGTTCGATCCCGGCCGCGGCGGTCGCATTTCGACGGATGCAAAAGGCTAGACGCCCGTGTACTGTGCAATCTCCGTGCACGTTAAAGAATACTAGATGGTCAAAATAAAGCCGCTACAATTATTATTATTATCACTTTCCTTGCGTGTCAATGTGTGTGTTCGCGTTCACTGTGATGGTTAAGACTTTGTATCACCTGTGGCACATACCCGCATAACATAAACTTTGGTATGCGCGTATGTGCCACACGTGACTGAGAGAAAGGGTTTCATGACGTACGCGACAGGTACTTTGCGTAATTCATGGGATGACCACTGAATCGTGTTCACCATACACTGATCCCCTGCTCTGCCAATATTGGTACATTAGAAATTATGGAGACGACCGGGAAAGCGCCCAGACGTAGGCGGCTAGATAGATAGATAGATAGATAGATAGATAGATACGTAGATAGAAACGCCCAAAGTGCCTGAGGTTCGCTAAGAAATGCTTCGCATTTAATAGACATTATACAAGCTCTGATATACCAATGCACTAAAGCAGTCAACTACTTCTGTAACGGCACGTTTGACTTTAGTGTTAAACCGATTCCTCTTACAGAGGGATCAACCATCTTTTTCTACTTTCATCACTTCATAATATCCAACAAAGTAGCCATTTCACGACCGTTCTTGCCCATCCGTTGCGACTTGTTTGCCGTTGTTGAAGAAATTTGAGGAACATTTTCACCAGACGAAAAATAATGATATTGACTCCAGACACTTGGGATGCCAACCGCGTTGTAAGCATCAATGCAGGTTGGGCTGACAAATATAGACAACCGGCATTATTAAGGTAACTTTAAGTTTCGCTTTCAAAATCGGAGATCCTCTCAACTGTGGCAGTAGTAACGCAGGCTACTTGTACTGGCATGTCTGTAGTATACAATGCATCGGCCGAACGGAAACTTTGTTTTGGCTGCACTTCAGTAACCACATAGCCGAGCTAATGTTCATAGTTTGCCAACTCTACCATTTTCGCAGCTTCTTGATCTTCCGTGGCGTTTCTTTGACTAAACACAAGTCATCTTTCTGCATTCCGCATTACATTCAGGTCGTGAATGAGCACAAAATATCTTACTTCAGTCGCAAGATTGGCGCATTCAGACATCACATAAACGAGAAATTGGTTACGTTGTGTCCTCAGCAACAAACGCAGAAAGCATCCAGGGCGGCTATCTCGCTTCTGTACTTCATCATCAGCCTGACTACGCCCACTGCAGGGCAAAGGCCTCTCCCATGTTCCGCCAATCAACCCGGTGCTCTGCTTTCTGCTGCCACGTTATACCTGCAAACTTCTTAATCTCATCTACCCACCTAGTTTTCTGTCTCCCCCTCACGCGTTTGCCATCTCTTGGGATCCAGTCAGTTACCCTTTATGACCACCGGTTATGCTGCCGACGTGCTACGTGCCCGGCCCATATCGAATTCTTCTTCTTAATCTCAACTTTGACGTCCTTAACCCCCGTTTGTTCCCTGACTCACTCTTCTCTCTTCCTGTCTCTTAAGGTTACACCTATCATTTTCCTTTCCATCGCTCGCTGCGTCGTCCTCAATTTAAGTTGAACCCTCTTTGTAAGTCTCCAGGTTTCTGCTCCGTAGGAAAGTACCGGTAAGATGCAGCTGTTATATACATTCCTCTTGAGGGATAGTGGTAGACTACCATTCATGATTTGGTAATGCTTCCCGAATGAGCCCCATCCCATCCTTATTCTTCGAGTTATTTCACTCTCATGGTTCGGCTCCGCGGTTACTACCTGTCCTAAATAGACGTACTCCTTTACAACTTCCAGTGTCTCGCCACCTATCGCAAAACGCTGTTCTCTGCCAAGATTGTTCCACATTACTTCAGGTTTATGCATATTAATTTTCAGACCTACTCTTCTAGTTCCGTATCCAGTTCAGTAATCATGAGCTCTAATTCGTCTCCCGCGTTACTCATCAATGCAATGTCATCAGCGAATCACAGGTTACTGAGATACTCTCCATTAACTCTTATCCCCAATTCTTCCCAATCTAGGGCCCTGAAAACCTCCTGTAAACCCGCGGTGAATAGCATTGGAGAGATCGTGTCTCCCTGCCGTACGCACTTCTTTATTGGGGTTCTGTCATTTTCTTTGTGGAGGACTATAGTGGCTGTGGATCCGCTGTAGATTTCTTCCATTAGGTTTATATAGGCTTCGTCGATGCCCTGATTCCGCAGTGCCTGCATGACTGCTGATGTCTCCACCGAATCAAATGCCTTCTCGTAATCTATGAAGGCTATGTATAGGGGTTGGTTGTATTCCGCGCATTTCTCTATCACCTGATTGATAGTATGAATATGGTCTATTTTTGAGAAGCCTGTACGAGATCCTGCCTGGTCCTTTGGTTGATTGAACTCTAATGTCGTATGAATTCTGTTAGCAATTACTTTTGTTAATAGCTTGTAGACAACGGACAGTAAGCTGATGGGCCTGTAAATTTTCAGGTCCTTGACGTCCCCTTTCTTATGGATCAAGATGATGTTGGCATTCTTCCAAGATTCTGGCAACCTCCCGTTCGATAGACACTTCGTATACAGGGTGGCCAGATTTTCTAACATAATCTCTCCGCCGACTTCAACCGGTCTGATGTTTCCTGATCCTCATCAGTGGCTTTGCCTCTTTGCATTCCCTTTAGGGCTTTCTTTACTTCTCCTGTCAATACTGGTGGGATGACAGATTCCTCTGGGCTATTACTGCTTCTTACGTTATCATCCTGACTGTCTCGGCTGCTGTACAGACCTCTGTAGAACTCTTCCGCTACCTCAACTATTCTATCCATATTGGTTGTGACCTTGCCTTCCTTGTCCCTAATGCATACATCTGATTTTTGCCTATGCAGTTTTGTTTTCACAGCTTTGAGGCTTCTTCCGTTCTTTAGAGCATGCTCAATTCTCTCCATATTAGACTTTCTTATGTCGGCTACTTTACGCCTATTGATTAACTTTGAAAGCTCCGTACTTATCTGTAGCTTCTGTACTTATCTTACTTTAAAGTTATACTAGCTCGACAACCATTCATGAAAGAAGCCTCTCAGCTCGTCTTTCATTGCGGGACGGAAATGCCCTACGGCGAATCGTCACCCTGTGGCCTGACACAGTGGGACCTATCAATGTATTAGTGTCCCGTCTTTTCGGCTTTTATTAGGCAAAAAGATGGATTAAATGTAAGGAACGGCGCGATAATGCGCTCCAAGTGAGAAATGGCCGTAGTATGGCGAGAGAGAGAAGAGGCGAGGGGCGAACGGCCATGTATACTCATTTTCAAACATCAAATGCAACACTGTCGGGCCTAACGAGGCTTGTTGTCGTAAACGTGTTCGCACCAACAAATGGCTAATTAGTTCAGTTATTTTACCGCCCACGATAAAATTTCTTAGTTTTTTTTTCTTTTTTTAGGCTTAGGATTACATGAAGGTGTTGTGCCCATTAGAAATAAACTCCGTTTTGCGGCCATCAATACATTATTCCACAGTGCTACGCTGGTTTCTGTTTTTATCACTTCATTGGGAGTCGGTCGCGGCGCTTCACATACAAGCTCGTGTTCGGCTCTCACAAGCATTCGCGGACACGAAAACGGACCACTGCACGCGCGGAGTGCTACATATTGTTTACTGAACTGCTTGCATAGCTTTAACAGCGTTGAACAAGATGCGTACAACGAAGAGTAGGTATGTGTTGAATGTGCTTGCGCCTAGCGCCTGATGGCAACTTCATTAAACGGACAACGCCAGGCGGGGGACATTGAAAATGAGACGCCTTATCGTCAGCGATAAACAAACAGCGCAAAAGCTAGAGCGGTGGTGTGTGGGTGCAAACGAGGCACGGCGCAATTGCCTACGTTCTTTGTATTCTTTTACATCTGTATTCCTACTTTTCGCTTTGCCAGTTGGTACATGTTTTTCTTGCATTCTCAAAACTCGCGGGCGTTTCACCAAAACGGATCTCAGCCCTCCTTTGGTGTCTCAAGGCAGTTGTTTAGCAGCATGCAGACTCAGTTTGCTTTGAAGTAGCGCGAAGCAGAAATCGCATTGCTTACCCGAACCTTCGTGCTAGTCGATTATTGCCTCCTTCATTTTGGTTTTGTTCTATATATATATATATATATATATATATATATATATATATATATATATATATATATATATATATATATATATGTATGTATATATATACATACATATACTGGGGTGTCCATTTCCTGGACACACCAAAATTCGATTGGACAAGGGCATATATATATATGTTTCCTGGTCGCTTCGAGTCGTTTCCTCTCGCGACAATATATATATATATATATATATATATATATATATATATATATATATATATATATATATATATATACATATATATATATATATATATATATATATATATATATATATATATATATATATATATATATATATATATATATATATATATATATATATATATGCCCTTGTCCAATCGAATTTTGGTGTGTCCGAGAAATGGGGAATAGGAGATACAAGAAAACCCACTCGCCAGTCTACTCTGTGAAGATGGTTGACCAGCGAAGTTGCTACGTTAGCTGACAAGCTTTTACTCCCTATTTAGAAATAAAGAACCATGCGCTGCTCAAGAGGGCCGTCGCCATGAGCCACCGTTAGAAATGCTTACGCCCCATTAAGCAGATACCAAGAGACGCGGCCGCTCATTTCGCCACGGCCCACACGCACGGCTCTTTCGCTTTCATCATGGCTGCAATATAGCAGCGCATGAGCGCAGACACGTGGCTTTATTTATATTGCTCAGATGTTTTTTTAAACGGCGGTTAAAATTACCGCATAGCATCTACGTTGCCCAAAAGATTGTATCCATCGTTTTTGAATTCCATCTACAACGTAATGAAACGCACTTGACCTTATTGTGAATATTAAAGATTTTATACAATTGATCTCGGGAAATTAACTAAGTCAGAACGTTATACAAAATTGCCTAATGAGCGCCACATAATGGCGATCTATATGTCATGGTTTTCATCTAGTCGCGGTTAACAAGCTATTTTTTAATTCCTGGTTCTTGTTAGGTGGAACGCAAGGTACATACGCGTTTATATAAGAAACGACTACAGCAGTAATAATTTTCATAGTCAAAGAAAATTTCTCTGCACGAACAGAACCCGTCATTTCTGATTGTCATGACAAGCGCACAGACATTCGTTGGTGAAATGAAATAGTGAATTTCTGATAGACACCTACAATTTCATCGCCGCTTTTTCTTAGTGAAGTTTCTCTTAGAAGAGGAAAGACAGCATCTCAGCCGTATTTCCCTACTTTACACTTTACGGATTAAGTGCCATTCCCTTTCTTCAGGTCATTTTATTCTCGAAGCCATTTCTGTTTTTTGACTGCTGCTTTTATGTACGTATCGCTAAAGATGTCTCTCTTGTGCTTCATCAATGCTACATTATTCATGGTGCGCATCATCTCGTCTGGAAAATCAAATCGTGATCTTTGCTATGTTCAACATGAATAATTAGACTGATATTAACAAAACTAAGATGCGTGGTGCTGAGTACACTTTTTATTACCGAACTGTCGACGTGCGGGTGTATTTCTTAACTAAGCTGTAGACCTTTTTAACGGAGAGCGAGCGCATCCTTTCTGGTCGGTGGCACGCAAGTACAAAGGCTGACGCGCGTTGACGTCACTGCCTCGGCGGTGCATTTTTGAGGGGTCACGCATATTTGCCACATCCCAGAGGGGAATATGGCGACACGCACCGAGCCTTCGTTAAAAAGGTGTATACGCTACGTTTATGCACGGCCACCTGGATCGGGGCGCGCGGCGGTGTTGCTCCGGCCGTCCCATTCGGCGCGCGCGCCTTTGAAAAAGTGTGATTGAGGTAGTTCCGCCGCGTTCCACGACGCGGCGGTCTCCTCCTACCCCCTTGCGGACGATTGCGCGCTGCCCGCGCCGTAGACAGCCGCAGACGTGCTTGGAGAAATGCGCAGTATTCGTTTGTGCTCGACGACTCGGTTCGGCGAGCCGAACGGCGGCCCCCTTGTCCGGGTAGGACACCGCTGGCTTTCGGCCACGTGGTACTCCCTGGGTACGTCTAGTTTGTGTGTGGCGACTAATGTTGCCACGCGAAACAGTAGCCCCTATGCGGTCGCAGTTCAGTGCACGACGATTTGACTCGTCGAACGAAACTGTGCCCCCTCCCCTCCGTCCGGGTAGGACCCCGCCGGCTTCCAGCCGTGCGGTATTTCTCGGGTACGTCTGTTTTGTGTGCGGCGACTGAAGTTCCCGCACCAAACTGTAGCCCCATGGCCGAGTCTCTCTGGCCGTGAGATTGGCCGAGGGGCCGTGAGATTGGCTACGTCTGCTTGGCGCTTTGCACCGAGCGGTAGCCCCCTTTGACCGGGCAAGGGCCGTCTTTCCGAAACAAATCTTCCCCTCCTCAACCCGGTGGGTGGGGAGGTAGTGCCGGGATAGACGTACGGATGATGATGGGTTGATGAGTATCGTAGTACTCTGGGACAAAGCGCCTCCGGGCGCCGCGTCTCCTCCCATCTGACAACGGCACGTTGTGCACGTGGTGACTGGGATCAAGGTACGCTGTTATGTATATTCTTAATCGGTCTTTACACAGGGAGTGTTGTGATCTGTAGCATATCACGATCGAGATAGAGGCAAGCAGAGTGCTTAGGCGACTTCGTGTGGCGCGGCGCGTTCAAATGCCATGACACATGTATTGTGCTGACTACGTGAATTGCCGTGCTTCTCATTCTTTGTTTTTGCGCTCGTTTCTCCCACGGCCGCCTGTATTGGCGCGCGCCATGCTTCTTCTTTTTAACGGAAATGCATTTCGTCGTCGTCGACACTACATAGCTATGTTCCGCGGTTCAGCACTGTCTTAAGAACATCACGTTGTTGGAAAACTAAATTGGGCTAATGCTAATGCTGTAGACGTTTTCACCTTGCCGATGATAGGCAACATTTTGTTGTGGGCGTGTCTCTTTGCATTCTGAAGTTCCCACAATACGACAGTGATGCGAATGGGACGTTCTTCTTTAAGCGCAGGCCGCATGTAGGCGAATCTGAACGCGACAGCGATGAGCGACGCTTGTCGCCTGCGAATTAGCGAAGGGTCGGTCGCGCAATGACCACTTATTAAAGCGCTCGTTTCGCAGTAATTCTGGTGTCGGCGGCCGCGTCTGGCGAAAATTCGGGGTAGATGCAATAATGATAGGTGTTCACCGAGAAGCGAACGCACGCTAGCGATTGAGAAGGCGATAATGTGTGTGTGTGCGTGTATGTGTGTGTATGTGTGTACGTGCGCGGATATCGCTGTCGCGTTTAACTCTTAAAGGCGAAGCTTAAGGGTCCCCCAAGTTCCGCACATTAATTTCCCCAATTTCCGCCCATTAAGGGCCCCCCAATTTCCGCACAAGCACATTAATTTAAACGATGTTTGCCTGATCAGTTTTTTAAAACTGATAATTGGTACCATGCGCCTTTATTCGGCATCTCACATGAACATCTTTTTTTCAGTGATACCGCCACCCCCTACCGTGGAAAATTCCGCAGTAGCATACATTGCCGCTTTTATTGCAAAGGCTGTCGAGGAACGCCCGACATGCAACGCCTACCCAAGCCTACATACATCAGAACCGTCTAGATCAACTGTGATTGGACTCATTAGTCAGCAGACAAGAGGTGCTTTAGTGCTCCCGAAGTCCGAGTTTGTTGCTGTCTTGGTTAACGTGAAAAAGGCCGTTGACATCGCACTGCCACACATTGGCAAGGAAGATGTGTGCAAATGGTTGACAGCTCTGATATCTCCCTACTTACTGAGCTGTCCTCTTTTTACTTGCCCGGAAAGAGAAGATCATTCATCGGTGACTTGCTCAATAGTTGCCAACAAATTTATAAGGTCCCTATTGTCAAATATCGCCACAACCATTACAGACAGGGTGGTTTACCGTAAAAAACTAATAAATAAGCCGCTAAGCCGCAAGGTATTGCGCGTTTGAAGGAAGCACTGAGGATGTGCAGGAGCTTCGTGTTTCTCGTTTTAAATAAACTATTCTATGCATCGTGAACGTGTAATGCTTGCAAATCCGATTGAACACAAACATGGCTTTCCCCTATTCTGGTAGCACTCAGAAGAAAAAGAAGTTTTTAATAAAGCTCGTTCTTTCCCTCGCATCAGGCCCGTAGCCAAGATTTTTTTTCGAGGGGGTGGGGGGCGCACTTTTTGAAAGCCTTGACGATTATTTATTTTTTATAAAACACCATGTGTCATCAAAATTTCCGCGGGGGGAGGGGGCCTGGCCCCCTGGGACCCTCCTCCCTAGCTACGGGCCTGCCTCGCATGTAGCCCTATATGTCTTACTGATATGCTGCACTTAAGAACACCAAAACAATTTTCTAGAAAGCTGGATCATGGTTGGGTTCGCTTCGGACACCATCATCACGACAGGGACTGGCGCACACTAAAATATATATATATATAATAAAGATAATAGCGATAGCTGCCATCCATCCTTTTATATGTGTTTTTGTGGGGGGGGGGGGGTGCTATGCTAACCCACGGTTACCATACAGCGATATCTTCAAGGCGCCGCAAACCTTCCCGCACAGATAGCAAAGGACTGGAGGGGTAGTAGGCGCGCGCCGCGGTGCGGCCACGCCCCTTTCTGCAATTACGCGGTCACGCCCCTTTCTGCAATGACGCCTCCTCCGTCCGAATGGGAAGGCCGGAGCAACACCGCCGCGCGCCCCGATCCAGGTGGCCGTGGTTTATGAAACACTAAAAGCTGCATGCGAAGCGCCGAGGCCCGCAACTGCGTCGAAGGCGCTTAGTCCCCATTAAAAAGTTCCTTTAGCTGAAAACATGCAGGCTTTATGCGCATTGTTCCCACTTCATATGATGCGGGATGATTATCAATATACATACCTAATGGCAAATTCAAACGACTGTTTTTGCGCCAGGTGAATCTCTGAAAATGAGCTCGTAGGTGGCATTTTTGAGGCACTCATAAGATTTGATAATAGCTTGATTCTTGTGTTTTGAGAGAAGAGAACCTTTGAAAGCTCTATGGGGCATTATTTTATACGCTGAAAGTTTAATTGGGGAGCTATGATTGCGATCATCCACAACCAACCGCCACCACTTCCTTGTTTCAGCAACCGTGCTTGCGGGCCATCTTGATTTAGAGTTGGGAGCTTTGGGAAAGGTTTTTCCTTTGTAGCCGTACCGAAGCACGATAATAAATGGGTGGAGAAACCAGTGAAGTTCGTAAAATACTCCAAACAAGCGTTCTCTACTGCTAACTAAATTTGGTGTTAAAGCTTTACTTTCTCCTTTTAGTAGCTTTGTTTCTACAAAGGTATAGCTTAGTTATACTGCAATAAAGCTCTGTTGCAGGGGGCATAATGGCTAACCAAAACAAACACTCGGTATAACAACGCAAACAAGACGGCGGGACCCGAATGGTCCTGCAATAGCAGCTTTGCATGGAAATGGGAAGGTGTTTTAATGACGAGAACGTTTTGATAGCACATGTCTGTTACGAGGTCCATGACAGCTGCGGGCGCACTCAAGAGAAAAACTACAAAAATAACATGCATTGCAGCCTTTCAGCTATGCATCGGCATCGGTCCGTTTAGGAAAGTAACGTGTGTGTGTGTGTGTGTGTGTGTGTGTGTGTGTGTGTGTGTGTGTGTGTGTGTGTGTGTGTGTGTGTGTGTGTGTGTGTGTGTGTGTGTGTGTGTGTGTGTGTGTGTAACGTATGAACAAGGCGATGGTATGAGAAGGCGACCAAGAAGAGGTGCGCGTGCATTAAAATAAATGCGTGGCATCTGAACCACGATGCTTCTCTGTTTTGTAGCGTCACACAAGTCGACAGGATCGACCTCATCAACATGCCATGGCTAAGCTGAAGCCTCCACTCAACATATCAAAGTACAAGGGAACACCAGAAGACGTCACCGTCGACAAGTGGCTTCTTCTTTTCGATACGAAGGCGGTCGAGGCATCTTGGACACACAGTGATCGGGTCAGTCACTTGAGCGAATACATCGAAGGCGAAGCGTCGAAGTGGTACCTGACAAATTTTCGGCAGCGGTGAGACATGGGACAATATAAAGCGCGGCATGCAAAACCGCTTTGCTACGACCGACGGATACGCCTTCCGTCTTTTCATTCGCTACCGGCTGAAAGGAGGGCAGACCATGAAGGACTTCTACGACGAGAAAAAACAACTGGGCTCTTCAACCGACCTTAAAGAGTGCCGCATCGTTTCTGCACTGACTGATGGTGTTCCTCCTGATGTGGACCTAGCGCTCGCCGGACTGTCTTTCACCTCGTCATGAGAGTCGCTCGCCGCTGCTCAACGGGTCGATACATCCTTAAAACGGGTGGCAGGAGTTTCGTTTGTTCGTAATCCTGGTACTCCATCAGGAGCTTCACGTCTCTTCAGCAAACCGCCGCAGCCAACGTTGACTTCTCGACCGCGTGCCCTACAAAACTAACGTAGATATTGCTCAGCTGCTGGCTTCCCACTACACTTTAGTTTGCACAACGAATGTCCGCGGCGCGGCAACGTGTGTGCTATTGAGACTAGACAGAGAAACGTGGAGAGCGACCCAGAGTTTCATCAATATGCTTCAATCCTCTAATCAACAGAAGTTCAGTAACTGCAATTCTCGATACAGGAGCTATGATTACTTGTATCAGTGAGGATGTGTACAAAGAGCTCAAACTTCAGTTGAGAGAGTCCAGCATCGCTGTCCAGCAAGTTACTTCAAGCATTCGAACTTTGGGTCGCGTGTACATTCACTTGCAAATTGGGAATGTCAGAAAGAACGCTTATGTACACGTTCTGCGAGGCATGAGAACGCAAATAATTCTTGGCCTAGACAGCGCTTCGTACTTCAATCTTTCTGTAAAATTGGAAAACAAGTCAGCGGCACAAGGACGTGAAAATTTGAACCTACCGGATCAAAATGAAAAGCAAACCATTGATTTCCCGCTGACGCAAACCCTGATTTCGGGAAACTTATCAGAACGTGAATTTGTAGTGCTCGACTTTCTTTTAGACAAATATGACGAGATCTTTTGAAAATCACAAACAGATATTGGATGCATCGCTACTGAGCAACGTAGGATCGCACTTACCAAAGCTGTCCCAATTCATCGAGATGTTCACAGGCAGAAAAGCGGAGATTAACAAACAAGTTGACGCCTTTATTAAGCAAGGTGCTGTGAGGCCTTCGTTTTCCCCCTACGCCGCGCCGGTCATTTTAGGGGAAAATAAGGGCGAAGGACGTACTCGTCTATGTGTTGACTAGCGCAAGCTCAACGCCATAACGGTAACCGACTATCAACCAATTCCACGCATAGAGAATATTGTTGACCACATGGGAAAGGCGGAGTTTTTCACTACGTTGGATTTAACGTCCGGATATTGCCATGTCCAAATGCATCCCGACGACGTTCAGGAAACTGCGTTTATCACTGCTAATGGTCATTATGAGTGCTCGGTACTGCCGTTCGGGCTAAAGAACGCTCCGGCTACGTTTGAAAGAAGCATGAAATCAATAATAGCCAAACATCAGCTCACTAATGTTGACAACTACTTTGACGATGTGGTCGTATACTCGCAGACATTTGACGATCATATAGGACACCTCGAGGCACTATTGAATGCTCCTAAATTCGAGAACGTCAAACGAAAACGAAAAAAGTGCCAGTTTTCAAGATCAAGCATTGAATATTTGGGCCACAAATTTTCACAACGAAAAGTGACACCTAAGCAAAGTAACATGGCTGCAATACTCAGATTTCCGACACCTAAACGAAACTGTAAACACTTACAGACAGTACATCCTTCATTTCAGCGATATCGCTCTTCCCCTCACGAAACTACTCCGCAAATGCAGCAAGTCGTCATGGACAGAAGCATGCGAGCAAGCCTTTCGGAAACTGAAGGAGTGAATGACTGAAGAACCGGTACTTCGCATATACGAGCATTCGACACCGTGTACTGTGTACTGTGACGAGTCTGCCGAAGGCATTGATGCAGTGCTGAAGCAGCCTGACGAAAAAGGCAAGGAACAGTACATTGCTTATTATTTCCGCAAACTACTTATGCATGAGGTGAATTATGCTATTACAGAGAGAGAATTCCTTGCCATTAGAGATGCCATTGACAAATGGCATTGCTACCTGCATGGAAAGCCATTCACTGTCGTAACGGATCACTGCCCTTCAGTGGTTGAAGAATGTTAAGAATCCTCAAGGTCGTCTCTTCCAGTGGTCTTTAAAACTGTCCATGTATGAAGTCGATATCAAACATCAAAAAGGCGTAAGCAATGTAGAAGCAGAGGCACTCTCCGGAGCCCCCATAGTTCAACTCTTGTCGCACGACGAACTTCCACGATGCAGCAATGAGCACCGAAGAGGAACGTATTCTTTGGAAAAGAACATAGTAATCGTCAAAAGAAAAGGACTAAGGCAACTCTATGTGCCCCGTGAACTGCGCCCAATCATTCTTAAGAACGCACATCAACATTTCGGGCATGTCGGTGTGAAGAAGACGCTGTCACTCCTGTCTCCACAATACTATTGGCCAGATGTGGTAACCGATGTTCCTACCTATATTCGGCCAGAGATGCAAGAAGACGAAAAAAAATATGTGACACTTAAATCACTGCCTGCCGCTGAAGAGTATTCTGACCTCTTCGCAATGGACACCATTGCAGGATTTTCCGGATACGGCTCATCAAAATGGTTTATCCATTTGGTTATTGTTCATGCTACTCGCTACGTATGGGCGTTCGCTCATAAAAGTGAAAACAGTGACGCTTACATCTCAAGCCTAAAAACCATTTTTCTGCTAGAAAACCACGGAAGTTTCTTTCAGATCATGGAACAGGATTCACAGGAGGAAAATTTAAGCAGTTCCTTCAACACAACCGAATGCATCAACTGTTCACTTCATCTTATCATCCGCAATGCAATGGTATGAACGAGCGGACAAAGACCATTGTAACCAGACTTAAATGCAAGATCAATGACGAGCCACAAAAGTGTTGGACTAAACTGCTCTGGGAGGTCATAGATGAGTACAACAGAACGCCCCACGAAGTTACCGGCTACGCACCTTCATTCCTGATGTATAAAATTCCATCGTAACTGACTATTCTGGAATAACGAGAAGAAGCTGTTCAATAAGCGCGGAAAGCTGCGGTCAACAATTATATCGCCTACCGCAATAAGACCAAAGTCATCTATGATAGGAAATTTCTCCCGCTTGAGTTCCAAGTCGGTGACCTTGTCCTTTACGAGACACCATGGTATCCCAACAAACGCACACTAACTTCCGTGATGAATGGGTCTTAAAAGATTCTAGGCAATGTATCACCAGTGAACTATGAGATCAACCGCTCTTTGTTGCTTTTAGGTAGAAATTCTGACATTATTCATGTTAACAAACTGCGGCGTTATTTTGTACCTTCTGAAATGAGACTTTCTCGAGGGGAGTGGAAAAAGTGTAACGTACGTATGAACAAGGTGATGGTAGGAGAAGGCAACGAAGAGGCAGTGCGCGTGCATTAGAATAAATGCATGGCATCTGAACCACGTTTTGTTGTACCGTCACATACACACACACATCTCTCTCTCTCTCTCTCTCTCTCTCTATATATATATATATATATATATATATATATATATATATATATATATATATATATATAGGAAAGCAGATGATTTTTCAAGGGCTCGTATATCTTTGTTAGACACAATATTAATGAGAACTAACAGACAATAACGCCAAGGAAAGTACAGGGGGTGTTAACTGTAGTATTTAGAATATAAATGTGAAGAAAGTAAAGTGGACGAAAAGATGACTTGCCGCCGGCAGGGACCGAACCTGCGACCTTCGAATAACGCGTCCGATGCTCTACCACTGAGCTACGGCGGCGGTCATCCTCCCGTCCACTTTGTGGGGTATATATATGTTGATTTAAACCTAGGAGTGTTAGTCAGCGCCAATCGCAGCCATGGCGGCGAGTGTGGAACACTCTTTTCTTGCCTGTTGGCGTCACGTAGCACGTGATCATTTTACGAGCTGGCAGCTGACCAATAATCCCTCGCGTACTACCTGAAGGCATTAAGTCTGCCAGGACGAGACCCTCGCTATGAATGAAGGAAAGCAGATGATTTTTCAAGGGCTCGTATATCTTTGTTAGACACAATATTAATGAGAACTAACAGACAATAACGCCAAGGAAAGTACAGGGGGTGTTAACTGTAGTATTTAGAATATAAATGTGAAGAAAGTAAAGTGGACGAAAAGATGACTTGCCGCCGGCAGGGACCGAACCTGCGACCTTCGAATAACGCGTCCGATGCTCTACCACTGAGCTACGGCGGCGGTCATCCTCCCGTCCACTTTGTGGGGTATATATATGTTGATTTAAACCTAGGAGTGTTAGTCAGCGCCAATCGCAGCCATGGCGGCGAGTGTGGAACACTCTTTTCTTGCCTGTTGGCGTCACGTAGCACGTGATCATTTTACGAGCTGGCAGCTGACCAATAATCCCTCGCGTACTACCTGAAGGCATTAAGTCTGCCAGGACGAGACCCTCGCTATGAATGAAGGAAAGCAGATGATTTTTCAAGGGCTCGTATATCTTTGTTAGACACAATATTAATGAGAACTAACAGACAATAACGCCAAGGAAAGTACAGGGGGTGTTAACTGTAGTATTTAGAATATAAATGTGAAGAAAGTAAAGTGGACGAAAAGATGACTTGCCGCCGGCAGGGACCGAACCTGCGACCTTCGAATAACGCGTCCGATGCTCTACCACTGAGCTACGGCGGCGGTCATCCTCCCGTCCACTTTGTGGGGTATATATATGTTGATTTAAACCTAGGAGTGTTAGTCAGCGCCAATCGCAGCCATGGCGGCGAGTGTGGAACACTCTTTTCTTGCCTGTTGGCGTCACGTAGCACGTGATCATTTTACGAGCTGGCAGCTGACCAATAATCCCTCGCGTACTACCTGAAGGCATTAAGTCTGCCAGGACGAGACCCTCGCTATGAATGAAGGAAAGCAGATGATTTTTCAAGGGCTCGTATATCTTTGTTAGACACAATATTAATGAGAACTAACAGACAATAACGCCAAGGAAAGTACAGGGGGTGTTAACTGTAGTATTTAGAATATAAATGTGAAGAAAGTAAAGTGGACGAAAAGATGACTTGCCGCCGGCAGGGACCGAACCTGCGACCTTCGAATAACGCGTCCGATGCTCTACCACTGAGCTACGGCGGCGGTCATCCTCCCGTCCACTTTGTGGGGTATATATATGTTGATTTAAACCTAGGAGTGTTAGTCAGCGCCAATCGCAGCCATGGCGGCGAGTGTGGAACACTCTTTTCTTGCCTGTTGGCGTCACGTAGCACGTGATCATTTTACGAGCTGGCAGCTGACCAATAATCCCTCGCGTACTACCTGAAGGCATTAAGTCTGCCAGGACGAGACCCTCGCTATGAATGAAGGAAAGCAGATGATTTTTCAAGGGCTCGTATATCTTTGTTAGACACAATATTAATGAGAACTAACAGACAATAACGCCAAGGAAAGTACAGGGGGTGTTAACTGTAGTATTTAGAATATAAATGTGAAGAAAGTAAAGTGGACGAAAAGATGACTTGCCGCCGGCAGGGACCGAACCTGCGACCTTCGAATAACGCGTCCGATGCTCTACCACTGAGCTACGGCGGCGGTCATCCTCCCGTCCACTTTGTGGGGTATATATATGTTGATTTAAACCTAGGAGTGTTAGTCAGCGCCAATCGCAGCCATGGCGGCGAGTGTGGAACACTCTTTTCTTGCCTGTTGGCGTCACGTAGCACGTGATCATTTTACGAGCTGGCAGCTGACCAATAATCCCTCGCGTACTACCTGAAGGCATTAAGTCTGCCAGGACGAGACCCTCGCTATGAATGAAGGAAAGCAGATGATTTTTCAAGGGCTCGTATATCTTTGTTAGACACAATATTAATGAGAACTAACAGACAATAACGCCAAGGAAAGTACAGGGGGTGTTAACTGTAGTATTTAGAATATAAATGTGAAGAAAGTAAAGTGGACGAAAAGATGACTTGCCGCCGGCAGGGACCGAACCTGCGACCTTCGAATAACGCGTCCGATGCTCTACCACTGAGCTACGGCGGCGGTCATCCTCCCGTCCACTTTGTGGGGTATATATGTTGATTTAAACCTAGGAGTGTTAGTCAGCGCCAATCGCAGCCATGGCGGCGAGTGTGGAACACTCTTTTCTTGCCTGTTGGCGTCACGTAGCACGTGATCATTTTACGAGCTGGCAGCTGACCAATAATCCCTCGCGTACTACCTGAAGGCATTAAGTCTGCCAGGACGAGACCCTCGCTATGAATGAAGGAAAGCAGATGATTTTTCAAGGGCTCGTATATCTTTGTTAGACACAATATTAATGAGAACTAACAGACAATAACGCCAAGGAAAGTACAGGGGGTGTTAACTGTAGTATTTAGAATATAAATGTGAAGAAAGTAAAGTGGACGAAAAGATGACTTGCCGCCGGCAGGGACCGAACCTGCGACCTTCGAATAACGCGTCCGATGCTCTACCACTGAGCTACGGCGGCGGTCATCCTCCCGTCCACTTTGTGGGGTATATATATGTTGATTTAAACCTAGGAGTGTTAGTCAGCGCCAATCGCAGCCATGGCGGCGAGTGTGGAACACTCTTTTCTTGCCTGTTGGCGTCACGTAGCACGTGATCATTTTACGAGCTGGCAGCTGACCAATAATCCCTCGCGTACTACCTGAAGGCATTAAGTCTGCCAGGACGAGACCCTCGCTATGAATGAAGGAAAGCAGATGATTTTTCAAGGGCTCGTATATCTTTGTTAGACACAATATTAATGAGAACTAACAGACAATAACGCCAAGGAAAGTACAGGGGGTGTTAACTGTAGTATTTAGAATATAAATGTGAAGAAAGTAAAGTGGACGAAAAGATGACTTGCCGCCGGCAGGGACCGAACCTGCGACCTTCGAATAACGCGTCCGATGCTCTACCACTGAGCTACGGCGGCGGTCATCCTCCCGTCCACTTTGTGGGGTATATATATGTTGATTTAAACCTAGGAGTGTTAGTCAGCGCCAATCGCAGCCATGGCGGCGAGTGTGGAACACTCTTTTCTTGCCTGTTGGCGTCACGTAGCACGTGATCATTTTACGAGCTGGCAGCTGACCAATAATCCCTCGCGTACTACCTGAAGGCATTAAGTCTGCCAGGACGAGACCCTCGCTATGAATGAAGGAAAGCAGATGATTTTTCAAGGGCTCGTATATCTTTGTTAGACACAATATTAATGAGAACTAACAGACAATAACGCCAAGGAAAGTACAGGGGGTGTTAACTGTAGTATTTAGAATATAAATGTGAAGAAAGTAAAGTGGACGAAAAGATGACTTGCCGCCGGCAGGGACCGAACCTGCGACCTTCGAATAACGCGTCCGATGCTCTACCACTGAGCTACGGCGGCGGTCATCCTCCCGTCCACTTTGTGGGGTATATATATGTTGATTTAAACCTAGGAGTGTTAGTCAGCGCCAATCGCAGCCATGGCGGCGAGTGTGGAACACTCTTTTCTTGCCTGTTGGCGTCACGTAGCACGTGATCATTTTACGAGCTGGCAGCTGACCAATAATCCCTCGCGTACTACCTGAAGGCATTAAGTCTGCCAGGACGAGACCCTCGCTATGAATGAAGGAAAGCAGATGATTTTTCAAGGGCTCGTATATCTTTGTTAGACACAATATTAATGAGAACTAACAGACAATAACGCCAAGGAAAGTACAGGGGGTGTTAACTGTAGTATTTAGAATATAAATGTGAAGAAAGTAAAGTGGACGAAAAGATGACTTGCCGCCGGCAGGGACCGAACCTGCGACCTTCGAATAACGCGTCCGATGCTCTACCACTGAGCTACGGCGGCGGTCATCCTCCCGTCCACTTTGTGGGGTATATATATGTTGATTTAAACCTAGGAGTGTTAGTCAGCGCCAATCGCAGCCATGGCGGCGAGTGTGGAACACTCTTTTCTTGCCTGTTGGCGTCACGTAGCACGTGATCATTTTACGAGCTGGCAGCTGACCAATAATCCCTCGCGTACTACCTGAAGGCATTAAGTCTGCCAGGACGAGACCCTCGCTATGAATGAAGGAAAGCAGATGATTTTTCAAGGGCTCGTATATCTTTGTTAGACACAATATTAATGAGAACTAACAGACAATAACGCCAAGGAAAGTACAGGGGGTGTTAACTGTAGTATTTAGAATATAAATGTGAAGAAAGTAAAGTGGACGAAAAGATGACTTGCCGCCGGCAGGGACCGAACCTGCGACCTTCGAATAACGCGTCCGATGCTCTACCACTGAGCTACGGCGGCGGTCATCCTCCCGTCCACTTTGTGGGGTATATATGTTGATTTAAACCTAGGAGTGTTAGTCAGCGCCAATCGCAGCCATGGCGGCGAGTGTGGAACACTCTTTTCTTGCCTGTTGGCGTCACGTAGCACGTGATCATTTTACGAGCTGGCAGCTGACCAATAATCCCTCGCGTACTACCTGAAGGCATTAAGTCTGCCAGGACGAGACCCTCGCTATGAATGAAGGAAAGCAGATGATTTTTCAAGGGCTCGTATATCTTTGTTAGACACAATATTAATGAGAACTAACAGACAATAACGCCAAGGAAAGTACAGGGGGTGTTAACTGTAGTATTTAGAATATAAATGTGAAGAAAGTAAAGTGGACGAAAAGATGACTTGCCGCCGGCAGGGACCGAACCTGCGACCTTCGAATAACGCGTCCGATGCTCTACCACTGAGCTACGGCGGCGGTCATCCTCCCGTCCACTTTGTGGGGTATATATATGTTGATTTAAACCTAGGAGTGTTAGTCAGCGCCAATCGCAGCCATGGCGGCGAGTGTGGAACACTCTTTTCTTGCCTGTTGGCGTCACGTAGCACGTGATCATTTTACGAGCTGGCAGCTGACCAATAATCCCTCGCGTACTACCTGAAGGCATTAAGTCTGCCAGGACGAGACCCTCGCTATGAATGAAGGAAAGCAGATGATTTTTCAAGGGCTCGTATATCTTTGTTAGACACAATATTAATGAGAACTAACAGACAATAACGCCAAGGAAAGTACAGGGGGTGTTAACTGTAGTATTTAGAATATAAATGTGAAGAAAGTAAAGTGGACGAAAAGATGACTTGCCGCCGGCAGGGACCGAACCTGCGACCTTCGAATAACGCGTCCGATGCTCTACCACTGAGCTACGGCGGCGGTCATCCTCCCGTCCACTTTGTGGGGTATATATATGTTGATTTAAACCTAGGAGTGTTAGTCAGCGCCAATCGCAGCCATGGCGGCGAGTGTGGAACACTCTTTTCTTGCCTGTTGGCGTCACGTAGCACGTGATCATTTTACGAGCTGGCAGCTGACCAATAATCCCTCGCGTACTACCTGAAGGCATTAAGTCTGCCAGGACGAGACCCTCGCTATGAATGAAGGAAAGCAGATGATTTTTCAAGGGCTCGTATATCTTTGTTAGACACAATATTAATGAGAACTAACAGACAATAACGCCAAGGAAAGTACAGGGGGTGTTAACTGTAGTATTTAGAATATAAATGTGAAGAAAGTAAAGTGGACGAAAAGATGACTTGCCGCCGGCAGGGACCGAACCTGCGACCTTCGAATAACGCGTCCGATGCTCTACCACTGAGCTACGGCGGCGGTCATCCTCCCGTCCACTTTGTGGGGTATATATATGTTGATTTAAACCTAGGAGTGTTAGTCAGCGCCAATCGCAGCCATGGCGGCGAGTGTGGAACACTCTTTTCTTGCCTGTTGGCGTCACGTAGCACGTGATCATTTTACGAGCTGGCAGCTGACCAATAATCCCTCGCGTACTACCTGAAGGCATTAAGTCTGCCAGGACGAGACCCTCGCTATGAATGAAGGAAAGCAGATGATTTTTCAAGGGCTCGTATATCTTTGTTAGACACAATATTAATGAGAACTAACAGACAATAACGCCAAGGAAAGTACAGGGGGTGTTAACTGTAGTATTTAGAATATAAATGTGAAGAAAGTAAAGTGGACGAAAAGATGACTTGCCGCCGGCAGGGACCGAACCTGCGACCTTCGAATAACGCGTCCGATGCTCTACCACTGAGCTACGGCGGCGGTCATCCTCCCGTCCACTTTGTGGGGTATATATATGTTGATTTAAACCTAGGAGTGTTAGTCAGCGCCAATCGCAGCCATGGCGGCGAGTGTGGAACACTCTTTTCTTGCCTGTTGGCGTCACGTAGCACGTGATCATTTTACGAGCTGGCAGCTGACCAATAATCCCTCGCGTACTACCTGAAGGCATTAAGTCTGCCAGGACGAGACCCTCGCTATGAATGAAGGAAAGCAGATGATTTTTCAAGGGCTCGTATATCTTTGTTAGACACAATATTAATGAGAACTAACAGACAATAACGCCAAGGAAAGTACAGGGGGTGTTAACTGTAGTATTTAGAATATAAATGTGAAGAAAGTAAAGTGGACGAAAAGATGACTTGCCGCCGGCAGGGACCGAACCTGCGACCTTCGAATAACGCGTCCGATGCTCTACCACTGAGCTACGGCGGCGGTCATCCTCCCGTCCACTTTGTGGGGTATATATATGTTGATTTAAACCTAGGAGTGTTAGTCAGCGCCAATCGCAGCCATGGCGGCGAGTGTGGAACACTCTTTTCTTGCCTGTTGGCGTCACGTAGCACGTGATCATTTTACGAGCTGGCAGCTGACCAATAATCCCTCGCGTACTACCTGAAGGCATTAAGTCTGCCAGGACGAGACCCTCGCTATGAATGAAGGAAAGCAGATGATTTTTCAAGGGCTCGTATATCTTTGTTAGACACAATATTAATGAGAACTAACAGACAATAACGCCAAGGAAAGTACAGGGGGTGTTAACTGTAGTATTTAGAATATAAATGTGAAGAAAGTAAAGTGGACGAAAAGATGACTTGCCGCCGGCAGGGACCGAACCTGCGACCTTCGAATAACGCGTCCGATGCTCTACCACTGAGCTACGGCGGCGGTCATCCTCCCGTCCACTTTGTGGGGTATATATATGTTGATTTAAACCTAGGAGTGTTAGTCAGCGCCAATCGCAGCCATGGCGGCGAGTGTGGAACACTCTTTTCTTGCCTGTTGGCGTCACGTAGCACGTGATCATTTTACGAGCTGGCAGCTGACCAATAATCCCTCGCGTACTACCTGAAGGCATTAAGTCTGCCAGGACGAGACCCTCGCTATGAATGAAGGAAAGCAGATGATTTTTCAAGGGCTCGTATATCTTTGTTAGACACAATATTAATGAGAACTAACAGACAATAACGCCAAGGAAAGTACAGGGGGTGTTAACTGTAGTATTTAGAATATAAATGTGAAGAAAGTAAAGTGGACGAAAAGATGACTTGCCGCCGGCAGGGACCGAACCTGCGACCTTCGAATAACGCGTCCGATGCTCTACCACTGAGCTACGGCGGCGGTCATCCTCCCGTATATATATATATATATATATATATGTGTGTGTGTGTGTGTGTGTGTGTGTGTGTGTGTGTGTGTGTGTGTGTGTGCGTTTCTTGTATATATGCCACTGAACGAAATATTGAAGTCGTTCACTTTTGCTACTGTATTTCCTAGGTAGCCGCGTATTTTTCATTTAAATATCACGAAGCTTCCTTTTACGCAATTACAATATACCGAAGTTTCAGCGCTACACGAGAGAAAGACCTAGCCAATGAATTCACACCTCTGCTGGTTCCAGAGGTTATATGGTTGGTCTGCACGAGGTTTTCCTGAATGTATTATTTTAAAAGCGCATGTTGTGCGATGGTGTGCTGCAGCCACAGTAGCGCGCTTTCCGACAGCGGCTGCGAGCAAGGCGGGCTCCTCAAAGCTATCCACGCCTTCCTGCCAAAACCACGATATGATTACAAGGCACGCAGTAGTGGAGGGCTCCTGAATGTTTGACCGTCGGTGTTCTTTGACGTGCACTCACATCGCACAGTCCACAGGCCAACACCATCTCGCCTCCGTCAAAATTGCACCGCCACGGCCGGGATCGAACCCGCGACCTCCGGGCCTGCAGCCGAGCTCTGTAACCGCTACAGCACCGCAGTGGAGCTCTCTTCTTTTTGTGGCTTTCAGCGGACTTATGGGAGCAAAGGTGGTTCGTTTCCATGGACGTTATAACAGTGGCGACGAACCACCAAGGAACACATGAGTTTTTTTGACAAACCGCGGCGGCGGGATCAGCGCGACAACTTCGCTGCCCTCTTATTTCCACAATGCGTCGTAGCAGAAATTGTTTGCCTTGACGCGCTAAATGACGTACCACAGCTGTGAAAAGGACGTTCCGAGCGCGGTATCAGATCGTATTCGCAAAAAATATAGATTTTCAGGCATCATTGAAATTGGTTGTTTTCGTGCTACCGTGTTTACCGAACCCTCTTGTAGCATTCTCAGCGTAAATATGAATCTATCGGCGACTAAGCTTTGATCGAATGTCGATTGAATGATGTTTCAATATAGCAAAGTAAATGTCGGCGTCTACCGTCTTCGCTATACACTGGAACTGCGTTGATGCGATTTAGCATAATAGGTTTTTCGGCGAAATACGTTTTTCTTTTTATTCCCGGCCAACGTGTTTCAGAAATAATGCATTTTCTTGTGCATAATACGCTCACATTTTCACATCTTTGCGCAAAATTGGATAATAAGAGCGCAACAGCGGATCTTGACCGATATAATATCTAGAAATCCTGCGTTTATTCTTCGGCATACTACCTCAAACCGTGTTCGAACAAGCCATGATCCTGCACGTCGCGAAGCCGCTTATGCCGCGCCCCGACACGGATTGCCGTACGAAAGAGTGTCCAGCGAAGCGAGAATTTTCTTCTAGACATTGAAACGAAGACAATGCAGCGCAAATTGGCCAGCTACTTCAGTATTGCCTAATAAAAGTGAATGGCTGACGCAGTATGCATATTTTAACTCGATAGCGTTAAAGAGCTCATTTCGCAGAAATTCCGATGTCGGCGTCGGCGCAGATGTCGGCATCGCTCGTTGTGGGCGAAAAATAATCTTGTCGGCGACATAAAAATCGAGAAAAAAAATGATTAATAAAAACGTTGGGTCCGAGTGATAATCAAACTCAGGCCGTCTGCGTGGCAAGCGGATGTTCTGCGACACAGCCACGATTCTTTTTTTTTTGTGTGACCTGTTGTATGTCACTTAAACGGGGACAACAGAATTCCGTTACAAGACACCACAAACATGAAACCATACATCTGCCGTCAACCACTGGATGGACAACATTGTGATTTAATATTCCTTCATTGTAATCAGGGGTACGTGATGCGAGTGATGTACTCTTCAAGGGTCAATGTGCAGAAAATCTCTAAGGGGTTTGCTACATTTTGTGGAGGTCTAGCTGAGAAAGGTGCAGTAGTACGAATTTGTTTAGACGGGTAAAGGGTGAGGCCTTGGACTGGCACATCTGTTCATAAAACATTTGGTAAATAGGTTTTCTTTTTTCGAAAGACCACTGAACCCTTCCTGTAAACAGTGCCAAATGAGACTTGGTCCACTGTTGCCAGAGTTTGTTTTCAGCACTCAAGTGATGAAAGCTGCAGTACAAGGCTATATGAAGGAAGTTGTGGCAAGTGTGCGTGTTTTGAGCGTCCGCTTTTCTACCGACTACCTGCTTACTGTTGGAAAGAAAAAGCTTTATAAGGACATACGTGACATTATGTTGCCAATCCCAATCTACACAGCGCTATATACTGTAGGCAAGGGCCAGAATGTACTTAAGCGAGGTAAAAAAATGGAGGCACCTCCAAATGCAAAGTCCTTTTTTAAATTACATACAGGAATCCTACCACTAAGAACCTTCTTAGAGGAGCGAGGTTTCTATATGCCATGGGGCTCCAAGTGCTTAATCTGTAACAAAACTGAAACAATTGACCACGTCTTTCTGAACTATTGGAAGGGGGTGTGCTTCTGGGACATGTTGCAGAGGACAATAAAAAGGAATTTCCGTTAGACCCACATGGAATTAGGTGCTTAACAATAGACAATGAGGACGGACTACCTTTTGGCGTAACCATGATGATTGGCTTGCGCAGTATATGGCGCTCACGAATGGCGGGATTTTACTGTGACCCGGACAGAAGACCAGCAAGACAGTATTTTTAAGAAAGTATGACCCGGTTGATCGAGGTAGGAAAACAAAATAACGCATTCCACCACACAGCCGCACCTCTGCTTATAACTGCATTGAAAGAAACTTTGATGATTCACAAACATACGCTTCCTGTATGCAGGTCTAACAGTAGGAGATGTAATATCGCAGTTATATTGCGTGATGCAAGCGTACATTGCCATTGGGCGTCACACAAGGTGAATATCATGTTACAAAAGGCATATATATATATATATATATATATATATATATATATATATATATATTGCCACGTGGCCTTTCTTTATCACTTTTCGTGTATTCGGTTTTCGGCCACAAAGACTGTCAGCAACGCTCAGCGCGAACCGCGCCTCATTGTTCGAGAACCTTCGCGACCATTGTAGATCATTTTGAAATACTTGCGCAGGCACACAACTAGGCCGAATCGCAGTTTTGCTACATTGTAGATCGTTTTGTTAAGATTGCGCGCAAGACGCGCACACTCGAGCTTATTCTAGAATTTGCACGACAGCCAGCGATAACGCTGGAATATTCGATGGCACATGTTTAAATGCCGACGCGCTTCACCGCTTGTCAGTTGATCGACGGACGACGCCCTGTTCGCCGCTATCATTGTACAGCGTGTATTCTAGTTCTAGTTCTCATTTTCTGGCCACAAGTTCGGCCAAATAAACAGTTTCATCCTGCAAACGCCGACTGCTGTCTTCGTCGACGCCACGACCACGTGACATCTGGTGGAGGTGCTGCTGCTTCCATGATCCGGACGCCCCCGCGAAGCGCTGACCCAAGCCCAAGCCGCGAGGAGGACGACGGCAAAGAAAACCCGGATCGTCGAACTAGCCGCCGGCAGCTAGGACTCAAGCCAGAGTACGGACCTCTTCCCGGCAACGCCAGGCAACCTAACGCCGTGACCTCGACTGTAACGATGACCGACCCAGTAGCTTCAACATCGATCCGGCTGCATCAGCCCCGGGAGCCGCCAACCTTCCACGGGTCGTCGCTCGAAGATCAAGAGAGCTGGCTGGAAAGGTATGACCGGGTCGCCGTTTTCAACAATTGGACAAGTGAAGACAAACTACGCCACGAGTATTTCGCGCTAGAAGACACCGCTCGGACATGGTTCGAGAACAGAGAAGCCACGCTGACGAACTGGGACCTTTTTCGCGCCGCATTTTTGGACACCTTCGGCAGCGTCGTCCGCAAGGAAAAAGCCGAAACGCTGTTGGAGACCCGTGTACAGCTCCCGAATGAAAGCATCGGGATGTACACCGAAGAAATGACCCGACTGTTCCGGCACGCAGACCCGGCTATGTCCGAAGAAAAAAAGCTTCGTTTCCTGATGCGGGGAGTGAAGCAAGAGCTCTTTGCCGGACTTGTACGCAACCCGCCCAAGACAGTCGCAGAGTTAAGTTCGGAGGCCACAACGATTGAAAAGGCCCTAGAAATGCGTACGAGGCAATACAACCGCCGTATGCCGACGACGAACTACGGGGAAGCCCATGCGCTGGGCTCCGACGACTTGCGTGAGACGATAAGGGCGGTCGTGCGCGAAGAGCTCCGAAAGATGTTTCCTGCATCGCAACCCCAAGTGCATTCCATAGCCGACGTCGCTCGCGAGGAAATTCAGCATTCGCTGGGAGTTGCTGCACCGCCGCCACCTGCGCCGGAAGCCATGAGCTATGCTGCCGTTGCACGCCATGCTGTCGCCACTCCGGACTATCACCAACGACCCGCGCCATCGCAGTTCCGTCGCCAGACACCGCCGCCACCTCCGACGCCATCCCGCCCGCCTGCAGGCCAATGCTACACCCCCCGAAAGACCGACGTTTGGCGCGCCCCTGACAACCGCCCGCTCTGCTACCACTGCGGGGAGGCCGGCCACACATACCGCCGCTGCCAGTACCGACAGATGGGGCTACGCGGATTCGCCGTCAACGCGCCGCGCCCGCAGCCAGGCGAACGGCCTCGCGACATCGACGACTACCTGACCGGAACACAGTGGCAAGAACGACGACCTTCCCGCTCGCCGTCGCCCGGCCGCTACATGTCACCGCACCGTTGGCAGCACACTGGCCCAAACCGGGGCCGGTCGCCTAGCCCGTATCCGGGAAACTAAGGGCAGCAGCCGATGGAGGTGCGGTTGCTGTACGACGAAATGCCGGAGATCATCCGCGGCCGCCGATGACGACTACGCGACGAGACCTGCCGAACACGACGCGAAGCAGACGAAGCCCTGACGACGAAACCTCGGTCCCTGAAGAAGACCTGTCGACGCGACGTACAAGCAGCAGGACAAGTCGACCTAGCCGTGACCCGACGCCGCGATTTAACCGCAACGCAAGACGACGGATTAGCGACCTCGACGTACTATTCGACGGCCACAACGTCACCGCTCTCGTCGACACTGGAGCCGACTATTCCGTCGTCAGTGGACCATTCGCCAAAAGATTGAAGAAAGTTAGGACCGCTTGGCAAGGGCCCGAAATCCGGACCGCTGGGGGCCATCTAATAATTCCGGCTGGAGTCTGCACCGCAAGAGTCACCATCAATAACCGGACTTATCCTGCGAGCTTTGTAATCTTACAGCATTGCTCCAGGGATGTGATACTTGGGATGGACTTCCTAAGCCATCACGGCGCCGTCATCGATCTGAGATCTGAGTCAATAACACTAACCTCAGAAAAAGCGCTGCCACCACACACGACGCCAGGAAACCCCGTGTTGAATGTGATAGAAGAGCACGTCACCATTCCGCCTCTCTCCAGCATCATCATTTCCGTCGGAACTCAAGAACCCGCAGACCTTGAAGGTGTCATCGAGGGCGATCAGCACCTACTTCTGAACCGTCAGATTTGCGCCGCAAGAGGCATAGCCGAGCTGCGTGATGGCAAAGCTAAGGTAGTGCTGACAAAATTCAGCCACGAATATAGGCACCTCAACATTGGTACGACGGTCGCCTACATCCACGAATTCGTGGACGCCAGCAGTTCTTTCGCCCTCTTCGATGCTACTGAACCTGCTTCGACGGATCGACGAAACCAACCCGATTTCGACGTCAACCCGAGCCTCCTGAAACACAAGCAAGACCAGCTAAAAGCCCTGCTCCTACAATTCAAGGACTGCTTCTCGTCGTCTTCAAGAATTCGACAGACCCCAGTCGCGAAACTTCGCATCATAACAGAAGAAAGTGCCCCACCAATCCGTCAGAGCCCGTACCGAGTTTCGACGCGAGAACGCGAGGCCATCAAGAAACAGGTCGACGAAATGCTACGCGACGGCATCATCCAGCCGTCCAAGAGTCCGTGGGCGTCACCTGTGGTGTTAGTGAGGAAGAAGGATGGAACCCTTCGTTTTTGCGTCGACTATCGTCGCCTGAACAAGGTCACGAAGAAGGACGTGTACCCCCTCCCACGGATAGATGACGCTCTAGATCGACTCCATAACGCCAAGTACTTTTCGTCGATGGACCTCAAGACCGGCTACTGGCAAATCGAAGTAGACGAGAGAGACCGAGAAAAGGCTGCCTTCATAACACCAGACGGCCTGTTCGAGTTCAAGGTCATGCCCTTTGGTCTTTGCTCGGCACCCGCAACTTTCCAACGTGTCATGGATACAGTGCTGGCTGGCTTGAAGTGGCAGACTTGCCTCGTGTACATGGACGACGTCGTTGTGTTTGCCTCAAACTTCGACGAACACCTACGGCGGCTTGAAGCTGTACTTCAAGCAATAAAGAGCTCCGGACTCACCCTGAAGCCAGAAAAGTGTCGCTTTGCGTACGAGGAACTTTTGTTCTTGGGACACGTGATAAGCAAGTCCGGAGTACGCCCTGACCCCCAGAAGACAGTCGCCATCGCTACATTCCCGCCGCCTACCGACAAGAAGGCCGTGCGTCGATTTCTCGGCCTGTGCGCCTATTACAGGCGGTTCGTTAAAAACTTTGCCCGCATCACCGAGCCACTTACTAACCTTACCAGGACCGACGTCGAGTTCAAGTGGGAAACGCCGCAGCGGGAAGCATTTCAAGAACTAAAACGACGCCTGCAGACGCCTCCGTTACTCGCGCATTTCGACGAATACGCCCAAACGGAAGTGCACACCGACGCAAGCAATGTAGGACTCGGCGCCGTTCTTGTGCAGAGGACTGACGGAGTGGGAAGGGTAATCAGCTATGCTAGCCGGTCGTTATCAAAGGCGGAAGCCAACTATTCTACGACAGAAAAGGAGTGCCTTGCCATAATTTGGGCTACAACAAAGTTTTGCCCCTACCTTTACGGCAGGCCCTTCAAAGTTGTGAGCGACCACCACGCCCTGTGTTGGCTAGCTAACTTGAAGGACCCTTCAGGTCGTCTCGCACGATGGAGCTTGAGACTTCAAGAATTCGACATTACCGTCGTTTACAAGTCCGGAAGAAAACACTCTGACGCCGACTGCCTGTCTCGTGCCCCCGTGGAACCGCCGCCGCAAGACGACCAGGACGATGACTGCTTCTTGGGAACCATAAGTGCCGACGACTTCGCTGAACAACAGCGATCCGACCCGGAACTCAGAGGCCTTATGGAACACCTCGAGGGCAAGAACGCCGTCGTTCCGAAAGTGTTCAAGCGTGCACTCGCGTCGTTTTTCATAGGCAACGGCGTTCTCCGAAAGAAGAACTTCTCACCGAATCGAGCCAAGTACCTTCTCCTGGTGCCTTCAGGATTGCGGCCAGAAGTCCTCCAGGCCCTGCACGACGACCCGACAGCAGGACACCTCGGTGTTTCCCGAACGCTGGCAAGAATACAGGAAAAGTACTACTGGCCACGCCTTGCCGCCGACGTCACTCGCTACGTAAGGACATGCCGAGACTGTCAGCGACGCAAGACACCGCCAACAAGACCAGCGGGCTTTCTTCAGCCGATCGAGCCACCTCGGCGACCGTTCCAGCAGATCGGGATGGACCTCCTGGGACCATTCCCAAAGTCGACTAGTGGTAATAAGTGGGTCATCGTAGCTACCGACTACCTGACCCGTTACGCCGAAACAAGGGCCCTACCTAGAGGCAGTGCCACCAAGGTAGCGAAGTTCTTCGTTGAAGACATCGTTCTGCGTCATGGCGCCCCAGAGGTCCTGATCACCGACAGAGGTACGGCGTTTACTGCGGAACTAACTCAGGCGATCTTGAGGCACAGCCAGACAAGCCACCGCCGGACCACTGCCTACCACCCTCAGACCAATGGCCTCACCGAGCGCCTAAATAAGACCATCGCCGACATGCTGGCCATGTACGTCGACGTTGAGCACAATACGTGGGACGCCGTCCTTCCGTACGTGACCTTCGCTTACAACACGGCCGTCCAAGAAACGACGCAGATGACGCCATACAAGTTGGTCTACGGAAGAAGCCCGGCGACGACGCTCGATGCCATGCTACCCAACGTCACCGACGAAGAAAATTTCGACGCCGCCGCTTACTTACAGCGCGCCGAAGAAGCACGACAGCTCGCCCGCCTACGGATCAAGAACCAGCAGATTACTGACAGCCGCCGCTACAACCTTCGACGACGCCACATAGAATACCAACCCGGTGACCGTGTATGAGCATGGACGCCAATACGCCGACGGGGACTCAGTGAGAAGCTTCTTCGACGATACTTCGGACCGTACAGGGTACTTCGACGCCTCGGCGCACTCGACTACAAGGTTGTCCCTGACGGCATTACTAACTCTCAACGGCGCCGTGCACGATCTGAAGTCGTCCATGTCGTGCGCTTCAAACCATATTACGCGCGTTAGCGAATCTGAGGACTGTCATTTTGCTTTATTATTGTGCTTTCTTTCTTGTTCTTATTGTCTATTGTACTTTGTTGCTTTATTCTTGTTATTTATTGTTGCATGCATTAGCCTGTTCTGTTTTAAGCATCGGGACGATGCTTTTTCAGAGGGGGGCATTGCCACGTGCCTTTCTTTATCACTTTTCGTGTATTCGGTTTTCGGCCACAAAAACAAAGAGAGAATTAAAAAAAATCCTACAGATCTCACGCACTGTGGGAATCGATGTAATCCCAAGGAGTCAGCAAAGAGCTACATACATCAGCTTGTTTGACTTTGAGCCAAATGAAATCATTCAGGCCATGGCATCCAGTTCACCATATATCGCATGCTTTCCATGCACGCATGCATCCACAATCTGGTATATGCCATGCTAATGAGACGTATATTCTGGTATTTACAATGCATGACCTTTCGTTTATGTTCACCACGCACTCGTGTCATGCCTTACCAGTTTTGGTATATATTCAGTTAACAAAACGGCCGCAAGCGCACCATGACAGTGTCATGTAAATCATACCGTCCACGACATGCATAACATGATTCGCATGTTAGGACCTGCCATTTGTGTTCGTCATACAGTCAGATCGCGCAATACTAATTTTGGTGTATATCAAACGAGCGAAATGGCCGCGAGTGCACCACGAGTATGGCATCTAAATCATGCCATACATGACATGCATAACATGGTTTTCATATTACCACCTGTCACTTGTATTCGACATACAGTCGCGTCGCGCAATAGAAATTTTGGTGTGTATCAGTCTAGCGAAATGGCCGCGATCGGACAATGTGTGTGGCATGTATATCATGCCGTAAATGATATGCATATGATTATCTTCAAGATCTCACCTGGCATTTATGTTTCTCATGCAGTCGCGTCGCGTAACAACAATTTTAGTGTATATCAAGCTAGCGAAACGGCCGCGAATGCACCATGAGCGAATCATGTCGTACATGACTTGGATGTCATTATTTTCATGTTACCACCTCTCGTTTATGTTCGCCATGGAGTCGCGTCGCGCAATACCAATTTTCATGTGTATCAAACTAGCAAAACGGCTGCGAACGCGCGATGAGTGTGGCATGTAAATCATGACATACACGACATGCATGTCATGGTTTTCGTGTTACCAATTGGTATTCATGTTCTTCATACAGTAACATTGCGCAATACCAGTTTTGGTGCACATCAATCCAGCGAAACGGCCGCGAGCGCACCATGAGCAGCTCGTGTTGTACATGACTTGCATGTCATGATTTTCATGTTACCACCTCTCATTTACGTTCTTCATACAGTCGGGACACGCAATACGAATTTTGGTGTATATCAATCTAGCGAAACGGCCACGAGCGAACAATGAGCAAATCATGTCGTACATGACTTGCATGTCACGATTTTTATGTCACCACCTCTCATTGACGTTCTTCACACAGTCGCATTGCGCAATACAAATTTTGGTGTAGATCAAGCAAGTGAAACGGCCGCAAATTCACCATGAGCGTGGTATGTAAATAATGACATGCATATCATGGTTTTCATGTCACCACCTGTTATTCATGTTCTTCCTACAGTCACATCGCGCAATACAAATTTTGGTGTCTATCAATCTAGCGAAACGCCCGTGAGTGCGCCATTAGCGTGGCAAGTAAATATTCTCGTACATGACATGCATGTCATAATTTTCATGTCACCACGTGTCAGTTATGTTCGTCATACCGAAATGTCTCGTCATACCAGTTTTCGCGTATATCCATCCATTTAAACGGCGCCGAGCGGCCCGTGATCATGTCATGTAAAATTATGCTGCACTTGTCATGCGTGTCATGATTTGGACGTTAGGACCTGTCATTATGTTCGTCATGAACTCCTGTCACACCATACCTATTTCGGTATATATGAAATGAACGGAACGACCGCAAGAGCCCCAAGGCCGTGGAATGTAAATCATGCTGTTCATGTCAACCATGTCATGATTTTCATGTTATGACCTATCATTTACGTTTGTAATACGGCCATGTTATCCCATACCAATTTTCGTATGCGTCCGATTAACGAAACGGCCAGGGGAGCACAAAGTCGTAGGCGGCTAGATAGATAGATAGATAGATAGATAGATAGATAGATAGATAGATAGATAGATAGATAGATAGATAGATAGATAGATAGATAGATAGATAGATAGATAGATAGATACGCTCAAAGTCGCCGAAGTTCGCTGAGAAATACTTCATATTTAAAAGGAAAAAGAGTGCACACACTTTGACATACGAACAACACGTGTTTCCTGAGGAAAAAACAAAAAGAAAACAAAAGGAAACAAAACAAAAACAGAGAAGTAAGAATCCTGAGGACAAAAGTCGCGAACACAGCACGTGCACATATTTTGACATAGGAACATATGTTTCCTAAGAAAAAAAAAGAGAGAAAACTACGTAGATATACACAGATCATCCAGGTGAAGTACATTCCTGTAGTCGCTAGTCAAGCTCCAGTCCTTTGGCTGCCCCCTCCTCACTAGTTCCAAAAGCTTGGACACAATAGGTGAGTACATTCTTCCAGTCCATTGTAACGCCTCGCGTCTTCAGCTCCCCCCCCTCCACAGTTGCTCGTGAAGCCTGTAAGGGGATGAAGCTTCCAAGAAGTGATAAGCGCTTAAAAGTCCGGGGAGAGTGTAGAAAGGCACATTCACTGAAAAACAGGCAGCCACGATCTCCGGTCTGCGGCTCTATTTAATGCTTCCGAAGAAAATCGAGAATACCTTTAGATTTGAATGCGCGTGAGCACGCTCCATGTCTGACAGCGTGTTCTTGCAGCGATATTCGAAAAAAAAAGAAGAAAAAAAGAGAGAGAAGCTTCGGTTGAGATTATTTTCAACTTGAATCTTTCAGAGCGCGAATTGAAGACAGTATGTCCGGATTCATCTTTAGTCCAGCCTTCAATGTATTCAATTTATAATTCATATATGATTCGCGCTGTTCACGCTCCCTTGTACTGGAGAAACCGCTCTGTAAGAGTGTAACCTTGAAGGAATCAAGTGGGTGGTTTTCGGAATTTTTATGCTGAGACAGGGGAAGATGCGGAAGCGAATTAACATGTGAACCATGGTTACTTAAGCGGGTACGGAAGGCCGTGTCTGTCGGATTTGAATATTGCATACTCCGCACTTAAGCAGGTAGACTACATTAGAGCTGTAGCAGTTAAGGTTTGAGGGAAGAGAGTATTTGAATTTGGAATGTGTGCTTTCAGCAGCGTTGGTTGCCTGTATGTGTTTGCAAACCTTGCAACGAGCCTTGCCGCATGGCTGGCATCCAGTTTAGGTGCCTTATCGGTTTTCGAACGAACAAGGTAATCCTTAATGTTTTTAGGGCGTCTATAAACGACTCGCGGAGGGGAAGAGAAAATTCTTGATAGTTGTGTACTCTGTTGTAAGATGTTATAGTGTCTCTTTAGAATTTTGTTTACGTTAGGGGGGTTGATTCCAAATGTTAGTACCAAGTTTTTCCGTCCCTCTTGTTTTAATTCTTTCTGCTGGTAAAGTAGTTTTTGGCGATCTAGGTTTGCCCCTTTCCGCATGGCGTCGTTGACTATGGAGGGAGGATAGTGTTGCTTCGCCAGCACGTCGCGCAAATTATTTGCGTTGGCTTCAAAGTCTTCTGGGAGGGAGCAAATTCCTCTGACTCGGTGGGCCTGCGAGTACGGGATGCTCGTCTTGCAGTGATGAGGGTGACAACTATCGAAGTGAAGGTACTGCTGCCTGTACGTAGGCTTCTTGTAAACGTTAGTAGTCAAGGACCCGTCGTTTACTTTAACGTGGACGTCGAGGCAGTTCGTTTCAGTTGTTGAGTATGTATAAGTGAATGTTATGTCTGGATGAGGTTTGTTGAAGGATTCTATAAAATTAATTAGGTTCTCTTGTTTATCCGTCCAAATGATAAAAATATCATCTAAGAAGCGTTTGTAGAGAAGGGGCTGAATTTTCTGGGCTGACAAAAACTTAGTTTCAAGAACATTCATAAAAATACTAGCGTAGTTAGGTGTCATTCGAATCCCCATAGCAGTGCCATTTATTTGTAGATAGTATTGGTTATGAAATTCGAAGCTATTGAGTTGAAGTACCAGCTTCGCAAGAGTTTCAATTACTATTGGACTTGGCGAGTCATCACATTTGTGCGCACTATAGGAATCTACTACTGTTTTGTTGTCGTCATTATGAGGAATATTAGTGTACAGGGAAGTTACATCAAGAGTTACAAGGAAGTCACCATCAGGGATTTTTACATCGTTGATGGTCCGTATGAAGTGGTTGGTATCGCGTAGGTAGGAGGAGTGTGTAGGCGGAATGTCCCTAATTAGGGAGTCTATGTAACTTCATATTGGTTCGGTGAGGGTACCACTTCCCGAAATAATTGGTTTGCCGGGTTTTCCTTTCTTGTGTATTTTCGGAAGCATATAAAACCG
Source organism: Rhipicephalus sanguineus (assembly GCF_013339695.2). Classification (NCBI taxonomy): domain Eukaryota; kingdom Metazoa; phylum Arthropoda; class Arachnida; order Ixodida; family Ixodidae; genus Rhipicephalus; species Rhipicephalus sanguineus. Next base: position 134,777,592 of record NC_051177.1, read on the forward strand.
TCCTGGTGTGGCACGTGCTACCGTAAGGGCTTTAGAAACTTTAGGATCTAACTTTCCGAGTTTCACGAGATCATGGAGTGCGGTGTTCATTATTGCTTGATGTTCTAGGGTTGGGACATTATCAAGTGGTTTGTAGAAAGAGGTGTTAGTTAATTGGCGGGTGCCCTCTTGGATATAGTCAGATTTATTTATTACTACAATCCCTCCCTCTTTATCCGCTGGTTTTATGACGACATCCGTTCGATCACTGAGTGCCTTAAGTGAGTCATACTCCTTTTTTGAGAGATTGTTAGTTGATGCCGGTCTGTGTGTGCTATATTCCCGAAGTATGCCTTTTTGGACGGCTTCTGTAACGCTATCTACATGCTTCTCCCGCTGAGAGCTTGGTCTCCACTGTTGCCTTGAACTGGAAGGTATTATGGTAGTGGTTTCTCTCTGGGGTTTGTCGAAAAAGTATTCCTCTAGGCGAAGATTCCGTGCGAAGTTATCAAGGTCTTGTGGTAAACTGATTGTATCGGCCAGTAGTGGGGCAAAATTTGAGTCCGCGTGAGATTACTGCTCGTTCATGACTGTTAAGTTGAACGTTGGAGAGGTTAATTATGTTTTCTTTTGTGTTGCTTTGTGTGGTATTGGTACCTCCCTGCCGGCCCTTAAGGTTTTATTTACGTTTCCGGGTTGTCGCCAACCTCTGCTTGAGGGCCCTCTGAATTCCCTATGTAGAGCTCGCAGGAGTATGGAATTTTATCTCTTGCCATTTGTTTTCCTTTTAACCTCTAAGATTTCCTCTGTCCTCTTTTTCTCAAACCATTCCAGTTCCCCAACTTCTACAGTGGATAGGGACGTATTAGATCTAGCCCGACGTTCCGCTGCCCTCAGAGGCGCGAGCGCCCTTTCACATTGCGCCACAACGAGTTCGGTTAGCTTTAGTGAAGCGGATTTCAGAATTAGATTGCTTTCCTGGGTTTCCTTTTCGTCAAAGTCGTGCATTGACGGCTTAAATTACAGTTGGATGCCCCGAGGGGCGATACCGGACTGTAAATAAATTTTGAGACATTGCAAATGCAGGTGATAGCGTAGCCGTTTATCAACAATTTTTCTTAACCTTAAAATATGGGGTATCTGCGGTTTAGCGCGCGCGTCGTCTGTGGGGGAGGCGGCCGGTAGGGTTTGAGCGACGAGGTTGTCATAACCTAGCAGAGCCACAGTATTTCCGGCGATCGTACCTTTTTGAGGAGGGGGCAGATGCTTGTTCCCCGTGTGCTTGATGAGAGTCCGCTGGCTCGCAATCCTCTGTGGTCGGCGGTGGGCCTGCTGGAGTGGACGTGGCCTGTGGACGACTTTTCGATGCCGGACGGTGCTGGCTGCTGGCTGCCGGTGGTTGAGGTGCAGCCGGCCGTGGTATGAAGCCGAGGATAAAAAAGTGGCGCGCCCGTCTTCGCTCACAAGGCCGCGGAACTGAAGCAGAGTACCCGACGCCGCCTTACGTTCGGCACGCCACAGCAGGCCGGACAGTCCCCACCCACGTCCGCGCGACGGGGTTGCTTTTTGTGCGGACGTATTGGACACAACGCCAAGGAGTGCCGCCAATCATCCGAAACCCGGATTCAGTATAAAGTCTGTCAAACTCCACTGTTACCAGTGCATATTGAAGGGATCGGCGACTTGTCAGAGCTTGTTGATGCCGGCGCTGAACGAACGGCACTGCACCGACGTCATGCTCTCGACGCCATTTCCCTATGGAAGCACCCTCCACTCCGCGGACTGGGAGGCAGCGTGATGCCAGTGGGCATGCTCGACGTCTATGTCCGGACGACAGCGCGGACAAAGTTTCTGCCAGCCACTCCTGTCTTCGACGACCTACCTGCCGACATGATTCTGGGCACCGACTTCCTGCTGTCGGATGACAGCCAGATCGCCATCGATCGCGGCCATGTAGAGCTCCGGCCTTCGTCAACCGAGGCTGCAGCGACGCCCCTGCCAACGCCGAGAGGTGAGCCGCCGAGTCCGCTTACCTTAAACTCGATATTGACTCGGCATAAAGCAATATTCGCCGACACTACAGCAGATATCCCGGGTACTAAGATGCTGTTGCATCGAATACCAACGGGGGACCACTCCCCGATATGCGTGTCGTTGAGAAGATATGCTGAAAGGGAGCGCGCCGTTATCGCAGATCAAGTACGCGAAATGCTCTCCGCGGGCATAATTATGCCTTCGTCCAGTCCGTGGGCAGCACCTGTCGTGCTTGTGCGAAAGAAAAACGGGTCCATGCGGTTCTGCGTAGACTACAGGCAGCTCAATAAGTGTACGACGCCCGACTCGTACCCATTGGCTCGCATCGACGACGCTATCGATACAGTTCGACACTGCAGATTCTTATCCTCACTCGACTTACATGCAGGGTACTGGCAGATTAGCGTCGCAGAAAAGGATAAGTGCAAGACCGCCTTTCGCACTCCATCAGGCCTATATGAATTCAATCGCATGCCGTTTGGGCTCAGAACGGCTCCTAGCACATTTCAGCGCGCGATGAATTCCGTGCTAGGCTCACTGAAGAACCGAGCCTGCGTGGTCTATTTAGATGATATCCTCGTCGTCGGCACCACAGAGGATGAACACCTGCGCAACTTAAACGAAGTGCTACACAGACTCTACGAGGCGGGGTTCCGCTTAAACAGGGAGAAGTACCAGTTCGGTCTGTCTAAGATAGCGTACCTTGGACATCAGATTTTCCCCGACGGTATACAACCACTCCCGGAGCGCATCGCAGCAGTGTCGGAATATCCCACACCAGCCACCTTGAAGCAAGTGCAGTCATTTATGGGCATGGCATCTTACCTGCGGAGGTTTATTCCCCACGTCGCTTCGATTGCGGCTCCCTTGAGCGATCTCCTTAAAAAGGACGTCCAGTTTGAATGGGGCGCCGCACAAGAAACTGCTTTTCGGACGATAGACAAAAGCTCACTGCCTGTCCTGTTTGAGTCACTTCAATGATGACTGGACCACTGAAGTGCACAGCGACGCTAGCCAAGTCGGTTTAGGAGCAGTGTTAGTCCAGCATGATTCAGACGGCGTCGAGCACATCGTCGCTTATGCCAGCCGGGAACTCTCCGAGACAGAGCGCCACTATCACTCCAATGAGCTGGAATGTCTGGCAGTGGTGTGGAGCGTGGACAATAAATTCCGCCACTATCTGTTCGGGCGCAGGTACACTGTGGTATTAGCAGGGACAGTTGGGCGAGTTGGTTGAAGTTCATCTTTAAAAGGCGCGAAAAAAACCACAACGGACAGGTAGGAAGGAGACAGGACGACGCGCTTCTAGCAACTGAAGCTTAATCAAAAGCGAAAGAAGATATACACACACATTACAAAAACAAGAAAAAGAACCAGACCACCGCAGAATGAATATCTTTTATATGCATATTCATTCTGCGGTGGTCTGGTTCTTTTTCTTGTTTTTGTAATGTGTGTGTATATCTTCTTTCGCTTTTTGATTAAAGCTTCAGTTGCTAGAAGCGCGTCGTCCTGTCTGCTTCCTACCTGTCCGTTGTGGTTTTTTTCGCGCCTTTTAAAGATACACTGTGGTAACTGATAATGCTGCATTGACTTGGATGTTTTCCAAGCAACAGCTAAAGCATAAGTTTGCTCGGTGGATTCTCACGCTACAAGAGTATGACTTTTACGTGCGTCATCGCGCTGGGGTCTTGAACAACATAGCCGATGCCTTGTCACGCAACCCACTCATGCGCGTTGAAGGAAACAAGCAAAATCACATCTATTTTGCCCAAGTAAACATGCGCAAAACCCAGGAAGAGGACGAGGACTTGGCGCCAATCATTGCATCTGTAACGGGCACGGAAACAAATCCGTTGTTTGCAATACGCAATGACGTACTGTGCCGTCGTCAGTGGCACCAGGACCTCTCGGAAAAACGCTACCTCCTGGCCGTTCCGAAATATCTGCGCACCGAAATACTACGGGTCATTCATGATGATCCCGAAGGAGGGCACATTGTACAACGAGCAACGCTTCGCAAGCTGCAAGAACGCTTCTGGTGGCCGAAAATGCAGAGTAATGTACGCTCTTACGTCTCCAGTTGCGAAAAGTGTCAACAGTTTAAACAACTGCCGGGGTGTCAGCCTGGACTGTTAACACCTGTTCAGATACCCGATCAGATCTTTCATACGGTGGGCATCGACTACATAGGGCCGCTACCCACCACCACTGCCGGAAATCGCTATATTATTGCAGCTGTGGACTATCTGTCCAAATACGTAGAAGTGGCAGCCGTACGATCTCTTGCCTCCGTTCATTTAGTCAATTTCCTGCAGCGGCGATTTGAATGGAGGCATGGCTTGCCAAAAAATCTGATATCTGACCGTGCAACAACATTTCGCAGCCGGGACCTACGAACGTACCTTTCCAAAGCGGGTGTACAGCACCATTACGCATCAGCGCTCCATCCACAGGCAAACGGCCTTACTGAGCGTACGAATCAAAGTATTCAGGCAAGACTCGCTCTGTACACTAAAGTAGACAAGAAAGGAGAGGCCGATAGGGACGTACACCTTCGGGCTGCTGGATATGCAGTTAACACGGCGCTGCAGACGTCTACTGGTGTGACACCGTACGAAATCGTATACGGAAAGCTGCCCCCAGCTGAAAGCGGTCCTCAGCCTTGACGCTCCTGTTAGCGTCACACGCTATGACAACTGTACAAACGCCTGTCGGAAGATCAGGGCTGCGGCGAGGGAAAGAGCCACACGAGCACAAGAAAAACAAAAGCGCTATTATGACCGCCGCCGGCGCCCTGCCCCGGAGTATAAAATTGGAGAAGAGGTGTGGGTGCAAAGGGGCGGCAGCTGCCCGGGCAAGAAGTTACTCCCGAAGTTCGAGGGGCCCTCCACGATAACAGAACGGTTAGGGCAGAATACCTGGCGTGTTAGCACCTCAAATCCAAGCTTGGAACTCGATCGGCGGAAAAGAGACAACTTCGCAGTGCATGTGTCACGCTTCAAGAAACGAGTGCGTCGTTTGGACTAAACTGTTGTTTCTTTTTGTTTGCCAGGTCCGCAGCGTGGCCGAGTGTGAAAGGCAAGAACTGCAATGCGGCTCGGCTGCTTGCGCAAGGAGCTGAAAAAACACCGAAGCAGAGGAAGAAGTTTAGAATATAGAACAGCTGGCCCAGAAACGGGTGCTGTCTCTGTGTCTGATTGCATATATATATATATGTGACGCTATGAATGAAAGACGGGCCGTGGCTCATACGCCATACTTTTATTCTACTGCACGCGCCACTTCTTCATCGTCAGCTTCTACCTGACTGGCTTCATGCGTCACATATATATATATATATATATATATATATATGCAATCAGACACAGAGACAGCACCCGTTTCTGGGCCAGCTGTTCTATATTCTAAACTTCTTCCTCTGCTTCGGTGTTTTTTCAGCTCCTTGCGCAAGCAGCCGAGCCGCATATAGTAGTGCAATCAGGCATATATATATATATATATATATATATATATATATATATATATATATATATATATATATATATATATATATATATTGTTACGGTTCGATTGAGGTTAACTGCGTTTATTTACAGATGAAGTCAGGCAATGATAGGTGGTGATGGCGTCCATAGGTAGAACCAGCCGAACCTCTTCTTTCTCTTCTCTCGTGGCTCATACCCTGACCCGGCTCATACCGTAGCACTCCCCGGTTCACAGACGAAGCCCGCTGGGCGAGTCAGAATCACTGGCGAAGTGCGGGATGGAACTTCTTGAGGCGAGCAACATGTGCCAGCTGTGTCCGACTAGACCGACGACCAGCTGACGTCAGACGTGCCACCACGTAGGTCAAGTCACTCAAGCGATCTACTACAACGAATGGGCCAGCATACTGGGATAAAAATTTCTGGCATAAACCACGTTTGCGCTGGGGGGTCCACAACCATACAAAGTCACCCTTTTCGAATGAAACATCGTCGCGGCGTCGATCATACCGCTGCTTGGATCGGTCTTGCGATGCCAGTGTGCGCAGACGAGCGATTTGGCGGGCTTCTTCAGCACGGCACAATGTTTGGGCGACTGAGTCATCCGTATGAAGCGCAAATGGGAGTATTGTATCGAGGCAACTGCGCGGAGATCGAGCGTAGAGGAGGTAGAAAGGAGTGAAGTCTGTGGTCTCGTGCTTCGCTGTATTATAAGCATAGGTTATAAATGGCAAGATATCATCCCAGTTCTTGTGTTTCGATGATACGTACATAGCCAGCATATTAGTTAGTGTGCGGTTGGTACGCTCGACAAGCCCGTTTGTCTGAGGATGATATGGCGTTGAGTGGCGGAACTGCGAAGTGCAAAGGCGAAGCAATTCTTCCACAGTGTCGGCGACGAATTGGCGACCACGGTCACTAATGATTACACGAGGCGGTCCATGGCGAAGAACAACGGAGCGTAACAGGAAGGAAGCTACGGACGCGGCTGTGGAGGATGGTATCGCAGCAGTTTCCGCATATCGGGTGAGGTGATCGACACACACTATGACCCAGCGGTTGTTGTTCGAAGATGGCGGAAACGGTCCTAGCAGGTCGACACCAACTTGCTCGAAAGGCGTAGTGGGCGGCGCTACAGGATGAAGAAGTCCGTGTGGAGCACTGGTGGGTCGCTTGTGGCGCTGGCACTTGTCGCAGCTCGAGACGTATTGTTTCGTACATGTTCGCATTTTAGGCCAGTAAAACCGCTCCTGCATTCGGTGTAAAGTGCGAATGAATCCAAGATGGCCTGACGTCGGATCATCATGCATGACACGTAGAACGTCGCGTCGCAGACTGTCGGGAACAACCAATAAATACCGCGCACCATGACCCGAGTAATTTATCTTGTATAACAGTCCATCTCGAAGGCAATATCGACCACTGCCCTTAGGACTGCGAGCGTCGGCGAACAATGGATCCAAACATAAGTCATTGGTCTGTTCCCGCTGGAAGATGGTGACGTCAGGAAACGTGTGAGAGAGAGCCGCAAAGCAGATGTCGGAGGTGTCGGCATTATCTTCCGTTGTTGACAAAGGAAGACGAGATAGGCAATCCGCATCGGAATGACGCCTGCCACTTTTGTATGAAACATTGAAGTCAAATTCCTGGAGCCGCAAAGCCCAGCGCGCAAGGCGTCCAGAAGGGTCTGGGAGGTTAACGAGCCAACACAGGGAATGATGGTCAGTTACAATCGTGAACGGACGCCCATACAGGTAACAACGAAACTTCTGAACAGAAAATACAGCTGCCAAGCATTCTTGCTCTGTCACAGTATAATTCATTTCTGCCTTGCTCAGAGAACAACTCGTATAGGCGACCACATGCTCTTCATCATTATGACGCTGAACGAGCACGCCTGCGATGCCAATACCGCTTGCGTCACAGTGCACTTCCGTAGGCGCAGATGGATCGAAGTGACGAAGGAGAGGTTCTGACGTCAGCCGAAATTTTAGTTGAGAGAATGCAGCATCACATTCAGATGTCCATTCGAATGTGCTGTCCTTTCGCAAGAGGCTGTTCAATGGATACACGATGTCCGCAAATTTCGGCACAAAGCGCCGAAAGTAAGAACATAGCCCTAGGAAGCTGCGGAGTTCCTTTACAGACTTTGGTGGCTTAAAGGTGCTGACTGCTTCAATTTTTCGAGGGTCGGGCCTGACACCATCTTTGTCGACCAGATGGCCGAGGACCAATGCCTGTCGTTCACCAAAGCGGCACTTCTTTGAGTTCAAAACCAAGCCAGCCTTTTCGACACAGTCCAGAACGAGGCTTAAGCGGGCGTTATGCTCGTCGAATGTGCGTCCAAAAATAACCACGTCGTCCAGATAGCACAAACAGACTTCCCATTTAAGACCGCGAAGAATTGAATCCATAAATCTTTCAAAAGTTGCGGGAGCATTGCAAAGCCCAAACGGCATAACATTAAATTGATACAGTCCATCAGGCGTCACAAATGCGGTCTTTTCCTTGTCAGCAGGGTGCATAGGGATCTGCCAGTACCCTGATCTGAGGTCAAGTGACGAAAAGTAAGAAGCTGAGTGCAGGCAGTCAATGACGTCGTCGATCCGAGGCAGCGGATACACATCCTTTTTAGTCAGGGCGTTCAATCGTCTATAATCGACGCAGAACCTCCAAGAGCCGTCCTTCTTCTTAACCAAAATGACAGGCGCTGGCCACGGGCTGCACGACTCTTCAATAACGCCTTTGTGCAGCATATCCTGAACTTGGTCAGCAATGACTTTCCGTTCCGATGCCGACACCCGGTAGGGTTTTTGTCGAACCGGATGAGCAGAGCCTGTATCTATCCTGTGTCGGGCTCGAGAACACGGTAAGGACAGTCGCTCCTCCTTTTCGCCAAAGTCAAACACGGACGCATGTCGTTCTAATAGCTGAACCAGCGTGTGTTGCTCATATGACCGTAGCGTCTTGCTTACCATGCTCAAAATGTGTGTCTCGTAGGAGCAACTGCGTTTGGAAATCGTTGAGTGTTTGTCACTTTTTTCGTCGTCGATGGCAGCAATAGAACTCTCCGTGGCATCATCGAGCAGTGCGAGCTTCATTCCTCGAGGAAGAATAATCGCCTCTTGCGAACAGTTGAACACCCACAGAAACGTTGTTCCGTTATCAATCGATACCACGCAACGAGGTACTATTATGTCTTTCTTTGCACATGTAGCCGTGAGAGGTTGAACGACGGCATCAAAGGATGTCACGGCAGCAACTGAAGAAGATACGGCAATTGACTTCATGGACCATGGTGGTACTGTGAGCTCTTCGGAAACAATCAGTGTGTCTTCTGCAGGCGTCGGCTCGTAAAGGAGATCAGGAACAATGTCACCACTAACAGAAAGCTCACCGGTACCACAGTCGACGAAAGCACCACACTCTTGGAGGAAGTCAATGCCGAGAATAACATCGTGCGTACACCGCTGCAGAACCAAAAACTCAGTTGGGAACACCGTTCCTGCTAGCAGCACGTTAACGGTGCAGACTACTACAGGTTGAAGTACGTCACCGCCGACGCCACGAAATCTAGTAGAATCCTGACAGGGAAACATAACTTTGCGACCAATGCGACCTTTGAACGAAACACTCATGACTGAAATCGTCGCACCAGTGTCCACTAAAGCTGCTGCACTTAGTCCATCTATTGAAACATGTATCCTGTTCTTAAACATGGTAACTGGTGGAGGCATATGAGTCGAGTCCTTTTGTGCGACCTCACCTCCATTGGTCGCGCCGGCTAGTTTCCCTGCGGTGGCGGTGACGACAGCCGCCGTCGAGGTGAAGGCGAGCGACGCGGTCGGGCAGATGGAGGTGTCAAGCTGCGATCAGAAGCGGGAGAGCTACCACGCCTGTTATCCTGTCGCGGGGTGCTCCTGGGATAGGCGGACCAGGGATCGTTGTAAGCGTTGCCGCCACGAGGAAATGCTGACGGTGGCTCGTATCGCGATGTCGCCTCACTCCGCCGACGACAGAATCGAGCTATGTGTCCGGCAGCACCACAACTATAGCACACAGGAGGTGGGCGATATGCATTATACTGCTGGAAAGCATCGCCCCGACGCGGTGGCACAAGTGTATATTCGTTTGAGCCCTGATAGCTGGCGGCCGGCTGACGAGGGTAACTGAAGCGGCGCTCGTACCTTGAGTCTTGGTAGTGATTGCGCTGCGGCCTCGGTGGTGCGCCAGAACCGTAGTTGTGCTCCTCGACGCCCGCTGCAGCAATGGAAACTTGATGTGGAGCGGGAACCGACATAGGTGCAGCTTCACAAGGCGTCGCGCGAGCGTGTCGACAAAGTTCTTTACGTACGATCTCGCGTATTGTAGACGCAAGATCAAAAGGTGCGTAGTCGTCAACACTCGCTACTGTGGTCACATTCGGTAGTCGGCCAAATTTCGGAACGATACGCCGCATCTTCAGTGTCTCAAATGTACGACAGTGCCGTATGACGTCGGCCACTGTAGCAATGCTGTCTTTGCCGATGAGGAATTGATAAACGTCCTCTGCGATTCCTTTTAACAGGTGGCCGACTTTGTCCTCTTCAGACATGCAAGGGTTGACGGTCTTGCACAGCTTCAATATAGCTTCAATGTACATCGTGCATGTTTCGCCTGGTACCTGGGCTCTTTGCAGCAGCGTTTGTTCGGCTTGCTTCCTCTTTGCCACGGAGTCCCCAAAACACTCTTTTACTTCCGACACGGAGCGATCCCACGTCGTGAGGATGTCCTCATGGTTCTCATACCATGTTAGTGCCGTGTCCGTCAAGAAAAACACCACGTTAGTCAGCTGAGTTGCCGCGTCCCAACGGTAGTAATTGCTCACCCGTTTGTAGTGTGTGAGCCACTCGTCCACGTCCTCGCCAGATTTGCCTCCGAAGGTACGAGGCTCTATCAGATGCTGACGCTGCCAAGGGCCAGCTGCGACCGAAGCAGGTAGCAAAGGTGCTGCTGGAACTGGTGCTGTGGCTGCAGCTGAGTTGTTCCGGGTTCCGTCTTCACCGCGAGACATGTCGACCTCCAGTGGTAACGGGGGTAGTCCAGCAATGCGGCGGCTTCGGCGTAGATCAGGCGGTTGCAGAACCGTGTTGCTTGATTCGATACCCAGCACCTCCACCACAAAACTGTTACGGTTCGATTGAGGTTAACTGCGTTTATTTACAGATGAAGTCAGGCAATGATAGGTGGTGATGGCGTCCATAGGTAGAACCTAGAACCAGCCGAACCTCTTCTTTCTCTTCTCTCGTGGCTCATACCCTGACCCGGCTGATACCGTAGCAATATATATATATATATATATATATATATATATATATATATATATATATATATATATATATATATATATATATATATATATGTGTGTGTGTGCGTGTGTGTGTGTTTGTTAGTGTATGCAGTATGAACGGCAGCTCTTCAAGCACATTTCAGTTATTCGTCCACGTTTCTGTTGGTTATAAGGTGACCTTTTTCAGCACAAAAATGTTTTTTTTCGTGCGCTCACACACACACACACACACACACACACACATATATATATATATATATATATATATATATATATCCGTGCGTTTAAATGCACATATATACCCCGTAAAGTGGACAGGGAGATGACCGCCGCCATAGTTGAGTGGTAGGGCATCGGACGCGTTATTCGAAGGTCACAAGTTCGGTCCCTGCCGGCGGCAAGTTATACTTTCATCCGCTCTGCTTTCTTCATATTTATATCCTAATTACTAGAAATAACATCCCCTATACTTTCTTTGGAATTATTGTATGTTCTCATTAATAATGTGTCTAACAAAGAAAAACACGAGCCCTTAAGAGTCGCTTTCTGTCCTTCACGCACACGCGCACACACACACACACGCATATATATATATATATATATATATATATATATATATATATATATATATATATATATATGTATATGTATTTATTTCATGCGAAAAATGCACTCTCACGCTTGAAGCCCTAAATGCCTAGCTGCTAGAAAACAAGCGCTGCGCACGTCTGCAAGTCTCCATTGTAAAACAAATTTCTTTTGACATTTCGACCCAGGACCGCCCTTTCCAAGCCAGTACAGTATAAAGGGCAATCGCTGGAGCAAACATGAAAAAAAAAAAAACTTGTGGTCCAACCACGGTTTGTCGGATATGTAATAGATTTTTGAAGTACTTTAATTATTTGTATGTAGAGCAGCTGGCATTCTGTAAAAACTGCGCGAAAAACGCATCTTTGGAAAACCTTGCCCTCTCCCAACAAGTGGAGACTCTCCGCAATTCAACTCGTACTTTTCAGCCGGAATATAATAGGCCTGACCACTGCCCAGTTGCAACTATCACTGTCATTCCAGTGCCGTTGCGTAAAACAAGTACGTTTCCCGTACATCTGATCGCACTGGTTACACTGGTACACGCTGAAATTTGATATATCTCCGGTGAGATCCCTGGGGACGCAGGATGCACTGACGCTTGGGCACCCTATTAAGCGCCCCAAAGCCTAGAAATTTCACTGAAGTTCGCTGCCTTTTACAGGAGCACGTATGAGTAATGAATGGGCCGCGCAGCATGCAGTATTATATGGGTCGGAAGGCGCTGGTGACGTTGAACATGGAATGAATGACTTGAATTTATGCAATAGTACTACTCGAACAAGTCGCAAATATGTTGCTCATACGGGAGCTGAAATAAATATGCATGAAATAGGGCATTAGTGTGGCGCGATATCTCAAGTAAGGTTTATATGTTTCCCGTTTCAATGTGCTCCACGCAATGTGGATCACATTTCTTCCACGCAAGATTGCCAGCATTGTAAGTATCGATTTTATGCGAAGTTATCGCCGAGGCGCTCCACATGCCGCACGACCAGTTAAACGCATGGATGCGTTCTCGACCAGTTAAACTCCACACGCCGCACGACCAGTCAAGCCTTAATAAGTGGATTGACTACTCTGTGTAATTTGATAGGTTGTTCGCGTATTGTGTCCTTGCGAAGCACGTTGACTACAATGGCGACTAAATGGTAGTTCCATGTCTGGCGTAACGCTTACACTAACGTTACAGCAGAGACGTCGTTTTTATCGTAACAAAGTGAAACCAGCGTTCGATGAAGCATTTCTGAGGGGACGCGCGTGTCCAGCCATAGGAGTACGCATGTAAAGATTTGTGTGCTACCACGGCCGCTGTATAAAAAGCGCACGGTACGGCCTGCCGCGTCGGGCGGCTTTCTACGGGAGAGCGCGTGTTGGCCCTAGTTGCAGTTGCGGCCGCTGCGGCGCGACGGGGCGGGGAAGGGGAAACGGGTGCCGGCGGCTCCATTGGGGCAGCAGCCGCAGCAAATTAGTTGGTGGTGGTCACAACAGCGATCTCACTCAGCTGTTCTAAGCGGTTTTTTTCTATCTCATCTATCGTAGTCATGACATATGCATTCAGTTGAGTTCGTTCGCGTAATCTGGTTAAATAGCCACTTAAATTTCCGTGTACGTGTGCCGAGCTCCTGGCATTTCTTTTTCAAGGACTAACTTTTTGCTGTGTGTCTGAAAGAATATTCCACAATGCGCGTAGCAACATTATATGGCGCTGAATGTGTCAAAAAGTGGTTGTAATATTTATGTGCGTGTAATAAATGCATCGTTTGTTATTTTAACATATTGATTTCCGTGACATTTCTTCAGCACCTTTCTGAAAATGCTTGACAAGTATTTATTTGAAACATCTGACAATACACGTTCATGTTCTTTATACACAGGAAGTGCATGTAAAAACATACGTTGGATCTTTTTCGTGATGTCTGATGCATGATACTGGGCCGAAAATTGATTCAGCTTCGGATGCTTGATACTAGCGGATTTTACAAATATAGTGACGCGCTCCTCGTAACTTCGTTGAAAAGGCTGCGGAAATATATATTCATTAGAAGTGGCTTGCAAATATTCTTGACATTTCTTAGCAGGGCAATGCCATAAAATTGATATATATATATAAGGCCGATCACTGGAGTGACTAATATCTCGAAGAATCAAGCTACAACTGAAGTTTCCTTTAACTCAAGATCCAAAACCACGAAATGGCGGGGATCAACTGCAGATATATATATATATATATATATATATATATATATATATATATATATATATATATATATATATATATATATATATATATATATATAATATATTCATGCATGACAGTCGCTTACCCGGTTTTTTTCGAGGCGGCCGGGTCAAGTGACAACAACGTTTTTATATTTACACAAGTATACTATAGTAGCACGCAAAACCACGGCTGCTGTAGGACAGTCAAGTACGTACCTTTGTTGGAGCGAGCACGGGTGCCTTTGTAGAAAATATATATAGAAAAAATAAACAGTTATAGATGACAGAACCACATGACTGAGTCTGCCAGAAGACAATCACGTTGGTGTGCAACGAAGATTCGCCAGTGTCTGTACAGCGGCTAACGTCAAAGGAGCAAAACGGAAGGTTTTATGGTCTGCACAGACTGGAAGTAGACATAGGAAGCCGAAATTTGGGCTCACAAGCTGGAGGCATAACAAAAGAATAATGAAAAATAAGAAAACAGAGACGAGTATAAGAAGCGTACCCACCCCCCTTTTTGTTTTTGTTGTTTACCGTATAGCAGTCAAAAGTGACTCACCTTAACTTTGTCCCTGTGAGTCGCTCGCAATGTGTGTGTTGGCTGCCACGTATATTTGTTTGAAATGAAATCTTGTCGTCGCCCAGCAGCCGCTTTTCTGCACTTTTTTTTTTGTCTCCGCATGTTTTGCTGAGGTAAGTTTGAGTCTGTGCCCCGTACCGCCTAATGACCACAGACAACACAACTCTCTGAATAAAAGGGATACACGTGCTTTTCACGGAAGCCAACATAGGTACAACATGGCATCGCGGGGAAACGCACGCCACCGCAACGCGACAGCGTTCGTAAACAACCGGAACCGATGACAAAGGTGCCGCGGGCTGAAAGGTACGTGGGAACTAAAAAAAAAAAAAAAAAACGAGAGATAAGAGAAAACGGGAAGGTGGTGTCACGGCCGCTGGATTTCAACAACGTTTGCAACAAGCCGCCGTTAGCAGCTAGCAGGGATGAGCCCTGAATTCATAATAAATAAAATAACTCCTCACATTTTGTCCAGATTTTATGTTCACCGTTGAATTCGTTACACGATCATGAAAACGGCGTAACGGGAAGAGACGGAAATACTGAAAAGCGCACGAATGCAAGCCGTTGTGTTCGTGTGTTTTTCAGCCTTTTCATCATTCTTTCCGTCTGACCGTTTTCATATTAATTAATCCGCATCAGCTCGCCCAATTGTCAGAATTGAAGATGCAGTCACTGAAATTTCAAAGTGACTCGAATCTAGTTCTATGAGATGGTCGCACATACGATAAGCAATATTTCATGGCAGTTGCATGCAATACCGTACCGTATGTGTACTATAAACATCTTTAGAGGAAGGACGAAGTTTATCTTATTTTGTGTAAAATAAACAGCGGCCGCTGCAGTTTCCGAGATCACTTTTTTGAAATGAAATGATTAAATCTGAAGCAACATACTCAGAGCCAAAATAAAGAATTTCGATGCATTAGGAAAGGTGCAGCGCCTCCAGGTTGGTTAGTTGTGGTCTTCTAGGATACCAGAAAAATATGCCCACGCGATTACTTCCGCAAAAAGCGATCGGTGCGCGAAGATGCATCTTTGGCAAGGCAAGAACAAAATTCCCGAGCGCTGCAAGAATGTACAAGAAATATCGGTAATTAACTGATGTGTACACGCTAGATAAATTTTAGAAGAAGATTTCGGGCGTCACATGAAGACGCACGCGCTCAAGCATAACTGCCGCAAGCGCGCCGCGCATGTGATCCCGCGGGCGTCCGCGAAACCCGTCCCCGCCCGGTGGCGCCGCGGCGGTGGTCCGGGAAACTAGGCCCGTCACGCCAGTTTCGGAGCACGCGGCAGGCCGTACCCGTGCGCTTTTTATCCAGCGGCCGTGGTGCTACATTTAATTCAGCAATTATAACAAACGCTATAAATTTTTTCTTGTTTAGTCCGCAAAAGGTGTCTTGTAAAGTTTGCAATGTACATTTCCGATCTCCTCTGTAACTATAGCAGGCATTCAAACGCCTTATCGGACTAAACTGATTTTTTTTCAGCAGGTGCGTACGGGTGATGTACTACATGGCGCGCAGTCACCATGATGATTTTATCGTTGATTTGCGTTTATCATTTTCATCGTTCCTTCTTTTTTTGTTATACAGTAAAATACCATTTGTAAGCAACGTCAGTTTAGCGAGCTAGTCCGCTGCACAAACTTCTTTTAGATCTCCCGCGGAAGCTCCATTCAACTCAATGCGAACTGCATTGCTGACGCAATGCTCACGCAACGCAGCGCAATGCTGCATAACTGCACACACACGCACGCACACACACACACACACACACACACACACACACACACACACACACACATATATATATATATATATATATATATATATATATATATATATATATATATATATATATATATATATATATATGAGAGAGAGAGGGAGGGTAAGAAAGACGGAGGGATAAATACAGAGAGAAAGAAAGAGATGAAGGATAAATAAAGATAACAAGAGTGAGAAAGCGGAAGAAACGGACAGAGAGCGAAATAAATAGAACTAAACAGTGGCGGAAAAGACACAGAAATAACACAGAGAAAGAGAAAGAAACAGAGGAAGACAGATAGAGAAAACAGAGAAGCAAGAAAGGCCGCACATCTCCGCACTTCCTTCATGCTTGGCACCACTTGTGCAA
Organism: Rhipicephalus sanguineus; assembly: GCF_013339695.2. NCBI lineage: Eukaryota > Metazoa > Arthropoda > Arachnida > Ixodida > Ixodidae > Rhipicephalus > Rhipicephalus sanguineus. The sequence continues at coordinate 134,793,958 of NC_051177.1, forward strand.
AACTGCCTTAATGTTTAAGTGGCAGACCGTGTTGATTCAATCCTCTGCACCACTACCACTACTACCACACGGTAGCCCTGCAAGCTAATCACTGTGTCACCGTTGGTTCGGGCCCTTGCAGTGGAGTCTGTGGCAAATAGCTGAGCACGTTGTTGGGCTTCACCTGGCGACCGATTGCTACGATAGCTCTCCAGCTCGCCGTGCTCGTTCCACAGTCGCTTGCTCCATCTTTCGCGCTGTTGGGAGCGCAACACGCTTCAGCTACCGCAGCTAGGGACGAATAATTCTGTCGCCTTCAGAAATAAATACTCAGAAGGTCCTATATGCATTCACCTAAGACGGCTAGAAAGCGAAACCGGTGTTCTTTTTCTTCTCAGTCGAAGTGTTGATCCTGCCCCGCCGCCCTCCCAAAGCTTTCTGCAACTAACGCGGTTTTGCACCGCCTCCAAGATTCGAAGCACCTCACCTGGTTTTGCACTGCCTTCGTGATCGACCCACCTTTGACCAGGCTACAGGGTTATGCGAGGACGCCATCATGTGGAGTTATCTGATGTGACGTCACGATGGCGTCATAATGATGTCACGGATTTTGACGTCATGATGACGTCATCACGAAATGGTTTTTGCATCACTCGTGTCGACACCGCCGACGGGGGACGCAGAGGCTGCACGCCGGTCCATATTCGCGTTTGGTGAGGCATCTAAGGTTTTCGCCTTAATAAAGAGCACATTTACGTACCCCCATACCACTTCCTGGCAATGCCTTCGAGGAATAATGGCGTGTCTAACATGACGGGCTGACCAAACCTTTGGAAATGTGGGAGCTCGATTTCTATCGCAGAAACGGAACTGACCGTAGAGCTCAATCAGCCGGCTTTCTAAAGTATGGGGAATGTGATCACAAGTGAAATGATTAAAATGAAGAAGTCTCCCACGTTTTGGGTTGATAATTTTCGAAAGTGTTAAAGGTGGACAATAGTATTCCGGAAAATAAAGTAAAACAAAGAGGCAGATCGCACGCCTTATCAAAATCGGTTTCATGCGAAGCAATCAGCGAGTAATTATTTGCCTATGCTGCATTTTTAGGGGCGAAGCTCCTCTTAGTCTAACCTTGTCACGCCTTCGTTGTCCGGCGTAACCACCTTTGCAAACTGCCCTCTACTTCGTCTTTGCAAACATCCTACTACGACCCATCACAGATCCTCTGCAAACTGCCCACTACGACCCATCACCGATCCATGACTTCACCGACCATAAGACCGTTATAATAAAGGGGGAACGGAAGCCACGTCTAGCTACTACTTACGATTAATAAAATTTTTTGTATAAATATATACAGTGTTTCTCACGTCTTTGATGATGTACTGGGCTATCGCTTTGATTATTGCTGGGCGAAACCACTGAAGATTTCACGATGTGGCCATGATTGCTTCAGGAGCTTCGCCCAAGCTTTTCATCACCCGTGAATATGCTGTGAATTTTTAGCTTTCAGCCAAGCGTTGCCAGGCGGATCGACGTGTTTTCGCAAATGGACTAGTTGTGGTCACACCGTGGGCTTACCAGGCACATCGACAAGACTGGCGTTTAACGGGTAACTTATGGGCTGATGCAACATCAGCACTCACGTTATAGCACAGACGTCAGTTTTCTCTAAACAAATGCTGGGTACGTTGCGACGATGGAATATAGCTTGCTGAATCATAGGAATACAAAAGTAATGTTTTTGTACTGCTATAAAAACGGAGCCAACACTGGAAACACAAGTGACACTAACCCGGCATGACGCCTGTACCATACGTGTACATATGTCATGTTTATTGCTTTGTTATAAAATTAGATAGCCAGCACTACAACCACAAATGATGCTGCACAGACATTACGCCTGCATAGGGCCTTTTTTTTCAAAGCAGTTTCAAGACATGGCGCGGTTCTGTGGTAGAATACCTGACTGCCTCGCAGAATGCTTGGGTACGATTCCTGCTGGTATCCCGATTTTTATTAGATGCGAAGCATGTTATGGCGGTGTTCAAACCGGTGGTGTGCGGCATGACCATCCTCACCGCGCATGCGCAAACCCTCTCCACACACCTCCACTCCCCCTCCCCTCTCCACTTCCCCAATGCGCTCCCCTTCTCCCCTCCCCCTTTCCACTTTCCCTCTCCCGCTTCCCCCTCTCTCTCTCATCTTGCCATCTCCACACCCCCTCTCCACTTCCGCTCTACCTCTCCACTCCCCCTCTGAAACGCGGGCTCTACATGCCGAAACGCTGCTTCGCATCGCCTCATGGTCCCCTTTAGCGGCAGATGGTGTGATTTTTTCTTTGCATTCATCGGGTTAACGCGGCCAACGTCGGTTTTCTTTTACGCTCTCCCATTTAAGTTACCAATGTCTGTTCTCGTCTTTCCTGGGAAGATATAATCTGTCAATCACCTGTGCCGCATACCCGCTTACCGTGGCCAATGGTATACGAGTGTGTTTCACACGTGTCCGGACGAAAGGGTTTGATGACGTACGCACAAGGATTTTCACGTTATTGATATCATAACCAGACGGTCACATTCCTCACAAAATTTTACCCTCCCATGCCAACATTGGTCTGCACCAATCTAAGGAGGCGATCACGAGAGCACCCAGACGTAGGCGGCTGATATATAGATAGATGGGTAGATAGACAGAGACGCTCGAAGTCCCTTGGGATCGCTAAGAAATGCTTCGCATTTAAAAACTGAAATCCACATATCACTGGTAAGCAAGACTATATGCACAATGTCAAGTTAAAGAAAAAGCGTTTCGTGTGGGCTTAACTGGCGTCACACCGTCGCGACATGCCACATCTTTCCCACAGACACGAAGAAACCGACAAACCTAGTTTTCTTGAAATGTAAAGATCTGTAGGATCATCACAGGTTATTATTATTCGACAACCTGTAAAAGCATTCATATTTTCGAACCTGAATTAAATAAAGTGGTAACGTTCGTTTACTGTATGCTAGCTTGTTGAGCCGTTGCCGCCGTTATGAGAAACATATTGACCAGTGATCAATAAAAACTGACTAAAAGTGTCTGTCAAATTATGTCGCTTTTCGCCGCGACTGTGTTTTTGAAGGCCGAAATGCACGCAACGTATGCCGGAATCGTAGTTCAAAGCTTTACTACCGGAAATATTCAGGGTGTTGGCTAAAGAAAGTTTCGCAGTGGTCGAGATTTCAATGCTGAAAATAAATCAGGAGGAAACTATTTCGTCTTTCATTGTTATGTGTGCGTCACCATTGCACATTTTTTTCGCGGGTTCATAATTGCGTGATCGGAACAGCCGAATGCTCTGGCAAAGTCTGCGCTATGCATGAGTGGCATGTTGCAGAGAGTCGTACCCCTCGTCTCGCCGCACAGAAGGTAGCAGCCGGCCGCAAACGGCACCTGTTCCTCAGTGAACAACTGGATGCCCCCGAGAAGTTTCTTGTAGTCGTCTTCCTCGCGCATCCTCGAGTATAGTCTCTGAGTTACCGGTACCGCTGCAACGGCGCCCTGCAGGTCTTTGTCGACTTCGCTTCCTTCGAGCTCCAAACATTGGTGATTTCGCTTGTATATCTGCCCAGCCGCGGCGTCACCGGCCTCCTCAACAAGTTGGTAGAAAATCGTCGCCGCAAACTTTAGACCAATGCCTCCTGTGAAAACGCCTACGTGCGCGTCGTCACCCGCAAATGGAAACATCAGGTAGTGTAGCATCATTTCAAAGTTTATGAATGTCCCGTAGTCGGCCTCGCTGTATTTAATGAAGGTATTTTTCGGTACCGAGGAAAGTTCAGAATAGTATCGATCAATGTTCACCCAGTTTTGCAGAGGATCTTCGGTTATGTTTGGATAGTTTTTGTACGGCGGCGGAAACATAGAAGGCACCGACCTGTCGAGGTTGCCGAAAACAATTTCCAGCGTGTGATTGCTTTTTGGTGCAGAATCGTCGCCGATCGGCACGGTTTGGTTTTTTGACGATTCTGTGACTGAATTTATAAACGTAGCTCGGATGGTTTCAGCGAGTTCTCTGGCATGTCGCTTCGTCTGCTCTAGGTTATGCAGTAACTGCTCGTTCACAACGTAACCGAAACTGGGGTACAATAACTCGAAACAGGTGTGCTTGAGAGCCATGCTGGACTCTTCTCCCTGGCCTCTGTGGAAGCTGTCAATCATATCCATGCTTGTGAATGGTACAAGGTTCTGGACGGCCACTGTTTCGACGATGTCGTTCATGACGTCTTCGCCATTCTTGTGCATCTCAAAAACTGCTTTGAAATAGTCGACGCCGTGTATCGTAACGCCGGAGTACGACTCTATAGGTTTCTTGATGTACCGATTAAGAATCGCACGCCACCTGCGCACAAGAAATCGTTAATCGGATATAAGCTTCAGATACCTGGAATAACTATCGAGGTAAATTAGTGACGCTACATGCGTGGCATGCTGTCAAGTTCATAAAACCACCAGACAATCAATCTATGAAGGGCATACGGGAGTATGTTTTAACTGTGGTGTAGTCATATTACCGTAAATAGAAAGGAATTAAAATGGATGAAAAAATACACGCATCTCCACGAAGTGAATCATGACGAGTGGGCGAAGCTGTGGGTATCGTATGGGTGAGTAACCGTACATTACGCGAGCACTGCCCTGTATAATGTAAATTGAGTGACGAAGTGACACGAAGAGTCGACGACAAAGCTAGGTCCTCAAGTCCATAATGTCTACGTTGAATTCACCGACCAGTATAGATGGTTTGTGTTTGCAGGTGTTTATATTGTTCTGTCGCAAGTATGATTCATGTTCGTCCATTGCAAACCCTTTCTTCAGTCACATACACACATATATGTTTCGACTATAGCAACGGTTTTCTATATACCATGACAGCCGACAGTGAAAGTCGAAGGTAGAGCAAGGTCCTAAGGTCCATGTTGTGTACGTTGAAGTCGCAGACTAATATAACGGGTTTATGCTTGTAGGTGATTTATGTTGTTTCGTCGCAATTGTTATTTTGATATTAAACTATTGTTAAAACTGATGTTTCGATTGTACACGGTGCTGTTGTGTGAGCGCGGACGACGAGCAACAACGGAAAAGCCTCGACCCTAAGGTGCTTCGCCCCTAAAAATCAACGGGCCGCAGGTAGGTGACTGGATCTGCAACGTTCGGATAACGGGGCCGGTGTTCCACCAACTGAACTACCGGGGCGGTCTCTTTGCCATTCATATTATTGCGCATTTTACGCTTGTGTAATCATGGGTGTGTTATTCAGCGCCTCTCGCCGTCTTGACAGCGATCGTGTAACACTCTTTTCTTACCAGCTGGCGTCACCTAACACACGATCTTATACGAGCTGGATGCTAATGCGTAAACCCTCATATACTATTTAAGGCATGAAGCCTCCTGGCACGAGCCCCTTGTTATGGGTTCATGAAGGAGTGGATGCTTAATCGAGGGCTCGGTTCTTCTGTAAGACGCAACCTAGTGAAACCAACTGACAATGAAGCTAAGAAAGGCACAGGGCAAATTCTGTTTTCACTATAGTATCGCCTGAAGGTTATCGGTTCGGTCCGTACCTGCGGTGAGTTGATTTTCCATACACTGTAATTAGTGGCATAGCCAGGATTGACCCCCCCCCCCCCGAAATTGTTTTCTCATATGAGATACAGAGCACAAAACTCTCGACCACACTTGCCTACCCGGACCCCATGTCGGATATAGGGAGGACCCCAAGTGGGTCAGTGACATAGGCAGAAACGAATTTCTGCCTACGCCACTGCCCGTAACTCTTTTACATTTATTTAAAAATTACTATACACTGCAGTTAAAACGTCCAAGTGATGGCCCCGATACCTAGCTTATTCGTATTGGCTGTTGGTTTCATTAAGTCATGGCTAACAAAAGAAAGGAGTCCTCAGTTTTGCAATCGCCTCTCTTTCGTTAATACTGCATACCTAATAAGATATGTTACATGAATATTCAGAAATAAAATCTGGAATATATATTTCATATGCAACTGTTCTGGGAAATTGTTTCATTTGATATCAGCTTGCGTACATCGTTTTTTAACGTTTCTTCTCGCGGAAGCTTTTTTTTTTTCGTTCTGTTCTACAAAGGTAAATGTACTTTTATACACAAAGAAATTCCTAAACTAACTCCGCTTGATTGCAATGCTGCAAACAGTATAACCTACTGTCCCAAAAAGTACGTTCACTGGTGAATAGTGTTCCAAGGTCGGCAAGCCTATGGGGGCTTGAAAATAATGAGAAATGCTTAGGCGCGCACTTTGTACTCTCCTGATTTAACTACATAAATTCTAACGTTCTTTTTATTTTCCACAAAGATCGTTGCCAAGTTAAAATATGTACGTGAGAAGATGCCTCGAGTTTGCTTGCGCATCGGCAGCTCTGTTACGACTTGACATGAGCTTTCATTCTATCGGCAATTATAACGTAACTATTAGTGAAGAGGGCGACCTAAATGAAAGTTACACGTAGTGGGAAAACGCCTGATGCAAATTCATTTGGATCTGCGCGAAGCTTGCTCCACCATGTTGACTACGAGGGGAGGGCAAATACGCATGTTCATTTTTCTCACCCCTTGATTGTGTCCAACGTTACCTTTAAGCTTAGTCATCATTAGAGGCTGGATTTTTAGGCATTAAAAACACGTTTTAGGCGCTAAACATAGAAAGGCAAAACAACCTTTTTGGCCTCCAACGTCTTAAGTATAGGCCCAATCAATTTTTACAGAAATGCAACTTATTTCACACGAAGACGTGCGCGACCTCTATCTACGACAGGAAAACAAACATGTTATTGCTTAAAATGGTACAAAGGCGCCAACGGTTGAACAAAACCGCGCAATTGTGCTTTTTGCCGCATGGTTCACAGAACCCGGTCGCTCCCGTGTTCTGCACGGTGAGTAAAGTGTCCACTGTCGAATAGACACAACCCTGGGTGTCTTTTCGCCATGACTGAGAAGGGCAGATCAGGAGCAGATAGCCAGATCGCTTAAAGACCAGAAGGGAGGGGTTCCTTTTATTGGCCGGGTCGAATCGCGTAGAGCCAATACAATTTCTCCCTGGCAATGGACAGCCCGCAGCCACGTGGGGGGGGGGGGAGGGTTCAATCTCCCCCACCCCTGAAACTTTTCAGTTTTACAAGTGTATAATATATACGCACATACAAACGTACGCACCACCATACATAAAGTATGGTTGAACCCCCTCCGAAAAATATTTCTGGCTACGCTACTGCAGTGAACACCTTAAAAAGTTAATTACAAGCAAAACAAAAAAACCAATTCAATTGAATGTACTTTCAGTTATTGGGGTGAATAATGTAACACGTGAAAGCATCTTTTCTCTCGTCTTTTAAAACATTAATTACACCTTGGGTATGTTTTTTTTTGTTGCCACAGTTTCGATAACGTAGTACTTTTCGCATTCCAAATATTCCAAGAACAAATCTTATTAATAAAGAACATGATGGTTTCGATCGCCCTCATGCCGCTGCACAGTAGTCGAAGAGAATTCGTTTTGTCATGGTGAGTGTTTTTCGCGGCATCAGATTTGCTGCATCTTTCTGCGTTACGTCCTACCATTCGTTAGTCAAAACCAATTGCTTGTTTTACTCGAATAAGAATTAGCAAGCGAATTTCCGGAGCATTTTTTATGTACGCTAAGCGAGCAGAATTCTAGGGACCCCGAAATTGTTACCTTTCCTTCGACAACGATGGCGTGAACTCGAAAAATTTGGTGCTGTCGTTGAACGTAACTGGTGTCAGGTCCGAGTCTGCCACCTTGTCGGCGAAGTCTAGGAATATGCCCGTATGGTTCAGAATTTCATCCAAGCGGCTGTCGTTGAGCGTAGCGTTGAAATTGCGGTACGAGATGACTAGGTGTTCACGAATATGGTTCGTCTTTCGGAGATTGCGCAATATGCTTGCCCTTTTCATATAGTCCGAGCGCTGCTTCCAGGTGAGTAGCCTGCGTAGTGAACACAAACAAAACGGATGCACGCCAAGCTGAGAGCGATATTTCGGTTAAGGGCATACTTTACGCTATGTTACTGCCACCCACCTCACTTTGCGGGGTTCCCGTGATAGCTTTGTTTTCATATTCAGTGTCGCTCGTTTTCCAGTTGGACCGTACAGAGACCTCGATCGGAAGACATTGCTTTCATATTCGAATCCAACTTCGAGCGGAATGTTCTGGGTAACATTATTACCACTCCGCGCACATTTTCTCGGAGATGAACCTTTCATGAACGCAGACATTTGGGACTTTCTGCAAGACTAATTTCCTGCAATCACCGCTAGGATTCTGTCGTCCGCTGCGAGATCCGCCTTCGTGTATGTAATCAAAGAAAAGTTCCTCAATCCCCGTTAGTACTCACGAAATAATCTGGATGAAGAAGAAGAAGCTGTAGATGCGTAATTCCTATAAGATTACACGTGAACGGATAAACCTATGTATTACCGATCGGGAAACCAGTGGATCTATTTACATGGAATCACTCGAAGTGAAAACAAGGTAAAATTCGTGACTGTGTAAAGCCGATTTTCCATTGGACTATCGTTCTGTGACTGAGACTGTGGAAATGGTCATTTTTCAGAAAATCTTCGTCCAGTCTTAGGTATCTAATTATCGATGAAATACCGTGTCACAGTTCCTTAACGTGAACACATATAGTTCATCTCTAGCTTACAAATTATATATGACACCGCTCTAGTACAATGAAGAGACAGGAATGGATGAAGAGCTCGTTTTTTGTTGTTTTTCTTGTAAGACACCACGTATTGAGGCCAAGGAAGGTGAAGGAGAAAATTATTCGTAGTTATAACTTTCGTGACGTAATTATTGCATAAATGGAACGAAAGTGAAGTGGAGGAAAGAACAGTTTCGAGTCGACGGGTGCCTAACCGACAACCTTCGAATAGCGCATTGGGCACTTTCCGCTTGAGCAGTGGTAGTTTTCCATTGTATTTCTTGGGCGTTTCTAACCACGAAATCCTTGCGATAACTTCCGCTGGCTAACATTACCACAAATACCCATTAAAGTGACTCGAAAAGCGATCACTGCCGTAGCCCAACCGGCACCCAACCGGCATAGGAGTGCTACGATGTCGATTTGCTGGTTTGTCATGCTTTTAGGCGGGGAGCGTGACAAAATGACAGGGAGAAAAGAAGGAACGTACACACACACTGGCGCTGCTAGCAGCAACACGTTTGGCTCCCTCACCAAGTCGACCAACACATATGTGTACCACACAATGCCCAAGTGAACATTTAACACTAAACAAAAAATTAATTCAACAACAAAGAACAGACCAAAAGAAAAAAGCTTACCTACGGAAAGATACATCTGCAGTTAGCATACGCAGCTGATGACAAGCGCTGACAAATCACGCGCAGAAAACTGAATTATTTTAAACCGTTTACCGGCCCATCTGCCACCGAAATAGTCAGTCAACGATTAGCCTGGCTATTTTATAAATGTCGCTGGCCATTTCACTTTCTGGAGCTTTGGACGCGGTATCCGAAGTTTGTAGGTTTGGTCCCTATACCGACAGCAAGTTGTTTTTAAGAGCGGAGGTGTCTCTGCTTTTAGTTCTTTCGTAGAGCGTGTACAGAAACCTATCATAATCATGAACGACCTCTACCTTATACGACATCTCGCGTCGCCTAGCATCGCATTGGAGGAAGGAATGCAGGAGAGGAGAAGAGAAGCGGAGAGCAGGAGGAGAATAAATAAAGCATAAATCTCCTCGGTGAAGCAGGATTTTAACCCCCTCACCCACGATCCAGAGGTGAGCATCGTAACCACTCGGCTATTAATGCACGCAGGCGTAACATATATGTATGGGAACCGTTTGATTGCGCTCCCATGGGCGAGAGAAGTAGAAAAAGGAAAAGAGAGAACCAGAAAGAAACAGAGAGAAAGAAATATGTCGGACGATGAAGAGTAGGGGAGAAGGTAAAGCACTTCATAGACATGTGCAGAGTATAGTATAGTATAGCGAGGGGGTGAGAAAGGGAAGTCAATGTGAGGAGGAGTGATGCGAATTCTAGGAGGAGCGAAAGGAGGAAGGGATAGGGTAAAGCATTGCATAGTCATGTACGGTATGATATAGCAAGGAGTGGGAAAGGCAAGACGGGGTAAAGAGGAGGGAAAGGAGGATGGCAAGGTCACCAGCTCCACTGCTGCTTCCTCAGTTTTCGCACCACTAGTTCGTAGCTTGCCCAATCTTTCTAGTCCACTTTAATTCCTTTCGATTTATGTGAAACTTATTTTACTGCAACTAAAACGGCAAATAATGCCCCCCTAGCCTTCCATGGCTTCATTGTTTGAGGGCTAAATTCCACCGTTCTAAAATTATCGAGAAGCCTGTAAGCTTGTATGTGGGACTTTTGAAAACATTTGTGGATCACCATTTTTGCATAAGCTATAACGCCACACATCAATATTATCCGCTCTTGATGCTCGAATCGATGTGGTCCAGTGACGAGCGATATGTGTTTTGATGTGAGTTGATCATTATGGGCAAACGTAAATTCGCATCTGTTTTTTTTTGCATTTGTTTGATACATCGGGCGGGCTATGCTGTAGCCTGCAGCAACTGTGGTCCATACTTTGTCCAATTTTAGCGCCCTTCATAAAGCGGGTAAAATAAATCGCAGCTGCTAGAGACTACAGTATTTCCTACCGATGCATCAGACAAATCCATCAAAATACTTGCGAGTTCGAGTGCAACGTAGAAACATTCTATTTTAAACATGGTGTGTATTTTGTTCTGAGGTAAATACGACTCCTTGTGTGTTTTATGGATGGGTTTCAGCTTCGATGTATACTGATTTATACGATTCAACCTGTTAACTTTCTACGTGTTGCCGGCACTGTACCAAGCGGCTGAAGGGGCTAGTGAGGCCGCAATTATGCAGCTTTTTAATTGATTCCCTCACAATCAAAACTACATTCCTGTTGTGATGTAATGTACTGATTTGAGAAGGGCCAAACCTCTCATATTATTTTATCATAATTCATATATGCAGAGTGCTGCAGTGCGGCGCTGCGCGGCACTTCAGGTATGAGCCGCCTCTAGCTATATCGGGTTGGATGGATTGATAGTGTGTCATGGCGGCGACCGATCTCATTGGCACAGAAAGCGCCACATCTGAAGCCATGAAACAATCGCTGTTTTGCTTCGGTGGAGGGGACTGGAGGAGCAAAATGGAGGAGCAGGAGGAGTGGGAATGACAAAAAGAGAGCAGCGATGGTACCACCGAGACCACGACCCTAGAGGTGAAGTTGAAGGCAATTGGTGAGAGAATGGTGAGCTTATATGTATCAATAACTATTGTGTACCTTTGCATTCTGATCTGTTCCATGTTATTATTATTTGTCCTGTTCACTGCCTGCTACTGTCCTATCAAGGAGGGGCTGTCACCTCGTCAAGCTACTCACTGTAGTAGCTTTTTGTGACAGCTCCTATCTTTCCTTTTTCGAAAGATGAATAAACTTGATTTGATTTGATTTGATTTGAATGCATTCGCAAGCGTCAGCTGAACACCTGTTGCATTGCGGAAGAGGACTAGGGTGCACAGAAAAACAAAAGATGATTTGTGGGTCGTGTCCCTCATTTCGAATAAACAGCCACAACTAGAATCTGCTTTTGGAGCCACAAAACAAGGAGCGCCGAAGTGCGAAGGATTTGGTTATTCAATGATGCAGATGCATGACTGCTGGTGCAGCGCGTAACCACAACACAGCAACCGCACATAAGGCCACACTACTAATTTCCAAAAGATGGACCAATCATTTTCACTCGACTGACGCAGATCACCAATCACTGTGTCGAGACGGCAAAGCGCATATATCTCTTCCTCTCCTCACTGACTTGACGTAGTCTGGTGCAAGAACATGAACTATTCGTTACATGGTGACCGCGGTACCGTCACCTTAAATTAATTCAGAGTTATCATCTCCCGTGCCCCTCATTATACAATACTGGCTCTGGCACGTAAAACCCGCAAGGTAATCTTAATCGCTAAATTTCCTTCCTCGGAAGCAGGGTCATTCCACGCCAACTGTCCCAGCCGGGGCGCTCGACAAAAATCAATTTCTCTGGAAAAATCTGAGAAAATTACAAACGCATCGACATTACTCCTGCAGTATTTTCCCAAAATATTTTGAGCGGCAAAAATTTTTCGGGCACGTGAACGCCATTTGAAGTTCTCGATATGGTGGAAAACCAGGTACAAAAGACAAATTCGCTATAAATGGACCGTTTCACGCATTCATTGAAAACTTGCTTTTTTGTGTTCTTAGAGCATCGCGCTTTTATTATAGGACAGTTGGTTAGAGTAGCTTTATGTCTTTCACTCCTCGGCGCGTAGGTAAAATTGGGTAAATTGCAGCGTTTTCGGGAATTTTTTTACAAAAGACGACTGTAGATCAAATCCATGAATTATTTTTATAGAACTCTCCATAAAACGTACTATCGCCTACAATTCTTGTTATGCCTGTGTGCGGTGCACAGGCTTTAAAATAAAATCCTGAACTTGGAAAAAACGCTACATTGGCCTATGTTCAGACGTCTGCAGCACCCTAAGGTGGTCCAAGAAAAAATAAACAGAAAAGCACATACGATTCAGAATTATAACAACATCGTCCACAAAAAGTTTAATCGAAGTATTTTTTGTTCTAGTGAAGAAAAACTTTTTTGAATTTAGTCCCACCATTGCATAATTTGCTATGGGGGCAGTACAAACCGACTGAATTTACTGCATAAAAAAGAGGTAATATATTCGTTGCACATGGTTTTCAGCTCCTTTTGTTAGTACTTTATGATGTATATTACATATCAAGGAGACGATAAACAGAGGTAAAAATATAACAATACCATTGGCTTAGATGCCAAAATTCCCCCAATAATGAATCGCGTTACCTATCGCATTGTTTACGCACACCGGAGGCGGAGGAAGCGGCGCCGGACAACTACGCCACATAAATAGGCTGTTGTGATATAACAGCTGTAAAACAGTGCATGTTACCAGACTGACAAATTCTACTTTAGCCAAAATCTGCTGCCTGCAACCATCCAAATAAGGATGTGAAAAATAGCTTGGCATATCCCGTCCGTAGTGTAGTGGTCGGACGGACGGAATGCGTGAATACGCGGCGCGTTGTCACATCATGTGCTGTTCGTCGCGGAATACTTAGATGAGCTCCGTTTGGACCCGCTGTAAATGACCACGCTCACGCCTCCTTTCTCCGATTTATATGAACTTTGAGACTTCACTTATTTTGACGCCAAATGATTCTCAGAGCCGCATGCGATAAGTAACGCGATTCATTATTGGGGAGTTTCGGCACCTAAGCCAATGGCATTGTTATAATTTTACATCTGTTTATCGTCTCCTTGATATGTAATATACATCATAAAGTACTAACAAAAGGAGCTGAAAATCATGTGCTACGAATACATTACCTCTTTTTTATGCAGTAAATTCAGTCGGTTTGTACTGCCCCCATAGCAAATTATGTAATGGTGGGACTAAACTTCAAAAAAGTTTTTCTTCACTAAAACAAAAAACACTTCGATTAAACTTTCTGTGGGCGAAGGTGTTATGATTCTCAATCGTATGCGATTTTCAGCTTATTTTTCTTGGACCACTTTCAGGTGCTACAGACGTCTGAACATAGGCCAATGTACCGTTTTTTCGAAGTTCAGGATATTATTTTAAAGCCTGTGCACCGCACACAGGCATAACAAGAATTTTAGGCGATAGTACGTTTTATGGAAAGTTCTATAAAAATAATTGATGTATTTGATGTACAGTTGTCTTTTGTAAAAAATTCCCGAAAACGCTGCAATTTACCCAATTTTACCTACGCGCCAAGGAGTGAAAAACATAAAGCTACTCTAACCAACTGTCCTATAATAAAAGCGCGATGCTCTAAAAACACAAAAAATCAAGTTTTCAATGAATGCGTGAAACGATCCATTTATAGCGAATTTGTCTTTTGTACCTGGTTTTCCACCATATCGAGAAGTTCAAATGGCGCTCACGTGCCCGAAAAAATTCTGCCGCACAAAATATTTCGGAAGAATACTGCAGGGCTAATGTCCATACGTGTGTAATTTTCTCATATTTTTCCAGCGAAATTGATTTTTGTCGAGCGCCCAGACTGGGACAGTTGGCATGGAATGACCCAGCAATAAGTGTTATTCAGATCGGTTCAGCTCCTTTTTCATGAAGCATTTATGCATTTTGCACGTGTTTATGTGAGTGCCATGTGAGTTCCACCACATCTAATTCTTATTTCGAGGGCGTATCCCATGCGATTGGTAATATACATAACCGGGCATACTAGAGCCCCAATGCTTATTATACATTGGAATGGTCTGTATGAGACGCACACTTTCTCAACGTAATGCGCCTGCTGGTCAGATTTCGATCACCGGTTTACACGTTCGCCGCTGCCGCTTAGCGTTTTGTGTTTTTGTCTTGCTAGGCCAAAGTTCATTCCATAATAGAGAAATTCTTTAACTGGCCCTGTTGGTATAGTTGTATGTGTCACCGTCACTACATCGTACCAATAATATGCGGAGTGACTTTTAAAAAAATACGTTCCTCTAATAACAATATTACTATCCACTGTAAAAATGCAGCTTTTGACAGGACACATGACGACTTTTAAAAAATCAAAAAGGACAAGCATAGTGTGGGACATGCACTTTTCAACTAACGGCAGCACTGGCTGCTTAAAAATAGATATAACAGACAACTATGCGTTGAGCAAGATAGTCCACTGATGTGCGAGCAATTGTACTAAAGAAAAACGAACATCCGTAAAACGATTCCCAATGAACAGGTATATATATATAGATATATGCTTAATGATAGAGCAAGTTCGTACACTTCCCATAAAAAGTACGTCAATATAGCTCACTTTATTTCATTAGTGTCCCCTTGCCAGAACATAATGTAGCTTCGCGGACGTTTGAATAAATCACCAATTTTCCGCGAGCTTTCATTGACATGCGGTAACGTTCGATGTAATATTGTTGTAGATTGCGACATAGTTTTACTATAATGCGCTATGCATAGCGCTTCAGACACATTATCGGACGCTAAACAGAAACGTGGAGTGCAAATATTGTCTCTGCGCAAATGTTATCACCATAGTGTATAGTTCTCCACTTCTCTTGAGAAAACCACACATTTACAATGTATAAGACGTGCGTAAATGAACACGCTCCTTAAATCGCAATTTTTATTTTTATATCACATTGGTCTCCTATGAATAACTGTGGAATATTAAATAGGCGTATGCTCTAGTGAGTATAAATGCAATTCTTAAAGGTACCGTCCAAATTTTCCCTAATTCCTCTTTATCTACGGTCGTAGGTTCAGCGTAGTTCAAAGTACTGAGTAATGAAATTTTCTGTATCTTACCCGCCTTCAGGTGAGTATAAGAATTGAAGCAGCACCGGCATGGCTACGTAACGTGACATGAAGAGCAAAGCTCTGAGGAAATCTGGATTCGGATTCTTTTCCGGCCACGTGATGTTTCCTATAGTCAACATACGCTTTACATTGGGAATGTTGCTCTCGTTAACCACCTTCATGCATGACTTTAGGTAGAACCGAGTCTTGCTTTCGATGTCGGTGTTCGCTGCCGGCGCCTGCGAATCATGTGCGAAGAGGTTGGGTCGGTTTCGGTAGGTACAACAACTCAGCATGCGCGCACGATAGCCTGCCAGAAAATTAGGTCGTCGCCAAATCTTTTCGTTTTGTGTTACTTGATACACAGAATGCTACCCGTGAAAATTCCACGTATATTCCCACGCCGCCCAAATCATTAACTAGCCTGCGCGAGCGGCGACTTTTCTGAGCGTCAGCGCCAAGTTGACGGTGTCAAGTTGAAGACAGGGCGAGGGTAGGCGCATGACAATAAAGCGCGCTCAGCTGAGCCCATCGTCTGCTACGCTGTTCCATCTTAAGCATGTGAACACGTATTAGCGCACTTCGGACAAACAAGCAGCGTGAGTATAAGCGAAATGGTTTTGCTCGTATTTTACGTCCGAAGTGAGCGTTGCAGCAAAAAATCGAGCAAATAAATGTTAAAGATACGCCACACGCCCCCCACTCGTGAGATAATACGAAAACACGGTCCGTCTGAAGTCCTAGGCGCACTTCAGACGGCCTAGCAGACGATCGGCCCAGCTGAGCGCATTTATTGGGCATGCGCTTACCCTCGCTTTGTTTGCAAATTAGTACCGCCTTGTGGCGCTGACGCAAAGAAAAGTTGTCCCTCGCGAACGATGGCTAAAGATTCGGGCGGCTCTACTACCAGATCGTCATTACGCTGAAGCTACATGCGCGTAACGTAACGACTACGAGACCGAAACCACAAGTTCAATAAGGGGGCGCAGCACACATAAAGCATCGCTTTCACTTAAAGTGAGATGTCAAAACACTGTCAATAGTTAGAGCGAAAAGGAAATCACAATCGTTTACTCTCAACAAATCACTGAGTTCTTTCTAACATTCCTCGCTCTGTTCGTGTCTGCCCCTGTGCGTTTAGGTAATATGAATTGCTACCAACTGCTTCGCTTATTATCAACTGGTTGTAATAAAGCATCACAACTTTATAGCGAAAGTTGCTCATTGGCTTGAAAGCGAGAAAGAAGTCAGCAAATTCAGCATATGAAGACTGAGCTTTCGTGGAGCCCTGCTCAGTTCCAATGCTCAGTTGTAATTGCTTCTATAATGTGCTCCGTTCTATATGTTGTAAAGTTGTATAAGAAAGATGTCTTCTGATTTACATATTTTCATAATCAGAAGAAGCGCAGTGGTGAAAAACCTATATTTAAAATGAAGTTTCATTGGCGAACTCAATTACTTAAGAGAATCACAAACCTCATTTCATGATTGTTACAAAAACAGAGGTCCTTACGCAACCTATGTTGTGTGGAAACTATGCACGTAAAGTTTGGGACGCTGCTTAGATACAAATTAGTAAGCTCTCAATTTTTTTCAGGTACTGGGCTAGCTACATCAAATATATACCAAACGATGCTTGCATATCGAATAAAAATAGAAGTTTTATTGGTGCACTTGTGTTCAAAGAAACAAGTGTAGAAGTTCTTAGTGGTTTGAAAACGAAATTAGACAAGGCTCATCTTCGCTGAATTCACATGCGTTGTTCGACACGTGTCGTAATTGTTTCCTCACTCTTTGATGGGGGAATCTACGCAAGAGACGCTTGTATTTCTTTAAAGCAGCCTGAACGCTTCAAGTGCCGCACTGCAAAGGCTTAATTTCCGCAGCAATAAATAAACACTTTCGGTTGATTACCTAATGAGTAACGCAGACTGTAGGGCAGTTACTAACCGTTATACTCTAACAATACCTGAACCAAAGTGCAGAAGCCCAGAACGTATATTTTATGGCGCATATCCTAGGAGCACAGTTCCAACTAGCTCTAATGCTTTTGTTAGAGGTAACTCAATTGCGTTGCTGCAAATTTGGTTGCAATTCAGTGAGGTAGCTGAAACCTGCTGTCTCTTTAAGACATTTGACACGGCGTTCTATGTATTTCATATCTTTTATGGCATTCATGGGGATAATTCATGAGAATAATAAACTACATTTACACGTATTCTCCGAGCAAGCAGTATATTGATGTGGCTAGCGCTAATTTTGCCCACATGCCGAGATATACATAATATTTGGCAAATAGTGGCTAGGATTGGGCTCTTTTTTAATGTGATAATTTTCTCGCCTCTGCAAGTGCGTCGTTGTTCTAAATAAAGTACATGACATTTCACTGCAGACACTAGGAAGACAACTTACCTTAAGGTCGGTTAGCTTGGACACGGCCAGCTGTATAAAGGCTCTCCATGCCATCTCCATAACCGACTGTTTGGCGGTGTGAGTATATTCCCACAGACCGCAAACGTGCTGGTAAAAATCCTGGCATGGATCTATTCGGTCGTTTACGGCGCTGTTAAGGAGTTCCGTGTACAACTTGCAGAACTGGTTCGAGCAACTTGAAGACTTCAGGGGCTTGGCACTTCGTCCAGGAAATTCTATCCGCCATATGAACAGTGCGCCGAGTATAAGTATAGCTGTTGCGATGATGGCAGTGGCAATAATAACGTTTTTCCAACTCCGGACGGTTCTCTCTTCTGCGCCGCGTCGTGGCGATTTTAGGTCCTGTGAAAGATATCAGGCATGCCATGGTACTTAAACCTGATAACCACGTGCACCACGAACGACGAGGGTAATGTAAACGCATTTAGACTATCTGTGATTAGCTCTTCCTATTTTCTGGTCGATATTCACACAAATACGGACCGCACCTGCCGTGATCACTTTATACGTGTCAATAGTTTCCTCCCTACTAGCACTACAGTACAATTCACCTATAATGATGGCGGATTTACCAATATATTATTTATGACCATGAGAAGCGCCCGCACTGTAAATTTTGATGTTCTCTATGGTGAAATAAGCCGCTTACTACAATGACCCCATGCCACTTTATAAGTTTGAAGTCCGACTTCTGGCTGTCCATTCCGAGAGGCAACGGAACGTCAAATCCTTGGAAAGAAACAAGAAAACGAGAAGTTCATGCCGCAGCTCCCACGCGCGCCAGCCAAATGGCGGCTGCGTGCTCACACAACAAGACCTTGCCAACCTTTCCCGTCACCCTTTAACCCACGCGAACACGAACAAGGTACTCCGCGCCACACACCACCCTGCAAAACACGAATGGATGCCGCCATTTGCTCTGACAACGCTGCGCTGGCGCTGCTCCAAATTTGCTTCATAGCCCTTATTTCTGCGCAGTTCTGCCACAGGAATAAGTCGGTTGTGATTATTTTTATTTGCTGGTGACGAGCAACGCGGCTGTGCGGCGTACTTATCCGTCTCAGACAAAGAGCCAGCATTAAAGAGGTGCGCGGTAGGTTTGGGTTGCCATCTAATAAATGCATGCAGTACACTTGCAACTACTATAGGCCACACGCACTACAGAGCAGTTAGCTGAGGATGCTTGTCATAACAGGGTCGCCAGAGATTAGGTTGTACTAACACGTTTGAAGACTGCCGCCATTGCACCTCTGAATTTCCGCTGCTTATCCGTGAAGGGATCACCGCGCTCGCACCGTAACAGAAGACCCTTCGAATTCTCGGTATGTTTGCCGGCAGAATACTTGGCAGTGCGCCATATCTGGCTTTTCGACTCCGCTACGGCCGCAAATGGTGCGATTCACGAAAGCGCTGGCTTCAGTCTGCAACATGAACGACACGGTAACGATTGTCGCTCAATTTAATGAAATTTGGGAGCGGCAAGTTGAATGAAACGTGCGAAAAATCGAACTTCGAAGAGTCTATGCGGCCGAAATTTCAGACGTTCTTATAGACTGTCTCTATGCGGCTTGTGGTGGTGCCGCGAACGTGTCCGAATTGCAAGCGCGTCTGAAAGTTCAGCATAACGCCACCTTTCTTGTAGTCTGTGCCGTCCGCGTCTCGAAATACGAAGCGCAAGAAGGAATCATGACGTGTCCGAAAGAACGGGCGCCCGAAAAGTCGACAGTTTACTGCATCAATTTGTGTTGTTCTTGTTACTGATGTGCGCGGGTATATCCCATCAGATTTTATAGCTTTCTCACAGCGGTCTGCCACACCCGTACTCTGTTTCTTTTCGTGCAACTCGTTTATGGCAACTGTCGGTTATAACGCTGAAATTTTAGTGGCACATGAATATTGTTATAATTAGATTACACTGAACATCGCTCCCGCCGTTACTATCTAGGATGCGAGTAATTTCTGTCCGCATGACACTAACCTGATGGTCACATTGGCCAGTTTTCAAAAATAATTTGCTACTGAGTGGCATCTATTCCTCATGTTGTATAACGGTAGCATTACAAGTCTAAGAAACTATGCGTGATAACACTAATATTGCTGTAATATCTTATATACACTGCGCGCCAAATACCATTTATTATTAACTTGCGCTCTATTGTTGTAATTTGCAAATGACATAATAAAGCACGTCGCTAAGGTATCGCTTCACATGAACTGTAGCACCCGCAATGCAACATGCAATTGCGCATCAAATTCACTCACAAGTTCACTCCTCACCAGTGCAAGCGCACTGCATTCTTGTGAACTACGCATCGCCTATACGTCCAAGTCTACTCCAATGAAACACAGTATAAGTATGGCTCATATGGATCAATGTCTATTTTACTTTGAGTGAGAGGCCGGCCCGCTGTAATGGCGCGAACGGTGACAAAGGCCCCGGAGCAGGCGACTCCCGCGAACGGGCCTTCGGGTGCGAGCCTTTTTCTTTTTTATCTTCCACGTCCAGCTTCGAAGGGCTTTTTCGATCTAACGGGCTTCTGCACAATGAGATAATGTTCGCAAAGTTAGATAATGTTCCGTTGAGGGAAGCAGCAACGACAGGACAGTTGGCGATACGCAATTGTTTCCTGTGTTTTCGTGACTCTTTGGTCGCTTGAATAAGATCGAAAGACGGACTATATAAATGTATCACATGAAAAAAGAGGGAGGGATCGACACCAGCGCTGCAATCAACTGGAAGCTTTATTAGGCAAGATCAAACACAAATACCAAACCGGAACACACCACCCGCTTCACATGCTCAGCGTCCTAGGTGCAACACCAGGCACTATAACACCGTATCTACTTACTAACCCCTTTCCTTTATGGCAAGTTGAGTTCAATTGTTGGAAATAAGCTGGACGCTGGAGGGCGAGTGGGCACTCGTATTTGTAACGTTAGCCACAAAGTTAGATTTGTTGCATGTGCGTCGAACCTTGTCTATTGCATCCCGTTAACTTGTGGACGAGTGTATATGGGGAAGACGGTTCGCTTCCTCAATATACGCATAAGGGAGCACCTTTCGTCTCTGAAAGGAAGGCTGCTCACGCAATTAGCTATGCACTGTGCGCAGTGTGGCTGGGAAGCGCGCTTTACTGACACGGCTAACTCTGTTTATGCACCGTGATCGGACCACACGGGAAGTTGCAGAGGAATTTCAGATTCAAATTAGGAGGCCATTTTGTATCAGTGACCCGTCATTAACGATTTCCAGCAAAGAAGTGTCGCTCCTAAAGAAATGGGGTTAGTGATTGGATACGGTATGATAGTACCTGGTATTGCGCCTAGGACGGTGCGTGTGTGGTACGGATGGCGTGTTCCGGTTGGGTATATATGTTTGATCTCGCCTAACAAAGCTTTCAGTTGATATTAGCGCTGGTTTCGCTCCCTCCCTCTTTGTCCCTGTCAGAGTTCGCTGTCGAACTTTCTAAGATGTAATTGGTCACTCATCATCAGCGTCACAATACAGTATTCACTTTAAACCTTCGCTATCTCATTCACGAGAGCCCTTACAATCTCAGAAAATCATTTCACTCTTTTTTTCTAGTCTTGACTTGCCGCAGATAACTCGTTTTAAAGAGAGCTTTAGGGGGATGTAGTCCTGAATTTTTGCTTTGGTTGCAATCAACCACAGCGCAAGTGAAGCCACCTAGTGAATATTTTGACGATATTCACAGAGGAGGTGCTGAGAGATGGTAAATAGGTTTAAGCGCAGTGGATCAACCTGAAGCGCAGTCGTTAAAGTCATCAAGCCGATGCCCAGTGGGTTAAGCGTGCCGCACTGTGCAACACCAATTCAAAAGTTTTCCCACATGGCCGCCAGCGCTGGTTAGGGCCATTATGAGCGCTCAGGACACCAAGATCGTTCAAGCCAGTATCTTTAAATGCAAGAGCCTTGGTCCTGCATTGTAAAGGTGTTCGGCCCCTGGCGAAGACCTAGAGCTCACCGGCAGGACAAAACATGCTCCCGCAGGGAGGCGGTCCGAATCCCTCGTTTCATACTAAGCTTAGGTGTTTAGTAGCGCTCAGGGCGCTCCATGTTTAATTTCTCTTTATCGATTTCCTCGGCTATCATTTCTGCGCAAAAACACAAGGACATGAAATATTTCATAGGACACCTAAACCTGACAAAAAAAGATTTTCTGCGCGGAGTTCTGCTAACGTGAAATAGAACAGCGCTTACCGAGGGGAGTCTGGAGACGCGCTCTTGCTGCGGTGCGGAGGACTCTTCTTGCTTGCTTGTTTGCTTCGGACTTGATTTTCTTTGGCACGGCGTTCCTTTTGACGGCGCTTCTGCTTCTTGCGCTCTGAGCTCCTTGGGCTCCAAGGAGACATCACGGAGGTTTTCTTACTTGCCTGCTTCTCGCCAACCATATTGCCTGCTCAATTTCCTCTTCTTTCACCAAGCTTACCCACTACGGGTGTTCCACAAAGAAGCCAACGGTCAATGGTAGGGCCGAAAAAGAACCTATAAAAAGAAATAGAGGCGCCTAACCTAGAAGTTTAAATTTATCTTTTGTAAATACTCTAATTATTAAAGCAATATGATTATAGCGACGCACTCCACCAATTGACTTGTAATACTTCAGATTCCGGCTCCATGGTCTCACATTGTAAGGAAGAAATCACCATGCAGACATTTCAGCGCCTCAAGGCTGATGAACATGCCTCGAAAAGATTGTAATAGTTTGAGCACTTGCAGAGTCGTTTAATTACACAGCCATCGTATTGCAGCATCTATATTCAGATTTTTCTTCCTTTTCTCCCATTCGCTGAGTCGAAGGGACAGTGGTGTGCGCACTACCGAGAAAACCGAAGTTACTTATGACGTCGCAGCAACCAAGGTTGCCGTTGCATAGATTTGACAGTGAGCCATAGCTCAAGCAAAAGTAGGCAAAAGTAGGAATGATCGCGAATTTGGTAGCCAAGTAGAACAGAAGCGGTATTATGGATAGAGTTATAATTATAGAAAAATAAGTATTACCATTTTATTTAAAATAACAGCACAATTTACTCTGTGCCAATACCACCTGTAAATATCGAGCGAAGGAATTAGTTATAATAGATTCGGTGCATCTGCATATTGTTTTGTGTAAAAATGACAACATTATTCCCATTATGCCACGCGTCTGCCAACACGTACGCAGCTGCGTCCCTCCGCCTTAGCGGGCCCGCCGCGCGTTCCGTTGGGGTGTCGATCTGCACCAACCTATACTGGCGTGCGGAGGTCACGCGCGCGCATCGGCTGACACGGAAGAAAATCTAGGGAACCGTGCTTTTTTTGTGCAAACAATAAAAAATGGGTACTAATTGCGCCAGAACAGAAATTCAAAATAGCCATACACCAATGTGAAATTTTCGAGCTCGGGTCACTCTGCACGCAAATATATTCCAGACAACTTAATATCTTAAGCCCAGTGAGGCCATTGGCCTTAATGAGTTCCACCTCTGTTACGTTCATCGCCGGCGTCGACAGGGAAGCGGCGTACACAGTTCTTCGAACAAGGCGCCGAAGGGCTCCTTGCTGGCCGACAGCCGCTCAAGCACGTGCATTTTCCAACCGAGCAAGGGACTTTAACCGAGCACGGGTGTGAGCAACGCCCTTGGTAGTGCTGTGTGTGACGTCATTGGACCGTCCCAACTTGGAGCAATTCTCCCATCTAGGGATCTGGGGAAACAGACCCTTCATAATGGGCCCCCGCGTGCTCATTCGACACGAAATTCTCGTCATTTAAGTAATATAAGTAAACTGTTGCGTTGTGATTATATTCACCAGTTTCGGTTTCACAATTGTTCGTGATGTGCACTCATCAGTTTCCGTTTTACAATTTTTCGTGAGGTGTATTCACCAGTTCGGGTTTTCCGATTGTTGTGTGAGAATGCCAGGGGGCGCCGCTCTGGCATTCATGTACAACAGGCGACGTGTAAATAAAAGTGTGTGAAGAGTACTCGCAGAGTGCGGACGTTTCGTTCTTCTTCGGCGCTTCGCGCCGAACCACGTGTTCGTGGCTGGTTGGCGTCCCCGCCGGCCGCGTCAGTCACCGCCGGTCTTCCTCGACTGCTGCTGCGCCGGCACTACCACCACCAACACAGCAATGGCGACGAGGACTCGCAGGAGCAACATTTTCTTCTGTGCACTTTTCGTTTCTTTCGTCGCAACGAACCCGCAAAGCGAAGCCTCCTCGCGTTCTTCTGACCATGCTGGCTGCTGCGTCGATTCGTTCACTGCTTCCTTCACGTTAAGCCGCCTCTGCCGTTCGTTAAAGCGATTCTACCGGCGTCAGTTCTTTTGTTCCGGCCTTCATCCCTACGCTATCTCCTTATTCGACGATGGCGTCTCCCATTCCACCGCCTTTGTTTCTTTCTTGACCCGGGGACCCTCCGATACCGTGGTCGGATTGGAAATTAATTTTTCAGGCGTACGCAGACGCTGCCGGGGAGGACGCCAGCAAGCCCGAGCGCCGCAAAGCCCTCCTGTTTAATGCATTAGACCACGTCAGAATAAAACTCTTCTATTGGCTTCGAGGCCCACCACTGGAAACGCCGGCGCCACCATCGGCATGACGTGCTTGGCAGGATCACGTGGTCTCAGCGCCCGTGTCGGCTGCTTGTGGAGCGCTGCCGCGTGCTTTGAAAACGAGTTTCAAGCCCCACATGCGCTGCGGTCTGTTCAAATACGGAAGTTTTCTCGCATTTTCTGCTCAATTGAAATCATTGTAATATAGTGGCTGCTTCCGAAGGCGACGAACATGGAGCTCTACCGCTCGGTGCCACAGTGCCGGGCTTACGCAACGGAGCCGAGTGTCAGCCTGCACCGGTAACCGCGGGACAAGAAACTGCGTGAAGCACGGGTTGTAAAGCTAAGAACCAGCAAGTACCCATCGCCTACGAGTCTTGTGCGGAACAAGCACTTCCGCGACGAAGACTTTCGTTACTGCGTCGGGTCTGCGATGATCGGTGAGTAGCAGACCACGCGCACTGAGACGATGGCTCACGCGGGCTTCCCTCCGGCAAATGATGCTTATCTGACATAGGATGGAAAAGGCGCCTTCCCGCCGGCAAATGATGCTTATCTGCCACAGGATGGAAAAGGCGCTACCTTTTACCACATGCGATACCACCTCAGAACCCTACCCTGCCGCGACATCTTAATCGTCCACCCCGCGCTCAGCGTCCATAAAATCGGCTGCAGATGCGCAACTCATTGTTTTGATACGTTGAATATAAAAAACTCACAGGGACCCTTATGCATTCGCCAGAGATAGCTAGAAGGCGAAAGTCATCTTCTTCTTCTTGTCAGTCTATGTATTGATTCTCCCGCGCGCCCCTCCAACAGCGTTCAGCACCGAACGCGGTTTTGCATGGCCTCCGTGACCGATCACGAAGGCAATGCAAAGCGACCATGACGTGTGAATACGTAATCGTGCGGCTTCAAGTTATGTGGCGTTATAATGACGCTACATGTTTTGGTGACCTGTGACGTCATTGTGACGTCGTATCGTCACGCCATCACGTGACAATTATTTTTTGCATCATTCGTGCTGACGCCGCCGACGCGGGACGCCGACGGGCAACCTTCTCGTTTGATGAGGCATCTAGGGCTTTTGCCTTCATTAGCTACACGACGTTTTCCATTGCCTCTGTGATCGGCCCACCGATCACGGAGGCAATGCAAAGGAACCATGTCGTGTGAATACGTCATCATGTGATATCACGTTATGACACGTCATGATGATGTCATAATGAAGTTACAAATTTAGGAGGTCTGTGACGTCATATGGTGACGTCATCATGTGACGATTATTTTTTGCTTCACTCGTCTTGACGCCGCCGACGGTCAATCTACCCGTTTGAAGAGGCATCTAAGGTTTTCGCCTTCATAAACTACGCGACGTTTGCTGGTGGACGTACATAACGAAAGAGTCAAATGCTGCGGCTGTACATTCATGTTGACAATAACATTTTTTCAGTCGAGCTTGCGTTCCCCTGACGCAAACACGATGTGCTAAAAAGCCCAAATTTATTTGTGCCACTCTCAGACATAGGTTGGGCCTCTCCAACCCCATGTATTTTCTTGGAGCCTCATTTATTTTCGTGGGAAAGATATGCCACCCGGTTGGCGTTAGACACGACACGGCTGCCAAAATTGCTGGGGTACTCGCCAAATATTTACTATCCTGTTTTGCAGCTGCTGGTTGCTGCAATAACTTCTATTTTATTCGCCGCTATTTCAAGCTCATGTGGGTCCTAGTTCACAGCCTACGTTTGGAGAACAAGTCCGGCCAACGTTACTGTACTTTCTTTCTTTTGCTTCGCGTTGCATGCTACTATACATGCTCGGTCTCGTAGACTGCTTCTCCTTCCACCAGCAGTCTCGAAGTGGTGAAGCTTTGGTCTATGAATATGTTGATGACAGAGAGCGGCAAGTTCACTGGAATGCAATGGGAACGACAATTAAGGAGCATTAAATAAAAGGAGTCGCATTTGCTCACGTTTTTTGTGAGCACGATACGAAACGAATGCACTGAATAAAGAAGCATAAGCAGCAGCGTTTGCCCGCTGAGAAGACCGATCAACACGCGGTGCGAGAAAACTTCTCAAATGACATTGAAACGCACACGAATTTAGACTGAAAAAAAACACAGAATCGTCGGGACAACACCTCACAAAGTTGCCATGCGCACCGAAGCCGTAGTTGTAACGAAATTGTTTTAACACGAAAGTGTTTTATGCCGGGGTCCACCAAGACTTCAGTGACGTCACGGAAATAACCTTGAAAAAATGTACACCACCATATCGCAAAGAAAACGTTCCGTCAACGGGTATCGAACCCACTCTGCTCGGTCCGCAAGAACAGATGCCGGGCACCCTATCCATTGCGCCACGGTCACAGACTCTAGAGCCTTTACAAACGCGCCTTTTATAGCTAACACTCTCCTGGTCGGAGGGGTGGTGTTGCCCCCTGGGAGCGCTAAAGGTATTCGTCATTACTGTGGCCTCCGCGATTAGCACCTGCAAAGCTTTACACTTCTGTCTCATTCGGCGCGTTTTCAATAGAAGTTAAATTTTGTCAATGCCTTAACAAACCGCGAGGTGGCGAATCAGCCCAGCCGTCGTAAACGCGTCGGCCTCGCTCATAGTATCACGCTAATCCAAACCACAAACAGCTCTGCGACGCGCGCCTGCCTCACCTGGCTGTAACAACGCGCTCCCCGCTTACGCTTCCCCCTAGAAAAATCGCGGCCGGTCTACAGGGGCGGCGCGACGCGCTTTGCGTTTCCCACTAGTCCGGCCGTGGTGTTCAATCACACTTTAACATGCCGCGGAATGGCGACCAAGTTCTGCGTCCAATATGCGACGCTCTTCTGGCTATCACACCTCGTTCTCTGAATGCGCTTTCACCATTAACTACTACAGCTACCACATCATCATCATCATCATCATCAGCCTGTCTACGCCCACTGCAGGGCAAAGGCCTCTCCCATGTTCCGCCAATCAACCCGGTCCTGTGCTTTCTGCTGCCACGTTATACCTACAAACTTCCTAATCTCATCTACCCACCTAATTTTCTGTCTCCCCCTCACGCGTTTACCATCTCTTGGAATCCAGTCAGTTACCCTTAAAGACCACCGGTTATCCTGCCGACGTGCTACGTGCCCGGCCCATATCCATTTCTTCTTCTTGATTTCAACTATGATGTCCTTAACCCCCGTCTGTTCCCTGACCCACTCTGCTCTCTTCCTGTCTCTTAAGGTTACACCTATCATTTTCCTTTCCATCGCTCGCTGCGTCGTCCTCAATTTAAGTTGAACCCTCTTTGTAAGTCTCCAGGTTTCTGCTCCGTAGGTAATTACCGGTAAGATGCAGCTGTTTATACCTTTCTCTTGAGGGATAGTGGTAGATTACCATTCATGATTTGAGAATGCTTGCCGAATGAGCCCCATGCCATCCTTATTCTTCTAGTTTTTTCACTCTCATGGTTCGGCTCCGCGGTTACTACCTGTCCTAAGTAGACGTACTCCTTTACAACTTCCAGTGTCTCTCCACCTATCGTAAAGCGCTGTTCTCTGCCAAGATTGTTCCACATTACTTTAGTTTTATGCATATTAATTTTCAGACCTACTCTTCTACTTTCCGTATCCAGTTCAGTAATCATGAGCTGTAATTCGTCTCCCGCGTTACTCATCAATGCAATGTCATCAGCGAATCGCAGGTTACTGAGATACTCTCCATTAACTCTTATCCCTAATTCTTCCCAATCTAGGGCCCTGAAAACCTCCTGTAAACACGCGGTGAATAACATTGGAGAGATCGTGTCTCCCTGCCGTACGCCCTTCTTTATTGGGATTCTCTCGCTTTCTTTATGGAGGACTATAGTGGCCGTGGAGCCGCTGTGAATTTCTTCCATTATGTTTATGTAGGCTTCGTCGATGCCCTGATTCCGCAGCGCCTGCATGACTGCTGATGTCTCCACCGAGTCAAATGCCTTCTCGTAATCTATGAAGGCTATGTATAGGGGTTGGTTGTATTCCGCGCATTTCTCTATCACCTGATTGATAGTATGAATATGGTCTATTGTTGAGAAGCCTGTACGAAATCCTGTCTGGTCCCTTGGTTGATTGAACTCTAATGTCGTATTACAACTACCACAAGGGTTTGTTTAATCATTGAACGGGTACGTTAGTCGTCGGGATGGAGTTGAACCACTACGCATCAAAGTGGGTGCATCGACGTTGAACGGTGCTATAGCTGCTAGACGTCCGTATACATTGTGCAAACCATCTCATATAAATGTATAACAAACATTCAACTTCTTCTGTAAGGACATGTTTTACTTTCTTCTTATTCCGATTCCCATGACGGAGGGATCAACCATGTTTTTTTGAACTGCTCTGATAGCGTCCGCGCAACAGCAGTTGTTTGTGTACTCACAAATTCTCATATTTAGCGGCCTAAAGTTCACAGCGCGGTGCCAAAACGCGCTCGTAGCAAAATCAAAACCATCAGTACGAACATACATGCAGACGCTCATACATGTAGAGGCACCGTCAGTCGTCGCGAACCCGTGCGATCGCTGGCTTGAGGCTTCTTTCTGTTATGCTCCGTTTGGTTATACAGGCAGTCTACGCTAACGAAATATTTTACATAGTTTGCACTCAGCGAGTGACTACCTTTCATGCAAGAAGCCGGTTCAGGGGTCTCCAACGCGGTGACAGCGTGAAGCGGGTGCTCGGTTTTCTGCACAGAGCCAGCGACTGTAGACCATCTCGTACTTTCAGTTCGTCAAAAATGATTATGTTTAGCGTAAAGGACACAGTTCCTTTCGAAAGTACTTAGAGAAATGCGCTGGAGGGCTTCCGCGAGGTGTTTTTGTAGAGCGCTGACAGCAAAACCTATGGGGAGCAGGCCAGCGGTATCCTACCTAGCACGCAATCGAGGCGCGTCCGATAGGCCTGACTGGCTGCCCAGGCGGCGCTGCGAAAACGGTGCTAAAAAGCGCCCTCTCCGACAAGTTCTTTGGTTTCGAGTAGTCAGTCTGGCGGCCGCATGCAGCATTAAGCTCAGATGCGCAATGGAGCCGCCGCTGTCGGTTGTGCTGCGCTTTGGATCTCGGCCAGTTTCTGGCGTGGCTGAGTTCTTCAGGCCAAGCAATCTGCGTAAACACAAGAAGCTCGTCAACGTCAAGTATGTTTACGACGTGTAGGAGATTGAAGGAACCATTTCGGCGCGCTGCAACTCGCAAGTGCAGCGAATCTCATACGACGTTGAACTCGAGTTAAGTTTTACGAGGCATGCTCGCGCGATTAACGACAGTGCATAAACGAAAAGATTGCTGTTAAGAAAGCCGACATGATTTGCATTACACGACGAAACGGAATCAAGAAAGGTCCAGTGACAAAGGCTAGCCGTGGGCGGCCCGAATGAGCGCATTCGCGTCGTGTGCCGTTTTCTGCCGCATTAAGTCGCAAACACACGTTTTCCCCATGCACGGTCGTAATTTTCAACATTTGCTTCTAGGGAATTCGTCAAATTCTGTCAGCGTGCGGTGGCGGTCGAGAAGCGACGGCGCGCAATGTTTACAGCCGGCCGCTGGAAGCAGCCGGCTGTAAGCTGCCGGAAAAATCGTAGGCACATACGCAGGGTGACTCATGGCATCGTTTTTCTCGTTTCGCATGAAATGCCGGCTGCATATCCTCGTGATCGCCGTCGGCAGCCACGGCGTGCCGTCTGGACTGCACACAGGGAATATATACATATATAAACGCGTGCACGCGCGTACGAAAAGTAATCAGCACGTTATGTTGCAAACCACGTTTGGCTCGCGTACTCACTTCACGCTTCGGACGGCACGTATCCAGCGGTTCCGTCGCTCCACTTCGTACGGCTTTCAGGGGAACCAGTAAAACTGCACATTAGGATCCTTACCCCCATGTTCGAGGCAATTAACCACGCAACAATAACGGCGGCGATCGCGCTTCGGGACCGCGCGCTGCTCAGAGCCGTCGCCCAGACCACCTGCTTTCGGCACGGTTTGTTGAAGCAGGGATCGCTCGCCAAACATGTCAGACTCTGCAGGCATAGCGGACAAGTTCCTGCGTACGTTTTAAGCACTTTTTGAGCCTGAAAACTAGGCGCAAAATTAAGTAAAACGCTTAAAGCAACTGAGAACTGCGTAACTCGCCGGTTGGCGTCCATTTTTGACTACCCAAGCAACTTCGGCGCACGCCACCAGGCTCCGCCACAGTACTCAAAACTCCAGCGCGTCAGCCCTATAGAGGGCGACTCCGTAACTCCTCGCCGCCAATACCCTGAATTCCGCCAACACGTCTGCGTCTACGACGGCGTTGAATGTGTTTCAGTACGCCGTCGCTCTTTTCGACGAGCATTTGAAAGACGCCTCGTGCGACTATATCGCAAGGCTCAAATTTCGAGAAAAGCGACAATTTCCGGGCGAGCCTGTCGCCAATTTCATTAATTCCCTTTGAACGCTCGCCGCGCCGTGCGGCTTCGGCGCACTCGAGGACGACATGCTTAAGCATCAACTGTTCACCGGCATAGCGTCGCAAAGCGTGCGCTGCCGGCTTTTGCACAAAGGCACGTCCATTTCCGTTTCTGAAGCTATTGCATTTGCCCGGAAAGACGAGCTCCTTCGCTCGCAGTTGGAGCAGTTCGCTTCGAATTCTCTGCAGCAACTTTCTGCTGCGGGGCCACAAGGCACCCATTCTTCGTTCCGCGGAACGCGCCAATATGGCGGCCCGTATTCTTCGTCTCGGCGCGGCGGTCAACATGGCCGCCCGCCTGAACATTCCTTACGTGGCGGTCAACATGGCGGCCCCTCCGCTTCGCGGAGGCGAGGAAGCCGTCAAGATCGTGGACCAAATTCGTCTTTTAAAAGGCAACAGGGAGCGTATAACTCATTTCAGCAATTTTCGTCGTCGGGTTCCGCTTCACATTGCTTCCGATGCGGTTCTATTCAGCATATAGCGAACTTTCCACACTGTCCTGCTTGGAACCGGACTTCTCTTGCGTGCAGAAAATCGGGCATTTTCAGTCCGTATGCGGTTCTCGTCCGACAGTTCATCCTGACGCAGATCACTCGTCTGCTTCTTCGAGTGCTGCCGCGCAGACCAATACGGTCACGGTTTTAAACGCGGATGGTCTCCAATTAACTTCGGAACCCCGTGTCGTGGCTTCTTAGAGCATGTCCCCTTGCCTTTTTTGGTTGATACCGGTGCTTCAGCATCTTTACTTAGTACGGAAGATTTTTCAAATAATTTTCCTAGGATTCGTTTCACGAAATCGAGTTTTTGTCTTCAGAATTATTCTCGGCAGGTAATTCCCAACTGCGGACAGTTCGTTGCTAACATTTCTTACGGTGACACCAACGCTCCGGTCTTGTTTCACTCACTCCGCGTGGTCCATCACTTCTTGGCCGTGACGCAATTCGTGCTTTGGGCATCAACATCTGCGGTGCCACGATTTCTTGCATTCCCTCGGGAACCGGTGCGACTTTGCCCGCAGCTACAGCAGTGACTCTTTGTTCTCTTTCCGAACCGGCTGCTACTTCCCCTCCAGGTCCTCCTTCTGTGTATGCTCCGGCTGCACCTTCTGCGTGTACACAGCGTTCTAGAGCGCCTGCTTCTTCTAAATGTGCTCCGCCCGTGCGTGTGCTTTCATCGACGCTGCCAGTTTCGCCCCTGTGTCTCCGACGGATGCCACTGCCGTGTTCCCTGCCAGTGTTTCTTTTGTGCGTCCGACAGTTACGCCTCCGCGAGTGCCTCCCTGTACCAGCAAAACTTTTCTTCAACGGGGGAAGCATTCCCAGCTCATCAGGATGGACCAAAGATGAAACGTCGTCCTGCAGAACAGTCTACGAATTCGTGCAAGGAGGCAAGGCCATCACCGCCTCTCACCATTCTGAGTGCCTCGACACAGAGTCCACCTAGTTCTTCAAAAAAGCGCCGCTCTAAGCGGAAGCGCCAGAAGCCGCGTCGATTTGAGGTTTATGTCAGTTAGTTCAGCGTCATAACAGGTTCTTATTTCGGCAATCACGTTTCATTACTGTGCAGTGTTCAGTGCCTTAAGACATGAACTGACTTCCGTGTGCATTATCATGTATCATGTCTGAGTGCAGTGTTTTAGTGCTTCATAAACTGACTATCTTTCGAGGAGGGAATGGTTGTTGTGTTGTGATTGAATTCACCAGTTTCGGTTTCCCAATTGTTCTGTGAGAATGCCAGGGGGCGCCACTCTGGCATTCATGTTCAACAGGCGATGTGTAAATAAAAGCAGCGTGTGAAGAGCATTCTTTGAGTGCGGACGTTTCGTTCTTCTACGGCGCTCCGCGCCAAACCGCGTGTTGTGGTAGGCCGGCGTCCCCGCCGGCCGCGTCGGTAATCGCCGGTCTTCCTCGACTGCTGCTGCGCCGGAACTGCTACCACCAACACAGCATAAACCACCTTACGTTTTCCTTCAGTCTCTTCATGCTACCTCTGCATCTTCATCACGAGTCTTCGGGGCTTGCAAAGGCCGGTCGCATCACTCCTCACCCCCTCCTTGCGTAAGGTTCTCTGAAAAACATGACGCAACGCTGAAATGCGAGTGATTCATACTGTCACACCGCTTTCTCTGATTACGCTCTCCCCGTGCGAATCTAACGGCCTGAGCAACACTAGCAACGGCGCGTTGCGGAGCCAGTCTCGGAGGCCACCACTAATGCATCATGACACTAATGAGCACCGACTGAGAAGGTTTCAGTAGTCTCATCGCGCCGCAGGCTTTCGCTGCAATATTCTAGAAATCTCTATGGCCAGGTAAATGTGGCGTCTGTCGTGATTTGATTCGGTGACGACGCAGTTAGGCGATTCGCGGTTCGCGTCAGCGTGTAACGCCTCCTCGCCAGCCTAGGGCCGCTTCCAAATGGGCTGTGTTTCTTCCCCGTCTACAGCCTCGAGTGCACTGGCACCGACTACTAGGGAGCGACACCCTGCCGTTTCTCTCCTCAAATGACGATGATTTGAAAGAATGCATGTCGAGTAAGTGTTTATAAAGTGCATGTTGAAGCCATCTTTGCGCGGGATTCACCATATGCGGTGCCAGGTGTATGTTAACTACTACAGCTACAACAAAGGTTTATCATGTTCATGGATGTTAGTCCTCGGGATGGAGATTTGCCACCAGGCGTCAACGTGGGTGCGTCCACATCAAGCGGTGCTCTAGCT
This sequence comes from Rhipicephalus sanguineus, assembly GCF_013339695.2. Taxonomy (NCBI): domain Eukaryota; kingdom Metazoa; phylum Arthropoda; class Arachnida; order Ixodida; family Ixodidae; genus Rhipicephalus; species Rhipicephalus sanguineus. The sequence continues at coordinate 134,827,621 of NC_051177.1, forward strand.
GGCAAATACCAATAGACATTGTGCAAGCTCTCGTATATCAATGTATAATAAACAGACAACTGCTTCTGCGTGAACACGTTTCACTTTCGTGTTATATCTATTCCCATGACGGAGGGATCAACCATGTTTTTTTTTTCTTACATTGTAGTCACCAATTCCTGCAGGGCTTGGGCGTCGGAGAAGCCAAGCAGGGGAGTTTCCCAAACCTCTCGGGTGGGCTGGACAATGAGGAGGCCTATAGGCAGAAACGTGTGCAACAAACATGGTAGAACAGCCGACAAAGTAATAGAGCATGGGTGCAGAGTTACCAACTCCTTGGAAATTGCACACTAAAAAGTCTGCGCCCATTCAGTCCACGCACGGTAAGCGTCAAAAGTTTAAGGACCATGAAACACGCACACAAATGCTGAATATTTCTATTGCTCCAGCAGGCAACCTTGAATTCAGGTTTTGAGTCCGTTTTAAAACGCACTAAAAGATGTATTGTGCAGTTTGACCTATTACAGCCACAAATTTCTGATAAATTTAATCTTCTCCGACCTAGTACCCTCTAAACATTCTGACGCTGTACCTCCTCTTCGTGGATGTTTTAGCGCGTTTGGCTTGCTTTTGTCTAATCAAGTAGTTAAGGCGCAATGTCATATCATATTGTAGCTGTCTTCTCCTTTTGCCACTATCAAACGCTATTTCTACGAGCAACTATACATTTTATTTCATTGACGAAGACATTATTAGGACGAATTAAAGCTTTAGATGCCTCACCAAAAGCGCTATTTCACCGTCGGCGTCGGCGTGAACACGACTGATGCAAAAAATCATCATCACATGAAGACCGCCCTATATAACGTCATCATGACGTCACCATGACTTCATCGTCATGCTACCATGACGTCGCATAACGTGAAGTCCCATGATTACGTCATCACATCATATCGTCGCTTAGTCAAAGGTGCGCAGATCACGGAGGCAGTGCAAAACTAGGTGAGGTGAAGAAAGCTTGAAGTGTCTGAGATCCTGGAGGCAGTGGAGCCACCAGGGTCGGAGGCCTTCCTCTCCAGGATTGGAACCTCCCCGCCCGATACCAAAGCTTTGATATGGGGCCCGCGAGGATCACTTCATATGCGCTCAGAAGAAAAAGAAGATGGCTTTTGCCTTCGGTTCGTCCTAACCAATTGCACAAGGGGCCCTGTGAATTTTTATCGTGCCCGTGCGATTGTGTTCTGCAACCAATAACACGCTAAAATCCCTAAGGCTGTCGACTAATAATTTTATTTCTGCCAGTCAAAAAAAAGAAATAACCTTGAAGTCGTCGAAGTTTCATTTACATTATATCTGCCCCGGCTCTATAAGCCAGCATAGTACTTAAATCATTAAAGGCAGGTATTCCCGCAGGTAATTCATTATTTGCTTCTAAGTCAAAAAGCTTCTAAGTCAAAGAGACAGTGCTCCCAAGGAGCGCTGGTGCGAAATTGAAAGACGTCAACTTTCCCTAATGTACGGCCCTGTGTTTCCAAATAACATGACTTCATGTGCAAACATCCTCCCTGCATATATTCTAGCATGTTTGTAAGGTATAGTTGTAGTAATACATCGGGCAAAATACGTTTGCTTACATCCGTTTCCTGAACCAAACGTCACGTCATTAAGTGATAACCATAGAGCACTTGGTTTTTTTGCTTCTCAGGACGTTGCTGTAGGTCCTGTCGCGTGTTAAAAGGGCTCTGCAACACCTTTTCAGCATGGTCAGAAGACGCTGCCAATCATGTAGTCGAAGCTTCTGAGAACGCGTGAGCGAATCATTATAGCGCCGCACGCAGTCTGGAATTTACAAATAATTTTCAAAATCATATAGAAATCGCTCCCTCTTCCTTCTACTAATGATGCCACATACCCAAAAGACCGTGCCATATACACAAATTCACGGCCATTGGCTGATCTGGGCATCGTGTGCTGCGTAGTTCCGACGACGCCGCGGGAGGTCTCCTCGATCACACGGAAAGTAGGCAGCGCGTTGGAAAAAAAAAAGTGTTCAAGCTCATGACGCGAGCGTGACATAACTTCTTTCCCCCGTGACATCCCTCCCTGATTAGCTTCCAGCGCACTCGTCGGGATTAAATAAGAGAGCAATTACAATTTGCGACAATTCTCTGTAACTACGCTCGTACTTGACCGTTTCCAAAAATTTTTGCGGCGGTCGATTCATGAAACAATAAACTCCTTTATTGAAGCTATTCGACGGTCGCTTGGAAAAACGTTGCAGGGTCCCTCTAAGAGTAGATTGCTGCTGTCTAGTATTCATTTTATTTTAGCGCAGTATTAATATTCCCGAGAGGTTGAAGTCCCGTGTACGCTTCACAAGGCGCAACATTTGCACAAAAATTTGAGATATTTTAGCGAGCATTAAAACTAGAGAATATACATGAGAAGCTTGTTATTATTCAGATATCTTGCTGTCGCGTCGTACGCGAAAACGCAGGCTCCGCGAGCGTACAGAAACGCGGCTCTCGATTGTGCGCCGCTCACATGTGTATTTCTCGATGCTCAATCATGGATGCTCGCTCGATGGTGGGCTCTTAGGTGATCAGCAGTTTCTGATGTGGTCAGCTCATAATTCTTGAACATTACCTGTCATTTCACGTTGCCACTTTTCACTCTTGCCTGGACATGAACGCGTGACCATCTTTGTTGCCTGTAGCAACTGAAGTGTTGCGCTGCTAAGCATGTCGAGGAAGGTCCAATTTTGGCATTAAAGAAGGTAAAAGTTAGAAGGTAGCATTGCGCAATGCAGAAGAAAGAAAGAAAGAAGGCAAGAAAGAAAGAAACAAAGAAAGAAAGAAAGAACGAAAGAAAGAAAGAAAGAAAGAAAGAAAGAAAGAAAGAAAGAAAGAAAGAAAGAAAGAAAGAAAGAAAGAAAGAAAGAAAGAAAGAAAGAAAGAAAGAAAGAAAGCCACGCAGCCACACCTGCTGGTACATTGTACACCTCGCCAGGCGGCAGCCACCGGCGTACGATGGTGGCCCGAGCACCACGGTAGCTATCCGTCGTGTTTATTCAGCATCCTCGCTCAAAGCCCACACTTCATCTACCCTACATATTGTAGGTCTTGTGCCTCACTTTTTTAGGTGCGCAGCACTTGGGGGGCCCCGCTTCTCGTCCGTCCACAGATCTCATGTGGCGTGATGACGCTCGCAACGAGGTGGTAAATACAGGCCTAAAACAAGGCTCGCAATGCTGAAAACCGGGTTAACATAAGTGCACAAAATCTAAAACAATATAAATAAAAGAAATAACCAACAAGTCATCGTAATAATTATCTTTTAACTGCTAAAAACGCTTCGAAAACATGCGGCTGACATCCGTGCCACGCAAGAGAGGGCGCCACCGGCTCTCCAAGCGTGACATTGCTCCTCCCACCGGCGCATCTGAAGGGGGAAACAACCTGTCGGAACTAGCTGCAGGTCACACGTATCTGAAGTGCCATAACAAGCAGGAAGTCGATAAAGCGCAGCAAAAAGCAGCGCGCATGTCGCACACCGAGTTTGCGAATCTCCCTAACAAGGTTCTACTCGTGCCGGTAAAACCCTACATGCTTACCTCAGACATTGACGTCAGCGACGGTTTGTTAAACTCGGAACATTGAGAACTCTACGAACGAGAATCGCTGGGTGCCCGCCCTACGCAGTTCTTCAGGTTTCACAGTAGCGGAGCTGCATTTAGTGCGGGATTTAGATCTACACCAATCGTTACACAAGAACTACATGGGCGCTGAATTTATGGCTTCCCTCTCTCATTGAATACCTCAGTGCCCTTTCCCTGCACTCGCGGCGGACCTGTGTTTAAATCTCAGTATAAACACGATAGTCTATTGTCTGCCCTTGAACTGGGAAGACGTAAACTCATTGCCTTTTTCTAAACTAAGCTGCAGACGCATGTTTCGTTCTTAGGATAGAAGAAGACCACGATTATTTTAATGATTATAAGAATGAGCGGGGTAAATTACTTCTGAGAAGTTTCTCCTATCTGAAGAATGACATCTCATTTGAAGCTGACTCTTTCTTCTTCTCATTTTTGTGTTATGAATCAAGCTGACCATTGTGGCACCGTCGCTGCAGGACATGCACTGTGGGACAGTCACGAAGGCGCCCACTGTGGACAGCAACTGTGACTAGCGGCTTAGCAGGAGGGGGGGGGGAAGGGTTGTTCAAGCAGCCCTCCCGCGAATTTTTAAAATCTACAAAACAAAGCCTTGTACTTGATGCGCCTAATTATTTAATACAAATTTTTAAGCATAGAGGTACAAATCAGGGCTGGGCAGAGATACTCAGAAAAGTATTCCGGAATACAGATATCGAAATACATGAACTGGAAGCCTAAAATACAGATACTGAGATACATTTGCCTTTAACGTAACGGGATATTTCGGAGATACTTTTGCAATAAGACGAAAAATGTATTCCGGAATACAGTTACAGCGATACAGATACTGGAATACTTTTTTTAATTTCAAGGATGCTCATACTACGCAAAGACTTTTATTACTGCAGCATAATGTTGTAATTAAAGTTACAGCGCATCGAAACGTACAGTTCATTTATTTATTTATTACAGTACTCTCAGCACCATTAAGACATTGCAGGGCTGGGGGGTGGACAAAGTACATAATCAGTAATAATGGCATAATTACAATTATCAATTGCAATAAAAATACACTATTTCACAGCAACAGTAACAAGGAGATGACACCAAAATCGACATACTTGGCGAACAAACTAAGCAATGCTAGAAAGATCACACTTTAAGCAAATCACTCGAACCACTAATGAACACCAATGAACTGAGAAAAAGCACACATTTATTTTGAAGATCAGCTTTGCTGAGCAAGTTGCTGTGCAGGCTTCTCAAATAGGCTGTCTTCTAACAACGTCGGTTCAGCCTCAGCACAAGACTCACGAAAGAAAAAAAAGTCTGCCTACCGCTAAAGGCGAGCACAAATTCATGTTATAGTCAATAAATATCGCCTTCATAGCCGGATTGCCCTGCAGCGTGGCGATATCTCTTCTCGGGTCATCTAGATACCAAAACGCTTCCGCCCTCACTTGGGGTTGTTCTGACTGTTCAGAATCCGATGTCTGTCCCCATCTTCGGAATCCTCAGCCGTCTGACCCTGTCGGTTTCAATGAAGCTGTCACCACCGCCGACGCTACCAGCACCCATTTCAGAAAGCCGCAACAGGCGAAGTCGGCTCCGGCGGTGGGGTAGTCTGCTAGCACAAAGACAGTTTCATGCATGTAATCAATTAGGAACGCACCCTGACATTGGAGAGGTGGCTCAAAGCGCGTCAAAGATAGCCATCTTCTAGTCACTTCCGCCGCGACTACGGGAACTGCTTTTGGAAGTGTCGCCGCTTTGAGAACTGAACGCACGCGACGCATTGCAAAGCCTGTTCCAAGGTGGTATCCGCGCGGGGGGTCGCGAAGTAATGGCTTACCACCCGAAAAAAATTACGCGTGCTGCATTGACCTTGAGAGACAGCGACTTTCGTAGGCAGAGGCCGACAACACTGCCTCCGCGATTCTGCCGTCTGCGGCGTCGCGCGCTTTGCCAAATGGACCATTCTGTGCTTGAGGGGAAACCATCGCCGCCGTATCTGTCGGCGACCGGCGGCGCGCCTTCGCTTGTCTTGGCACAAAAAAAGAAAAAAAAACGCCATTCACCCATTGTAAACACGCCTCAACTCATTTCCGACACAAAAAAACAATGTAACGAGATACCCATGTCCTGCATAGCATCGCGATACAGGCGATACATCATAAATGTATTTCACTACTGAGATACAAATACATTTTTCAAATGTATCTCGATAGAGAAATACAGATACTCAAAAGTATCTCTGAAATACTATCGCGATACTCTTGTATCGCGATACTGCCCAGCCCTGGTACAAATAATAATATGGCAACCTAGTTGGCTGGTCATGAATGGGTGAGAATTTTGACGCATAAGCACACTTTACGCAGCTTCCAAACAATAAAAAGAAATTTTTGCTTATTTCCCATCGCACGCTTGCTCGAACTCATCTTTATAATTTAAAGCAGCTTTTTTATATACTACTTATGGAGACACACCCATTCGTCTACTCGCTGTGCTGCTGTACCAGAGAACATATACATACAATAAAGGCCATTTTACTCACAGGAGATATTAACGTTTTAGGGTTGAAAACACACTCACGTCCCAACTTCACGCCCTATAACCGCCGACAGAAAACTGTAATAGTCAAATGCGGAAGTGTTTCGATGCAGACTCAACAATAAAACTACCCGTCCTTCTGTAAGACAAAACAAGCATCGTCATAAAGAAATAAAGCTATACATCAGAATAAATTTCGTTCCCTCCTTCTGTGTGAGCCGTTGCATACGCTGACCAGGCCCTTAGCCAAAGGAAGCCCGGAGGGCCCGCCCCCCCCCCCCTCCCCGAAATTTTTGTAGTACAGGGTGTTTTACCGAAAATAAATAAGGAAAATAGGCGTTTCTCTCAAATAGTCAAGGCCTTCAGCAGGTGCCCCGCCCTCGAAAAAAATTCCTGGCGCAGGGCCTGACGCTGACGAACACTAGAAGAAAAATCAAAGACGTCGTGCCGATGCCACCCGAAAAAGTTCTAGACACGGCCGAAACCTTCACAAAAAAGCTGCACCTCCCCGAAGGGGATCGTGAGGAATTGCGAATGCATTTGAGTGCACCCGATGAGTGTGCGATTAATTAATGAAGAGAGACGAGAGTGTGCACGTGGAGGCGTAATGCTCGACTTGGATTGTGTTACACTTCATCCTAGTGGTATCGTTGCCACGAGAGATTTGACTTCACCGACTTCCATCACTATCAAGACACCAAAGCGTGCGCTCCCTGCATGATATATATAGGTCCGAGCGCGGAGAGGAGGAGCGCCCCAGCTCTCTCTCCACCGAGCGAGCTCCGCGATGCGAGCGCTCTTACCGGGTACACTCCTCCGCTCCCTTACCCTCCGCTGCTCCGCGATGCGAGCGCCATCACACGCCCGCGTGCTCCTCCTCCCCCTTACCCTCCGCCGCTCACCACCTGCTCCGGTTGCTAGGCGCGGCGCAGCTGTTGCTAGGGGCGAGGAGGAGCGCGCGCGGAGAGATAACATCTGTGCGCACGCCGGCCAGGGACGCAGGACAACCCCCTACTGAGAAATGCATTCGCATTTAAAAATCTGCATTTACACATCCCTTAGAAAACTCTCAAAGAAGGTTCTGCGTTTTTTTTCTCAGATGAGTAATTGTTTTTATGACATTTCGTTCTGCTGCAGACGTGTAGCATTTCTTCTGGCTTCGCCTGTCTTTTAGAAGCAAGTTTTTATAATCTTGTCATTGGGTGTTCATTCAGCGCTAAATTTTTTTGCGAATTTCTGTACTTTTACGCCTGTGGGGTACTGTATCTAAATAAGAAGCATAATGCAGAACGCAGGACGGGCGTAAACACCACTGTGTATGTCTAGTTTTCTTCGAGCGTTTCTTGCACTGTCAGGGTAAAATATGAGTTGAAACTGACACGTGAAAAGGAGGCATTTCTTGACGGAAAGGGCACCCGCCTAACAGTGGACAATTATAGCGATCCCACGGCATGAATGAGGGTTAAACGAAACTTCGTTTGGTCGTTTAAAGGGAACGAGATTTTAATAATAATTTGCAAGTAACTTGTGCGGAGCACGATCACTTATGGTGCGCATTGTCAACATTAAACGCTTCGGTCAGCGTAAATCAGCGAAGCTGTAACACAGCTGTCCCTAATTTTTGTCTCACACAAGACTACGCACATATCTAGTAGCTTCTTCTCGAAGTATTCCACGAAGCAGTTTGTCTACAGATTTACGTAAGTTCGTGCGCTATTGCAGCATTGCAGCTCACTCCATCGCAGCTGTCATACTTTACTTTTGTGAGCACTGTCGAACCAACATCCTGTGTCATTTGTTTATTTCTTTTTTAGCTGTGTATCTATTTGATACCAGCTAAAATACATCGACTGTTCTAAGTAAACCACACAGCACCAACCTCTATTTGAATCGCTGCAGCTTGTTGCCGTCGCGAATAATCCCGCAGGCAAGCAAATCAATGTCGCGGAAGCATTGTGGCGCCATCTATGGGAAGCATTGTCAAGCCACCTAGCGGCAGCACAGAAGAAGTGCAAGTAGATGGCGCAACGTGTCCGTGCATGTGCACCGTTTGTTCTGGCCGAAGTCGCGTCGGTTAAAAGCAATCCATCTTGCAGAGAAGCATACCCCACGGCTATTCTTCCATTCAGCTCGTGGTACTTCCGCCAGTTTGCAGTTCGTTGTATGTTTTATCGTATAAGGTCGTTTTTTGTGTTTTTGGCTAACATTGTCCATGAAAGCACGTACTTTGACGAGTATTGATTGTTGCACCCGAAATATATGTGCTTCTCGGCAAGACTTCGATCTCTACGCGCTGCTTGGTTGTGAACACCACAGGATTGAACTCTGCAAAACTTAATCGTTTATACTTTATGTTGGCTGTTGCACGTCGCCAGCTGCAGGTGTCTCAAAAAATGCGAGAAATATCGAAGACCGCCTTTGAGGTTTTGCTTCACAAGACAGTGAGAGTTCCCAGCAACATATGTCCTCATATAACGCACCACATTCAAGCGCATCCCTGTAATCCGAGTACGCGGAATTTTTAGTTTCGCAACGGTTTTCTTGCAAAACACGACGTTGGCCCCAGAGAAAGGTGCACAATTTACGATGCTTCTTGATATAGATGTCTAACATTGGTTTCGCCAGTGGGGGTTTTCATGTGTATAAATACACGCATGCATCCAAACACACACGAACATGCATAAAGCGTGGATGAACACAAAAGAAAAAGAATTGCTGGCTACGTCCCTGATCCCAGTGAAAGTATTTTAAACAAAGCTTTCCATATATCGTTTTATGCCCAAGTCACGTAGTTGAAACATATAGATAATATCGTGATATAAAAAGAAGAATTAGTGATTTGGGCAGCGTAACGTACTTAGCAAACGGTGCAGCGTAAAAGGCAAGCCGTCGCAGGAATCTACGACGGACCTTGATTATCTTTCCTGGAATTCCATTTTGTTATTTTTAAGCTCCCGTTTAGCGCTCCTAATTACCTGCATATCAAAGTAACCCGCTCACCTTGACTAATGGGATGTTTTGGAGGGCTCGTGACATTAAACATTCCAGCTGAAAATAAAAGAATAAGCACGACCAACACTCATGCCTCACAAAACACCACGCGTGGTTGAAAACGGAATCATCACAACAGTACTTCCGATTATTATATTTGTAATTTCCTCCGACTTTCGTGTTGTAAAGAGATCACACTTTGTGAGTGAAACGAATATCACTCTGAGGTTCAAAAATGGGTTTCAAAACAGGAGAAAGTGCCTCAGATCAGGCTGGCCGACATTTCGATAGGGGACCTATCTTTGTCAAAGGCGCCTTGACATCCCTGGCGTGTAAGTTTTAAGGGGTTAGTGATGACGTCATGTCCAGCGGTGGCGCGTCTGTTGCTGTTGGTAATTTCTGCCTGGAAAGAGAGAAACTCGAAAGCAGAGGAGTGTAGCCCTTGCCACATTTCAAGAGTGTTTGCAAACACGTTCGGATCTGCCATGTCAGAGTTAAAGAAAGCTGCAAAGAAAGAAAAAAAAGGAAAGGGGGGGGGGGGTACAACCAAGCGAGAGGGCGAGTGCAGCAACCACGAAGAGCTGCAGAAGATGGTGAGGAAGGAAACTGCAGGCGGGGAGAAAAACCGGGCGGCTTACGTTGAAATGTCCGCCAAGGAGCTGCAGAAGGTGGTGAGGAAGGCAGCTACAAACGAAAAAAAAAAGAGGTACTCGGGCGGCGCACGTTTAAAATTCCGCCTCCCTACTTTAAGTGATATTGAAAGGGTTGCCTGAAAAGCTCCTGCTTACTGATTCACCAAACAGCCGCACTGATGAGGCACACTGAGGAAAGAAAAAAACTAAACACACTGATACTTAACTCGCCACATTTTCACAAGAATGTAGACGCCATCCACCACACACAAATACACAATTGACCACACGAACACTTGGCCTGGCATGGCCTCCACCTAAACCACCGAGGCGTTGCAGCAGTCGCTCAGCGCATTAAACATCTCATTAAAGGACAACATAACGTCACTTACCAGCCCACACAGGGCCCTTCCACCATCCCTGTCTCCGTTACAGCACCACGCACTACAGACACACTAGCCCACTCAGCAACATTCCACACGCAAACAACAGAACAAAAGACGAACTCACCACCGAAAACACACTCGTCTGTGAGCCAAACGGAGGCAACATACACCACAGCCGAAGCCTCCACACAAACTACATCCAACGCAAGGTCCACAGCCGAAGCCTTCACACAAACAACATCCAACATGAGGCCCACAGCCCATAGGCGGAGAGTACGGGGGGGCTGGGGGGCTTGGGCCCCCCCCCCCCCCGGACTGCCTCATGGGGGGCCGAGCCCCCCCTGGAGCCGGCCCAGGGTATTTTCTAAGAGCTTGGCTTAGGTCCCCGGGTCGTCCTGTCTGGCAGCTATTTCACAGGAGGCTGTTTATGCCCGCTTCCTTTTCATTTCAGCCATATAAAGTTCGGCACATGGGCCAGTCACAAGTCAAACATTCAATGGAAAAATGCCCCTCAAACGGATTTTTATGTGCAGAATATGTTGTGCTGATGAACAACTAAAGCGACGACTTAAGCTATGACAAATTAAAAAAATTCACCGGCGATTACGATGCTGCCTAATTCGCTGAGCGCAGCCTTGTGTTCGGGCAACGCGAGCTGTGTTTGAAGTTTTGACTATCCGCAGTTGTAGGAATGTAACATTCGTTACATATTGCCACAGAAACTGGCAGCGCTCGAGTGCTACGCACACTATATACTCTTTGCATTGCAGCTGTCGCGAACCAAGTGAAACGCCCACAGCCCCGTTACGACAAGCGAAGCCAGCCGCAGTGCACGTACCAGCCCTGCTTGCGCACGAGCTCCGACCGAGGGGCCAGCGCGCGCGAGAGAGCAACAAAGTGAGGTTAGCGGCCAGTATCTCGTGATATCGAGAGACTCCGCGTTCGCTCTCTTTCGTCCTCGTTCGCGCTATCGGTTACGCCACCGACGCCAACGGCGATGCCGCTCAACGCAGGAACGGACGCCTAAGAGCTGCGCTCTAATTGTCTTGAACCCCGTAGTGAATGGTATTGAGAACACAAAAATGATACTGGGAATACAAAGCAATCCCGACACAGTCAGTCTGTGAACGCTTTCGCACAAACTTACTCGCCAATAAAAAAAGTCACAGTTTCGCCGCAAGGCCGAAGCAATGAATGCGATAGCAAGAAACTAATGCTATATGAAGTGAGGCTCGCCAATGGATACTCTCAGTTTGAACAGCGCTCCTGTTGCAAAGGCGGCCGAAGCAGCGAAGGAAAGTAGCGTGCTTCAAGTGTCGAGCTGTGACACTTGATAGTTCGCGCTCATCTTCTGTTTGTTCGTTTAGCGGCGTCCCTTGAGCTCGAGTGGCTTTCGTACGCTGCGTAACATGAGCGCGGACATCATGGTGAAAGCGTGAAACATCCCTCTTCCCCTCAGCGCAAGAAAACCGCGCGAGCAGACAGCGGAAGCGCAAGATTCTCCCTGCGCAAGTATAAGAAGAAGCGAGCGAGCGAGCTGACGACTTTTAAATGCGCCTGTCGTGCTCCTAACGCCATCTCGCTGGTAATGAAGAAACGCTTATAAGCGCAGCCGTCTCTGAGTCCGTCCAGTGGTAAAGGGCGTGTATATAACGCTCGCCGTTACCTACGTGGCGGGTCTGCGTTTCGTGGCGTAGTGGCTACCGCCACTCGCTGCGGAGGAAGAGGTCCCTGGTTCGATTCCGCGCCTCGGAAGCATTTTTCTGAATTATTTTTCTTTGGGGCTTTTATATATATATATATACATACTTATACATACACGGTGCATGACGGCGGCGAAGGCGACGGCAAAATCCAGGCGAGACTGTCCATATAATTGCTATCGCAATAAAACGGGTAATTTCTTGGTTGCCTACATATTGGTACCCTTCGACATGCCTGCTTATAAAAGTGCCGAGAAAAGATTTTACGCAGTTTTGATTTATCAGTAAAGGGTTTTACTAAAAGTTCGGCCAGCAATGATCAACTCCATTACTCGTCCAGATACATGACCGCAGCTTCGCACAAGGTGTTGTGGTAGCAAATGGTATTTGCTACCATCTCAGAATTACTTTCGGCCATCTTGAATTGAACTTACTGGCATATAATTAAAGCTTCCCGTGATAGCATTAACCTACTGTCTCATGTGTGGCGCATGTTTTAACAAAGTAAAGCCTAACCCCACGCATTGCGTGAATCGATTTTACGCGACGCGGCCAACGAAAATTTCGCTTCGAGCTAAGAGTTACGAGGTGGATCGATGTCTTTGTGCAAATTGAAAAATAAATCTACGGTCTTCCACTTACAGATCTTCATTATGATATCGCGGGCACCTAAGAGACTAAAGTTATATTAAGTTCCTTAATTTGGAAGTTGGACTCCTGTCTCTCTCTCTCTCTCTCTATATATATATATATATATATATATGTTTATATATATATATATATATATATATATATATATATATATATATATATATATACATGTGTGTGTGTATGGGGAGAGTGAGAGAGAAATATGTAAGAGCAAGTCGGGCCCCCGCCCCCTCCGGTAAAATGAAAACTCTCCGCCTATGCCACAGCCGAACCTTCCACACAGATTACATGCCCACCTCCACACTACCACCAGGAACCCGACACAACCGACACCGACGAAACAAAATCCGCAACCGAAGTTGTCACGCATACGCCCACCCTCATACCTCCGCACACAGACACCCAAGCCGCAACAGTCGTCGAATCTAACGAACCAGAAGTTCAAACAGCTCCCAAACCGGAACGCGCGGACACACGCCGGTCCACTCGCACTAAGACAAACAAGTGACAAACCCTTGAAATCACTACTGCCCAGACACGCCGCATTGAATTTTTACAAGCTAGAAAACTAACCCAAAAACTCACCAAATACACCTGCCACCTCAACACGTACAAGCACTGCATAAAGAACAACACAATTCCGAAAGGACTAAAACTGAAAGCGACACCCGCGTCAGGTACTCTCTCCACCCAGTATCAAGATAACTGGCAAACAGCACTAGACAACGCTTCATTTTCTCTCTTAAATATACTCAAGAGCCACTGCATAGAACAAATCGAAGAATTTTACCAAAAACTCCAGAACATAATTGTAACAACCGAAGAAAAAAGGGACCTAGAACAATATAAAGAAAAACAGAATAAAAAATTGAGGCAATAGCAGAATAAGAAAATGATTTCCAATCAAGGAACACCCTCCCGAACAACCACCCTAGTCCCGCTAACAACTGACAATACAAACAGAGAAATACCAAGCACAGCTAACATCACACAAATAGAGCAGTCCAATGTCGTAGACATTGCAAGATCATTAAGTCTAGAGGAAACAAGGGTCCTTAGCAAGGGCCTAAACTTTTGTCCAACCAACAACACAATAGATGAATTCGAACTACACAGACACCTCACAAAATTTTCACGAAGAATGCGCATTAGACACCTTTTTGCAGATAACGATGGAGCAGAAAAAGGTACTACAACGCTCAGGGCTCAGTGTACTTGGACTCCCGAACCAGAGCAGGCAATTGAACTCGACTTATATCTTAAAGCTATCACTACAGAAATCATTAATCAATCGAAATCATCTAAAAAGCCTAGGAACATGACTTATTCGCAGAGTCGCATCATCTCTAACCTCAAGTCGCGCGAAGACATTATCATCAAGGAAGCCGATAAGGGAGGAAGCATAGTCATTTGGCCATCACAGAAGTACAAGCACGAGGCTTACAGACAACTCAATAACCCAGAACACTACCGCAAACTAGACAACGATCCAACAGAACAATACACACTCACAATCACCAACACACTTAGATCCCTTCTTGCTGTTGAATTAATAACTCCATCAAAATTCAAGTTTCCGAAACCAAGCAACAAAGCAGCAGGGCGGATTTACCTCCTCCCGAAAATTCACAAATACCATCCACCGAATTATACACTGCCAATATTCCAGGGCGCCCAATAGTATCAAACAACAACACCCCGACCGAGAGCCTTTCCGAGTTCCTTAACCACTTTCTCGGGGACATTCCGAAGACATTCTCGTCATTTGTTCAAGACTCCCCACACCTACTGCGAATAATAGAAGAGATTAATAGCAAAGGCACACTACCACAAAACGCCATCCTCGTCACACTAGACGCTACCGCTTTATACACGAATATCCCGATCCCAGAGGGCCTAACCTCAATAAAGCAAGCTTTAAATCAACATAATGTACAACATTCTACTGAAGTATATTTATTATTACTCGAACTAGTACTATCACACAACTATTTTGAATTTGAAGAAAATCACTACCTTCAAATACAAGGAAGAAGCATGGGCACCCCATTCGCACCCACTTATGCAAACATATTCATGGGAATTCTGGAAACAGACTTCCTGGCTCGCTGCGCAGACAAACCTCACACATACCTTCGGTACATTGATGACATACTTATAATATGGGGTCGCGGCAGGGACAATTTCGCTAAATTTACATCATTCCTAAACTCCTTTCATCCAACAATAAAGTTCACGTCCGAGACCTCAGCTGAGTGCATCAACTTTCTCGGCAAAACTATATATCTTGAGAATGGTATATTAAAGACAACGCTGTATAAAAAACCATTTGACAAGCAACAATGCCTAGATTATACTAGCCATCACCCAAAACATTGTAAACAGGGCATTTTCAGGAGCCAAGCAACAAGGTTACGTCGCATATGCGTAGAGGATCAGGATTACGTAAACAGACTTACTACCCTAAAAGAAACACTAGCAAACAGAAGCCATCCAAACGCGTTCCTTCATAAGGCTTACACGGACGCACTAAAACTAGATCGCACTGAGACACTCAAACCACGCCCTAAAACCACAACAACAACAACGCCTCTTCTCACTACAAAATTCCCAACGCACTTCCGAACATAAACAACATCCTCGCGAAATACTATCCGATTCTATCAACCAACCAGAAACTTAAAAAAATCTTCCCCAAACCGCCTAATGTTGCCTACAGACGCAACGCCAATTTTAAAGATATGTTCGTGCATGCAAAACTCGCAACAAGAACTACACAAACGTCTGGACCCTGTGGGCGTCCAAGATGTTCTACGTGCAAACAGCCAGCCACCAACGTAAAAAGCACAGCATCCAATTACCTTCGCAAGGTAACATCGAACTTCACGTGCACCTCAAACAACCTGATCTACTGCATTGAGTGTGCCACCTGTAAAAAACTGTACATAGGCGAAATTGGACAACCAATTCATGTAAGACTGAACGGCCACCACGCAGACACAAAGCACAACTTACTAAAAACAGTAGCCAACCACTTCAATCAATAAGACCACAATTTCGATCAAGCCAAACTTTACATTCTACAAACAAACTTCCGGTCACCACGTGAGAGGAAATACATTGAATCGTGTTTGATACACAAATTTCAATCGCTACACCCATCAGGAATAAATCTAGCACCTGGTAATTTGGAATCATTAAAAGCCATAGCATGATTCCTATAATATTAAGAGACATGAAGTACGCTCAGCTTTCAAAAACCTTAACCTATTCGCAAAATAAAATCCCGAGCAGCTCCCATAATACACCATAAATATTCGTTTTTAATATCTCTTAATCTTGCATGTATAAATGTGCACATACGTGTAGATATTATACTCTTAAGATGTTTTCATTTTCTAGTGACTCCGAGCCACGGTTTCCTTTCCCCTTTCCGCGCTCCAAAGGCCGCTTCTGCCCAGCATCCGGACACACCGCTCCTCCCATCCCAGCCACTGGTTTCACTCGCCGCGAGCGCGCGCTTCTTCTTGCCCTGAGGACCGGGTCAGTGTGGCCCGCGGAACGCAGGCATCGTCTTCGCGGCGCCGCTGCACCGAACTGCACCGATTGTGGCGCGATCGAAACCCTGTGCCACCTATTGTTTGACTGCCCTTCTCTCAACACCGCGCGGAAGCGGCTCGTCATGAAGTACCGACTCGTCGGACTGCCGTGTGCGACCCTACAGGACTTGCTCCATCCCACCGGCCACGTGCACCGTCGCCGATCAGCCCTTGCGGCCCTACTCGCTTTTCTCGAGGATGCCGGCCTAGTCGAACGAATTTTCTAGCCGCTCACCACGGTGACTCGGACGCCCGTTCTCCTCCCCCCCCTCACCTTTTTTTTTCCACTCATACCTTTCTCCTTTTTTTTTCTTTTTTTTTCTTTTACCATCTCTTTTCACTCTCACTGTCCCTTCAATCCCCAGTCCCCCGTGAGTGTATCGGTTGAGGTGTCCTCACTTGAGAGACAGTTATCGTGCACTCTACACCCAATTTTCATTTTCATTTCCTTCTTCCTTTTAAGAATCACCCCCCCCCCCCCAGCATTGTCACAGCCCTCGCCTTCTCAGGAAGTTCTACGAGTCTTATTCCGATTGTTCCCCCGCGGCCGCCCCTCCTTCCTTTTTCCTTCTTTTTTCTTTTCCCTTCTTTTTTTCCTTCTTAGTTGACGGGCGTCCAATTTTTGGAAGCCACCGACGACACTGGATGCATATGCCAGCCAATTACTTCACCCATTAAGCAGGAGCTTTTCAGGCAACCCTTTCAATTTCACTTAAAGTAGGCAGGCGGAATTTTAAACGTACGCCGCCCGAGTACCTCCTTTTTTTTTTCGTTTGTAGCTGCCTTCCCCACCACCTTCTGCAGCTTCTTGGCGGACATTTAAACGTAAGCCGCCCGGTTTTTCTCCCCGCCTGCAGTTTCCTTCCTCACAACCTTCTGCAGCTCTTCGTGATGGCTGCACTCGCCCTCTCGCTTGGTTGTACCCCCCCCCCTTTCCTTTTTTCTCTTTTTTTTCCTTCTTTGCAGCTTCTTTTAACTCTGACACGGCAGACCCGAACGTGTTTGCAAACTCTCTTGAAATGTGGCAAGGGCTACACTCCTCGGCTTTCGAGTTTCTCTCTTTCCAGGCAGAAATTACCAACAGCAACAGACGCGCCACCGCTGGACATGACGTCATTACTAACCCCTTAAAACTAACACGCCAGGGATGACAAGGCACCTTTGTCAAAGATAGGTCCCCTATCGATTTGAAAATTTTGTTGAAGCGCACCAAAGAACAGACGGACAGAAGAGGCTGACAAGGACAGCGCTTGCGCTTACATTGGTGCGCTTCAACAAAATTTTCAATTATGAACGTAATCCAGTTGGCCCAACTTACCATCTTGCCCCTATCGAAACGTCGGCCAGCCTGATCTGAGGCACTTTCTACTGTTTTGAAACCTATAACGTGTATCCATCTGTCGGCTCCTTTCTTCATCTTGAAGTTCAAAAACAAATACAATTTTTATTGTTAAAGACACATCTTCAACTTTTCGCACAACTATGCAC
The DNA here is from genome assembly GCF_013339695.2 of Rhipicephalus sanguineus. Classification (NCBI taxonomy): domain Eukaryota; kingdom Metazoa; phylum Arthropoda; class Arachnida; order Ixodida; family Ixodidae; genus Rhipicephalus; species Rhipicephalus sanguineus. Next base: position 134,845,258 of record NC_051177.1, read on the forward strand.
TCCTTAATCATCGAATAGGGCGCTGAATCTACTCGATGCCTTTAATCAGTCGGACCTTTATCATCATTGTACCAAGTGCAGTGTTATGACCATGTAGGTTTTTTAAGATAATCTTGCACCCCTGATGTTGCATTCCAATTGCTTCCCACCTTTTGCCTCTGGAAAGCCGGGTGCCAAAGACAGGCCGTTGTGAGAAATACGTCATCATTTAATTTTCATTTTTTCATCCCATACAAAGCCTCGTTTCTTTCGGCCTGGACCAATATGCCGGAGGAGGGGGAACTTACACCCCTCCCCCTTATGAGCAACCCCGCGCATGTCAATGGCTGCGGTCCTTGGTCTATATTCACTTCATTCTCTTCATGTCATTGTTGTCCTCCATTTTGTTGTCATAGCGTCGTCCTGCTGGCGCCTTCACTCTGGTAGTCGTCACCTCGCTAAGACACTGCTTGTGATCGCGCAGCCATCTTACAACCGTCATCGTCATACCTTCGTCCTGACTGCTGCGATATAATCCCCCTTCTCTTCACGCTACCGTCGTTAGCAGTCGTATCTACTTGAGCACCGTCCTTTCTGAGCCGTCATTTGATACCTGTCGTATCATCGCCGTTACACAGTAGACGACCCTCAATTCCCACCTCTGCATAGTGATGGCGTCGCCATGTATCACCGTAACTGTTCAGTTACAAACTTTCAGTCACATTTAGCACGCATACGTCAATGTTCGTCACGATGCTGCGGCTTTGCCGTCCATAGGAGTGCGCACGGGGGAGGAGGGGGGAGGGAGGGGGCACCCGCTCTAATCATCTAACGGGGGCGCCAATTCTGCCCCATACGTTTAATCAGTCGGACCTTGTGCGCCATTTTTTTTAATGCGAAGGGTTATGGCTACGCATGTTTCTTTTCACATTAATGGCAACAAAGGACCCCGGATGTTACATTCAAAGCACTGTTTACTTCCCACCTGTACCCCCGGAAAGACGGGGAGCAATGGTCGGGCTTTGTGCTAAGCACGTTATCGCTTCCATTTCTTTTGTGTATCCATCGGAGCTCACGCCTCTCTCCACGGCAATGAACGCTCTAATGCGGTAGCTCGACAGCTCACAAACCGGGCGCCATCGGAAGCGCTGCCCAACCGATACGATGCACCAACAGAACCAGTACACTGAAACGCTACAGCCTTACCGACAAAGCCGTATGTACTTCCCACCACCACACAAATCACTCAACCGAGAGGACGCTGTTGCCTAGCGGCGGTTTCAGCCTAATTCATTCCCCTGTCTTTACATCCTTCATCCCTTCCACCCCACACAATATCCCTCATACTGCCCCTATTGTGGAGCGAAGCCCACGGTGTATCAATGTCCACAACCACCGGGCTGCCACCCTATTCCTTCACCCTCACAATCCTCCTGGGAGACTGCGCTGACCAGCTCAGAGCCGCAGGAGCAGCGTCGGCTGATCCAGCGGGCGCGTGGTGTGGCGCGAGCCAACGGGGCCCTGAACTAAGGGCTGCTCCCAACGAGGATGATCCTTGAGGCCTGCACAAATAAAAGTGTTCTCTCTCTCTCTCGTTTTCATGAGGACTCCCCCAACAGGGGGGGGGGGGGGTGAGCGCTACTTTCAAACTGCCCCCCCCCCCCTAATAGAGAACAGTGCGCGCGCTTATGCCACTGCTATTCTCACTGCTTTGTTTTCATTCACCTGTAGCCATGTCGTCGAAGTTCCACTGAGTACCTTTAGCCTTTGTTAATTCAGTGCCCTGACTATATTTTCATCGTGTGAGGTTCTTCTCTTCATCGTCGCTGTTTGATGGTATGAGTGTTGTTATCATGCGTCGTAGCCAACCAGTCGTCTTCATTTCTGCGTATTCTTATTTACAATGCTCTTCATCGACATTTACGCGCTTTCATGGGGGGTGGGGGGGGGGGGGGGCGTAGATAGCGATGAACATGTGCGCAGCTGAATCGGTTCTGCGCTGTAAGCTTCCAAATGTCTGCTTAGTGCCGTGGGAAAACCTCGATGAAAACACACATTTGAAGCCGATTCTCACAGAACATCTCATTTATGTTTTATCGCTCGCGTCTTGTAGTCACCATGATAACTGTACTTCAACAAAATTCGCTTTCACAGCGCGTCGAACAAAAAACGACAACGACCATTATTACTCAAGTAGTGGCATTTTTTCCCTAAAAAACGCTAAGTTCACTTTAAGTGAAACTTTGAAAAACGCAGTCGTTTGGTACGGACAATATAGTCGGGCCTGATTCAAAAATTTTTCACCGGTGTGCTTCTGTCACCAAAATACTTCAAACCTATATTGCGGCTAAAATATATACAGCCCTGTATCATCGGTATTCAGGAGTAATATTTGGATTTGGCTCTCATAGTTGGAACATTTCATTGGACTTGAGTTCGCTACAAAAAAAGTAGTTTAAATGGCAGCGAATGCACGCTATAGCAATATATCGCCAAAAGATTAACATCATCTTGGGCTTTATTCAGCACCGTTCTGTGTTTCGTGGGCGTAATGGGGATGACTAGATTTGTAGAGCGAGTGGTCCTTCCTGGCAAAAGGCGCATGTCCTGCACAGTCAGCAGCGTTTTCATGTACCTGGCATCCGTTGTTATTTTCCTCCGAAAATGGCTCATACCCCATGCAGGAGATTGGCTGCGTAGGGGGTCAATTTTTCCAATATTTTCTTTAATGTGTAATTGTAGAAGCTATAGTGAACTAATACATTGAATTGATGCACCAATTATCGGCAATGACATTTTTCAAGTAGGCAGAATTTAGCTAAATATGCTTTTGTGCAGCGCCGTTTGGGATCACTTCTTCTTCTTCGGGGAATAGATCGGTGCCGAATAACTTGATATCCGTTATCTTCTATCATATACCGTCTTGGAGCGAAAGAAGGACACGCTGCGCAAAACTCAAAAAGAGGCACTAACCGACGGGCATGACAGGAAAGTCAGCCCCTTGCTCTTTCCATTCAAGTTTGACCCTAAAATACCATCCTCCCTTAGTAAGTACCAACTAGCCCAAGAAAAAGCACTTGTGGAGCGAAAGCATGATGACAATGCAACTAGGTCACAAATGAAACAGATTGGATGTGGCCATGCTGGTTGTTTTGGTCACGATAGTTGACGCAATACTGTCTCAATCCATCTGGCCCAGTTTGATTCAAGCTGGTGCAGGACTTGGCTCATTTTTTATTCGAAACTGCTTTTTTGAGTCCGCGTTACATTCAGGAATTACTCAATGTTTATTAGAAACGGGTATGAATCAACACAACGACTGAAAAAAAAAAAAAGACGGCTTTTGCCTTCGAGTCGGGTTAGCCAAATGCATGAGGGACCCTGTGAGTTCTTTTAAATGCGAAGCAGTTCTTTGCGAACTTCTGCGGCTTTGGTCGTATCTATCTATCTATCTATCTATCTATCTATCTATCTATCTATCTATCTATCTATCTATCTATCTATCTATCTATCTATCTATCTATCTATCTATCTATCTATCTATCTATCCGCCTACGACTTTGTACTCTCCTGGCTGTTTCGTTATTGGGACGTATACCAAAATTGATATGGTAGAACATGACTATATGACGAACACAAATGTTATGTCATAACATAAAAATCATGATATGCATGTCATGAACAAACCTTTGCCTCCAGACACCTGTGGAACATACCCGTTTACCACAGGCCGTGGTATATTGGCCGCGAGATCGACCTATAGGTGACAGCACCGTTGCCGCGTTAGTGTGGAGAGGGGGTCGGGAGCACGTATACAAATGCACAGAGCGGCGCTTCGTTTTGAGTTGTTTGAGCCGATTATCAGCGAATGAAATGCGTTGACTGCAGCTTACTGGTAGTATATACCCTCTTCATTGTTGAATTGATGCACGAAGATCATCCAACGTTACTAATTCACTTGAGAGAAACACAATCTGCCGATGAAAGGGACGCTCGCCCTGGATGACAGTCTTCGCTTACGAACTATATGACGCTTTTAGGTGTGAAGTATCTTAAGGCCGAGCTCAATCCGTTGGTGTGCGGCGTGACCACCCTTACTGCGCATGCGCATACCCTCTCCACACACCTCCACTCAACTCACCCTCTATTCCCCCTCTCCACTTTCCCTCTCCCATCTCCCCTCGCCCTACCCCTCTCCCATACCCCTCTCCCCTCCCCCTTTCCACTCTTCCTCTGAATCGCGGGTTAGACATGCCGAAATTCTCTCCTGCGCAACGCCGCGATGAGCTCGAGCGCATGCGCGTCCCCTCCCCTTCTCTCTCCTCTCCTACGCTGCCCCCTCTCGCCCGCCTGTCGACCGCGTTCCCCGCTCGCCCTGTGAGAATTAACGGCCAGGCTAGATGGAAGATACGACGCGCGTAGCGTCCCTCTTCGCGTTCCACGACGCGAGGTCGGTAGCATGCCCAACGAACGCCAACGGAACGAGATCATGCAAGTGCTCCGGCTTCGCATCGCCTCATGGTCCCCTTTAGCGGGAGATGGTGTAATTTTTTTGCTGTTTTCTCTGTACGTGTTGAGCTTGTGTTCTGTGTACTAAGCACTGCTGTAGCACGACTGAACTACTTAAGTGTTTACTTCTAGTTCATTTGCATACCAGCCCATATTCCTGTGCACTGAGTTAACAGCACTGTTCGCGCGAATACGCCTACGCATTTTTTTTCAGTTCTCCATGAAATGGAGGACAGTTGATAAGCTTGGTGAGGAAAATTACATGATCGACAGAGCTTTAGAGTCACGGAGACGTTCAACGCGTACGTACTTGTTTTTGCTCAAGTAACAGAATAAAAAGGTAAGAGTTCAGCACAGAGCTTTCATCGACTGATTACGTGCACGGCAGTGATGCAACAAAGGTCTGGTTACTTTATGAAATAGGTGTCTTTCTTTTTTTTCAGACTAATAATTTCCGTTGCCGTCCGTCAATTTATAACAACTCCACACAAACGCTTAAGATAATGTGAAAAAAAAAGAATGAGGTTTTGCGGGAAATTATACAACATAATTGTAAGGCATACCGTCGGGATTAATTTTGAACATCTGGGTTCGTCAAAGCGTACCTAAATCTAAGCAGATAGGCGGTTCTGCATAAATTTCGCCCCAAGTTGAAATTGCGCGTGGCAACTCCGTTTTATCACTGCCGTGTCATTCCATTGTCTGCTTTTTTTTTAGGGGACAGTTTTAGTACCGAAGTGTCAGACTTGAGTTGATAGAAATATTTCGCTGTAGTGGGACCACGACCACACAATAAAGGACATCTTAAGCACAACTAAACCTCAACGCATCACTGATGAACTACAGCGCCACAGTATACACCTAACAACAACGTGAAAGTGCATGGCCTAGAGCCTCGTTTTTGTTCCCCGCCGAGTCGGTAAAACGCTGCATTCACACACTATTTAATGCTCCTCATGTATGGGACTATGCCAAGCGCACTTTACAATGTGCTTGAACCAGAAAGCGGCAGCAATACTGAAATGATTCTGGCGAACGAAGGGTACAACACCAATACACAGCCCTCTCGAAAGTCGCACTCACTGATCTTATTACAATGCTTATGCAGCCGAGCAAGCCCATTTGCTTCTTTACACCATGTTAGGTATACGTACAAGTAGTTAAACTCGCGCTAATCTAACACAACAAACCGCCTTTTGAGAACGTGCCTGACGTACGCGCACGTGCAAACACTCCGTGGCTAGCAGACGACGCAGGGAGCAAGCCACACTAGGCGCGCTTCAGCCAGTAGTCGCCAGGCGGCGACTCCGCTGGATCTCGCACCCAATAGAGAACCCAAGGTCAAGTTCGGGCGCGACGCTCGCGCGGCCGAGCTATGCGTCACTGGGGGCAACCGCTGCCCGCGAAGACATATTGTCGTCGGATTAGGCAGCGGTGGCTGCAAGGACACGTGCATGCATGCGCTCCTCAATCGGCCCGAGCACTGCTAGTCAGCAATATATAGTCGCGCTGTGACGCACCACAGATGCAATCTGAGAGCTCTGCACCTGCAGACCTCTCGGATCGTTGTGGCCGTGGATGCCTCCAGTTGCGAGAAGAACAGTGGCGCCGCTCGACGTTGCTTTGGAAGCCTATGGGTATGCGCCACAGGTGATTGAAAGTTTATGTCTACCCAGGAACGGCGAGAAGAGACATTGGTTACTTGAAGGCGAGAGCGTTCAGAAAAACCGACATCGGCAGCGTTGACCCGACGAGTGCAAAGAATAAAAATTTGGATCCCAGCAGGAATCGAACGTAAGCATTGTACGTGGCAGTCAGGTATGCTGCCACAAATCCACGCCAGGTATAAAAACTGCTTTGGAAAAACACCTTATGCAGGCGTAATGTCGGTGCGACGTGTATTTTGGTTGTGGTGCTGGCTATCTAACCTTATAGCAAAGCAGTAAACAGTGCATATGTACTCCTATAATACAGGCGTCATGTCAGATTAACCTGTGCACGCGGACGCGCACGACGTCGAAAAGGACGCTGTGCTCACAGAAACTGGCGTGTTAGTTTTTCTGAAACCTGGAGTGATAAGCCCACTGTGTCGTCCACGCAAGTGGCTTCATTGCAGGTGCGGAGGCGTGGGCACGTATAACACGGCGATGCGCAACAACGTAGGCCGCATCCCACTTCGCCGGCCACCAGACACAGAACACACACGGACAAGCAGCGGTATCAGCGAGGTGTGCATTTCGCACATAAATCACAATAAGAGACATTGCGCTCACCGCCATATTCGTGAGAGCTGTCAAGAACCCCTTCCACACATGCACACGGTTTCGAGAAACGTCCGTGCGTTCTCCATCATAACGGACAAGAATAAGCATTACACATCGGCTTACCGCGTCTGGTGCTGGTAATACCTATATTGCTTTTGCCATAATTAAGCAAGTGTAAACGACTGGTCACATAAATCAGGTGCGACTCTTCAACATTATGTGGGTGTTTATACCATTTGCGCCTATCCTTAGCGTCATTTCGTAACGTTTCGCTCAATGTAAAAATTACGCTACAGTCACCTTCCCGCCGCATGCTTCGCATTAAATTGATTCCCACGGTACGTGGGACCTGCCGAACTTTTTTCTTTGTTCGTTTGTTGTTTTTTTTCACAAAGCATGTGAGGGGCTGCGCTATCCTTGCAATGCATTTGACAAAGCACTGAAAGTACGAGAGAGAGAGAAGTGAACTTTATTAAAGCACCGGCGCAGGTAGCAGGGTGCCACGCAGGGCCCTCTTGCTACCCGACTATATGCAGTCATCAAGTTGCGTCTCGCCGGAGAACGCAACGTTCTCCACGAGGCTGTCGCCCCTGGGTCCTCTCAGGTGCGTCCCTGCGCGTTTGGCGAGCGAGAGCTGTCTCGATCCGCTGGACCGCCTGTAGCTGTTGCCTTAAGTCCTGAGCCGTTACGGCACTGGCAATGTCCGTTGGCAGTCTGCCTGGGTAAGCCGCTGCATCTTCTGGATTCAGTTTACAATCCCACAACATGTGAGTTAGCGTGGCGGTCGCACTGTTACACACACTACACCTTGCACTCTCGTAGACGTCGGGGCACATGAAGCGCGCGAGCGCAAGCGTGAGCACCGAGTTCGTTTGCAGCTGTCTGTAGTGTACCGCCTGTTCTCTGGTGAGGTGCGGGTGTGGGTCCAGCATGGAGCGACGTGCGCTCCGGTACCATTCCAGCACATCCGCGTAGCTCGTTACCAGTTCGGCTTCTTCTTCGTTGTCTTCATGGTCGGTGGCTGCTCCCTCCGCTAAGAGGATGGACGCTGGTGCCACCACGCGGCGAGTAAGACCTCGCGCAGCCGCGTTGGCCGTGTCATTGCGGTTTGGGGAGTTGCCCCCGAAGGAGCAGCCTTGATGCGCCGGGCAGGGGCGTAGCCATGGGGGGGGGGGGGGGTTGGGGGGTTCAACCCCCCCCCCCCGAAATTTTTCAATTTTGCTTGCGCATATATACACGCACACATACAAACGCACCCACGAACATACATAAAGTATGGTTGAACCCCCCCCCTCCCCGAAAAAAATTTCTGGCTACGCCCCTGGCGCCGGGAACCATCGGAGACGAGTCCGCAGTCCGTCGGTGCACTGTCTGTCACTGCACTTCACCACGCGCACCGCACTGGCACACACATTATTTCTGCCATAGTTCCGGACCGCTGTGCGCGAGTCGCTCAGGATCGTTGTACACTTGTTGTCGGCGAGGGCCAGCACAATGGCGGCTTCTTCCGCCTGATGCGCTTGCTTCGCACGTACGCTGCAAGCACTGTAGATTTCGCCCGTTGTGGCACGTATTGCTACGGCCACGTATGTGTCTTCTTTGTCTTTGCATTAAGCGGCATCCACGTATAAGGCGACGTTATCGTTGGCATGTGCTTCAATGACGCCCTTGGCTCGTGCGTCTCGTCGGCCTTGGCTGTGCTCCGGGTGCATGATCTTTGGTAGGGCGCCACCACCAGTCGGCGGAGGGCCCTTTCCGGGAGGGCGTGATGTCTCTTCGCTTCGTTGTCAGTAGTGTTCGTGCCTTGGCCTAGTCTGGCCAGGATGCTTCGTCCCGTTCGTGTGGTTTGGAGTCTCTCGCGCTGAGATGTTCTTTGCGCTTCTGCGATTTCTTCGAGGGTGTTGTGCTCGAGCAGCTTGGCTGTGCTCGTGCAGTTGAATAAGCCGAGCGCAGCCTTGTATGTCCTTCTGATGGCCGCATTTATCCGGTCGCGCTCCTGTACTTTCCAGTAGTGGAACGCGCCTACGTAGGCAGCGTGGCTGATGGCGAAGGATTGCACCAGACGTAGTAGGCTGGCCTCCTTCATCCCTGTGTGCCGAGTCGCAACTCGCTTGATGAGTCGCGTGGCGATACCCGTCTTAGTGATGATCTTGTCGACGGTGACGCCATTGCTCCTACTGGCTTCGAGCACCATGCCTAGGACACGGAGCTTACTTTCGGAATGACGATGCCGTCTCTGGTTCGGAGCACGATCTTCTCCGAGTCTTCAGTGGCTTTCTTCCTATATCGCCCGGGTGGTGGGATGATCAGGAGTTCGGACTTTTGTGGCGAGCATCGGAGACCGGTGCCATCCAGCTGAACTTCTATTGTGTTCACTGCTTCTTGTAGCGTTTCTTCGATGTACCCGTTGCTGCCGCCGGCAACCCATAGCGTGATGTCGTCCGCGTAGATCTTGAAAGTACGAGCAGACGGCGTAAACACGAGTCTTTGGAAGAACGTGTGGTCCGCTAATTTGCTATCTCTTCATAATTACTATTCTTCAGTTAAACACTACAAAGGATGTTCCCTGTAATTTCCGAGTTCCTTGGCCTCGTTACGTTTCCGCTTCGTACGGTTTTGTCTATCACAGAAAAGGCCTCTTCAGCCACTCCACTTCTTTCGTCCACGTCGTACAGCAAAGGTTTCGACACTGCAGGTCTATGCCATTTGTTGGCATACGGCGACATATTGGTCAGCCGCCCACTCGCAAAATGTTATCCGTTGCATGGCGTCATCTAACGAAAAGAAAGTTACGCATTCGCCGTCATGGCTCCAAGTGGCGCTGGCTCATATTCTCACGTTTGCAGATACATAAATGAATAATATAATAGATATAAGGAAGTCTCTTACTGTGCCTCAGTTGCCAGAGCATCGAGCACGTAGTTGAAGGTGGTCTCTTCTGTCCGCACCGGCGGCGAGGTGCTTTTCGCTCACTTTACTAATTTTGATGTAAAAGGAAAATGAAATAAACTTCAATTAAAGCTACCGAGAAAGCCCGTATAGTTTTCTTTGCAGCATCACATGTTGCCCTCAAGAGGCTTTGTCTAGCAAGAAACGGGCGCTCTGTCATCATTTTCATTTTTCATGTTTATATAGAGTAATTTCTCAGAACTTGGATACAATAGCAATTCAAGACAAGGTTGACTTTTTTTATCATTATCAAAAATATGGCATTCTGAATAAAAACACGATGTTGCTGCGAGGCTCGTGCAAAACTCAAAAATTTTAAACCTTCGTGTTTGTACGAAATAAATGATAATCCATCGATGCTGGCGGCGCTGTTCGAGAAGGTCAGGCAAATCTCAAGTTGAAGTTTCAACTATAGGTGAATGCACAGTCTATACTTATAAAACATTCTGCCCACTGCAACCCTCTTAAATGTCAAAGGTAAACACATACCAGCCCAGTGCCTTAACAATTTAGCTACCAGATGTTTCAGCGAACCACACATGTTATTTCTTTTACGTACTCTTCTAATATCACACAAGACGGATATCTCTTACGTATATTCCGTCTTAACAATGCAAAATAAGTTCAACCACTTCGTTTCATTGTGTGGGTTTCTACGCAGCAAATGTTAGGAAAAAACTAGTCTATGAAAAGAACTTTGCAATGTATATCTGCAGCTGGTTGCTTCACAATGGCGGCTGTGACATACGCATTACAGGCGCGTCAGGTGAAACTATTGTGCAGACACAGCCGGACTGCACTGTCAAGGAGTATCAATACCAGTCCTTGGCCCAGAGAACTTCTTGTATTGCAGAGATCAGTAGAGATGTGATGGCCCTTGTGGAAGAAAGTGTGCTTAAACGCTACTGCTTACATCAAGCTTGCAATAAGCTGTAGAGTTCAATCTTCGCTCGGTATTGAGGATCCCTAGAGTAAATAAAACTGTGAGTAGCCGGATTTCTTTAACATAAATGCGGCTAATTATCTCATGGCCTAATAAATGCGGTGCAGATCAATTGCAAATTTTAGCCTCTCGGGAAAAGCCAATTTTTTTTTACAATAATTGTCACCGTTCTAGAAGTTCTGTTTGATGTTGCCTACAAAATGCTTAAATTGAAGGAACAACCTATCGGCATCCACCGCGCTAGAGCTCAAGACCTTTCGCATAAGCTAAAGAAAGTGGGTGCAAGTATGCCGGCGTTAATGTTCGCTTACTGCACCTGACAAGCTTTCAAAATTCTTGAGAGCAGTCAATAAAGCAGACACAACTAACAAATATCAGATAACGACGAAACAGGAGAAGCCTCTATAACGCAATTAAAACGCGCCATACGCAACTTTACCGTCATGGGGGTCCACGTGCGTAGGCCAAGCAAGCCGCTGCCTAAGTGCAGGTTAAAATAGGACAAATATGTATAGCTCATCGAAAATATTTTGTGCGCACTCAGGTATCGATTTTAAAAATCGTGGTCGCACATCATGATTGCGATATGCTTGCAACGAGTGCAAATCCACTGATCGACTGAGCCCGGAAATCATGATAATCCTAAATGAAAAGACTGCATGAATGACTTTAAGCGTGTCCTCTGTTATGTTATCATAGAAGCCTGCTTTATTTTGATCAGGACTCATTTTGTACGTGCAGTCAGCTCCATCATTTCTGTTTCTTTTTCTTTATCTCTGCTTGTCCTGTACAAATGGTACTTTTTTCTGTGGTTCCTAAAGATGAGTCTTCAGTTGTTACCCTACGCCGTCTAATCGTCTCGGTTCCACTTTTCTCGTACCCTTGTGTTGTCTGGCTCCGTTAGCTCCACCAAATTGCTGCTCAACCTGCGCAGAGAGTGTCATGCCGTGACGCTGTGGCGGTGGCAGTAAACCGGCATGATTGAAGCTGAATACGCGGCAGAGATAATAATAATACCTGAGGTTTAACATCCCAAAACCACGATATGATTATGAGAGACGCCGTAGTGGAGGGATCCGGAAATTTCCACAACTTGGGGTTCTTTAACGTGCACCTAAATTTAAGTACACGGGCCTCAAACATTTTCGCCTCTATGGAAAATGCAGCCGCCGTGGCCGGGATTCGATCCCGCGACCTTCGGGTAAGCAGTCAAGCATCGTGACCACTAGACCACCTTGGTGGATAGAAACTTAAACAGCGAAAGGAAAAAGATATCTGATGCCTCTGTCATAGGAATTGGTATAACACGAACGTGAAACGTGTCTTCACAGACGTAGTTGAGCGTTTGTTGTGCGTTGTTTCGCCCCGAGGGCGAAGGAGTGTATGCTGTAGAAACAAATTGTAATGTTACGCGAAAAACGGCAAGCAGCTCGAAACTTGCAACGCGCTGCTCAAGCAGAAAGGACGCACGGAACGAACATACACAGGATGAGAGCGAACTAACTGTCACATTTGTAAATTATGTCTGTGTGATCAGTGCCCTCCTTTAGCAAAAGCGGCCGCTGCAGTGAGCGAAGTGACCTTCTTGCTCTCAACACAAACTTGCGGTGAGAGCGCAAGATGTGAAAACCACCGCCATCAGGAGGTAAGCGCAGTGCACGAACGACCACGCCCAGTTGAGGCGCGCGCTATCAACGCGCGGGACGACGAACTTTAAAGCGCGCTCTTCGGACCCTTCGCGCCATCTCGTAAGTGATAACGAAAACGCGCTGATGTACCACCAATCTCCGAGTACCGCCACCGGCAAATGGTGTATATAAATAGCTAGCCGTTAGCATGGCGAAGAACGTGCCGTCTGTGGCCGAATCATTTGGCGCCGCGCGCTGCGGAGCGAGGCGTCGTAAGTTCGACTCCCGGTAGCCGAAATTTTTATTTAGTTTTCTTTGCAATCTGTTAGTCTTTATATTTTACAACGTCATATCCGTGACAGAAATACGGCAGTGGAGCCGTGGTGGACCCCTGCATAAAACACTTTCGTGTTAAAATGCGGACATTGTTTTATGCAGTGCACTTTCACTTGTACCGGACAAATTGGTTCTTGCGCGTGAACCGCGTAATTTCTCGAAAATCTCTCACTTACAGCAAGTATTTTTCAACGATAGGGCAATTTGAAACGTACACTTTAAAAAAAGTATGAGGTTAAATATTGAAAGGCAACCAAAAAAGCCAGTGATTTTATTGATGAATTTTTTTAATTGCGTAAACATGCGTAAAAACCGTGTACTTGGGCGTGTACGTGGGTACATTAAACAGAAAAATTAAAGGAAAACACTAGGTGAAAGGTTTCCTCCCAGAAATACTCTTTTTATTTTTACAGAGCTAGATTTGTTTTTCAGTTGAGACCAGTTGATCGCGTAAAAGGTTCTTGCTTTTTAGTAAAGTCATCACATATACGGGCAATTTTGTTCGTGTCAGCCGCAATGACGAAACAGCACTTTGTGTGAGAAAGTTAGCTTCTTCAAAATTATGGTAATCTCGTACTTATAGCTCGCCTTTCGTTGCACGGCACTACTCCTTCGATTCGCAAGTAGGACACTGGCTGGCCGAGCGCGCCCTTCCATTTTGTCACTTCTTCTTCTATGCGTCGTGGAGTAAAGCACGTCTTCTTTGCGATCATGCACAGCCCGGCACATTTTGCCTTGACTGTAAACATTCTCATCTCATGGCCGTGGTTTCGCGTGTTACTGCCGCAGCATGTAGAAACCGAGTCAGCAGAGTGCTGCTTGGCCGTCGCGTTAACCCTTAACATGGGACACAAAATTCGCAGTCGAGCTTCCGCGACAACCGCGTTATCGCCCCGCGGAATATGATCGACCCTCTAGAGGCGTTGCGGCCCTTGTAAAAGCAGGTTTGGCAGCCCTCCCACAAGGTAACCACACCACCATCGCATTTTCTTGAAGATGTCCACGGACATATGCTCCAGGAACAGGAAAACGTTCAGCGCATCACATGAGTCACAATACTTTCGCGTAAGCAAGACCTCCCTGGTGGTTTTACTATTCGAAAGCAGGTTACGTTCCGAAGGCATTGTGTCGGGGTTGGGCACGCTGTGCCTGAGAACGCTCTTTGACCACAACAGTACCGCTATAGTTCCTTGCTTATGTATTCAAGGTGCTGTAGTAGCGCGCCCCTTATGGCGAATCGTGCCTATTTTGCGAATGTGCAGTTCCCAGTGTGACGCTATGGACTTGCTGTGGACTTGTCCACATCTGAATCGAAGCTATAGTCGCCACTTTAGTGCAACAAGTCGCAGGTGCTGGCTGACCACACAACTTTGATTGTTGGATTCATGGGCCATTTCACCACACAGTCTTAGAGTCTCAGCACAAGGCAGATCTGTTTGTGCATTTCGACACCCCGTTCTGCTATGCCTAAGGACAAGCCTTCGATGATGATGATGATGATGATGATGATGAAATAACTTTATTTATGCAGTCCAGCGTAGTTGATTCGGTGCGTGCCTCAGCCCCGGTCTAGGCATCGGCCATGAGCCCTTGGGCTCGGGCGGCTTCCTCGGTTCGCTGGACGGCGCAAAGTTGCACTTCTAATGCGGGGCTGAGCAGAGCCTCCTCTTAGTGCGTCATGCGGTTTGAGACTGCCTCATCGTGCTTTCTGTGTGCTTTCGAAATAAAAAGAAGTACTAACCAACACTATTGCTCTTAAGTTGGTTACCTGTGCGAATGAAAAGTAACCAAACTTTTCAATTCGATATCACCGGACGCAGTAATCTGCCAAGGCATTGTCTTGTTAGCTTGTGAAAAGTAAAGCTAACGTCTTCTGCCGAAGATGTATGGGATTGCTCGATCCGATTTATAAGATGCGTACAATACGGTTGTCGTAAAATTGTCAGCAGCAGCAAAGATAGGCAAGGACGAATTGCAGTGGTCGGTCCAACTACGTACATTTAATAACCACAGCTAACGACACAGCTTACGGTGCTGCCGCCTTGCTCAGTTGTCTGCAGCGGTCGCTCGTAGTGATCACGACGTCAAGCGACAGATTTGAGCCACAACAATCTCTGCGACGTCGCGTGCTGCCAACGCGCGCGATATCGCTCATATGGGAGAAATATTTAGCGGAAATTTACAAATGCTGCGCCAGAAACTATGCAAGTACACACACACACAAGTCGTTCAAAGTACACACAGAGCAGCAATGTGCATCAATATTCTTTAGCCACTTACCAAAATCATACATAAGAGCGTTCTTATTTATATGGTCCAATTGTACATGAATGACAGGTTAGTGGCCGTTATACATGCAACGCCAAGAGAAATTGCTGCTTCGGGTCTCTCAAACCGTCGTGAACTGAGGGCTGTCTGCAATGACGTACGTCAGTAATAATCGTTAAACTGAAGCGTTAACGTTCACTGACTCTGGCAGGTATACCGGAGCCTCTAACCGAAACAAGTGCCCATCCTACTGTGAGCAAGCGCCGTGAGATTCAGCCGGGGAATCATGCTAAAAATGTCCTACACGTCACTTTGAAACAATGAGCTTTATTAGCCACCAGCGACATAGTCTACAATTCGCGGAAAGGCACAAAAGCATGATCTCACGCTGTTCTCTCTCACCAACGTTCCGTGAATACTGAGGTGGATACCGAGGGTCATCTGTTTTAATTGGTACACATCTGACGCTCGCCCAAGTGATCAAAGCAAAAGAACACTGGTGTGTTTAGATTCACGCTTAAGAGCCCTCACTACGGCATGTATCATATTGATATTGGGGTTTTGCCTCGTAAAACGCAGCCCCAGAGCTGCTCATGGTTGATGTTCATATAATCTCGCCTAGTGCTTTCAGCCCTGAATTTTTTACAGCGAAAGCTGTTATGAGATCATTTCACCGGCCGTCTTTGGCGCCGTAGTTGTCCGCCACCGCCGCCGCCACCGGTGTCCGTAACCAGTATCGCTCGAAATAAGAAAAAAACGAAATAAGAAAAAGATTCCAGGTGGGAACGAGGTTCGAACCTGGGCCCTCTGCGTGGGAGCCCAGTATTCAACCTCTGAGCCATGCCGGTGCTTGAAACTGCTTTGCAAAAAGGTCCTATACAGGCTTAATGTCAGGAAGGAACCGCATTAGCAAATGCAATATAGCGTGGTAGAAGAGTAAAATAAGCATCAAGCGTCGTACAACGCGAATTCTGTAACCAGGCGTCACACAATGCGAATTGCGCAACGAGTAGGTTGTTGAATGCTTCCAGCCCATTACAAAAGGATCTGCCATAATTCTTCATCGTCATCAGGCACAACATCAATAAAGTGCGCATAATGCCTTACATGCGTTTAGCAGGTACCAACGCTCTCCGTAGAATGACGAAAAGTGGCACAGTGCCTGCTGCCCTACTTCTAAAAAATTACAATGATTTATAGCGTAGTGGGTTCCTCGCAAGTGCACTTGTATTGGTTGTCAAGGAAGCCCATAAGCGCATGATCCATATCCTCGGGGTCTCAGTAAAGTTCTTCGCCTCCCCCCGCCGTCTCTCTCCCACGTCAACGTATGTTATACAGCATGACGGGAGAGGGAAATAGCGACTGGGCGTCACCCAATGTAAATTACATAACTGGTGGGCCGTTTAAAGCTTCCAACCCATTACAAAGAGCTGAGCCATAATTCTTCATCGTCATTAGTCGTCGCGTCAACAAAGTTCACATAATGCCTTACAGACGTGTAAGGCTTACAGAGCTGGTGCCTCGCTTCTCCGCAGAATGACAAATAATGGCTTAGAAGATGCTTCCCAACTTCACAAAAATTGTGATTTATGGCTTAGTGGGTACCTTTCTAGTTTAATTGTATTGTAGCCCCAAGAGAGCTTACAACGGGCTCTAGAAACGCCTATCTTCCAGCTTTCGCTGTGACTGTGCTGCGGTTTCAGCGCAGGCCTGGCGTTTTTATTTTGGTCGGCGACTTTTTTTGTGCGTATTTTCCTAATCCTTAGGACCCCGGAAGACCTCAAACGTAAAACTGAGCCAGCCGTGCAAGTAATAATGGATTTATAGACATGAAATCAAGTTAGGTCATCAGGGCTCAGCTGCCGTGAAATGAGAGAAATGGCTTCTTTTTTCCTGCCACTCACTAGAGTACACACAATGTGAACCACGTGTCATTTTTCAATGTGATACTCATTGAAACAGCTTCGGTACGTCGACTTGAAAATGGCGCTAACCCGCCTCAGCTTACCCGCCTCGGTGTCGCCCATGGCTTCGGTCAAGCTTTTTCATCTTTGCGGCTCCCACCTCCGCAAGCATGTCACAATTTTGGTGTCAATTGCAGTGGGGATCATTGAAGTATTCCTCCAAGAATAGACAGTTTTGGTTTCATTTCCGAGGTGTTAGGATGAATGGATGAAAAGCTTTATTATGCATATTGCTGAATGGGTGGAGTCCCTAGTCCGGGATCCCATTGGCTTGCGCCCCGGTCTTTGCGCGGGCCACCAGGGCCTCATGAACCCCCTGTTCCGGGATGGACAATGCCGCCTCTCATCGATCTCTACTGAAATCCTTAAAGACATCTGTGTTAGGGAAAATGTGTGGTGGTGTCAATTGACACCGCCAGGGCCGAAAGGGCTAGGTACACTACTCTTTCAAGCTTGCGTGCAGTAATCATGGCAGAAAAAAAAAACAATAGAATAATTATTTTGAAAACTTCTAAAACTTAGATGAACGGATCGAGGTCTGATATAAAACCGCCGCTTTATTAGTTGTATTTCAACGAGATATTCGAAAATAGACATTAATAGGTAGTGAAGACGCATTACCTTTTAATTGTTTTTTCTTCCAGAATACGGCTAAACCAGAATGCATTCATTACTTATGATGTTAGGCATCTATGGCTTTCTCGTGAGTATTTTGTTCGTTCATTGCTTCTGACTTTGGGCATCTATGGCTTTCTCGTGAGTACGGTAGCAAACGAAGCTTGTTTCTGATATAATCCTTTGTCGTTCGTTTGAATACACATACGTCGTCTTGCATAAGATGCGACAAGCCTAATACTGTTTATGCATCTCTGTATGACTCACATTTGGATCGACAGGTCTTAGGAAAGAACAATTGCTCAAGTTTTACATCATGATGAATGTATTGCATATTTGCTCGGCATATGCTATTACAAAATTATACCTAAAATACTGCGGCTTGCGGCCCCACATCGCGGCGCAAAGTTTAGCCATGATTAGTGAAGCGAGTATTAGTACGATTGAGTCGGCTACACGTTACGGCGGAGAATAACTGTGTTGCGTTACTACCTGTGTATAGCTCAGACGGAATCTAAAAAAGTCGAAGCGTCCTGATGTGCACGCAGCAAGATAATTATGGCAGTATATCAGCAGCGCTTAACTCGATGTAATTAGCGTAAAGAAAATGTATTGCTACTTAGAAACTATATTGTTGCAAGGAACAAGCCACACATTGATTCGGCTAGCAAAATCAAAATAAGTTTTCTACGTGATGTGCAAATGTGCTAGTCTCGAGAAAATATATATTTCACTATGTGCCCACCATATTCGTTGGATGAAAAAAAAAGAAGCGTTTATTTTTGCCTGCGCTATATCCTTCAAACAACTATAGTACAACCGAAGCTGTGAGTGTGTTTTCTATAACTATGTTATGTGCAAGAGCTTGGAAAACACAATAAATCATGCGAAAAAGTGACATGTTTTGTATTATTTTCTCTTTTACACAGGTAGCAGCCACACACGGTGAGCTTTACAGTCATTCATTTATTACTAACCTGCCTCCCAACATTCTGGCGACCTCTGTACAACTGTGTAAATTGCGCACCTCTTGCACACGCTAGTCATTCTGTACGAAAGATCTAAACATCCTTTTCAATAAACTGAGACGTACCGCACAAATAATACGGTTGTGTCCGCCTGTTAAAACATATTGCATAAACCACAACGGGACATCATGCAAAGTCTCACATTACAGTGGTACTAGACTGTGTAAGATAGCATCTAAATTTTATGCTTACTAGTAGTTGTATCTTGCTTGCTTAAATTACTTATCTGGCGTGTAAGTGCAATATACGATCATAAGGGAACTAGCAAAATCTAAGCCCATACTGTAATATTTGAGCGTTTAGACCATCAAGTGTAAGAATTTTGGAAGCCAGAAGTTAGACGCTATGCAGATCAACATAAAATTGTCGTGAAATAGTCTTCGGCTGAAACTCGCACTCGCTTAAGCTAAATCTGTGCAATACGAACAATCAAAAGCAGGCTTCGTTTTGGTGGAAAAATATTTTATACAGCGCCGATAAAGAATGTAACAAAACAAACACACCGCGCAACGGCAAGCGCCCTTAGCCCAATGGAGCGTTTACCTCAGCCGAATGTCTCCGCAGCAACTGAGTCACAGCGTATGCGACATAAAAAGAATACTTGCACTCTTACTACTCGCTTTGTTACGTCATTGGACGATACTTAATAGAATTCAATAAAACAGGTCATTGCGCTAGTAGACGCATATAGCTGCGAAAAAATAATAACGTGCAGATGAGAAAAGAACGAAAGGGTAGAGGAGCGCACTTACTTAGTGATTCAGACTAGCCTTTTCTCTTACTAAATGTTTTCTTGCAAAAAAAAAATTTTCCAGAACGTATGAATCCTTATGGTGCGACGAAGTCATGATTTCATCTTCCTTTGTTTAGTTGTTGGCCTGCGTGGCATTGCCGCCTATGTAGAACAATGGGAACAACCGCAATGTTCTATAACCACCATGGTTCTCTATTAAGCAATCAGTCGCCGGTTGTTTTTCTTTTTTTTTCCTTCATTCAGTTGTGATTTTTTTATCTCAAGTGATGCGGTTCAATCTGTTAGCGATCTGAAAGTACATATAATTCATAGATGCATAGACGTCTGTGGGCTAGGTGTCCACCAACTGAATTTTAACCCTGTAATGCCCATTGTATCAAGCAATTTCGTTTGTTAAGGACTCAGGTATGCAGTTGTATTGTGGTCGTTGCAAGCGCAACACATCTGAAACTTATATGCATACCATTGTTTACTGTTTCAGCTACTGCCGAAAATATGGTTATAACGAAGCCTGTCGATGGAATGGGAGGACAACAAAGCACGACTGGAAACTTAAACCACGATAAAGGTGAGATCTGCCACAGAGATTTCTTTGTTATACATTGTCTTACAGTAAGGGAACTGTAACGGACGATTTACACTTGATCACAAACAATGCCAAGCGCGTACTAACGTTATACGTTAGCGCGTACTAACTTCCATTGCCTTCTCAATATTGTTGTTGTGTCTGTATAACGTATAAGCATTCCACGCTGTTTCTATTCCGTATCCACCATTAGGTCATCATGAGTGGTCGAAATATGCGAGTTGGAGCCTGCAGCGCTTGCACGTCACGCGATGCAAACGAAGCCCTGAAACTGCCCCTGCCCTCGAAATTATAAGTTCTTGTGCACGATTAGGTTGAACATAGGAGTGTAAATTATTTCTGATAATGCACCTCACACATCATTGGGAATACTTGATAGACATGAGTGATTGCGCTGCGTTGAAGTGTCTTGCTTGTCAAGCGAGCTGAGTGCATTAATAGACCTGACAAAGACCCAATAATTTACGGAATAGATGGACAGTGTTCCGTTCCGCACGGAATGCACTCTGAGACAAAACAGAAAAGAAGTTGCTTCAGTCATTTTTGTGAGTGGTTTGCCACGAACATGACTCTTTAAGGAGGCAGGCGAACTCTCTTTGGACGACTATTATACAGGGTGATTCAGGTAAAAAGCACCAAGTAATATACAATTAAGCCTGGCCGCTACGCGTCTCCAATTAGCGCAGTATTGTTCTGAGCCATATAGAGCACGTCAGAATATTTTTTCATTCCGCCAAGCTCGGAAATTAGCAAAGACTGCTTAATGAACTTTTTAAATAGTCACTCTAGAGAAAAGTTTTAATACAGAAGTCGTAGCGCTTGTTCAGAATCAAGGAATTTTTAAGCCTATGTTAAGATAACTCCCCTGCTTAATTTCTTTCCGGCCTTTCTTTAAAGCGCGCGAATTTTTAACGAATACCACGTGACTGCCGCCAAAAGCGTGACGCTTTTAATGCCCTAAAATGTAAGTTGAACGATTTATCAAAGGTTGCTTCGCGCGCGCAGATCGATGGAACAGGTTATCGGTGACTGCGATGGACGTTAAGCGACGAAATTAGCGTACCGTTTATACAACAACAAAAAAGAAAACAAGTTCTGCAACGAAAAAGCGGCAGCCACGGAAGAAATGCTACATGAGACCGAAGGCAGCATTTGATGCAGCGTAGGCATTTTTTTTTCTTTTCGCACCGCTGAAGAAACTTATTGGAAGGGGCGAGGGTGGCAGCGTGATGAAGGTTCGAGATAAAAGATTCACTCACACGTGGCGGCTGTGCTTTCGTAGATTTTGTTTCTTTAGACGGTACGCCCCTATTTCGGTTTAGCGTCCATCCCAGTCACCAGGAGCTTGCACAATCGACCTTCGTGCACGAAGCAGCCTTCTATATTTCGTTCAAGTTACGTTTGAGGGCACTAAAAGCGCCTCGCGTTAGGCGGCAGCCAGGTTTTTTAGAATTCGCGCGATTTAAAGAAAGTCAAGCAAAAAATTAAGCAAGGGAGTTATCTTAGCATTGATTGAAAAATTCGATGTTTTCGAAGAAACGTTACAACTTTTGTATTGAAGATTTTGCTCTGGAGTTACTATACAAAAAAAATTCATTAGGCAATCTTTGTTAATTAGCGGGCTTGGCGTATTTGAAATAAAAATATATTGAAGTGCTCTAGATGGCTCAGAACAATACTGCACAAACTGGAGACGCGTAGCACCTATGTTTAATTTTTTTAACATTTGGTGCTTTTTAGCTGAAACAACCTGTGCTGTCTTCAGAGAGTCGTGGGACCCGAAAGAGAGTTAACGCGTCTCTTTAAAGAGAGTCACGCCCCGCCGCGGTGGTATAGCGGTTACGGTGCTCGGCTGCTGACCCGAAGGTCGTGGGATCGAATCCCGGCCGCGGCTGCTGCATTTTCGATGGAGGCGAAAATGTTTGAGGCCCGTGTGCTTAGATTTAGGTGCACGTTAAGAACCCCAGGTGGTCAAAATTTCCGGAGCCCTCCACTACGGCGTCTCTCATAATCAAATCGGGGTTTTGGGACGTTAAACCCCAGATATTATTATTAAAGGGAGTCACATACGTGCCTAGTCAGGATTCACTGAAAAGAGCAACACATACACTTTTTTTTAGATTGTAGAAGGTGGCTGCTTGCCGATATTTTGGCAGCTCCTGCTCGAAGATACTAGCAAGCCCGAATTTATTTGCGCGAAAAAAATTTTGAACGGCAGTTTAATACTGGTCTGCTGTCTCGGCATGTGTGCGAAATCTCCCCACAAACTATTTTAACGCGATAGCCTTAAATAGCCCGCGAGCCAAAACATACGGCGTCGGCACTGTTCGTTCTGAGCGTAATATGAGCTTGAGCGAAAAAAAAATTGAATGGAGGCAAAGAATAAAAGTCAGGGTACAACCCGGAATCGAAGCCCTGTGTTCTGCGTGGCAGACAACTATGCTACCACAGAGACACACCAGAGCTTGGAACTTCTTCGGATAAAGACCCTATACAGTCGTTATCTGTGGCAAGGAGTCAAGTTAACCTATTTTATTTTGCGTGGTAGAAGCTAAGAATGTTACCAGGCGTTACGGCATGAGAAATGCGTAACAGGTAGCGGATTTAAAGATGGCAACCTCTCACAAAAATCTGATCTGTAATACATAACTATCATCACCAGCCACAGCATCAAGAATGTGCGCGACTACGGTAATGCGAGTGTTCCCTTACCGACGGGTATTGGGTAATTCGCAACATTAATTGTAGTAGGCGCCATAGGAGAGTTTGGAATGGTCAATGTCACACGCACAGAAGTTCGTTTCCGCACAAAGCTGTCGAAGTGTCCACCGAGAAGTGAAGTATGACGTGCGAACGAGAAGGCGATGAGAACGGGGCATAATATTTCTATCGCGTTGCACTATTAAATGCGAAGCTTTAGCGTTCTTGAACTTTTCTTTTTTCTTTCTGAGGATGAGTTTTCTTCACGCACTGCAGCAAGCTTCCGTCATTTTTATAAGCCACTACATAATGAGCTATCTGCGGTGTTACGCTATATCTCTTCGATCTCTGCCGAAATAAGTGCTCAGCCTTTTTGCGCACGCATCGAGTTGTTCGGCATGAGGAAATTAGGTCGACATAAGAAAATTGTGTCGGAAAAGCCACCCTATTTATTCACAAATAAAAGACGGAACTTACGGTAAACAGTAAGAGCACTTCGTTAGACACTTCAGACATTGTTGCCCGGTTCCTGCCAGTGATTTCGTTATCGGTAATGTACATTTTACGGTCAGCCGAATAGAATCGAAACAGGATGTGAAATCTGCACGTTATATAGACCTAGTTTTGAATTTCATCGCTTTGGTTTAATTTGATAAGGTAAAATATTCCAACGCCATTTTGTGTACTAATTCGAAACCGCAAAGTAGAAAGACGTTTCCAGTTGAGCTATTCAGTGCTGCAGGCGTATTTATGTGATTCTGTCCCGTTGCTTTGGGCGTAATTTACGAAAAGGCGCATAATGAAATAGCTTGCTAATGCCTGCTTTTGTGGCCTCGAATGTCAAAATGCCTAAAATATTTGTACCTGAGTGTTCAATCAGGAGAGTTTCAGCAACCAAACTGCCAAAATCAAATATGCATACCTTAACGTAAAATTGTGCTTTTAATTGCAGATATCAGTAATGCGGTCAATATAACGGAGAAGGCAAGAGCATTAATTGAATATATGAATAGAACATGGCATGATGATATTTCCTCCTGGGGAATGACTTCGGATTACGCCTTCTGGAACGGCAAGCACAATCTTTTCGGACAGTGAGTTGATCAAATACTGCACTACCTATTTAAATATTCAGCGCATGCGTTACATACATGTCGTATCTACGAGTCGTTTATTTAAAAAAAGATTTTCTTTTTCTCGTGTTCCGTAATCTTCGCAAGTTTCAGTAATCTTCACGTGCCGCTTCACCGCCATCGAGGCATTATATACCGGCTCTTTATGAGTGCGCAGTGGTGGTAGTGAGGGCGACGCGACATCCGCCGCCGCTTTCAAAGCCTCTGCATCCCTTTGGCTATTCGACTGTGATGCATTGGGTGGTGGTGGTGGAGGCAGTGGCGGTAGCTGTCGCTTAAGAGAAGTCTGACCTTTCTGCTTTTAAAGACGATAGTCTTTCTTGGGGAACTTAAACGCAGAAATTTTGGTCTGTCTGTCTGTCTGTCTGTCTGTCTGTCTGTCACCCGATTCAGCGACCCGGCCAAGGTTGAACCACTTGCTTACCGCCCACCCATCTTGAACTGGTACGGCTGTTCATAACTCTGAACATTGTCGATCAAAAAGTAAATATTACGCATATCTGAGGCGCAACATCACTAGGTAAGTATTAGTTGGTGTGTTCCTTTAATAGAAAATACATAGATACGTAATTATAAAGACCCTAGTTTCTTAAGCTACGCTGAAAATGCGGCTGCGCTGAAAATGCCACATGCGCGCCGACGAACACCCTCTGCCACGGAGGAAGGAAAGACTCTGCACAAGCTCATGTTTCTCCACGTATTGCCAGATGGCGTCCATATCTCACGCAGCGCGTCCTCTATCGTCTTTATACGGCATTTGCAGCGGAGCACGCAGATACGCGGCCAATTTTTTCCTTGTTTCTCTCTCTTACTCTTCACCCCCACCAAACGATACCACCTTCCTAAATTATATATTGGACCATTACAATAAGTTTTTCTTTCTTTTTCTTGCCCTTTATCTCACTGCTGAGAAGGCACAAAAGAAGCACCAAGAATGTCAGGATTACTAAAGATAGTATTCAAAATACATACAGAATGTAACAACGATTCCGAAACACGACAAGCACACTTAGAAATTTCATAGGCAGGCAGCATTTCGCTGACTTTGAAGGGACCCTCAAATACTATACAGCTCTTTCATTTAAGACTTGTGGAGATAAAAGGTCGGAGTGATAAATTAAACAAAAACAGCAGTGATAGGGAAATGCAATCATTAGTTTTTCAGGCGAAATACAAAAATGTATACAAGCCTTTAACTGTACTTTATGAAAGGTCATAGCAATAGTAATAATTATTGGGGTTTAACGCCCCAAAACCGCGATATGGTTATGAGGGACGCCGTAAGGAGGGTTCCGGAAATTTCGCCCACCTGGTATTTTTTAAGGCGCACCCAAACCTACGTACACGGACCTCTAGCATTTTGTCTTCATTGAAAATGCGACTGCCGCGGCCGGGATTCGATACGCAGCCTTCAGATCAGCAGTGGAGCACCATAACCACTAGACCGCCGCGGCGGGTTTGATGAAAGGTCGTTTAATAAGTCATGTCGCTGGAGCAAACGTTTTGACAGGGTTGCTCATTATTAGCAATGGCACGGACAAATCTGCAGCTCCAAACGTTAATTTAAGCCACATTCTTTGTCCAATCACTGCTCGTTCTCAGATTGGTAATACGGACAAAAGCTGCGAGACAAAAGGCGAAAGAAAAGGCAGCGCCGCTTTGTTGCTTTCTGGTCGTAGTGCTTTCTTTGTTTACGACCATGTCCTCTTGTGGTGAATAAAAAATGTACGGCAAATAAAGATTTAACAACTGCCTGGTAACTATGTCCAGAGCACACCTGCTTACCAACTGAGAAAGGCATAGTCAAAGCCCTCTCTGCTTGTGTTCTTTCTAAAGCGTGTGCGCTGTGGAAACACTTCCTAAATAGGATCGTAGTAACTCGACCAGTATTCAGCTTTTCCAGAGTTCATCTTGTTGCTATTCACTTTGTTTATAACCAATCACGAACGACCAGCCGGTAGTGACGTTCATTCCAGCACAGCGTTGGTCGAGTTTTACTAGAGGCCATGATGCAGTCTGTAACAATGCAGCGGTGAGTTTGCCGCGATAAAGCGGCAAATATTTTTATATCGCTGATTTGACCTACCCGAAACGCATTTACAGTCTAAGGGCTATGCAACCACCAAAAGAAATTCAGTAACTAGGAACGTGTTGTAGGGTCTTTTTCTGACAGGCTCATTTGTTTACCAGCCCAGGCAGCGAGACCTAAGTGTAAACTAATGTACACGTGCTAGAAGACATGGCTCACATTTCCTGTAAATAGCTGTGTTCTTTGAGTACAGTATAGAAAACCTCCAACTGCCGCCTACAGCAAAGCCTTACAGCTTTAGCATCAACAATAAAACTTCTCAGGTCAGGGTGACATTGCCATAAGAATCATGCCTGTGGCACATGTAAATGAAATCGCAAATCTTTGAGTAAAGATTCAATATACTGGCAACTGACTCCTTCCGCAAGTGAACAACCATTTTATAGAAAAACTTCTTGCTTAACACCGCATTAAATCGCAATCCCTAGCTTTTTTTTTCTACTAAACATTCTGAAACTAAAAATTTGTACTCGGCAACTCCTGCTCCTAATACGACGAAGTTAGCTGCTTAAAGAAAACAGTATTCCTCTATTGACAGTAAGCAGCAATAATTTTATAACCAGGGCTTTTCTTCACCCTGAAAGCCTAAAGGTTGAGAGCAATTGCAGTGTTTGGGTTTAAGACTCCATAACGCAGCAATAGAAGCCGCCAAATGTGTATAGAAACGCCTAACAATACGTATCCAGTGGTCAAAATATTTATAATATAGACTGGTCTAAAAAAAATCACTAACTTGCTTGTGGAATTCTTTCAAACTGTTCTAAAAATTGGAGGAATTTAGCGTTAGCTTTACATATATGGCTCAAATTCGGGGTTTTTGATGTCGCTTCTAATGTTGCAGAAATAAATAAGAAATTGTATGCTATACTATGCTCTGCTTGTGCTCCAAAACGATTTCTGAGATTTTGAGGTCTTGGAAATGGCAACACGGAGCTCGCTTTGTGATAAAGCTATTCCTAAACCTAAAACAGTATGACGGACCAGAATATATGTAATAATGCATGTAATGGTGAACGTTTGGATGAACTCGTATCTTCAATGGCGTCCACTTTGCCGCCCTCAACAAGCAGGCCAGCGGAATTTTCACGATGTTGTGCCTTCTACAAATGGGCCAAGGCAGTGGTTTCCCCGTCTGTCTCTCATTCTTCTGTCAGTTTTGGATTATATAATGTCGAACATATTTTCTTTCCCCAATTGCAGAACTTTCACTGAAAAAAGCGGAAATATTTACCCGATACAACCAGATACAATGACCAAAACACTCATCAGAATCAAAGCAGAATAACCAAACTGCAGTACTCACCTCTGTACATATCTCATTTTGAAATGCGTTCCCTGAAAATTTCAAATAAGGTCACCCTTTCGCGACTCAAAGATGTTTACAAGAGTACTGAGAGTGCTGTGTGCAATTGATAAAATTATATGTATTTGAATTCCACCTAAATATGCACTATCCTTATTAGATATCCTGACAGTTGCTTAGAGTGTACTAACAGACCAGTAACTGTATAATAAGTACTGCGTTGTGGCTACTTCGACACGTGGAAGTGCTGATATTCACTAAAGCGCATCTATGCGTGTTTCAATGCTTCTTTGCTATCGATAAGCAGTCATTAGGCAGGATAGTAAAAGAAGTGAACCTTGTAAGGATTTCTTACATATCTTTGTAAGAAACCCACCAGAATCCCCCCTGACGCCCTCGTGATGAATGACCAATTGGAAGTAAAAAAGAAATGAAAAAGGAAGAAGACAAGGCATTTCTTGTAGTAGTCAGAAATGTAAAAAAAAAGGCCCTGTTAAAGTTGTTCTCAGGCAACAGCATAATTTTGCGGTACTTATTTTCCTGTGAAAATTGATACATTTCATTTCTGTTACAGACAACCAATTTCAGCTCATGCTGGAAGCTTCATCTGTGACAAAGAATTGTTAGACTTCTCGGATCTCGACGTGAAGATGGTTATGTGTCTGTGGTATATTCCTACGAAAATTTGCAGCCCTGTTGGCATCTACGTAAATCTTACGGCGCCCGTGTATACCAACGGAATAATTGAAGAAAAGCCGATCACTTTGGATTTTAATAATAGACATTTTCTTGTAAGAAGGACACCGCAGGGAAAAGGAAGACGAAGATCTAAAGGCCTCAAAAAGTTCGTTGAGGTAAGACACACTGAAGTGCTCTAATTATACTTTTGTGATATGTCCGGTTGCTTTGAGATTTCCTGAGTGTTCCTGATCCACGTTACCGATATGAAACATGGCTGTGCAACAACGGATCTCAGATTTTCAATTGCTCAAGATTTTCAGCAGTGTAGGTGCTAATGTTA
Organism: Rhipicephalus sanguineus; assembly: GCF_013339695.2. Lineage (NCBI taxonomy): Eukaryota > Metazoa > Arthropoda > Arachnida > Ixodida > Ixodidae > Rhipicephalus > Rhipicephalus sanguineus. The sequence continues at coordinate 134,873,327 of NC_051177.1, forward strand.
GCAAGATATTTATGTTGTAGGCGACGTTGTTCTTCTGACTAGGGTACACGCAAGAGATTACGTCGCAGTTAACTGAAATAGAAGTGCGTATGTAATGCTTTGCAATGCCAACAATTTATTCAGAAGAACCCGAATGTTTCTTTAATATTGCCACTACATTTTTTAAGGATGCACATTAACACTCAGCATATAAAGTATTTCAATAAGTGCTTTCTGTGGCAATGTTGTTATGAGTATCGCTTTATATCTTAAATAAAAACAACGACAACGCATGAATCGAACAGGATGCCATTTGTTGTCTATTTTTATTAGTTTACCGACCGAAATATGCAGAGCACACCGCATATTACGACGCTAAACGTAGCTCGGTGCATGCATAGGATGCATTCGCATCTCTGGACCTGCTTAACAAGAAAAAATTCTTACATTTCATGTAAGTTTTAAAGTATACTGTGTTCAGACTACAATACCATAGCGAGCTTTCGCGGATAGAAGTTCTGAAAAATATTACACGGCACTGCTGACTAAATCTGGTTTTTAAACATTTTGTGAGCGTGCAGCGTGCACCATTATTATACAACAGCCACGTTATTTCATTGTTAACTGATTCATTAGTTTCGGCCTTTTATTGCGGCGTCTAATAGCGGTGTCTGTTATGGCGGTGTCCAATTTCGGCTTCTTGTAGCGATGTCTATGTCGCTGTGTTGCGCGGTGCACGAGTGCTATGGGCACAAGGAACACTACCACATTTCGCCAGTATTGCCCTCGGGATTTCTTTTTTCGAAATGTAAATAAGCTTCTATAGATACTAAGCCGTGACGCTGCGCTGCATCTGAGCCATCAAGGCAGGAACCACTAACTTTCTATACAAAAGATGTTTTAGGCTTGCCAACAAGTTTGTACAGTACATTTCTATAACCTCGCCTACTTGTTTTGCGGATTACTTGCCTATATTTGTTTGCTTTTTTCATACATTCTTAAGTGTGGCTTCGCGTCCTTCTCTCTAGAGGTAACGTGCCTGTCTTTAAATTATGGTGACCTAATATGTGTTTATGTAGAGTATTTTTTATGTTTTTTCTATTTCTAACTTTATGATGATATGTTTTCGTTTAGGTGTGTTCGTTCACAGTCAACGTAACATTCCATGGATCGATTGCGTACGAGACAAAAAACCCAGGAACTGGAAGGAACTTCTATTCCGTTGGTGTTGGCTTGCTGCAGGACAAGCGAATAGGACTGATCAGAACAAAGCACAACAGACTGTTCTACATTATACGAGGGTTGTTCAAACGAGTTACATTTTGGAAGAGTTATGGGCACTTCAAGCAAAATTCATTTCATTAAAGTAAGGTCACAGGTCTCTCAGGTTTTGTTCTAATATTTTGGGCAGTTGTCTTGTATGAGCTCTTGTACTGCGCTCATGTTCAGTGAATTTTGAGTGATGGTCTTTCTTTTTCTCCACATTTCTTCAGCTATATCTTGGCTGGCACTGCCCACCGCTTCCTTAACGTCATGGTAAATAAACCCGCCACAACTGTAACAAGGTTGTATTCGCATGAACCCTCAAGTTTTTAAGATAAACTGGTAGTTGAAACTATCGCTATGTATCTTCTTTTTTATTTGTGTGAATCAATCGTAACGAATTGAACATAGCATCCCGAATTGATCCGTAGGCAAACATTCTTAGAGTCGGTAGAGCCAACATGGGTGACTACAAGCTCGCCGACGTGTATGGACTGAGACATTCTGCCGAAAACGCCTTCACCTACCATACCTCATAACTTTCACGCGCTGCCCAGTAAGTTATAATAGGAATTCATTGTTTCTAAATTACTTGTTACGAGAATATTATCCCAAAGACCAAACAGTCATCTACTTACAAGGAGTTGATTCTTTGTAGAAGACACAAAACACGCAGCAGGACCTATGTGCACGGAGGACACAATGCAACGCCGCTTATTGGAATCTGTCCACAGCAAATTACAGCAAAATCTTAGATGCGCAAAGGCTTCTTGGGCATCTTTTATACCTTTTGCAAAGGGTTTCTTGATGTCGGTGGAAATTCTTAACAGAACTTGCATATCAGGTCTCCTTCATCAAGGCTATAAACAGGAGTGAAGTAGAAAGCTAAAGTGAATTAGGAGACCCGCAATGAAAACAAGAGGCGAATTAAGATACCAGGGGTGGAAACCGTAAGCGAATTAGGAGACTGAAAGTTATAGCAGGACTGGAAGTACGTACGCAAGAACTGCTTGTGTTTACTCAAGCCAGCTGCAGGAGCCACGGTCGGCAAAGCCTAGAGAAGTTTCTCCCTACATAAGGTAGATTAACTGCACGCTTCCCAGCCTGCTTACCGACCTAAGAGAGAGAGAGAGAGAAGGAATATAGGAAAAGTAGGTAGGTTAACTGAACTACGTCCAGTTTGCTACCCGACACATGGAGAGGGCGTCGAGATAGTAAAAGAGATCAAGAGAGACACATTTCACAACACGCACACACACGGTGCAGCGTTTCAGAGGTGGTCGCTCAAATGGAGTTTCCTCTAAGGGACGAACGCCATGAGCAAATACAATCTCTGTTTTCCAGTCAGCAGCATTTTCCGTTACTGGAACTTACCGCCGCGGCAATTACGACGAAATAACCTGGCCATCCCGCTGAAGTCAAAAGCGAGCGCTTGATTTGAAGCGATCACGCATACAACGCCTGCATTCTTACGGTCAATCCTGGTGGCATCAATGACGCGAGAAAAAAACAGTGTCCCTCATGCATTCGACTAAAAAAATACAAATAAATCTGCAATTTGTGCTTTAAAGTCTACGACTGTACTCTTGGTGAGTATTACATTACGCCCCGCTTTAACAGCCAGGATGCGTTGGAAGTATGACTTGTTGACCTGACCGCTTGCTCGTGAGGCGACACCCACCATCTCTGGCTTGCTTCCAGTCCAGAGGACACGAAAGATAGCTGTCTGTATTTCGGGAGTCGGCGTCGCCCTCAAGTACGATATAAACTGACTCGGCGCGTCAGGCGCCATAAAGCGATTAATCTAAGCCTAGCGGGGGAGTCGGCGGCCACGCCGACGATTACGTTCAGCACGGGTGCTGCGGAGGCGTCGTCGGCGCGGCACATCAACCGGCGGCGCACCAATGCCGGCCAACAGCGAGAACTTATTCGACATGTCTCGCATCATTGTTACGACCCAATCGGACCGCAGACACCGCGGGTCATACGGCCGCCCTCTCGCCCGATTCGCAGTTGATCGCAACGCACGAGAGCTCGGAAGGTTGAGGCAATACGCCCAGCCGCATGGATAACGGCGATGCAGCGTGGGATGATGTGATTGAGTTGCATGAAAAAGAAACGAAATGTGAACGTTCACTTCTTGCGGCATTTACTAGGCCATTTTCAGCCACAACGATTCTCCAAAACGCAAAACCCGATTCGTGTACGTCTACATTGTATGCTGTCAGCGACGATGAGAGCTACGGTGAGGTTCACTGCTTCACGAACGCAGCCATATTGCCTATGTGTGAAAGTCAAAGAAAAAGAACTACTCTCATCACTAGCACTAGGTCTTGCAGGCTCTAAAAGCAACAGTAATTAAAAACAAAGCATATATACTAACACAACTTGTGAAAACATGTGAGAAAGCGAAGTTACAATAAAAAGATGATGCAGACTAATTGTAAAGGCAAGCACATGGAGTCAAACAGGGCTGGGCAGTATCGCGATACAAGAGTATCGCGATAGTATTTCAGAGATACTTTTGAGTATATGTATTTCTGTATCGAGATAATTTGAAAAATGTATTTGTATCTCAGTAGTGAAATACATTTACGATGTATCGCCTGTATCGCGATACTATGCAGGACACGTTTATCTCGTTACATTGTTTTTTTGTATCGGACATGAGTTGAGGCGTGTTTCCAAGGGGGAATGGCGTTTTTATTTCTTTTTTGTGCCAAGACAAGCAAAGGCGCGCCGCCGGTCGCCGACAGATAGGGCGGCGATGGTTTCCCCTCAAGCACAGAATGGTCCATGTGGTAAAGCGCGCGACGCCGCAGACGGCAGAATCGCGGGGGCAGTGTTGTCGGCCTCTGCCGACGAAAGTCGCTGTCTCTGAACGTCAGTGCTGCGCGCCTAATTTTTTTCGGGTGGCAAGCCATTACTTCGCGACCCCCCGCGCGGATACCGCCTTGGAACAGGCTTTTCAATGCTTCGCGTGCGTTCAGTTCTCAAAGCGGCGGCACTTCCAAAAGCAGTTCCCGTAGTCGCGGAGGAAGTGACTAGAAGATGGCTATCTTTGACGCGCTTTCAGCCGCCTCTCCAATGTCAGGCTGCGTTCCTAATTGATTACATGCGTGAAACGGTCTTTGTGCTAGCAGGCTCCCCCACCGCCGGAGCCGACTTCACCTGTTGCGGCTTTCTGAAATGGGTGCTGGTAGCGTCGGTGGTGGTGACAGCTTCATTGAAGCCGACAGGGTCAGACGGCTTCGGATTCCGAAGATGGGACAGATTTCGGATTCTGAACAGCCAGAAAAAATGAGCAAAAAACAGCGCGTAGACGGACGGGACGAACAAAAGGATACACAGAACAAGCGCTGCCATTATGTATCACCAACTAGCCCAACTTTCAGTACTTCTGCAGTCAGAACAACCCAAGTGAGGGCGGAAGCGTTTCGGTATCTAGATGACCCGAGAAGAGATATCGCCACGCTGCAGGGCAACCCGGCTATGAAGGCGATATTTATTCATTATAACACGAATTTGTGCTCGCGTTCCGCGGTAGGCAGACTTCTTTCTTTCCTGAGTCTTGTGCTGAGGCTGAACCGACGCTGTTAGAAGACAGCCTATTTGAGAAGCCTACACAGCAACGTTCTCAGCAAAGCAGATCTTCAAAAGAAATGTCTGCTTTTTCTCAATTCACTGGTGTTCATTAGTGATTCGAGTGATTTGCTTAAAGTGTGCTATTTCTAGCATAGCTTAGTTTGTTCGCCAAATATGTCGATTTCGGTGTCCAATCCTTGTTACTGTTGCTGTAAAATAGTGTATTTTATTGGAATTGATACTTGTAATTACGTCATTATTACTAATTATGTACTTTGTCCACCCCCCTCCCCTGCAATGTCTTAATGGTGCTGAGGGTACTGTAATAAATAAATAAATGAACTGAACGTTTCGATGCTCTGTAACTTTAATTACAACATTATGCAGCACTAATAAGTGTCTGCGTAGTATGAGCATCCTTAAAATAAAAATGTATTCCAGTATCTGTATCGCTGTAACTGTATTCCGGAATACTTTTTTCGTCTTATTGCAAAAGTATCTCCGAAATATCCCTTTACGTTAAAGGCAAATGTATCTCAGTATCTGTATTTTAGGCTTCCAGTCCATGTATTTCGGTATCTGTATTCCGGAATACTTTTTTGAGTATCTCTGCCCAGCCCTGGAGTCAAACAATGTAATCTCCATCACATCGCACAACAAACAAAATTTGGTCACTCACGCAATCAGACATCGTGATTATTATTGCGTGGGTAAGGAGTGGCCGGAAGAAAAAGAAAGAGTACAAATTCAGTAGTAATCATTCATTGAAGGGAGTTGTTTGATGTCTGGAATTCATTGCGCAATAGAAGCTGTAAATTGTTTGGTGACCTTGAACTGTATTGCACGATGTCATAAGTTCGTGCGATATTTCTCGTGTTCCGCAGTTAGTGCGTGAACTTTCTACCACTACTGATAGCTGATACGCAGTGTAGATAATATTTGGGGATAAATAACGTCTATAAAAAACTAAGTGCCTTTTTCTTCTTAGAATCATCACCATAAGACGATTATGTCATGTGATGAAACTCGTTTGCTATAAGGAGTTTAGACGTACATATTGAAGGTCAATTACGGAATGGTTCTTTGAGAAGAAGGTAGGAGACAGGAAGTATGCATTGACAATGCAACAGATATAAGAGTTTTGAGAAAGCCAGTAAGTATCAGCTCGTTCAATAAGTTCACAGTTGTTTGTATTGACGTACTAGGACTAAAGGTTGCGATATGAGCTTGGTGAATCATTTGAACAGCTTTGATGTTGCGCGAAACGACACACGGACAACAGAAGGCACATAAGTACACCACAGAACGCTATTAACAACAACATATTTATTTCTAAAACCAGAACGTTTATAAACTACAGTCACTAGTCTGCAGTTGAACGCGTGGGAGCACTCAGATACACGCGCGAAAGGAGTCACTCTACCAAAGCGGAATCATGACGAAGATAACATCGTAAGTCACCGCCCACGAAGAGAGAGAGAGAGAGAGAAGGAATGTAGGAAAGGCAGGGAGGTTAACTAGACAATGCGTCCAGTTTGCTACCCTACACATTGGGAGGGGGAACAGAGGAGTAAAAGAGAGAGAGAGAAAGATAGACACATGTCACATCACACACACAGTGCCCACAAAAGAAACCCAACTGCTTAGGCTGCAATGCTATCGATGGCTTGCTAACACGCAAATCATCAAGTGAGTCGATAATTTCGGCTTCAAGAATCAGACAGGTAATATATCCTTTATATCGATCAACAATCACTGCGGTGCGAAACAAATGCGAAAAAAGTTTACGCATGTCGATAATTTCGGCTTCAAGGATCATACAGGTAATATATCCTTTATATCGATCAACAATCACTGCGGTGCGAAACAAATGCTAAAAAAGTTTACGCATGTCCACGAAGTGAATGATAATGAGTGGGTGAAGCACCGGGGACCGTTCGGCTAACCGTGAATCCCCCGAACGTTGTCCACTCGAGCATGCAAATGCGTGACAAACGCGTGTGTATAGTATATACAATGTTGTTTTATTGGTGTCATAAGGCGTATATGGTGTTGAGGTGCGGACTTCGTTTCCCCTACATTAGGACCGCCTTGTGATCGGTTAAATGAAGAGCCAGGGTTTATTGAATAGGACGTAATCTGAAGTTAGCAATGACGAGGTCTATACACGTCTCCCTGATTGTTGTTGGATGTTTATGGTCGTATGAAATGTATCTCAGAAAATAGCGTGCTCCTAACGGTCTCCATTCAAACCATAGCATGCGCCGGGAGCGAGGGCTGCTACCACAGCGTCCTCGCGGTCTCCATTCAAACCAGAGCTACGCTAGAGGGCGGGGTACAAGGCTCGGCCCTAAGATGCTTCGCACCTAAAAAAAGAGTGCAACACGATGCCTTTAGATGTGGCTTCTGGTGTCTGTGTGTCGTTTCGCGTTAGATTCAAAGCTGGGACTGAGGGCGTGATTGTTCGTCTATTTGCTTACTTGCATAGTTTTGTGTTTGTCACACACAAGCACCAACTTCTCCTTATATACATTTTCAAGTCAAGCCAGCCTTCATGCAAATTATTTCTGTATATTTTACAAATTAAAATAAGACATGTATGTCTAAACATAGAGTGAATGAGTGACAAAACATGAAATGCAGAAGCATTAAATACAGGTCAAATGGCGACACATACCCGTTTATTCCAGTAGACTGGGGTGTGCCGCAATGATCACTTTTAGACCCACTCCTTTCCCTAATATGCACTGACAACTTACCGAACAATGTTTCGTCTAACATTTGCTTGTTCGCTGATGATTGCGCTATCCTACGTGAAATCTCAAATAATTCTGACAAGAAGTCTCTGCAAGACGATATTAACGCTATCTCTAACGGGTGTGACGTATGGTTAATTCAACTTAACGGGACTAAATGCAAAAACAACGCGTGGAACTCGTACTAATATTCCTCCACTGGACTATTACCTTAACGATATTTGCCTACAAGCAAATATCCTATAAGTGCCTTGGCGTCTGCATAACCACGACACTTTTCTGGTCACTACACATCCATAGGCTATTTAGTAATACTAACCGCATGCAAGGTTTTATTCGGCGAAACTTCTCCTCTGCTTCTGCATCTTTAAGGTTTATCCCAAATAAAACAATTACTAGGAGTAAAATGGAGTACGCCACGTTCGTGTGGGATGCGGACCCCTTATTCAATCGCTTGATCTAATCCGGAATAATTCCACATGTTTCATTTATAGCAATTATAGCGTAATATCGGGCCTAACTTCCATGAAAAGCTTCTTACTACTTCCTCCGCTCTCATGCCGACGTAAATGTTTTCGCCTTGCTTTATTCCATAACTTATATTTGCACAATTCCTACCTGTTTGATAACATTACATCATTCAATACTTACATTTCATCTCTCATTTATCATAGCCGTAAGCTTGGAATAGTGCAATGCCATAGCAGAAGCTGTCGCGAATCAGTCATTCCCAGGACCTCTCATTAATGGAACCACTTTCCCCGTGCGGTTGTCGCTATCAAGGGCAACTCAAAGTTTCGTTTGCTCATTACAGACATCATCACTACCGTATTTAATGAATCAATTACTTCTCTCTGTTAACTAGCCACTTTTCCTGCCTTGTTTACATATGTACATATTTATTACCAACTACCCTCTGTAGTACTTCGTTCTTTAGGGAAATGAACTGAAATGTCGCCGACTACAAATAGGCTTTTATTCTTCTTTTAGGGGCGAAGCTCCTTAAAGCGGCACCCGTTCGTCCCTCTCAGTTGTCGTAGTCGTAGTGCGTAACCAGTCGTAACGCTAGTACCAGATCTTGACCTCCAAGGTGGTGCCGGTGGGAGATTTTTCCTGTGCGTTGTTGAACAATAAAAAATTCGCAGCGTGCGCGTTAACTAAAAGCCGAATTCTTCTGTCTCTCATTCCCTATTAGCAGCCATTGGCATGTTCCAGTAGGAAACGTTAGTAGAAGTAGAAGTGTAAGTGTTAGCTAAAAGCCGACTTCTTCTGTCTCTCATTCCCATTAGCAGCCATTGCTTACCTCCAAGGTAGTGCCTGGTGAGATTTCTCCTGTGCGTGATTAAACAATAAAAATTTTGTTCAAAACGCCGTTGATTGATGAAATAAACCAACGAAAGACGCCAGATGTTCCCTAAAAGCAAAACGAAAGAACGCCAGATGTTTCTAAAGCAAAACGAAAAGACGCCAGCTGCTTAACGAAAGACGCCAGATGTTTTCTAAAGCAATGGCTTTCTAAACAATGAAAATTCACAGCGTACATGTAAAATTAAAGTGAGCTGCAAGTCGTCATAACTCATCGAACCTTTAGTATAAACGCGCTCGATCTCACGTCGGTGATGATGTACTGGGCAGAACTCACGGAAGATTCACGGTTTACCGATGAACCTCCGCAGCTTCGCCCACTCATCATCATTCACTCCGTGGATATGCTGTGATTTTTTTCTTGTGTGGGGGGAGGGGGAGGGTCATGAGGTTGATAGAACTTGAAGATGAAGAGTCTTTGATATTTCACTGGCCGATAGAATAGCACAGCGAAAAGGGCACACAGGTGGAGGTCAGAACGTTCAAGGATTTTAGGGTGCCTACTGTAACAAATATACCGGGCAAAACATAACCAAGCAATGGCAATGAACTAGAAATCATGGTATAGGCAAGTGCAAATATGGCTTGGGTGCTATTGAGAATGTTACTATAACTGCTGCTTATGACGTGCGGAGCCAATTTAACTTGTACGAACACACGCTGACACAGATTTTCGGGCATCCGCTCATACTTGCATTTAAAAATTTACATTTTCCATCATAAAAACAAATGGAAATTTTGAGAGTTCTACCTAGACAAAGATATTTGTTCAACCATTCGCTTTTTGTAGAAAGGAAATCAGAAAAGAGCAAGTTCTGGCAAAATTTGTTGGCTAGAATCGGGGGTAGAACAGTAGCGGGAAATAAAGAACAATACCCCCTGCATTGCGATATACATCATTTAAGGAACCTGACAGTGTCGGAACTGTTTGTTGTTGTAGCCGAATATGGTTTGAGACGGAATAGTGCATTATGTCTAGGATATGTATAGCTTAACAGTGCCCCCACTAGCAAGGTCAGTGGCCCAGCTTTATTACGCCTAAGACAGATGTTTTTCTTCAAACCCTTGTGGTTGCAATTGTTGCTCCAGACCGGTCGGCCTCGACGGCATCCGGTAGTGCTCTCGACACACTCTTACGGAAGTCCGTCTAGCCGCAGATTGTCTGCAGCTATCTGCATATACTTAATTCGGCCGGCACTGATACAGCCGTTGGAGACAGCTTGTTAGCTTTACTGCAAGTGGTTTCAAATGTCGCGGTCGTTCAAGATCACCCATAGAGAGCCCGGGAGGACGCTACTTGTCATTAAGTCAGCACTGCTGCAGAAGGGATGACACGTATGTAGCGTTGTTTTCTTTTACGTTGCGCAATAGTACATAATTTCTGGTGTGCATGCGCGGCAGTCGAAGAAAGGCACATCTTATGTTTCGACAGTTCATGCGATAAGATAAACCCCGTTGCTCATTCGTTAGGAACAATATTTATGGCGCAGATTTCGCGCATAAATTGTCTTAGTTTAGTTGAGCCTTATTAGCAGTGCCGGTACGCGGCCCTTCAAGTATATTTATGTTGTTGGCATCGCTATCGTCGTGATCTCTCATGCGAAGTCCTAAAGGGACACTAAAGGCAAATATTAGGTCGACGTTGATTGTTGAAATAGCGATCCAGAAACGTCGTAGTGCTAATTTTATGCCAAGGAAGCGCTTAGTTTGAAATACAATCACGTTTTAGTGGTCCGCATCACGTTAGCGCATTTCAAATCACCCGCCTGAAATCACACTTTCATACGTCACTGCTGCCGTGCCCAACGTTGCCTGCCTTTACTGCGTGGCCGCCGACACTAGTAGCAGCAGAGCGAAAGTAGCGGGACCCACAGCAGCAACAACGACCATCGAAGCTTGCCGCAATCGCCGCAATGGATTTGGACGGAGAACTTGACAACGAGACATTGGCTCGCGACGCTGGCCTCCAATTCAGCGACTTGAGCCCCGATGAACGCGGTACGCTGCTGAGGGTTCGTAGTGCCGGCGTCGTTGCATGCGGCATTTTGTCGAACTTTCTGTCAGAGCGACTTGCACGAGCGCGCAAAACACGCGCGGCAGTACGCGATCCCGAAACTACCACTGAGACGCGACCGCGTGAGCGAAGCAGGGCGCCGGGCGAAGCACAGTTCGGCGAAAACGGAACGTTTGAACCACGCGCGCCGTTCCCCACGGCAACGCCACAGAGGTTCTTTTTTCCATGAATCAAACGGAAACGAAAAAACAGCATTTTATGACGTGTTTTGATGCACGGAAGGTTCTTTTTTTATTGCTGCTAGTTTGATTACTAGTGATTTATTGTAGGCAGACTCTCATACGTCATCGGGATCACTTCGAAAATGTCCCACTCGTGGCGCTCATCATGTGATACATTTAGCTTAATTTCTCGGTAAGTAGGGCACTGCTGTTGATAATACTGCCGTTTTAGAAGTTTTCATTCATTGAGCTTTAATTCTGACATAAATTGTTATTTGCCTTTAGTGTCCCTTTAAGATACGTTTTAGCCGGACTTTTCGGAGGTGACTCGTGAGCAAGACGCGATTTAAAGCGACCGATGTAGACAGCAGCTAGCGCCACCAGACCGTCGCTACACCAAATTATCTGTCAATTGTGAAGACGTTCACGCCTGCTCGCTCCGCCATGTCCTACAAACTTGACGTCTGACAGCTTCAGTAGCTTTGGGTCTGGAGGCACAGGGATTGAAAGTCGAGCAGCGAGTACAGAAGGGACCATTCGCGACTTTTCGCTAGCGGTCGCTTTGCAATGAACCACAGTCGGTAACAGTCAAGGAGGTTCTAAACAATATGCTGGAGCGGTAGCATTCGTAACGCCTTACCGGCAAAAGTAAAGCCAGTGCTTGCCCACCATTTATGTCGGAAACATGCTCTATCTCGGGGGTACGCGCTTGCAAATCAAGTTGTTTCGCTGTGGTAATGTAAATGCTAGGTTAATTATAGAATAAGAGGTCATCGTTTTCTAACGAAAGTAACATAGGAAGATTAGCATGTAACATGTCGAATTTACTCCTACAACATTACCGTCACTTTGAGGCTGTTTATATGGAGACCAGTAACACAAGCACGCGTGTTGAACAATACCTGTCCGAAAAAATTTACCTTGTTTATGCCTTATTTCATGCGGCTGCGATACCGTCAAGGTGTTTGTTATGGGTGTCCACGGCGTCGCCAAGCTGTCGAAAGATAGCTATTGTCGCTGGCTCCTCGGGTATCATGTATTGTTTTGTTGGCGAAATGAATTCAATTTGAAATGGAATACATCGGCACTGAAAAAGTACTTGTGGTTACAACGAAACAACATAGCACGATCTCTTGCCAGATGAATGGCAGGCACGCCGCTGTTATGGGTGCCCAGCTTGTAGTTATTATTAGGTTATGATCGACTATAGGCAGCGCACCTTTGCTAACCTCTCGTGTGAATGAGCCTTAGAATGTTTATATAAGTCCTGTGCGCATTTAGCTGTAAGGGCCGTTTCGAGCTCACCTCGTCTTGTGGGCCGCAGTCACGAAACGTAGTCCCCGCAGGGGCGGGGACATTAAAGAAGGTTGCGGCATATGGGGGGGGGGGGGTGGATGAACAAAATGTCAGCGAACGTTGCCATTTGAAACAGGAACGGCATTTCCAATATCCATTTTCTGAACGAAATCTGGCGTCAGGATTCGAGAAAAATATCGATAGCGAGTTACAGAATGACTAAACTTAAAGACGCCCATCTCGAAACCGACAGCCGCTAATGGGAGTCCCTTCTCGCGGTGAGCAAATTGCCTTCGGCCACGATGGGCCACTAAGAAGTCACTTCTTGAACCAAAACATTCGAAAACAAACCCGTCAGTAGGCCTTGCCCTCAAAGTTCCTTTTCTGGAGCGAAGAGCTGTCCATTGCGTGTTGAAGGCTCATGAACATACTTATTAGGAAAACTAAAAAATATATGGGACGAGGACAGTCATCTGTGGACTGGGCCACGTGTTTGAGACCCCTGATGTATGAGTACATTCAGGCGAAGCCCGTCTGCAATAAACACTAAGCAAAATCGCCTCGGTGGCATATCAGACGCAGCGTTCTGATGCGCAACATAAGTCGGCAGTGCACACCCGCAATGTAAGCGTTTCTATTGAGCTTCCTTTTGTTTGTGAACAGTGAACATCCGGCCTCTCTTATATAATACTTTTTGAGTGTTTACAAACGCTGAATGATTTCTTTCGGTATTGTCCCGCGCACCATACGTGTGCGATTTCTTCAATGCTGTTCGGCGCTTTTAACGCCAGCAATGTGAGAAGCCTGGTTGCTTTAATGCTGCCGTTCCCTCTTCTAAGGAGCAGCTTTCTTGCATGCCGCATCCGCGCGTATATAAAACAGCTTCCGGGAGGCTGAAGCGCCACTCCAAATCTTCATATCACTTTCAGGAGTTTGTTCTTTAGAAGGAATTTGTTCTGCCTTTAATCACATATTAATTTTACGTCATTGTCGATACCTGCAAGGTGCCAACATTCGTTCGTATTAGATCGCTACTGTTCGTGCACAACACCTAGGCAAAACGTTATCGAACGCTAGAATAGATGCTACACCTAATGCACAGAAATACACATTTTATAAATTATTTGGCTGTTTCCCTTAGAGATAAAAGTTCAAATATTAGTCTCCATGTCCTGCCAGTGTGTTGCCAGCCTTCGTCGGCGTGAGGTTAGCCCATTTGGAACTGGTTCATAAACATTCTCGAAAAAAAAAACATTTTACGTATAGCAGGATCAGTCAGCCATGCCGTATTTGACTAATTTAACACTACGTTCTCTATGCGAGCTACTGCTGAATAAGGGGTTTTGCTGGGCCAGTGAGCGCACGAATACAGTGTGTTCCATCGCGTAATGAAGAGGGCACATTGTCAATTGCGCATGAGTTGTGGTTCGTCGATTGATCTTGCTTCCATTAAACTTCATTTACAAGTGTTACGCTGTCCTGCGGTTTTCTTTATCGATGTGGTTGAGGGATCACCTGCTGTAACCATCAGACTGTATGTGCTTAGGTTGCCTTTCACATGGAGAGCATCTTAGTGCAAGGCAGTAGGGAGAAATAATAAGGCTTGCTTTGTGACTGCGATGGGCCACGAACGCCCTAATGATTCTCATACTCAAGTGCAGAAACAGCTTTTGAACTTACCGAGCACAAGGCTTTATATTTTACAGCGAAAGCTGTTATGTGATCACAAGGGCCGTTTTTGGCGCCGTTGTTGTCCGCCACCGCCGCCGCCGGTGTCCGTAACCACTATCACGCAAAATAAGAAAGAAAAACAAAAATGAGCAAAAATATCCGGGATGCAGAGGTTAGAACATGGGCCCTCTGCATCGGAGCTCAGTATTCCACCTTAAAGCCATGCCGGTGCTTGAAACTGCTTTGCAAGAAGACCCTATACAGGTTTCATGCCGGGAAGGAACCACATTAACCTATGCAATGTAGTGTGGTAGAAGAGTAAAATAACAACCAGGTGTCACACAACGATGATTCTGTAACCAGGAGTCACACAACGCTAATTGCGCAATGAGTGTGTTGTTGAATGCTTCCAACCCATTACACAGGGCTCTTCATAATTCTTCATCGTCGTCAGCCACAGCATCAACAAATTGCACATAATGTCTTACAGGTGTTTAGCAGGTACCACGGTTCTCCGCAAAATGACGAAAAATTGCATAGTGGCTGCTTCTCTATTTCACAAAAATTAGTATGATTTATAGCGTCGTGGGTTCCTCGCAAGTGCACTTCTATTGCTTGCCAAGGAAGCCCATAAGGCTCCCATGATCCATTTCCTCAGGGTCTGAATAAAGTGAGTTCCCTCTCCCCCTCTATCTCTCAATCTTTCTCACGTTAACCTATGTTATAAAGCGTGGTGGGCGAATCAAATAACGACCGGGTGTCACACAATGCGAGTTACGTAACTAGTGGAGCGTTTAAAACTTCCAACCCCGTACAAAGGGTTCAGCCATAATTCCCCGTCGTCATCAACCGTCGCATCAACAAAGTGCACATAATACCTTGCAGATGGTACGAAAGAAGATTACTTTTAAGGGCTCGTTAGACACAACATTAATGGGAACTAACAGACAGCAAATGCCAAGGAAAGTATGGGGGTGTTGTTTGTAGTAATTAGAATATAAATGTGAAGAAAGTAAAGTGGAAGAAAAGATAACTTGCCGCCGGCAGGGACCGAACCTGCGACCTTCGAATAACGCGAAGTTAGCCCATTGCTAACCATTACAGATAGTACCTTGCTTCTCCGCAGAATGGCGAATAATGTCGTGGTGGGTGCTTCGGAACATCACAAAAATTATGATTTGTGTTGTAGTGGGTACGTTTCTGGTGTACTTGTATTAGTAGTTAGAACAGAGTTTATAACGTGCTCTATAGAAATGCCGCTATTCCAGCTTTCGCTGTGACTGTGCTGCGCTTTCCGCGCAGGCCTGTTTTTTAGGGGCGAAGCTCCTTAAGGCGGCACCCGTTCGTCCCTCGTAGTCGTAGTCGTAGTAGTCGTAGTGCGGAACCAGTCTTACGCTTTGACCTCCAAGGTGGTGCCGGTGGGAGATTTTTCCTGTGCGTTGTTGAACAATAAAAAATTCGCAGCGTGCGCGTTAACTAAAAGCCGAATTCTTCTGTCTCTAAGTCCCCATTAGCAGCCATTGGCATGTTCCAGTAGGAAACGTTAGTAGAAGTAGAAGTGTAAGTGTTAGCTAAAAGCCGACTTCTTCTGTCTCTCATTCCCATTAGCAGCCATTGTTTACCTCTAAGGTAGTGCCTGGTGAGATTTCTCCTGTGCGTGATTAAACAATAAAAATTTTGTTCAAAACGCCGTTGATTGATGAAATAAACCAACGAAAGACGCCAGATGTTTTCTAAAAGCAAAACGAAAAGACGCCAGATGTTTTCTAAAGCGATGGTTTTCTAAACAATGAAAATTCACAGCGTACATGTAAAATTAAGGTGAGCTGCAAGTCGTCATAACTCTAATTGAACCTTTAGTATAAACGCGCCCGATCTCACATCGGTGATGATGTACTGGGCAGAATTCACAGAAGATTCACGGTTTACCGATGAACCTCCGCAGCTTCGCCCACTCATCATCATTCACACCGTGGATATGCTGTGATTTTTTTTCTTTTATTTCTTCCTTACGTCTTATTCTTAGACTTACTGAGACTTTTATTTCTTACTTAGTGTTATTTTTAAAATGCCGAGCAAGCGCCCCCCTTCCTTTTTGGGTAGATCTGAAATAAGCGCCAATGACCGAGCAAGCCCCCCCCCCTCCTCCCCTGCGGCCATTTTCTTTTTCAAGACAAGCATCGCTTCTGTAAAAAGAAGCAGAAGATTAAGTGCCTCAGAACAATAGACTGTTAGGCGAGTTGGTAAGTGATGATGAATGAAAAGAGCGCGAAAAAATGTAGGACGAGACGAAGAAGGCTACAAAGAAGGAAAATATAATGACACTGTAACCTCTATTAGCACTTAAAGATTTCAGACTTTAGATCCGCCCGACTGTTGACCGATCCTCTTGAGTGAGTAGGTGCTAATCATTCCAGGAGCATCATCATCATCATCATACTGGAAGCCCAAACCAAATGTTCACCACCAACAGAACGAAAAACCTCAGATGTGCGCAACCTTATCTCTGCCTTATTTAACGTAACGGAAGGCTTTGCCACAGAGGATGCGCACATCTGAGGTTTTTGGTTCTGTTCGTGGTGTACATTTGGTTCGGGCTTTCTATACATTTTCGTTCTTTCTAATAAAAATTGAGTTGTTAGTATGCGCTTGTGCTGTAGCCTTCTTCGTCTCGCCCTACTTTTTTCGCGCTATTTTCATTCATCAATATTGAGTACACTGAATGCGTATCTAATGTTTATAAAATTCCGTTGTTATTTTGACGGTCGTATATTAGTCAAACCGGTCGCTGCTTCAATGGTTTGACAGTGAGGAGGGGGATTAAAAACGGTAAATAAATAAAGCATTTCATTATAAACATGAATTGGCATTTTGTTTATTTTTACCGGCTCTCCCGCCGCCATCTTGAATTTTGCTCCGGGACCGAGCAAGCGCCCCCCGCCCTTCCATATCTGGTCAGATTATCCTTCACCCTAGGGGGGGGGGGGGCACTTGCTGGGCATTTTGCGGTACGTAAACAAGGGTAGCCCTCACCAGGTAATGGCAAGGGAAACTGCTCTGTTTATTTTTTTTATTAGATGCGAAGAACGGCGCCAAGGAAATCTTATTCCGCGAGTCATAAACAAGTTGCAAATAGATTACTTATCTTTGCGACGTTTCGTATAGGACCACCTCTTGGATATACATAAGTAATGAAGCCGACAGAAAATTCAGCCGAGGAAAGCATATAGGACACTATTTGTGGTTTATTAAATGTATTGCAATAATTCTGACTTAAATTAAAAGAGTTTAAAATCGACAAAAATCACCCTTTCCGTCGGTGGGATCCGAACCTAAACCTTCCACTTTCGCGTCCGATGCTCTACCATTTGAGCTCCAACGGAGGGTGCCCCCGTCCACATTTTTGTAGAGTATTTATCTGTGCTTAATACATGGGAGTGTCAGCCAGCGCCACCCGTAGCCCAGGCGGCCAATGTAGAGCACTCTCTTTTTTGCCAGACGGCGTCATGGGGCAGGTGATATTCGTACGAGGTGGCGGCTGACCAATAAATCCTCGCAGCCTACCTAAGGCATCAAGTCTGCTAGGACGAAGCCCTCTTGTGAAAGTACGAAAGTAGTGGAATGTTCCGAGGGGCTCGTTCTCTGTATTATACACAAGTATTAAAACCGATACACAAATACACGAAGGAAAGCATTGGGGACATTATTTTTTATTTTCATCTGGCCAAAAGAGTGTGTTCTGCACTCGCCGCCTTGGTTACGGGTGGCGCTGGCTAACTGTCGCAGATTTTAAGCACACGTAAATACCGTACAAAAAAGTGAACTCGCCCAGGTAAAAAGCACCCTCCGTTATAGCTGAAATGGCAGAGCATCGGACGCGAAATTCGCAGGTGGTGGGTTCGGATCCCACCGGCGGAAAGGGTGACTTTTCATCCAATTTCATTTCATTCAACTTAAATGAGAATTAGTACAATACAGTTAATAAACCAAAAATAAGTTCCCCTATGATTTCCTTGCCTTAATTTTCTGTTGGTCTCATTATTTTGTGTAATACAGAGAAACGAGCCCTCGGACAATTCACCTCTGAGATATTATTATGTAAGAAAGTATTTAGCTTGCTGTTTTTGCTCTGCTTATCTCATTTATTTTCCATTTTTGCATCAGATTAGAACGTACATCAATTTTGCGTTCACTATAGTATGCCTGTCATAGGCACCTGCGCAGCCATTATATCTCTGAACATGTTTTGAGTCAACTGTCAAATAATTGGAGCTGCTTCCCCGTTTCGTTTCCCGCTAAGCATTGCCCCTTCTTTCGAAGGGAATTAAGCGACTTGGAGATGGCAAGAAGAATCGCGGTGCGACGTATCTTATAGAAACGTTTCCATTAAGTTTACCGTCTAAGCGCATCTATAATTACGATATCACGTTTGCATAAGCCTAGCGCCACTTCTGACTATAACAGGGCGTTCGGAAAATCGCTGCCCTCTAAATTATCGACATAAATAGACTGATCGAATATCACTATGGGTAATCGCATTTTTTTTGCTGAGAATTTTAGGTACACCAAGATGTTACAAAAGTTATGCCTAATGACGTATGATGTCTACTTCTAAGACACCTTTATGTGGACGTGCGCCTATTACGAAATTTCGTATTATGTCATGAAATAAATGTTTAGCATTTTCCACATTATCGTGAAGCATCCGCTGAACAGCGCTGACAATATAATTTGTTCTTTCAGCTTTCCATGTGAAGTAGGAAGTGGAGGAATCTTTGCACATATTCGCAAAGATATTCCCATATGGTTGCGGTACTGCAAGACAACGTAGTGGCTCCGTGAACATGCGAAAATCTTGATGGTATTCAGAGTTATTGTGAATGGAAACCTTTCGCTGTCTCACAAACAGGCTGTTTTGCTTCAAACGGCCAATCGTTAAAAAGAAAGCCGGATATGACACACACAACTAAGAGTTAAGAAGTTGCTTCATAAATATTTTCTAAGCTGAGTGATCGAAAGCCGAACCAAGGTATGCATTCAGTGGTTCATCTGTGCGTTGTTTGCGTGGCGCTGTTTGGGAAATTAAATAAATCCGCAGTCGAAAAGTTCGTTACACTGAGCGCCCACGACCAAACAACTGAGGTGCTATCTTCCTACATAAATATTTTAGATCCATTATCCCTAGCAGCAAACTTGTGCTACATTGATGCCAGTGCATCATGTTCAAGTAAAGATTACTGTGAAGGGCACTCCATCTACCGATATGGCCTGGTTAATAACTATAATGATATTACGCTGTGTTACGCATGGCATCAGCTCATTACATCAAGAGGAAGACGGACATATGAAAGCATACTGCACTGCCGTGTTCCTGAGCGACGAGGAAGGAAACGAGTAATATTGTAAACATTAAAGGCGTGTCCTCCCGCGCCCTCATCCCAATACGGGACTTATAGTTGGAGTCATAACAGTCGTTAGCAGCCAGCGGATGGTTCTACAGCCGAAACGACAAAAAGAGAGAGCTATGGTAAATAGTTGATAAAACGCCCGCGCGACTTTAGCCGACTCCGATTGGTCGTCAGTACCGGCCGCAAAGAGCGTGACGTCGCGACGAGAGGGCAGCGAATCCACTGCCCACGCCTCTGTGACGTCATGAATCGAGCGATCGCGCCGTGCCGCGATCGGGGCGCGCGCTCCGGGATAAAAACTCTGAGGGAAACCGGGAGCGCCCCGCAAAAGTGCGTGCGCGCCGTCAGACGGAGTTCGACGCTTCACGGGAGACCGCGGCCCACACGCCACCGCCAGTGCCCACTGAGCTCTGCATCGGCAACAGGTGCGTCGCCAATCAATTCTTGACCACTCGGTCATGTCAAGTGCATTCGTAAATAGTTCTGGAGTTTCGTGCGTATAGGATTTTACTAAGCTTTAAGCAGATACTAAGAAAAAGCTCCGGTATCTCAGCTTCGTGTCACCGAGTAGTAATCGCGTAGCAGTGGGTAATCATCAGAAGCTCAGGCACAAAGTTAAAAGCGCAAAAAAAGCGCAAAAAATGATAATCCCATATTGAACTGCTTGCGCCTCAAAGACGGCGCGCAAAATTTCATCAACTACTCAAAAAAGATGGTGCCGCAAATTGTTCAGGTTGCGGGAAATATGTGTTATGATTACACCGGTTCTTTCGAGGAAGCTTTGTAGAACTTGTCGAACAGGGTTTGGTAGCGCACTGTGCATGCAAAACTGAAAATGGAACGAAGTGCAATTACGGTTGCTTGTGCCTAGGATGTCAGTGATGCTGTTACTAATTATTGCCTACCAAAATTATTCGCCAATTTACTGAAAGGTGATCTATTACTTTTAGTTCACTTTCATTTCTTTTGTATAAAGTAAGTATTTATTTCGCTACTCAAGCTAGAATATTCGTTTGTGATGACCACTCCTTGTGCCAAATGCAAATGCTAAAAGTCAGATCCCCTGTTGCGAAGCTCGTCTTGCGAATAATCTAACTGTAAATGCAATTTGTAACAGAGGACAAGACATTGATTTATAGTGAATGGCCGTTGCAGAGTAAAAAAAAAATCCATCGATCAATTACAAAAAGGCCAAAATACGTTATCCATTACAAATAATCGATTGTCCGTAATCGATTAGGCACAAATCGGTCAAATCTTTTATAAGGGCCAGTATTCTTTTACACTACAAACGCAACTGACATTTACGTTATAAATGTTTCGGAATTGCCACAAATGTAAATTGTATTTAGTTTGTTGGTGTATAATTTGCAGTTGAGCACACTGCGTCCGGCACGTTTACATAAAATGCATCCTAGAGATGCAAACACGTTTCTATGCACGCTGTTCACGCACTGGATAAAGTTAGGTTGCGTACTGTGTTATCATTTGGAAGAGGAATAACCCCCATTAATATCTGTATGCTCATTCGATGTCGCTGACGCATTTCGTAAGTGCGCTCAGATGACAGGAAGCGATAATTATGACATAGAAGTTTGGGGTGGTGGTTGTGATGTTGCAGCAGGCGGGGTTAGCGTGGCCTACACAGCCGGCAATTGTTCCGCCTCAGCATCTCGTGAACTGTAGGGGTCTGTCACCAGATGTTATACTGTCGCGTGTCGGAGGAAGGCAATCAAAATGTGTTGCACGCTACATCTCGTTGCCGCGGACCTTTCAGGAAAAACGACATCTTCACCTGTCAGGTGCCTATGACCACCTATTTGCTTTCTCCGCATCTTCGCTGCTCTATCCGTGTCGAAATGCGGGCAAGGCCAAATAAAATGCTCAACCACGCCGATGTCACCGCAGAAGGCACAGAGCGGGGAAAGGCATCACCTATCTTGAATGATAAAGCCGGGGTGTTTGCGGAGTTGGTTTTCATGCGGTACAGCAACCTCGCTCGTTCTCAAGCAAGTCCGTGGGTCACGCATGCTTAATTTGGGATGTTGTGGATCGCCCTGAAGTGATTGCGTATTACATCATTGTTGTGATCAATATTACGAGCTCTGACTTTTGGGACATATATCCGCGCTTCGCGCCAAGTAGCATCATCTTTTACAGCGAAAGCTTTTATGAGATCACAACGGCAGTGCGGTAATTGACCGCCGCCGCAGTCGCCGGTGTCCGTAAGCACTATCGCGTGAAAGAAGAAAAAAAATGAAGCGAGAAAAAAAATTTTAGGAACGTCGGCCACTCTTACTGACTATCATCATCAACCAAGCATCAGCACCTCTAACAGCGGGCCCTTGGCCTCGCTTTTCAACATCTAGCGACAGCGTCAACCTAGGCTACAGAAACTACTGGTGGTGCGTGTTATTCTTTGATTCCACCCTCCACCTCCTATCTATTGGTAGGCAGGCACGCCACTCTGTGCTCTCGACCTTGGCTCTGGTGGCAGTGATGTTGTTTGGGGCACTTATATCTATATCAGCGAAAGGTGTTTTGAGATCACAAGACGAGCCGATTTTGGCAATGTGGTTGTCCGCTGCCGCCGGCGTCCATAACCGTTCTCGTGAGATTTAAGAAAAATGAAGTGAGAAAAACAGTATCTAGGAGCGGATGGAATTTGGACCCAGGCCCGCTGCGTGGCAGTCGAGCATTCTACCGCAGAGCCACGCTGGTGCTTGAAACTCCTTCGCAAAAAATCCATATGCCTGTGTCATGTCGGGCAAGCAATCGTGTTGACATGTGACATGTAGCATCGTAGAAGAGCAATAATTATTAGACTGCTATAAAAGCGGAGCCAGCACTGGAACCACAGACGTCAATCTGGTATGAAGCCTGTATCATAGGAGTACATATGTAGTGTTTATTTCTTTCAGGTAAAATTAGATCACCAGCACCACAACCACTATTGAGGCTGCGCCGACATCACGCCTGCATGGGCTGTTTTGCGAAACCAGATTTTAGACCTGGCGTGGCTCTGTGGTAAAATACCTGATTGCCACACAGAATGCTTGGGTTCGATTCCTGCAGAGATCCCAATTTTTATTCTTTCCATTCGGTCAGGTCAACGCATCTGACGTCGGCTTTAGGTGTGAAGCAGCTTTTGCTCGGGGCAGTGTCCGTTCCTTGGCGACCGTCCGCTTACTACCCCCCAGCACAGCCGTATGAGCGCGTGTTCGCGCCAAGGAGAAGTCTCCTCCCTCTTGTTCTTCGACCGCCTTGATGATGATACGTGCAGAGCACTTTAACCCATAGAGGCCAGTGTCCTACATATAGGAAGCTTCTTTGATGCACTCTAACATCACTATTTTTTAGGTGATGACTAGCGCCACCTACAGCACATCAAGCAGGCCTTATTCTCAATTTGTACGAGCATAGACATTGCTTGCTTTTCATGCTGCCACGTGCCGACCGCTTTCTCCGGGCGAACGCGTGCTCTGTGTGAAAGACGCCATGGAGAGGAAGAAGTGCGCGTGAAATGCAGACCGCTTTCTCCGGGCAAACGCGGGCTTTCTATGAAATACGTCATGGAGAGGAAGAAGTGCAATGTCGGTGTGCACGTGAAATGTTTCAAGGTTTACCACACCCGCACGTAGCACCACTAATGCCCAGTGCCCTATATGTACAGGACGGCTTGAAAAACAGTGTTTCGTTTACCTGCCAGTAAATGAAGAACGTGTGCTTTCTTTTGAGAGTAGAAGTACACTTTTTGTGAAAAAAAATAGCTGCTTTGTGATTTTTTCTGAGTTTGGGCATATATGGGTTAAGGGCCCGGGTCACCGTATGCTGTCCTAGCATAGCGTAACCATGTGTCCCTGCACGCGCTAGCACGTTCGGGCCTACGATAGGGGCTGGGTAAGACGCTGTGGCCTCTCCCCCTAACACTCGCGGATCAATCATGTGGTGGCATCGGGGAACGAAATCTGCAGACGCGTGATGAACCCGCGTGGCGTGCTCCAACAAGAGTTCGGGACGAGTAACAGCAACAACAACTACGGTGAATTCATGGTGTGCTCCACTTGCAAGGACGCGTTAACATCGGGCAAGGTGCCCGTGATGAATGGAACTTTAAGTCGACCCATGCGCTGCTTCACATCCCTACATGGTTCCCTTTAGTGGGAGATGGTGTAATTTTTTCTTAACGCTCTCGCATTTAAATTACCAATGTATGTTCTCGCCATTGCTAAGTAGATATAAACTGTCAATCATCTGTGGCGCATACCCGTAGAGACAGGTATGTGCCACACGTGTCTGGAGGAAAGGGTTTGACGACGTACGCGACAGGATTTTCAAGTTATTCATGTCGTGATCCGACAGTCAAATTTGACAAATCCTCTTACCCTCCCATGCCAATTTTGGTCTACCCCAAGTTTAGGAGGCGATCATTGGAGCGCCCAGACGTAGGCGGCTACATAGATAGATAGATAGATAGATAGATAGATAGATAGATAGATAGATAGATAGATAGATAGATAGATAGATAGATAGATAGATAGATAGATAGATAGATAGATAGATAGATAGATAGATAGATAGATAGATAGATAGATCTTACGTGCTAGTGCTACGACCAGTACTATTCCTCTCGGACACAACTCACAGCATTGCAACACATATTACAGCATAAGAACAATTAAGTTGTGCTTGTAGTGTCCCTTGTGTTGAAGCTCAATTAAGGCAGAACTTCAGGGGAAGACAGAAACTTGAAGGGATGGAGAATCTTTGAATATGAAATTTCGCCAGAGCCAACGTTTCGACAAGCGGTCTTGGTCTTTTTAAGTCGGCAACTGCCTGTTAGCGCGTGTATGGGTATGCTTCATACGCTCTCCATTATCAAAACAGAAGAGAAGGAAATGGCAAAAGTGAAAGCAAGAGTGGGAAAGAGAGAAGGGCTGGCATGCCGAATTGGGTGAGTAAAATGATGAAAAAAATTATATTACTCAAATTCTAGGTATGTAAAAAAGCTGCAACGAATGAGTAACGGTCATGAAAAGGAAATTTTCTTAACGTTTTTTTTTTCAAGCTCTGACTGATGTTGAAGGCTCCGTGGATTTCAATTTGTCTTCATTTGTGAATGAAGCCAATGGTCACTGACTTCTGTAAAGCAGGGAATTGTGCTTCGACGAAGGTAGAGCTCTCCTTGCCAACATCATGCGCGGTGTGGTTATAAAGCACCGTTTCATATTTGAGCTATTCACTTTTAGACTTCGTCCATTTTGAGAAGTTCGATTTGAGAGTACATATACACTGAGGTCAACAAGTTACTTATGTACGCTGTTTATAACGAACCTTGGACATCCCGCCACTCATAAGTATTTGTTTTGCAATGCATCTGTAGACTCTTGTACTGCATTCTTCTGCACATAAAATCCAAATGCCCGTACGCAACTAGGTCAGCGATTGTCAAAAAGTTTCCTTCAACCGATCAGCGTTTCAATGAACTGTTGCTCTCGCCGAGCGCACTTGCGTTGTAAATTGTCACAGAGATTGACACACTACATCGTGATGCCTGCTTCAGTGGCATTGAGGTCGTTGGACTTCGGTCAAAGCCACGCGCCAAGAAGTCGGAGTTCATGTGATAGGTCAACATGTCGCGAATGACCTAGTTTCGCCTCCGAAGGTTCCCGAACTTTACGCTTTTGATTGCTGAAAGCCCCTGCTTTTCAAAGAGCATAAGACTGCATGTCACTCTTTCTGCCGTGTGTCCTTCCTTCATAACGAAATCCGCGCTCCCCTATGCCAGAGGTCACCCTTATGTTCACTGTGACGTTCGCAACATGCTTTGGCAGCACGCTGCCACTTCACATTTTATGGCAGTAAATAACGTTGATCAAGTGTGCCGTTGTTAATAGGTCTGAATTGAATCAATATTAATGTAACGAAAGCAAATAAAAGCTTGGGAAGGTTCTTTCATCCTACCGGTTTTCCATCTGAGTGCATGATAGCTCTGATTTTTCCCTAATAAAATACGCTACATTCTACATAGCCTGAGTATTATTTTTCAAATTTGAAACATTATTCTCATTTTCTTTCATTGGGGGTCATCCATTTACTGCTTCAATGAAAAATGGTGACAGTAAAAAAGCCAGTTGGCGGCAAGAGACCCGCCAAGAAGAGATGGTAAAGAATATAGCGTAAACATTCGAGGCTTCAAGCGGGGAGCACAAACACGTTTAAGGTGGGAACGCAAAGTATATTAAGCGATTATTTTTCTTATTTGACGCTTTTCAGTGTATGTGCTGCGTCTGTCTGTGTGTCTCAAGTTGACTAAAAGTGATCGTGCCTTTGTGTTCTGCTATCTTATAACTGAAGTCCATGATCCTGCGTATCCGAGTGTTCACTTCTATGCAGAAGTTACGCTTTTTCACTAGAGCATCGGCATGTTTTTTGTTGTTTTTTTTTTATCATTCATGTACTGTGCAGACTTGGTACGGTATGGAACCTCTCATTCGCTCCCTTCACAGTTATGTTTTGGTTTCATATCTTTCTTGCAGTTTTTAGTTGTGAACACTGTAAATGAAAGAATACCGTTGCCACTTGTCCTTGTTTTTTTGTTTTTTTTTTTGCTGCGTGGCTTCGGTTTCACGAAACTAAAAATAAGAAAACAAAGAAGGAAACACGTATGCAATGATATGCTGTGTAGGAGCCGCTGGGCCTCGACGATACGGAGAAGCTTTTGATTCCCGACAGCACTCCCCCCCGTTCTTTGATTCAGTTCTCTTCAATATGCGCGTCGCGGCAGGCAATTGCAACGTGAGGGGAAATACTTTCGGAGGCGCTTTCTGATAGTTTGGTTTCTGAAGTCAGTCGTTGTTCATGGACTTGCCATTCCGCAACCCAACTCGAACAGCGCAAAAGAGACAGAGATGAACTACTTGAGGCACACATACACACACATTAAGCAGGCGTGTGTCTTGAGATTCAACTTACTGAGCGTAATTTACGTGTCCAGTTCTCTTAAATCAGGAAAGCGCGTATATCCCATTCGCAAGTGAATATATCGCGTTTATTATTCAAGCAACAATTAGGCATTCCGCAATCAGATAGACCCGATTCGAAACTTATAATTCTTTGCCACTGCCTTGAATGTTAAGAGGCAAGCGCGCAAAGATTTTCTTCTCATGTAAAGTATGTAAATTGTGCAATTTACAAACTCATTTATCATCGATCACTAAAACGACTCATTTAATACGCGGAGCCGGTAAAACAAAGGGAGAAACAAAGCCTTTCTACCATTCTTCAGCTTCTCCAGTTTACCATCTCTTCCCTAGAATTAAAAAAAAAGAAGCTTTTTTCGAAAAAAACGCCCGGGGCTTTTGTTGCTACTATTTATATATCGAACCATTCCACTACATTCTACTCTCCAAGGCCTGGAACGAGATATAGAAGAGAACTAAAAAAACATGGCCTACAAAAGTGCGAAAAATTGTCTATGTCTAGCCATTATTTTTCGTATCCTCTACATTTTCGGATGCTAAAGAGATTTTATAAAGCGCACACGTTTAGTAGCTTGTTCATTCAGCTTTTGTCAACTGAGGGCCACACTTCTTTGTTTATTGTTTCTTTTATATTCTTGGATTTGTGCTATACGTCCATGTAATATATGAATAGTGCTGGCGAGCTCTCTACGCCTGCAATAGAAACCAGCAAACTATATTTTTGTGTCTTGACAGTATTTGCGCGAAAGCGCAGGGAGAAAAAAAGGCACCACAAGGACGAGCGGTCGTTCTTGTGGTGCCCTTTTTTGTCCCTGTTTTTTCGCCGAAATATTGTCAAGATAAATTTATTACGACTATGCCGATTTGCAGCATGTTTGTGTATTTGGCTTAAATAAAAAAAAACACGCAAGCTCAAATCAAACCAATTAATGCCTCCCCCCCCCCCCCCCCAGCGTCAGTTCCCCTGCTGCCTCAAACAACAGAGCAAGAACGTACAAAACGGGCAATATTATATAACTTTGAGTTGATCACGACGTAACCACCACATTTACTGCAACTCGGTGCATGAGTACTGAAAAAATTACATTTTTTTCCTACCGCAATCATGCATGCCATTGCGTTAAGCGGACATAAAAATGAATAATAAATGCTTCTTTTGATTTAACGACAGGCTCATTTGGACGCACGGATAACTTTCCGTATTCACTTCTAAAAGCTCTTCTAGGAAATGAACAGTTGCGTAGGTTACTTTACAACTACACCAAGCGGCTGCGTTTTGTATACTTGCAACACGTGCATGCATATTTCGTGCACGAGTTTTATTAAATAATGAGATAATTTTCATGAAAACCCTACTATATAATTCAACTTTGGCTCTCGTTTGCTCTCTTTCGTAGCGACGTGGCAAATGCTACTTTAGACACCGGCTTTAAAAGTCAAGCAAACACAGCTTTCAACAGGACATTATAAAATAACGCCCCCACCCCCGTCCATGCCCACTTGCGTAAGACTACTTGCTGGACTTGGTATTCCAGCCTAGAATGACGTCAAGAGCACTTCCAGTTGATGCTTCTCACTCTTTGTCGAGGTAGAACCTCGCGCAGAGTGAATGCTACTTACGGTACATGCCTCTTCAGAGTCAATGTTTAACAACGTTACAACGCATACACGACAAAGATCTTGCGAGCTAAACCATGACTATTTACCGTACAGACTCTCTAGAATGCCAGAGGATGTTATCTTCTTCGTTTTACTTCTCTCACAAAAATGTGTATACGCATACTGAGAGACAGTTCGGAAAGCAAACAGACCACGTTCACAACCGGCCCTGCTCTATTTCGGAAAAACTGAGGAGCACGGACGGAGAGTACGGCGAGAAGTTCACAGACCGCGTGCGCAAGATAAGGCGCTTGTTTGCTTGCTGGGTAAACTCAGTCAAGTTCCCCTTCTCGCACTCCCTTAACGTTAAACGGGGCCTGAGGGCAACGCGCCGCGGCGAATGTCGCGAAGATTCTGGCCGTCCTCACATTCTGCTGTCTTTTCCCGGTGGCATTATAGTTTTTTTTTTCTTTTTTACCGGTTCTGTAATTATCAGTTTTTTTTTTTATGTTGTCGCACTCTATTCTGGAATGCGCGTTTGTTTTCGATGCAAGTGACACAATTTTCCGCACGGGCTGAAAAAGTCGAGTCAAGGGGTGCTATGCAGGATGGCCCGAGTTTGGCGAAACTCGGGATCTTTCCGAGCTCTGGCGACACCCCCTTTTGAACGAGCTAATAGTACGACAAAGTGAAATCGATCCCTCAGCGCGCGCTCCGTTCCATTGGTTACGATGGAACGCGACGTCACGTCAAGGGCGGTCGATAAGGTTGGGTGGTGTCGTCAAACTTCTTTCATTTGTTTGTCGTTCCACTGAGTCCAGAAGTGCACCCATGCAAGAAAAGTGGCAGAAAGCTCTACCAACTACATTTTTTATGTGTGCGCGGGCCGTTTGAATTCATTTTCAAGCGTTTAATGTCTGACACTAAGTATCCTTTAGGATAATCAGCACCGTGTCCTCTGAGATTAGTTCCGACCGAGCGCCTTATAACACGGCGGCTAGAGCTAATCGCCGAGGCCACGTCTATAATCACCATGGTCGGCCTGCACATTCTAGCGCGTTGCTCGGCGGCGCGCGCCCTCGTCGTTCTTTTCTTCATCGTGTGCTCGCTCCCAGAGCACGTGCGCCCGACTGATTAGCTAATTGGCTGGGCGCTATACGTAGCTAAGTCAGGACGTGCTATGACGAAGCTGATTAGGCCAAATCACGCGAAGGCCGAGCTAACTAAGCCACGTCTTACTAAGACCATGCTAATGAAGTCGTGTAAAGCTAGGAACAAGGTAATTAAGATCATGCTAACTAACACGACGCTAATTAGGAGCATGTAATTAAAACCAAGATAATCAAGACCTTACTCACCGAGATCGTGTTAGTTGAGGTCGTGCTAATTAGGATTATGCTAATTACATCTGTACTATTCAGGACATTGCGAATTAAACATGAGTAATAAATGCCGGGGTAATTAAGACACTGTAAATTAATGTTAACTAACACGACTCTAATTAGGAACGTGTTAATTAGGATCGTGCTCATTAGAATTATGCTAATTGCCTCTGTACTATTCAGGACCATGTGAAATAAACCTGAGTCATGAATGCCGCTGTAATTAAAACATCGACAATTAGTGGTAATTAACACGACGCTAATTACTAACGTGTACTTAAATCCAAGATAATGAAGACCTTACTCACTGAATTCGTGTTAATTAGGCTCATGCTAATTACCTCCATGCTATTCAGGACCTTGCGAATTAAAGCTGGGTAATTAATGTCGTGGCAATTAAAACAATAACAATTAAGAAAGGACATTCAATATCATGTTAGTTAAGACCTTCCTAATCAATAGCACCAAAATTGAGGTCATTACTCCGAAGCAGACCAAGCGTACTGAGTAGACGAGCCACGTAATAACCTGGAAGAAGCTAGGTGACCACAAGCTCCTCCGTTGGCCCCAGCCTTGCACAAGTAGTGCAAGCTGACCAAATTATTTTATATGCAAAGAAGCTGCTGAGTAGAGTCCACCGCATGAAACACTTGACAAGCACACCGGCACTATGACAGTCACGAGTTGAACTGGGGCCTTTTCAGAATCAACGAGTTTGTGCCCGAGTCCGCCCACCGCGTTTCCTTTTGCCGAGGAACAGTGCTCACGACGCAACGCCAGCGAGCGGCACGATTCATTTATGAGCCTAATCGCACAGACTATGCACACACGCACGAAGAACTAAAGGCTATGTCATCACGTGGCTACGATGTCTCGCATTCACTTTCACCGCTCTCACGACGTACCACTCACAGCTATGAAGCAAGCGCCCCTGGTGGGATTTTCGGCGAGAACTATTTACTTGTTTGTGGAGGCATTGCTTCTACCGATTCGCTACTACAGAAAAATCTTCAGACGTGTAATGTAAGCATAGCAGTAACCTGTCCATTTATTTATCTTTAATATTCCAGAGAAGCGAAACGAGCTGCACCAGAGTGCTGCGCGTGCGCCCTTGTTGCCTTCGAGAGTGGAAATTTCCATGCTGCAGGTGGAACGAAAGAATTTTCCGAAACAGGACAAACGCCCACGAACACGCCCGTGGGAGGCGCGATGATCAGTTGGCAAAAAGATAACGCGACAATCACGCTGACGTCGCTGCACTGTCAAAATGTTGACTGGGTGGCGGCGCTGACGCGTTCGCACGCGGTGTTTCTTTGAAAACCACCGCAAATAACGCACATGCGTTTGTGACGCCATTCTCGTTCTTGTAGCCGTTTTTATCAACGCTGCTATCGCGTGCTCAGCACTGTCTTCCTGTCATGACCACAATAATGCCAGCTCGGAGCAAACTCGTGTGCCCGAGAAGCACGGGCCATCCTGCATAGCACCCAAGAGCAGGAAAAAAAATGAATAAGGTGTCCGGTTGACTTTTTGCAAAAAGGAATCGGGACACGTTAACGCGTGAACAATTTGCTGAGTTTGTGCCCTTCAGCAGCTGTCCTTATACAATCAGGGGTCTCATGATGACCTCAGCTAGTGAGCCGTAGTGATGAAATTTAAGTTTAAGGTAAAAGGGGGGGGGGGTGTTTACGATTTGAAAGAAGCTCGTTCCCTTATCTCATATATGGGTCATTTATGCAAGGGATTCGACATCAGGATTCGAGAAACATACCGATACCGATCTACAGAATGATGAAAATCTACATGGCGATTCTGAAATACAGAGCTTTTGTTCCACGGTTATGAAGTTTAAAGTTTGACGGAAGCCCGTCTGATCGGGATGACCCATGGTGAAGTTAGAAATCCCCAGGTACTGCGCCGACTAAACTGTATTTTTTTAAACACACACACACAAAAAGGTTTCGTCTCCCACACGGGAGCGTTGTTCATATGTACCATGAACACATGTGGCAGAGCAGTTTACCCTAAATGGACAATAAAGGCAAATGTTAAGTCGACGTTGATTGCTGAAATAGCGTTCTAGAAACCTGGTATTGATTGTTTCGTGCGAAGGAAATAATTATTTTAAAAGAAAATCAAATTTTGTGGTCCGCACAGCGTTAGCGCGCTTGAAATCGCCCTCCTGGGAAGGGCCTCCTGACGTAGCGTTTGCCTTGCCCAACGTTGCCTGTCCTTACTGCCCGGCAGCCAACGCTGCGGTTTCTGCTCTGAAGGCCACATTACAAGCCTTGCCCAAGTTGCGGTTCATATCATAATCCTCTGCACGAAAGTGCAACGAGCACACACGCAGATTCCTTGGTTGTGTAGCGCACTGTCGCAGAGGCACGGCACTCGGCCACTTCGGCGTAAAGGTTTATTTGCGCCAGCCATTGGAAAGACATGTCGGTTTCTTTGCTGCAGCTGCTGTTTCTCAAGCGGCGCACATCATTCAGGCACCCGGCAACATAACAGGGCACGCGGCATTTTGTCGAACTTTAGGTTAGAGCGACTTTCATGAGCGTACAAAGCACACGCAACAGTACGCGATCACGAAGCTACCACTTAGACGCGACCGCGCGAGCGGAGAGCAGTCTGGTGAAAACTGAACTTTGAAACAACCCGCGCCGTTCTCCTTGGTAACGCTAAGTTCTTTTTTCCGCGAAAGAAATAGAAAGGCAACAAGCAGCATTTTTTTACGTCTTGTAATGTACGGAACGTTATTTTTTTTTACTATAAAAAGTTTGAGTAGTAGGTGAATAATTGTACTCGGGACTGTTGACGTCATCGGGCTCATTCCAAAATGCCCCACTGGTGGCGCATAGCGTGCCCTACATTTACCTTAATTTCTCCTTTAGTAGAGCACGGCTGTTCATAATACTGATTTTTTAGGCGTTCTCAAACATTCACCTGTTACATAAATTTTATTGTTCCTTAAGTACGCTTGAGTATATCACGCAGGAAGCGCGCATACACTGACGGTAGATTGTCATCGTTACTGTTAAGAGTGCGCGGAGTGGTCCGTATCACGAGCGGCTCAAGATAAAGACGTCGCAACAGTCCTTTTCCTCTAACAACACGTGTCTTCCCCCAGTCGATTGCGTGTCCCCCTGAAGCATGCTCAGGGAAAGCACTGGATTTCACATTTCCATTCTTCACGTCATAATTGTGCTGCTTGAGACGTCTTTCATGATCACCAGTTTCGCCATATATACACGTAGTCCCAATCCGTACATGGGACAGCGTACACCACACCAGGGAACTTCTCTTTGGGTAATCTGTACTTCGCATTGGCGAGTGATTGTAGCAGTTTCTGGTCAGGAGCATGTGCCACTTGGACGTCGCAGGAACGCAAAACACGGCTTAGGACTTCCCTTATTGAAGGGATATACGGTATCCCCGCGCACTTTTGACCAGTGGCAGCACAGTGTATTTCAGATGTGCCATTTGTCTTTCGACAGCGTTGAAGAAGGAATTATGATAGCCACAGGCTGACAATTCCCGGCGCACCAAGCTTACGTGGGCTGCATAGTTTTTTTTGTCTAGTGCCGACCAGTGTATGCGCACTGCCTGCGTGATATATACAAGCGTACTTAAGGCGAACTGCTCCGACAAATGGTTCCATGTTACTTGCGTACAAGGCTCCCGTGTGGGGAGCCGGAACATCTTTATGCGTGTGTGTTTAAAAATGTTTTCACTTTGGTTGGCGCGGTGCGCCAAGTTTTCTACCCTCCCATTCCACCTTTCATGTTTCAATATTGGTGACCAGATGGCGTGCCTCGCGAAAATATGCTTTATATCTTCAAAAGGCCTTATTTCAAAAAGCCTTTAAAAAAGCCTTATTAATCGCAATATGCTAAAAAATAATGCGAGTGCCATTAAGCAAAGTTGAACGCTCATGAACGTTCATGAACGTACTTAATAAGGAAATAAAAAGTCACAGTTTTGCCGCAACGGCGAAGCAATGAATGCCATAGCAACACATTAGAATGTCACACGAAGAACGGCAAGCAGCTCGATACTTGCAACGCGCCGTTCGAGCGCGAAGGACTGACGAAATGAACACACACAGGACGACCGCGAACTAACAACAGTCACAGCTCGATACTTGCAGCGCGCTGCTCAAACACAAGAAAGTACACTCGAAAACAACGCACAGGTACACACAGGACAAGAACTAACTGTTACGGTTGTCACTTGTCCGTGTTTGAGGAGCACGCTACAAACCAACGCTCTTGGACTTCTTTTTCTTTCAAAAATGCGGCGCGTGGAGTGAACCCTCCACGTCTCCTGCCACGCGGTGGCGTTTGACGCACTGTTTACTCAGCGTTCCACATCGTCAGTGGGTACAGAAATGGGCCACCTTTAGATGCGAAGTATCTCTTGCTCGGGGGTATATAAGGCGGCGTGGTAATGCGCACGCAGCGTTGATGTCCGGCACTCACACTACGCATGCGCGACTCTCCTCCTTCCCTCTCTCCAACAGCTGCGCGTTACTCTCTCCACTTCTCTACCAGCACCTGCTTGCGCTTCTCCTGCGTTCTCGCTTGTGCTCTCATGG
Source organism: Rhipicephalus sanguineus (assembly GCF_013339695.2). Classification (NCBI taxonomy): domain Eukaryota; kingdom Metazoa; phylum Arthropoda; class Arachnida; order Ixodida; family Ixodidae; genus Rhipicephalus; species Rhipicephalus sanguineus. The sequence continues at coordinate 134,907,446 of NC_051177.1, forward strand.
CGCATACGCTACTCTCCTCCTCTAGTCTCCTCTCCTTCAAACAGTAGAGCGCTGCGCGCGTTCAGTCCAGCGCCTGCCTCGATTGGCTCCTCTGAAATGCGGGCTCGACATGCCGAAATTCTCTCCTGCGCAGCGCCGCGATGAGGCCAGCGCATGTGCGTCCCCTCCCCCTCTCTCTCCTCTCCTACGCTGCCTCTCTCTCGCGCGCCTGTCGGCGTTCCCCGCACGCCCCGTGAGAATTAACGGCCAGGCTAGAGGGAAGACACGACGCGCGTAGTGTTCCTCTTCGCGTTCCACGACGCAAGGTCGGTAGCATGCCCAGCGAACGCCAACGGAACGCGATCGTGCAAGTGCTCCGGCTTCGCATCGCCTCATGGTCCCCTTTAGCGGGAGATGGTGTAATTTTTTTAATTCGCGTCTCAAGGGCAGCTTTCCAACTGACGGAAAATGCAGGAGCGTTGTTTAAAGCGCGCCCTTCGGGTAATCTCGCGTGCGATATCACGCACACTGAAGCACCTACGAGCTCTGCGTGCCGTTAGCGCTAAACTCGCCGTTGTTATGCTAAACAGCTGGCGGCGCGTGGCCGACTTGTTTAAAACAGCGCGCTGCGGAGCGAGGGGTCGCAGGTCCGAATCACGGTGGCGCGCATCGGAATTTTTTTATTCTGATTTATTTTTCTTTGTGGGTTTCATATATATATATATATATATATATATATATATATATATATATATATATATGCACATATCCGGGACATGACGGTGACGGCGACGGCATAAACCAGCCGAGAGTGTCCATATAATTGCTGTCGCAATAAATGATATCGAATAAATTAAGACAGTCATGTGCGGGCCAGACCGCAAGCGAAATGACCGGGGGCCGCGTGTTTGAGACCACTGTTATACACGCACTCGTTAATATATAACATTTATTCTTGTGATTGCATTCGTGAAGCATTGTTTAATGCAGTGTTGTGATGAAAAGGTGTACCGTACGTGTACCAATGTGCACGTGGAGACTTCCACATATGGGCTTTCTGACAGTTATCATTTTTTTTTAAGTTATCATGTGTGCCTTAAGAAATTTCGATACGAGTGGTATTTCCATAATTAGCGACTGTATTACCCTAAGCAGCTCCACATGAATCGTTTGAATGCGAAACTACCGCTTCTACCAACTGTAGACCATCTCTATTTACAGAAGAAAGGAATCTCGTAAAATCGGCGAAAGAATTTGCCCGTGACGAAACTTGCAGATTACATTGCTACTTACGGCGCTTTGAATCATCTCTCTTGCGAAAATGCAGGTCTACCTGCCATTAAAATTGCTGCACAATTTTGAAATGCAATTTTTGAGAGCACTGGAAATGCTAGAAAACATAGCTACTTTGTGCCACCGTGTTTGTGAAAACAAAATTATACCAGACTAAAAAAGCGCGCCTCATTTTTCACAAGATGCATGCACCCTCATACCGCATCTGTGCACGCGCCGAGAAATCGTCTCTTCATTTTTCTAAAATATTCGTCTAAAACCGTACATATGATTACACAGATATCACTTATTCGAACAAACTCAATATGCGTCATTTGGTTCACCCGTTACCGCAGTGTTATTGCTAACGCAGTACAAGAACACAAGCCTTATCCTTATCTTGCCCCAGTAAATGCAGCGTACTACCTACCAGGTAATTCATCCGTGTTTTCCTTAACGGGGTGCTGTACTTGTACTCCTGAAATCACGCCCCTTTTTGCACTTAATTAGGGTTACTAAGCTTATATCGGCTTGTTTACAGAACCATGGCTCTATATCTGTAACGAAAATTGCGACTGCAAAAATATGACGTATCTCAGCCACTTTAGAAGCCAGTTGAATTGGTGAGACCCTTCAACAAATTTACGTCAGCGTTCGAACGTGTTTTTTATATAGGACAGGTATTAATGCCGGAGGCTGAGTGGGAACGTGTAATGGACTGGTTTAGCTAACTTAGGTCGCATTTACCTTGCCTAAATCCATTGGCTAGGCGGTGCACTAATAACGACACACCGTGGGTGCCGCGCACTAGATTTACCGTCGGCTTTATGAGGTGTTTTTTGCGCTTAGCATACAGAAAGAACCCACGTTCAGAAAAAAAAAAATAGGTTACTAAATAAAGCGCTGCAAGGAATTGCACGAAGTTGATAATTGACTCAACCGAATAATATACATATAAAATAGGTTGTAGCCTTCCGTGCAAGGGTGTCGTTATCGTAGTTGACCGTTACTTTTGGGCATTGGGGTCTCTGCGTGTGTTTAAAGAACAAAGAACCCCAGTTTTACGCTGAATTTCAAGGAAACAATCACCCAATTGAATTGAAATAAAAACGCGAAATTCCGTTGTGTAAGAGATGTCATTTGTGAAACATGAAAGTCGGTCGAAATGCTCTTACGGCAGCTACCTATTTTTTGCTAAAAATAGAGAACTCTGGGGGAGAAAACGTAATAAGTCAGCGGATTAAGCTTGTTATCCGGGCGTTTTTGCGCCATGTAATCTTATGTTGTTGCTGCATCAAAGTCGGCAGTATGGGTGTACTCCATCACAGGCCATTATTCCCAGTGTGCTTCTTAATTTTTTATTCTTTTTTTCTCTTGGGCGCACTGGCCACGCGGAATCCTATCAGATTCTCAGCACCCAGGTCTCGAAAGAACAAAAAACAAACGCAGTAGATGCCACGAGGTAGGTTTGCTGGCCTCTGAAAGAGCGCGTCAGAGATCTTAAGAATATGCATAAGGATAAGTACCCCTTACAAGACAAAGCCTTTTCTTTCATCGTTCGTCTGGATGTTGCTCACGCACTAAGAGTTCGCGAATATCAGGTAGTCGTTTTTTTTTCGCTGACTCCAGTACTGGTCATCCATACACGTCCATATATTTCCGCCACGTCATTTATCCGAAAGCCTGCTACTTCACCAACCGGTCCTCCGCAAAGCTCTTTTGTTCCACATCGCATATTAGGCGAGACGCATATGTTATGTCAAAAGAACACATTGTGCCATGCGCTCGCTGAATTGAATAACAAATCTTGTGCTCTGTAAAAGTTAAGCAGCATGGGAGACGTGTGGATGCTTCGATTTTTCATACACCTGGCGCACAAAGGTTGCGAAAAGTATGATTTAGAAATATCGGCGCATGATACCTCGCTTGTGTATCACTCTCAAGATAACGACTCACTACTGTCGTTGGTAACGAGATAAGGTGCTTGGCAACGAAATCGTATTAGCACTTGCAAAATGTTATTGGACCGTGGCTTTTGCAAACTTTCTGCTTTCTAGAAAAGCGTTGACGTAACGCTGAACCACAAGCCGTAAACTTTATGTCGAAATAAGCACTGCTCATCCGCTGCAAGTGGACATGGTGATGTCTGAAAAGTATGGCCGTATTTTGCGACGTCTAAGGGCTTTGTTCGAGGTTCAATGTTATTTTTTGCTGCAAGATGAAGTGTCGCCGTCGGCTGCCCTTCGTTTATGGAAGTAAAAAGAGGAAAATGTTCCACTTAAACCGCTTGAGCGAACGCGCCCATTTTATGGCGGCATTTGCGGAGTGTCTTCCAGGGTAGGCCATTTCTCGTCGAACGCTCTGCTTTAGCTCGAAAATATGTGACTTCTGCCGCTTCATCTGTGCACTACATGTCAATGCAACGAAAAGCACAAATTTTGTTATCTTTGTCTAAAAAGAAAGAACACAAGAAAACTGCATATAGAAGTACGGTAGCGTCGGAACATACTATCTTAATTCGAGAATGACCAACGTCGTTACGACGACCAGCCTAGTCCTATTTAAACAGAACATCATATGCAGTATTGTGTGAAATGTTCTAGCCACGGATACAAATTGGCTATAGGAACGGCTAACTGCATTACGCTCCCACCTTTCATAAAATATAAGGTGAAGGTTGTGTCGCTACAAACGACAAGATATCCACGCTGGTCTAGCTTGGCCCTCGCTTCGATGCACGGAATACGTTTATATTTCGCGGAGTTTGAGACATAGTCAATGGCTCGTAATATCTTTTTTTTCAAAGTGGGCGTGATATCAGAGTCTAGGGTGCCTGAAAACTATTGATTTTAATGGTTGGAGCATGTACGCTGTGATTCAACGTCGCTTAATTATTACGCCTAATTATTTCAACTGCTGAATTATTATCGAAAAGTAATACGCTGCAACGTTTGTCTGATGCTATCCACATTACTTTCTTTTTTTTTTCTCATTCTAGCCACTGTGGCTCGAATATACCCTGATGCTACGTTTTTTTACTGGATCTTGTAATTGTTACTCAAATCATTTGTTGCAGTTTTTTAGCTATGTCTTAGCAGGATATGTGATGCGGTTACTCGTAATGCTTCGCATGTCCATTGACACTGTCCAGTGTCGTGAGCCTTCAGACCACAAATACTAAGTCGTGGTCATGTCGCATATGTTATGTTGCAAACCACTTGACTAATGGAATTTGAAGTCGCCATTAAGCATAGCCCGCCATTTCTTGTGACTGTAATCTAATACGGTATATATGAAACATCCTTATTGCATTTGTTCAGACACTCGTGCTTCACGTCAGGCTTGTGCACTTTTCTTCGAGCATCTGTATATTCTAGGTTACTTCACTTCAGGCAGCTGGCCCTACCTTGCGCTGTTCCTCCATAACCTGATACGTTTAACGCATACATATGTTCTTTGTATTGTTCCATTCATGTCATGTACGTTGCTACGTTTGCGATAAGTCCCAAGCGTCGATCGCACGCCAGCTTGTAAGAAACGTGCGTACGAGACGGGCCAGCATATCTTTTGTTATCTTCTTGTTCTAAACATCATCGTTTTTCTGAAAACTCTGCGTTTGCTGATGATATGTGTTTTAGCACACTAGTATGAGCAGCTTGTGCGAGCCCATGAATTCTGAAGTACGTACGAAAGCCTGCAGAAGCCAATGCTAATATATGTAGATTGGGCAGAATGAATTTACGGAGTATCTCGGTTCTCCAACAGTGTTTCACAAATTCATGCATTCTCGACAAAAGAATTACGTCTAGTGCGAATTCCGCCAAGGAATATTTTGGGCAGGTCAAAAACTCTTTGGCCACACTAAACACAAAGAGGAGGCTACGCAGTAGGAGCGGTGGATGCAGTACACGTGGCCATATTTTAGAATTGTAAAGCTCGGAGGTTGAATACATACACCGGCGGGAATTCAGAATAAACAAGTCGGTCAGTTATATTTGCATATAGGAATGTCGAATGCGATCAATTGACTTTCGAAGGCGATATTTATAGCATCAGTTCCTCACTTCCAAGAACGCCGATATTATGGTCATATTCAAAGTAGACGGAGGCACTCATCAAATGCCTTCGAGACGGCAGTATATTATACGCAATTTATTTTATTTATCTTCTGGATAACATCGCAATAGTTGGCATTGTCTACCGTGTTATATTACAGCATAAGTCGTTATGAGCTCCCAACAGCCGATTGTATTGGCGATGTCGTCCGCCGCCGGTGTCCGTCGGAGCATAATGAGAAAAAAAAAAGCAGGGTTGCAGCGGGAATCGAGCCCATGCATTCTGCGTGGCGCTCAAGAGTTGTAACAAAGAGCAACATCAATTCTTGAGACAAAAGGCCCAGCTATATTTATCATCATCATCATCGTAAACCACAACTTCAACAAGTTAGCCGCTATGTAGGAGCACATATTGCCTTAAAGACGCGTAGTGGGAACTTAGCTAGAGCACACAACCATGATGAATTGCGGAGTAGTGGGGGCATCGCGACAGTGCTTGCTTTAGGCGCTCTAACAGAAGTTACGACGGTGACAAAGGCGGCCCCTCCACCTTACGCTCTGGTTGTGCCACATGTTCTTCACAGGCCCAGCTTTTTTTTTAGGGGCGAAGCTCCTTATAGCGGCACCCGTTCGTCCCTCGTAGCGTAGTATGTAACCAGTCTTACGCTTTGACCTGCAAGGTGGTGCCGGTGGGAGATTTTTCTGTGCGTTGTTGAACAATAAAAAATTCGCCGGCGTTAGCTAAAAGCCGACTTCTTCTGTCTCTCATTCCCATTAGCAGCCATTCTTTACCTCCAAGGTAGTGCCTGGTGAGATTTCTCCTGTGCGTGATTAAACAATAAAAATTTTGTTCAAAACGCCGTTGATTGGTGAAATAAACCAACAAAAGACGCCAGATGTTTTGTAAAAGCAAAACGAAAGAACGCCAGATGTTTCTAAAGCAAAACGAAAAGACGCCAGCTGCTTAACGAAAGACGCCAGATGTTTTCTAAGCAATGGTTTTCTAAACAATGAAAATTCACAGCGTACATGTAAAATCAAAGTGCGCTGCAAGTCTTCATAACTCATCGAACCTTCAGTATAAACGCGCCCGATCTCACGTCGGTGATGATGTACTGGGCAGAATTCACGGAAGATTCACGGTTTACCGATGAACCTCCGCAGCTTCGCCCACTCATCATCATTCACTCCGTGGATATGCTGTGATTTTTTTTTTTTAGGAACGAAGCTCTTTAAGGAGCAGTTAAAACGTGCGCGCTTCACGAAAAGCCAGCCGCAAGTAACCAGCCGCGGTGTAGCCTGCAAGAACGCCTGGCGTAACCTCGTGACGTCACGCCAAGCCGCGCATGCGCAGTAGCGACAACCACGCAGCTGCTATCGACAAGCCACGCCCAGCGACATAGGCACATCGCGCAACCGAGTTCGGCCGCGCTTCCGCCGCTCGATCAGATACAGCCATTGGACGCGCAGAAAAACTACAGTACTCACAGATTCAAACACTTCATAAAAACCTACTTGTATGCAAAATTTCCCGAGATAACACGTCATGTCGCGACGAATCTGGTCTCTAAGGGTAATGTTGGCTCCGATCTACGTTTAATAGAATACGTTGCTGGGCTAGTTGGTTCATAATCTTCAAAACTTAATAGCGCGAAATCGACCAGGACTACGAAGGAACACAGCGCCTGTCCTGTGCATCTGCGTCCCTTCGTAGTCCTGGTCGATTTCGCGCTATTCAATCTTCAGATCTACGCGTTCGAGTTGAAATTACGCCAATATCACTCGAACGGAGAACGGTAGAAACGGTAACATGTGCATTACTTAGCCCTAACGTGTCCCATTTCAATCCGTCAGTACTGTATGTACTCCCGAAAAAGCAGCAGCGCATCGTGAAGCGAGGCCTGTCGCTGTACGAAAACGGCTACGGACGCGACAATGAGATCCAGAACACGCGACCAGGGAAATGGAGAACAAGAGACGAGAAGAAGATGCTGCCGATCACCGTTAGTGGAATGCTGCGCGTGTGCGATCTCGACGTCAGGATGCAACCTACCGGAAAGCCGAGTACGAATGGCGCCGTGCTCGGCCAACTTCGCTGTGTCTCAAGCCTTGCGCAGCCGAATGCAAGCTTTCGTCCTTTTTGTTTTTTTTTTTTTTCATTTCACTAATGCTTAGCAGCTTTAGTAGCCTTCTTGATTTTGATATGTACTTATTGACATGTTGGTTTCATAAAACATATTATGAAGGGTTTATTCATTACTTATTAGTTAAATGAGAAAGACACTTTGCTGTTAACCACTGCCGGGTCGTTCTCCAATCCTGGGGACACCATGTGTATATAAACTCAAAGAAACACTCTCAACATAAGCTGTTCAAGCTAGCCCGGGTGTTTGTCTGTGGCCTGATAATTCCGACCTAACCATCTTTTGCAATAGAGTTCCCACTTCCTTTTTTCCTTCCATTTTAGCTAGTAAATATTCATGCTCCTTTGAATCGGCAGCTCACATGAATGATATTTTTTTGCGTTCAGGACTTGTTCTGAAGCAACATTCAGGAATGGCATAAATATTGTCTGCTTTGGCAGTCCATGTAATTCTTAACAATGTGAAAGCTGGAAAATAATCTTGCTTTTTTAAGTAGCTCAAAACCCGTGGTACCACCACATATATTCACCCACGAAATGCAAGACTGTTATCCAGACGTATTTCAGTCTTACCGCAGACTTCCTTGGTGTCTCAAAATTTTCAGAAGCACAGCCATTGCTCTCTTTCGTTGTCACTGCTCTGCACTGAACCCTCCTCAGCAGTAATGAACACCAAGATATCCTGACTTGCGTATTACAAATCAGAATATAGTGGTTAGCACAGTTCTGAGGATTGTTAAGCAAACAATACTAATAATTGGCGTATGAAGCTGCCAGCGCCGTTTGTACCGAAGTCCATTTGCTTATCGTGAATGCTTAATAAATTCGTTTAGAATCTCACGGGGCGATTGCGAGAGCCATGCTGACAACTGCCGTTTGCCCTGCTGTAATACGTGTTCGGCTACTACTTTAAAGTTGCGTGCAAACAGCTTCTTTAAAACACTCAGATTTTGTCACTCAAGAAACAATCTGCACGCGGATTATTCATGGATGCATTTCGTTTTTTTCGTTGATATATCTCTTTCGTTTTTTTTCCTTCCCTGTCTTTTGGGCTTTCAGACAACACATTGCCCCAACGCAGTCACGTGCTATAGGGGTGAAATCATGCGGATTACACGTCTCCCCATTAAGCACCTTCGCAAATTCATACAAAGCTCCGGCGAGATTCACGTACTCTGTCTATCCTTTCTTTTCCCGGCCCCTTCCACGCCACCGAATCCCAGGACACGTCCATAAGCATGACAGAGAGCGCACACTATTAAAGACGATAGTCTTTCTTGGGGAACTTAAACGCAGAAATTTTGGTCTGTCTTTCTGTCTGTCTGTCTTTCTGTTTGTCGGCACGTCCCTCGATTCAGCCACTCGGCCAAAGTTGAACCACTTGCCCAAGGGCCAGCCGTCTTGAACTGGCACGGCTGTTCATACTTGTGAACGTTGTCGATCAAAAAGTAAATATCATGCATATCTGAGGTGCAACATCACTAGTTAAGTATTAGGTGGCGTGTTCCTTTAATAGAAAATGCATACATACGTAATTTTAAGGACCCTAGTTTCTTAAGCTGCGCTGAAAATGCATAAGAATGGAAGCTTGAGCGAGTTGGTATGCGTTCATCTTTGTTGAAACAGCGCTCACTAGACGACGACGAAGTAAAAGAAGGCACAGGACAGGCGCTGCCTGTCGTGTGCCTTCTTTTACTTCGTCGTCGTCTAGTGAGCGCTGTTTCAACAAAGCTGAAAATGCGATGGCGCTGAAATTTGCCTGCCTCCGTGCCCTTCGCACGAGCTCATTGTTGTGTTTCGGTTTCGGTTCTGTATTGCACTGTACGAATGCCATGGGTTGGTGTTGAAAAACTTTAGTTTTGAGAAGGCCAAGAAGGTGAAAAAAAAATATTTAAAAAATGAAAGAGCAGCGTTGTGGGCGGCCTTCAGGCTGCCGGTTGTGGGCGCCGCTCTGGCGTTCCTGTTTTACCCAGGCGACGTGTAAATAAAAGAGTGTGTGGAGAGTACTCGTTGAGTGCGGACGTTTCACTGCTTCAGCGATTCGCGCCAAACCGCGTTTTCGGGCTGGCTGGCGTCCCCGCCGGTCGCGTTGGTCACCGCCGGTCTTCGCCTGCTGCTGCGCCGGGACTACCAGCACGCAACACAGCACTCATGTTTCCCGACGTATTGCCAGATGGCGTCCATATCTCACACAGCGCCTCTTCTATCGTCTTTACACGACATTTGCAGCGAAGCACGCAGATACGCGGCCAATTTTTGTTTCCATTTCCTGGGCTTGTTATCTCGTCAAAAGAAGCTGACACTTTTTGTCATTTGTTCACTGAATGCTTATAACACGTCGAGAAATCTGGTCGAGTTGCTATAAAGGACAGCTAGCAGTCATCGGGGCTTACTGTTGTCTATACCATAGTACACTAATTAAACAGCGGGGTACTTTGCGAGGCAGCTGTAACAACAGTGGAGAAGCAAACCATTTCGTTGCTTGCTTATAATTTTCAACGTTACGGCAATGACACATGTGTCTTGACGCCTAACGTGTTTGCTATGGCAACGATGGCAGAACTAAGATTCCTACGTTATATAGCAGAGGACGAGGAAAATTTACCTACAGGCCTGAAAGACAGCGTTTGTGCGAAAATGACATTGACACTAATTGGTGTTTATCGGGTTGCGCGCGACCGTGTGTTTTATACACAAATTTTCATTGACGCGATAATGCTTTAGTGATCCCTCCTTTATTTATGCTTATATCCCAAAGAACCGCAGAGAGCAAGATAATTTTTTATGCAGATCTTCGCTGCTTACTCATTGCTTTGTCTTCCGCTCTACTGTAAAATAATAATTCGCACTAGCCATAAATAAGGTAAGCATTAGGGAGACCTTTCCGTGTTAGAAAATAATGGCAAGCCGAATGCACTGAGGGAAAGTTTATTGTACACATCTATCGTAATAAAATGTCTTTATATGAAACAAAGAATTGCGATTACTGTGTGTCTGTCGTTAGTAAGCCAGACAATCTCAGGTGTCTTCACAAGACACCTCAGATATACTTCACATGGGAGAATGCATATGTATTCAGGTACTTTTAAAAAATTGCGGCCACTCAACCTGATAGCCGTCAGTAGGGTGTGGTGTTCAAAAAGTTAATCATATAAAGAGTGCGCTCAACTACAAAAGGTACTACGTACCAATCGACACATTATATTTGATTTGATCCAGTGGGTCTTAAGTTTTAAGAGAGGCAATAAAAAGGATACCCTCAGCAAATTCCACTTAGAACGACGCTAGACTCTTCGACTTTTCACTGCATTTTACCTCACATGAAAAAAAAAAATCGGTGAACTATAATATCTGTGCTATAACAGCGACACAGGAAATACCCCCTGCGAGCTTGACAAAACAACGTAAGAGGACATTTGACATGTGGGCGAGAAGTTGCGACAAAGAAGCCGAAGCCTTGAACAAAGAGAAAGCGTCCAAAACTCGCCTCGAATCTTGTGCGCTGGAAAAATAAACACTCCCATCGTTGGTAGCGCATGGCGTGCGTGAGAAAAGCTGAAAGCCTTTGGCGTATTGTCGAATTTGTTCCGTGCAGTGATTTGTAAAATACATTGGCTTTGTGCAATCACTCTTGCGGAAACCGCTCCATTAGAGCGAATAAACAGACGTGCACTAGTTCTGAATGCCTTGCTTATACTGCTTTGTTTATTCTAGTGCGGCAACCAAGAGTTCGACATAGAATATATTCGCTCGATACAAGATCAGTTGAACTTCTAAGTGACTGGTGTAACAGAGGGCACCTGCGGAGTAACAGAGGAGCATTTTCAGCAAATCACCTCTTCGTAGTCTCGAGCGGAATTCGCAAAGCAAAGCAGTAAACTCTACAGGAAAACTTGAAGGGACTTTTCTCAAGGATACAAACAAGCCGTCTCCTTTGACAGTTGCACCTACACATGCCACCAGAAAATGGGCTTGCACCATTCACACTTGATAACTGCTGTGTTTTATTGTCGAATCCTAACGCTTGAGCAAAATTCAGCAAAAAATTCGAATACGCATCGTAGACCTTACCGCTCCCATCGTTGTACTTCTAATGGCCAAGCTCCTTCTATCGCTATATTTAGACTACGATGCACACCTTTCTAGATGACGGCGAAAACACAGAGAAAGAGAGAGAAAGGAAGGACATAGGCAGCGAGGGTAACCAAGAACGTGCTCGGTTAGCTACCGTACACGTGGAAAAGGGGGAATAATAGTGAACTCTCCACTGAACATTGAGACCTCAACTCCTTCATATTTTTTTTTACAGTGACGTGTCTTGTTTTTCATTAGTTCAGCATAAATCGCGACAAAGCTTCACATAACACTAATTCACTGAGACAATGCAAACGGTGATACATTGTGAACGTTCTCATTGTGTCATCCTACAGTGACATAGTTCCAAACGCCAGAGTTTTCTTTTTCGGCAGCGCAAGCGGGCGAATGACAAATCAACATGCGCCGAATTCGATTTTCGTTCTCCCCTTTCAAACTTTCTCTGCATTCCTTTGTGGTAGACGGCTTCAGAAAGCCCGGCACCTGTGTTACGTTGGAATAGCAACGAATGCTGCTGCTTCCATGCCGCACCACTAGGTGAGTGACCGAGTTATCTTACCTGTGTCAGCCTGGACATCACCCAAGCTTGACCTCACAGGGGAAACCTGACGGCTTGGCTAGCTTAAGCGCTGGTCCTCCAGACTCGTAACGCCTGTGGTCTTGGACAGAGAAAAAATTACACTTCCACTTCGCTTTTGTCGCACTCCATACTATAAACAACGTACGCCTGCATACATGCAGATGTCCCATTTTATCTCCTACTTATTCTAGTCAAAACATCAGTGTGCTTCGAACTGCATTAGAAATCAATCTCACTACCATAATGAGTAGAGGAAATTCATGCCTTATTTACATGAGAGGATCGTGGGGAAAACACATTTTGGGAACTATCCCGCGTTAGTATTTCACCATAATTATTTCCTTAATAACAGTGACAAAGAGAACCCATTTGCTGGTAGACACGATTACACAAAAAGAATATTGATCAGGTTCAACAACACGAACTTGTCCAATTATATGATGACGTTTCATGCGGCAACATTTGCACATAATATGCCCAGGAATGTAAAAAGTAGGCCCATAACTAGCGTTTGTCGAAAGTGCTTTCTTAAATACAAAACAAGGAATGTAGTCCACAACAGCAGCAATGTGGCTAAACGATCACCGGCGAAAAGTTACACAGGCACGTAAGCATCCTTCCTTGCATCAAATGCGAAGGCTAAGCGTTCACGGGTGTGACGGTTATATCGGCGCTATACAATTCCGGCGAAGAAAACACGCGAGATATGTGGACTGTGTTCCAGTTCTGGACAGTATCGTAGATAGTCCCCGCTGACAGATTAGAAAGCCGCATCGAGCCCCAATGCTCCGAGAAATGGAGCGCGTCTGGATGACGTCTCCGCGACATGACGCCACATCGCGTCTAGAAGAGAAATCTAAGAAAAAGAAACGCAATTGTTATATCTTTAAATTCTTTAGGGTTCAATTCAATGGAAAAAATGAACATAGCTTGCATTGAGCTCGCGGGAAAGAGTCTGGTTTTGTGTAGACGACCATGCCGGTGAGATCCGAACTATCGTGCCAGTGCTCTGGGCCGCCATCTTGTTTGAACAGCAAGCTAGCTGCATCCTTCTTGTCTACAGTGCCGTCTTCTCGAAGTTATCTGTTTTCCCGCTTACGTTATAATTCTGTGGGACTTAAGATGGCCGCCGTCCGCTTAGCTGCCTATTTAGCCGTCTACGGTGAGTATTCGAAAGCATCCACGATGACCTCATGAGTTTTGTCATTATAACGGCATGCGATGGCGCCATTATGAGATTGTCACTGACGTCATCACATACAATCACTTGGTCACTTGAGTTGTTGTCTTCCGGTCGTAACGTTACTCGCCGGACGGTCGCCGGAAGTTTCGCTTCATGAGGAAAAAAAATTGCTACCAGAACGGCCATTTGCAACCGTTTGCGACCAGTCGCTCTGCGACCAAATTTGTCGCGCGACCGTTGCTAGTCGCCCGTGTGAACTAGCCTTTAAACTTCTCTGAAGTGATTTTTTCACTCACAATGAAATAATTATTGTGTGGACAGAGTCCTTTATTTTAGCATGCCTTGAGAATGATGAAACGAGCATGCGGGCGTGTCGAATGTGCGGCGTTGTCCTCCAAGCGCATTGAATTGCATTGTCTGGAATCAGGATTCCCTCTGTTTCTCTTTTCTCAGATACGCAGCAATTACGCAAACCAATTACGCGCACAGCAGGTATTACTTCGCAGGTAATTTAGCCGACATTGCTCCCTTTTATCACCGACAAGAAGAAAATTGCCGATGAACCTTCAGACAAGCAAGCAAGCACAGCTGCCTTGAATTGATGACGAAGTAAGGCTGACCTATACCCTGATGATCGTTTTTTCACAGAATCACCAACTCGAAGCACAAATGAAACAAAGTATTGTGAATTTTCGTCGCAGTCTTCGCATAGAGGCTATGCTAATTGCCCTTCTCCAGCTTTCTGTAATAGGTGATTTTTCATTATTGCGAGTCTGCCTCTGTGCTAATCAAGATTCATTGATATGATCTGCCATAACGGCTGTGCCTATATTTGGCCCGTGCGTCAGCCTCCATGAATTCGCCGTATTCCCCTTCATGCCTACATACGACTTACATTACATAAGTTTATGCATTTTAGCCGTGTCCTTATAAAAAAATAAAAAATAGCCATTTTGGTACGACACTTGCTGGTTCTTACAGAAAGACAGTATTGACGAGTTGTGCGCGTTTGAATTGTTAGCCATGTAATGCTAGCCTTTGCGGCCCCATACAATCTGTTTTCTTTTGTGCGACCCTATAGAGGGTTTCACTGTTTACTAACACAGGCCCTGGGCCGCTTCCGGTTTCCTGCGTTGGCGTTGGCTAGCAGGATTGGCGGCGAACAAAAGCCTTCGCGAGTATCCTGTAGAGTTTCAACACTTTTCTCCCTGCGTCTAGAAATATATTTGAATTAAATATTCTTCTAAGCTACACACAACACTAAAAGAGTTAGTCTTTAACTATAAGCGCCTTTCTTTTATGTGAAACTGGAAAAAGAGTATTCCTTTACTCTGACAAATCTTAAAAAAAAAAACGCTTTACGCTTCGGTGTTGCAGAATAATAAATGAGGTGACCGGAAGTTTCTTGGGGTACACCACGTGCTCCTGCTATCGCAATCTTGAAACCGAGATCACGAAGGGTGCATAGAAATACGCCGTGTTTGGCACGTGGTGGTCTTCATTGATTGATCGCCTTTAGCACGTATACTGCTTCTTTCGTTTCGTCTCATGTCCGCAGTAAACGGGGGGGAGAGTCCCCGACTGACAGCTGAGAGCCGCTTTCAGCGCGGGAACTCTCGTCTTTACTTGCTTAAGACACCCTTGGCACTAACTCCGCAGTGTCTGTGGATTGTCGTTCAAGCGGAACCGCAGGTGCGCTTCTCCCGAATCGTCGGGCCGCACTTGAGCATCGTGCTCTGCGCGCGTGCGCCCGCACGGTCTACGCGTGAGACGCGACGGGCGCCTCAATTGCTTCTCGTCTGTTTTCTTCGTTCTTTCGCGCGAGAAAAAAAAGGTCTGAACGCGCTCCTTTTCTGTCGCCGATCCTTTTGAGAGCATTGCTCTTACGGTGTCTAAGCACGTGACTGCTTTCGAAAGAGCCGTACGGTGTGGCTGAGGAACAGTAATAAAAAGCAGATAACGTCGTACACATTGCTGGGTGCGAGGCAGCCTGAACTGCGCCTACAGCTATTCTGCCTTATTTGCATCGAAATGGCAGCCGCAGTGTGCATTTCCTCGGCTGTAGCTTGCCTCTTCCCTATTGGGGCTTTGGCACACGTTAGCAATGGGCGTGCGCCCAGGTTTGCGCCTGGTGGCACACTGGTGAGCACGCCGCACAATACGAGAACAGCACGGCGTTTGAGCTAAAAATTGCCCTGGTGACTTTCGTGCTGTAGTTTGCTTGTTACCCTCCACTAAAGCTCCTGGCGTCGTTGCCGTTCTTACATGCCCTTCCAAGGAAACCCGCCTGTCGCTTAATTTCTACCTCTGGCACGTTTGGGCACTAAGCCCCGCTTCCTTCAGCTGCGAGGTATCGTCACAAAGAGGTCAGATTGAAGGCGTCCTCCAGATTAGATGGTCTGAACATTCGAAGTTGCCAGTGGTTGTTTTTTCTTAGGGTTGAAGTTTAAGGCCACTGGTACAAACTTTATTGCGGTAGACCCATGGGGTAGTGCGAATGAACGTATGGGCCATTTATTAGGACGAACGCAATTGAATCACTCGTGATAAATGAATGACTGTCGATTTCAGTACATAGTGTGAGCGCAGCAAATCAGTGACTTTCCTTTGTCATCTCGACATATCATAATCATTTGTGCAATTTCCTCATCTGTATATATCATCATCATTGTGGAACAGCTCGACCTAGACTCGAATAAAGCGGTTCCTCATAAGTGGTGGGGGTTGTCATTGCTGCTATACATGCGTTGGTAAGGGCAGCTTGAGGAGTATGAAACTGTGTTAACCGCTTCCTTCTGTCCTCGTCCAGTGGCGTTCAATACATTATCTTCTTCTGAATATGAACATGCCCAACGGACGGCAATGTTAAAGGTTACTTCAAGTGCTTCTCTATTAGCGCATTTTAGTGTGAATGTCTTGCCACTGTCCTTGTCTACTGTCGTTTAATACTTCAAGTGAAGGGCACCGCAGCTATTTCATTACTTTTTGCTGAACAACTACAAAGAGGACTAAACGGTTATACTAACAGCGAAACGGAATGTACAAATAAAACAAATAAAGGTAGCCTCCCATTGGAGAATTGCCTGACGTTTGTCAGCGACTCAATTTGGTTGAAATTACACAGTAAGGTGAAAAACGCGTGATTTCACACTTAAAAGATCGCACTACTTATAATAACCACTACTCGTACGGTTGGCTTAAGAAACTGTCTTCAAAATATATTTGCCTTTTGATGGGAGATGACCTGCGCACCACAAGTAAACTAGGTTTCACATATGTCAAGCTGTTTGCCAAGATTTGTCAATTTTGTCACACACGCGCTTCTATTCTGGGCGTACTTCGAGCACTTATAAGTACAGTGAAACTGAGCCTACACACAGACGCTTGTTGTCATTGTTAGCAAGCAAACAAGAATTTTAAGCCAGGGGATCACTAGCTTCCTTACTCAGACAGTTGGGCGTATCTTTGTATTGTCTTTTTACGGCTTCTCAAGGGAGCTTGCGGGAAAAAAATTTACTAGCCGTAAAATGTTCGAAGTAACCAAATCGCGTGATTCTTTGTAAAGGCATGTAGCGTACACTGCGTCAAAGCTTAGCATTTCACGTTATGTTGAGCTTCCGTTTAATTTCGTTTGAAGCTGTTTCTGCGACACATAACCGCGACGCTGCGCCGGGCCTAAGCCTGCACTACCTATCAACTTCTGCGTAAATCGCCAATTATGCGTACATGACATCCTTACTGTTCATTTTCTTTTCCAAGAACGCACGCATTTGATCTCCTGCGTACTTGAAATGCCGCAGATGTGCATTGAGTGGGCTGCACTCTAAAAAAAGAAATAAAAAAAACAAGCAGTCCTGTTGCTCTTTTTGGCGAGTCCTTACTTATCACATATGTTTCTTTCTTTAAAGAAGCACGTTAACTCTCTTTTGGAGAGTAACGATCTCCAAAGAAAGTTAAAGTGCGTCCTTTAAATGACTTATGCATCTGAAAAGTCAGGACTCTCCAAAAACAGCAACAGTACTCTTTTTGTTTTCTTGGAGCGTGGTCGGTGCATTATCAAAGGAAACGGAAGAGCGCATTACAGGGGACGAAAAGAGAAGAGCTGTTCCATACGCTTTTATCTTCGAGTATCATTCACCGAATTTCTCAACCGCTAAGCATATTTCCGTTGCACCGCTGATTGAATGCACTCGCTATCTGACGTTACGTGTTTACGGAGATGCGATGAAACCGGATCACGAGGTGAATCTGAAACTCATCGAACTTACACTCCCGCTTCCGGAAACTGTATACCTCGGTTGGCGAGTTGCAACGAGGTCTGGAAATTGGTCTAACTGCATTTCCACTATGATTAGTACCTCGCTCTGTGAACCAGTGCGCGGTGCAACAGCGTCTGAGTTTCCCACGGCTCGGTGCCTCGCGGGAAAACTGTTTCGGGTTTCTTCACTTTCAACCTCACTGATGGGATCGTCGCGACATTTCGCTTGAGATAATATGCTTCGCCGCACGCGTTTGAAGGCGCTTGTTTACCCGTATTTATGGAGAGAAGAGTGGGGAGGAAGTATCCGATTCATTTTGCGGGCGGCGAGGAAATGATTCCTCGAAGAACTCCGTCATGAGGTAAAATATGATCTGAAGAAGGAGGCTTGCAGTACCGACTGAGACTCAGCTGTCATGCAAGTTCATCACTTTCGGCTTGAATTCTCGTGCCTGCAGCGTTCGAGGAGGCCTCATCTACTCTTCCTAAAACGTATCGTTTACTGTCAATTAGGAAACTTCAAACAATACACACGCTTTCTTCAGAAGCAGTGTCGAGTCTCCACGCATGTTTCCCAGTTGAAAGCATGAGAGGTTTAGCTTACTACTCTAAAGTGCATGTTACTAACTAAATTGTGCGAAATTTTCGTGCGAGTTGACAATGGTGAAAATTTTGATTAAGATGGTAGTCATCATGCAGTTTGGGCGAGTTTCTGCATAATACAATGGCGCGATATCACACAGAGCGCCCGTACGTCTGCGTATGTCTGCAAACTGTTTGAGTATAATAAGGAACGCAATAGCGTAACTTCCGGCCCCCTTTAGGTATCACCTCACAGCGCCTCAAACATTTCGAGGAAATGAAAATGTTCTGCCCAGTGTTGCATGACTATTGCTATTTTGCCAGTGTCATTGCTTGGCCCGTGTCACTCAAGGGCCAGTAACCTAAGCAAGGTGGCTTCGCAGTGCTTGATATTTTTCCATCACTTCCACAAGAACTACAGTGACGTTCCGCTCTTCCGTGACATCATACGTGACGTTGCTACTCAGATCACGTGACTATCCCGCATGTGGCAGGGACTGGAAGTTCTTCTACTGCGCTGTTTGGGATATGGAAACACATTTATGCTACATTACGACTAGGGAAAAATCATTGCCCGTGGTCAAAAGGTGCGGAAACGTCGAGGAGTGCGGATCTAGCCATATAATCGCTGCAACGGCCGTCGCCAATACTAGTCAAAAATCGTCCTTAAAATCTCCCAAATATTTATTTATTTATTTATTTATTTATTTATTTATGTATTTATTTATTTATTTTTACATGCTGCAGCCCAAATTGGGCTATCGCAGGAGTGGAGTTTCTCTACATCAGCACGCACAAGAATGCAACTCTCAACAACAAACAAACAAGAATACAACTCTTAATAAACAAATCGCGAATCAATACATTCATACAAGAAATCTTTTAAAGGCAATGATCTAGTTGACCCAGGCAATACATTCCATTTTTCTATAGTGTGCGGAAAGAAGCTGAATTTAAATAGGTTAGTACGCAGGTGGAACGGTGTCAGGTTGAGTTTGTGGCTATTCCTTGTGGGTTTCAGTTTATCAGGAGACAGCTATTCGTTAGTTAATGTGTAGCGTGGGGTATTAACAAGAATATGCAGCAACTTTAGGCATTCGAGACCGCGTCGCTCGGAGAGAAGAGGTTCTTGATGAAAAATGGAAAATAGAAAGGTGGGGGTGTGAAACAGTAACTGTCTCTCAGTCGAGGACACCACAACCGCGTCACTTTAGGGGAAGGGGGGTAAAAGGGAAGGAGGAGAAGATGGTGGGAGGAAAGGGAAGGTCACAACAGGTAGAGGGCTGGGGGCAGAGGAAGCGGGGAGATCCGTCGTTGTCATTGCTGGTCAGGCGCTAAGCACGGCCTAGAGGCGGTCTGCGAGTTGCGCGGCATCAATGTACTCGAGCACCGCGCGTAGGGCACCGCGAACACGGTCCATGGCTCCGGCCGGGTGCAGCACATCGTTCATGGTCGCGCAGGGTAACCCTTGCCTCCTGAAGGCGCGCGTGAGGTGCTCCCGTTGCGGAGCCAGAGCGGTACAGGAGATGAGGAGATGCTGGAGTGTTTCTTCGTCACCGCAGTCGCCGCATAGGGGTGAGGGAGCACCGCGAAGGCGGTGCCGGCGCTAGGCGGGCCAGACGGAGCCGGTCCGCAGTGCGAGCAGAAGGGAACGCTCCTTTCGGTTTAGCCTTCCCTCCGGTAGATAACGCGGGGGGCAGCCGGAGGCTACGCGCGCATCAGGGTGGTTGCGAGCGAGCTCTCGCCGGATGTTCTGGCGTGCTGAATCTGCGGAGTCCGCGTACGTTGTCAGCGGAACCGCGTGGTCGTGTGCAGTCCTCGCCAGGTCGTCAGCAGCTTCGTTCCCCGCGATTCCACCGTGTGACGGTATCCATTGAAGAGCCACGTCGCAACCGTGTTCTCGCAGTGCGTGCAGTTGAAGGGCTACACGCTGTGCGAGTGGGGGGGGGGGGGGGCGCGCTCCTCGTTGGCGAGGTTTGTAGACCTAGCGCAGCAAGGTGAGAGGAGGGCGAGAAATTCCAGTCGTAAGGGCGGAAAATGAAGCGGATGGCTTTCTTCTGAACGGATTCTAGTGTGCTGATGTCCGAATTTTTATGAGAGTTCCATATGGGCAGGCGTATTCTAGGATGGGACGGATGAGCGATTTATATGCTAGTAATTTCGTTTCGCGTGCAGCATCTTTTAATATACGATTTAGGTATAGCCCAGTTTCTTTAAAGCTTTATTGCAAGTGTATTCGATATGTTTAGACCAAGACATATTGGGTATGAAGATGAGGCCTAGGAACTTATAATGGGACACACGTGACAGAGAGGAGCCAAAGAAAGAGTAATTGAACAAAGAAACGGAGCTGCGTTTACAGAAGGAAAAAGCGGCGACTGTTTTAACAAAGTTTATGTTCATTTGCCAAGTGTCGCACCATCTGCAAAATTGTGCAAAACAATCGTTAAGAAAAATGTGGTCATCATTGGTATTAATTACATTATATAGTACAAAGTCATCAGTGTAAAGGCGGATTTTCGTAGACATATAATTGGGCAAATAATTTATGTATAATAAAAAGAAAAGTAGCCCCAGGACGGAACCCTGGGGGACACCGGATGATATATTCACAACAGACGAGTTTGAGGAATTAAAAGAAACAAACTGAGAGCGGTTGTTTAAAAAGCTAGCAGTTTACTCAACTAAGGAATAATTGTTAAGAATAGCGTGAAGTTTATGCAGAAGTTTAGATAGTGTAACAGTGTCGAATGCCTTTGAAAATCCGATGAAAATTGCACCAATTCGGTAACCAGAGTCTAGAGCGTTCGAAATGTCATGCGAGAATTCTACAAGCCGGGTTGTACTAAAACCTTGGCGAAAACCGTGCGGCGCATCACTTAGGATGTTATTATTTTGAAGAAACCCCATGATATGCTTAAAAATTATGTGTTTTAAAAGTTTACGTGATTGAGACGTTAATGAAATCGGAAGATTGTTTAATGGTGACTGCTTGTTGCCGGATTTATGCATAGGAAGAGTTTTGGCTAATTTCCAAGCTGAAGGAACAGTTGAGGTGCATAAGGACGTTTGAAAAATTACGGTCAAATAGCGGCTGGTCCACTCACAGTATCTAAGAAAAACATTAGGAATGCCATCAGGACCAAGAGATGTCTTATTTTTGAAGTGCAAAATTAGGTTCATAACACCATCGAGAGACGCGGAAATGTCACTGACTGAGTTATTTGAACCATGTTGAAAGCTAGGGATGTCTAAGGTGTCAGTTGTGAATACAAATTGGAAGTAGTCGTTGAACGCGTTGGAAATGGTTGAGGGGTCACTAGAGGGGACGTTATTTACAACTGTATTTGTGGCCGCTAAGGTGGGTTAAATAGATGCCCAAAATTTTTTAGGGTTGCTTTTTATTAAATCTTGCAACGTAACTTTGAAATAGAAGTCTTTCGAGGAATTAATTTTGATCCAAAGTTCTTCTTTGGTGAGGTTAAATTCATGTACTTTAAGGTCGTCACCGTTTTATTAAACGCCTCAGTCTAGCAACACGACGCGACAGGTGAACTATGTCACGCGATATCCAGGGAAGGTGGGGTTTATCTTTTTCGTTTTTATCGGGAGGAAGCGCTCAGTACAAGTAGCCACCAGCCTTTTCAAAAGAAGCCACCAAGGAATTCACATTAATACATTTGCTGAGGCGTTCTAAATAATCAAAGTAAGGAGGAAGAGAAGAAAAACGGAAAGACAGGGAGGTTAGACAGTTCTCAGACCGGTTGGCTACCCTGTGCTGGGGAAAGGGGAAGGGGGAGTGAAAGATGATAGAAAAGAGATGTTACAAAAAGAAAAAAAAAGAACAATAGTACAATAAACGACACTGAAATAATCAAAAGAAACTGACAGAAGATCAAGAACAGACGCGTCATCGGTTCGTGAAAAATCGGGGATTGTAGAATAGACAAAATAGTTGGTACACACAGGAACAGAAAGGGATACCAGAACGGCCTTATGGTCAGAAATACCATCAGCAACTTCGTATTCATAACCATTGTCTGAGAGGAAAGGACGAAGAAAAACTAAATCTAAAACTGCATCCCCTCGGGTGTTTCAACAATCTGTTTTAAACAAAAATACAGCGAAAAATGTAAACGAACTTTGCTGATTTCTACGTCATAGCCTGTGAGCGATAGAGATGGCCACAAAGTACCCGGAGTGTTGAAAATCACCCAGGCAGATCAAGCTGGCAATAGATGAGAAACGTTCGTGCATGAAAGTTGTTAAAGCGAGCAGCTGATCTATGTTCGATGATGGCGAGCGGTAGACTACGCCGAAGTCTATGGAAATGCTTCCAAAAAAGACCTTGCACCAAGCAGATTCGGTATCAGCTGGACTGAGGATAACTGAACATTTAAGATCAGACCGTAAACATGGTGCAACACCCCCTCCCCTACCATGACGTCTGTCATTTCCACGACTGTAAAACCTGGAGGTGTTATTTGTTCATTTAACTAAGTTTCTGTTACGCCAGCTATGTGCGGTGAATGGGCCGTAATTATCGAAAGAACATTTGGAAACTTGTTGACTAGGCTTCTGGCATTAACATTTAAGATGAGCAGGGGCTCGTTAGGATGATTCCCGAGGCATCAAGGAGCATGAATGGTGACATTCGAAGAAGCTTTTGCTGGGGGAGAATTAATCCCAATGAAGATGTTAGTGCCATCGTTCCAGTTGTACCTAACTTGATCTATAAACGCATGATCAAAACTCAAGCGTACGATGGAGCCATTATCCCGAAAGACTTGAGATGCTTCTCATATCTTCTTTCTGATAGTTCGTACGCGCAATGAATAGTCTTCGGAAATGCGAATGTTAAACCCTTTAAGTTTGTCGCCGTTTTTGAGGACAGTTGTTTTTCGCGAGAGTGGAGCAGCTTTACGAGAATGGGTCACGGTCGTACGGCTTGCCAACGTCCAATCCTGTGACATCTTTCGATATTCGGGCAATCAATTTGCAGATTTACTTTGAACCATTCAGAAAGGTTAGACAGAAGAAGATCAGAGGATTCATCCGGTGTCTCAGCGAGGCCATGCAGCAGCAAGTTATTGCGGCGAGATCGGTTTTCTATGTCATCATTCCGTATAGCGAGTTGATCGATTTTGATTTGTAGCTGCTGAATATCGCTGCTCACTTTATTACCCACAGTTGTAGAAAGCGTGACGGGAAGCGATTCTAATGCGGAGACAAGAGTCTCCAAAGCATCAGACCTTCAATTGACAACTTCATGATACTTCTTTATATCAGCTATATCTCTCGATATACGTTGCTGACCCTTAATTAATATACCATTATACGGCCTCACGATGTATTACACGTTCGTTGCCATCGAAACAAAATGGTTGAGAACTGTGCTCGTGGCCGTGTCATGTTCGTTTGTCGCGCCTGGTTTCTAGGGAATGCCAGACACGTCAAGCATGAAGTCGCTAAGGATAATTAAATAAGCTAATAGAATATTCATGAATTTACAAAGGGAACACATAAGTTTTCGTCCGGTATTCGAACCTGAGACCAACGCAATGACGGGTAGATTTGCCCGGATCCTGGATATCTCAGATGATAGAGCGAAAGAACCTGTGATGCGTTGCTTGCAGACTCAGATGCCAGACCAGGACAAAATGTTTTGCAGTTGTAAAGCTATTTTTATAGAAACCGACATAAGTGTCGTTGTACTTATTTACGAAACGCGCGGTTGTCGATACTTCCAATTCATCACGTGTGAATGAAGCGTCTTTTTTGCGTACGTGTTCCTTTAGGAAGTGATTCAAAGATTTTCCTGTCTACGCCAAGCACAGATGACAACAATGGAAAGAGCAGGAAACATTTTTTTTTATCTCAGTTCACATTCTTTTTCATAGAGAGGAATACCTCTCTTTTTGTAAAAGTCGTGGTCTGGAGAAGCAATATATTCATGTGAATTTTGAAACAGTTGTACGCTGGCGTAACGCAGTATCTATGTAAGCCACGGATAATCGGAAAATAACCCGGAGAACCTGGTGGCGTATTCACCGCTCACTTATGTGAGAGAATCTGAAGTGACCGTTGATACAAGCATGCGCTCTAGGCTGGAGAGGATGTTGTTCCTCGCTTTCGCCACAACGCGTGCACTCGTGAGCTCGATACAATTTCCGCTGAGCGGAAGTTGTACTCCTCACAGTAACTTCCGGCTCTCTCACCCAAGCAGCTAGAAAGCGAGGCGTTTGACGCGCTTGCGACAATTGGTGGACACCGCAAGACTCCTTGGCTAAGTGAGCAATCTCACTGACGTGACGTCCACGGGGAACGTCATCGATTTACTAAGACGCCACTTGGGAAGGTCTTTCTTTTTTTTCTGCGCACAGTTCTCGTAATTACAAACATAGACGCGACAGTATCGTCTAATTGCATTCAGGCATCCGTGATATGACGTCTTACAAGGGGGAATTCATCGGTAACCCGTTAACTTGTTGCACCAAGAAACGGAAGCATTGCGATACTGGCCTGTCAATTCATGTGCGCCTCTTTTTGCGAGCGGCGCGAGCTGAAGGACAAGGTGAGGCGGCGAAGTCGCGCGGAGCATTTCGGCAAGACGGTTGCTTGAAAAGAAGTAAGCGAATCAGCACCGAGTCGCGCTGCCTTGGAGTTCTGCCCTCATTCTCGGTGCCGCTGCGTCCATTGTTACCATGGCGACCTGAAAACGCTGCGCGAAACCGAAGTCGGCCACAATCGGTAAGTCTCCTTATTCTACACCTGACGAAATATATAGCGTTGTATAGGAACCGCTTTCTTTTGTGCCTTTTGGCGCCAGTTATGCACATTATTACTACCCTACAATTAAGAACCACAAATAATGCCTCCTATATATGCTTTCCTAGGCTTCACTGTTTGTTGATATCATTAGGTTGGGTATAACAATTGAGCCAGTGCAACCGTGCCGTAGCAGCCTGTATATTGACTCAACAGCGTCAGCGGATGCTATAGATTGTTTCTATGATCGTTTAAAGGTCGCCCATTGTGCAAAATCTAACAAACACATCTTGTGAAATGCAGTATTTCGGCTTTGAGGACAGGAATGTTCTTGCGCCTGCGTTTGATCATCTCCTACTTTAAAGCTGGCCCTCGTTAACGTACTGGGCGACCAATTATTTGTGAAACGTGCTAAGTGTAGTGGGGAAGAGAGACAGCATCGAGTAGTAGCAGAAGAAGATTAAGACGAAGAGCCGAGAGAGAGCCCAGCGTCCGAACTTGTTCAATGTGCCGAAGTATGTCGCCAAGTAGCACGTTCATTTACATCCGTCGAACAAGGTCTTCAGAAAGAATGACTGGATCAGAACAAGCCTGCTCACACCTTCCCCGTTGGCTCGTTCTTGTGGCTTTCTATTCAGTGCTAGTCCCCCTGCCTCTCCCAAAAGTTTGCACCCAATTACAATGGTCCGTGCCGCGTCGTTGAATGCCCGTCGCCGGTGAACTACGTCGTCGAGCCAGTGACACCACCCGCTGACAGAGGACGCCATGGTCGTCAAACAGTCCACGTCAGCCGCTTAAAGTCCTACTATGATCCCCTTGTGCTTGCCTCTACTTGACTCTCCAGGATGGCTCCTCTTCGCCACCGGGACAATGTAGTGGGGAAGAGAGACAGCATCGAGTAGTAGCAGAATAAGGCTAAGACGAAGATCCGGGAGAGCGCGTGACAGTGATTGACGCCCCCGAACCCAAGCTGCTGGTTTTGTGAATAAACCCCATTATATAAGCGATTTCTCTGACCTCAAGGGACATGGCATCATATAGCGAGAATACCTCATGGCAGAATTTAGAAGGAGAAAACAGTTTTTTTTTATGAAAACGGTTCTTCCAAGGCCAGGTGTCTGAAAAGCATCGTGGTTATTCAGTAATTAGGCGCTAAACTCACAGACACCATACACATTGCGGAAGACGCTCCAACGCAGCCTAAATGCAAAATAATGCTTTCAAAGCTAAGCTCTGGCACATGCAGACCGCGCTTCACTTGAACAAAAAAATGAAACAAAAATACAATCTGACCTGACATAAATGGTTTTCACATTTTCTGCCCTTTCATATGCCTATATAATTATGAGGCACGCGCTACTGGGGTACCTCGGAATAATATGACGACCAGGACTTCTTTAGCGCGTAAGCAAGTGTAGCGACTCGTCAATTTTCGAGTTCCGCCCCCATCTAAATGCCTTAGAAATTGTGATTTACAGCGCAGGAAAGACACGAGACAGAGACCAACGAAGACGGAAATGGAATGCCAACTAGCCCGTACTCAGGCCCTGCTTCAGTGAATACGTTAACAGTGGCTGGCAATGGTACCCACTTCGCTGAGCTGCGCTGCGGAACATCTAAGTTATTAAGCTACCACTATTCGCCGAAGGTTTCTAGTCGAAGTTGTGAGCAACCTGTCAATAAAGCTCCGAAAATGCTCTCCTCTTACACAGCAGCGTAGAGACACGATTAGGAAACCTAGTATTGTTCCTAAATTCCATTCACGTTATTTGCTTGGTAGGAGGAGTGATCACGAAGGGCTACCATGCTCTGCTTGACTCTGTGCAAGAGAGCTATGGATGTCATTTCACTCTGCTGACTCTCTTTCACTCTGCATTTCGCAATTTCTCTGCTGACACCCAAATCACTGAGCAAGTGCACTATGCTCTTCAGTGAACGACACGAACAAAAATGTGGAAGACCGCCTGTGACTGTTGAAATATGTTTTACAGCGAAAGCTGTCGAGATCATTTCACCGGCCGTTTTTGGTGCCGTAGTTGTCCGCCGCCGCCGCCGCCGCCGCCGCCGGTGTCCGTAACCAGTATCGCTCGAAATAAGAAAAAAAAATAAATAAGAAAAGAATTCCAGGATGGAACGAGGTTCGAACCTGGGCCCTCTGCGTGGGAGCCCAGTATTCAACCTCTGAGCCATGCCGGTGCTTGAAACTGCTACGCAAAAAGGTCCTATACAGGCTTCATGTCGGGAAGGAACCACATTAGCATATGCAATATAGCGTGGCAGAAGATTAAAATAAGCACCAAGCGTCGCACAACGCGAATTCTGTAACCAGGCGTCACACAATGCGAATTGCGCAACGAGTTGGTTGTTGAATGCTTCCAACCCATTACAAAGGGATCTGCCATAATTCTTCATCGTCATCACGCACAGCATCAACAAAGTGCGCATAATGCCTTACATGCGTTTAGCAGGTACCACGGCTCCTCGCAAGTGCACTTCTGTTGGTTGCCAAGGAAGCCCATAAGGCTCCCATGATCCATTTCCTCAGGGTCTCAATAAAGTCAATTCTCTCTCTCTCTCTCTCTCGCTCGACGTTTCTCCGGTTAAAGTGGGTTATAAAGCGTGGTGGGACAGTTAAATAACGACCGGGCGTCACACAATATGCATTACGTAACTAGCGAGTCGTTTAAAGCTTCCAACCCCTTACAAAGGGCGCAACCATAATCATTCATCGTCATCAACCGCCGCATCAACAAACTGCACATAATCGCTTACATAAGGTACCTCGCTTCTCCGCAGAACAACGAATAATGACGTGCTGGGTGCTTCCCAACTTCCCAAAAATAGCGCTTTGTGGCGTAGTGGGTATGTTGCTAATGTACCTGTATTAGTAGCCACAGGAGAGTTTATAACGGGCTCTAGAAATGCCGCTCTTCCAGCTTTCGCTGTGACTGTGCTGCGCTTTCCGCGCAGGCCTGGCGTTTTTTTCTTCATACTTAAACTCCGCTCTGTTTCCAGTCTGTCAACACGTCAACTTTCAGTAAAACATACGCTGCGATGAATTTAGGTGAGGAAAAATATAATCTCAGTAGGCATATTTTAGTACAGCGCGAAGAGCTGTACTTTTGCCGCCAACACAGTTTTGCAGGTCTAATACTGTAAACCTACCACACTTTGTCATCACGGTATACCTACGACAAGAAAGTGAGCATGTTTTTGCAATCTGGATTAGAGGCGTGCACGGGCTCCGGGTAGCCCGAAAGCCCGAGCCCGACCCGGCCCGCGGGCTGGGTCGGGCTCGGGCGGGCTAACGTATTTTCCCCTCGGGCCCGGGCCGGGCCTGGGCTACTTGGAGTTTTATCGGGCCGGCTTGGGCCCGGCGCAAAGCCCGACTCAAGACCGAAATATAGAGAATGAGCGGGAATTGTTTTCCAGCACGCATACAGCGCCTTTTGCGCGACCGCCCTTTACCGCTTTTCCTTTCCATTCGTTACTTTAAACATGAGGGAAGCTCTCCGATTACCTCTCTATGGAATGGCCCTCCTGTCCATCTGAAGTTTTAGTCTTCTAGAAAAACAAGCAGCAGAGATATCCCAAGCTTGCCAGGCTGGCAAAAAAGATATTCGAAATTTCGGCGACGAGTGCAAGCAGCGAACGTAACTTCAGTTCGGCGGGCTACAAATGCAAAAGCGCCGCACTTAGTTGAAGCCGGAATCGTTGGACTGCTTGCTGTTTTTGCACGACCATTTGTAATCTGTGTAATAGAGACTGTTCGTCGTGTGTCGTTTGATGATATTTGATATGCTCAATAAAATGCCAAATTACCGGAAAACGATGTTTTGTTTGCGCAGCGAACCTTCAAAAA
Organism: Rhipicephalus sanguineus; assembly: GCF_013339695.2. NCBI lineage: Eukaryota > Metazoa > Arthropoda > Arachnida > Ixodida > Ixodidae > Rhipicephalus > Rhipicephalus sanguineus. The sequence goes on from NC_051177.1 coordinate 134,936,223, forward strand.
GCCGGGCCGGGCCGGGCCCGGCCCGGGATTGTGTTTTCTTACGTCGGGTCGAGCCGGGCGGGCTCGCAGCCCTTTGCCGTCGAGCTCGGGCGGGCCTTCGTCAAATTCAGCGGGCCCGGGCCAGGCTCGGGCTCAGAAATACGGCCCGTGCACAGCTCTAATCTGGATACGCCCTGTGAAACACCGCCCCCCCCCCGCCCCCCTCCACTGAATCTCCAGAGCAAAACGGCAGCGCAATAACATATGCTCTAAAATGCGAGCAAATGAAGTCCCAGAGCATCAAATAAGCCCGGCAATGTAGAGCCACATTCCAACGCGGGCCGCGCAGTATTTTTTGACAGCTCCTCCGTTAGAGTTGGCGGCGCTTCTCCTAATGGCCTTTCACGGTGCAGTCCTCTGTGGACTGTCACTGGCACATAGTTTTATAAGGCCGGGTCCCCATATAATCTTTCTGCCCACCTGGTGATGTGCAGAGAGAAAGAGAGGGAGGCGAAATCCCTACGCGCGTACGTAATTTAATTTCCATCGCCTGCTAGCGTGACTGCGCACTCGGCCCACGCAGGGCTTGCAAATTCTGTGATGTGAAGAAACAAAAAAAATTTAAGAAAGTCAGCGTAGGCTTTAGCCACCAACATTCATCAAATGACGCCTAGGCTTTCAAAATGGGGGCGTTATGACGTCTATAATGTTACGCCATCGTATAGGTGAGCTAAGGAAATCTGCCTATAACGTTCACTAATAACGTGAAAAGGAGATGCTCACAGCAGTTGGGAAATTAATTAAACACATCTCAAACACCTCGGATGATTAGTTGGCCTCACAAAGAGGAGTGAGCAAGGCTCTGCAGATCAGCATTTTTGGACTATATAAAAGGAAGTCGCCCGCACCTCCAACTGTAGTGCATTCTACAACAGCACTGGCTTCAACAGAGCCCTAACTCGCAGTATGGCCCGAAAAATGTTTCGTCGTTTACTGAAGCGGCTTGTAAAAAACTGACAGGGTCACTTATGCATTTGCCTAAAACGACCCGAAGGCGAAAGCAGGTCCAGCGTGTCTATCCTACAGAGCACTCTACTATAGAGCACTCTATATTACCCGAGCGCAGCTTTTCTTTGATGTTTTTTCTGATAAGTCACGCGAAGTGAAGGCGCAGCTCGCGCAGCCACGTGATATTTGTGCTCTTTTTTAATTTCTTTTTGCTCTTGTGAATACCTCAAAGACTAAGTGGACTGGCAGTTCGCACGCCCACGTCACATTTTCTGTAGCTAGCAACGCGACGTTGGCGGAGGCACAAATTTTTGTGGACGTCTGAGAGGCTACGGAGTATGCATCTGAATGTGCGAAGCCGATCATTGTTAGTATAATGGCGCGAACCTGTCATATATGTTGAGGCTAATCTCGTCTGCCCTTTTTAAAGTTATTACAACGCACAGCATTAGCATGACATAGGGCGTAATGAGCGCAGGTCATAAACCTAGCTGGGGAACTAGTTTGGCGCGCTGTGTACTATAGAATAGCTGAAAAATTCATTTCTTCTGGTTTTTCCCCTTAGCTTTTTTTTGTATCTATGTGCTTAGCAAAGTGTAATGTCTCTTCCGTAAGAATATATTCATGGGCGACCCATTTTAAAGCACATCAAAAATGGAACTCTGTCTAATTATTGGAGTTGCGTATCAAAGACTATCACACTCGGTTCGAGGCTTCATCTCCCTCTAATATGCATCAAGCATAAGCAACGCGTCGGTCCCTACAGTGCATTCGACGTGATGGAAGAATATGACTGCCTCAGACGACACAATAGCTCTGCGCATACCGCTAACCACGTCCCAACTCATTCACGAAGAATTTCATTATATTCACGGCGAACAAAGACAAACTAATATATTAAGTGCGTTCGAGGTAACGTGCAAACACGTTTGACGATCACTTTCGAGGAGCATTTTAACACGAAAGTGTTTTATGCCAGGGTCCACCAAGACTTCAGTGACGTATTTCCGTCACGGAAATGACGTAGAAAAAATTTACACGATCAGATGTCAAAGAAAGAAGTTCCGTCAACGGGCATCGAACCCACGACCGCTCGGTCCGCAACAACAGATGCTGGGCACGCTATCCACCGCGCCAAGGCCACAGACTCTAGAGGCTTAACAAACGAGCCTTTTATATCTACCGCTCTCCCGGTCGGCGGGGCGATGTTGCCCTCTGGGAGCAGTAATGTCATTCGTCATGACTGTGGCCTCCACGATTAGCACCTGCAACGCGTTACACGTCCGTCCCATTCGGCGCGTTTTCAATAGAAGTTCAATTTTGTCAATGCCTTAACATACCGCGAGGTGGCGATCTTAGACCAAGCGTCGTAAAAGTGTCGGCCTCGCTCATAGTTCAGCGACGCGCGCCTGCCTCACCTGGCTGTAACACCGCTTTCACCGCTAACGCGCTCGCCCCGAGAAAAATCGCGGCTTGGCTACCGGGGCGGCAGGACGCGCTTTGCGTTTCCCTCTAGTCCGGCCGCGGTGTTGAGTCACATTTTAACGTGCCGCGGGATGGCGACCAAGTTCAGCGTCCAATATGCGACGCTCTTCTGGCTAACACACCTCGTTCTCTGATTACGCTTTCACCGTTAACTACTACAGCTACCACAAAGAATTGTTTAATCATTTAACATGGACGTTAGTCGTCGGGATGGAGATGTAACACCAATCATCGAAGTGGGTGCATCCACGTTAAACGGTGCGGGTTAAACGGGATTAATAATAATATCTGGTGTTTAAAGTGCCAAATCCACGATGTGATTATGAGGGACGCCGTAGTGAAGGCTCCGGAAATTTCGACCACCTGGAGTTCATTAACGTGCACCTAAAGCAAAGTACACGGTAAACGGTGCTATAGCTGCCAGACATCAATAAACATTGTGTAAACTCTCTTACATCAATTCAGTTACTTCTGTAAACATTCAGTTACTTCTGTAAGGGCACGCTTTACTTTCGTGTTATTCCGATTTCTATGAAGGAGGGATCAACCATCTTTTTTGCAATCCTTATTGCGCATCAGTAGATAGTATTAGTCAATGCTAGGCCTCCACCACACTCGTAAGAGTCAATATGAAAGGAACCGCACGAGGTGAATACACAAACGTGTCGCAGTGAAAACTCAGAGCTCTTTGCATTTGTATATATATTAAATATCAAAAGAACACGTGCACTTACACGCTACTTTTCTGTCTCCCCGTCTTGTGCCAGAAGATTGAAAGTGAAGCCGGTGGACTTTGGCAAGTAGACGGAATACATGGTTGCTAGTTCACACCGGAGGGGAAACACGAATAAGAACAGCAAATCCGTCAATGTCAGCCACAGACGCTGTTACCTTTGCATATGTTTTCTTTCCGCTCAGCATCTCGCACTTGAAAAGTGCGCAGGAAGGTCCGTGGGCGTAGTGTGTACGGAGTGGCTGCGCGAAAGTTTCGAAGCTAAACAATGAACGAGAACTGTTTTCGTAAACAGTATCACGTATTATGGAAAACGTGGCATGAGTAACGCGTAGGAAAGTGCAATTGCTTGTACTAAACACTGATATAGTTGCACATAGTACATACACCCACTTTTATATTTGTGATTTTCTTCAATGTGCCAGCAACATCATCAGCTTATTGGTGCGCATCGCATTCAGCGCAGAGCGCAATGAATTTCACACTGTAAAGGTGGGTCGACGCGCCCCAGCGGCAGTGACTGGGCTGCAACGTTCTACAGAGTTTGAACGGAAAGCGGGGGGGGGGGGGAGAGGGAGGGAGGAGATGAGGTGAAGTTGTTGGCCATTTTTGTGTCTTTCTCTTCACTTAATACGCAATAGCATCGAAGCATAACATTTTAAAGGGGTCATGAAGCACCCCTTGGGCTTTTTGAAAAAACACATTCTGTGGAAAGCTGACACGGCTATGAACTGCTCTGCCAAATATTACAGTTGTGCGCGCCGCGTAAAGGCCACAAGCGGAGCGCGAAGTTGCAGTTTCCCCAGGCACCCTCTTTTCAAACAGAAGCCGGTCCTCACTCTCGTCGGTGGGCGGGGCGTCTGCACGTTGACGTCGCGGATCTGCCAGTTTACGTCGCAAGAGACATATCATGCTTATTTGCCGATAGCCGACGTAAATCGAGAGCGGCGTTCGGATCAGATGCGCTTCTTGCCACGGGGTGCCGCCACTTGCCGGCGCCGCACTCCTCAGCACACGGTAGCCGCACTCGCGCACGCGTATCACAGCGGGAGAGCGATCGCGTTTCATGACGCGCGCTGAAGTAACTTCTTTCCCCCTTGTATCCCTTCCTATGTAGCTTCCAGTGCGCTCGTCGGCACGAGAAAAGAGAGAAAGCGCTGAGAGCGTGCGCCAAACCCCCGTAACTCCGCTCATTCTTGACGGATTCGAGAAATTTTTGCGGCAATCGATTCGGGAGGCAGTAAACTCCGATAGTGAGGTCAATCGATCATTACTTGGAAAAGTGGTTCATGACCCCTTTAAGGTTTGCCATGACAAAATTACCCCATGACTCAACTGTAGACACCTTCAGAAGATCTGTTATTCATTTCACCGTCATCTTTTAAAGTTATAGTCTATAAGAGCGAATATTTTTTTTATGATTAAAGCTTCTTCTAGGTAATATATCAACATAGGTTTGCCTTCTCTTTATCGTCTAGTGACGGTCTTTTATTCTCGGTCTTGACTTCAGCGGCATATGAATATATATATATCTCCAGATGGTCGCAAGTTCTATAGAACTTGCGACAATGTGTACGTCACAAATACCCCCGTTATTGTACCTTGAGTGGAAGTTTCTCGCACGGTTTCCAAGCAATATTTTTGCCACACGTGAATACGAAGACGACAGAGTCTGTCTGAGTTGTTGGAGGTGTGCGAAAAATATTTACATTTTCGCGCATATGGATAATGTGTGATGTCAGGCATCTAGAAATACTGCACAAACGAAATTAGGGAAAGCCTACTTGGTCGTTCGAATAAGGGTTCTTTTTGAAGCGCTGAGCCAATTCTCTTCTAGCCGTACGCACGTACGATGTCATTCACAACTTTCACCGAGCGACGTTTCTTAATAGCGTGGCACCCACCGCTGTAGTCTAGTGGTTGTGGTGCTTGACTGGTGCCCCGCAGGTCGCGGTACCAAATCCTGGCTGCGGCGGCCGCATTTCGATAGAGTGAATAGCTTCAGGCCCGTGTGCTTTCGATTAGCTGCACGTTAAGGAACCCCAGGTGGTTAAAATTACAAGAGCCCTCCACTACGGCGGCTGTCATAATCATAGCGTGGTTTTGGGACTTCAAACCCCAATAACTCTTATTATATATAGCGTGTCCTCTAATCAGACTTAAGCGACAATAATTTAAGACATGGCAGTATATGGTGACGTGGTTATGACGTTGAAGAACGACGCCGTCAAACGGTAGAGATTGAATTATGTTCTTGGGCGAACTCGTGCCTAGCAAAAACAATACTCAAAATACATGCAAGTGACACTCGAAGTATAATGACAGCGGCTAGCACGGTCGTAAGTTGTCGATAATCTTATCTTCGGTGAAATGCGTCCCCTTTTATACATGTATAATCTTACATTACAGCGTTATCGCTGATGCTCGCAGAAGCTTCAGAATGGACAACGCGTTTGGTGTCGCGCAGGCAATGAATCATCGGCGACATTCAGGAACGTACCTATACATTTATTCGCGGCTTGCGCTGAGTGATAACTCTCGTAAAAGATTTTGCGAGCGAACCCCGGTCACTAATATAACAATAATTGCTGAGGAGTTACGTGCCAAAAGCACGGTGTCACTATGAGGCACGCAATAGCGGGGGTCCCGGTTTAAATTTGATCATTTCGCCTTTTTTAATGTGCACCTAAACCTATATGTACAGTGCCGTCCACTCTTAGGGTGAACAGGGCTCAGAGTGGCTCATATTTTGTCCCTACACGGCTCATTTTTTGCCCGTACTATGTTACCGCATACCATATACGCGAAGACACATAGCTGCGTGATTCGTCGTCGTTGGTGGCAGTGCCGCGGCGTAATATTGTTAGCCATAACATTCTAGGGAAAGCCAGACTCAAGCCTGATGTTCCATAGGAATGTACCCGTTGCATAAAGCAAAAGAACTGATCTAACGCAATTATCCCATGCCTGCATCACACAGCTCTACATGCGTTTGCTTCTTAACCGCCTTGCTCGTAAATTTATCAATACGCCATGTGAAAAATTGCAGAAGGAAAAAAAAATGCTCCAATGTGACGCGTGCTCTGTCTCGAATTATTGCCGTAAACTCGGAGATTTCATTTTATAGATCAAATATCACATAGTCACAAAGACGCTTGCCACCCGCACATCTTTGAACTACCGAGTGGATTTAGCACCGACGGTGCCGAAGCAATGGCGGCATTATGTCCCGCTTTTGGCTTTATGGCACCCGCATGTCTCATTTCTCGTATCGGAAGCAGCCGACCATTTATTCGTGAGGAACACATACAGGCAATGCACTGCTTGACGGTTCCTTTAAGAGGGCCCACAGACATGCGGCTTCCATCGAGCTAGCGACTTGCGTCGTGATATACGAACAGCGCTTCGAGGTTCAGCTAGGCAAGCAAGGCTTTGACACTATAAAGGAGGGCTTGACGACACAAGGAAAGAACCCGTACACGCAGTTGATGAGTTTGCTGCACGACATTTTAGCCTGTTTGTAAAATATAGTGCCCGCAATTCTCCTATCGAAGCATCTCAGCCTCTACACCCGGAGGGGACGGCCCATCAGCCCCTCGGACTCCATGTTGCTGCCACAAAGGACGAGCAGCCAAGTCTGCCTTGAGTGATGAAAATGTAATCTGCTTATCGTTCCTACTGGTTTCCAACTCCGCCAAACAGTTATGACACCCTTGTAAATGCTTTTTCAGTGTGAGTAAATGTCAGAAAATTTTGACCCCTTGTTCAGTTGCCAGCTTCTTCCCCTGCTACGTCATGCAAGAAGAATAGAAGTATCTGGAGACGGGTGCTGCGAAGGAGACGTGAGGACTCAACTAAGCCCCCAGGTGAAGTTCACGATAAGTTCACGACTTCTTGCGTCAAAATGTTCGTTTTGATCTAGTTTGTGTGCGTCGCTTATATAACAGACAGGTGAGAAAATGTCGCCGTGTGGAAACACATTTAGTGTCCACGCCTCGATGGATTAGCGGCTACTGTTTGACGCTGCTGATCTTGGGGTCCCGAGATGGAACCAAGCCGGACCTACAACTTTTCTATAGGGGCGCATTGCTAAAAGAATGTGCGTGAATCTGAATGGGCGAGCATTCCTGAAGACCATGGACAGTGAAAATTAATTCGCTGTCTCGCGCAACGGTATGTGGCAGATCAGTTTGCGAGATTTGAACGTAAAATTCAAGATATGTTTGAACACGGCATCGACTAAGCTTCCTGCCTTAATAAAGTGACGATCTAAAATTGCTCAAGGGGCGAAATTTTTCAGAATTTATTACCAGCTTACAAATCAAGTAAAACAAGAAATATATTGCGTTATCTTTCACATGCATGTTCTTATTTCTTTAAAACATTCCTTCAATTGCACCCTACAGTTTTTTTTTGTTTTGCTAAATTTCTAGCTGCAATGCATTTACATAAAAAATAAAAATGTTGCCGCAATATTTTTTGGCAGCAGACAAGCAAAAAAAGAACTCGTGAAGCCTGATTGACCTCTCGAACTCGTGCAATGTTTGCCATACTAAACTATGAAGGGTGCAGAAATACACGCAGACATCTGAATGGTGCCTGAGTCCCCAAAATATTAAAGTATTTTAAGACCGAATTCTGAATTATGTTACGTAAATTCCTCAAAGACGACAGCCAGCTTCTTAAATGCCAGCGGTCAGACGAATCGCACAGGCTCGTCGATAAAAGCAAGTGACCTTCCGGTTGAGTACTGCGCGCATAGACTCATTTGAATCTACAAAGGACTGTGGCATTCTCAATGCCTCAATAAAAGGTTTCAGTTCGAGGCAACCATTTTGCCGGAACTCAGAAAACCGCTAACGTAAATGTTATGGAGAGATGTAAACTTCGATTCACGCACACGTGCTGCTTTTATTAAATAAATTTAGGTTTGTGCCAGCAGGGCGCTGTCTCAAAGGAACAATAGTGGGCCCTAAGCGGTGAAGACAGGTGAACGGCATTATTCATAAAGTGTGTTCCATTATGAAGCGCTTTCTTGTGGACGACGCATATTTAGAGGGAAGCGTGCCTAATACAGAAGGGCAATGTGAAGAGTCCATGGTATTGATTCAAGAACGAAACACGAGGTGCAAAGTAGAGGTGTACAACCATGTCGAAGGATGGAGGATCTTTCACAGGCATTTGAGCTGGAATATTCTTAAGCAACGCGGTCAGTTTGTTGAAATGATATTTTGCTTTATTCCTTCCGAAGGTTATTAGAATAGCGAACAAACTTGCCAAGGATTTTTCCTCTAGAACGTTCCTGGGCTTTTAAAAAACACCATTTCGCCAATGCGCATCAGCACATGGACGCAGCGACAAAAAGTTTTCGCACAGAGCTGTAGAAGACTGCGCCATTAGTTAATGTAAGTGATATCAAGCGTACTTCCGTTACAAAGTCAGTACAAAAAGAAAGACGACTCGTGAATTCGTATCAGCGTCATTGCCGAAAAGCGTGTCGAGTTTCACAAAAATAGATGCGTACTCAAATGCACAGCAGATGGAACTTTCAGCAAGTTAAGCTCAGCGTAATATTGCACCTGCGCGTTGCCTAATGTGCCGCGCAAGTTACCGCGCCGGTAAGAATAAAGAGTTTTAATGGTAGAAAAAGAAACAAATTTTTTGTAGGTTGAGGTACTGCAAATGAGACTATTCAATAATTACTGAGACAAGGTACTAATGGCTCATTACAGCCTAGACTTACGCTTTACGAGCACCTCGTGTTTTTGTGCCTTCCCTTGTAGTTTGCGCGTGTCAGTGAAGTTTTCGTTGCACGAGCGGCCTTTAATGGCTTTATGAGTAGCCCGCCGTAACCTGACAGTTTATTATCCGGTAATTTATTACTAACGAGAGGCGCTGTTACTCGCGGCGCACCCTCTGAAGTGGCGATAACCTGCAACGCTGTGCAAGTGAAAGCCAATTTGTCAGCTGCTCAGAGGAAAACTTTCCTTCTTCGCTTCCAAAAAACACAAACTTAAAATCGATGTCCATGTTAGAGGAGGCCGTTACGTTATGCCAACAGAGGCATGGAGAGCAAGCAAACGAGGGAGGCCAATTACAAATTATGGCAAAGTGTTCGTTCCGCGTGACCATGTTGCCCTTTGTGATCTCTAGGACCAGGCACATTGTGCGAATTAAAACTGAAACTTCATGGACTCTGAAAGTCCTATATTAAATAAGCTCGTAGGTTGTACGGGCGCCTGGATTGATTTTTGTAGGATCTCGAGGTCCAGAGCCTTAATATTGCGAAAGAAATAAAGACTGAGAAATATTCATTCATAGAGGATCGGTCCCAAAGATTCCCGGACATTTTTTTTAGTAGTCGGCAACGCCTCCAGGCGGGGCAGGGGTTCGGGCGGAGACGTTAGTGGAGGATATAAGGTTCAAAACAAGTCCGGTTTCGGTTGCCTGCGGACAGTTGTTGAGCCAGGCTATGCTTGACGTAAAGGTATCTCTTGCGCCCTCGTCGAGAAAACAAAGTGGATCAGTTTTTGGAGCAGCGTATGCAATCAAGGTTTGTATGAAACTGAGTAAAAACGGGGCGGAGGCAATCAAAATGCTTCATAAAGCCTACGATGACGACGCGACGAAACAGATCCTAACTTCAATGTGGCACAAGCGGTCCCGGGTAGGTCTGGAGTCTGTCAACGACGACGACCGCTAGGGACGCCCTTCCAAATCACAAAATTATGGCGGAAAAATAAGGTCATTCTGCCTTAAGAGGCAGAGAGATGGACTGTGAATTTATATTTTTTGGTATAATAACATAGATTTAATCAATGTAGATAAGGTATTAGGCCAACATGAAACAAGGAAGCTTATTTTTTTTTTTTCTTCGAGCCTGGTGGCAGACATGTCACCGCCCCGTTTTAAAGGGGACGCTCATAGCATCCATCCATCCATCCATCCAACGGACGACTCGGTGCAAAAAGTGCGTCAAGTTTTGGTCAAGGACCAGCCACTAAGTGTTCAGATGAACGCCGAGGAGTGTGTAATACCAAAAGAATCGTTGATTGTGTATTGAAAATGAGTGTTATAATGAGGAAAGCCTGTCCGAAAACGGCGCCAACAGCCCTGACAAGTGAGATGAAGGAGGAGCCACACGGCGCTAATTGTCTCCGGCCAAAGTTTGTGCCGCAACAATGCTTCAGCCACCATACAACCACAACCTGGCACCACCGGATTTATTTTCGTTCCCAATGATCAAATGTGCACTGAAAGGAGTTCCGAATGGGACGCCGGAGGCGGTAAAAGCATGTACGATGGCCTCACTGAAGGAGGTTCCCGTTGACGGCTTCCACGGTGCCTTCAATGATTGGGTGAAGCGTTAGCAACCATGCATCAGACCAGGGCGAGAGTACTTTGAAAAGTTCTGACAAGAGTCTAAATGATATTGAACAAATTATTTATGAAACAAAAATTCCGATAATTTTTGGCACAGACCCCGCTGTTAGATACGAACTGCGCACCATTGCAGCATCCAGCTTTTCGGCGGATACGTGCGGCATTCCCACGGAGGCATGGGAGTGTGAGTCATTCCCAGAGCGACGCCTTGCCGTCAGAGTCGAGGTGGTTAGTGTTCCACGTACATCGACCCTGGGACGATGGCCTCGCCGTGATGCAACATGATGCACGGATGCACTGCATCTCTAGGCGCGCGCTCTTACCCGCATGGAGTGCAGTCCCCCGGCAACACGGCTCTGGGTCCCCCATTGGCAGAAAGTGACGCCACCTGTTTGGAACTGCCAATTGGACGAACCTGACATCATCTCGCCCCAGTTCTTGATTGGCTGGACGTGACGTGTGGGAAAGCTTTATAAGAAGCACAACCATCGAAAGCCGGGTCGTGTTCTCCTGGCCGTGGTCCGCAGCGTACGATATGCTGCCGGCCGAAACTACGTTTATCTGCAGTCTTGTCACCCTATTTTACTAATGCTCCTATTGTAAATAAATCTAAGTTCTTCATCGCACTTCCGCGTCAATCAAGTCCAACTCCCGCACCTCAGCGGAGGGATGCAATAACTGGTGGCAGCGGTAAGGATGGACCCTCGATCCAAGAAGTTCTCAGCGACAGGGAACGGACTCCGGAAGGACTGAGCGTCTGGGTACGGCGAGTGAGAAAGCCTTCAACCCGCAGAGTCCTGAGCAACTGGGAAGAAAGACAGAGCGGAGTCTTCTACCCAGAAAGTCCTGAGCAACTGGGAGCAGCTGACGGATGAACCAAATGGCATGGTGTTGCATCCGTGGGTGATCGTGTGTTTTTTTTTTTCCTTTTGATTCGCCAGACTTCAAAACTTGTGTGTTAATTTTGATTGTTCTGGGAATCGCGTGATTTGTCGCAACTGAGTGTTTGCACAAATTTAAGGAAACAGTTCGAACCACCGGTCAGAGCAGCTGAAATGGATCTGAGAAGGTTGACGAGGTCAGACCTGCTGTTGTTGTGCGATGAGTTGGGAGTGGATGTGGACAAGAATATGAAAAAGCCAGCTATCCAAAAGGCAATTAAGGAAAGTGAAAATGACGATGAGAGTATTCGGATTGCTTGGGAAGTGTTGCTGGACGCGCAAAAGCGAGAGCTAGAGCGGGAAGAACGCTTGAGAGAACATGAGCACAACAGCAAAAACACGAAAAAGAAATGGCTGAGATACAGGTTGAAATCCTGAAGTCGCGTGCAGCAGCGGGTATCGAAAGGGACAACCTTGTGAGACCAAGCGAGGTCGAGCCATGTCGGATGGACCAGTGGATTAAACCCTACAAGATGGGAGAGGACATTGCGTTGTTCTTGGTCCATTTCGAGAGAACTTGCGAGAGGTGTAAATTTTCTCCGAGCACTTGGTCGCAGCGCTTAGTGACGTTGTTACCCTGTGAGGCGGCGAATGTAGTCGCAAGATTGAGTGTGAGTGATGCGGAGGACTACGGGAAAGTAAAAGCAACGCTTTTGAAGAGGTACCGAATTTGCTCAGAAGCATTTAGGCAGCGTTTCAGAGCAGCGAGCAAAAAGAGTAATGAGGACTACTCTGAGTTCGCGTACGGTTTGAAAACAAACCTCTTGGAGTGGCTGAAGGGAGCCGAAGTCTATCAAAGTAGAGACAAAATCGTGGAGTGTATATGTCTCGAACAATTCTACCGCAGTATTCCACAGGCAGTGAGGCTTTGGATACAAGACAGAGATGGCGTAGATACGGTAGACAACGCGGCGCTGCTAGCTGATGAGTATGTGATGCGGCGAAAGCTCACTACTGAAGACGAGCGTTCGCAAGGAAGAGATAATCAGGGAGGATTTATCTATCCCAAAAAGCAGAAACGGGAAAAAGCTATTGAGAGGGCCGAACCTGCGGAAAAGACACAGGAAGGGAACCACGATAACGGAGTTAGCAACACTCCCGAAGAAAAACAAAAGAAGGCTGACGCTCGAGAATTCGAGAAAAGACGGCCGTACCCATGTTATAATTGCCAGGGTCTAGGTCACTTCGCTGCGGAATGCAAGAAAGAAAAGGCAGTAGTGCTTTCCTACGTGAACGAAAGCGAAGAAAGCTTTGAGCTTCTTCGTCCATACCTACAGGAGTTACGTATTAACGGAAAGACCTGTAGTGTATTAAGAGACAGCGGAGCAACCATGGACCTAGTTCACCCTTCTTTTGTAAACGCAGAGGACTATACAGGGAAGGTAATCTGGATTAAATCAGTGCTACAAAAACACAGCGTTTGCTTACCAATAGCGAGAGTCACAGTATCCGGTCCTTTCGGAGACCTGGAGACAGAGGCAGGCGTCTCGAAGGCACTGTCAATGAACTATCCTTATCTCTTTTCAAACCATTCGGAACGTTTGTTACGGGATCGTGGTCGAGAGTTCGGAGAGAAAACGGTGCAAGCATTCACGCGCTCGCCAGCCCGCCAAATCGCCGCTCAGCTGGCGGACGAAACAAGCATAGGGGCCAGACGTAAGGAAACGCATTCCCTACTAAAACCTAATGCCGCGGCGGAAAAAGCTAAGAGCGTGATAGACGAAGGGGCGCGTAAGTTGATTCCCGCTGAGCACCGTCCCCGCAAAGCTATGGCGCCAGTTGAAATAACAAAAAAGGAGACCGGCTCCATACTTCCTCCTGGATCGAGTAGCGTTGTCTTGCTCCTCTCAATGTAAACAGAAAGCCCGTGAGCGCCGTGCGAAAGAGAGACCGGACGCTTACAACTTCAAACTACGAAGCGAAAAAATGCCATTCTATGCGGAACGTAGGCATTCGCAAAGAAGGAATGGAATTCATCCGCGTAGCTACACTTTTCTAGTGTTTCTCATTATTCATTCAGTTTCTCTAAATTTTCTTTGCAACGACAATGGCATTCGGACCTTGTCGGCATTTGAGTAAAAATGGAAAGCTGTTTGGAAGGGTTGTTCGAATTTTGGTGTCAAAATTAAGAATAAAGACACTGTTGATTTCGAAAATGTACAAGCCTGGCGAGTCAAAGGTCAAGGGCCTGCGCTTGCGCATGGAGCAGCGCTATGTTGTTTTGTTTGTTTGGCACACTTTGTCTAGGACGTGGGTCAAGGAAGTCATCGAACAACGGTCGCCGCCAGTGGGCTACAGGCTTCACCTCCGTTCTTCATGGCCAGCGAATTGTATTCACCGGCCATTCGGAACTTCCGGGGCGAGGAGGAGCTGTTAGATACGAACTGCGCACCATTGCAGCATCCAGCTTTTCGGCGGATACGTGCGGCATTCCCACGGAGGCATGGGAGTGTGAGTCATCCCCAGAGCGACGCCTTGCCGTCAGAGCCGAGGTGGTTCGTGTTCCACGTACATCGACCCTGGGACGATATGGCCTCGCCGTGATGCAACATGATGCACGGATGCACTGCATCTCTAGGCGCGCGCTCTTACCCGCATGGAGTGCAGTCCCCCGGCAACACGGCTCTGGGTCCCCCATTGGGAGAAAGTGACGCCACCTGTTTGGAACTGCCAATTGGACGAACCTGACATCATCTCGCCCCAGTTCTTGATTGGCTGGACGTGACGTGTGGGAAAGCTTTATAAGAAGCACAACCATCGAAAGCCGGGTCGTGTTCTCCTGGCTGTGGTCCGCAGCGTACGATATGCTGCCGGCCGAAACTATGTTTATCTGCAGTCTTGTCACCCTATTTTACTAATGCTCCTATTGTAAATAAATCTAAGTTCTTCATCGCACTTCCGCGTCAATCAAGTCCAACTCCCGCACCTCAGCGGAGGGATGCAATACCGCATACTTATAGGTATGATTCAATGTGCCATCTAACGCTAAATATAATAAAGCTAGCTCTATGAAACTTGGCTGCGTGCTTATGGCTACAGGTGTCAGCAAGGAAGAGTCAGTGATTGATTTTATTTTGAGCGAGTTCATCCAATTGCCATTATGAAGTCACTCGTTTCATGCACTTTTTGTCTGCCGATGCATTTGCAAATGGAAGGTCCTGTATGAAATGTTCTTATTGCAGTAAAAACAATATGTTGCTATCGTATGATTAGCATTTTTCGAACACTGCTTATGGCTGACGAATGGGGCTAGGACGTAGAATTTAGACGATATATACATGTTCCTTCAGTATGCAAACATGGTAACCCAGCTCGTTTTTCTAAATTTAGCATTTTCTAAATATTAAGAAAACGCATTTATTAATAAGGTCAACTTGTTGGCTAGTTGGTAAAGCATGATGAAACGGGAAACAGCGCGGTAAACGACGACGAGTTCCGTTAGTGGCCATTTGGGTATTCATTGTAAGCAATGTGGTTGTCGCCCTAAGTTTGAGAATTGTGACGTGTTAGCTAGGAACCAAAATCAAATGACAAGAGAGATTATCGAAGCGCATCACATTTCATTGTTAAAAGGAAAGTGTGTTAGTAGTCCATCTGTTTTACTATCTGACAAAGAAATTTCGTATTTATCTGCTAACCGTATCAACTGAACCGCTTACGCCTTCCAGTCACGATGCACCATGTGGCGATGACCAAGGTTTCTGTTTTTGTTTCTCTGTGTTTTTTCATGCTTTGTTTATGTCATTTTGTTTGTGACGTGGTGCGCCTAAAAGTGTATTTATATACTTTTCGCCCGAATAAACTTCAGTTGTAAGTCAGCGCTTCGTGTGGTGTGGTGTGTGTGTTCCTTCTTCGTCGTCGTTTACCGCGCTGTTTCCCGTTTCAGCATTTATTAAATTAAGCTACATCCGAAACTCCACTTTAAAAATTGCCAAACAATCGGTGCTCACACGTATGCACCGCCGGTGCTTTATCATTTTGATTATGACCATTATCTGAAAGTCCAGTTTCGTTCGTTTTCATTTATTTTGTTCACCAGTATCGTTATTATCAACCTGTAATATGCACACAGCAGTACAAAGGCCTCGTCCAATGATCTCAAATTTACGCTATCTTGTGCGAGTTGATTCCACTTTATTCATGCGAACTACCTAAAATTCTGTTGCTCCAGCTGACTGGCTACAGCTACTCGGCAGCGTTTACCCAGGTATTGGTAACCATTCCATTCCGTCGCTCTAATTTACGACTAGTTGCCTATATGAGACATTACGTTTCCGGCCCTTGACGATTTGTTTCGATTTTGCTTAATTTAGGTGATTAATATGCCAGTGATCTGCAAGGGAAACGAATGCATCGCGCCAACCGCAGTGACTGCTGACTTTAGTGACGCTCAACGCAGAGTGCTTACTAAGTTAGATCCGTGATGCCTGCCAGAGGCTGCTGTTTTTAGGTAAGTTAATCGTGCAAACATTCTCGCATTGCTTACAAGGAATTTTGAGAAAAAAAACATTGCAAGACGCAAACCGACACTATCAGATAAGAAGCGGAGGGTGCGCCGTTCACAGGTCATTCGCTTTTCTTTTCAATGCTTGCCAATACAGCAAACATATCGACTAAAGAGAACTGCAGGCTAGAAGGAGGATGAGGGGGGGGGGGATACAGCGAATGGCTTTTCTAGTGGTTCGAAATGTCTTGTTCTGCTTCAACCCGCCAACCCGCATCGGTTTCCATCGCGCCGTTTGCTTTTGCAAGCGGGTGAAATCGTCCACAAACAAAATAACTTCTTTGGAAAAGATAAACTTCTCCTGTCAGGCTGTCGACAACGGTAACTGTGATTCTTATGAACAGAAATCCGTGCCGTGGCCGCATCAGCTAACGCAAAGATTAGAAGCGAAAGCGAAAACCAACTCACAGTAAGCGGCTTCTTCAGAAAATATATAAAGTGCGAGATGGGCACAGAGCAATAGAACCTACATCTATGGCGGGCCACTTGAAGAGCGCTTCCTTGAACAACGCAGGTCGTGTATTTCCCGCTCTGTCACCAGTTATATGGAAACGTGTCCGTTTAGTGAGGAATTCTGCTTGCTTGTTACATCGCCTTCTGGAAGGCACTATGTGTTCATGATTTAGTTGCCACAATTTTTGGAAGCTACGACATAGTAAATCCGTGCGCTTCTTTCTTGACACGACGCTGCACATTTCGGACACGAACGTCAGTGAGAGAACAGACGATGCTGTATTTAGTATTCAGTTGACTCAAATCAAGTGTAATTTATCCTGTTATTGAAAACTGGATGTTTAGAGTTACGCCGAAATTGGGGCTTCGTACGCAGGCGTGCCTACTGCAAAGTGAAGTGCATTAAAAGCCAACTACATGGCCGTATTTAGAAAGCTTTCCAATCGTGTCATTTGGAGTTGGCCCGCCACATTACCTTACGTTACCCAATGCATCAGGATTGAACGGAATGTATTACCTTACGAAAAACTGCGGCGTTAGAACGTTTGGTTAGTACCAGCCCGGAAGTGTTTAGCGAATTAGCCTTTTTTTTCTGCATTCCCCTCGTCATTTAGTAATTAAGACGCCCGATGGATGCCAGTGTACGAAGGGGATATTTTATTTTTAACACTGTGTGCATGGCTGAGTTTAACCTTTCCTGGGGACAAACAAACGTATACATGTATAGCGTTTGGGTTCTATAATGTTCTGCGCTAGTATATGTGCACCTGTCACTACTTTAAAAAAAAGTTGAATTTACTCGAGAGGTTATCGCCTATGACCTACTCGATAGGCGAAAGCGGTTGATGCTCTCGAGAGTGTATGATATTTTTTTCTTTTAGTTCATTCCTGTCGACGTGCAACGTTTCAGCAAAACTGGATTATGAAACACTCCAGCCGTAACAAGAAATTGGAAATAAATAATGCACTAATATATTCTAGTGTTCACGAAACATATGAGGCATAAGATCCAACCTCAATGTGGCGGACTCTCATTCGCACCATGGGACGGAAATGTGTACTTTTAAACAACTAATTCTGCACAACGCAGCGCCACTGTTGCGCTGTCGCTTTAGCTGACATATCCCGAGTAAAAATACCTACGCAATGTGACAAAAGCAGGAAAGCGAATTTAACGGAAATTAAGAATAAATTCCTGTCGTCCGCCCTTGAAGTTTGCGCTGAGGTACCCAAGGTAATGAATTTCCATCGCGAGTGGCATTGGCGGACACCTGTGAAATGGGTCCACTTCCGTCAAAACAAGAACAATAACTCCCGTGCAATACTGGAATCACATTCTGGTGCGCAAGAAACAATGACCTCGGTGTAATACTGAAAAAGAAACTGATAGTGTCGCTATGCTTATAATCCATCTGCTTCAATTCCGACGTTCCACATTGTTAACTGCCATTGTTGGCGACGTTGTCGCTTCCGAAGGCTGACGGTAGAGCCGCAGGAACTGAAGTCATTTATGTAGCCTTGCCATTGTGTCTAGCGGCTTGATGCCTAACTGTCGAAAAAGTCGGAAAAAGGATGAGAAGCGTTGCTTTCTTTCTTGGCTTTGTCCCCCTGTATGGCGTAACTCTTGTTTACGGTGTATAGTTGATGTGCCTCTGAGAATGGCTGTTCACGCACATAACCGAGAAGAGGAATGGATCAGTTCGTGTCTTCCGTGACCACTAGAGTAACCGTTCGAATAGGCCCTGATTTTGGGAACAGCCAACGAACCGATAAATAATTGCAGATTCCGCATTGCTAAAATCCAAAATATGCTCCAGTTTAAAGCGGACAAAATAACAACATTTTGAGGAACTACCACTAGCAGTTATTGCGAGTCTTGTATTCATGAGGTACATCGTAATGATATCGCAACAAACACGTACTGAGCGTTGCTCAACTGCACTGCGATGCCTTCCGTGCATTTCATGGATAAAAAAAGAAACTTTTAACGACCAAAACGTGTTATATACGTTGATGTCGACGCAACATGACGTGTTAATAATCGTTAAACTAATGTCTGGATGTATGCGCAGAAAAAAATACGGTAAATATAATAATTTTTTCATTCATTGCTTAAGAATTAAAAAAAAGCATGGTTCCTCAATGGAGTGGAGAGAAAAGAGCAATGCACATTACGAAGACGTATTCATAGCCTTAAAGTAATAGCAGGCACAACAGATGCTGTTAGGCTCGTTAGGCAGGCATACTGTCTGTCATGCAGCCGTAAAATTCCTGGAGAAACGTCGCGCTTGTCTGCGTGTGTCGCAACCTTGGCGGTTGCATTAGCCTTAGGGCATGTGGCCGTGCATGGTCATAAATGCGAAATAATTTTGTAGACCTAAGCGCTAAAGCCATTTTTTTCTATAAAAATTACTACTCTCGTTTACGTGCGTGGTAGTTCACGCACCGAAGGACCTCAATAAAGATTCTTTTTTCATTTCATTCCCCTGTAAGACAACAGACACGTAATATTGCGGTGCACTATGACAGAGGCGGCGTTGTTGGCCTTGCAGCCAGCCCTGTACGCATTCGTTCCAGGTATTCTGCGTCACTTGTGATGGTTGGCTGATCGCTCGGCATTCAAGCTCACCTAAATTGTGTTGAAAGGGCTGTTGATTCTATTTTGCGCCGCAAGGAATAAGCTGTCTCACACTAATACCCACCGGCGGCGCAAAGATCGAGCAGTAGCGGCGCACTTCGATTATCGCTCTTGAATCTCTCGCCATACTGCAAATTACAGGAAACGTATTGCACATTTGCGATTGTGGCAGATGTCAACGCTAGCATGACACGTAAGCTTAGATATTAATACACGTATTGACTGGAAAATCAAGACAAGGTATGTTTATATTTCCTCCAACATCGAATTTTTCAGCATTTCAGAATTGGTGGAGCATATTGTATAATATAATTATCGATGTGACGTGTGAGTTCGCGGATAACGTTACTTCCGCGAATTCGCAGAAGTTATTCGGTGCACCTGCGAGCCTCATGAAATGAATTTTGTTTAGTTTTTGAGAGTCATCATATCATAAATACTCCATTCAATTCCAACAGTACAAGGGCATGTATGGCGGGCTTCATTTGATGAAGCATTGGGGTCTGCGAGCACTGCCTTTATATATATTTGTGGAGCATTTATGCGACACTAACACGGTACTGTGTCGGCAGCTCACTTCACGCGCTTTTTTATTGGTTACAGATAGCACAGCCTACAGGCAATGGAACAAAATGACACGCTCAAACTGCGTGGCTACGATGTTGAGAACACCCGACCTACCTTCCCGGAAACATGGTATTCTCTTAGCAGGTCGTGCTATAGTTGCCAGGCCCCGTATTGTCGGCGTTATAGCCACCGCTGGATAGCGAAAGGTGCGCTATTTTGTCGTCCACGGTGAGCCGAAGCCGTAGGCACGCTTCGTGCAGCCCACGTGGCACTTTTCGACGTTATTAAATGGCGCGCCGCAGGGAAATTGCAACGTGTGTTCCGGAAACTGCGCACGTCTGCCTCTTTCAGCAGCCACGTGCTGCGGTGCTGACACGTGCGAGAGCTTCGAGGCATTCTTTGTATATATACGTATGTATACATTTTGTATATATACGTGCATTCCGTCTCCAGTCGTTTTCTTCTAAACTTTGTTGAGGTGCCTCTGCAGTATGGCTTTCGAGGCCTATTTGTCTAATTTAGACTTCTATGTTCGTTTTTTTCGCACGTTTTCGTTTATTTGGTTCTCGAAGCACTATCTGCATATCAGGTTGCCTTTTGCACACTTGTGTTATAAAGCTGAATCAATATATCCGGTGTAGATAGAAGTAACGTACCTATGCGACAATCGCTGTTCCTATGCGCCATGCCGCGCATGCGCAGTTGTGCTACGATGTTGCAAGTTGGAGTTTTTTTTTTAGTTATTGCACTAAACTTAAGTAACTGTTAAGTAGTACTGATATTTCTCTTAATCTTGTTCATTTTGAAAGAAAAGCTCCATATACCTTGGCCATTCGTGAATCCGCAAACATTTCCCCTCTAAATAGAAAACACCTAGCTGGTGTGTGCTGCAGAGGTTGGGCCAACTCCACCACTCACTGGTCCGTTAAAAAGAAGCATAGTAAACCAAATAAGTACACAAATAATTTAAAACACAAGCAGCCAAGAAAGCAAGCCACATCGTGGGTGGTAGCCACGCGACCCGAGCTTGCGCTTGCTTGGATTTTGGACCCTCGACGTTCCTCGACGTTCCTCATCGTTCCTTCACGTTTGTACGTGAATAAACCACGTGACATTTGGTGGAGGTACGTGGGTTTCCCCTACGACCCTGGATCTTCGCTCCCGTAAGCTTCCCCCCCTTCGTGATACCAACATGGCCACCAAGACTCCTTCCCAGCCTGGCCCTTCGGCTGTCCACGTCACTTGTGGCGCCGTGTATCCTCAGCGGGACCCCCCCATCTTCTCGGGCTCCGGTGAATCGGACGTGGACGAGTGGCTGTCGAGGTATGACAAAGTCGGCGCCAGCAACAGATGGGACGATCCAATGAAGCTTGGGTATGTGCAATTCTACCTTGCCGACATAGCCCAACTGTGGTATCACAACCACGAGGCCGAGCTTCCATCTTGGTCAGTTTTCAAGACTGCTATCAAGGACGTCTTTGGACGGCCTGCGGCTCGCAAGCTTCTCGCCGAGCAGCGCTTGCGTCAGCGTGCACAACAACCGGGTGAGACCTACACGGGTTACATCGAGGATGCCTTCATCTGTGCACCCGCGTCGACCCCGCTATGCCTGAGGAGGCCAAAATCAACCACATCTTGAAGGGCATCGAGGACGGCGCCTTCCAGCTGCTGCTCGCGCGGAATCCCACCACAGTCGCTGCGCTAGTTTCCCTCTGTCAGAGTTTCGACGAATTGCGCAGGCAGCGCGCGATCGCCCGTCAGGCCCTCCCGACCCCCGACACGCTCTCCAGCTTAACAACAAAATAAATAAAAAAACATCCAAATAAATAAAATGTAATTATAAATGAAGGCAAAAAGTAAATAAAGAAATATGCTGTGCCCTGCACGCCTTAGTTTAGTTTTTTGGAGTTGTACGTCACTTATTCCATGTTTCCTCCTTGTTTTCCCTATTCTTTTTCTCGCACTCCTCCTTCCCACGGTAGGGTAGCAAACTGCGTGCACAACCTGGTTAACCTCCCTGCCTTCCCTTTGCCTTTCTCTCTCTGTCTTATGCCCCAAAACCACGATATCGTTATAAGAGGCGCCGTAGCGGCGGGCTCCTGAAATTTCGGCCACCTGGGGTTCTTTAACGTGCACCTGTATCTAAACACGCGGGCCTCTAGCATTCTCCCTCCCCCGAAATGCGGCCGCCGCGGCCGGGTTTCGATCCCGCGACCTTGCGCTGCCGTTCTGGCCCACGCAAATCGAGTTGCAAGTGCATTAAAGAAGCGTACGCTATATTCTAAAAGGGACATTCTGTCCCTTTTGAAGGATCAATGCAACGCCTGTGAAGAAAAATAAAAAGAAGAAAATGGCTTGCAGTTAATCCCAAGTTTACAAGCACGACCTGGACGAGTGGCACTCTCAGATTTCTAAATGTTCCTTTAGGGTCGCTTTGTTTTTCTTTTTTGTCATAGTGTGCTACAATGCCATTTCTTGGCATCGGTAATGTATTATGAAAAAAAAAAAACGAACCTCGGCTGTGGACGAAAATGTGCGTGATTATTTATATAGAACATTGCTGGAAGTACATGCGGCGAATACGAGGCTTTCATCATGGTGTAACTCGAACTACACAGAGCCTCTGACTAAAGCGGCGAAAACAATGCGGTAGCGATTCGCACCATCAAGCGGCAATAAAAGTTAGTTGAATGCTGGAAAGTTCAGGTGGAAGCTAATTGGCTGGCGGCGCGAAGCGAAACTCTACTAGGAAGTGCTGGCATAGCGGTACGCTGAACGATTGGCGCAGGAAACTTCTCAATCGACGGATTAATCAGGAGCGGTTCTGATTTCGACTGGTGGGAGGTGCTATTAAAATACGTGACTTCTCTAAGCTTTGGCGAGTTGCCTGCGTGCTCATGCAGAACTAACTTCATATGCGGAAAATGTGGAAAAGACCGTAGTGCCTCAAGCCTTTCTACAGACATTTTCCAGGGCAATATGCTCGCACTGCTGTCTAAATTAGGTAGTTTTTAGACAAAAATTAAACAGGCTGTTCTGCTGAACAAGGAATATAATTTTTTAAAACTAACTAGCGCTGTACATGTCAACCTTTCGGTCAACGTCTAAAGCTTCATTTCTTTCAGTTCGTGTGGCACAGGAGAGACACATTTTTCAAGCGATACGACCATGTTCAGGCCTTTGTATGACTTCATATTTTCGCGTAATGTTTCTAAACTCGTAAAAAGAAAGAGTGGGGAATTTGTGACGGACAGTCTGCACTTGGCATGCTCGGAAGTCTCATGGCTGCGAAGCACTATTAACGTACACTGTTATAAGAGGCAGCCATTTGGACAACGGGCCCTAGCATAGCAACAGCGTGGTAATATATATATATATGTATAATATGTGTGTGTGTGTGTGTGTGTGTGTGTGTGTGTGTGTGTGTGTGTGTGTGTGTGTGTGTGTGTGTGTGTGTGTGTGTGTGTGTGTGTGTGTGTGTGTTTGTGTGTGTGTGTGTGTGTGGCTCATTAACAGGAGCTGTCGCAGCACTGGTAAGTTCTCAGGTTCTCTTCCCTTGACAGCCCTCCGTTTTGCTTCCGCAAGCACACCGGAGGGGCACTTTTCCCTGTCTCAGCGTTTGTGGGGGGCCGCGGTCACGCTGCGTAACCAGAGAGCTAATGACGAGATTGGTTTGCGTGGACGCCGCCATCTCATCAAAACGATGGCCTTCTTCGCTCCCTGTTCCCGCGAACCCCTTCACACGACATTAATCCAAAAGCAAAAAAAAAATTTTGAGACAGGACATGTTGAGACAGGAGAGGGCCGATGCATGTTGCGACATTATGTTGCTCGCTTGTGGATACAATTTAGTGTATCTGCTCCATACTCTTGGATTGCGCAACGCTGCGGCAGGAACGCTGCGGCAGGAACGACCAGGCTGCTTTGAGCGGCAATCGCGTATGTTTACCCGAAATCGGCAAAATAAGAGTTGGTGGAACGATTGCAACGCCTCGTATAGCTCGCCTTTCGGCAATTAGTGTGGTGATAACGACATTCAGTAAGAAGATGCAATTTGTGTCGGCATAGTGCGGAGGCGGCTGCATAAACAAATAAAATTCGGCAGATCCCACGCGTAGTGGGAATGGGTTTCATGCGAAGCAGTCAGCGAGTAGTTCTACGCTGCATTTTTTGCCTTTGAGCCAAGCTATACGAGGTCGATCGACTTGTTTTTGTAAGTGTAGTAGTTGTGTGCACATCGTGGGCTTACCGGGCACGTTGACAACACTGGCGTTTAAAGGGTAATTTATGGTCCGACGTAACGTCAGCACTCACGTTAGAGAACATACGTCAGTATTCTGGAAACGAAGTGCACTTGATGGTGGAATCACGTGAAAATCATACGTAACATTTGATAATCTATTCCTCTGGCGTTGAGCAATGGTTCAATATAACTTGCTACATAATAATGCAAATGTAATGTTTATTACACTGTTATAAACCCGCAGCCAACACTGCAACCACAGACGGTAATCTAACATGGCACCTATGTCGTAAGAGTACATATGTAGTGTTTATTGCTTTCTTGTAAAATGAGATGTAAATGAAATTTCTTGTACATGAGAGCACCACAAACGCCATTGACGGTGCACACACATTACGCCTGTATAGGCTGCTTTTCCCAACCAGTTTATAGACCTGGCATGGCTGTGTGGTAGAACACCTGACTGCTACGCAGAATTCTTGGGTTCGATTCTTGCTGGGATCCTAATTTTTCTTCTTTCCATTCGTCGAGTCAACGCTGCCGATGTCGGTCTTTCTTAGCGCTCTCGCATTTAAATTACCAATGTCTGTTCTCGTCGTTCCTGGGTAAATATAAACTGTCAATCACCTGTGGCGCACACCCGCTCACCACGGCCGGTAGTAAACGGGTATGTGCCAACAATTGTGTGGAGGAAAGGGTTTGACGACGTACGCGACACGATTTCCACGTTATTCATGCTATGAACCGACAGTAATATTCGCCAAATCCTCTGACCGTCCCACGCCAATATTGGTCTACACCAAGTTAAGGAGGCGCTTATGAGAGCACCCAGACGTAGGCGGCCAGATAAATAGATAGGTATACGTAGTTAGAAACGCTCAAAGTGCCAAAGGTTCGTTCAGGAATATGCTTCGCATTTAGTATTATACGCCACTTTATCTTGCGCAGCGTAGCGCCACAGAGCCTCTACATCGATATCTTGAGTCGTAAGATGTCACGCCGGTGCTGCACGTCAAAAAATAAAGGCTTTCTACTTTGTTATTTCGTTAGTAGACGAGGTAAAACCATGTCATGTGGTTCCGATGATGCCTGCAGTTGAAGTAAGTACGGTTTTCGTGGCACGCGTGTGTTATAAAACGAACCCGCGATGCCACCACCGCCTCTGTCCTCGTCGACGATCATTTAGGAAGGCACGGTTGCTGTTGTCCCAGCCTTCATGCCAAGTTTCTAAGGCTCCTTTAATTCAAGGAAAAACTGCTGATGCCCATATTTACAAAAACAAAAAAAAAAAGAAAGGAAAGGAAAAGGTGTGAACCTACGGCTTTCTGGTTAAGAACAGAGATGCCGAAAATGTTGTCCTACTACAAATAGGCTTGACGTGAATAGGCGCACGAACAGTAAGCGAACGCTGTGAAAAAAAACAAAAAACATTTTGCTCATTTTGTCCTTGCGGAGTTAGCGTTCGAATCCAGTTCAATGCAAAGAGCAGACGTCCGGAGCCCGCTTCACATTTCATATTTACAGCCTTCGCGTATTTGAAACATGAAATCAGAAAACAACGACGACACAGATATTTTGCGACTGCGAAGTGAGGGACGTGAATCTGTGCGCGACGAAACACTAATTTTCTGGAGCCCGCAGCTTTTTCACTTTCAGACGCCGGACGTTCTATATATAAGCCGTGGGTAAGGCGGCAGCAGGCATTTTAATCGAAGTTGAGCATGCAACCACGGCGCGTTCTCGCCCCTATATTGAACGTTTCTTTTTTTCACGCTTGTGCGTCGATTAATTATTCTCCTCGAGGCACCAGCGGCAACGCATGTTTGTATAGTGTCCTGAAAATTAAAGAATGGGCACTTCGTCGGCGTTCAAGCTATGATGTTTTCTCTGCGGGCATGTGTCAAATGTCAGATTTCTGGAGCCAGCATTAGCTACATCAAATTGCCTCATTTCTCAATTACAAGAGATGGAGGGTGAGGTGGAAGGTGAGAGAAGATTAAACAGACGCATATGCTGTTTGCAACCGTGCTCTGGCGTTAGGGTACATACGTGCGCCTGGCGCTGTAAAGACAGCATAAGCGAGCCATCACCCTGTGCTCTTACCAGAATTACCAATTCAGTGTTGCGTATGGCGAAGTGGACGACACAGATGGCTAGCATGTGTTACACGAAAAGTTCTCTACACGACCTTGCAACGGTTACGTGGAACTGGTTGCGCTTACCACTGGGTGCTACGTGTCGCTTCCCATGATGGAGGCACATCTACGCCACCCACCACGAACACGACCATGCACGCCTGCTATCAAAATGCTCCCGTCTCCCGCCGTAAGCCAGCCTACGCTACAGCGGCACGAGTAGCTATGATAGCTGGATGCGTAATAACAAAAACCATGAAACACAGCTTCAATTTATACACTACAGAGGCCTTGCAGGAAACATATGATATATACTCACCAAGCATTGCGTTCTAAGAAAAGTCTGCATTGCAAAAAAAATCAAACCTAATGTAGATGGCACGCAGCCACATTCCTCATGTTTTCTGCGCCATCTAATACAGAAGTTCGGAGGTACCCTATGCGCTTAGAGCTGTTAGTTCTGCATGAAATAATCTGTTATCGCTGCGAGGGCTGTCAGCATGTAGGCATTAGGCGCTTCTGGCTGTGCCCCTGCGCGGACATGGTTTCGCTGCTAACCGCTGTCTAGAACGTGTCTCTGCACTGACTAGGTTGGTTATAAGTGAGTCTCAGCAGGACTACGTTGCCGCGATCCGCCAAGCCTCGTATATGTCTTCCTTCTTTTCTATACTACAAAGCGGAAGTTTCTGTTTTCACAACAAACAATGGCGGCGACTGCTTGTTTCCATTTATCCGTGGAAGGTTCTGGTAATTAACCTAAAGGAATGCCCGCGCGTATGAAGAATACATCGTCTCGTGCCCCATACTTATTCACAAGCAGTTCTTTGTTATACCCGCTAGAGTTCTTCGTTGTGCAATACAATGATTAAAATGAATATCTATAGAGGAATAGTTTGTACATATATATTGTAGTGAATGTACGAGCTTCTGTTTTTTCGAGTTTTGCTCATACTGATCCATTGATTTCATGCTATAGTGTTTTTAAACTTCTAAAGATGTACACTGTGCTCTGCAATTTTGGGCAACAATACAAAATATCTCATAAGCTCATTTTGATAGTTTGGCGGTTAAATTTATGTTCCTCAAACGATGATTGTCAGTAGAAACGAACCCTTGAAGAAGGAAGCATTGTTCAAGAATATCTGTGTAAGCTTTATGAGACAGAGGTCACAATAATGAGAATATAGATAGTTTTGTTTGTATCGTAGAGCACATGAAATATTTGACCTTAGTTTAGCGAGAGATATATGCGGTGCAGAATGCGTGCGAAACTAACCCACCCAATTATCATGATTGCGTATTCCTATTTATATTCCTTTCCCTTTCTCTTGCCGAATGCCATAAATCTCACTTGCCTAGCCTATACACTGCTTGAAGGCAGTCGTATCACAGAATGTTAATACCAGCATGAGACTATAGATGCTTTCATTTCTATCGCAAAGCACATGAAATGTTGGAGCTCAGTTTAGCTAGATATATATGTGGTGCAGTAAGCGTAAGAAACACTCTCATCCATTCGCCTGTTTGGGTATTTCTATTGGTCGTGGTTTTTCGTTGTTTTACTGAATGACCTGAATCTTGCTTGCTTAGGTAGATACTGCTTGAAGGCATTGCACAGAAGAATGTGAAGCCCACATTTCTATATCTGTTTATATGGGCTTGTGAGCATACTCTCTTACTAAGCGTCACTCGATCGTCTAGTTACTGGGATACATCAAAATGCGGAGCATTCGCAATGACTAAAAAACAAACAAACAAAACAAGTCCCTCTCTACGTGTTTTCTTCTCCCAAGCGTCTGCTGATTTGCCATCAAACTTCCGCTATTACCTTGATTAAACTCATGAATGTGTATAATATCAAGCCAGGCCATGAAGCCTGTCAAATGACTAAACGCAAACTAGACATCACACCGAAATTGTGTCTAGTAAATAAATTTGTTCCACTGCTTTGTGCCAGATGGAGCGGCACTAGATTAGCAATCTAGTCGTAAAAAACGAGAAGAACTGACAATATTTAGTCTCGCCTCAATCGTGAGTATGGTTCAAGGCATCGTTTGTGTTTTGCGCATTTAGCATTACACTTCAGGCTTGTTCCATCTCACAGTCTATTGTTTTTCGACCCTGCAGATAAGCACAATATACGCAGATTTTACTCCCTTTGCGCTGGTGATGTTTTGGGGAACGCACTTATGAAATACTGCCAAGAACGCAACTCTCTTCAACAGTATTCTCACTGTGCAGCTAGGTTACATTTCTATATAGCGCTTGCTGGCCACAGGCCAAGTACAATTTATCTGTCATTTTCTTATAATTACTAACTTGTTCTCAATTCCCATTTTTATATCTCTGTTTACGCATAGTTCGATAGGAACCAGTACTGCTGTTCTGGTGTTTTTCTATTTTTCTACTGTGTAATTGCCAAGCGAATTTCTCAAATATGCAGCCGCTGCAGTCACTACAAACACAGAGCTACCTCAAACTCTATGTAACTATTTTGCTTATTAACCTTATATATTTCGTTGTTATTTTCATCATGTTTTGAACTTATGCCGAGGAGAACGTAGAGGCCGCCGCGATCGTTCGGCCGAAAGAAATTGCTCACAACAGTGGAGAGCTGTTTCCAAGGACTAGGCGATTAACGAAGAATATATTGTCAGATTGAGTGTCAGAGTCGTTCTACAACAGGCTGCTTAAAGTCGGGCGTGCTGATGAGGAGGAAAACGGCTTGAAAATAAAGATCAGTTCACTTCCTGGTCCCCAGTGTACGCGTAATGTAGCTGAATCTCAGAATAGAAGAAAAACAAATGGTTTTGTTTTTGTTTTGCTCGCAAAGTGTCTTTCGTTAGGAGCGAAGTGGATGATTGCGCTCCACCAAAATAGCCACAGTTACAAGGGAAGCCTAGTTGTTTGTTTACGCATACAGCGGGACTTGTCTTTCATTTTTCGCGACAATACCCCATGTTATTATTCCGGAATATGCCATTCAGCGTCCCATTACGGCGTCTATTTCCGAGAACAATTATTGAAAAGATTGTGCCCTTGCGGTTCTATAAAACAAAGTTGCGCCTAACAGCCACTCGCACACGGACGACTTACTGCCTCATTGTAGTTTGACATGTCTTTTTTTCTTCACCTGAATATAAACAGGCCCTATAATCTGATATCTGTAGTTTTTGAGAATTTGCAGGGCTTTAGCGCTAAGCTGAGCCAGCAGAAGCACGCGAGCCAACTTTCCTCCTTCAGCTATCATCCGATGGATCTCAAGACGTTGCAGCTCACCCTGCTAATTTGAAAGTACCGTTTTATTTATGTAATATCAAAAGCAATCAGGGCGGCAAAACGCTGATGTGATTACTAACAACGTAGGAGGAATTTTCTGCGTTATCCTGCCCAAAGAATTTGCCGCTCGTTGTCGCTTTTTATTGCTTAACGACGTTTCGAGCCCTCTTTGTGTTTTACTCACTCACTAATGTGTGCTTGCTCGCATGAAATGCATTTTGCAACTCCTAACCTGCCCAAACGAATGCAGCGTACCGAAGACCAACTTCTCACCAACACTTAGGCAGATGATTTGCTCATGTAACGCTGTTTACCATTTTGGATATCATATGTAAGATAATGAGTAACGTGCTGAAAATGCAAGCAGTTCTTTTCATCAGAATCGTTTGCCGTGAGCAACGATTGTTGCGGACGTATTTCTGGATAGTATGTTTACAACGCGTGTACTAATATGTTTCGCAAAGGAGTTCCCGAACACTCATTACCACGGAAATCTCTTTCCCCAAAGTTTGTCTCACTGGGAGCCCCTTAATTGGGTGAGACAAAGAATCTGTTGAATACAGCCACGAGTTCATTTCCTTGGCCAATCGGTGTGCTCAGTCTTCCAGCGTTGATCAATACCTAAGTGCTCGTGTGTAACCTTTGTTACACACGAGCAATCTCCTTGATTTCGTGCTATTCCATCGGAAGATGTCACGATTCGCCATAGGGTAAGGCCGCCGACTCAAGGCTGCAATTTCCGGTAGGCAGGGTAAACGAAGAAGATGCGACCTCGGCCTTCCAACCTCTCTGTGGCATCGTTTTTATCTTTACACGGGTTTTTCTTGTATGTATCTGCATTTCACACGCTGAGGTAAAAGCTGCGTCCATATATCGCGAGGAATGGCCGCAGCGAGGGTTTCAGTATGCCAGGTAGATGCCGCAATCGCCCTTAATTGCTGCTACCGGTGCCCTGCGTCCGTACCTTGAAGTATACCGAGCAAATAACAGCCACCACTGCAACTTTTTTTTTCTACAAACAACCGGAAGGGGTGTATCGGAAGGGGTGTATTTCGAGGAAACGTTCTTAGAGCGAAATATTTTACTGATGTTTGTAGATTTTCCTTTAGTGTGGCCTAGTCTATAGTCCTATAATAAAGAACTCATACGGCATCTCATGAGCTGTATTGTTTAATGTGGCTTTATGATGCAGTATAACACTGCGTCGTCACTGCTCTCTTACCTGTATAGTGGCGGTTCGTAGGCAAAATATATAATGGTTGAAATGTTACATTCCTTGCATTGAATTCCTATCCTCATGGTTGTGCAGAGAGCGAGAAACATTAATAAAACCAACAGGAAGTCCAAGATCCTCCAACAGACCATGGGCCCGGGTTGAGTTCTCATCACAGCTACAATTGCTTATAATGATGTTTGACTGTTTGTTACTCCCGAGTTTGATTTTGACAGCCGAGCAGAGTAGTGGGTAAAACTCTTAGATCTTTTTTTATGTTTAAATATATTGTCGCTTGAAATAATGCCGAAAGAAAGCAAGCGACAACGAGAATAGGAGAAGACAGAGACGGATCAAGCGCTGACTTTCATTAACTGTTTTATTGCTCTCACCACAACATATATATGCAGAGAATCTTGAAAAGGTGAGAGTGTAGACGTTTCTGCTTTGTCCCGTTGATCTCGCTGTTACTCGTTTTAGTTTGACGTGTACGTGCTAACCGGCCAAGTAGGCACCTTGGTGCAGTTAATTAAAATTACAGTTGGAATTGCCCGAACCACAGTTAAAATAATCGCTTTAGCTGTAAACAGGACCCATTATGTGTGCGTTGTAGGGCGTCATGGCTGCTTCTAGTTTGTTTTCTTTTTTGCTCGAACTGCGTGCAGCAGTGCAGGAAGACCCTTTGCGGGAAGACACTTATGGTGTAGGTGGAAAGTATAAAATCGCGCACTACGGTCTGTAAAGCAGGGATAGTAATGCTTTCATAGTTTCCTGTGGGAAACTTGTGCGGAAATCTGCAAGTGTAATTTAATCTTGCGCCCCAGTTTACCACTGAACATAAGTTGGAACCATCCATCTGATGTACGGTTGCCATCCACGGTTAGTTTCTTCTTATAAAAACGAGAACTATGGGTACTCGCAAAGCCGAATATGAAATAGCTCCCTAAAGCATTGCGACTGCAATATTTTCTGCATGCGCAAAAACGTCTTTACATGAAGGAAAGTAACTGATTTCTCAGCAATTCAATTCAAGACAAGGTAAACTAATTTAAGTGTTCTACATTCACAATCCCAGCAAATTCATATTCACTTCATGTTCACCAAAACTTAGTACGTGGAGCAACCTGCCCGTAAGTGCTCTAGTTTTAAGCGTTTCGTACTACAAACAATAAATCCGTACGTAATTCTGAGTATATACGTTTCCAAAACTTTGAACACTATCAAAAGATCACAAAAATAAATGGATAATAAAAAGCACTACTTCATTTAGTTTTGCCTTCTACTCTTATTAGTTCAACTGTATACCTTTAAATGGCTTCGCAATTTTCAGGAACGGCTAGTATTGATTGTAATGGCATGCGACCTCCTTAATCTGTGAAAACCGCGTTCAGAATCGAAGGATGTCGAACTAAGCAATACTTCTCAACTTAAAGAGTTGCTAATTTTAAAGCATCGGTTTTGATTAGTAAACTAGGCCGTAGCCATTTATTCAACAAGCTCGCTCATTAGACAGACACTTGCTTAAGTCAGAGCGCAGTCTTTAGCTGTCTCCTGGTCAATACCACATTCATACATCGTGGTTGTAGCTGTGGTGTGTGAATGAAAGCATTGAACTAGAAGGAAAGGGACAACCTCGTCATAAAGAATGCGCAAGCTCTTGTAAATGCTGATATGCAATATAATATATATTTTCGAATCATAAAAAAATGCTGCAGCAATTTATACGCGTCTAAATTAAAAGGAACAGTGACAGAAACCCGCTTATCAAGTTGATGTTGCTGTTCCGGCGGCAAACACTTTCCCGTACAGTCCCTTTGCGCGCAAAGATGCTAAGTGGTAGTATTCAAGGGCGAACCTATTCATCTATTCTTGAGATGTTGTTTGTGAAAACAACTCGATGGAAGAAGAAAGCGCACATCTATGCATCGACAGTTTTCTGTAGCGACTTGCGCGGTTGCACGATGAGAAAAGAAAATTATTACCGAAAAACCACTTGCACATTGCGAGTAGCCGACCTAAAATTGGTATAAAAATTTAAGAAAGAAAGAAATGCGTGAATGCTTCAAAAGCAGAAGTGCGACGAGTACGTTTGGCATGAACAAAAACTACTCAACCAACATCAGCTTCTTTCTTCGGCGTGTCCTAGTATACCGTTCTTGTTTTCGCTGTAACCAAAATAGTCAGTCTGTTAGGGTGCAGTATTATACGCGTTCCAACAAGGACTGCATTGAAGTGGCGACCGGCTTAAGATTGTGAAACGGTGAATTTCTCATATACAGGAATTGCTAAATTCGTAGACAAAACGCTAAGAACAAGGAAAAAGAGAGAGAGAGAGAAGAAAGGAACGGCAGGGAGGTTAACGAGACGCACGTCCGGTTTGCTACCCTGCACTGGCGGCACGCATAAAGGGAAGGCTTTTAAGGTTGGCTGGTTGGTTGGTTACTAGTAAGGGCTAATACAACTACTTTTTTTGTTTTCGTCTTTACGACAAAAAGTTGATGTAGCTTCTTCGAATGGTATTTTGTGTATCTTTGCTTTTGCTGGCTTTTCCCTGAAGAAGTACGCTTACTTGAGCGATAGCAGCTATAAAATATTTCTATAGAGCCCTCGTCTTTATATGAAAAAGAGTAGTACTACAGCACTGGTAAAAAAAAAAGTATGAGACTGGGGTCGTAACCTGGAATATTAATTTGAAAACATATTTACCTCCGAGCAATGTCTTTGCAGGTTGATTTTTTTGGGCAGCTTTAACAGAGATGCAGAATCATGTGCTCAAGAAAGGCGCATTATTTTACGCTCGACAGAACATTTTACGCTCAATATGAATTCATTCTGGGAAATTTTCTCAGCATGCACACAACAGACGAGCACTCTTGTCTCCTCAGCACACTTGAGCGCGTCCTATTTGTCTTAAACGTGGCTAAGCTTTTCACCACAGGAATTCATCCGTCACCGTGCCCGAACAACTTAAAAATGGGCTTGTCCTGTTGCTTTCTTCTACTAGTTCACGTTTTTTTCGCGATATTTGTTTCCAGAATGAATTACCAACTCGCCCAACAGTCTATCCTTCTGAGACAAGGACGTGAGAAAAGAAGACAAACAAGTCTTGTGAGCTCGCAATTGTTTGTCTTCTTTTTCGCCTCCTTGGAGTGTGCGCGCTGAAAAAGTTATTGATGTTATGTAAATTTGACTGTGTTTATGAGACACAATCATGGTACGTAAACCATACCTTGGCATAATAGGTTAAACAAAACGCACCGGAACGAAAATATGCAGTGCCTCTCGACCTGCCTCCGTGCTAATGTTGAAAGTCAAGCGTGCAGCACTCTTGAGCGCGTCCTACTTGTCTTAAACGTGGCTAAGCTTTTCACCACAGGAATTCATCCATCACCATGGGAAAGCGTTTCCCGAACAACTTAAAAATGCTTCCCGTGATGACTGCAGTTACACTTGCAACAGAGACTCGTATGTTTCGTCCTTCAACACAGCAGCTCAGCTTCAACTTGGCGCCTTCACGGCAACGTGGTCTTCTTGTCAACATGACGAGCACATCTGCCGTATGGTACGTTCTGGCCGCATAAATAAACGGCCAACGAGCTTGACATGAATATATTCGTGGTTCAACATTATTCACCGCTCTGCATGTATGAAATGTTGCATTAATTAACGGACAGGTTTAGTATACTTTAATGCGAGGATGTAGTCTCTGAGTAAAGGCCTGAGGGAAATCGGGATGCATAAAGGAACCGGCTGTTGCCACCGTGGTTAGCGGCTCAGCGTTTACTATGCACGTACGTGTCTTTTTTCTCCAAAAATAAGACCTCGATTTTCCGTATTATCACGCCTTTGGAACAGGATCCAAATCCGCTAGGCATACACACATTTAAAAGGTTCGGAAGAGCCCGCCTTTCGCGTCGTCGCGAAAAGTTTCTCGCACGATGTTGTTCTACGAGAAGGCGGCATTCACGAAGCTTTTAGTTACCGGCCTCTGCACATTTGTTTGTGCCCTTGGAATAAAACGTTTTGGGGTCGAAAATATCATCGCGTCTGCGGTTGTTCTTGTTTTCTCACCCGCCTCGAAAACTGCATATTGTAATAGTCAAGCGTTTTACCAATTCTCACCAGGTTGCCTCTTTTTGCTGTACTTAGGTGAGCTGTGTATTGCAATTTGGTTACTTTTCTTTAGCTAAAGCCTCAAATTAGTAAATACCCACGTTGAGCACTAGATTGCTTGTCTCCCAATCGTTATAACCTCAAAAATACTATGTCCCCCGGCGGGTTTTGCCTTTGGTGAGCTTTGCACGTAGTCACGAATAACTTGAGAAGGCAACAGTTAGTTACCTTAAAATGTCGACATACTTAAACGTGCGGACTGGCAGTAGTAGTAGAGGTCCATATCAGGGCATCGATAAGCACTGCTTCGATAAGTTAAATTTCAATTCCCTGTGTTTTTATGGCGCACGAGCAGTGTATGGTTAAATCAAAGCTTATGTTGCTGGGCGCCTGCGGAGTGTTGATTTTGTTTCATGTTTTCAATAAGTTTCGATTTCTGTTTTCATGCCGAAAAATGAAGACGGCCGCTGACGAAACATTGTATTGACAAACACGGATCATACATTGTCATAACATTGTCAGAGCATTGTACGAAACATTTTTATGACAAACACGGATAATATTAGTAGTAAAACAAGCACCTGAGAGATCTGTAACTACAAAATATTTCAAAACTTAGGAGTTTTTTGGAAGACGCTTAATTGTTCACCGGCTCCCAAGACATTGTCGAACAGTCCAGTATAAAAAGCAAGTCAATGTAGCATTTTTGCGACGATAATCGG
The DNA here is from genome assembly GCF_013339695.2 of Rhipicephalus sanguineus. Lineage (NCBI taxonomy): Eukaryota > Metazoa > Arthropoda > Arachnida > Ixodida > Ixodidae > Rhipicephalus > Rhipicephalus sanguineus. The sequence continues at coordinate 134,971,619 of NC_051177.1, forward strand.
AACCTCTGCTGTGTTTTGTTCGTTGTTGCGATGCTGATGTCGTTTATCTTGCATTATATTTAATTTAAATGCCAAGCATTTGGATATTTTTGCCATTATTTTGCATAGCATGATAAATTGCTGCTTCTTTAAAAATCTCTTTATTACACCATCTCGTGAGTGCACAGGCAGGTTTCTCCGCGAAGTAGGAAAAAGGTGATACACTCAGTTTTACGCCGATGTAAAACTTGACGTTGCACGTTGCTTGATTCCGGCGTCACTATATTGCCGGCAATAAATTCCTAGTCAGTCAAACATTCATATACGTAAAGAATACAGGCACGCTGTTCAGGATCTTTTATAGTAACTAGTAGTCGTTAAACCAAAGCGTATAATTGGGTGGACAACGAGTCCAGTGTTTCCAGTTTAACTTTATGCTTTCCTTGCACATAGTGCACGGAAGCAGTGGCAGCAACGACTACACCAATATTAACTACATATGGCCAAACTAAAGTATACAGCAGCTGCAGCCTTGCAAACACTTTATTCACGGATAATAATTTTCAGGAACTTATTCTGAAAATAATAAAATGTACAATAGCCGAATAAAACACGCGTTATTCATTCAGAATATTTATCCTCGCTGTTCACAAAAGCTACTTGGGAACAGTGACGACATCACGAAGCTGACTGCAGTTGCAGTGAAGCACCATGTGCAGCGTAATGAAAAAAATAGCCTCTCTTACTTTAGCGAGGGTATGCATCGACACTGGTGGCATATACATATGCACTACGATGAAATTATCCTGTGACGTGAATAGGAAGAGCACTGTCTGCACGATTATTTCAAAAGACATCACAGAGTAATGCCTAACAGCATCGGACGCGCATCATACCACAACGGACAGAATTCGAGGGAAGCGAAAGCGGACTCCATTAAAATGCGGCACTAAAGCCGTGGCTATGGCGCAACATCACATTATCCAAAGTATTATTACGCTTTCTGCTTCTGACAGGACTATAGACTTTAAAAAAGGCAGTAGGCACGTGGGACCAACAGAGCAAAAATATGCTGGATATCCAAGAACAAACCACTGCAGTCTTGTCTGCATGCCATAAATATGTGAAATTTAGACCAAGCTGCCTTAGAAGCGAGCGTTTTCGTTCCGTCACAGCAGCGCCAGTTCTTGGCAGGCTTAGTTTAAAACCTCTTTGTTCGGACCAGGCGGCGGCTCAGAGGACCGCAGCCTGCGTCCTCTATGCTTTTTTCTGCAAGCTGCATTGCGCCTGCCTGCATGTCGGTTAGGGTGACACGCCGTTAGCAAAACACTAATTACTAGGGGTGTGCGAATATTTGAAAGTTTCGAATATTCGTCGAGTATTACATTTGAAATATTCGTGTTCGCTTCGGAAATCGTGTATTCGAAAAGTTTCGAATAATCGATAACTTCGAATATTCGAAAAAATTCGAATATGCGATTCGATTATCATGCATAAAACAACTCGTCTTCCACATTTCTGCTGCGTTCGTATAGCTAAAAACGTTGCCGGGAGGAGCGATAAACATCGTAAGTACACGGAGGCACGATATCTGCCTGCGACGAGCGCCCCAGTACGTATGATTTATTGCGGGTGCATCTCCAACGTGCAGCGCTGTTGGCGATCATGTAACCGTGCATTTTCAATATTATGCGGCCGTAACGTGCCGCATTACCATTCGTTCACTATGCGGGACCACTTCTGAAGAAAGACAGTGACCCACGTGACTGGTGGCGGACTGTAGGCACCTCCTGATACCCCAGTCTGTCAAAGCTTTGCCCCATGTACCTCATATACCAGCCACTTTTGTTCCACGCGAGCGTGCCTTTTCAGTGGCGGGGGGGGGGGGGGTTGCGGGGGGGGGTGTCTCTGTTACAAGGGAGCGCCTGCTGCCTAATCATGTGGAGCCACTCATATTTCTTCATAATAACATCTAGTCATTACTTTCATTGTGCCGTGATATTTGCTTGCGTTGTGATGTGCATTGTGCTAGCCTGGACATTGTGTTCTGGAGATAGCAGTGTATGTTGTGTTGCCAGTCCAGCTGTTAATGTGTTTTTTTTTTTCAAATAGCTGCATGTTAAATAAAATATTGTTACTGTGGAGGCATTTTTTCTTTGATATTCGATATTCGATTCGATATTCGAAGGTGGATATTCGTATTCGATTCGTATTCGAAAAATTTGATATTTGCATACCCCTACTAATTACGTACAGAAGGGTTTCCGAATTCAGCCGCCTCGCTATTTTTCTCAATCTTTTTTTACCACTTCTTGTGGTTTCTTTACTAAGCTCTTCTATGCAAAATAATGGAGTAGCCGAGGTGATGTAAACCTCAACCCCTCCACAGTAAGCCGGTTAGAACAGAACAAAACACAACAGATCGATCGCACTTTATCATAACATTCTGAGAATCCTTGAAGGTTCAATAGTTGTGCCTCAGAAGGCGTGTTTGCTGAGCTGATAGCAACTGATGACACTATTTGATGTGTCTACTTATCCTTCGAACCCTTTGCATTTTAATGTTGCGGAAAATTGGAGAGGGAGACATTTACCGCTATGGTGGTGGTACTGGTGCGGAGGGTGGTCTGTAATGTAAGTAAAAACCGGGAATCATTCCACTTCAGCATTTTAGGGTACGTTAGCCAGGTTGTAAACAGAATATGAGCACCTCTATGTCTCGAAGAAAGGCGATCAACCCTCGCCCGCATGCTGAAGAGTTGTTTGCCTGCCTCCGAAGGAAAATCTTTGCGCACACGAACTTCGAGCTCGCGTTCCATGAAGCGCCTGCGATATTCTACAGAGGCGTTCATCAAATCGATCTCTTCTGACTGTGTTATATATATATCACATTCAGCAACCCTTCTCCCCGATCGGTGAAGTTGATGTTGTTCCGTCAAAGGCGAATAAAGTTACCTTTAAGCTCAACAATCATTTATTGCTTGCCCGTTTGCTGGTGGGTCTCGCTGTTTGTCGGCAGAAATCGTCAGGATACAAATTACTATTACTGACGGATTATTTTTATTGAAGAAACGCAAGGTCATCTTGTGTTAGCTTTGGTGTTTCTAAGCAACTGTTCATTCGTTCGTGCTGATGTGTTGTTTTGTGCCAGAAAAGTGTCCATTGCATTGTTATTTGCTTAATTTGTTTCAATTTTCTCTCAGCTTTTTTTTTCTGACTTGTTCATTTTAGTTTAAGCTCACCATTCTTTATTTTGTGCTGCATAACGCAGATAAATATGTTAGGTAAGGTGCCCCTCTCCATAGAAAACAAGTTCGAAGAGAGCAGAAATGAACAGCTTTATTAGCGCTTGAACTGCCACATTGATAGAAAGTATACAAGCCTAAAGATTTGTGCGAAATGATGCCCCTCTGAGACAGGAACAACCCGATTCTCCGATGCGTAAGGCTGTCAGCGCCTTCTTGTGGAAGAGACAAAAAGTACTTCAAGACAGCAAATATTTTTTCCAGTGACAAGGCTACCGAGTTTACTGCAAGAGACGCACAGCCGGCCTCCAGTTTCTGTCGGAGAAAAAGAGCAGTAACTGGGCACACGTAGACAAGCAAATTTAGTACAGGCTAAATATACATAACGTACGAAATGTTGGCTTAAGGCTAATGTAAAGTAAGCGGAAAATGTCTTTTAAAACAGCGCTCTATTCTGCCCTTCCTGATGCTAATGCTACTCGTGTGCACGTCAGCCAGAATCACGGCAGCAAACGCAGGAAATATAAATGCATGTCCAGTTCTCGTGCTTAAATTAATTTGCACCTCACCGGCTCTACATGCCGCGCATTCGTTATTTATAGCTGGTGGTGTTGGCATGGGGGAGTGGCAATGCCAGCGAGTGAAAAGGCGAATCCGAAAGTAAAACAGAATGTTAATTAGGCTTATGTAGTCGCCGTTAATTGGATGATTCTTTGCTGCAGGGCCGTGCTTCTTTCCTGCTTTCTTTTCCCAAATTAATTTCTTTAGCCTTGACCCCTGAGTCAGTGCAGGTCGAGCTGGAGCTGATCCGCGCAGGCGGTAAAGCTTATCCGAAAAGATAACAAATATTGACTGCGCTTCGACAATCAAAAGAAAGTTGAAGGCGCAGTATTCAGCATAGTCTTTCGTCGATCTCGCGCCCTAAATTTGTTGCGAAGTATCCAGTACCATCTTGCCCACCTATCCATTATATTCGATGAACACTGCATAAGACTGCAAGTTCGAAACGAGGTAAACGTTCATTCGAACCACATATTTTCCTGCAATGTTCCTGTAATATCCCAGTTTCCCGCAATAAGGAAAAACGCTCTCATGGAGCTCCAAACGTGACGATCTAGCCAGCGTAAGTGAATGGTGGCATTCATGTATGGATTTACCCGTACTTCCTCATATAGGTTAGAATTTATCTTTGCGAGCTTAATAGATTGTCATTTGCCGCAAAATGTGGTGGTATTAAAGGAACATTTGGTAATCATAATGCCTTTACGGAATGCCCTACACCATATTAGTTCATTGAAATAGGTTTGAGTTGTGTAGGCGTGTGTGTGTGTGTGTGTGTGTGTGTGTGTGTGTGTGTGTGTGTGTGTGTGTGTGTGTGTGTGTGTGTGTGTGTGTGTGTGTGTGTGTGTGTGTATTACCAAGCCGTATATATTGTAAATTAAGGACGACAAGATTTTTGGAAGGTACAGGAGTGAAGCGAGAACAAATCTGCATATTTTAGCGCGAGAGCCGTAGGTGTCTCAACAAGCGCCAAAATTATACGTCAGCGGCCTGATGACGGTAAATTACGACGTGATTTCATCATCGTATATCGTGATCATGACGCACCATACGGACAAAATTTTAACGTCATTGTGACGTCATCGTGACGTCAATACGACGTCACATAATGACGCCATCCCATGACACCACCGCTTTGGTCAAAGGATGGTCGATCACTAAGGCAATGCAAAACAAAGTTCTGCGCAGAAACCTTGCAACGCCTCTGATCCTGGAGGCAGCTGGGCTAGTCGACAGCTGGGCTAGTCGACAGCTGGGCTAGTTGGTAAGGTTCCTTAATATTTAAAGCAGCGCAAAAGATGGGACGAAAGGACAGAAGTTTACACAACGAAGCGTTCATTGGGTCAACTTCTGTCCTCTCGTCCCGTCTTTTGCGCTGCTTTAAATGTTATAATATCTCGTAGGTGCAAAAAGCTCTCGTGGGGTGGCAGGACACGGTCAATACATCCACTGAAAAGAAAAAGAAGACGGCTTTCGCCATCCAGTCGTCTTAGGCAAATGCATAAGGCACCCTTTGAGTTTTATTCATCTTTTTTTTTTACCACTGGTGGACAGGGCGCTGGCATCAGCTGCAAACCACGGCTACCTGGAATAAGGAAGTCACCCACCTCTGGGCGAAGAGAACGCGCGCCTGGTCACACAATAAAGTTTAATTCTCTCTCTCTCTCTCTCTGTTTCACAGTGGTCGCAGGCCAGAAGTTTCACCTAGCAAATTAGTTAAAATCTGCATAATTGACTCCTTTTTTGCATTTATTGTTATGCCAGAATGTTAGTAGCATCAGGTGTGATTTCCCATCTTGCTCTGGTCATTTGGAATTCCAGTGATGTGTAAACTTTCCGTGATATCCTTCTTACTGTTTGAAACGCCACAGCCCAAATCAAACTCTTTCAAAAATATATTGGGCGAAATGTCACCGTACTCAGCGAACGACAGAAAAAGCTGAATCTCTAAGACGTGCCGTTTAGCCTGTGGTATGGCATATGATAACGTAAACAGTCCACGTAGTTGTAATCTGACAGAACTAACTGTCACTGACTTGTAAACTGACTGGACTGGCGCTTTCGTTGGCTGAATGTGGCAGTTTCTATCGTTTCTTTTCCTTGGGGCCTTCTATCTCCTTCCACAACCCTCCCTACCAGCCAAGTCAAAAACCAAATGTAAGACGAAACGTTAACAACGGACCATCCCGGCTTTCATTTGCTCGTCAAAAAGCTACAAATGAATCTTTGACGCCATCTTACAATCATTATGCACAAATGCGTGGTTTACTAACAGCTTTATACTACATCGGAATGGATCCGTGTATTACCAGGGTGACTCTATATAAAAAACAACGAAGCTGCAGAAACGGTAATTATGACGTCGCCCGCTTGCTAGCACGAAATAGAACCTTTCGGCAGCCAAGCAAGTATTAGCGATGGCTTATGATTATTCCGCTTTATATTCGCGGTATTTACAACGCCATCCCCGGAGAACATGAGCGTCCCGATTTGAACGTCTTTTTTTCTTCTTTTTCAATTGCAAGCGCTTCTTCCAAGGCGGGGTTGAATGCGCAGGGCACATACTTTGACCGTTCCATTTATCCTTGTATTGTAAGCGAGGGGCAGCAGCGGCATCTGAAGCCTCGCGAGTCGCCCATGCACGATCCCCATATAGAAGCGCTAAACGTGCCTTCGCCGTGTAATCCAAGATGCGGTGGTGCCTACGATGACTTCGCAGTCTTCGTTATAAATGGTAATGATTTGCGCATCACGATCAGGCGCAACATCGCCCATAACTTTCTGTCTTTTGGCTGCAGAAAGAGCTTCGAAAGAAAATGAGCATCACGCGTGCGCACCACGCATAGCACCACGCACTTAAGCGCGTAGCGTTACGGAGCTATGTGAGCGACGCGGTTTAGACGCCACACCTTTCGTAAACACAGAACAGCGCTTGGATGACGTCATTCTCATACGTTTGCCTGGAGCACATCGCCTTTATGTACATTTTTACTACTTGTAAACTTGGAGAGCACATCCACAGAAAAGGCAGACCGCTGCAAAGTCTTCGCTGCAAAAACCAATAAAAAAATAACTTAATGCATGAACACGCGGGTATGAAGACGACCCATATATTGACCCTGAAAACTGTGCTATACGTTTCCGTATATTTTATTGCCGAGTCTACCTTCTTGAGTACACGCTATGGGAAAGTGACTCTTAGATTGGAGATTTTGTATGTTACGTCGTAAAGCAAGCTAGTTTGAACTTTATGCACCGAAAGGTTTATCTGCATCCTTTATATGTCAAATTATTTATAGGCTATAACTCCCTCTGAAAAAGAAAAAGAAAGATACCGCGTTTCTCAGTTTTCTCCTGCAGTGACACTCCAGGCCTGACTTTCTTGCATAGTACTCACTCGTATCTGCCTCCTTACGCCAATTTCAATGAAGAAGCTTAAAAATGCAAGATCGGTTCTATTAGAAGCGTTCTTGTTCGTAAACTGGAATGAGAGCCGATGCTACAATATATATATATATATATATATATATATATATATATATATATATATATATATATATATATATATATATATATATATATATATATATATATATATATATAGTTGCAGCAAGGAAGTCACGTTGGCCCCGGTAGAATAAGGAACAAGAGAGAGTACGACGCACGTTGGTTCTTGCGGTATGTTTACTGACGTTTCGGCTGGTGACCAGCCGAAACGTCAGTAAACATACCGCAAAAACCAACGTAAAAACTAGTAAACAAGTAAACATACCGCAAAAACCAACCAACCAACAGAGAAAATATCCAAAAGCAAATTTACAAGTTGCCCTAGATGCAAGTGTATTGAGATGCAATGTACAACGCTTGGCAAAAGTGTAAATATTATTGGCGCATGAGAAAAATAATCACGTGCTTACATCGCATTCAAAGAGGCTCGCCTGAAAAAAAAATTCCGACGAAGCAAACGTGATTTGGCAAGCTGCGGTGCGCTTCCGTAATTCTAGCAGGCGTGCGTCCACTCACAGTCTTTTGTCTCAACCATCCACAAGTTCAGTGCATTCGTCTGACACGTGCTGAATCTAACCAAACTGGGGCACTCGCTCTTGAAGAAGGAACCCGAATTCCTTCAGGCACCTCACAGCGGCTTGGCTTGCATGTTTCCACGGAATTACATTGAGAATACCACGTGTTTTAGGCCACTTGTCTAGGCATAATCTCCGTTCATTCGATGTCGACACTGCTCGTTGCGCGACACATTCTTAATTAACACAATCAAGAATGAGCCGGCCAGCCATTTACCCAGAGCCGGAAGTCTTCGAAGTGAACTACTCTGTAATTACCGGCGCATTCAGGCTCTGGTTTCGAGCGACTTGTAATACAGCACACACAGCAGCCAACACTGTATTCCCAGCGGAGAGGTCTCCAAACATTTAATGGCGGCGTAAAGTTAGCATGTACATGCTAACTTTACATGTACATGCTAACAAAAATAAATGCATGTTTGCTCTTGTTATGCGCTCTCAAGAATTAGCTAAGGTAGCAAAATGGTAGCGCCATGAAAATCATGGAGGACCCTTGAAAAAAGATCCATTGTGAAGCAACTCGCGGAGAAGAAATGAGGGCCTACTTCACCCGGATGGATTTGTTAACCGCAAACATAATATTAAACGAGCGCACGCGCTCAGTTCCAAGCAAACGGTGAGTGCACTTTTGTGACGGTGCCATGCAAAACATTGATGTGCAAGTTAAAACACCCCAAGTGGTCAGGAATACTAGGGAAAAATTCCGCAATGGTCTGTCTTGTAATCGTATGGTTGCTTATACCAGTAATGCACAATTTAGTTTTCTGTTTAGTGGGAGACAGCATTTCATATAAAGAAAGGTGGGTTAATACCCCTGTCACACGGCCACCACCGAACTTCGTTAAACTCCATCAATGTAAAACTCCATGAGGGAGTTAGACGGTGATGGAGTTGTGCCCATGTCACACGGCAATTTTACGAGCTTCGGACAGAAGCCGCAAGGGGTCCATTAGGCGCTGCTGCACCTACGTCTGCATGCAATATTTCGCGTCTAATCACGCTGAAAACATTCTCAATGGTATGTGTGATTATAAAAAGTATAATTTGATCACATCGACAAAAAACTTTTTTTTTGTCTTTATCACATAAACGTGTACCTGCAAGCATGTTGGCAGTAATTTTGACAGGAGTGCTGGCAACACTGTACGTTTGTTTTGGTACGCGTCTTTTCTGCGCGTACCGATTGTCAAACACGATGCAAGTTGTCGCCGAGCTCTTTGAAGTTGCGCTACCACCCAAATCACGTTGTCCTTTCCAATATCAGCTGGGTACAGGTCTCACGTCCAGTCCACGAAGCCTTTGCTGCGGATGGCTCCCACGACAGTCCGCGTGTACTGCCAGTACGAGTGCCGGCGTCGACGGAGAAGGAAGAAAACCCGCGTCACTCGACTGCTATGACTATTGGTAGTGCTGAAGTAGAATGAAGAGCACCGCAATAAGAAGGAAACGAGATGCACAGACGTAAACACAACGGTGCACACGGACTCGGGGACACTTATTCAAAATGGCGGCACGACGACTTTTCGCGAGGCATGGTGCGGAGAGTATGTGCACTTATACGCGTTTTTTTTTTTCCATTAAACGCAGGTTATGACTGGAATATGCAGTGAAATAACTTTCAATACTAATGAAATTCATTATTGTGTTGACTGCGGCTGTTTTGTGCTTGCGGTTTTTTGCGTAACTACAGATTACTGGGGACGAGAGTACTCCATTCCGCCGCTAATGGAGATCGCCGATGTCCCTTTGCGAAACGTTCCGTTTAACTTCCTTGACGTAAGGGAGACCGTGTGACACGGACCGCATCTCCGTTGACGTAACGACGAGGGAGTTGCACGGAGTTAACGGGTGCCCGTGTGACAGGGGTATTAGATTTACCTCGTAAAGAAAGTTTGGCAAAAAAAAATATCAATCAAATCACTGCTAGGTTTAGCGTTCACTGTATCGTTTTTACTTCCATAATGACAAGTTGTATTCCGGCAATTTGTGAAGAAGCATAGCGATTTGTATAACTTGATTAAGACTAAGTTGTCGGCTCAACAGGCTACGTAAGAAGCAAGAAGTTGGAAATGTGGTCGAGGTACTGTCGGTTTGCAAAAACTCAGCTGCATGGTTTTATTAAGCAGGAGTTCATAATTAAATAAGTTTGATGTCACTGTGTATGGCGTCATCATCAGTATGGCATCATCAACGTGATAAAAGCCTACGTAGATTTCCTAAGCGTGAGTGAAGTTGCTTTTCGGAAAATGTTATTTGATGGAAGTGTGCATAAAGCTCGAGTTTGCAGAAAAGCATGGTTACAAAAAAATAATTAACAGAACCGCGGCATACTACTCTAAGCAGGATGCTGAGCGTAATTTCAGAAATGCTCTTAGCCTTTCAAGCAACATGTACGTAATGCGTCTTGTGTGCCAGACATCATCTTCCCTTAATCACGCTGGAATGCAAAGCGCAGAACATAGTGATAATAATTCGTACGTTATGTAATCCCAGTGGCAACGTCTTTAATTTTACTTCCTCACTTCATCCCCTGACGGAGAGGATCTCGTAACTTTCAAGAAAACTTTCAGGTGTTCATCACCCCTCGCATACCTTTCACCTCGAACACCTTTCAGGTGTTCATCATTCCCTCGCATACTACATGAAAGCATGCTTTCAGGTAGTATGCGAGGGATTACTGGTCAGCTGCCAGCTCGTAATAAGTTCACGTGCTACGTGACGCCAACAAGGCAGAAAAAGAGTGTTCCACACTCGCCGTCATAGCTACTGGCGGCGCTGACTGACGCTCCCACGTTTAAAATGCACACATATACCCCATAAAGTGGACGGGGGGATGGCCGCCGCGGTAGCTCAGTTGGTAGAGCATCGGACGCGTTATTCGAAGGTCGCAGGTTCGGTCCCTGCCTGCGGCAAGCTATCTTTTCGTCCACTTTTCTTTCTTCACAATTACCTTACATTACTAAAGACATCGCCTATACTTTCCTTGGCATTATTGTCTGTTAGTTCTCATTAATACAATATGTTTGCCGCTCATCGCCATCGTAGACAAGGCTTTCTGAGGTCCTCGCAGTTGGCTAAAACAAGCATAAGAACAGAAAGTGGCTGCCGTACATATATAAAACTGATGGGAATTTGTACATTCGTACAATAAATCACCTTCGAAATTGTGGAGGCGATTCAAGCACGTTTGCGAAAATTTTAATGAAACGAAACATTTTTGAGCAATAAATCATTGTGATCTTTGGCACAGAACGTAGCCTTTTTTTTATTGGCGTAATTATTCCCTTTTTTGTTAAAACATGGGCGTTAAAGCACTGCCGCTGACTTCGGCTGAACTGGCACGCACAACCTGCTCATTACGTCGCATTGCGATTCAAAAGGCTCAACCTCTCATTTGCTTACGGCGTGGAAAGAACGCATTCCGAGTGCCACGCTATAGGACGTCTTGTGGGACGCGACACAATCGATGCCGCATTTTTCGCGCTGCCGTTTTAACTGCGCAGCAGTTTAAGGAACCCCGTCGTCGTCGTCGTCTCATGTCTTACGTTGTTGTCACGTTCGATACACATAAGCCGAGCAGGCTTCACATTTGGAACGCCAGCTCGCTCTTTCCCGTGAACGGGAGCGTCACCGAGGGACTAATTTGACTGTCCGAGGCAGCAAAACGACAGCGAAACGCCAGCACCGGGAGTTAGACGCAGCGCGTTTGGAGCACCGAACAGTAGCAAAACTGTAGAAAGGCGACCAAAACAGAAAATAGACAATCGCAAAACAAATACCGTGATCATAAGAAAAAAAGAAAGCGATCACGATAGAAAATACCACATAATCACGTGAAAAGAGCAGAAAATAGCGGAAAAGACCACATAAACACGATAAAATACCACAAAACTACAGTCGTATATACTGTGTGTATTACACCTCCATTGCCTGTTGTTTTGTTTCATTTACCCATTTGAAAAATGCTTTGCTATGGAATTGAGCCTGAATTTGTTGTGTCTTTAGTGTGTGTGTGTTGTAAATTATTGTAATCATCTTCCCGCATATATATATTTTTTGAGTGCCATTATTACATTTTCTTCCTGTATTGTATCCCACCCTGCTAAAACCCCGGAAAGGGTTGCAGTACCAATAAATAAATAAAAAAAATAAAAAAGTTCAGATAAACACAAGAAAATCACACAATCTCCCGCTAAAGGGGACCATGAGGCGATGCGAAGCAGTGTTTTGGCATGTAGAGCCCGCGTTTCAGAGGTGGAGTGGTGAGGGGGAAATGGGAGAGGGAAATGGAGAGGGGGAAAGGAGAGGGTGGGGAATGGGAAGGGGAGAGGTGATGTAGAGAGGGGGAGGAGAGAGGGGGAAAGGGGGAGGGGAGGAGAGAGGGTGAAAGGGAAGGGGTGGGAAAGGGGAAGGGGAGAGGTGATGTGTTAGAGGGGGAGTGGAGATGGGAAGTGGTGAAGGTTTGCGCATGCGCAGTAAGGGTGGTCACGCCGCACACCACCACCACCACCAACACCACCACCGGATTGAACTCCGCTATAAGATGCTTCACATCTAATAAACAAAAGAGAAACGCAGCCGAATCAATGCTCCACCGTTTGTATAGCTTTCACTTGGGGTGGAACTGGCTTTAATTGCTTTTTTCTTTGTCTAGAGTATGCTTCAGCGTGAAACACGAATGATATGGGTTGTATTTCTTACGGGCGCCTGCGTGGCTGGAGTAGGCTGACAGTTTTGCCTTCTCTTCGCAGAAACTCCAAGACGCGACCGAGCGACCTCATGATGGCAGGCAGCAAGCTAACCCTCCTGGTATTTTTATTCGCTGTGGTCCTACTGCCGGCAATCGTCCACTGCAGGTCCCTCTTCCAGTGAGTGCACTTTCACATATCATTCCAACTTATCAGGCATCCATGTTTTATCCGATAGCACTGCCGTCTGAAATCTTGTGCATTTTTGGTTTCTTTTTTAAAGTTTATCATAAAATGTATTAATGCACTCTTGAAAATGGTAGTGAATATTTAGTAAATTTATCTATTTACTAGCTTCCAGGTCATTTTCAGGCTTCTTAGGTTCACTTTACCAGCCAGCGTCTAGTGAAGCTACTAAATGTTGCCGTTAACAGCAAGGGAAGTTTTTTTTTTTTTTACTGTTTTGAACTTGGTAACTACTAAGCCACTTCTATGGTGTGGCATGTTTCGTAGATGGCTATACGGCAGAAGTTTTAGTGAGACTGTCACTCGTTTCTGCACCGGAGTAACAGTAGTAGCCGATATTAGAATATTTCCCTCATATAATACTCAACAATATACATTCGCGGAAATAAATCGATCGATTTCCGCAAGTATTGCTGCAAATACCAGCATAAATCGTCACCGTTACTTTTAATTAACAGGTATATATAGATGTCTGATATCAATGACTGATATCGCATGCTACAAAAAAACCCAACATATAAATAAAGCGTTTATTACCCCGTTCGAAAAACGCTAGGTCATCATGACGTAATATCCTATGGTCTACACGTTAAGCCTCACATTCAAAACTAATAAAAAAAGCTTTTGTGTTTATAGAGCGTTTATAAACATTTGATGTGTGGATACTTTAGGGCGACTTATTGTGACTGCTAAATAATCACAATTAAAGCAAATTAGTAGTAATTTAGCGAATCATAAGACTAGCGGATATATAATATATATATATATGCACACACACACTACAATTGATCACATTAGCACTACATTTCAGAAACTTGGAATTAGCATTTCTAGCGCGGTAATTAATTTCGGCTTTATTTTTGCTTATTTTAATTTCTGCTGCTATTCCAGCTTTCCGCTCTTTTAACAATGTTTCAGCTCATTAGGCAAGTTTGCACCAACGTCAGCAAAATGGAGTGTCCTGTCGCCTAAGATCGCCAACAAATAGTCTTAAAAGAAAGCATGCGCGTTCCTTTGTCATCAGCCAGCTTGCAGGAATGAAGGAATCCAGTAATCAATACTGAAGTAAATTGGAAATCCTGTGTCAACGACAGGAAGGGCTATCCTCAGTCAGCGTGACAAGACGTGGGACTGTGGTGGCCGGTCGCTCCATGCAGCGGCGTGCATTGCTGTACGAGTGCGGATATTCTTTTTTTTTTCTTTCTTTTGAACGCGCTGCTGGCTGGTGTATTCCGTTATGGAGCATAGTGGTTAAGTCATGTTGAGCAGTTGGGTTTGCACAACCTGCGTGATATTTCAAAAGGTTGCCGGCGACAAGACCCTACGGGCGAAGTGGGTTGTGCCGCTTGTCGCGCCAACATGTCTCCTTCCGAACATTCGGGGCATTGCTCAGCGCGTCATAAAAACTCGTGTCTTGCGATGAGCATATACATCTCTCGATGGATTTTGAAGTAGCCTCTGGCGCAAGGTCGCGAGCACGGAAGCGGAAGCCTGATGCGGTGCCGACAATTTTTGACCATTTGGAGTCGCTAGTACACTGTAAACCACTTTACACCCGTATGGGTGTAACTTGGTGTCTATAACTCACACCCCTACACCCCAAAAAATAGGTGTACCAAGCAGGATTACACCTATACAATGGGTGCAATTTCAAACTTTCACCCAATGGGTGTAAAAGCATATTACACCCAAATGAAAAAAAGGGTGTAGGGTGTAAAAGCACATTACACCCAAACGAGAAAAAGGGCGTTCGGGTGTTTATGCACAATTACACCCAAACACCCAGGCAAAAATTTCCATAATTCGAGTGGTTCCCCCCTCCCAGTTGGCTCCCATTGAAACGCTAGAAAGCTTACCCTTTAGCTAGTCCTTTCAAGGGCGCATGACCTATTATAGTGGCTCCTGCCACAGAGGGAAAATCTTGGCAGCAGCACAGATTTTATAATGCATATGAAGCACGGCATATATGGCCCTTACATATACATGCAATCGTGACTGAATACAAAGTTATTACCTAAAATGTGCTGACACATATTGCAAGATGTTCACACAGTTATCCAATAGTACAAAATAAAGTCAAGCTTTAATAAACACAGAGCTCGTACATTCGAGACAAATTCTACGGTATTCAATGACCTTTCTCGAGTGTGCGGAGCGGCATCGCGTATGCCGCCAAACAAGGAGCACAAATAACATGGAGCACAAATGATCAAGGCGTTTGTGTCAAAATATGAAGCAAGGGCGTTATTTCCACTTCATAATGAGGAATTCAATTTAACATGCTTCATTGTAACACAGCCGTATAGTGCAGTATGGGTCTTAGAACAAGCTACACCCGTGCGAGTGGGGTGTAATAGATGAAACCGCCCTCGAAAGGATAGCAGTTACAGGGAGAAGCACAAACGAACCTTCTCTGTCAGCCCCCTTGGGGCACTACAGACACTTGGTCCCTTTGGGCACACCCCAGAATGAATTTTCCCACTGTAGTTGCCCTTCCCAAGAAGGGAAATATTGGTGCCACTTCTTATACCTGCACTCATGCTGTTGATAAAATAAGGTGCTATCATCTTAAATGGGCTGCATAACATCAGTGTATGTGTTTGAAATCAACTGGAACACACAAGGTACGGTCTGGTCGTTCTCCTGTTAAGGAGATAGTTCAGAAATGTGCAATCCCTTGATGAGAAAGTGGATTGATAAAGTTTCAAAATTCCAGCAGTGCCCACACCATTGTGCCTGTTGTCGACTTTCTTAGTAGGGTAAACACTGCCATCACACAGCTGTAGCTGATACACGAGCAGGGTATCAATGCTCCGTGACAACTCACGCAACATTATAAGGACTCAGAACGTCGTTTTCCACAGCAGGCCTCCATATTATCTCTTTTCTGAGAAAGTACATGAGTAAAGTAGAAAACTGTGCACATTGCTGGAATTATGAAATATTTACCACTTTCTCAAGAGCAATAGATTGTGGCTCCAACACAAAAAAGTGAGCAATCGGGCCATGACGCGCACGTCGCAGCGCATGCTAAATGCGGTAATATGCAGGAAATGCATGGGAATAGGGACGTTATGACAACGACAGCACTGCAGAAGCATTACCTACATAACAAAAGTGGAATCAAATTTTACACGGGCATGTTCAGAGAAATTTAAAGATTATCCCTTTCCAAGCAAAGACAACAGAATCATTGGTAATTGAATAAAACGAGTATTTATTTCTTTAAAAAAATATTGACAAAACCTAAAGCTTGTCATATAGCTCAAAAATAAATTTTAAAACAATATTCGATGCACTGATTTCACTGACAAGTACTAGCAGTTTTGTTAAGCTAAAGTTTCAATAGCAAAAGATCTCAATTATTAAAACTACTGCAAAAAAGTCACAAAGTCCTTTGAATATAAAAACTAAGCCAATAACCACAAAGTGGAATGACCTGCGAGAACATGTTGAAATCGGCAGACAAAATGGCTTGTATTAAAATGTCACAAGAAAATGAGCAAGAAATTGAAATGAAATACTAGTACCGCCATAGTATTCGTTTCTGTATAATGTAAAACAAATAACTACTCGTTACCATATGAAAATATAACTTTATGACTTAAGCTCGAGTTAATCACAGGTGGCGACATACTTTAAGCAGAAGCTAAGGCCTATTTTCTAGGCTTTCTTGAAAATGTTCAGGAGCTTTACTACTTGTGTCCTCGGAGTCATTACCCACTGGCCAAGAAGGAGCCATTCAACAGCGACGAGAATGTTGAACACCTTGTGATGGCAGTCGATATTCAACCGCCAATGTGCTGCCATGAGTGCAGCTACTCATTCTTCGGCATTGGACACACTGAAGAGCAGTTCTTTGTACACAGGGAGGAAAAGCTTGCTTGCATAGGGAAGATCGGGGCCATCGTACACAATGCAAGGTGTTATTGGAACGCTCTCTCCCTGCATGATAAAAAATAAAAAGATCATTGTCTGGAAAGCGCTACGCAGACTTCAATTATTTGTTTCAGTAAATAACAGTTTCTGTACCGTGTACTATCGTGAGTAATATGGGCTCGAACATGCAAGCACGTGGAAAATAGCCTTAAAACTGAGATAGGGTGATACGTGGATGGCGTTGCCGAAACTGGAGGGGATAGGGGGGGGGGGGGCGCTGTTCCGCTGACTGTTGGTACTCCCGCCTCGCTAGCGTTGCTGCGAGATGTCGGCTGATTGCGTGCCAATGACCGCTAGCAATGATAACAAAATAAATAAATGAGGCGCGGAAAAATCCTCAGCCGACACCGCCGCGCTCGCATGTTCGAGCTCATATTGCTCACGATAGTACCATTCAAACATGAAGCTCATAAGATGCCCCATATGGAACTGGAGAGAATTAACAGCTTTTCTACGTGCAATTAGCTTGTTTGGGAAAGAGAAAGTACTATTTGACAAATATCATCCGCATTTTTAAAGAAAAAGGAGCATTCTTTGGTGGCATGAAGGATTCCTGCACATCGATAAAAAGCATATAAAACAAAACTATGCACAAGGACTTCTCTTCAAGGCTGCAACTTGCAGCCTTGAAGATGATTGGAGAATTTAAAATCTCTTATAAATCATTAGGCTTGTCTTTTACCAAATAATATTATTGGAGGTGGTCGTGCAAACTGCGTTTTTTAATGTTTGTACACGTAAAAGTATTTAGCGAAGTTACAACGCCAAAGCGAGGCGAGGCGCATATAACTCTTAATAACCACAACAAAATAATGAAAGCTAGACATAATGGAAACAAACAGAATAAAATAAATTGTGCTCGAACGCGGGCACTCAGGCGTACGCACGAAGGGGGGAGGGTGCGCCCACCCTAGTCAATTCAGACAGAGGGGGGGGGGGGCGCAATGTCTGCCCCCATACTTTGACTTTTTAGTAAGGCGGGGGGAGGGGGGCAGCGATTAACCTTCCTACTTCCCTCCCCCCTGATGGGGAACCCTGCGCACGTCTAAGTGCACACTGATGCTCGAGCACAGTTCAGGTATTTAAGGCGATTCGGCCACACATAGACATGAAAAATTCATTCGAACACAAGTCAAGTTTAACGAACGGCTCCCCGTGCACGGGTGCCGGCATTATCAGGAAACCTATGTTACGGATGAATTAAAACATCGGTACGAATTTAACGAAACTGAATGTATTAGCACTTAGGCGAGCTTCGCGCGGCGTACCTAAAACGAAGCAACATGCTGCGTTAAAATGACCCACACGCATCAACCCGAGCATCACGGTAGTTTTAGCGCACAAAACGAACACGGACGGAAAAGAACGACGCGGACACCACGTCGTTGTTTTCTGTCCTGTTTCTTTTTTTTTTTTTCTTGTGCGACAAAAAATGCACTTGAATTACCAACAGGCCGAAGCATACGCGCCTTAGACACGCTTGACGCTTAGAGGTAACAGGCGCCGTCACAACCCAACTATTCTTAAATCAAAATAGTGGTTCATCGAGAGCGGGGCCCCCTTCCAACACCACCGCCGACAGGCGGGCACCGCCACAACTGCGTTCAAATCCCCCTCCGAATCACAGCCGCGCATGCGCACACTGCTTTCAACACCAAACAAAGCAAAGCCTGCCCGCGCCTAATGTCACACAACTTTGCCTTCATCCCGATGAAACAATGCACTCACATATGCTCGCTACGTTAACAAATGCTCACCGATCGTCAACCAGTTAAGAAAAGCATAGTTAACGGCATTAGATCGCGCTCTCGGAGTTAACAAAGCGCTGGCCGTAGCAACGTGATAGTGGTAGTACATACCGTTTCAGTTCGAGTGCTCCACGATATGAAGCTGCAGGTCTCCCTTTGAGTATAGTGCATCTTCGTAATAAGCAGCACTGGCAGAAGGTAAAGGACGAGCACACAGAGCAGGCACACTTCAAACAACCGAAACACCGACTGCAAAACTCGACCGATCGGGAGGCGACGCACAAGACACGCAGAAAACGATGGAGTCCGGCGGCTTGTCTGAGCGCGTTGCATAAGTCACGTGGTGATAGAGCTGTTCCGCGCGCTGCGCACGCGCGGCGGCCGCGGCAGCCGCGGCGGCTGCGCCGGCCGAGGAGGTGGCGCCCCGGCCGTTGTTGGGTCGCGTGGGCGCAGCTTTCTTTCTGCGGCAGTGTTATGTTTTGTTATGCTTTACACAGTGTATTCGAATCGCAGTAAGCTTTGCGACGACACAGTAAGGGCTGCATGACTACAAGCAGGGCTTAAAGTCTCCCTTCACTGGACGGGGGGCCCTCACAAAGCGGCAATATATATGTATATATATAATCTCAAAGAAAAGATCGCCTAGCAGCGATCTTTTCGCCGCTAAACTGATGCTGCTGTGGTCTCAGCGGCTCTGCTACGCGCAGATCGTGAGTTGTTGGAAGGCGGTGGGAGCTGTCATAGCGAAGAATAAACGCAGGTTTTCTCGATATATCGGTCAAGATCCACTTTCGCGGTCGTATTATCCAGTTTTGGCAAAAGTGTGATGGTATTAAACGCATGAAAATGCAATATTTTCAAGGGATGTTGGCAGGAAATAAAAAAAGGAGAACGTATTAGGCTGAAAAACGTATTATGCAGAATCGTGTCAACGAGATTTCACTGTATATGTATGCTATAGATTAAGCGTTAGGAGAGGTGTTTGCGATGATCACAGTGCAGTGAAGCCAACTATCTCTAAACTGAACAAATGCTTATGAATGCTAAACAAATACATATATTATTCCGAATGTATTTCGGGCATTCATTCAACGTGTCAATCCAATCAAGCAATAAATAAAATTATTTTGCAAACGATTTCTCAAAAATAAATCGTGATGTAAAGGCTTAAATATATGTGAGCTCAAAATAAGTAACATCAGTTGACTCACTGCATTCAGAACCTCAGGCACGACAATGCTATATTTTATTTTCACTACCACTTGCCTAATAAAGTAGGCAAAATACATGCGTCTTTGTAATTACAGCAGACTTGTGATGCACTACTAAAAGAATGAAAATTCAGTGGCAAGCTTAGCAAACCAATGTGAACCATTACTGATTCACGAGCAGGTAGCTTCACACTCAGGTGCCTCGTGAAACAGTATCCTGTGCCAAGACGCTCTGTCGAACAGGGTTGTGACCCGTGGTTTCAGGAGGCGTTGCCCGTGGTGTTCAGTGTCTCAGTTAATTGCATTCAGCAGTACAACGATACCTGTTTACACCTATGGGTCAATTCAGTGCGTGAATTGACCCATAGGTGTAAAATTCAAAGAACACCCATGGGTGTTTAACAGAACATACACCCATTGTACACCCAAAAACAAAAAAAGGGTGTGCGAAGGGTGTGCAAAGAAGACATTACACCCTTTCGGATAATATTGACAGAAAAAAAGGGTGTACGATAGGTGTTTTATCGCAAATACACCTATAAGGGTGTGAAACGGTTTGCAGTGTACCGGAACGTTCCGCTTTAAAATAAAGCTGAAAGCTGTCACCAATTAACAAAATTTGTGGCCATTAGCTTCATATGTTTCACGATTATCACTACCAGATTCCGCACAAAGCAAGCAACTAAACTCTCTCGGGCTCTTGTGTCGATGCATAGACGTGTTGAAACCGCACGCTTGCGCTGGCTTGCTCTGTAGCATAGGAATTTGAAGGTACAAACTAGCTACTTGAAAGTAAGAAAGTAAACGTGCGAGCACATGACCAGCGACAATACTGGTATTTTCTAGCGCACTGTTATAGGCGAGATCATGCTCGGTTAGCGCTGTGGCTCAGGGCACGTTCTTTGTGTCTTTAACTTGAAAGAATGCATTCGAATCCATAGCGCTGCCGGTTGTGTGCGCGCTTCTGTGAAGTGTAAACCGCTGGGAAATAGCCATTGACCAAAAGCTGCACCAGAGGCCTCTAAACCATACGAGCAATTCACAGCTGCTGCAAAGGGGGGGGGGGGGCTATGACTCATCGCTGTTTAATTAACGAGGTGCAGGCTCGAGCAGTGAAAGCACCAGTCAAGCTCTGCAACAAAGTACCGAGCAGACAGCTTCGGGAGTCCCAATCACAGTATCATGTCACGTCATTCTGCAACGGCAGCCGTTCTTCGGGAGATCTGTCAGAGTTTCGGTCACGTGGAAAAGAGAGCTGAATAAAGCTACATACGGCTGCGATAAGCTTGGGAAAATTGTGGCTCTATTATCTGTATTCGCAAACACATTACACGCCCGACAGTACATAATGTTTTCGATGTTACAGGGCAATCACTTTATTATGAGTGACAGACTAACTTTTAAAGCCAGCTTACTAACGCACAGCTGCACGAATGGTATGTAAAGAAAGACTTATACCTCTACGAACCTTAGTCTATTATGATGATGGCGACAGTGCAACGCAAAACGTAAGCAGGTTATAAATGTCTTGATTACGCTGAAATAACAATTTTGAGCCAAAACTGATGACACACACATTTTCAAACAGCCACTGCGGTGGCTCGGTGTTACCGCTGCTCGGACGCTTATCCGAAAGATGCGGGTTCGATCCCGGCCACGGAAGTCGCATGTCGATAGAGGCGAAATACCAGAGGCCTGCGTAGACTGCGATGCCAGCGCACTGCAAATAACCCGAGGTGATCGAAATCATCCAGGGTACTTCACTATCTCTGACCTTTTGAAAACCTATTAATCAATCAACCAACAAGTGCTCAAACAGTAAGGTATAAGGATTTGGGTCTAAGACGCGATGTTTTTCTGGAGCAAAACGACGCGGTCTTTGATACGCTGCTCTTAAGATTGACCGGCTTGAGCTATCACTTGTACGCGTGTAATGAACATGCGCACACGTACCCTGATAGTAGCGCCTTCCCGCCTTTTTCTTTCTTTTAATCCCTTGATTCCTCCCCCCCCCCCCCTCTCCCCGGGGTCGGGTAGCAAAACGGACGCACGTCTGGCTTACCTCCCTGTCTTCCTTTCCTTTCTCCTTCCTTTCCTGGATTCATGGGTGCTGACACGCACAACGTGCCCTAGCTCGAAGCGGGGCCATAAGTAGCTATGTTGCTCTTAGAACATACATCGAGCATAAGCATTCGCATTCTGCATGTGTGTGCTCGTTTGTGTCATGCCTCTATGTGCATTGTTAACTTCACATGTTATTTACTAAAGTATTAAGCAAAGTGATTAGCGATTATAGTTAGCGTAACAAGCACTTACACCCCGCTTCATTCTCTTATTTGGTCTTGTGCTTTTTTCAGTAGAATCGCGTTGGTATGACAATGCCAACGGCACATTTAAACGAAATAGGCGTAAACACATTCTTTGGTATTTGTAGTTGATGACAGTGTTAGTAACCGCAATAACAAGGTAGGAGACATTGCGACAGTAACTGTTGGTAGTGGATTTCCCAACCGAAACTTTACTACCTTAAGTTTTATGAGAGAGAATGTGTGTTTTCCGAAGGGTTACCGGTTAGTGTATAGTTAGTGAATGTGCCGTGTTCTTTAAAGAGAGCGATGTGCTCAGAATTCAGGTGTCGCAGTAATGCTTTAACGAGATAGCCTTAAAGGGCCCCTCACCAGGTTTGACAATTTTGAGCTAACGAGCGCAATGCATGCACTGGGCGTTCACGATTACGTGTGCCAAAATTTGCAACGCTACGCGCCGCGTAAATGGGTCAAATTTCAAGCTGAACGCTGCTTTCCCTTCTTCTCGCGTCCGCGCGCCCAGAGAATGAGGGGATGACGTTCATGAGAGAATGGCCCTTCGTGGATGGTAGTGCTGTGACGTCGCTCCTCTACGTAGACGAGTGTGCTCTGACGTAGCCAACAGTAGCACGTGACACTGCGATAATTATTTGACACGACGTGTAGTTTGTGTAATTTGTTGCTTGAATGGATGAATAAAACTTGAGAGCAATAATAAAACACACAAACGAAATGTATGCGTTTTCTTTTTTTAATTTTTACTGCGAATCGCAGAGAGATTCGAGACTAATCTACCTCCGTTTCGCACGCGTTCGTGTTCTCGCGCTTTGCGCATCGTGCAGACGCCACCCTTTGCAAAGAAACTAATTTTCTACCGCGTTCCAGCGCTCATTAGGCTCATTTATCCTCCCGCGTCTAACTAGATGTTCATGCGGCACACCGCTAGTCTCGCGTCCGTACAAATGCTGCAGCTTTCGTGCTCAGTAATAGGTTAAAAGCCAAGTGATCGGCGAGGGCGCATTCGGCATAACTTGCAGAGATGAAGCGCAGAGAACGCCGCCACAACACCGCTCGCGTCTCGGGGGCTCGGGCTGGTTCGGGCACGTCATGCGCTCGTGACATTTTGTGCGCATGACGTGTTCATGCGTATGCGTTATGTGATCCTTCTGCTCGCGTGCCGAAGAGGGCAGGGAAGGGATTTGGCTTGCGAAGGCTACACGGGGCGAGCGGCAAGGGTTTGCAGCTCGCCTCCTCGCATCATGGTTTCGCGCCGCTACAAATTCTTGTTTTTCTCAGCTTCTAACCGACCGATTAGAAAAATTCTTGTGGCAAAATGCTCTTTATTGGGCTCGCAACAACTTGCAATGTCTAACTAAAATTCGTTAGGTCACCTGGTGAGGGGCCCTTTAAAGAGCACGTGTCGCAAAAATTTCGGCGCCGGCGACATTTTCGGCGTCGTTGTCGTTGGTTGTGAGCGAAATGTTGGTGCTCTCCATGAGCAAGTTATCGACATCGATGCAAATAAATAATGGAGATCTTCAGATCCAGCGAGAATCGAACGCAGGCCTTCTGTGTGTAAGTCAGGTGTTTTACCACAGAGCAGTGCCCGGGCTTTAAACTGCTCGTGTAGTTACTGATATACCCATGCAACGCAAATAGTTTTCTTCGTGAAACAAAGAGCTTGAAAAGTAGTTTTCAAAAAAAACTTTTCGATATCCAGTCACAAATGTAGGTAAAAGAAATGAACGTGGCAACCATGCCATCACACATGCGATAGACATTGAAGTAGAAGCAAGATAATGTAGTCAATCTGCCAAACACCTCGACCCGACTATATATATATATGGCAACAGTCTGTAGCTCGTCGCTATTTGCTGAATAGTCACATCGCAAGCGAGAAGTGCGATGCCACCGGCAGCGCGGGCCATTCAGTCGGGGGTTGTGAAACGGGGACCAGCTTTCGTGGCCTCCTTCCAACAGTGGGCAGCCGCTGGTCGTAAAATATTCTCATGGGCACACACCCCTTGTCGACGCCGATGCGAGGCGAAGTACGCGGCTATTAAGCCGTCCTGCTCTATATTTCGTTCCCTCGGGCATCACGCACTTCAGCCGCAGATGACCACGTAGCCGCGGCAGGACCAACAATGGTCTCGCCGGCCACCACCTTTCAGTGCAGTGGCATAGTGGTGGTGACACCGCCAACGTGCGACAAGTTACGACGTAATGAAAGAGGCGATGCATTTTTGAGACACGGGACCACCCAGACACTCATTATTGGTAAAAGAAGCGCAGTGCGTGGTGTGACCATGCCGCCTAGGGCGTCTGATTTTCATTGGATGCAAAGAGGGCGTTTGAGTTATGGTGCAGGAGGGTACGCATTTCGGCTGGTTGGTTCATAATTTCGAGTGAAAAAACGGCGCTGAAGAGACGGGACAAGAAAGCACACAGACCACAGAGCTGAGTAAAAACCAAATGTATTTATTCATCCGGTCATAACATAGGTTACGAAGTATTGCGCTGCATGGACGTAATATACAGTGTCCTCCCTGTAGTAATAACACCCCTGTCACGCGTGGGCGTGACCCCCCCCCTGTCACGCCCATGCAGCGCAATATTCCACAACATATGTTAAGCTTGTACGTACAACCCAGACGAGTGCTTTATCTTTTAGTCAGCATAAATATACTTCACCATTATCGCAATGAAACAACAGAAAAATGAATACACGGCCTGCGCAGAAGCAATAAAGCAATCAATGGGACAGGAATTCTATCTTCCTCGGAAGGAGGGAAATCGAGGGGATGCTTACACATGCCTCGCCGCTACTGTGGATACAAGAAGCTTCCCAAATGAGACGTGCGCGTTCATCGTGGTATTTTGACAGGTATTTGTTATCTTTAAAAGATGGATGGCGACCGTAATCATTACAATGTAGAGATAGTTGGCTATCTCTAGCTTGTTTTTTCACCTTTTCGAAATTGTCTA
The DNA here is from genome assembly GCF_013339695.2 of Rhipicephalus sanguineus. Taxonomy (NCBI): domain Eukaryota; kingdom Metazoa; phylum Arthropoda; class Arachnida; order Ixodida; family Ixodidae; genus Rhipicephalus; species Rhipicephalus sanguineus. Next base: position 134,996,609 of record NC_051177.1, read on the forward strand.
GCATGCGGTCATTAGCGCACCACTCCGTTTGAGCAATATAATAACGCTCCCAAAAAAGATTAATTGTGTACACAACACCGACACTATATTCAACAAACTTCTGCTTGTGTTTTTTTGTTGTTGCTTGTTCCTTTGTACTCGATCTCTCGAGTGACTAGCTGGTACGGGCTACCAAGCTTATTTCGGGCAGAAAACAGCAACCTAACGCCTTCTCTGGCGACCACTTTCTTGAGATTGTGCATTATCTTGTGCACATAAGGGATAACTTCTACAGTTTGCTGCTAGTGTGTATTGGACTGAACAGCTATTGAGCGCTATTTTTTTTTTCTATTTTGAATCCTGTTATGCTTTCGGCGACGTTAGTCAAAAGCGTTACTGGAAAACCTGCTAGCTTCCGACGTGCTATACTTGCAAGCATAAACTTGCTTCAACTTGGTGGTCACAGGACAGGAACGTGGCGCTTGACACAAGAAGGCGGTGCTTGATAGGCTTGATCAACTGCAAAGGGAAAGTGCAACACTGCGTTGGCTTGGAAAAAAACATGGTTGATTCCTCCGTCACAGGAATCGGAATAACACGAAAGTAAAACGTGCCCTTATAGGAGTAATTTAATGTTTACTGTACTTTGATATAAGAGAGTTTGCACAATGTATATTGATGTCTGGCAGCTATAGCACCGTTTAACGTGGATGCACCCACTTTGATGCTTGGCGGTACATCTCCACGCAGACAACTAACGTCCTTGTTCAATGATTAAACAAACCCTTGTGGTAGCTGTAGTAGTTAATGGTGAAAGCGTAATCAGAGAACGAGTTGTGATAGCCAGAAGAGCGTCGCCTACTGGACGCAGAACTTGGTCGCCATCCTGCGGCATGTTAAAATGTGATTGAACACCGCGGCCGCACTAGAGGGAAACGCAAAGCGCGTCGTGCCGCCCTGGTAGCCCGACCGCAATTTTTCTCGGGGCGAGCGCGAAGGCGGGGAACGCGCTGTAACAGCCAGGTGAGGCAGACGCGCGTCGCAGAGCTATTTTTGGTTTGATTAGCGTGTTGCTATGAGCGAGACCGACGCTTTTACTACGCTCGGGTTAAGGTCGGCACCTCGCGGTGTGTTAAGGCAGTGACAAAATTACACTTCTATTGAAAACGCGCCGAATGGGAAGAACGTGTAACGCGTTGCAGGTACTAATCGCGGAGGCCGAAGTAATGATGAATTCCTTTACTTTTCCGCTCCCAGAGGGCAACACCACCCCGCCGACGGGCAAGTGGTAGATATAAAAGGCGCGTTTGTAAATCCTCTAGAGTCTGTGACCGTGGCGCAGTGGATAGCGTGCCCGGCATCTGTTGTTGCGGATCGAGCGGTCGTGGGTTCGATGCCCGGTGACGGAACCTTTTTTTCTTTGCCATCTATTCGTGTACCTTTCTTTCGACGTCATTTCCGTCACGGAAATACGTCACTGAAGTCTTGGTAGATCCCGGCATCAAACACTTTCGTGTTAAAACTGCCACAACTTTGCAAGAGTATCTCTTACAACATCAACTCTGGTGTTTGTTCGATTCACGGTGTAAGAAAAATCATTTAGGTGTGGACACTCCGCCCGACGGCGCGTCCACATAATGTTCGCCTCTTTCTTCCTCTCGGCCCCCATGTCGCAGCGCCTCCCACGCAGCCGCGGCCGGCGCATGTACTATAAAAGACGAGCTGCGTGCGTAGCGTCCGTAACGGCGTTGCGCACGTGAGAAGTCAGCGAGCAGAAAGACTGCTCACGCGCTCTAAGCAAGACGCCGCGCTTTTACGTACGCAACGCAACGTAAGAAGTATAATCCTTTTTTTTTCTAACGCCGTGCAGCCAATTCCGGCGTTCGCCGCACGTCGCATTTTTCGGTCGCGAGCACGGTCGCGAGAAACGCGGTATGCGTTCCTTGCTCTAGTTGCTAGCGTGCACGGTTAAAAAAAATGCAATGAGGTGAAAAAAAATGAATAAAAACGCGCGTTCGCCTCGTCGCGATAGGTTTCTTAAGCCCCCATGTCGCAGCGCCCCCCACGAAACTGCGGCCGGCGCATGTATTAAAGGCGAACATTATCTGGACGCGCTCTCCTTCGCGGCGGGCGGAGAGTGTCCACACCTAAATTATTTTTCTTACACCGTGGTTCGATTCAAGACACATCAGAGCGATCGCATCTGCTTACGGCCTTTCATCAACCGGTGAGAAGTATAGCTGACCGCACGTCGTAATAACTAAAGCCCCTCAAACTTCGTAAAGTAGCGACACTTTCTTCCTCCGCTCGCGTTCCTCCTCGTTCTCATCTCCTTCGCACTATCTTTTCGAGCATGGCGCCACCTACCTTGCTCCTGCGTAGCAGACGATGCTTCGCAAAGAGAGCGCTTGCTTGCCAGGCAGCGCGCTTTAAGCATTTTCACTAGCCGTCTAGCTCTTTGTATCCTTTTTTTAATTATATGTTGTTTAGGAGATGTTAGGACACGTTTGTAAAGGACATGTGTGATGTTGAACGTTAATGTCCCACTCTACATGAAGACTTCTGAAACTTATGCATTGTGCACGTCGTCCTCGCAAGGCGAATTCGCCGCGCGTACCACTGACTCACTGAGGCTGCCAGTATGCTCTAGAGGTAGCCGTTCCGAAGTATCGGTTGGGTAAATATAGTTAACGCCGCTATACGTGCCTGTATTATGTAGCACTGTACACTGCAATACAAAAGGGCGTATTTGAGGCATCTCTTTCCCACAAAACAATATCCAGCATCTGGCTCACTTGTTTTTTACTTTTTCAACAAATCTCTGCGCTCGCTATTTTCTGTTAACTGTTTAGCAACCACAAAAAAGAGGGCGTGTTATGGGGCATATTCCTGTCCCGAAACAATAACCATCAATCTGGCGTGTCTTTCCTTGCATTATCGCCGGGCGCGCCGTACTTCCAGGTCACGAATGGCGTGCGTGTTATTAAAAAGCATCCTTGATAGGAAAGTGGCGAGCGCCGAGTTTTCAAGAAAGGAAGCGCAAGCTAGCCAGATGACGGTTACTGGTGAGGGGCAAGAAGACAACACAAAGGGTGCGGACAGTTTTTAAAGTGCAAGAAACACATGGGCAATGGGTGTTGGCGGTATTATTTATTTAGAAAATGACTGTCAGTGCAAGCAGCAGCTCGGAGATTCATTGAAAGCAGAATGCGCCAGAAGGCGTAAATCATTACCAGTCGATACATTCATACAGCGTTGGTTGATGCGTTTAAAATATTAGACGCACCAGCCATAGTGCGCAAGTGCGGCTCGTAGACGCACTTGACATACGAACTATACTCGCTGTTCAATGAACGAGCAAGCAAGCGAACGAATAAACTAGCCTGCCACCGTAAACGTTTCGTTCGCGAGAGCTCCACCCGCGGATAATATATATCATCAGGGGTTTTACGTCCCAATACCACGATATGATTATGAGAGACGTCGTAGTGGAGGGCTCAGGAAATTTTGACCATCCGATGTTCTTTAACGATCATTGACGTCGCACGGCACACTCGCTTCAAGCTATTCGCCTCCGTCGAAATGTGACCGCCGCGGTCGGTCGCGACCTTCGGGTCAGCAGCCGAGCACCATAACCTCTGCTCCACCGCGGCGGAAAGCCACTCGCGGATATAAACCTCCACACGAGATGGCACGTAAACCTTCGCGCTAAATAACACGTGTACGTGAGGTTCCTTACCGATGAATGCACCCTGCGACTCGGTTGGGCACGCACGCTTTGCCTACCTACCTTCTTTCGCAAGCCCACCGGCGGATCTGTCGACGTAAAGGAGCCTGAGCAAGCTGTTTGCTCCAGTAAAAAAAAAACCGAGCACGCAAAAAAAAATAAATAGAGTACCACTCCTAATGTGAGCTTTCACACTGCAGCTTTGTTTCTTGAAAAGAACTGCGCCGAATCTCTGAAGTTTCGCAATCACATTTTCGATCGTCAATCGGCGTGCCTCCGTAGTCGGCATGCCATGCTAGGCTCACAAACCAATACCGCAAGCTGAAACGAGTAGGCGCATCACGTCAAGCAGAAAACGTAACCACATATTTTTGAAAAAAAGAAAAGCACTTAGTACAGACCCCGCAGAAGCAGCAATAAAACGTGTGAGGAATAGCGACGTACTGCACAAATAACTGAGACGTGTCTACGGCGTTATAGCACGCAGCGATTTGCGCGAACCTCGACGAGTACATATAGTGAGAGCATAGCAATTACCTCGCATAGTCGCGTCGAAAACGTCGGCCGAGAATTCCATCTTCCGATTCGGTGTAACCAAGCCTTCCTTCGCAACTCGTTGCGCTTCACGGACGGTATCATGAACAGCTTTTTGCCTTCACCTGATTTCTTTCGGCATCCTAAAGCGCAGCAGAAACCCATGGCAACCAACCGTGACGTCGGTCTTTTGTGCAAGGTATCTCAGAACACAACGCACGCAGAATGAAAAGTGCGTATGCATAAAACACATGCGCTGAGAACCAGCCGACCCGCGCTTCGAGAGCAAAGATGGGAGTCGCGAGCGACTGTAAACAAACGAACGCTGCGCGCTGTCCCACGTGACGGCAGTTGGCCAATGCCGACGCGGCGTCAGCCTCGGAGAGGGCAGAGGAGGGAGAAAAAAGAGGAGACGCGCTTTTATGCACGTATGTCGCTACTTTACGAAGTTTCAGGGACTTTAGCAATAACTGCTCAATAAGGGTAAGCGACGCAAAGAAAGAAACTAGAACTGGTACAATGGCTTCTACAACTGCGTTTATATCTTAAAAGTGCGGAGACATCACCTATTTTATGGGTGATGATTCCAATGTACGTCGTATGGTGAAGCTCTGGAATAGTTTTGACCGAGTAAGGTTGTTTAACTCGCAACTGCGTTAAAATACACGAATGTTGTTTTTGCATTTCGCCGCCCACCTATATACATATGGCCGCCGGGGCTGGGAATCGAATCCGTGATCTCCTGAATAGAGGCGCAACACCCTGTAACCGCTAAGCTACTATGGCGGGTGTAGGAAACGATAGCGCATGGCATTGAAATCATTGTTAGCGCCTCGTTGAAAAATTCTGTATAAAATTTTCTGGTAAATGTATTACCAACTACCGCCTGTTCACGCACTACAACTCAGAATGTGCAGGCGAATGTTTCTTGGAGCAAGGCGGACAAAGCACAGCCGCAATGTAAACCGATCTCGGCACCATTGCCAAATCAGAGGTACATTTCTGAAACCAGAGTAGTCCCTTTTATCCCTAATACGTATCACAAATCAGCATCACTAAGAGCTCATGTGAGGACAGGTCTGTACTGTCTGTGATGAAGAGTTGTTCAACCAAGTTCCTGTCTGGGTACCCGTGCTGTAACACGAGCCCTATTTGTACATCCTACTGGAACAAACGTACCTGCCATTGTGCGTGTGATTTGTTTTAAAAGCGGAGCATTTTCTACGCCTGCTGTTCCGACTGTCAGTACCTGTGAAGTTCACTTGTGGTTTGTTCGGCTGACCGATCCTGAGTATAACACAATGTAACATTACACTATCTCCGAAATTGGCCCTCCTTACAGGACTTCGGATCTTGTGCCAATACCGGACAGGGGGTAACACGCGTTCACGTGCGTTGCGTGGTGGGGGAGGGGGTGGAGGCGTGTCAGGTCATGCCGTACGCAGTTATAAGCTTAACATTACTAAGCTTCCCAATTATGTGCACAGGATGAATACTTTTCTATCACATAGGTCATGCGGACGCTTTACATCAGAGACCCTGTTATTAGCATTGTGTGTATAAATCTTTATATGACGGGAGAGAGAAGGATAAAAAAAGAAAGCGGGGAGATAAACCACAGTTGATCCCGGCAGTCTACCTATACACCGGGCAAGGGGAACAAAAGTTTCAAAGAAGAGGCAGACCTACTGTAGTTTCCGCCGAAACAGCAACTCGTGGGTGTCCGACGCCTCGGTGGATCAGTCAGTCTCGTAGCCTTATGAATGCTTTAATCACTGTATGGAGGTCGACCATTCAGTGAGAATAACCGAGTACAAGACGGTCTAAAACGATCGTGCGTTTTCTCTATTTCTCTTCATCCAACAGTCGCGACCGGCGCAGCGGCATCTCTGACCAGAGGCTGGCTGAACTTGAGACCCTGGCTGGGCTCAAGTCCCTGCGGCACCGGCTCAAGGGCATCACGTTCCCAGTGGCCTACGGACTCGTCGATCCCAACAAAATGTAAATATCTGCGTTGTAGCCTACTACACTTCACTTGCTATTATATTCCTTTTGTTATTGAACGTTATACTGACATGACTTTCTCGCTGCTCACGTTCATGTAGTCGTTGCGATAGTCCTGTGGCTCTATCATAACTACTATTGCGGATTATTCGATAGAACGCTGGCATAATCCAAGTAATTTTGCGCTTGAGGCTCTTTAATGCTTTGTCGATCTTACCGCCTTAAAGTTCTGGCACCTTATGATTCTGAAGTGCACAAACAGCTACGTATAAATGTAAGACTTAACCAGAAAATGTTTTTTTTACACAAATGCGTTCGCGTCGTGAAAGTGGCACAAGTTCTCGAACCACTCAACGCAGTTTTAAGACGATGGCCGCTGCAACGACCGGTTACACCGAACTATCTTTGGAGAAATGTCAAGAACACTTCGTACGGGACGCCTTTGCCAAAAACCTAAGCATCCGTTTCGGACCACGGCGTTCGAATTGGAGACCCCAAAACTGCAAAAACAAATCATCATAACTATTTTTAGTTTTATGTAGGAGTATAGAGCTGCATTTAGCAACAACAAAGAAAACTCATCGTTCCAGCTAACCAGCAAATTTTCTCCAGCCACACCTAAAGAAACGAAGAATAATGAACCATTCACAAGCAGGTTCTCGCCCAATTTATAGGCCACTTCTTTAAAAGGTACAAAAGAAGGGGAGCGCATGAAGGGTTCATTTTCTTTCTTACGCACAACCTAATGAAATCAAGATACAATGAATCCAAGGAAGTTTTAGGGAACAATACGTGCACCATTTTAACTGTAGTGCAGTAATTGTATATAAGTGTAAAGAAAATAAGGTGGACGAAAAGACAAGCTGCCGCCGGTAGAGACCGAACCCACAACCTTGGGATGTGCTACGCTCTACATATAGCATATTGGGAATCCATTGCTTGGGTCCTTCAGGTTTAGGAAAGAAACAGTTATGCAGAGCTGATGGTGACGCCTACCCTTTCCTTCTTCGATCCGTCTCGCACAGTGGCAAGAGGAAGCGTTCCTTTGAGTCTCAGGAAGAGTCCCAGCAGCCGCAGCAGCAATCCCAGAGCGGTCGTCAAGCAGGCGCCACCGACGCGTCTTCATCGTCGTCGCTTTACCAGAACATTGTGGACGACGCCGCACTCGAGGACTACCTGACCGGGCTGCCGACCCCCGACGTGACGGCACAGAGGGTCCGCTCTCCAGACCAACTCCTTAGGATATAGGCAGTGCCCCGAATTTTCCCTAATTTATTATATCCTATAAGACGCCCTCATCGAACTAAGCCTGTGTTCTGAGTTCCCCCTTTCACAAAACGTTGCCTCGTTTTCGTCTGCCACTCGTATGCTATCCGTTCGGTGATGAGACCGGCGTTTACGCGATACAATGGCTATAATGTGGGGCAAAGAATGTATTAAAAAATAAGGTGCATTACGCAAACCGAAAAAAAATATTCACAACACATCTTAACGAAAAAAAAAAAAGGTAATGTAAACAGCCAGACTCCACAGCTACTCCTCAATGGAAGATAAATACCAAAAAAAAAACAACACAAATGCGTGGTTTTAGAGGGAGCCGAAGGTGGTAATTCTGGTCAATAAGAATAATACAGGACCGAATATAGTGAACGATCTAACCTTTATATTAAACACAATGAGTGCTTGAGGCGCTCGACGTATTTCCTCAGACAAAAGAACAGTCGATCACGCTTGTTATAGTTATTTCTGAGCACGCTACGGTACCGGCGTCCCGTCTTTTCGTCATCATGCTGTGCTTATTTTCTTTATATGTATCATTGTTTTCTTATTACAATGTACTTTCGTATGATTTGTCGTACACTGCTGCGATCGCCTGTGCCATTGCCGACGGTGTGTCCAACCAGTTGGATCGGCTGAAATTATGTGTGTAATATTGAAAACATATATTTGCTGTGCCTCAGCGTCGACTGCTGAAGTCGTGTGGAGAGTGATAAACGAGTGGGGAAAAAGTTGGAACCTCCATATTTACGCGTATTGAAGGTTCTGCCGAGATACCTTTGCGCAATATTTAAGCGCATATTCTTATTCAATGTAGAAAACTTGATCTTGTCTAACACATCTCAATCTTCGCATAAAAATATTAGGACAATGAATTAAATAAAGTAACTTATCTTGGAGGCGTGGCGTCTGTAGCGTGTTCCGCACTCCGGATTCTCCTCCAGCACACGTAGTCTGCAACAGCATAGTCTTCGGTGTAGGTTTTGGTCATCAACATGTCATCAAGACGCTAAGACGTCACCTTTCAACACGCACAATTTGGAAAGCATCTTTTTCATGGTATTGTCATTTATATGACCCAAGAAGTTTGCCGCTGCTACGAATAAAGCAGTAAATGTTCGAGGTATTGCGCCGAGAAGCACTGTAGTGACTTGTCACTAACCAGAGGTGCATAAATGCATAAGTAAGCCTTCCAAACTCTAGTACGTATGAAGCAATAAACCAGAACATCTACACCCGATAAACAATTAGATGTACAACATAACGAACACATTAAGCTTTGAACTGGTGTGCAAAGCGAAATAACGGACAGGAACACTCCTATCTCCCCACTTTGGATTCATAATTACTATCAATGAGAACGCTGGCGATAGGATTCTTCTACGTCAATAGATGGTAGCTCTCATGTAATTCACGATAACTGCCTGCAAGGCTGCCCAATCTCAACTGTTGTGCTGCTCAAGGAAACGTCCCAGACGTTGCAGGTACTTACACTTCAATACAAAATCCATCATCCTAAACGTTCAACGAAAACTTCGAGAATCACTTATTCACACTACAGAACAAATATGTTGTAAAGGAAAAAAAAACTGAGACGGTATATGTGTTTTTGTGCTCAACTTGTCTTGCTTCTACGTAATGAAGAAAACGGCGTCGTAAACCTCCGAACATTTTGTCGCGAAATACTAGCGCACTCAACAAACATATTTATTTAAATTTTGTCGGACACATACTTGTTTGAGAATGCATAAGGTTTACACTCGCTGCAAATGGGCACGCGAGACGTTGGTGGAAGCGCCGTTCACTCTATTTTATTCGGAAACAGTGCGTGTGTTTTCTGAACACAGGTTTCCTTTGTAATCTGGCAAAATAAATAACCTTGAAGAGCCTTAGTACAGTTCAGAACATATCCATAGTTCAATAGAATGGCACTGCGTCTGCTTATAAAATAATGGTCACTCGAGAATATGAATAACAGGTATCATAATTCGTCCACAGTCCAGTGTGTAGGTCCCTAATATGGGCATGTCGTCCGCGCATGGCGCGCCACTAAATTGAGTTAATTTTTACCGTTTCCTTTACTGTTACATTACTTAGCCCCAGTAGTAGACTCTTGCTTATCAGGGCGGCTTCGCGCGATGAGCCAGTAAACCAAAAAACAACCACAAGGGAACGCTTGCCAAAGCTTACAAAACTGCAGTTCATTGTTTATCAAAATGTCGTCAGCATTTGTTGAGTACCTATGCTGCTGCTGCGTTAGACGTCAATGTTTCTATTTGAGATGATGGTCTGTGAATGCGTGCGATTAGTGAATTGAAAATATGCTTTCATGTAAACGTCCCACTGCAAATGTTTTGTTCGCCTGTTGTTGATTCTTTTGTGCGAGATGCCTATGACGGTATCTCAGTGTTGAGCTGTACGTTCAAAGTTTTGGAGTTATATTCATTGAACATGAGTTGAGCGGTTTGCTTAGAAGTGGCGAAGCTGCCCGTGTTCGATTCACCCATCAAACCCTTTTAGCAGCTACTAGTATCAATTAGAGATGTCAGCGCGCGACGTCGGAGATGGCGGTATACTATATTTGCTGTCAACCGAAAATTTATTGCTGTTCACCAGCCAACGTGCTTTCCTTGCGATGTAGTGGTTCCCCCTTTTCTCCTTTTAATATGTATATTATTCAGCACTTGTTTCATTGTATTATATACATGCAGTTCCCTGTCAACCAAGTTGTTTTCTGTGGAATGTCGTATGCAGTTATGCTGCGCCGCATTTTGTAAATATAGGTACCTTTAGAGCTTTATGCTCAGTAGTTGTGCCGATTAGATTCATTGTTGCCAGAATAAAAAAAAAAACGTACTGTTCGTCTGTTGGAGCTCAAGTACAAGCGTGTCTTCTCTTCTCTACATTCTTGTACGTATCTACGATTACTGAGGCCAAATAACCTCCACTGCCTACATCGTAAGTACAGCATAGAAAACTCTTTGGAGAAATGGGAGGCAGTCCTCGCTTGCTCGGACCCGGAGGTGCAACGAGCGCTTCTGGACCATGTCCGGCTGGCGGCACAAGCCAGTGGAGCCTTGGACATAGGGACCCGCCCATCTAGCTCCTAGACCCCTTCTCTTTCCCTCAATAAAAGTTATCTGTCTGACGCGAAAGAAATGTCCCTACATTCTCATCCTCGCTTGAGGCTGGTCTATTACTGGCAGTCTCTTTTATATGTCATATTTAAGTATATTCTCCCCCCCTCGGTCCCGTACACATAATGGAACTTCTTCAAACGACATATACCAGCTCTTCAAGTGGCGAATAGTTTATTGCGCCGCACTTGCAGGGACGACTAATGCATTAAGTACCTGTCATCAACGCTATTCGAAAACAAACACACCTCCCTCCAGGCAAAATGAAATGAGCTAGACTGGAGGATATTTTTTTTAGTGTGGCGTGCTCTAACCGCGCCAACATGGTTGCTTTTGGAAAGTCGTATTCGTGCGCTAATGCGAACTTGAAATCCGTCGGCCTGACTGGTTTTCCGTGCAGTTGTTCTGCGAATTCAATTGAGTTCAATGTGTTCATCTCTCAATGTAAGCTACTAAATCCGAGATGCTGTATTGTCGATATTTGTGTCCTTCCTCTTTTTGCCTTCTCTATCTCTTTCTTTTATGACACGTTGAAACACTGCGAGTACACTAAATGCAATATTACTTTGGGTGATTATCAACAGTTTCTCCATGCTTTACGCACACATACAAATTTCTTCCAATAATAACTGCTCACAAAAGGCGATTTTTCGTCATCTAAATTCAGTGACGCTTCATTTCTTTTTTAGTTGTTTCTTATACGTGTTTGAACTTTCAACACCATTTGCGACTCCTTGACATTCCAGGCGCAGCTGTAACTACGGTGCCCTCAAAGTCTGAAACATTGCCGTTTTGTTGATGCGAGTGAATTGCTATGTTATTGTCATTTTTTATAAATATTTCGTCGGCAACGTTTGAGATAAGGGCTAGTTGGTAATCTATCTTCAACAAACAGCGCAGTACCGGACAGCGCACAAAGAAATGAACAAAGACAAGGGCTGACCAGCGCTTTCATTTTTTGCTCTTCATTGCCCGTTGTCCGCTACTGCGCTGTTTGTTGAAGTTGTCGTCCGCACTTGGCCTTTACGCCGGTAAAGGCCATCACATCGCCGTGCACAAATATAGCGTTCGTTCCTCACCTCTCGCATAGATTTGTACATTAGCTTTACTTGCGGGAGCGACAGAGAGAGAGAGAGAGATGTTGAAGAGGAAAGAGAAAAACTGGGCTGGTAAAGGCAGGAAAAGTCGGTCGACCAACTGTACGAGCTGTATATTTGGGCAAATGGCCTGTATGACTCTGTACGTAATGGATTGTCTTCGATAACGTTGGTTCGAAAAGTTTGCGGTAGGAATGCTTTCTTCTTCCGAGATTTAGCTTAATGGAAGCACGGCCATACAGCTTCGTCTTTTTTTTTCACTATAACAAACCTTCCTCGGAAATAAAATAAACCTTAAGGGCGCACTTTGCGTCTTCACAAGTCTGCTCCTTAGTGTACATTTAAACCGCACGATGAAAAATACAGTGCAAGCACCTTCGTACGGTTCCTTGCTGTTCTACCGTTCCATCACCTCCTACAAACATGCGAGGTGTAAAATAGTACACACACTTACGTTCCACAAACATTGTCAAGCTCTCCATCGGATTGCAAGTAATGGGATTCAGGTGATTTACATAGTCGTAGCGTGCTTATATATGATAAAGCAGACACACTTCGAATGTGCTTGCAACAATTCTTTTGGAAGTTCACCTGCAGTTCATTACTTTATATGCTCAATTTTCTTTCGGTGTTTGGCTGCCAGAGCTCTTCGATTTTCTCTCCAGCTTTCAATGCAACACAGCAGCCCGTGCAAAGAAAAATGGGTCCTCGTACTCTTACATCAGTATTCAGGACATCCTTCTTAATGCAGCGTTACATTCGAGAAGAGAAAATGCTTTTAAGCACTCCAGCTCGAAAGCCTGCTACTGTCAATGTGCAGCCAGTAGCAGAAACAGAGAGGTAAGCTTTTCGACGTATACCCATACTAAGCGGATGTAAATATTATTTTGTGAACACTACTTGCGCAATACATATTTCTACATTTAATAAACTGATAAAGACGAAGCCGTAAAGAATTAATGATGTTTACGACAGAGTAAGAAAGAATAATGCAAGGATGGTTGCAAAAATATAATGAATTCCTTCTGCAAATAGGCAAATGAAGTAAAAGAGACCACCTAATAGAAGCCATCAAAGATGAGAAAATTCGATAAAAGATATTCTGCGACCTTCTCCGTAGAAGCCATTTATCAAGTACCGCTTCCGCTAACTATGCTAAGACACAAAAAGTACAGACGCGAGTCCATTATGAGTCATTAACAACCGAATGAAAGGAATGATGAGAGCATTTTCACCTCCGCCAACAAAAAGGAGGGAAACAACAAATGTAACTCATACCTTCGTATTGATGTTTCCTATTCAAGTGTCATCTGTTTCTATTTACGCCTAAATGCGACTGTATGTATGCGCATACTCATATTAGCGGGAGGTCTTTATCATGCAATTGGCTATGCTCTCTATCCCATCGGGGCACTGAAGTGAGCATTTTTTTGAAAGACCGAAGACTTGTGACCTAAATTCTCTGGTTTTATTGTGTGAACATGTCCCCTATCTATGCGCTTCCTATTTACGTTTTGATTGTGCTGCGGCGTTACGAGAATACAGTATGTGATTTAGCTATGATTACGCGGAATTCATTAGGTGTTAAGCACGCACCAAATCTCTGTGATCACGCCAGGAGGCCAATACGTCACATTGAAATCCCAGTACTACAGATCACCAGGTCGAGTTCGCTTTAGCTCCAAATGCTATTTGTCGACGAATGCTCCTGCTCTGGGCTGTCATTATGTGTGACCACTAAAACGCAGTGCCGAGGCTGTAACGTCTTTTGCACCCCGTGCAACAGTTCAAAAGGACGGTGACCCTTCTGTACATTGAAAGAAGTCTATAGCCTGCTCATCGTTGCTTAGACACGTGCCGCAGAAGCGAGGCAATATCGTGCCCCTGCTTTTTTCTTGCCGAAGTAAGATGGCGCGATAACCTATAGCCCCTTATTTTTATACCAGTAAGTACCAAATGAAAGCTAAGTCGCCTCGTGGCCACGTCAGGCTAATTCGAACCGATTGTAATTGCATTGATTGCAAAGGAGCTGCGAAGTAACTGTTACCGTCCGTTTACTTTGGAATGTGAATGCAGTAAGGAAACCGCAGCAGTAAAATGCGGCCCTGAAATTCAATTACCGACCTTACAGCTCGTGGTATTTGCACTGACTTTTGGGTGGCCTTATTCACAATATGATAAAACATATTATTCTTGCTGTTCAAAACGCTATGCACAGCGGCCTCCTTGCAAAGCAGAATTCTGACATGCGAGGTACTAATTGAGGCAGAAGTGAGGCCTGCGTTGCGAGTAACAAAACAATTCTGGACCATCATAAAACAAACTCCACAGAAGTGTGTACGCTTAATATTAAATCTAGCACTGACGCAAACACAATACACAATAGTAAAGTCCAGGTAGCACCATGAAAATGAGTTTTTGCGGGATGTTCAGTAACGCCTGTGCCACACATCTGAACAGATCCATGGCTCAGACTTCAAAGGTTTACTAAAAGTACAGTCACACCTCCTGTAGGAAGTGACTTGGCGAAAGCAAAAAAAAATACCGCAGAAAATGAAGTCGTAATAGGTCTTGAACCAAAAATGGGAACCTTCCATAAAGCGTCATGCCAGACCTCAGTTACTGGTCCCAGCGTAAGAAGGTGCCAAAGGAGCGCTCCTCCACCCAGCACGCACGATTTGCAAAAACCGATAAACGATATGACACTCGTGCGTGAGAAGACGCACAATGCAAAACTACGGCTCTAGCCTACGAAAGAGCTCAAATCGCACTCTCTGTCTGTCGACCCGGATCTCATTAATTCAGCGAGGAGCCCTTCGCGGGAAATGCGACGTCTTGGCCAGCCCCGTGACCCCACAGGCCGAGGTAGCCACAAGCAGGCATGCCAAAGAGAAACACACACGGTATACAGAACTACCTTCACGAAAGAAAGCGTACAGTGCCAACGCAACCATTCCTGCATCACTGTACAACCAGATCGCATAACCCTGTTGACATCACACGCAGACACAACCATCGCACCACGTCCCAAAGCTTTGGGCGAACGCTGGCAAATGGGATTTGCGCATACGGGAGTGTTATATTCACGAAAGGCAGATGGGGCGCTCTCATCAAGAACCGCCGGCGATGAGCATCTCCATCGTCAATTGCAGAAAAGAGGAAGCGGAACAGAAGTGCCACACGGAGTGCTTGGCATTTGGTACTACAGATAGGGTCTCGACGTTAGCGCGCGATGTACACGTCCCATGTGTTTGTACTGCACTTTCCGGGGAGGAAAAAAACATCACGAAATAAAAAGCTTAATGAACACACACACACACACACACACACACACACACACACACACACACACACACACACACACACACACACACACACACACACACACACACACACACACACGCACACACACGCACACACACACACACACACACGCAGGCGCAGACGCAGATACACACAAGCACAATGGCACGTTACTGGATGTGCCTTGCGCTGCCGAGATCGTAATCACGGTAGTCGATCTTTTTGCCTCCCCTTGCACACGATCTGCGGCATTCTTCTTGACCATGGGGGAAAGCAAAACATACGTGAGAATTGTATGGCAGTCGACGGTGGCGGTAAGGCGCATCGCGATAGGGGGGTAAATGTGATGCCGCAGAGGCCTCAAACAGAACAAACGCGAAAGCCACGTATTCAAGCTATAAGGCGACGCAACGCATATGCGGCTCGTCCTACATTGATATATATATATATATATATATATATATATATATATATATATATATATATATATATATATATATATATATATATATATATATATATATATATATACAGATGTATACTATCTGTATAGTATACAGATAGTATCATTTCCGTCATAAAATAACATGACGTCACATGCATCTATTCAGGTCGCATTCATCATTTCATACATACACGAAGCAGCTAAGTACAGCAGTTCCACTTAGAGGCCGTCCTCAGTGCCCGCATGAAATACTATAGGGTGTCGGGGTGGGAGGGAAGGTGAAGCGCAGAGCGATGCAGTCATACGTAAGCGCATCGGTTTCCGAGGTTCATTGCGCTACCCAGTGGACAAGTGAAGGTTTCTGCGAAATATGAGAAGCTCTTGAGCGGTATGTTGCAAAGCGTGTCCCTCGGCATGGCGCTGCCGCCGCACTGGATGAAGCAGAACGAGATAAAGAAGAGCATGTCCTCCGAGTATTCTTCGAGTCCAGGCAGCCGCCGGTCCTGCAAGTACACCTCGGAGCGGTACGCCGACCACAGCGCCGCACTGCCGCCGAAAAGCAGGAAGGCCTCCTCCATGTTCTCAACGGTGTCCACCTGTGACAACGAGAAAGGCAGAGAAAATCGATGAGTGTGTTGGAAACGGCGAATGTATGGAAATAGAAATGCACATGCACTTTAATCTCGGTAAAGATGAGCCAAGTTATTTCGCTGCATTTCACAATTCATCATAGTGTCGGTAGGCTAAGTAATTAAATTAGATATTTTAATGAGTTTGATATAAATGAGTTGCTTTGCATTTATGGGCTATAGAAATCACTCGTATATTCATATGATTTGAGCGTACATTTTGGCTATCGGGACTACGGATATTTATTTATTATTTGTTCGGTATAATCACAAAGCGAAAGAGAAATTGCAGTATACGCAGTAAATTCAGAAGTTTACCATACAGTTACAGGTGAGCATAGGAAAGCTATATCAATACAATTAGTATACATGATGGAAACGGGTACAATACAAAGCAACGCAATACAAAGCAAATAAAAGCTATTTTCGTTGGGAAGTGAGTTTCCCCATGTAGCTGCTATAGTATGAACCACTCAATGTACAAAAATGTCACAGTTTCGCTGCAACGGCGCAGCAATGAATGCGACAGCAAAAAAATGCAATGTAACGCAAAGAATGGAAAGCAGCTCGAAATTTCCAGCGCGTCGCTCAAGCGCAAAGGACGCACGAAAAGAACACACACAGGGCGAGCGCGAACTATCAAGTGCCCCAGTTGTTACTTATTTCCGTTTGAACAGCGTGCTCGTTTCGCAAACGCGGCCGCTGGAGCGAGCGAAGTGACCTTTGTACGCTCTGTAACTCCAGCGCGGACATCGCGGTGAAAGCGCAAGACATACAACCCACCTGCTGCCTCCACGAGGCGCACGCAGGCGACCACGCCCCGTAGGGCGAAGTGCACCTGGGCGCGCGCGCGCAACGCTACGTGCGGGGCGACGACTTTAAAGCACGCCCCTCGCGCACATCGCGTCATCTCGCTGGTGAGTAAGAAAGCACGCTGATGTATATGGCGTATATAAATAGCTTGCCGTTAGCATGCTGAAAGACGGTACTGTTCGTGGCCTAGCCGTCTAACGCCGCGCGCAGCGGAGCGAGAGGTAGGCCGTTCGATTCTGCGCGTCGGAAAGTATTTCTGAATTATTTTTCTCTGTGGCTTTTATATATATGGACATACACATATACATATACGGTGCATGACGGCGGCGACGGCGACGGCAAAAACCAGCCGATACTGTCCATATAATTGTTATCGGAAACAAAAATTTGGACCATCTCCCCGAAGGGAACCCTGATGGGATGCGAAGCAGCAGCTTTGCGCACGGGTGGCGTCACAGCTTGAACGGCGCTAACGCGGGTGCTGCGGTGAGCGCTGGAAGATTCGTTTGAAGCGAAAGTCGGTGTAGCGTTTACTGGTGTAAACGTTTGTCTGAAACGCAGACACGGGAGGCGAGCGGGTGTTGGAGCCGGCAGCTGCGGGCGCTCCGGCGGGTGAGGGAGAGAGTGAGGTACGCGCGCACCTGCGAAAGCAGCGTGCGAGGGGAGCGTGACGTCAACGCCCAGCTGCGGCGTGACCTACTTGGCACCGCTCCAACACCTGCGCCGAGGGAAGCGCGTTGCCTCCCGTTTGTGCGGACGGAGGGACAGCGTTGCACATGCTAGTCAAAGAGCTGCTTCGCATCTAAAAAAGAACGGATAGCAAAAGCGTAAGATTAGCCAACTCACCTTGAATATTAAGCGTTCGATGCACGTCCGTGCACTGTTAAGCTTATCTCGCTGCACAGGGCCGAGTTCGTCGCGCGTATCGTAGAAGGCCTCGAACAGCGCCTCAGAGACCAGAGACCCGATGGCTCCGTACCGTAGGCCCGAGCTGGTCTGCTCGTCGTAGATGGGCAGCGTGGCAGCTATTGGCGACACCACCACCGTACGGCAGGCCCGGTCGTAGAAGCGATAGTAGTTGCGCCGGTCCAGCTTTGGGGCATAGCAGCCACCGATCCATATTGTGCGCCTAAAATTGGTAGCGTTGACGAACGGAAACAATGTGCTATAAATATGCTGCAGAGGAATGCAGCATAGGGCAGGAGGGAGCGATGGTCATTTTTTCTTGGTAAGGAAAGTGCTAGCGCAGATCACATGAGAGAACAGGCAGGCTACGTTCCGGGCCGTGAACGAGATCCCGATAATTGTCAAAAGTCGCGTGGGAGCGGTTGATGTCCGGCAAGAAATTTAATAATGTCAGTTAGAATGATGTGTACTCTGCACCTGAGATAAAATAAGTTATCGGGGATATTGCGATTGTTTACAGCTGTCGTTACTCAAGACAGCCAGGACAAGAACCACGTTGTTTAATTGCATTTGTATAACCTCCATATGTATCAACATATTTAACTATTGTTTATTTAATAAGGGAACAATTAGTACCAACGTTCATTTGCTAACTTCCTATAAGCCTTGAGCTCCGTCAGGCATACGAAGTTAATCAGCCAAACTTAAACTTAGTATTCTGTAACTCAGACGGCAGACCAGCACAGGCAATGAAGACCTCATAGTGGAGCTCAAACACACTTGCCTACATGCTTCGCACCTCCACAATTTCTCTTTTCTGAAGGCGAGGCCAACAGGCAGACCGCGATCATGCCTTGTCAATATGATAGTAGCAGCCACTTCCACAATGCACGAGGGGGCGCTAAAGCTGTCAAAGCTACTTATGCGGCTTACAACAGTTTGCAATAGCATTGATGTGCCCACAAAAAGCGCTTTTTTTTCTATCTGCACGTCATTGAAGCTGGCCGATACGTTTTTTCTAAAAATAATAGGAAAACGAAAAAAAACAACAACAACAATAATCTATGATACTTGCGACACCAAGCATGCATCATTTACAACTCTGCTTTTAGATCGTCTAATACGTATCCCAAATATGCTCGCCTGAACGCAATCGTGCGCCGGTAGTTTGTGAGCACAGAGTCTCCCATTTCCGGGAGAACGTCCGCGGTGGCTAGCTCGAGTTCGGCAACACTCAGAAAAGGGTCAATGTCGCCAAACAAGTGAGGCCGTGTTGTGAACTTGGAGAAGTCGTGGGCTGGCTCCGAGCCGTTGCTCGTGAATTTCGTCAGCGTAATGTTGAGAGGGTAGTCGATGTTCTTTGTTATACGACGGATGTCCTCTTGAGCCTGGGAACATATGGGAAAGCAATGTTGAAACCAGATCACGCTCTGCTCGCATCACGGATCACCTTCATTTCACGACTACGTATGTCAAAGTGAGAAAAAAATATATGACAGCGGCTAAGCGCGGAACCAAGTGAGTCAAAGTGTTGGTGGTAGGGTCGTGACTTGCTCGGGCTTTGGCACCGTTACTTGACGACGCTAGAATATACAGGGTGTTTCGAGAAATGTGCCCGCATGACACCAAAAATAAGGGAAACAGAATATTTGCTTGCTGCCTACTTAATAACTTTTCTGTGGGGGGGGGGGGTCATCTTAAGCTTACTAGACACAGCAATTTCGGCAGTAATTAAAAAAATGGATTATTTACCTTTTTAATTAGCGGATACAGGCGGTCGGGTCAAATGGGAGAATTGCTGTACTTCCTCCGAAGAGGCCGTTGCCTCTTTGAGATTTTGCAAAATCGACCTCCGTTAAGTATTGCGGAGCGATGAAACCCAACCAAGTTCACCGGCGAGACCGAAACCGAAGCTTCGATGAGCGCAACGAGCGGACGACCATAATGACTTCACTCTTCGCGACGGCGATTGCAGTTGTGTTAGTGATTGTGCGTTTGTTGACATACCTGCGCCATAAGTTCTCTAGTCGTAAACGAAACACATACGACCACGAAGCGAAGTCGATCGACGATTAATACCATGACGCTTGCTGATTCTGGTTGTCTCAAAAGAGTACACGAGTTGCGCTCTTCCATGTTAAGCTTTTGGTTTCGCCGGCGAAACTGGTCTGATTTCATTTTTCGCTAACAATTACCAGCGGCAGCAGGCTATTTCGCGGGCAGGGCTGAAATTTTCCCACCAGACCCGACCGCCTGCGTGCACTAAAAAAAGAAGGGAATTAAAGTAATTTATTGAATTACTGTCCTGATTGATGCATCTACTCATCCTAAGATGCCTGCCGCCACAGAAAAAGTAATTATGAAGCCAGCGTGAAAATATATGAGTTTCCTTATTTTTCAGTCTTCAGGCTCGTCGGTCACGTGTCGTCAAACACACACACACACACACACACACACACACACACACACACACACACACACACACACACACACACATATATATATATATATATATATATATATATATATATATATATATATATATATATATATATATATATATATATATATATATATATATATACGGTGTTTCAAGAAATGTGTGCAACCTTCTCAAAAAATCAGGAAAATGCGATATTTGCTCGGGCCTTTCAGAATTGCTTTTTCTGTAGCGGCAGGAATCTTAAGGTAGTTAAGGACATCATTTAGGACAGTAATTAAGAAAGTTAAATCTATAACTTTTTAATTAGTGGAGTTAGGTGATTGTGTCAAATGGGAGAGTTGAAGTTCTTCATGCGAGGAACCCATCCGAGCTTTGAGATTTCGAAAAAGCGTCCTCTAGTAATTGTTGTGCCGTAATGAAATTCAACGAATTGCAACGGCTTTCAATAGCGAAAGCCATCGAATTCTGTTGAATTTCATTACTTCGTAATTATTACTGGAGGCCGCTTTTTCGAAATCTCAATGTTGGGATGGGTATCTGGTGGCACGAAGAACTTCAATTGCCCAATTTGTCACAGTCACATAACTCCGCTAATTAAAAAGTTAATTAATTTAACTTTCTTAATTACTGTCTCAAGTCATGTGTCTAACCATCTTAAGATGCCTAGCGCTACAGAAAAAGTCATCCACTCATTTTGGACGTCTCATTAGAACATGGCAGTTGCGTTCTTCCATGTTTCTGTTTAGGTTTCGCCATTGAATTTGGTTGAATTTCATTACTTCGTAATTATTACTGGATGCCACTTTTTCGAAATCTCAAAGTTGGGTTTGGTTTCTGGCATGAATAACTTCAATTCTGCCATTTGACACAACCACCTAACTGCACTAATTAAAAAGTTAATTAATGTAACTTTTTTAATTACAGTCCCAAATTATTTCTTTAACAATCTTAAAATTCCTGCCACTACAGAAAAACCAATTCTGAAGGCAGCTGTCAAATATCGCATTTTCCTGATTTTTGGAGAAGGTTGGACACATTTCTTGAAACACCCTGTATATATATATTATGACACTAAAATCTCCTTAATTCGTTCCGCAAGCCGTATAATTCGGATGACCCTCGGGGCCCGTCGAGCGCGAAGCGCCGCAAATTTGCGACACCAAAGAAGAAAAACAGCTTTCGCGGACAGCCGAAACATCCGCGGGCCTTTAGAAATGCGTGGTTGCCACCCATGATCGCGTTGTTGCTCCGGGATAAAGTATAGGTTGGGAGTACGTTTCGGATTAAGGCACGCGGAGAGGTGGGGGGGGGGGGGGGGCTTCTGAGCCGCGTTCACGTTATGAGGGAAGTCTCACATGACGAAAACTGCTGCTTTTGCACTGCTGCTCTCATGCAAAAGAATTACCTGATTTACATATTCCTGCAGAAAATAAAAATGTGTTGATGTAATTGACCTTTCTGTTTTGTTTCCTTCATGCTTTCAATAATTCGGCATTCGGTTAATTCCGACAGTGTTCCCGGTCTTGTGAAATCTGAATCAACGAGCTTTTAATATATATATATATATATATATATATATATATATATATATATATATATATATATATATATATATATATATATATATATCGCTGCGTATGAAAGGTATTACGACTACGATTGATGCCCGTCATCCACGTAACATTGCAATGGCCAAGTTGCATCGAATTAGGATAGTCCGAGCACGATCATTGTCCGTAGTAGGATACAACTATGGTAGACGGCACCATTTCCTCCTGCAATGCCGATACATAAAAGCTTGCAGCAATGGGCTCGCTCTATGTTGACGACAGGAGGCGCACGGCCGGTGACCCCACCTTGGGAGGACACTGTCGAGTGCCTAAGCGGGACAATGTTTTTATTTGCCAAGGCAGTCGGCTGCAGCACATTTTTCCGGTGCCAGTACCGACTTTTTAAGTTGCACCGAAATATAGAAAAAGTTTACTGCTCGGATGAACTATCAGCATAACTGACCCACCGCTTTCTTCATGCAAGTCTTGTCGAGACCGGGAATAAAGTATCGTCTTTGCAATTGGTTCTCAGATATCTTGAGCTCGTCACTTAATATCTGCGCTTGCTGTCATCTTTCGGGGACCACGATTTCTGTTCACAAATCATCGACCCTCTGACAAAAATTATTTCCTCAAGTGTTCTTTTTAGGTCGTCTATTCTTTTGCGCCACAAAAACTATAGCTGGTGGTGGTAGTGGTTTGAAGAGGAAAAGTCGCCTAATTCCTGCAGCCCGGTCGGGAGCACGTCGCAGCACCCTAGCTGGCATGTAAAAATATCTACCACTAATGCAATAAAATATCCTTGCCACTTCGGCTGCTTCATTCACTATCAGAAGCACGTGACAATTTGCAAGGATAATGTGTATCGGTGGTCGTTGAGCAAGTCAGCACTAGATCTTGCAAGATATAGTTCTGTAAAACCATAACAAAACGCAGAGCTCACCTCATCTGCTACGTTGAGCTGCACGAAAGCTGCCGGCATGGCCTGACCAAGCAATTTCTCCATGAAGATTAAACATCGCGTCTCAACAACACGCCCAGCCAGGGTTGATGTGGTGCTGCCGACTATCGCATCTGACAGCTCGGCGCTGAAGAGCGGTCCAAGGTGGAAGATTGTCATCCATGCCAGGTACACGACCAAGGACTCATCGCTGAACTTGGCCAGGGCCGAGTTAAGAGCGCGGAAGAAAGCTGGGTCCCTGAGGTGGAATCTGTGGGGATGATAATCTTATAATCACATTACTTGCGTTTGTGTACTTAGCACCGCTAGTGAGTGTTGGCGGTAACGCGTTACAAGTAACGGCGTTACCAGTAACGCGTTACGTTTTTCTGTAACTTAGTAACGTACTCGTTCCAATTTAGGAACTCTAACGTGTAACGTACTTACGTTAACATTTTTCGGTAACGTGTGGTGTCAAGTTACTAGTTGCTTTTTCATTCTGTAGGTGTGCCGTTTTCGCAGAGCTCGCCCCGACGAATGATTTTGTCGCAGCGTCCGACTGCTGTCGGGCCCGCCAGGCATTGATGAAGAAAGCGCGGGCGGAATTGCTTTTGTTTGTGGAAATTGCGGGGACCAATTTCTTAAGACTGCCGACTCCCTGTTGGGAGGGTTGGGCCATCGCCACACAAAGATTGAAGAAAGCCGCGTAATTCGCCATGAGAAACTGTATGGACATGCTTCTCGCGGAAGTAGCAGGTAGATTGCTGGCACCTGCTCCTTTTCGTGCCCAAAAGTCACGCCTCCCGAAGAGAAAGAGCAAGCGCTAGTTTACTCCATACCACGTGCTGATCGTGAAACTTCGTACGTGGGGGAAACAAAGAACTTCACCGAGAGGCTGCAACAACATAAAAACGACGTCGGGAAGCTCGAGTGACAAAGGAGTACACTCGCTGAGCACAGCATGGTGAACGACCACCGCATCGATTTCGACAACTCCCGTGTCGTCGACTTAAAATTCTTTTTGTGGAATTCTGGTTCATCCAGGCGACAGCCGGTAACGTCAACCGGTCCACAGGTGCACCGCCGATCGAGAGTCTGCCTTATCGCGGAGAATAGGCGTGACCACACGGCTGGATGAAAACCTTGAAAAAGAATGCGAGAGGGACGCGAAACGTCGAATTTTTGTCTTGTAACACACACACAAAAAAAACCTTTTTACTCGCTACCTTGTTTGGCGTCCCTCTGTTTCAACCAAAGCACATTAATACCGCTGTCACACGAACAGCTTTAACCGCGGTTAGGCTAACTACGGTTACGGCTAACCACGGTTACAGCTACACGACTACACGGCAGACATAACCGCAGATGGTCTCCTTACCGTGGCTATTGCAAACGGGTGATTCCACAAGAGATCGACACGGATCCGAAAATAGATATTTTAGATTTCATTGATTTCAGTATTTTATATTTTATGCATGTACCACCCAGTAGCTCGAAAAGGAACGTAATTTTCTTATTAACTGCATAATTTACGCGGAAAAAATATAGAACATATTCAGTGCGCAGGGACCCATTTCATTACCAGTCGATCTTGAACGTTCACGACGTTGTAAAACACAAATATTACCATTACAAAGAAGACATTTTGTATATGAAATGTATGCGCTACAATGAGTAAAGTAGCATTGTTTGAAACTTGTAGAGCGAAGCAAACTGTTTTTGAAAAAAAATGTCTAAATATGCGACATTTAATTATAGTCGCCACAAACTTGTTAAGGCCTATGAACTTTGTTTTAAAAATTAATTTTGCTTCCTTTTATTTGCATCTGCAGTGGAGGTTCCGGTTATTTAACTCTTGAGCGAGCCAGTCTGATCGTGAACACACTCACATAAACGCTCGCAATTCAATTTTTGCGGTAATTATACAGGTTAAAGTGAACAAAAAAATGTTTATGCACAGATATTTTTTTCGGTGACTTGCCCATTAAAGCAGTTCTTTACTACTACAAAATATGCGCATCTATTTCGCTAGTAGGAGCACACCGTCAGAATTATTGTAAATTTCTTGAGAGTTCATTGATGGTTTCTTTGCGAATAGCGTTGAGGATTGAATCTCATATTCTGTTTAATGCGTAAACAGGGGGTGGGTGCTCGAGCCGACGTTTCGACAAGTGGACCTGTCTTCTTCAAGGCTGGAACTGATTTCCTTGGCTATCGTGTGTATACGCTTCGTGCCCTCTCCAGAATGGGAGTGGGGGAGGGGGCAGGGAGAGGCCGCCGTGACGAACTGTGCGAGTCATATGGAAGGCGGCAAAAAAAGAACAAAAAGCGGGGAGAGGGGTGTGTACGTTTCGCTGAATGATTGTCAGTGGAAGCACGTGGCATTTTAAAAATAGTAGGTTGGAAATTCCTAGAAGAAGGGCTTAACTCTCGTTGGTTTTCGTTGTGTATGTACCATACCGAATGGATTCAAGAGCCTACTTAGAAATGTTAATACCTAAAGCCCCTAGATTTGTCCTTTTTACTTAAGTACCGACAACTGCCTCCTTTCCGGGCCCTCTCTCACGCGCAGCTGGCGTCCGACGCCATTTTCTTCCTAACTTGGAAGATTTACAAAGCCATGCGCGTCTAAGTGCATTAGCCACGCATCTTTCAGCGGACAATATGCTAACGCGGCGCACCTTTCTCCTCCCGTAAACCCCCTGTCATTAGTGAATGGGGGATCGCGTTTCACCGGGTGCCGGAAAAGCGTCAGGAAGAACATGGCTACCGAAAACGAGCGTTAGCCAATGAGATTCGTCGACGGCGCTTCAATGGTTGTCGGTACTTAAGAAAGAACAGGGAAAAATCTAGGGACTTTATTAATACCTGCTGGCTGGAGTGTATTGAACTTGTGAACAAGGTATGACTCTGTATCACTGACATTTACTACTAATAACATCCCCTATACTTTCCTTGGCATTATTGTCTGTTAGTTCTCATTATTATTGTGTATAACAAAGAAAAACGAGCCCTTAAACTTTCCACTTATTTCCTTAATTGATAGCGAGGGTCTCGTTCTGGCAGACCTGATGCTTTCAGGTAGTATGCGAGGGATTAATGGTCAGCTGCCAGCTCGTAATAAGTTCACGTGCTACGTGACGCCAGCAGGCAGAAAAAGAGTGTTCGACACTCGCCGTCATGGCTACTGGCGGCGCTGACTGACGCTCCCACGTTTAAATGCACATATTTACCCCATAAAGTGGACGGGGGGATGGCCGCCGCGGTAGCTCAGTTGGTAGAGCATCGGACGCGTTATTCGAAGGTCGCAGGATTGGTCCCTGCCCGCGGCAAGTTATCTTTTCGTCCACTTTTCCTTGTTCACATTTACGTTACATTTACTACTAATAACATCCCCTATACTTTCCTTCGCGTTATTGTCTGTTAGTTCTCATTATTATTGTGTGTAAAAAAGAAAAACGAGTCGTTAAAAATTTCCGCTTATTTCTGTATATTTTCTGTCTCTTGGGGACCGGAAGGATCTGTAACGACGACAGCGACTACGTTCGCCACTTAAGCAACCTAAAGGAAACATTAGTTAAAAGAAATTACCCGCAAGATGCTCTAAACAAGGTCTAAAAACAAACATGTCAACTAGATAGATAGGAAATCATCACTGGCTCAAAGGGCCCCCGTAGCACAGCCCAAACAGCCGCCAGCATTTATAGCCAAATACTCAAATGCGCTACCAAACATAAATATTATCCTCCGTAAGCATTACCCAGTACTGGCAAGCAACGAGCGCCTTAGAAAAGCGTTTCCCGGAGTACCAAAGGTCGTGTATCGCCGCAATAAAAATTTTAAGGACATGTTAGTGCACGTAAAAGTAAATCCTTATTCTACTGCCCGCATAACACCTTGTTCTCTTCCAAGATGTAAGACTTGTAAAGACCTTCAAGATGGCGTTATAGTTAAAAGCACCGGGAGTGATTACGGCCATCATATAAAATCTAGTTTCACCGGCACTAGTTCAAACCTTATCTACATGATCGAATGTTCATATTGTCAAAAATGGTACATTGGCGAAACGGGACAACCTGTTAATATTAGATTAAACGAGCATTGCGCGGACACGGCGAAGAATTTACCCAAAGCAGTGGCACAGCATTTTAATGTAGCAGGTCACAATTTCGAAGATCTCAAACTTTACATACTTCAGTCAAACTTCCGGTCTCCAAGGGACAGAAAATATACAGAGGAATACCTTATTGACAATTTCAATACACTCCAGCCAGCAGGTATTAACATTTCTTAGGGGGCTCTGGAATCGATTCCGTATGGTACATACACAACGAAAACCAATGAGAACTGATCCCTTCTTCTAGGGATTTCGAACCTACTATTGTTAAAATGCCACGTGTTTCCACTGACAATCATTCAGCGAAACGTACACCCTCCCCTCCGCTTTTTGTTCCTTTTTCTCCGCCTTTCTTATGACTCACACAGTTCGTCACGGCGGCCTCTCTTCCCCTCCCCAATCTGGAGAGGGCACGAAGCATATACACGCGATAGCTAAGGAAATCAGTTCCAGCCTTGAAGAAGACAAGTCCACTTGTCTAATCGTCGGCTCGAGCACCCACCCCCTGTTTACGAACTTTTTTCATCGCAAACTTCCATCTTCCATCTTCCACTTCCTGCCGTTTTTTTGGACATTCTCTATATGTGTACACGAGCACCCACCCCCCGTTTACGAACTTTTTTCATCGCAAGCTTCCAACTTCCACTTCCTGCCGTTTTTTTGGATATTCTCTATATGTGTACACGAGCACCCACCCCCTGTTTACGACTTTTTTTCATCGCAAACTTCCATCTTCCACTTCCTGCCGTTTTTTGGACATTCTCTATATGTGTACACGAGCACCCACCCCCTGTTTACGAACTTCTTTCATCGCAAGCTTCCATCTTCCACTTCCTGCCGTTTTTTTTGATATTCTCTATATGTGTACACGAGCACCCACCCCCCGTTTACGAACTTTTTTCATCGCAAACTTCCATCTTCCACTTCCTGCCGTTTTTTTGGATATTCTCTATATGTGTACACGAGCACCCACCCCCTGTTTACGAACTTTTTTCATCGCAAACTTCCATCTTCCACTTCCTGCCGTTTTTTTTGGATATTCTCTATATGTGTACACGAGCACCCACCCCCCGTTTACGAACTTTTTTCATCGCAAACTTCCATCTTCCACTTCCTGCCGTTTTTTTTGGATATTCTCTATATGTGTACACGAGCACCCACCCCCCGTTTACGAACTTTTTTCATCCGCAAACTTCCATCTTCCACTTCCTGCCGTTTTTTTTGGATATTCTCTATATGTGTACACGAGCACCCACCCCCTGTTTACGAACTTTTTTCATCGCAAACTTCCATCTTCCACTTCCTGCCGTTTTTTTTGATATTCTCTATATGTGTACACGAGCACCCACCCCCCGTTTACGAACTTTTTTCATCGCAAACTTCCATCTTCCACTTCCTGCCGTTTTTTTGGATATTCTCTATATGTGTACACGAGCACCCACCCCCTGTTTACGAACTTTTTTCATCGCAAACTTCCATCTTCCACTTCCTGCCGTTTTTTTTTGGATATTCTCTATATGTGTACACGAGCACCCACCCCCTGTTTACGAACTTCTTTCATCGCAAGCTTCCATCTCCCACTTCCTGCCGTTTTTTTTGGATATTCCCTATATGTGTACACGAGCACCCACCCCCCGTTTACGAACTTTTTTCATCGCAAACTTCCATCTTCCACTTCCTGCCGTTTTTTTTTGGATATTCTCTATATGTGTACACGAGCACCCACCCCCTGTTTACGAATTTTTTTCATCGCAAACTTCCATCTTCCACTTCCTGCCGTTTTTTTTTTTGGATATTCTCTATAATGTCACATTGAGAAAGATAGCTCCACCATGTGCCAGAGTCAGAAGCCATTACATGTAACTATACAGGCAACTTTAAGCCATTGTAACGTTGCTAAGATCCGGTACATTTGCGAAAATTAATACTCGTTGAATGAGCATTTTGGGTATATTCGTTGTTTGTGTTACAACTTTTATGTGAAACATAAAATTAAGATTTAAAATATTCTTATTGGGGGCTCCTGGAGCAATGACACACTGATTAAAATTTATGATTGCGGAGTAACGGCAGAGGTAACGTCTGTTACTTTTTTTCGGTAAAGGTAATAATAACGCGCGAAATTTTTTGTAGGTAACGGAGTGTGGTAACGCGTTCCTTTTTTATAGTGTGACGAGTAACGTATTTAGTTACTTTTTTTTCAGTAACGGCTACAACACTGCCGCTAGTACAACACGCTAACGACAAAAACACGTTTTCTGAAAATAGTAGACAAATAATGATGGATCGTTGTTACGAAGGCTCAACAAAAAAGGTAATTCAGCACATAGCACATTACTCGCTGTCAAAAGGAAGGAAAAATGCAAGAATGCGTACGAACGGCCGCCGATTTAGAGCACAGGACCTGTTAGTGTAACATTCGAGTGGTTTTAAAATTTGTAGCCCATATCAAAGAAGGACGGAAAAAATTCTTTCCTTTATTGACTGAATGACGTGATACGAAGATTGTCCATATAATAGGGTCCCATTTATTTTGGCATCGAAAAGCATGTTTATCGGCATTGAATAGTACATCTTCAGAAATATTACACTCCATATTTTTATACCTAATTTCCGTTGAGACCAGTGCATTTTTTTTCATGTGATGTACCATCTTCTCAGGGATCTAGTCTGTCACGTCATGAAGGTAGCTTAAATCCTGTTCTTTCAGCTTCTGTCCGGTTGTGAAATGCGACCCACACACACAGGTGTTTCTTCAATTCAGGGAAGAGATGTCGGAGCTTTGTCTGGGCTGTAGGGCAGGTTTGTGCAGGTATCCAATCAATGTATTGATGATGTCGTCTGTTACACTGGCGATCTGCGGACGAGCGTTTTCCTGTTGAACACGCACTACCTTCCTGAGCATGCCTCTCCTCTTGTTTGGAATCGCGCGGCATATTTCTGTCCCAAAAGACGCTCGCCATCACACTGCCCGCAGTGTTTCTTTGAACTGTCGCTGCTTGGGTGACTCTGGGTGTTTCCGTTGATGGGATTGTTGTTCAGTTTCCTGTGTCATTTAGTGGACCAACATCTTGCCCCCAATGACGATACAGTCCAAGAATTTCTCGCCATTGGTTTCGCACGTCTGAAGACATTCCTGGCCGCATCAACACGTTGCCGTTTGTGGTCTTCGGTAAGCATTCTCGCGATCCACCTTGCACAAATCTTGGCATATCCTATATATATATATATATGGTCCGTCAAAGAAATGTCAATGCAGGTCTTGCTCACGCCAGCGAACACCTCACGGAACTGTACCTCGCTTACATGCGCTGCACATTATTTCAATATCTTCTGACCCCTACCATTCCCTAAATTTCTTGTGAGCTAATTGTATGTCGTTGACTTTTCTTAATGCGACATGGACAATGGAGCGAAGTGAGGACCGTCTGTGGAAGCATCCCGGCCCGCTAATTCACGGGCAACGCTGTTGGCCTGGTCGTTTGGATTGTCATGGATGCAATCTACGTTTATATTCTCTGCTGGCAACCACTAGACACACTTAATCCCTTTGCATTTTATTGAATTGGCTATTTTGGCCGCCTGTGGCGCAATCTTGCCTGTACCGAACTTAGTGCTATGCAAAGATGACCGAGAGCTTCATTCTTTGGCTGTGTTAAGCTTCATTAGAACGCTCCAATTTTAAATACTAAAGAAATATGACTTACTTTGTGGCCGGTGCGCCTACTTGCTCCAGGGTAATGTTGAGCAGCCGGGAGAAGACACGCGCCCAGTCGCCGAAAGGCCTTGCCGAGGTTGCGTTTTCGAACTGGCTTCGGTTCAGTGGTGGCCCGTCATCATCCCTGAAGAGCACGGTGAAAGCCTTGCTTTGTTGGTCGTCGGCACTCGCGAAGGCCTCGAGCTCGGCTTCGCACGTGCTCCGCAGGCCACTGAAATGGTGGCACACTTGGCGCAACCTGTCGTCGTACGTGTCCTCGGCCTTCCACTCGCCCCTAGTGTGGATCCAGTCTGGGATGATGTCCGTCGGTTTCATGGACACGATGACATCGTCGGCCAGGTCAACAGTGAATACTGGGTCGAAGCCGACTTGGAAGTTGCTGTAGGCTAGTGCTTCCAGAAATGATACACTGTTTTCGCTAGCAGGTGACTCCTTTTTAGGGGGCTACAAGCAGAGAAATAAAGATTATAGTACTGTGCGGGAAATATAATAGTAATAAAATATATCATTCTAATCAAGCACTATTCGCTGTAGTACCATTCAGAATCGGTTAGCCAACATAAATATGAAAAAAAGTGGCGTGCTAAAGAAGGACGCTCACCTCACGCACTTCCAGAATAATCAAAGCCTTGCAATTGTAAACAATAAAACACATGCGGGGTGCGTGATACTCCACGTGATACTTTATGATCGCCTTGTTCACCACGTGCAAAAACTTTGTGCCCTGACTCGGGAGTACATGGCTCCTAGAGACCTGTCACTACAATCAGCTTTCGCAATGCCTCTACTCAGGTCTGACGTGGGCCTTGCCAACGAGCACATGGTTACTATGGACATAGTAACCATGTGCTGGTACAGATCGAGCCAGAAAGGTAGACGCAATGTTTACCATGGTTCACCTTAGGTCACTAACCTGCGGAAATCACCGGTAGTGTAGGAATTTTTTGTAAAGCTGAAGCTTTTTTTGTTTGCTTCCTTCGTATACTTGATTAAATAACTTGGACCGATACAGGGTTGAAGCTGCGAGTAAACACAAACTACACAAATGACATGTGAAATCAAAGACAGTGACTTGGACAGCGATCCTGATCTCAGTGTGCTCTTTGTGCTCTCGCAAGGCCCGTCCGATGAGGAGACAATGTAGTTGAATCTAGTTCAAAACCAAACACGATGGGAAGTCAGGAGGATGGTTGTTGGTATAGTTGGTAGTGCATCTTGACTATGTGCCCATCAGTGTGCGCTCTAATGCTTTCTGACGGAATTGACAACGTATACCTTACAACCGATATGACGCTGCAGCCTTATTATCGGTGAGCAGTATCACTTTCTTCTCTTGTCTGATAACAAAAATATGCATAGAGCGGGCTTACACATGGTTTTTGTCCTTTGTGTTGAATCAATGGAGTACCATTCAAAGGCCCAATTTTGCCCTAAAGGTGCCTAATATCGCTACGTGTTATTAAAGAACCGATAACATGATGTCAAATAATTTCGTTGCATTTCTCTTACTACTTCCTTTCTCTGTTCTTTTTTTTTCACTTTCTGGCTACTTGCATTCAAAGAAGAACAATATGCATAAACGATGGCTTATACCACAACGAAATCAACGCGTTCGTTGCCAATGGGCTTTGAGAATTCGCGTAAAAGTGCTCAAATGCCTTCACGCAAATAGTTACGTCAAGTGTGCTCGGCGTGACTATACAAAAAAAAAAGTATGACAATTTTCTTGAAACATGTTGATTAAACCAAAGACTAGTTTGTTCTAAAGCTCTTCACGTCCCCTTATCGGACTTCGTCTATAAAGTGCGCACAAGCTGTGAAAGCGCACTGTATACACTGAAAACGTCGACAGCTTAGGTTTACGCTGGTTAGAGCTTTACCTGCCTCCTCTCTAGAGCCGAGCCAACTTGCTGCGTATTACACTCTTAAAAAAAAGAGAGTCAAAAGAGAGTCACGTCTACTTGACTCTTTTTGGTCGGCACTCCAGAATGAAATAGATGACTCCTTTGCTCAAAAGGGAGTCAGTGATGGTTCTGCATATACAGGGTGGTTTTTTTAAAAGAAAGCTTCACTGACTGTGACCAAGATACAGTTCGCTGCTTTGGTTTGTGCAAAAAATGATATACCGAAAACTATCGGTTGAGAATATATACGATGCGATCGTAAAATGCAGAATTACGCATATATTTTGCCAAGGCTTCAGTTACGATATTGCTGAAACAGAGCGTCGAAAACGTCTACAAGTAAACAGGGTTCTAAAAAAATCGAAACTTTTGCCCTCCAAGCGAAACATTGACAGTTATGACAACGCTTGACAATGGCAGTGCTGACAAATTTAAGATTCTTTGCACGTTTGCAAGCCAGGTTTGTAGATTCCTACGACAGCATGTATTGCAGAAAACATACACTTACTAGTGAAATGAACGTACATGGTGTTGAACGCACAGGCGATCAGGAACACGTCTAACTCGACGGCCGTAAAAACATGTGCCGCAAAGCTGGCATGATAACAGCGCGGACCGGTTATCAAGGCGACACTTTACCGCGCCTTCTAAACAGCGACAGCACTACCAGAATTATAGCGCGCGTGGTCATCATTTCTGCCCGCCACAGCTAAACTATTGGCCGCGAGATCAACCTATATAGGCGGCAGCACCATCGCCGCGTTAGTGTGGAGAGGCCGTCGGCGGCGCGTATACAAATGCACACTGCTGCGCTTAGTTGTGAACGGTTTGAGCCGAATCTCGGCGAATAAAATGTGTTGATTGCAGCTTACACTGTAAACAAAAATTAGCCGAGATGGGCGCTTTTCCAGCACATGAGCCCCCAAAACCCCCATGCCCCAATCATTTACTCCGTGGTAGCGGAGTGAAGTCGGCACATGTCGTCGAAAAACGCCCCTTGCTTAATGAGGGAGTTTATGAACGACATGACCTTGTTAAACTCCCCACGGAGTTTTAGGTCACGTGGTTAGAAACTCCCTGTGGGAGGTTTAAAAAGTATTTTTGGTCGTGACGTGCGTGCCGTGGTTAAAAACTCCCTATGGGAGTTTTAAAAACCATTTTTGGTCGTCACGTGCGTGCGTGTGTGAATGTGCGTGTAGCACGCCGGTGTGAAGCTCCAGTGCCTTGTGTGGGTCGCCGTGTGAGCATTTGTCGACAGACAACGAAGTTATCAGTGCAGCGAGGATTTGCAACGGCCGGTTGGTTTGTGTAGACGTGTACGACTATTTTCTCCACTGAACCGTTCTGGTCAGAGACAAGTTCAACTCGCGCCAGCGTCCGACCGCGAACACATCGAGCTGGCTGTCCCGTGTTTATTCTCCCGTCAAGCGGCAATGCCCATGCACGCGAGTGCAAGCCTCCGACACGCCACGGATACCTCGCTTCAACGTGCCGAGTTACGAGGAAGTGCGAAGAATAATTTCATCGGTAACAAAAGTAAGCTGTTGCGATCGTCAGCGGGTTGTTTCTGGAGTTTCACCGGCTAAAACTTCGAAGCAGTAAGAAGTAGGCTTCGCTACGTCGTCGGCATCAAGCCGGCCGGCGGCCGGTGTGAGAGCTGCGCGGGCGACGCGCTCGCTCCGACCACCGGCAACGCTTGCTTCTCGGAGTGTCACCGAAACGATGTTTCACCGGCTGCAACTTCTAAGCGGTAAGAAGGCTTCGCTACGTCGTCGGTACCAAGCCGGCGACGTAGCGAACTCGCACCGCCACACCGGTCGCCGTGGTGAATTCTACGAGCTCGCACCGGCCACCGGTGAAGCAAAGAATATGTTTCACAGAAAATAAAAGCTGCTGGAATGAATAAGCTTAAATTGTCTCTTTTGCGCCATGCAACCACCGCCGTCAAACGTCTAGCGAGAAGGCGAGCGCCGATACGAGACAGATTGAACCAACGTGCGACCGCCGATGTACTGCGAGCAACCGGAACCGCGACTACGAGCCGTCTCGTTCGTTGTAAGTGCATCGCTCCGTAGCTTAACGCGGACAGCGGACTCGGATAGCGGCAGTGTGTGTGTAAAAAAAACGGCGACGAAAACTCTACAGCAGCAAGTATTTTGTGATCGCGAGCTGTCGTTCATCGTATAGCCGTGCCGTACTCCTGGGAGAGGCCTAGCGACGCCGTCGGCCACAACGCGGTATACCGGCGGGGCGACTCATTTCTTCGCCGGTGTTGCTCGTGAATGTGTGCCGCTGAAGCGTTCGTGCACGGCCGCTCGTGGTTCGTGTACGATTATGTGCATTTTACAGACTCACGCACAGTACTGCTAAGGCGGATACATCCCATGCGACAGAGTGCCAGCTGATAATCAAAATTCGCTAATTAAGAAGGCGTTGAATGTTAGGTGGGTTTATAGTAAAAGATAGGTGTGCCTCAGTGGTATCTATAAGCTCATCACAAATATACACGTACGCCATGAATGCTTGTTGCTTAATTTCGGGGAAAAGAAGTGTCCCATCTGAGCCACATTGGAGGTCAAGATGTGGTGCCTATATACAGGGTGTCCCAGCTATCTTTAGCCAAAGGTTTAAAAATACAATATTAGAAGCAGGCGAGTGGAATCACTTGCAGATTACTGAAAGTCACCTCACGCACTACAGACAATTTTTTGTTTGGTAATTAACTAATTTGTTAATTAGGATAATTTAATTAAATTGCTAAATATTCACTGTAGGCAAGAAATGCGTCTTGCAAAGTTCGAGAGCGTCTTCAGAAGCCCCAATTCCATTATTTGCGATAAAGAAACTTTCACGTATACCATTTTTTCCAAGCTGCAAAGAAAGCACGCGAAATACAAAAAAGAACCACGTGACTAGCGCATTCGCCCGCCGCGAGAATGCTGCCCTCAGCCATAGTTTGAGCGAACGAAATCAGCTGCGGCCGCGACTCGGCGTCTCCGTTGCGGCGGTAGGCCGATAAGTTGACGGTGGTTTCTTGGCCCGCACTCGCTACAACTTGCACCGTCACGCGCGCCAACTGGCTGACGCGGGCCAAAAAAACCACCGCCGACTTATCGGCCTATCGCTGCAACGGAGCCGGGGAGTCGCGGCCGCAGCTGATTTTGTTCGCTCGAACCACGGCTGAGGGCAGCATTCTCGAGGCGCGCGAACGAGCTAGTCACGTGGTTATTTTTGTATTTCGCGGGCTTTCTTTGCAGCTTGGAAAAAATGGTATACGTGAGACTTTCTTTATCGCAAATAATGCAATTGGGGTTTCTGAAGACGCCCTCGAACTTTGCAAGCCGCATTTCTTGCCTACAGTCAATATTTTAGCAATTTAATTAAATAATCCTAATTAACGAATTAGTTAATTAGCAAACAAAAAATTGTCTGTAGTGCGCAAGGTGAATGTCAGTAATTTGCAAGTGATTTCACTCGCCTGCCTCTAATATTGTACTTTTTAACCCTTGGCTAAAGATAGCTGGGACACCTGGTATACTCGGTGACCAAAGTTTGGTTGTGAAGCGCTGGTGGTGAGTTGTTGTCAGTGTGAGTGTTGTAGTACTTTGCGAACGTTGTGTGCATGTTTGTGTACGTGTGATCCAGTTAGCGTGTTTCGATGCTAATTTAATTAAAGAGCGAAAATCATTTTTTTCTTTTTGATGGTTATAAAAATTTACTCCCATATTTACCTGGAAAAGCTCCCCTATGGATGTAAACAAAAACTCCCCTCTGTACATCCAAAAACCCCGTCCTGTTGGGGAGTAAATTTTTTACTCCGTCCGGACGGTGTTTTTAAAACCCCCATCAGGGCATGCGCTAGAGGACAAGCCATTTACTCCCATCTCGGCTTATTTTTGCTAACAGTGTACTGGTAATATATACGCTCTTCATTGTTGAATCGATGCACGAAGATAATCCGACGTTACTATTACTAGTGAGAGAAGCGCAATCTGCCCATGAAAGGGATGCTCACCTTAGATAACAGTTTGCGCTTACGCACTTTATGACGTTTTTGGTTGTTTTCCCTGTACGTGTTGGGCTTGTGTTCTGTGTACTACGCGCTGCTGCAGCACGACTGAACTAAAGTGTTCACTTCTTGTTCATTTGTATACCAGCCCATATTCCTGTGCAATGAGCACTGCTCGCGCGAATACGCATTTTTTATTGTTCGATTCTCCGTAAAATGTAGGACAGTTGATAAGTTTATCCAGGAAAACTACTTGATCGACAGCGCTTTAGCGCCACGGAGACGTTCAACGCGTACGCACTTGTTCTTGCTCCAGTAACAGAATGAAAAGGTAAGAGTTTAGCACAGAGCTTTCATCGATTGATTATATTCACGACAGTGATGCAACAAAGTTCCGTTTATTTTATGGAATAAGTGTTTTCTTTTCAAACAAATAATGTCCGCTGCGTTCAATCAATTTATAACAACTCCACACAAAAGCTCAAGATTATGTAAAGAAAAGGGTTGATGCTTTGCGTGAAATTATACGACTGAAATGTAAGGCACGCTATTGGGATTAATTTTGAACATCTGGGTTCTTCAAAGCGCACCTAAATCTAAGCACACGGGTGGTTCTGCGTAAATTTTGCCCCAAGTTAAAATTGCGCGCGGCAACTCCGTTTTATCACTGCCGTGTCATTCCACTGTGTGTGTATTTTAGGGGGCAGTTTGAGTACCCAAGTGTCAGACTTCACTTGATAGAAACATTTCGCTGTAGCGTGACCACGACCGTACAATAAAAGGACATTTTAAGCACAACTAAAGCTCATCATGAACTACAGTGCCACGGTTATAGACCTAACAACAACGCGAAAGTGCATGGCCTAGAGCCTCGTGCTTGTTTACCAACGAGTCGCTAAAACGCTGCATTCACACAATATTTAATGTTCCTCATGTTTGGGACTATGTCAAGCGTACTTTAGGATGCGCTTGAACCAGAAAGCGACACCAACACTGAAATGATTATGGCGAACGAAGGGTACGACACCAATACACAGCCCTCTCGAAAGTCGCACTCACTGATTTATTACAATGCGCATGCAGCCGAGCACGCCCATTTGCTTCTGTACACCATATTAGGTATACGTACAAGCAGTTCAACTCGCGCTAACACAACAGAACAAACCGCCCTTTGAGAACGTGCATGACGTACGCGCACATGCAAACACGACGTGGCTAGCAGACGACGCAGGGAGCAATCCACACTAGGCGCGCTTCAGCTAGTAGCCGCCAGGCGGCGACTCTGCTCGATTTCGCGGCCCATATCTGCATGATAATTCGCGCCGGCCGCCAAAGCGCTCAGCAAACGTTGAGCACTACGCACGCACACGGCCTCAGCGCGCTCTCCCTAGCCCCTAGAGCAGGGGATGCACGCTGACCTGCGCCCCTCCCACCGCACACCCCTTACAGACACACACAGGGCACGCTTCGCCTCCTCCACCCTGATATTACCTAATAGAGGTATAACTATGCATGGATATGTGTTCTATAGCACCAGAACAAAACCGAAACCATGTAGGTGTCCGTGGAGGCTGCCTTAATCCAAAGCCGAAGCCATTAATATGAGATAGCCATTATGGCGTCGTTAGACGGCATTGTTTGTGATCCGTCTCGTTGTGGTCGTTCTTT
Source organism: Rhipicephalus sanguineus (assembly GCF_013339695.2). Lineage (NCBI taxonomy): Eukaryota > Metazoa > Arthropoda > Arachnida > Ixodida > Ixodidae > Rhipicephalus > Rhipicephalus sanguineus. The sequence continues at coordinate 135,034,810 of NC_051177.1, forward strand.
TGTCTGCGGGAATAATCTGTGTCGTCAGGCGTGATTGCAAGTGATCGTTTTGCGTGACTTTCTTTCAGTGCTATGCATTCGTGGAGTAGTATCGCGTAGTCGGTTCGCTCTTGCCGTGACTGGCTGAAGCAATGTCACTCAGTGTTTGTGAAAAGCAGCCTCCGGACGGAGAAGTCCCTGCAGTAATCTTCTTTTCGTCGTGGACTTGCCTGAGCGAGATGGCAGCGCATGACGGATCCCAGTGGCACCGACAGACGAAGCCTGTGGACGACGCTCTTACGATCATTGTAGATTTCAGGTGAGTTCTCCCTACAACTATTTTCTTAGCTTCACACGTAGCTTTGCCGCTTGCCTTTCTAATTTTGCAATGTCACGGATTTTGCCATCGTGTTTCAATGGCTTGGTAACGACGACAACCGCACTGGACTATCCAGTAGCGGGTAAAGTGGAGTGGTGCGCGCCAATATCGTGTTTACTTATTCCATACATGCCAGAGAAACATGAAATTGAGAGGTAAAATCGCGGCTGCAAGTCGAGTGTGGTGACACGTAGGGCGACATTGCACCGTTATATATTTGAAGGGTAAGCAAGCTCAGCTGATCAAAATCAATCTAATGATCCCGGCCCCAACATGCCTGATATCCAGAACATGACTTTGGCTCGTGAAACTCTAGAATTTACTGTTTCTTTCCTTTGCGTCCCAAACGCTGAAACACTTTTTAACACATATATACTCGCTGCATATTCGAACTTCTCCCCGTGTGTGTGTGCGTGTGTGCGTGTGTTTGTGCGTGCATGCGTGCGTAACTGCTATAAAACTTTGTAGTAATAGCTTTTGTAGCTCGGCTTTATCTTACTGAAACAGTGGTGACTTAATCTTATGATACTAAAAATTATCATACAAGGAAGAAAAATGTGAGTTCACTTCAAAGTTGCTTGCTGTCACAAACCGCATACGAGCATAACTTCATCCTCCTGTGAGCCTTGCTTTGTCTAATGTGGTGTGGTGTCAATACCTAATAGTAAATGCAACTCCAGCTACTAATAATGGCAGTGAATATACTGCTCAAACGCTACGTTGTGTGGATAATAGATGCCTTTGTTATTATACCAGCCGTGGTTCAGTTCAGTTTTATTGTCATCACAAAGATACAGTGTACAGTGATGTGGGCGGTGGACAAAATACCTTAAAATGGGCTTGGAAGCGATACGCTGCTAAGCCCAAGGACGCGGGTTCGATTCCTGACCCCAGCAGCTGCATTTAGATGGGGGCGAAATACAGAAACTCCCGTGCACCTTGATTTGTGCACGTTGAAGAACTCCAGGCAGTTAAAATTAATCCGTGGTCTCCCACTATGTAGCACCGCTTAATGGCATCGTGGTTTTCGCTCATAAACCTCTAGCAATTATTACTTCGTCATTATACCTCGAAACTTTCGCTCTATCGTATTTGAATTCTATTCGCCATACTCTGCAATGGATATTTAGCACTTTTTCCAGCACGGTACCTCATTTGGCATTTTTTTACAATTCACCTTAATTGTCCCAATTTCACGCCATAATCAGCTGTTGTTTTTAATATGTTGCTTCAGCACTGTTCCTTGTTGTTTGACCGCTTCTCGTCACCTCAATTGTTTGAAGTACATGTATGCAGCTTACTGTGTTGTAGTAGGACAATAAGTGTTTGGCATGACACACTCAGGTGCGAGTTTTGCCTGTACAGAGGCGTCAGTTAAGGAGTGGCAAAAGTGTGCCTCTTCCCCCCCCCCCCCTATCTTTGGCCAAGAGACATACCCTAGCATCCCTAGTTAGCGTTCGTACATTGTTTTAGGCATGTAGTGTACTACTGAAAGGAATCCTGGTTAAGAAAATGCCTAACGGTGACCACAACAGTGCCAGGTTTGTTGTGTGTAGCTCTCGTGCGGCGCAGTCTGCCCTAGTTTGCTCCTAACCTTTTGTACTGGTCAACGCTGGCTGGTGGGTTGTCCTTCCAGACAAATGGAAAAACTCGACCTTTGCCTGTTGATATAGATGTGAAGAAAAAAGGGTACATTAGGCCAGAATAGCTGCACCTTCGCGCAGCTGTTCTGAAGCAAGACTCTAGAAACACTAGCGTTTGAGCTGTCTGTATCTCTTCTCTTTCCGTGTTACATGCCTTATTTTCTTCTAGAATAAACTTTTTTTAGTGTTTTACGCGAGTCACGGCAATTGTTGTGAGACTCATCCATATAAACTTTGAGTAGCATTTTATTTCCCACAGAGGAATCGAGTGCACCACTGTAAAGTTGCTACAAAAACTTGTCGCGCCTGTCATGCATCCACCAGTGTTCCTGTTTGAGTTATTGATTAATCATTCGACAACCCCGGTAGAAGCGCCTTGTTGAGTAACAAGAGGTAGCGGCACCAACTTTCATTGATTGTCAGATAAAAACCGTAATGGCATTCGCTCTGCTTTTAAGCTTCTTTTGAAATTCTTGATGAATTTCGATAAAACTTGCTTAGCTTATGTGTATTTGTATGCCGATTTTGAATGTGCAATTATTTTTCTATTAGTATACGTCGCGCTAATTAAGTATATCAAACATTTCATGTGACATGTTCGGCGCAACACGTTTTCGTAATCTGAACGAGTTACAAAGTAAGCCTATCACAATAATATGAAAAGGGGACTGTATGCAACAGAACCAAAATGCATGTTCCACTCTCACATAACAAAAGTGATACTATGCTGAACATTGACGAGTTAGTATGCCTAGCTGGCGATTCGCTGACGCGAGTTCAATATTACGTAACGTTCAACTCAAACGGGTTTAAAACAAAGATTCGTAGGTGGGCTAGTGCGTTCATGAACACTATGACAGAACAGCGCAGTAAACCATTGCGTACAGTTTTTATCCCCTAATTATAGCGATATGTTGATTTACTTTGTAACTCTCCAAGTTTGGAAAGGCTTGCTCATCAAGACGCATAAAATTTTTGTGTGTTAAAACTGCGTTTTCTTCCAGAAAGATTATTGAATATTTGCAATCGCCACATAAGCAATCCTAAACTATGCAAGTTTCATCAATATCGAGCAAGAAGAAAAATAAACGCATTACTCGTTCCAGAGTGTCTCATTGAGTACCACGAAGTCGTCACACTGACTCTTGCCAGGGAAGCATGGACACCACTGTCAATAAGGACAACAGAGTCAAAGGAACGCTCGAGTGGGGGTCAGCGTTACCATTGCAAAGGAGTCACCCTGACTACCTAGAGGTACTAGCGGGAAACGAGGGGTAGTCGCGTTGGCTCCTGCATTGGGAGTAATACATACTCTCTCTGCTTGTGTAGAAGGGAGTCGTTGATCTGAAGAATGAAGGGAGTCGTTTGACACCCCAAAAGTCATCATATGTGTAGCGAGGCGATTACCACCCAAAGGTAGTCAGTACAGACACCCTTTTTTTAAGAGTGTACTCTTAAGAGTAGCCCGTACTGAATAGACTAACGAATGTCGCGTGCTTGATTTTTTTTTTGGTTTCGGCAACATTATTTTGAACCTTCACAAGGAGAATGACTATTGCAATATCTAGAAATGTTAATTTTCAAACACAAATCTTTACCGCAGCGGTCTTTTTATATAAAGCAAATGTGTCAACTAGGCGCATGTCTTTGCTATCTTCAATATGATCGTCATGCGCTGCTTGCAAAATCGCGCACACTAAAGGTCATGATATTTTACTTGATAAGCTGATACTTCTTAACTGGTAAGAAGATGATAAGAAGCATCAGCTGATCACATCCTCCCATTCCACAAGCTATGCTTCTTTTACGAGCGCTTAGGTTCGTTCGCATTGTAATTAAATCTGTGCTACTCTGAACGCTCGGCAAGACTTGAAACGTCTGTTTGAAAGGAAGGAAGATATGACGACCAGCAGTGTAAGAGCGTTGACTGTTGGGTTAGTTGGTATTTGGATATGGGAACCTTCGTTGAAAGCGCAACACCACAAAACACAAGATAAGACCAGACGAGCACAGGCGCAAACTAACAACAAATCAGCTATCTAGGAAACTGCTGTCTATACTCGAAATTTCGCCTAAAGACAGAGTGGCTAGGCGTATTCTAAGAAAAAACGTAAGAAATTTCAGAGTAAGAGTTCAAAATCCTGTCACACATAGACTTCATAGCACCGTAATTCGCTTACAGGTTGTGAACAGTGCACGGTAACTGCCGGTTACTGATGTGATCAAAAATGCCTTTTAGCAGATCATATTATAGTGAGTCCACTAGTAATATATATTCTTCGAAGGTCTTGACAGTTGCATGCATTTAGCCTTTATTCTAGCATAGTTTGTACACAAATATTGAATCTTTGTATTCATCAAAGAAATATACATGCAGAATGAGCAGCCATACTCGTCTCATTCTCCGCTCTCGATCACTTGCAATAATTCGTTTCATGAAGCCCCCACTGAAACCTATACGACGCATTTTTGCCTACTGCCTGGAAGACTTCATCGAAGTCCGATAATTATATTTGATAGTAACCGTACCCACGTCAGGCGTATGCATCTACTCTGTGGTTCATAACGTACAGGCCGCTGCCGCACATTTAACAATGGCGGGTAAACGCGCACACTAACATGGACATTATTTTCAGAGAAGTAATTAACAAGTTGAAGTCTGGCTCGCCCTAGGAGATAATTCTGTCTGGAACTTTGCGCCGCCACAAACGGGCGTTTTCATTGCATCGTGCCTTATAAGTTAAGATGACACACTAAGTTGCTATGAAGGAAAGCAGATGATTTTTCAAGGGCTCGTTTATCTTTGTTAGACACAATATTAATGAGAACTAACAGGCAATAACGCCAAGGAATGTACAGGGGGTGTTATTTGTAGTATTTAGAATATAAATGTGAAGAAAGTAAAGTGGACGAAAAGATGACTTGCCGCCGGCAGGGACCGAACCTGCGACCTTCGAATAACGCGTCCGATGCTCTACCACTGAGCTACGGCGGCTGTCATCCTCCCGTCCACTTTCTGGGGTATATATGTTGATTTAAACCTAGGAGTGTTAGTCAGCGCCAATCGCAGCCATGGCGGCGAGTGTGGAACACTCTTTTCTTTGCCTGTTGGCGTCACGTAGCACGTGATCTTTTTACGAGTTGGCAGCTGACCAATAATCCCTCGCATACTACCTGAAGGCATTAAGTCTGCCAGGACGAGACCCTCGCTATGAATGAAGGAAAGCACCCACTTTACTTTCTTCACATTTATATTCTAAATACTACAGATAACACCCCCTGTACTTTCCTTGGCGTTATTGTCTGTTAGTTCTCATTAATACTAAGTTGCTATGTACTTTAGGTACGCAACGAAGATGGCCATTTTTGAAGTTTGATATGCGATAACAGCCATGTCGCAACATGATTTGGTTTACACTCTCAATCATATCTGACTCCAGTACGATGCAATAATGCAGCAAGTATGCCCAAGGTCGTCACCTGCGGCCAAGTCAGACCCCCTTGCGCCAGGAGGTTACGGAACTGTCCGGTGTCGTCGCGACGCCTGTGAGCCACGGCCTCGCAGCTCTGGTAAAGCAGCGCCGCCTTCTGGCGCAGATTCTGACGTGTCCCTTTGGTGGGCGCGGACACGCCACGGGCCGTGGTAGCCAGTGATGCCACGTAGTTGTCTCGGTGTAACTGCCGCATGCTCACGTTGTGCTGCGAGTCCCAGTTGGAGCACACGAAGCGGTAGAAATTCTCGCAAGGATCGAGCGCCGTGTTGATGCTGCTGCGGATGAGGCGGCTGAATTCGGCGCAGCCGCCCGTTTCGCAGATGGAGTAGAACTTGGTCGGGATCATAGGGTACGGGAACATTACCTGAGAGACGGGTTGGTGGTGCGATTACTCCACAATAATACTGATACAGAGTAACTGAGCAGAAAACATACCTCAGAGCATGGACAAAGCTTACGACTTGAATGCCGTGTTAATTCTCTCTCGCTCTTTCGATTCTTTTGCTAAATTTGTGCATTATTCGATACGAACCCTTCGCTTTGTTTCGTTTTATAATATTCCATATACAAAGGCGAACGTCGCCCTGTAATAATAAAGCGGTATTGGTGGATGTCACATCGCTGCCTCAGCCACAGTCCGTTTCTCAGTGAATCCTCGCTGCTTGAAAGCTAACACTCTCCGGTAGAAGTATAAGCTTATGAGAGACCGTGTGAGTGCAGCGAGCAGAGTATCGGCCATTTGGTGTTCGCATATGGAACTCTACGGTAAAATTTGTCACCGCGGTGTTTCACCCATCTCCCTTTGACGCACGCGATGCCATTCTTACTTGTTACGAATCAATGAAGCCTACCGTAACTTTTAGAAGCCTATGAAAGCGGGTATGTTTACAAATATTGCAATATGCTTGCTAAATGCATGTATTCCAAGCTCTAGCTGTGCTGGTAATCTGCGTGGAACTATGCGATGTACTTTCGCCACTAAAAATGGGGAAAAAAGCGGGCAGTGGAGGTGGAAGAGGGGCATGCTCTTCTAGATTTGCTGTGCATCCAATGTGTATTAGCTCCAATAACATAGTTGTGCGATATTTAACTTTTGTCAGCAATGTACAGAAAGAAGTCGCATACAAATGAGGGCGTAACGATTGATCAGACATGCCATTCCCTAGCGTTTTCTATAGGCCCCGGCCTAAAAAAGTAACTAATACAATATAGCTACCTGCATCGCCCCTCTCTTTTTCGCCACGGCATGAATGTAAATGCGAGAACCTTGACAAGCTATTGTACACTACAATACACACTCTTGGTTAAACACCCTCCAGGCGAATCGGCAAAATGAAGACTATCAACCAGATCAGAAACATTGGGGATAAGGCCATCACGCATGCCGTCAGGCGTAAAGGACATGAGGAGCACAAACATAAAGTGTCACTCAATTACGCGAATGCTTCAAGTTTTGGGTGAGCGCGAAAGCAGTATAGTATTCTCGGTAGTTCCCTTTGGTTCTCGATAGTGCGGGTGCCTGCACTTTTCAGCAAAGATGCGCGACAAAACGGATCTCTGCCTGCTTTAGTTTGGCGGTTTGTTCGTAAAAATAAAGTGCAGCGTAGAGGCATGCGAACTTGTGGACACTATACCGACCACGGCTATGCACACCTTGAACCTGCGAATAGATTGCATTTTCAGTTTGGCAAAGGGATAACTCATCAATTCACAGACAGGTCGGGGCTATCCAGCGCACTCACAGTAACTTCCTAACGTGTACGGGACAACGGAGTACGAGGACGCTCCTGTTCTATTGATCAGGGTGATATTGACTGAAATCGATGAGAAATGAAAGTATTTGCGCTACACATGCTCTCCGAGTCTTCACATTTGTGGCATACACCGTGTCGCAGTAAAATGCCGTTAGACGCAAGATTCACCCAGGTATACAAATGAAGTAGACGTAATACAAACCCTGTAGAGAAGAATGGTGAGTACAAGAAATAGGACGCCTCCCCCGAAGCCGTACGCCGGGTACTTCCAGGTGTCCCACGCACTGGGCTTGCGTCGGCTACTGCCGCTTTTAGAAGGCTGGGTCTTCGCTGTGGTGGCCGCTTTGGATGCGCTCGAAGCAGCCGCCGGTGGCTTGCCAGGCGCTGCATCAGCGCCTTCGCCCTTCTCCTTCTTGGTCGCGGCGTTTACCACTTTCTTTATAGAGATCTCTTGCTTAGATTCTGGATGCCTGCGTGACTGGCGCGACTGGTCAACTGCCGAACCCGAGAATGACTTCTTAGAGCCACGTCTCGAAGCCAGCTTCCCGGTCTCGCCTGAAGAACAGGGGCCGCCGAAGACCACGAAAGTTATAATCCACTTATTATTCTGCGAATATACTTGCAGCTGTCTGCGAGGCATGCTGTGCTGTCGGAGGTTTCACTCAGTGCACTGTGAGAGAGCGAGCGTCTAGTTCACTAACACCAACTAATAACGCGGCACTCGGTAGTATGCGTTCGTTCATATGTACACCCATCTCAAGTTCCTGATAGAACCTCCGCTATGAGGTAGCACAGTTTGTGAAAGCAGAGCAGAACTACAATGGTAAGCAAACATCGTTACTAGAGCCTACACAAGGGATACGCCATCCCGGTTCTGAAAATATACCACGAGTGCACTTGTTAAACCACTGGGGTGCTCGAAGAGAGTGATGCAAGAGGCCAACAGCCAGAGAGCTACGTGGCGACGGTTTCTCAAAACGCGTCCTCTGGATTAAGTCTGCCTATCTGAGGAGACGTTTTTATTTAAGTTTGCGCTGATATTTATGTCAATGCTATGACACTCACCCGCAGAAATGTGGCTTAGCGTTCGACCGTCGCTATCATGGCCAGCATTGCTTGCCGATCGCCTAAGTGCAGAATTCCCCCGAGTCCAGGGCTTCGAGTTCTCGCCGATGTTCGCTGCACAAATGAATATTGCGGTGTTCAAAAACACAACGATGCGAACAAAGTGGAACTTGGCATGTACCATATTTCTTGAGAGAACAGCAGCATGGGCTAGTTGGTGATTTATAATCGACATATTTGCACAGCGCTATGTAAGCGAGGACGTAAGAAAGGACACAACACAGGCGCTAACTTCAACTAAATTTATTAGCGAAAACGCTAGAAATGTATACAGCTGATAACACCAGCACACATCAGCACAAACGCACAAACCTATTGCATCACCTCCAGATATGCGATTTCCTTTTTGGTTAGGGAAACTGATGGCATGCTTACACAGAGGTCACCCAGCTGTTGCATTTGATCAGCTTCTATGATTTCCCGCGTAAGCTGCTCACGGTGTTTCGCGACCACGGCGCACTTTTCAAGTTCTGGTTTGCAACCACAATCTCTGCAATGTATGCCGAGATGACCTTGAACAGCTGTGGTGACATGATAGTGATGCTCTTTTAAACGCTCGTTCAAACATCTGGCCGTTTGTCCAACGTACCCCCGCCCCCAAAAGTTTGCGGAACGCGAAATTTCCGAAAAAGCTATATTCCCGCTTTGTCTGAGACCATAGCCTGCATGTAAATGTTCCAGTCTGTAATAGTGCCTGTGACCTATACAGCTACCTGCTAGGTTAGAAGCGCCGTGCACTAACAGAGCAGAAATTCGGATTTTCCGTGGTGCCCATGTTCCGACAACTCTTGTGGGCGGGTGTGCTTCTTACCACAAGATAACGGGATCAAGTACACAACACCCACAGCACATGCTACGAACTGCCTCTTGTGTTTTGTTATACAAACGCTCTTTCGTGTGGCTTGGGCATTCACGCGCTTACAAAGCATTGATAGTTTGTCCGGAGCTGAGAATACAACCTTAACGTCTGCCTTGTCACCTATCTTTTTCAAGTTGTGCGAAATTTTATGCAAGTAGGGGAGCACCGCGACTCGTTTATTATCTCTAGCGGCACGGCTTGCTGGTGCTTCGCCTCCCTGTTTAATGACCCTAAGCATTTTTTCTGCCACCGAAACCAGCACAAACTCAGGAAAACCGGCACTTGTCAGACGGGATGCCTGCTCAAAAAAGCTACATTTCAAAGAGTGGCCGCAAGATTTTCTGAGAGCATTGGTAAAGCAAAGATTCGCAATGCACCCTTTTACAAGCGTGGAATGAGCTGACAGATATGGTAAAAGTGGTTTGCTTCGTCATGGCTCATACTTCCAGCATAGGTGATCAATAGAAATGCTTAACCGCAAATCTAAAAACCTTAACGGGGCATACTGCGGCAGCTCATGCGTCAGGATTAGTGGTGACAAGCACTCTTTAAAATAACAGAACACGTTTGAAACAGTAGCTTCAAAGCCCCTGTCGTCCCAATCAAAAAGCAAAAGAAAGTCACCGACAAAACGAAAAACTGTCACAACAGTGCTCTTCTTGAGAGGGCTAAGAAGTACTCGGTCATGATAAGCAAAAAAATGCCACTTAAAACTGGCGCTATGCATGAACCGATACACACGCCTCTTTTTTTAATGAAAATGCCTTCGTTCAACGTCGCAAAAGTTGCTCTTAAGTTCATACCAAGTAGCTCGAGAAAACTGCTGGCCGACACAGGCGCCGCATTCTGGAAAGCAACTGAGCCAAAGTTGTCAATACAGTCCTCAACGTACCGTAGTAGCGTGTCGTGTGGTAAAGAGTAGCACAGGTCCTTGATGTCTACTGAGCAGGCGTTAAGACCCTTGTCGTTACTTGATAGAAAGGCTATTATATCGTTAGAGTCTTTCACCAGGAAAGGGCCGTCGATAGTTAGCAAGTTTAGCTTCTCTTGTATAAACAAAGCGACGGCTTCGTGTCACGTCCCATTCTCAGATGCATCGATTACCATATTCCAAGTAGGGTGCTTGTATGCAACACGCGCGAGTATGTTCTGTGAGCTACAGTGAGTTTTTCTGCGCACTGCAAAGCGGAAGCTACACTTTTTACCCACTATTGATCGATGCAGATGTCATATTGGCAAATATGCACCCGGTCTAAATAATGGAACTATCGGCTGAATGATTATGAAAGCGTTATGAAACGCTACTAAAGAGATAAAGAGTGACAGCACAAGACACTGGAAATGAATAATAAGTTGGATAAACTATTGGTAATACCAGTCACCCTTACACAGCGAAAACTTCGTCGTGATATTACCACAGTAGGAGGAACCAAAACGATTCTTATTTAGCACGGAGGACTGAATATGCGTTAGAGGCATAATCAAAGGAACAACGTTAACATTATGAAATACACAGCAGCACGTAGACCTCGTTATGGCGAAGCCAAATCATAGTTGCTAAGTTGATGTCTGGTCTTTTAACTCCTGATTCTTTCAACCATCTGTTCGCATTTTCAAAACACCACGATTTACTCTTGTTATTTATCTCTGGCATGTCAACGCACTGATCCTTCTCTCACGTGCAGGATTTGCATGTTCCGAAGCATTTTTTCTTTACGTACCCTGTGGGTTAGTTTCTGCACTACAAATTTCACGCACGAGTGCCGCTTTTCCAATTCCTCATAAGTCGATTCACGTTTTTAGGCATAGTGTATCGCTCTTCAACTTTGCGATATCTGCATACTTAGCGCCTGCCACAGTTAAAATTACTTTTCAGAGGCCGAATATTGAGTCAGATGCATCATTATTATTTATATCGCAATAAGACAGGCTCACAAATTCCTTATTGCAAGCGCAGTACTTTACAACACTTGAAGTAAAAGCACATATGCTGAACGGCGAATATGCTGGATAAGGACACACGCATGTTTTTGATCAAGTTACCACGTTAACACAAGCACATTACACTTACGTTCACTGCCTGGGCGATTGGGCTTGGAGCTCAATCGTGACATTGTTCGCGATGTTATCCTTGTAGTTTCGCCTGCGGTGATTGGAATAACAAACGGTGTTGTATTACACTATAGGGATCAAGAGCGACTGTCATATTCGGATTGTGTTGAACAGGAAGAAATACGACAGAAAGGACAGAACAACACACATCCACTCACGCGTCGCCATACCCTCGACTCTGACATCGTGTGCCTTTCGCTTTCCAACCCAAAATGTTACCAAATAAATTATTCGTATATCTGTCACGTGTAATGTTATCGTGCTTCTTCGCACTGATCTCCAAGGAAGCCCGTGAGTAATTCTTATCGCTTCTTACTGATAGAAAAAAGAAAGCGTGCGTCGTTTTGCGGGAAATTGCACTGACAAAGCAGTAAGCGTAGGTGCTGACGGAGTTTAGTTCGCAGCATCATAGCGTACTATATATGCACAAAATAATTCCTATTACACAAGACAAATTATTTCTTCATATAATGGACAGGATGCAAGATAGTGCTGGTATCGTTCCCTTGTGTAGAACTTACAACTATCTCGATTTGGGTGCACTTGGTCAGAAACAATACACTCGGCATTTGAAACTGTAGATTCTGAAACTACATAGATACATACAATGCGCGCAAACGATGCTACATTTCATCATACTGTGTTAAGCACGGGCAGCTGCGTTTATGACAGGCAGCTGTCACCGAGTAGTCACTGCAATAGATTACGCGATCACCATTCTACAAGTGCTCGGCAAGGACAGCGCAGGGCTTTGTCGAGCACACGGAGAACTGTAACCATGTGACCGATTTGGGCAGCATTTTTCTCCGAGACACCGAGACAAACCCTGAAAGGAGGTTTCTCCTCGAGTGCAGGTATATTCGGAAAAGCAAAGCGCAACATTTACCGCTCGCTGGGAACGTTGCCTAATGCATACGTGCATGGCCTTCGCGACGATGGAAGCGCACATTCATCGAGAGAGGTGGAAGAACGACACCGCTTCCGGGAGCTATGTAGTGAAACTCTGAGAAAGGGGCCGAACGGGTGTGACAACGTCGTGTCTATCAATCAAAAGGTGTTGCTTATGTCCGTTCAGCATTTATAACTCTGTCTACATCTAGAACCCAGCCAGACAGATCCCTGTCAAAGACGCTTACAAATAAATGCTTTTCAAACGTTCGATCTGAATAGGACTCTAAACGTTTACCCATTGATCTGTTTCTGGTGTAGAGTAACATTATTTGCATCATACGAAATATGTACCCTCAAATTTGTACTTAGTATTCTTCATCTCCCCATCGTTCGGCTTTGAAACTGCAGTAAATGTTATGGCTAAAACAAGTTATGCTTTCGCGCCATTGTGCGCACTTACTTTCTGGTCGTTCCATCAGTGTAGCTGCAGTCCTGGTGGCGTCTTAGCTGTAGTGGTGGCCACGTGCTAGCTCTTGAACGCGGCCGCGTGAGCGCAACTTCCTTGGCCAAAGCGCCTTGCACCTAGCAATAACATAATTTAGGTTTATCATTCTTGAGAAGTTGTACTAGAACGGCGCAGAGAGCAAGTGCTTGTCAAAGCGCACGCTACTCGGCACCGCAGAAGGGCGCGAAAGTCTGCGCAAAGATGAGTTGCTGTAGCCCGGCACCTCGGTTTCAGTTAAACCTCCGAAAGGAGTCTGTACACACTTACCTTTCTCGCTCTCCGCAAGGTTTTAGCAGTTGTGCTTGCACCTCCCGGAAGGCCTTTCTCCCATGTTTCGAGTCTACAAATTTCTTGTTATATAATCCACGGATTTACGTTAGTGCAGGTTGTCGCCAGACCTCTTCTTCTTCTTCAGCCTCTTTTTGTAGTCGCCCGAGCGCACCTTGGCTGTTTGCACAAATCCATGTTGAACCACCGCAAACAATAACGTCTGTCATTTACAAAAAAATAATTCCTATTCGCGAGCTTCGCAGCGTCTATACGGCCAGGTACAAAATTATAAATAAAACAATAGCAATTTCATTGGTTGTTTTATCTTTTTTAAATAAAATCAGTATAAATCCTGCTCCTAATAACATCGTCGTCGTCTTGAGTGGGATAGCATTTTGTAAATACGCATGAGTGTACTCCCATAAAAAAGTTAACGTTCAGGTCACTTGCTGAGATTTTTTCCATATGGTAGCACTCTGGGAAGTTCCTGTGCGCACATTCTTCAGGTGATATGACTGTGCCTTGTTCGACGGTGGCATGTCCTGAATTCGAATGGACGGCTGCCCTAGCAATAAGACAGTGCCTACTGAATCTAAAAAACAGAAGGTGTCGAGAGTTATCATCTGAGATCGCTATGCATAGGCTTCAGTCTGAGATGTAAACGGCAGAATACCGACGTCAGGTTGTGAGGTCTGAAAAAGCCGCTCATAGAAGAGACACAGTAAACGTCGTTGTACAACGAAGACGTGAACATTTGGTTAACATTTTTACATACCAGCAAGCTTGCGAGCCACATCTTAGAAATAATTTAGCAACCCACAAGTAATGCAATATAATGCCAATATAACACCCAAACAACATGGCACATACAATGCACCATGAATGTGGGTTGGCCGACTTTCGACTCACCTCGAGAGTCCGTTAGACCGACCAGCGCTATCGTCCACGGAATTTTCACGAAGCAAGACCACACATTCGCCCCCCCCCTCCCGCTTCAAGAAAACAAAAACAAAAAACTGGGCAGATCCCACGTACCGTGGGCATCGATGTAATGCGAAGGATGCGGTGGGAAGGTGACTGTGGTGTAATAGTTTACATTGTGCAAGACGTTACGAAATGACGCTAAAGATAGGCGCACATGGTATACACACACACAGATATGTTTAAGAGCCGCACATGTGTTGTATAACCAGTTGTTTACAGTTGCGTAACGATGTCAACAGCAACATAGGTTTAACCAACACCAGACGCAGTAAGCCGATATGTATTGCTTATACCTGTCCGTTATGATGGAGAACGGACGCACGTTTCTCGAACCCGTGTGCGTGTGTGGAAGGGGTTCTTGACAGTTCCCGCGTTGATGGCGGTGAGCGCAATGTCTTTGTTATTGTGATTTATGTGCACAACGTAGATCTCGCCGATTACGCTGCTTGTCTGTGCGTGTTCGGTGCCTGGCGGCCGCCGAAATGGGATGCGGCCTACGTTGAAGCTGCGCATCGCAGTGTTATTACATGTTCGCACGCCTCCGAAACTGCAATGAATCCACTTGCTCTGGCCGACGAAGCGGGCTTATCTCTCCAGGTTTCAGAAAGTGCTAACACGCCAGTGTCTGTGAGCAGAGCGTCTTTGTCGAGCTCGTGCATGTGCGCAGACGTTAACTTGACATGACGGCTGTATCGTAGGAGTGCATATGTAGTGTTTGTTGCTTTGTTATAAAGTTAGATAAGCAGCATCACAACCACAATTCACGTTGCACCGACATTACGCATGCATAAGGCGCTTTTCCAAAGCAGTTTCTAGACCTGGCGTGGCTCTGTGGTAGAATACCTGACTGCCACGCAGAATGTTCGATTCCTGATGGGATCCAGTTTTCTTCAATTCTTTGCATTCGTCAGGTCAAAGCCGCCAATGTCGGTTTTTCTTAACGCCCTCGTACTTAAGTTACCAATGCCTGTTCTCGCCGTTCCTGGGTAGATATAAACTGGCAATCGCCTGTGGCGCATAGCCGTACACCGCGGCCTGTGGTAAACGGGTATGTGCTACACGTGTCTGGAGGAAAGGGTTTGACGACGTACGCGACAGGACTTTCGCGTTATTCACGTCACTACCGGACAGTCACATTCGTCAAATCTTCTTACCCCCCCCCCCCCCCCCCATGCCAATATTGCTTTACACGAAGTTGAGACGACCAGGAGAGCACTCAGACGTAGGCGGCTAGATAGATAGATAGATAGATAGATTATTAAGTAGATAGATACGTAGATAGAAACGGCCAAAGTGTCTGAGGTGCGCTAAGAAATGCTTCGCATTTAAAAGAAGGATCAGCGCCCGTTCTCCTTACGTACACCGCGTAACCTCGCTGCCGCCAGGCGGCGCCACCTCGGGAGCAAAAGCTCCAACCCTCACTCTCGGTGGCGACTAAGCTAACTACGCTAACTAGACGACGCGCAGCGCCATGAGGCAAAAACTACCTTACAGGAGGAGAAAGCACGCCCGGAAGGTCTAGCGAGCCCAAGCGAAAGGAACCCCGCGCGAATTAGCATAGGAAATCTATCGGAATCGCATTGTCCAGTTTTGCGCCCGGAGGTTATTCTGTCTACACATGGTAGCAGTAAAGGCAGTTCCGGCAAGATAACTCAGCATCAGCTCTGCATCAGCTCTGCAACTGCGCGTTGATTTGCTGAGAAACGCATTATGTATTAGTCTACGTTATAGTTGAACGAGAGTACTAACCTAATTTACAGTAATACGCTGGAATTATATTGAAACATCTCTGTTGCTTACCAAGTCTCATCCAAGCGCATTTGCGCTCAGCATCAGAACATATTTGGTCTGCTTCATTGAGAAAACATTCTTAATTCAGTAATGTCTACATAAATAAAAATAATGATAATGAGAAATGGGGTGTTCTTAGTTGTTGGGCTGGTTGGTTCATTGCAATTCATGTAACAGCTCGAAACCTCATAGAAGGGACGATGATAGAGACAGAGTGAAAAAAAAATGCTCTTTTTCTCTGTATCTATCGTCGTCACTTCGTTAGGTTTTCGCGCTGTTACATGAGAAACAAGGATGTCATTCTTAAACTCAACAGCCAGAATAACGGCTTAAACTCATAAAAGTGGTGCTGTCGGGAGAACTTAATGCTTGTGCGGGGCATCGTCATGTGACACAAAAAAGGTTTAACTTAGCGACGTCTATGTGCGAACCGCCAAAATTTGCGAACCGCCAGTGCGCATTCGCAGAACCCAGGCCATTCTATGGTTCTTGCACCCGGGTTGTCGGAAGAACAAAAAAAAAAAAAAAATTGGGGGGCCCTTAAGCTTCGCCTTTAAGAGTTGAACGCGATAGCGAAATCCGGCCCTTAGTGCGCACTTCAACCACTAAGTGCATACTTATTAATGTGTATTGTTACACACACACACGCACGCACGCGCGCGAATTTTACAGGCTTTCGATCTAAAGCAAGAGTCGCATGGCCTCCAAGATATACGCCGCGCGCCGGCCCTCTCGGAAGCCATGAAAAGGCGAGACATATTTCTCACAATGCCTCACAGATGGCAGCACATTATTTAGCGTTTGCTGCGTTGGCTTGATATGTTTTCCTCTAGATGGACATAGTTGTCCATTTTTAGAGCTGTTTGAAAGTTCGTGTGTGTATTTAGCGGCGACGGCTGCACTATCCCGGCGTTTTTCGACGTAGTTTGATGGCCTCGCGAATGCGCCTACCGTATGGGCTCGTTTTCGTCGTGACACCTGCCGAACAAAATGCGTCGAGACTCCTTTCACTACATGACATTTATGTAGTGTTTTTGTCCGAAGCAGCTGCAAGCAACATCGTGGCTTTGTGGTAAGGCACCTGCTTGCCACGCGAACGGCCCGGGTTCGATCCTTATTGCGACCGAAGATTTTATCGTTTATTTTATTTGCTACTTTCTCGATTTTTCGCTCACGGATGATTTTTCGCTCACAACCAACGGTGCCGACGCCGACAGCGGAATTTCTGCGACACGAGCTCTCTAACGCTACCGCGTTAAAATTGAAAACTCTAAACAAAGCCCCAAGGCGTCTTGGCTCGCTAGCGTGACGACGCAGACACAACGCGGGCCAGTACGGAGTATCGCCCGCGTCTCACATAATTTAAACTTTGCCACGTGTGGCATCTCGTGCCTTTTACTCAACGCCGCCAGCGTTTGACCCAACTCTCAAATTCCGCTGCTAATCTGAACTCAATAGAAGCCTACCCAACGCAGCGTGTGGTCCCAGTGCCTTGGGTCCCGAATTTTAAAAGTCGCTATTAGAGTCAGTGCGTACGGCCATCAATGTAAAACTATCGACTTTAGAAGCACGGTTATGAAAAAAGGCATGGCTGTTGTACATATGTTTCACATTGCACCAATTTTTATTATTTAGCAACCTTTCAACCAATAGAACAGATCTTCATCACCATAATCATCATCGGCCTGACTACGCCCACTGCGGGGCAATAACACCTGCATTGCCTCTCCTCCGCACCAATACTTCGCTCTACCAGAAAAAGTTGATTAAGAGTGATTAGCAGCATGATGTTATTATTACACGTGGTTAATACTTGTTGCTACATTTTATTCCTGCCTGGTTATGAACGCATCACCGTCGTTCTTGTCTCTAGCAACAGACGTCTTGTGCTGCTAAGCACGTCGATGACGGTCCCATTCCCGACATGGAAGAAGGAAGTAGTTAGGAGGGCGCATTGCTCAATGCGGGATAAATAAGCAAAGAAAGAAAGGTGGTACATCAGGCGCGCACATGCCAAGCTTCCCTCGCTCCCATTTTCCATATAAGGCAAGGGCTTCTCGTATGTTTCTCCTTTGAGACCATCGTTGGTAAAGAACATCGAACGACCTTAAATTTGAAAGGTTTTAGCGATTGGCCGCTGAGTAAAAACAAAGGTGCGGCCTGTTGCGTACCCCTAAAATGGCAAGATGACGCAGGTTGAGCCACTCGCCCCCTTCACCCCACAAGCCTTACCGCAGGCGGAGTTTTAAAGAAAATAGATGCGTGTCTGTGTCACTGGTTTTCTTAAGAAGCCTGCGCGTCAAGCCTGGGAGGCTGCGATCTCCAAGCCAGACATGGTAGACCAGCGCCAACTCGTCGCCCGGACTCGCCGGGCGTTCCAGGCCAAGGGGTTTTTGGAGTAAGGGAACCTCCTAACTTCACTAAGTAGCCACTTATCAATAAACATTTTTTCCCTCTCTGCGTGTATTCGCAAATTTTTTCGCAGATTACGTCCCGGACAGTAACTTCGATTAATTATTTTTATATAGAACAACTTCGTATTGTTTTATCATTTCGACGTTTTAATCCATTATGAGTCACACGAAAATTCATGGTACTGCACGTCTACATTCCTTAATGACTTCGAAAGACAGGTCAGAACGCAGCAGGTTTTCGGCATGCTCACATACAAGGCCACGAAGGCATAACGCTAGTTTCGGTTTTCTTGTCGTCTTTTTCATTCGAAATGCGGGCGGATGTTCGTAGAGCGGTAGGTACAAAGAAGACAGACACGCAAGTGTCTCTTCGTGTTGTCCCCTTTTGTCCTTGTCTCGAGGTTGCGCTGCAACCAGTCGCTTCTAATGAGAAACTAACGAGCCCACTTGGCGACTCTCGTTATCGTACGAGAGCAACGATAAAACATTAGCGTTCCCACGTCCCACGTCCCCACGCTTTACGAGTTTAATGCGGGAAACTTTTTCAGGGACAGATATTGCTCAATGTGCATCTTTGTCTTGCGGGTTTTTATTAAGAAGCCCCAAATCCTTGCCCAATTGCCTTGGAGATCAATTCAACAATGCTAATCGTGATATGTTAATTTTGTCGGAAACAACGCTCGTTGTTTCCGACAACTAGACAAGAACACTTCATTCCAAGCGGACACCACCCGAAAACGGCATTTTCGCATGTGCCAGCGAGGGGCTGCGTGAGGTCTCACCCAAAATGTTTTTTTCAGAAGTCATATTATGCAACTAGCGCCAACTCGGATGGCACCGTTTACACAGTGTTAGCGCTCATGTGCTTGTTTTAACATGCGGCCGCGGTTTTGTCAATACCAGCAGGTTCCAACGCTTGAGCAGTGAGGCCACCTCTCTGCCAAAACGAAAAGCGGCGTGCTATTGTGGTGAAGTGATCCTCAGCCAGGTGGCGACGTTTACAGCTAGCGCGTACGGCACCCGAGTAATGAATGATCTTTTCGATGCATGGGCGGTGTACTGCTGCGGCACGCGCTCACGCACGTAGATGATTGAGTGTCGTGTCACTAGTTTATGCGATGTATGGGAAATCATTCGACACTGCCTAGTTTCAACGTTGTGCGTGTTTGGGCCTCTTTCTACAGTTGGCCCACGTGGTGAGTCTGTACAATTTCTTGCTATCTCTTAAATCACAGGCACCTTGCTGGAATTTCTAAATTATGTCCCTGCGTTAGTTTAGTTGAAAATTCGGCCGTGTGAACTTTTAATAAAATGTACACTTTCCTGAAGAATCTTGAAGAATCTTGAAAGCTTGTTCCTTGTACATTCCAAATATGTTTTATAAAAAAAGGTGGAGCCTAAGTATTTCAAGCTGCCTAGACAAGAACAAATGGTTGTTACACGGTTATGACTCATTGAGACTCAGCAGTGACCATTTTTTTGAAGAATCTGCTACAGTTACAGCACTGTTCCTTGTGCAGCTCTTTGAAGATATATTTGCATATTGTCTCAAAGCGGCAAATTAATTTTGGACTATTACTTTATTGTAGCTTAGGTTTTGAAAACAGCGAAATTTAGTAACTTCGTTGCAGACGGTCCGGTGACTATTCAGTATTGAAAGTTCATTTTCGGGGCGCTCATAGAGAATAATATTTTCCTTCTCAATTCTCAATTTTATCAATGTACGCGCGCTACGTTTTAAGTTATATTCATCTAAATTGGGAAACATTCTCAATATAGCGACCCATCTAGGCTCATTTTTGTGGAAAGCTACTGAATTTCTGTGACTGAATTTGCACGGACAGGATGAGTTTTGGCTCACAACCAACGATGCCGACGCCCACACCGACATCGACGCCGACACTGGACTTTCTGCGAAACAAGCTCTATAACGCAATCGCTATAAGAAGTTGGGGTCCAAAACGAAAGAAATACAATATACTGGCAATATGTGGTCGCTACCTCCCTCATCGGCTCAGAGAAGCTGCCGTTGCCCGTCAAATGAAAGGCCGAGTTCGTCCTTCATGGCAGTGTGAGTAGTTTTGCGTTGCGCGAGTCAGGTGAAGGTACGTGGACGTCGCGCAGGCCAGTGTTCACATTGGTCCGGCAGCAAGAAAAACGCAAATGAAAGACTATATCGGACTGCTCTTCATTCAGTACGCACCAGGCACTATTTTAACAGGAGATTTTAACATCGATGTACGGAAAGCGCTGGCGATTACGAACCTTTGTGGATGATGTCTATAGCCTGTGTCGTGCAAGCTACCCACTTCAAGAAATGGTGGTGCAATTGACAACGTGTACGCCATGGTGATTGAGACGTTTAATGACTCTCGTTACGCTTCACCTTTCGCTACACACTCACCACTACTCACCGTCTCGCAAAATCAACTATGCCAAGCACAAAAGCGCTTTTCAAAATGTGATATGCGTGTTCTTTTCAAACCAGTTATACATCGACGCCCGTGCATTAATTCGATATTGAGCTAGTTGAACTCCTTTTTGAAGTTAAGCACACTGACATGGTTAGCGATTGGTAACGCTAACACAAACAACGAAGACAGACGTCAGCTTTTATTTCTGATACGTTGATTTGCACTGGATGCGACATGGACACCATACCGCATCCCCACCGATCATAGTAGTAGTCTTAAGAAATGAGAGACGCCTTTTTCTGGAACCCCATACGCTGCCGAGCGTTGGGCAGCGTAGAATCACTGGAAAAACTTCAGAGTATCGCATCTGTTTTCCGCCGGCCGCCGTCGACGCGATCGGCTAACTCGCATCACGTGACCTCTCAGCGCCATATCCCGTCCATGCGCTTTGGGTGCACGCGCATTGAACCCAGAGCGTGGCAGTGCCACTGTCCCTAGAATGAAGGAAAAAAAAAAAGGTAAGTTTTAAGGGCCTGTTTTTTACAGCTAAAGCTGTTATGAGATCATTTCACCGGCCGTTTTTGGCGCCGTAGTTGTCCGCCGCCGCCGCCGGTGTCCGTAACCAGTATCGCACGAAATAAGAAGAAAAACGAAATAAGAAAAACATTCCAGGATGAAAGGAGGTTCGAACCTGGGCCCTCTGCGTGGGAGCCCAGTATTCAACCTCTGAGCCATGCCTGTGCTTGAAACTGCTTTGCAAAAAGGTCCTGCACAGGCTTCATGTCGCGAAGGAACCACATTAGCATATGCAATATAGCGTGTTAGAAGAGTAAAATAAGCACCAAGCGTCGCACAGCGCGAATTCTGTAACCAGGCGTCACACAATGCGAATTGCGCAACGAGTAGGCTGTTGAATGCTTCCAACCCATCACAAAGATCTCTGCCATAATTCTTCATCGTCATCAGGCACAGCCTCAACAAAGTGCGCATAATGCCTTACATGCGTTTAGCAGGTACCACGGCTCTCCGTAGAATGACGAAAAATGGCACAGTGCCTGTTGCCCTACTTCTCAAAAATTACAATGATTTATAGCGTAGTGGGTACGTCGCAAGTGAATTTGTATTGGTTGCCAAGGAAGCCCATAAGCGCATGATCTATTTCCTTGGGGTGTCAGTAAAGTTCTTCGCCCCCACCCCCCGTCTCTCTCCCACGTCAACGTATGCTATACAGCATGACGGGTAGGGAAATAGCGACCGGGCGTCACCCAATGCAAATTACATAACTGGTGGGCCGTTTAAAGCTTCCAACCCATTACAAAGGGCTGAGCCATAATTCTTCATCGTCATCAGTCGTCGCGTCAACAACGTGCACATAATGCCTTAAAGACGTGCAGCTGGTGCCTCGCTTCTCCGCAGAATGACGAATAATGGCTTAGTAGGTGCTTCCCAACTACACAAAAATTGTCATTAGTGGCGTAGTGGGTACCTTTCTAGTGTACTTTTATCGTAGTCCCAAGAGAGCTAGCTTACAACGTGCTCTAGAAACGCCGCTCTTCCAGCTTTCGCTGTGACTGTGCTGCGGTTTCAGCGCAGGCCTGGCGTTTTTTTTTTCGTTAGACACAATATTAATGAGAACTAACAGATAGTAATTTCAAGGAAAGTATAGGGGGTGTTATTTGTAGCGTTTAGAAAATAATTGTGAAGAAAGTAACGTGGACCGAAAGATAACTTCCCGCCGGCAGGGACCGAACCTGCAACCTTCGAATAACGCGTCCGATGCTGTACCACTGAGCTACGGCCGCGATCATCCTCACGTCCACTTTACGGGGTATGTATGTGCATTTAAACTTAGGAGTGTTAGTCAGCGCCGATCGCAGCCATGACGGCGAATGTGGGACACTCTTTTTTCTGCCTGTTGGTGTCACGTAGCACGTGATCTTTTTACGAGCTTGCACCTGAACAATAATCCCTCGCATACTACCTGAAAGCATCAAGTCTGCCAGAACGAGACCGTCGCTATGAATGAAGGAAAGACGGTAACTTTTAAGAGCTTGTTTTTCTTTGTTAGATACAATATTATTGAGAACTAACGGACAATATTGCCAAGGAAAGTATAGGGGTCCTAAGAATTTCTTCACCGCTTTTTTCAAACGCGTCATGCAGATGCCAGAGAGTAGCTCACCAGCAAGCGAACGTAATTAGGGAATCTCGTGTATTTTGCATTCCGTGTGGCAAAAATTAACGTTAGATTGTGTGCAGCCACTATGCAGTCACATTCCGGCCAACTATGCGGCCAACCATGCAGCTGCTACGTGGATGCATAGTTGGCCGGAATGAATTCACCCACTCGAACAACACTGCATTCTGCAGTGACACAAACTTTGCTTGAAAAGCTCTCATCTGACAGGATACTTCACCTTTTCGGTTGGCTATGTTCAGCGATATTGAAAACTGCATACTAAATAAATGACACGTGGTAACATGAAAATGAAGAGATGCATGTCAAGTACGGCACGACTTACTTGCCGCGCTCATTGAGCGCTGGCGGGTGTTTCGCTAGCTTGATATACACCAAAATTGGTATTACGCGACGTGACTCTATGGCGAACATAACTGAAAGGTGGTGACATAAAAATAGTGACATGCATGTCATGTACGGCATGATTTACATTGGACTGACGGAAGTTTTAGGAGGTCTCATGTTTAGAGACAATGTTTAGAAGTAGAGACAGTTGCACTGTCAATTGTATTATATATGTGTTGTGCAAAATAGCTGAACTACTTGCACGACACACAAATACCGAGGTGATTTAGCATGTTTTATGCCATAATATTTAGTTTTGAACCAGCACCTTTTTAACCAGAATTACTGCGAAATTACTGTTTTCTTAAAAGGTTGCTTCCACGATGCAGGTTTTACTAGGTCGCATGTTTAGGGGTAATTTTTAAATATTGAGGCCGTTTCACTGTAGTGTATTTTCTATGCGTTGTGCAAAAAAGTTTAACTAAGATATCTCGAGAAGTTTGAGCATGTTTTTATGCCATGATAGTTACTTTCGAAGGACCACTTTTCCGACGAGAATTTACCACATTTCATTTCTTAGAATAATTTATATGTGTAAAAATTTGATGATGTTAGTATATAACATTTGCCATTTAGCGGTATAATAATACTTCTTCCTAAGTTCTTATTCCACCTAGTGCGCTGTTTGGAAGTCTTTAATCAGATTCTAAGTTAAATTGTGCAGCTGTCGACCAAACATGCGCCCAGTATGTTATTCAAATTTTGCATAAGCGACCTGTAAAGACTGACTTTTACATTTATCAATAGCCTATACATAGCAACCCATTTACAGAAATTGCAAGGTGATGAATATTATTTTCTGAAAACATCTAAGTGCGTCATCCAAGACCGATTATCATTGAATATAAACGTAAAAAATATCGCTGTTCTTGCCTCGCCTATGTTCAAGTCTTGAATTTTCCATTTTTATGGATGGACTATTTTTCCTCTTGAATAAAACGTAAAGACGGAGTTTTTTATGTCTTTTTTATGTAACAGTGTAATTACGAATGCCGTCTTCACCTCTGCTTCTCAGGAAAGAAGTAAAGAAGGTTGTTACGACATGCAATTCTATTACAGAATTAATCTGAAATGCGATCAATTCAAAAACATATTATAACCCATGTCGGTGAAATTGCGGCGTTGGTGTCGGCGCCATTGTCCGTGAGCAGAAATTCCCTATGGATGCAAAAAATGAGTACTTCCACTACTGTGAGGCACCGGCTGCTGCTTTTAGTGCGTTGGCGCCACTCCAATTGCCGCTCTTCTTTCTCCGAGCACACAAACACGCCTCCGCCCCGTAGCGAGTAGAAAGTGCAACTGCCGATAACAGTGATAGTGTGAGCTCTATGTCACAAGACAAAGGGGCACAACGATTGGGGGAAGCGCCGCCACCGAATATCGCGATACCTGTGAAAAGATCATCGGCAATGGCAAGGGAGCGAGGGGCACCCACCCCGTCAGTAAAATTACCTTTCTAGGCGTAGATGTGTACGAGGACGCGATCCGCCGGAGCGTAGCCATATACAATTTCACTGTAAAAATAAAAGTTTCGCTTCGCGCCGGAATCCGACCCAGGCATTCAACGTGGCAATCAAGTGCTCTACCACAGAGCCACGTTACTGCTTCAAACTGCTACGGAAAAAGCCCGTATACAGGTTTCATGTCGGGCACCGAGTTCAGTCTACAGACGTAATATTGTGATATAGAATCGTACCAGACGTTGCAGCATGAGAATTACTTCACGATATCGCGAGTCAACGTTTTGAAGCTGCCCACTCATAAAGGAGGGCTCATAATTCATCACCAGCATCGTCGGTCACAGCACTACCAAAGTGTGTTCACGTGTTGACTAATAGACGCGTATTGGGTGCTTTGCTAGTTCACGTAAGGGTGAATTATGGTGTGGTGGTTACTCGCAATTGAACTTGCAACAGACGCCCCGGAAGAGTTTTGCAGCGGCCATTGAGGAAGCAATAATAAGGAGAGGCCGTTACGTCACATTTTTTGAAGCCGGAAATAGGGGAGGGTAAATGACTCTTCGAAATGTTGGGGGGCGATCGGAGATCTGTTCGTTCCGCTTGTTCGTTCTCCTGGGGAAGAACAAGCGCGCTGATTGGCTGAAGCGGGAGATGCCACTCAAGGCCGGGGGTGTCGCCATTTCTTTTTTTTTTGCTTGATCTTTTCTTTTTTGGTGACGTCCTATCGCGGCATAACGAGTGGGGTGATCGGAGATCTCTGTTCTGCGCCGTTCGTTCTGTACCCATTCTGGCGGCTTACGCGATTGGCCGAAGCCGGAAAAAACCACGTCTCTGAGGGGCGTAGCCATTTTTCTTTTTGCTTGATCTTTTGTTTTTTGGTGACGTCATACCGCGTCATAACGAGCATGTCGTCTGCTACAAACGAACGGAGCGCGAGACCGTTCGCACGCGTTCTCTCGAGCGAAAAAACGGTTTCGCACGGCATGATGCGGCGGTTGCGGCTGCCGCAACAGCTGATGTGCTTCTGTGTTGCGGCTGCCGCAACGTGTGCTTCTCTTGCGGTTGGAGGTGCGAGATGCGATTGAAGACATGAGCGAGTGCGGCGTCGCTTTCTGTTCTCGAAACGAACAGTGCAAACAAAATGAACGGGCCTGCCACTGGGCTGTGGTCTTACGCGGACGGACTTCTTAGTTCAAAAGCGCTACCAGCTGCTGCCACGTGTCGTCCCGGTCCTCACTCGTGAACGATGGCCCCAGTGGGCACGACGGCGTACGTATCTGTGGGTGCTATTTTATAAAAGCCAGCAGAAGCTCCTCTTGACGATTCGACACCCGGTAGCCAAGCCAGACATTACGGTGGGACGACATCTTGAAAAACTGCGCCAACCGCTACTTTTCTCTTTTTTCTTTTTCGCGTGCGCGACTTCACATAGCGAACACGTTAGAAAAACTAACACCAATAAATATCAGCGCTCAAACCTATTGCTGTTTCAGAAACTGTTTGAGCTTGAAAAGAAAAACAATATTTTTTCGTATAACAACTGTATTTATTAGAAGGCGAGAAATACTTCGTTTTGAAATATACGGTCCCCTTGCCGAGGACAAACGATGCGCGTCTACTTCCGGAAAGCTCGCCGCTCACCGCTTGAGGATTGGCTGTCCTCTTCCTCTCGGCGGAAGAGCTGCGGACCGCCCACTTTTGTGACGTAACACCGCCAGAACGAACGCGGAACGAACAGAGATCTCCGATCCCCCCCTTGGTTACCCTTCGGCTCGCTTGCGCATGCACAACTGGCGCCGCTTGGAGCGTCGAGCAGGCGACCTCGGTTGCACTGGGCCGCCGCCACCTGACAGACGAGCCTGAAAAGTGAAACTTTTGTGCCGATCAAAAATAAGCGGGCTGCGAAGCTCGCTTGCAGCCTGCCTGGGTGTCACTCGCAGCCTCTATACGGCCCATATTGTGCTTCTCCAATAAATTTCCATCTTTGCACTTCGTGTTTAATCAGCTGAATGCGAGAAATCAACGGTCCAATTAAGGCAGGATAATCACCACGGACAGCTCGGCTTTTTTTTTCTGCAGATACGATAAGTTCGGAGTACGCAACATATGCAATAGTGACATCTGGATTGGTCTTGCTACGCAGGAAGATGATGCGCCTCCGAATTATCATTTAACCGTGTGTGTTATTACGCGTTCGCACGAACATCGTGCGTGGCACTGAAGCCAAGCTACAGATACATGGGTCGGTCAGTTGCGGCCACAACGAAGTAAGCTTGGCCGCAGATGAAGTTCCCGAGCACAATACGTAAACAGGATGTGAACAATACAAACAGATTCGCAAATCGCCCTACTGTGTCGAACACTATTGGGTCAGGCACATCCTTATTTCTTGACGCCGGAAGCATCGGTAAGCACACGTGACCACTGCTTTCCAATCGTTTATTGTGACCGTTGTACACGGGAACGGGTCACCGCCCCCTCTCCTATTGAGAGCCGTCGGCGCTGTAGTTGTAGTCTTGAAATTCTAACCTCCAGCGCTGAGGGACGCAATAGCACAGTGCCGAAAGAGAACTGCAGTGAGGCTGCGGCGCCAACCATTTTCGGAGGAGGTGTCGTGGGCTTCGAAAACAACCGCTTTCGACGGCCAAGCGAAATAAACTAAACGCGCAAGCGTTAAGACCAACGCACACGGTAGGCCTCCAACACGTTGCAACATCTGCGAAATGCAACGGCTCTGTCAGCAACGCGGTCATACAGGTGGTGGCGCAGACGACGCAAGGCGACGGCGTGACCAAGGAATCCCAATAGCCCTTGCGAAAACACGTGACTTCCGCCACACTTTTTGCAATGCAGGGGTGCAATCGCGGAACGATGCTATTTCCGATTCCAATGCCATATTCTATGCTATTCTTATCATCCACCACTCGCGGCTGGCTGATCGCGTTGATAACGTGGACGGACCGTCGTTCTGACCAATGGCCAAGCGCGAAGAGCACGAAAAGCATTGGAATAAAAAATAGAATCGTTCCGCGATAGCACCCCTGTAGCATTATCCAAGCTTGTTGTACTTTCGGAACATCGGAACTGAAATATGTCTGATGTATAAGAACGCGAGAGTAGACATAAAGGCCTCGCATCCAAAGTTCGCGTCAGCTTTCGCACTCACTGGCGTTAGCCTTCGCCACCGATAACTAAAAAGAAGTTGTTTAGGTTTTTTTGACATTTTGTTTTGCACCGATTGTTTTTAAGAGTCCAGGGCCTCTTTCGGATGGCCTGTTTCACCGATGAATGAAATACCTCCGATGGTCGCGTGTGATTGTCAGCTGCGTCTCCCTATGATGTCCGCTCTGATCCACATTGCGTGCAGTCGACAGTATTCAGAACTTGCCAGTGATTAAAAAATTGGTGAAGGAGGAGAAGGTATACTACAGCTAAGATGTTGAAAAGTTCGCGCGCTCTTGCCCCGATTGTTGTTGTCGCAAATCGCCGCACCACATCTCTCCAGGTAGTCTGCGACCTCTACGTTGCCCTAGCCGGGCATGTGTTGTGTCCGCAACAGCTATAGAGCACAATAGAAAAAACAGTTGCTCGAGCTTAATTCTTGTATACAAAGTTATCCCGAGGGAAGTGTATGGTGGGCTTCGTTTTCCAAAGACCACACTTGCAATAAGAAATTTGAGATAATAGATTATTATTTGTGTAGTGAAGCCTTGGAACTGAGTAACGGGTGTCACTCTCAGCGCCTTCGAGTGGGTCGTCCTCTTGGGCTTCTCCTCAATGGACGCCGCTCGCGCTGAGAGCGCAACACATTACCATTTGCAATTTCTAACAACTTTTTTCTAATTGTGCGCGATTGCTCTCCCAGATACCGGATGGGGAAACAGGGTTCGAGGGGGATTTGAAAGCAGGGACTCTCCGTGGAAGTCCACTATTCCATAGAGTTTCCTAAAATTAACTAGTATTCTGTTGCATCCTGATCTTCAGAAACTTTTTAAGCAATCGAGCAACGAAGGTCTCGCCTCAAAGCTTTTAAACATACCCTCAGTTTTTCAGGTGTATAAAATTTCTCCACGAATTCTACCCATTTCTGTCACTGTTCGGTCCACCGTTGCCCTTGACACCCTGTTACAATAAGAGATCGATGCGCATATTTCGTGTTCTCCGTTTTCCCGCTAACCCCGGTCATGAAGATTGTGGGGATCGAGAGCGTCCTCCTACCTGGCGCCTCGTTCCCCAGCTGCCGCGCGCGTGCCGGCCGCGTAGCGCGGGCGCACTTAGGCACCGGCAATCGCCAAGATGGCGGCCAGGGCGCCTCTTTGTATGGGCGAGCCAAGCGTCGGCTCCGTCCCGCGCTGGCATGTCCGGGCACGCTACGCTGGCGTGCTGCGCGGGCCTACGTCGCAACGCAGCGCCATTCCCCATTGGGCCGCTGGTGACATCCTCCTCTCCTACGAGCTAAGATGCGCCCGACGATTCGCTCGCGGCGAGAGATGCTCTCAGGCTAGCACGACAGGTTGACGCGCTGCTCTAGCAGGCGGCTTCTCGTTCGTGTGCTCGACAGCTGCCCTTTTTGTGATAGTCGTAGCGCCGCTGGCAAGCGTACTCGATCGGTCTTGCGGAGTTCCCTTTACGGCTTGCAAGCCCGTGACTGTCGTACTGTGCTGCATCTTGGGTTAAACCCGTGTTAACACGTTTGTTGACATCCTGCCTCGAGTGCCTTTTGTGCGCCGTCCCGGAGTCGACGAACCCGGCCGTAGCGTCTTTGTTCGCTGCGGCAGTGGAGAACGTCGCGTCCCTTGCCGGTCGCCTCGTAGGGTAAGCGTCTTGCAAACCTATCTTCACATAACTGGCGCCCAACTTGGTTTCGGCATGGATGCGGAGCAGTCCCTCTCGAGGCGCTCGTTCCTGCTCGATCCCGTGGCTACGGGCTTGATCTCGTTCGATGCGGACGACGCCGGCAGCACGAGGTAAGCTCGCCTTAGCGGCCCTCGGCTTTCGGCCACCGGGAGAGATCCCGTCTTTGGGGCCTCCTTTGGTGGTGACCGCTCGAATGTGGACTACAGTCCTAGCCTAGCCAGTTTCGGGTTTTCTCAGCTGTTCGAGACACACGCGAAGTGCGTGCTTTCGGGCCCCTCCAATGCGTCGTCTCCGCTCGCTGGCCTTCCTTTGTTAGCAGAGCAGCTGAGTGACCAAACCGCCGCACCGGAACGTCCCTTCCTAGGCCACATGGTGCTGGCGTTCACACGCTCGCTGGCCCGTCGTTGTCACGAGCGTAAAGGGTTGACAGTGTCGTCCTCGAGCCAGCTCGCATAGGCGACACCGTCGCCGCGCTTTCCGACGATCATTTTCCTCATGCGCGCCTTGGCGACGCTTTCGGCAAATGTGAGCCACCGTGGTCCGTTGTCGATTCGTTTGCCTGTCGCATGAGGCATCATGCATCCGTCGGTGCGGAAACCCTTCTTCTCTGTGCCGTTTATTGGCCCCTTTGGGTATGGCGTGCATGGCGGAGAACAGGCGCACGACCCTACAACGGCGGCGCCTGCCTCGGAGCAATTAGCGCTGCACACAACTGCGGCACGGCTCCAGGCAAAACATTGCCTTCCATCTCGCGAGCAGAACCGCTGTTTCGTGCGGCGCTTCGCGGTTGGTTGTGCGCTGGGAGAATCGCGCGCGCCGACAGCGCTTTGTGCATCTCCCGGGTCTTTCGCTGCCCGTGATTCTTGGTCGCGTCTTTCTCGCGCGCACGGGTATCGTGATTGACTTCCCAAGCGGTGGCTACAGGGTCGTCCCTTTCGGCGCCCTACAACCATTTGCAACCCTCGTAGTGGCTACCGCTGCCTTTAAGTACGGCACGCCACACGAGATTTCGGTCGCCGGAAGCTTGTCTGCCATGTCGATGGAGTGCCATTTGTGGAGGAAACGGACCCCATGGCGGTCGTCTGGCTTAAGCGCTTGCGCGAGCCCTCGGGCCGCCTCGCGCGCTGGGAATTGACTTTGCAGCGATACAACTTTGTTGTGCGCTACCGGAAAGGGAGTTTAAACGTCGTGGCTCACGCCTTGTCGCGTGCCCCCGTTTCGGTGTGACACTTTTGTCCGCCTCTCCCGAGAGCAATCGAACCGAGTAGACTCCGGGGCCTCTGGCTCCAATGGGTCGAAAGGAGCGAACCCCGACGGCGAATTGACTTTTGAGTCGGTCGCCTCGGGTGAGCACGTCACTTCAGCCGGTATCCTCTTAAGCAGAGAAGAGATACCAAAGGCACAGCAGTGCGATCCGTTTTGGGCTCCAAGAGCCGTGCTCCCAAGGAGCGGGCGCGTATTGACAGTCTGGTATTGCTGTCGGCGCCGTGTGCCGTTTACGCAGTCTGGTATTGCTGCGGGCACGTTGGATTCGCATCTGTTTGTCGCCGGCGGAGTTCTCCTGCGCTCCACATCCCACCAGAGGAAGCTCCCCCAGGAGTCTTCTAAGGTGGGGATACCCCGCAGTCTAAGGAAAGCCACCCTCGGCTATTTCCACGACTCGCGGTTGGCCGGACATGCGAGTGGCCGTAAGACTTTCCAAAAGTTGTGCCGCTCTGCTACCTGGCCAGGCATAAACGTGACGCTCTTCACTCCTCGTGTGACAATGCGTGCAGTCTCGTGCGGGCAAGCCCCCCGGGCTCATGCAGCCGCCCTCAAACCCTTTCGTTGCCCGCAGCAGCGACTTGGGAGGGGGGAGGCGGTCACACAACCGCAGGAAAACCATGAGAAGGCTGGCTCCAAGCCACGCCACCGGTACAACCTGCGGAAACGCACCTAAGCAACCTTTCTCCCACTGACGGGTAGTTGGACTTTATTCCATACCATGACAGTAAATGGAGAATAACCGCTAAGGTGCGGCGGCACACGTCTGGAAGTGGTAGAAGGCCCTCTTGGCCGAACAAACCCGCTGACGTGTTGTCCAAGCCATAACTTGGCAAGCGCCCCCTTTCGTTGGGCAGCACTGTCAGGCAGGCACCCCTTTTTGGCAAGCCGGCTATGCCGGGGGCACTTCTGTCCACTCCTGCGTCGTCCAGTCGTCTCCCTGCGCCTGGCTCTACCGTGCCACCAGCCTGTTCCCGACCAGCCGGCCTGCTGTTCCCTGGTCCTTCCTGCTGTGGCCTGCTTCCTGCCTTCTGGCCTGCAGCCACCACCTCCACCCAGCTTCACCCACCTGGCAGCTTCGGCAGCCGCCCTCGGCGGCTGGTCCGCCCACTCAAGCTTTGGCCCAGGCCCGAGCGTGGTCACTCCGGCTTCCGTTCCTGGCTGCCTGCTGTCCCGGCCTGCCGTTCCTGTGAGGCCCCCCGTCCCAGCGACTTCCGGCAGTGGGCTGCCGCACGCAACTGGCAGCCACGCCTCGTACGTTCCCGGCTGCCAACCTCTCCAGTCCGGCGAACTTCAAGCGGGCTGGCTGCCCGCCCTTGTGCAGTCTTGCCCCCGTTCCTCCTGGGCTGTGGACCTTCTTCCCGGCGGCGGGCTCTCCCCTGGTGGTGGAACTTTTGGGGGAATTTTGTGTGGCCATGGCCGACCTATGGACTTGTACCTTCAGGAAGACGACACCCCCCTGTTGGACTTTGCCCCGTTGGCCAGCCCCCTTGCGGCTGAGCTGACCTTGCCACTTGGCCTCGGACAGCCTCTTTCACAGGCTGGCCTCGGTCTTTAGGAGGGGGGAATGTGGGGATCGAGAGCGTCCTCCTACCTGGCGCCTCGTTCCCCAGCTGCCGCGCGCGTGCCGGCCGCGTAGCCCGGGCGCACTTAGGCACCGGCAATCGCCAAGATGGCGGCCAGGGCGCCTCTTTGTCTGGGCGAGCCAAGCGTCGGCTCCGTCCCGCGCAGGCATGTCCGGGCACGCTACGCTGGCGTGCTGCGCGGGCCTACGTCACAACGCAGCGCCATTCCCCATTGGGCCGCTGGTGACATCCTCCTCTCCTACGAGCTAAGATGCGCCCGACGATTCGCTCGCGGCGAGAGATGCTCTCAGGCTAGCACGAGAGGTTGACGCGCTGCTCTGGCAGGCGGCTTCTCGTTCGTGTGCTCGACTGCTGCCCTTTGTGTGATAGTCGTAGCCCCGCTGGCAAGCGTACTCGATCGGTCTTGCGGAGTTCCCTTTACGGCCTGCAAGCCCGTGACTGTCGTACTGTGCTGCATCTTGGGTTAATAAACCCGTTTTGTTTGTTGACATCCTGCCTCGAGTGCCTTTTCTGCGCCGTGCCGGAGAATCGACGAACCCGGCCGTAGCGTCTTTGTTCGCTGCGGCAGTGGAGAACGTCGCGTCCCTTGCCGGTCGCCTCGTAGGGTAAGCGTCTCGCAAACCTATCTCCACAAGATATATTTGTTGGTCCCTTAATGTTCACTGAGAGAACTTCCTGCGCATTTATCTGGCAGTGATACTCATGGGAAATAGAAAAAGATTAGGTATGTGGAAGTTGTCACTGAGCAATTGCTGGACTTCGGTCAAGCCACTTGATTGAATGAATAGCTCCTTCCACTTTTCGCGCTGTGTTTCTTTGTGAGGACAATGCTTCTAAATGCATTTTCACTGTGCATTTATTTTTCTCCACTAAAATACCTGTTACATCAGCTATAAAGGCAGCATTTGATGCCTCAGTTGCAGTGTCAGTGCGGTCCTTTTTTTTGCGGTTGTGAAAAGTGACGCTGGTTCCTTCACGCTTACTGTTCAAGGTCAGTAATGATAAGCATGGCCTGGCATGGAGCAGCATTGCCGCTTTTCAGAACTATCCAAAAAGATCAGCTTAAGCAAAAATATTGATAGAGTTTTAACAAAGGAAGCCTATCATATGTACGCTTAGTTCAGTTACTTTTGCTGCGATCTGTTATGCACTCCACTGTTGTGCTCTTTTTGCTCATATTTTCAAAAACCTCAACGTACCTAGCTTTTGTGCTTCTCCTTGTTGGCACGCATCTTTCATATGTCATGCTGCTTAGATGCTGTGTTCTAGAGCAAATGAGTATTTTATTTCAAAATCGCAAATTAGGACGTGTTGCGAATGTGCAACTGTTTCGTGCGTGAAAAATGTAGATGCTGGGCTAGGTAGGTAGATGCATGACTGTCCATACATTCTTTTTCTGTAATAATGATGTATGCCCAGTGCGTTTGTGCGTGACTATTTTATTCTTTTGAAAAACAATGAAAAGTGATCTTGAGAAAGATAACTGAATACGAAGTCAGTAGGAAAGACCTATTATGCGTTCATGAGCTCAACTTGCATAAGTTGCAGTAAACACCACAACTGCAACTTCGACTTCATCAAATAAATTAATATAGTTGAAACATAGCTATTGCTTTTCACTTCATGTTTTGTCGTGGTGTGATTTTCTTGCTTATCAGCATCCATGAATTGAGCGCATGATATACTCAACCTGCTGTGTAATAGTTTCTTACTCTCCCATTTGTATACAGTAGTAATCATTTCGAAGGTAATGCGTTTCTGAGGTGCGCAATGTTTATTGCATCATAATTGTGTTTCGCATTTCCTTATCAGTCTCGTCATTTTTAAGTGTTCAGTTCCATAACAGTGTATCTGGCTTTGACAGCTATCTGTACCCATCGTTCTGTAATCTGTTCTTGCTAGGGGGGGAAAGGTGCCGACAACCTTAGACTGGTGCCCAAACACAATTACTTCCCTGCCTGTTCTGTGCAAAATGTTGCCTCAGCCTACCCCGCGACTACCACTAGCATGTGGCAAACTCTTGTCTGAATTCATTATAACGCACAAAACTACTTCCTATTATGCTAGTGCACGGCATAAACTGTTTGTTCAAGTGTTGTCTTCTGTTGCACTCCAAACCTTTTTGCAATAGCTTACTTCAGTGCATACATTGTGTCCCCTAACAATATATACCTCCATGTCATGCGATGTGATTAGATTGATTTGCGAGATAGCAGCAGGTTTTAGTGCAAATTCGTGTCAGACGTGTTTATAGAGTGTTTCTTAAAATTGCAGTAATTGTGATTTATATATGTTATTTTTTTCAGTCGAAGCTACTCGCGGCTTACCTCTACGAAATTGCTCAGTTGAAGTGAAGCAGCCCCGTTACATGCCCTTTCAGCTGCAACTGTTTCAGGAAGTAGACTCGACGAGAACACCACACCTATTCACACAACTGAAGTTGTTTCCTTCACTGGTGTGTAGACTATTTTACGGATGGGTTTCTGTGCCGCCATATTGGGCTGGTAACCTTAGTGTTTGTATCTTTGACAAGTAAAGGAACAGTGTTACGTTAGACGCATACGCATGAAAACGGCTGAGTTTGTGCATACAATGTTTCATGGCCTGGTTAATTCACGCCGCAATATACAAAATCAGGAAAACATCGGGCTAGCAGCCCAAGATGGCGCGCCCATGTCTTAGGTAAGGTAGTCTGTAGTATTAGTACTTCAGGCCAGTTGAGGAATTGACATTCTTAGTGTCAAAATATTGTTGTGATTCACAAAAATATGCACGCGGATATTTTTTAATGTACTTTACGCAAGCCTGGCATTTTAAAATTTTTGGCACCTTTAAATTATTTCAAATGAACTCGCACATTTTTACCCATGACAATTCGATTTATATGTACTGATTGAAATAAATATTTTTATGCACAGTTCCTCATAGTTTTAATCTTTTTGGTGGGACAGAAATCTGATTTTTTTGGAGATCACGGTGTGCCATTTCTATTACTGTCTTGGGAGGTAATACATAAATTCTCCAAGATGAAACTGATGTGTGGAAAGCTGAACGCCTCAGCAACAGCTCAATATATTCTAAATTTTTTGTTTACCTCACTGCCTCACTGCGTATCGAAGCCGTGGTCAGTTTATGAATATGAAGCCGTAAAGTTAACTGGAGTGGTTGGACGAAGTCTACGCAACCGCTCTATTTGGGCACCGGTGACAAGTCGTTTAGCTAATGACGACTATAAATTAGAAGTGCAACACTAAAATTTACCATGGTTTTCCACAAAACTGACAAAAACACCTCAAAACAGCCGAGAAAAATATCTAGTCGCCAAAGCCAAAAGCCGGAACGATCAGACCAGTAATCCCTCTTCATTTCATGGGAGGCTGAATTTATGGCATGGAATCAATCTGGAAGTCTTTGATGCAGCAGGTACTGTAACTGAGAGGGCAACCAGTGCCACTAAGTAGGTTTATAGCACTGGTCGCGGTATCTAAAGTTCCAGTTACGTCGTCGTTCTGCATGCAGTACATGCGACGTCCGTACCATCTTGACCATGGGTATTGAAGCATGATGAAGTTATTGAGCTTAGAAGAAAATTGTCAGTGAAATTTGCAGTAGAATGATTGTGCATTACACTTAATGTCGCTTTTTCATTCAGGGAGTTGTTTGAACAAATTCGGCTGTTTACTGCTATCTGGATTTGCAAAGCTGTTCTCTGGTTCACAGATTCGAGCTGTAGGGATCGTTTAGCTCGAGCTAATAGCCTAAAGCACCCGCAAACATTCAATCTAGTGAGCTAGGAAATATCTATTGAAGTTATT
This sequence comes from Rhipicephalus sanguineus, assembly GCF_013339695.2. NCBI lineage: Eukaryota > Metazoa > Arthropoda > Arachnida > Ixodida > Ixodidae > Rhipicephalus > Rhipicephalus sanguineus. The sequence goes on from NC_051177.1 coordinate 135,070,989, forward strand.
ACGTAGTGAGGCAACTCCATTAAAACAGTACTCAGAACTGCCAGGGTATAGTGGCGCCTTGAGTAATCTAAGGAATGAATATTGCATTAACAATGTTCTGCATGCTGCTAGTCCACAAGTGCCTTTAGGACACACTTAACCATACTTTTCTACTATTACCTAGAGGAATGACTGGCACTGCGACGCTGTAGAATGCATGGCGATGCTGGTATATGTCGAATTCGGATTGACGCTGTTCGCAAAGAGACTGGACACTTCGGAGACACGTCAGGCTAGGAGCGTTCTTTGCGTTAATTTTGCATTGAAAGAACCCAAACTGAACTATTGTTTCTTAGCATTGCACACAAACAGGCTTCATGTGACTCGGAGTGTTTCTGCTTCGATGTGCAGTTTTATAAAACGCAAACTCTACTGAGTGGCCAATAAAGCTGGAAGACAGACGATAAGGTCAGCTTTTACTCTGCGACACTTTGCGGTCTGCTTCTGTCTTTCGTCGTTCGCTCATACCCTGACGGTGGGTGACCTTAGGTTGTGAAGTGTAAAACGAGTGAATGAGATCCTTTTATGAACCTTTCGTGTTAGAAAATCTCTATTTGCGCATCTATCTCCATGTTTTAGGTTTTGCGGTAACGTGATGTGGTAACGTCATCACAACGTCATGTTATGTGTCGTTATGATGACGTCATGAAGACGTCAAAGATTTTGACGATCTGTTGAATCGTCACGAGATGATGACTTTCTGCGTCACCCGCGCTGACACCGCCACGCTGATGGTCAATTTTCTCATTTGGTGAGGCATCTAAGGCTTTTTGCCTTAAAAGACAGCCACCCTTCTTATCCTTTCACAACCAGCGCCGCCATAGACGAGTGCGTCCAAGGTCACAGCAGAGTGAGCAAAAGACATCTCAAGAAAGAAATAACGTTTCAATTTAGAGTCAGAACCTCGACTGAAGGGCCAAGCTGTGAGTGCGGTAGCCACAAATTGGAATAGTGTAGGAAGTAAGGCTAGCGGCTCATTCCTTTAGCATGTGACAACACCGAACTCAAGATAATGCTGGCTTACGAAAACAAGATGACGCTGGCTTACGGTCGGTGGTCGCTGCGGCGAGCAAATTGCCCTTCGTGATGTCTATAGTTCTGACGCCAACTTTTCGATGAGAAAAAGATGGCGAAGCTTGCACTAAGCCGGGCAAGCCTTAAAACAGCAAAACTGGATGATTCTAAGAGATAATACGTTTGCTTCTAGGTTGATTTTATGCCTGGTCAGGTGATGCAGGTTGTTTCTCGGTTGCTTGTAGATCGTTGGTAGGCTTTAGCTACGTGATGCTAAGTTGCTTCTCAGCGCAGAGAACTTCGAATTAAACCACAGGCAGTCACATACACGACACGGACGCGTCGTCGTTGGCGTAGGACTTCCCTCGCTTCGGGGTCTTCTCGCAAACGCCTTTGCCTTTCCCGTTCCCTAGTATTCTCTCGTTGTAAGTTGTCAGAGTCTTCGGTTCGCCACCGCTGCTTCGCAGCCATTTCTTGGACTAACTGTTCCCTTGTGGCTTTTTAGTCGAAGTTGTGAGTGCTGTGGTTCACCCACTTTCTTTGGCACATACCCGTTTATGCTGATGATAGTTTATTATTATGCCGCACACTGCCACATACCCATTTGTTGGGCTAACTCTTGCCTTCATTTTTAGCGGACTAGTAGTGATTAGCGGAATTCACCCAATTTCTTTGGCACATACCTGTTTTGATGATGATTGCTTTTTGTGATAGGCCGTTGGGCTAACTGTTGCCTTCTTCATTTTTCGTGGACCAGGAGTGAGTAGTGGAATTCACCCTATTCTGTGGCACATACCCGTTTATGATGATCATAGTTTTCTGTGATAGGCCGAACAGAAATTGAGACGGACATGTCCTAACCTGCCCGACACTCGTATGGCAGGTCGCACAGTAGCTCATACCCGATAGGCCGTACAGTTATAGTTAGCCTTGACAGCTTCGCTGCTATAAAAGAGGCTCAAAGCTTGCACTAAGCGCACGAAGCTCGATACACAGCGAAGCCGATCGGCCTCATGCTTATTTCTGGCTGTATCTATGCAGAATTTGGCTGCAGCGAGGTTGAACTTGGCTTGCACTGCCGCCACAGGCGAGCCGAGCCCGCTTGCATGAAACACACCTTTTGATTACCAAACACGTGCAACTGCGCTAGCGTTCCATGTAGACTCCTGCACAACTACAGCGGCACAAAGAAATCACGACGTCTGGGTGGTCCTTGCAAACCAGAGCCAAACATGCACTTCTTTCGTGATAACTAAATTTGAAGTGTTAAACTTAGCCACTTTATTTTTTGCATTGTGCACAATAGGTGTTACAGACATGGACGGCTGCGGCGGACTACGTCTCCACCAACATAGACTGTTGTCAGCCCCCAACTGCTTATGATCCAAAAAAATGTTAGCGCACCAGTATACAGACAATGCAAACAATACGGCGTCTCCGAGAAATAAAAATACAGGGTTGATCCCTCCATCTTAGGGATCGGTATAAAGCTAAAGTGAACCGTGTCTTCATAGATGTAGTTCATTTTTATTGCATATCAATAATGTATGAGAGCATGTATCATGTCTATTAATGTTTCGCAGGTATGGTACCATTTGACGTGTATACGCCCACACTGGCGCCTAGTGGCACATCATGCCGAAAGCTGACGCCATGATTTAACCCTTGTGATAGCTGAAGTAGTTAACATACGAGAGGACACAGCATATGGTGAATCCCGCGCGAAGATGGCACCAACAAGCACATAATATGCACTGGTACTCAATGTGCACTCTTTCAAAGAGCCGCCATTTGTCGAGAAAAACGCCAAAGAGTGCGCTTCCCAATAATAGTTTAACCTCGCCTGTGCTCGCCTGTCCTGCATGGTATTTGGACAACCAAATACTATTTCGCCCAAAAACATTTTCATATCAAGAGACATGCCTTCCTCGTTGTCAACCGATAAAGATCTAATGTAGTAACTGTCTATGAGAGGGTCTTTTTAAAAGCCCTTTGGAGATTATCCCATCAGAAAGAAGTCACAGTTTCGACACAAGGGCGGAGCAATGAATGCGATTGCAAGAAATTGAAATGTCAGATGAAGAATAACATGCAGCTCGATACTTGCAGCCCGCCGCTGAAGCGCAAACAAGGACGCCCTGAAATAACGCACAGGTATACTCAAGACAAGCGTGAACAACTGTCACAGGTCTTCTTTGTGCTTTAGCAACGCACTGAAAGTGTCGACAATGAAAAATCAGACGCTCTTACATATCTATTTTTCTTTTTAAACTGCGGCGCATGGACTGACCCATCTGCGCCTTCTGACGGGGGCGTCTGACGCAAAGTGCGCCCGGTGTTTTTAACGCGATCGCGTTAGAGAGCATCGTGTCGCAGGAATTCCGTTGTCGGTGTCGGCACCGTTGGTTGTGTAGCGAAAAATCGACCGTGAGCGAAAAATCGAGAAAGCAGCAAATACAATAAAGGGAATCAACAATTTCGGTTTCATCGAGGATCGACCCGGGGCCGTTCGCGTTGCAAGCAGGTGTCCTACCACGAAAGCCACAAGGTTACTTGCTGCTACTTTTCGGAAAAAAACTACATAAATGCTATGTAGTGGAAGGAGTCTCCTTAACGCCTTTTGTTCGACAGGTGTCACGGACGAAAACGAGCCCCATTCGGCGATTTGTCACGCGCATTTGGGAGACCATCAACTACGTCGAAAAAGGCCGGGATAGTGCAGCCATCGCCGCTAAAAACACACACGAACTTTCAAACAGCTCTAAAAATGGACAACTATGTCCATCTAGCGGGACAAACATATCAACCAAGCAAACAGCAAAACGCTAGATAATGTGCTGCCATCTGTGGAGGCATTGTGAGACTCTTCATGGCCTCCGAAATGGCGAGGCGCGCGGCGTGTATTTTAGAGGCCATGCGACTCTTGCTTTAGATCAAAACCTGGTGCCATCGCGCGCTGCGCGCTCGCGCGCGCGCGGTGTGTTGTGTGTGTGTGTGTGTGTGTTGTGTGCGCGTGTGTGTAACAAACACATGAATAGTAGGCACTTAGTGGTTGAAGTGCGCACTAGGGGCCGGATTTCGCTATTGCGTTCAACTCTTAAAGGCGAAGCTTAAGGGTCCCCCAATTTTTGTTGTTTTTTTCGGTTCTCCATAAGGAGTGGGTACAGAAAGGGGCCAGATTGTCGTGCGCGTCTGAAGGGCACTTTTTAAATTGAAAAAAATTGTAGCAGCGTTGCGTGATAGAAACCACGCTCAAGCTCCTCCGAGATATGCCCACCATGAGTGGTAAATGGTGTATACAAATAGCTTGTCGTTATTTCGCAGGCGCATGCATGGCGTGTGGTTGAGTTGTCTAATGCAGCAAGCTGGGGAGCGAGGGGTTGCTGGTTCGAATCCCTGGTAGAGTGCTTCAGATTTTTTTCTTCTGCTTTAATTTTCTTTGTGCCTCTTTTGTATATATACGTACATATACATATCCCGGACAAGACCGCGACGGAAACGACAACGGCGGCGCCAAAATCCACCGAGAGTGTCTATTTATTTGCTATCGCAATAATACCCTCCTCAGCAACACAGAAACACATGTTCATTCGTTTCCGGTTTTCGGCAATTGAAGCAGTGGCTGCGCGAGGGCACAGACATTCCTTTTACAGCTAAAGCTGTTATGAGACCACAATAACCGCCGTTCTCCGTGCCGTAGTTGTCCGCCGCCGCTGCCGCCGGTGTCCGTAACCGCTATCGCACGAAAAAAAAATAACATTAGGAAATGATATGCAGGATGGAACGGGGATTCGAACCTGGACTATCTGCGTGAGAGCCCAGTTTCTTACCACAGAGCCATGGCGATGCTTGAAACGTCTTTGCAAAAAGAGCCCATACAGACTTCATGTCGGGAAGCAACCACATTAACATATGTAATATAGCGTGGTAGAAGAGGAAAATAACCACGCGTCACGCAACACGAATTCTATAACCATGCGTCGCGCAATGCGAATTGCGCAACGAGGGGGTTGTTCAATGCTTTCAACCCATTACAGAGGGCTCTGCCATAATTCTCCATCGTCATCAGCCACATCTTCAACAAAGTGCGCATAATGCCTTACAAATGTGTGGCTACTACCTCGCCTCTCCATAGAATAAAGAATAACGGCGTAATGGACGCTTCCCAAGATCACAAAAGTTATGGTTTATGGCGTAGTGGGTACCTTGCTAGTGTACTTGTATTAGTAGACCCAAGACAGTTTCCAATGGGTTCTAGAAATGCCGCTCTTGTAGCTCTCGCTGTGACTGTGCCGCGCTTTTGTTGCGTTTTTTGCATGCATACATGCCTTTACTTCGAATGCGTTGGTGTACAATATGAAGAATCTTTTTGCTTATCTTAAAACAGCCATCGTTTTCACCCTTTATAAAACATCTGGTCCTGGGCCTGCATAGTACTGGTTTCGATACAGTTGAGCGGGAAGAAACACATCACAGAAGTCATCGCAGAGGCCAACGTGAAAACGCCTACGTGAGACTACGAAGCCTTCTTCTGCTTAAGAGTCCTGCTGACTGCAAGCATCCTGATATCACGAAAGTGCTGCGCGAGCACTACGCACAACGGAGATCCATAGTCACGGAACGGTATAGGTTCCATCGCAGGGATCAAGAACAAAGCGAAACAATTGGAGAGTTCGTCGTCGAGCCCAAGAAGCTAGCAGCAACATGCGAGTTCGGCAGCTTCCTTCAAGAAACTCTTCGAGAGCGGCTAATCTCGCGCCTTCCCAGAGAGGACATCCGATGCCGTCTGGTGTCGTTACCGAACAAGGGAACGACGTGGCAACGAGTTGTAAACATTGCCACCGCCATGGAACCCGCAAAGAATGACACCTAAGAAATTCTCCCCGCTCCTGCAGACATCAACTGGCACAACAGGCCGACGCCTAAAAGGAAGCCAACGAGCAAAAGCAGAACAGCGTCCACAATAGGGACTGCCACCTCTAAACCAGGGAAGCCACGTAAAGGACATTCTCGAAAGGGACGAGGAAAATGTTTCAGACGCGGTGATGAGCATTTTGCTAGGGCATGTCCATTTTTGCGGAGTCAATGTTTCAAATGTTCGAAAAAGCGCCATGTTGCTAAAATGAGTCGAACTAAATAAGCACATTGTACTCACCAAAGCACAACAGCAGCGAAACTGTTGGCAAAATTGCATAACCAGGGAGACGGTCAGACATCCCCTTTCGTAGTAAAGCTACGCGTAAATGGCAAAGAGGTTCCAATGGAACTTGATACATGATCAGCAGTGTCTCTAATGTCGGAAATCCAATTCGAAAAATGTTTTCCCGATGCTGAGTGGTCCGCAAATGATGTGCGCATGGTCACATACAACGGAACGCCTGTAAATGTACACGGTTCTGCGCAAGTTCATGTGAGCTATGGCACACAGCGCCATGACCTGCCGCTTGTAATAGTCAAGCATGAATCGGGCTTGAGGATGCCAACACTTTTTGGGCTAACTGGTTGTCGAAAATAAGGTTAGATTGGTCAGAAGTCGTACCTGTGTACAACATTCAGACAGAAAATTCTCTTTAGAAAACGTACGATGAAGTGTTTGCAAAAGGATATGGTACAATCAAGCGGTTCAGTGGGAGCATTGTTCTGAAATAGAATGTGTCACCCATTTTTGTAAGGCAAGACCAGTTCCATACGCAATGTTGGAGCAAGCTCAAAAAGAATTGCGTGGCCTTGAGAGAGCTGACGTCGTATATGGAGACAAGCACAATGAATAGGCAACCCCTGTGCCAAATGCAATTCTGTTCGGATATGTGGGGATTACAGAATTACTGCAAATCTGCATATAGAGGTGGATCAGTACCCAATGCCTTTACCGAAGGACATATTTGCATCTGTAGTAGGATGCACAAATTTCACAGTTCTAGATCTCTCTAAGGCTTACCTGCAACTTTAACTTGATGAACGTGCCCAAGAGCTATTGACAGTGAACACACATTTGAGTCTTTTTAGATCTAAAAGACTGCCGTACGGAGTAGCAAGAGCTCCGTCGAGCGATGTTGCAAGCAGTAATGGACCAGAAATTCCGAGGATTTCCTGGCACTTTATGCTACATAAATGATGTCCTTATTTTAGGAAGAGATAAGCAAGAGTGCTACGAAAGAACCGAACGAATGCTTAAAGGGACTGTCTACCGCTCGGAAAAAAAGTTTTGATTGTGGTGAAAATGAGAAGATCGTTCGTCACATCGGCGGCAACGAGCGCGCTTTCGTCCCATAAAAAAAGAATTATAATTTTAATCTGATGTTGAAAACCGTGAAAGAATGACCGCTAGCGTCACCCAACAGCAAAGTGGTCGCAATTCCCGCAATCTATAGGTGTGACAGACTATCCACGCAGGTGGACTTATTTTGCTTAAAAACAAACATGTAGAACTTGAGAGTATTTTCCGCTCTTGAAACAGCTTTCGATTGCGTCAAAAAGTAATTTTTGCAGTTTTTTTTTTATCTCACGCGTACAAAAAGACGCCTGGCGGTGCTGCCGACGCCGCCGCTTTCGAGTTCGTCTGCTTCAACAGCCCGCGCTGGTTGTACCGTTACGCTGCACTGTCGTTACGCTGCACTGTCGCTGCACTGCTGTGAAGGCATGCATTTATCATCGCTACATCAGTACAGGAGTTTCGTTACATCGTTGGCCTGCAACAGCATACGCACTCTATTGCTGTGGGCATTGCAGTGCAGCGTTTGCAACGACACCTGCGTGACAGGTTTGCATAAATTAGAACCCAGTCGTTCAGTGCCTACTTACCAGTCGACATTTCCAAGGCGCCCAGCTTGCGGTGACGGAGGCCTGTCAAAGTCTGGGTCATCGCTTGTGCTGGCGCTATATACTCGAAGAATCATCGCGGTCCGGTGCGTCGACGTAGGGGTCTAAGTTTTGTTTCCTCATGCGTTCCAAAATTCTCTTTTATAATTCGCTTAGGTTTCCTAACGGCATGTCTCGTCTCTTGATACGGTCTGCTACAGCGCCGACAGCGCCGAAAGCGCTGTTGTGTTTTTTCAATTCAATTCAATTCAATTCAATTCTTTATTTGCAGACGTCAAACATACAGGAATATCAAAACTGGTTGGACCCATAGCCAAAGGCTAGTTGCGGGTCCAAAAAGATGAATAAATAAAAGTTCCATGTACAAAAGAAAGATATAATACATACATATAGATAGCAATCGTTCATCCTGAATTTGCACGAGCGAACAAAAGGAAAGCGAAAGTCTGGGTAAGTTTCCGGTCGACATGGCTTGGATTGCGGCAGCAGTGCTAAAATAAACGCATAGACTGCAATCATAGGAAAACGAGTGTTCTGTAATCGTATAAGAAGGCTTCATTTAACCGATGGCACGCTTAAAATGACTGTTACATTCATTGCATTAGTGTTCAGCGAAAATAAAGAAATCCTACAGAAATGACATGTGCTTTCGGTTTTAAGTTTTACCGGCACTTCAATCGTCATCGCGTCCACCAACCAGTGTTGTGGGGCGTATTCACACCAATGGAAGAAGACCGAACGCAGATCGAAAAATTCTGTTTTAAAATTTTCGACTCACTTTCCAGAGAAACCGCTGCAAGGTTGAACACTTCAGAGGGTACGCTTTCTATCGCGGTACAAAACAGAAAAGCGATGAAGGACGGTAGACAGTCCCTTTAAGAAGGTACAGGATCATAGAATCCGCGTTAATTCAGAAAAATGCTCGTTCTTTCAAAGCAAAGCGTGCTATCTGGGACATGTAATTCATAGGAATGGGTTGCATCCAGCGCCAGACAAGGTGGAAGCTATCATGCGTGCTCCACAGCGGAAGGATGCTGTACAGCTCAAAACATTCCTTGGCCTTTAATTTTTATGCGAAGTTCATGCCAAATCTAGCAACTCTACTTGAGCCATTGCACAACTTGCTACGCATAGGAAGTGCACGAATATGGTCAAGTCATTGAGACAAGTGTTTCAGATAATGCAAAAAATTGCTATGTAATAACCAGCTATACGAGATTTATGTTGTCAGAAAAGATTTGCGTCTCACATGTGATGCGTCTGCATACGGCTTAGGGGCAGTACTGTCTCATGTGGTTGAGGGTCATGAAAAACCTGTTGCCTTTGCGTCTCGATGAATGACCCCAACTTAGCGCAATTACGCACAAATCGAGAAGGATGGACTTGCCATTATATTTGGTATCAACAAATTCCACAACTACTTCTATGGTCGGAGGTTTGAAATTTTCACCGATCACCAGCCACTGACGGCTCTTTTGGCTCTAAGCGCCCAGCAAGCTCTGTGGCTCTTGCGCGAGTGCGCCGTTGTTCACACGTACTGTTTAATTACCGTTACCAGGCCAAGTATAAAGCGGGACGTACGATAGGCAACGATGATGGTTTGTCGAGGCTCCCCCTGCCTGAAACCGCTGAAGAGTCTGCATGCATTTTTTATTTTGCACCGCTACAAGACCTTCATGTCACAGTTAAAGAGGTTGAGCTGGACAGAGCCACAGATGAAGTCCTTCGCCTTGTACGTGAATTCACATGGAGCGGTTGGTCATACAATATTTCTGACGAGATAAAGCCGTACTTTGTAAGGAAGTTAGAAATGAGTGTGGGCATGGTTTGTTTAGTGTGGAATGACAGATTACTAAGGTTGAGCGTTGGGCTAGTTGGTGCAGCATAATCCGGTTTCCCAGCGCATACAACGAGGACGAGCAAAGAAGAGACAAACACAGCGCTGAACGTACAACTGGCTTTTTTTATTTTCCTGCCACGGCAATATAGTATATGCACATTTACGCAGGAAAAAAGGAGAAAAAACAGAGCAGACAAGGTATACAAAAACAGACAAAGGAACAGCAACCCATCATCGATATCACATGTTTTGAGATAAAAATTTCTTTATGAACTTTCCTAATAATGTTTCACTAACTCGAGCCGGACAGACTGGCCGGCAGCGTCGAACAGCGCTCCCATGGCGAGTGCGCGCGCTAAGAGCGGCACCAGATTCCTCTCTGACGTCACACGCGAGTGGGCGCCACTCAAAGGTGAAGAAGTGGCCGCTATCCCGCCCTGAGAACGTGAATGTCCGGGGAAGCTGTATCAAACAACGGATATGTTGATGGGGGTATGTTCATTATTACTTTAGAGTAATCGTAGCGATAATCGCTTCGTGGTCGCTGTGGTAGACAACGATTGCTTCCGCGATCAGTTGCGGCAAGACGAATTTGTTACTTTCGTCGAATATTGTATTCACGCTGTTTTTCTGGTGTTTCGTGGTCTACCCATGGCAGTTCCCATTGTTCACAGGCGCCTTATCATCCAACACGCGGTTTTCATGCTTGTTTTGTGGTATTCTTTATTGAAACTCATACTGTCCTCTATGCTACATGCATAATTGCAAAGAAAGATGTGCCATTTTCTTTGAATTGTTAAAGTGTCCCAACCGCAACGCAAAGAGCGCGCGCATCTGCTAGCACAGGAGCATGCAATCTTCTGTGGTGAGTAGTGGGATTTGCCGGATTTGTGTGGTACATACACACAATAGGAGTTCTGTGCTAAATCCACGAAAGTTTCAGGCCAACGAGAGGTATACAGTTTCGCTGTAATATGTTTGAGCGTTTATATATGGTCGAGTGTTTTCGTAGAGTGCAATGTTAAAAGATTGAACGTATTCCACGCTTTTGTAGGCTTACAAGGAAATTAAGGTGTGTGTGAGTCGTTGTTAGTCACACCAACGAACTGTGTGTTAGTCGTGAATGCCCTAGAGCATAAAAAATGTGTAGCTTGATTATGCTCGAACGTAGTATCTTAGTCTAATTAAAATACCAATTCCTCTGGAAAGATATTTGTGATTGCATCAATATGAGGGGGCGAAGAATGTTGTTTTCGGAGTTCAACTTCTGGGAATTTAATTGTTTTCGTTCTGTTAATCTCGCTGCCCTTGAAGTAAATTGCAATCCATGGAATGTTCGCTAATCCTTTAGGTTGCAACGCGCAGTAGCCTTTATCGCATAACTATTAAAACCGTTCGAAGCAGATGATCTATTATACATTTGCATTTAGTGGTAGACACGGTTACATCAGAAGGAAATACATTATTGTTTGTTATGATGAAATGAAATAATACTCTTGTCGTTTACACCAGGCCGTGCTGACGCTCTGCTAGCTTTAAGGAGAAGTACAGAAAAATCTGCTGGGAGCGCACGTGCCACTTAGACGTTGCCTTCCAGTGCAATTTGTCTCCTTGCACCTTCCCCCGTTGTCGATGCAGGTGTATCTCTACGCCGCCTGTATTATATTACTGAATATATGGGAACATTTAAAAATCACCTAGAGGAATTTCCAAGGCGGCTGTTTCATTACAGATACGTATTGTGCATAAGGCCATTGTCAGCGTGTTGTATTAATTATACTGCATTGCGATAGTATTGAACAGTTGCATTAGCGCTGCAAAAAAGTAATTAGTATTTGCTGCAGGCCTTCCTAATCCTGTGGGACTGAACATTTACCTACATTTAGGTCACTTGCTAAATGCTTTGTTCGATTGTGTTGGCCTTCTTGTTACGTGAGCACATTACCCGTGGGCATGTAAGTACAGTTGCATTCTTGTGATTTATTTTATTCGCACATTAGCGTTTACAGTATGAAATGCAACTTTTACTCGGACAGACGGTGATCATGATTAGATAATTCACATATTTCTTTGCTTAAGGCACGTGTGTGGTTCTAATTTGGACAGTGTAAAATAATAAGTTTTTTATACTTGAGTACGACTCTCAGAACTGACAATCTAAATAGTAAGGGAACAACAATGCTGTGGTTGTGAGTGGCGTACTCAAGCTGTGTAAGCTGCTGTGCGTTTGAAAAACAGCTTTGGAGTTTAAACGCGGTTCTTTGTGTTCTGCATGCTTTTTTCGTTTCATACACCACTCTACGTTTTCCAGACGTAGGCGAACACCAAGCTCTCACACAGAGGAAAATACTTTCGTTGAGCTCGCTTTAATGCATATGGTTAATTACCTCAATTTTTATTGAATGAGACTCCTTCGCATATTGTCTCGAATAACAAACAAATTGTTGAGAAATGACATCGGCACATCGGCATTGAATTTTGGTCCTACATTCGGTCTAACAAACCTATCACTAAAGCAACATGCAGTTCATCTCCGTCTTTCAACGTTCTTGAGGTGATTTTAGTAAAGCACGCCGACATCTTCTCACAATCTTATATCTGGCGGAAAATGGATCACTCTGTGATTCATTCTACCGTGTCTACACATACACTCAGAACCAGGAAAACTACAAAACCTTCATGCGAAAAGACTGGGCGCGCAAACACGCACACAAGATAGACGTCAAGACACCACAAACACCGGCTGACAAGTGCAAAGGCACACAACGGGTGAAAAGAAGGAAGACACGAATATTTGTCTGCGCATGGCCATACATCAGACGAAAACTATGAGTCTATGTGAAATATGACTGCTAAGGCATTTGATTTCTTCTTTATACAAGTTAATAGACGGTTGGCTCGCGCATGCGTCACCGCTATTATCCATACGGCATGCCTCAAATATTAGACAGCTTCTTCATTCCGGTGCCTGTGCAAAACTGCGCATTTATCAAATTTCGGCGTCTATTCACACTATCAACAATGTAAAAGATTCAATGGTGAGGCTCCGGTTAGCGATCTCTTATGTTCCAATTATCTCTGGTCAACAGAGCGGCCCGTCTTTAGCAGCAACCGCTGCTAAAAGGAACCTTATACACCAAACCTGTATAGCAATCAGTGAATTTGTGGCGTTTTTTTCTCTAAAAGAGCCACATTCAGAAACCTAAACTAGGCTAAATTTCATGGAAACGTGAAGCACGCCAAAGTAGCTTTCACTTTCAGATCACTTGTAATCAAAATGAGGGAATTCCTAAGTGCAAGGTGAACAAAAAAAGCTGTTTCGAATAAACAGTGAGGCAAATACTGCATCTGTTTGAATCAAACTCAGCTACTTGCATTAAACCAGCAGCCAGTCCGTCAGCAATCGCATCGTGCTCTCATTCCTGAATTAGATTTTTTTAGGGGGGAGGGCGAGTCCAGGGACATGATGTTGTACAGCAAAACTCGAATATAGAGTAAGAGGCCGATTTTCATACTTCTCTCTGCCCTTACGTGTTTCTTATCGAGGTTTGCGCTGCAATATCCCGTCGTTCTTTCTCTCCAAGACGGTATATTTGAAATAGGAAACTACTGAAATTAAAATATTGGGCCACGATCTATTTCTTGAAGAAGAAAACGTGATCGGAAACTGCACGGCATAAAACAAGCTACCAAGGAGAAGAAGAGATGAAACACATTTTTAAGATCTTTAAGAGATGCCAGGAACAAGAAAACACTGCCGACGTTTCAGAATGGTGTGCCTGTGGCTTGGAAGGATCACGCACTTTTCAAGTCTAGCCACAGCCATAACGCTCATGCCACAAAGGATGTGACAGACGGAAATACAAGGATGGCGTTCATTGTGTCGCAAAACATTGGTAATCATTCATTCACTGCCGTTTATACTATTTTACGACCTAAGCCCAAATGAAATGTTCCAATCCATAAGAGCCAAATCCATATTTTACGCCCGAATATCGACGAGAGTAGGCTATAAAAATTTTTGCCGCATTATCAATTTGAGGAGTTTTGGTGACATAAGCACAATGCAAAACAATTGCTGGACCAGGCCCGACCATATTGTCAGTAGCCAAAAACTGTTTCTTTCTCAGTTTCAGTTAAAGAGGACTGGGCTCCGTTAGAAAACAAAAACAGAAAACGCACGATGTGTTTTAAGAAACAAATGTCATTTAGATTCATGTCTATAACTTCCTCATTTTTTGTGTGCACAGCGGCCGAAATCCTACCTAGCTTATCGGCAGCCGTAAAAACAATATAGCCGTATCTCCTTCCATAATCTATCTATCTATCTATCTATCTATCTATCTATCTATCTATCTATCTATCTATCTATCTATCTATCTATCTATCTATCTATCTATCTATCTATCTATCTATCTATCTATCTATCTATCTATCTATCTATCTATCTATCTATCTATCTATCTATCTATCTATCTATCTATCTATCTCTCGAAACCTCCTAGGCCTGCGTTTTCTCGTGCACGTTTCTTAAACTTGGCATATACCACTATTTGCATGGGATGACAGGCCTATCATGTACGTCATGAAGTCCTCTGCCCCAAGCAATGGCGCGAGGTATGCGGCAATGTGCCGTATGTGATCGAACGCTAATATTTAAGTTTATGTCTATTCAGGATCATTCAAAATGTACATGTAACATTTTATGCGAACAAAGCTTTAGCACGTAAACAAGAGGTTGACTTATCGTCTGTTCGTGACTTCAATGTGGACATCACGCGAGCAACCAGCCGGTCGGCCACGACACGCAGCAACGAGCCACGCCGTAGATAGCGTAAATTATAGAATTACATTGCGAGTTGTGATTGTGCTTGCTTAGCATCAGTTGTGGCGGCGCTTGTGTAACGTCATTTGTGATCGTAAGGTTGGTTATGCGTCCTAATAACAAGGTCACGAACAGTATATTTTAGAATATATCATTGAGCAAGATTGCAGCCTTCAATAAGGTACGCATTTGGGCTGGTTGGTTCATGATTAACTGTAGAAACAGCGCTAAAAGACGGGACGAACGAGGTAAGGACACAAACAACGGCGCCGTTGTTTGTGTCCTTTCCTCGTTCGTCCCGTCTTTTAGCGCTGTTTCTACAGTTAATTGCAGCCTTGGTTTTTACGGTAGCTAATTGGGCGATGTCCATCTTCACGAACAGAGCGAAGAACAAATGAGTTAGCTCTCGTGTTGCGGCGTTGTTCTCCTGATGTCCTCGTTGTTTGGTTCGCACTGCTCGTGAGCATGTAGTGTCTTCCGACCCCGCGGGAATACGTCAGTGAATGCCGCTGACGGTCTCACAGTAGCTCAACGTAAAGTCCATTTCCGGTAAGTGAATGTGACGTCTTTTCGCGAACGTGAATGCCCGCGTTGCGTTTGACCATAAGCTGCCTTTTAGGCGAGATAGTTTAGTTGACGTGAATTGTGTACCTATTATATACGCAGGAATACTCAATTCACACAAACGCCTCAATCCGTCTCGACACGCATGTGTCAAGTGAAACAATGCGGCAAACGAAGCTCGTCGGTGCAGCGTTGCGTGACATCGATCTGGTTCGCTACCCTGCTTAAGGGTTAAGGGGGGTACCTTTTTCGCTTAAGGGTTAAGGGAGAGCGCATTCTTCAAACCAGAAAGCGGAGAACGCGCTGCTGAGGTTTGTGCGCACACCCGACCTCACTGAACGACCCTGAAGCTCCCGTGTTTAAGTATGTGTGTCTGTTGTTTTTCGTTTATCATGCGGATTGTTTTATGCTGGGCATCGCTGTATAACACTATTGCCTTAATGTTAAATCAACGAAGTTTCCTATATTTTCGTTCAAATAGCTCTTTCGTGAATAGCGCCGTTTAAAAACTCTAAGAAAAGAAACAATTCAGTGAGTTCGGATAAGAAGGAGGATAAAGATAATATGTGTCATGTAAAAATGGGGTAAACGCAGTTAATATGAACTGAGAAAATGTTTCTTTCTGACTTTCTTTCTAGGTGCGTTTAACAGACATTTCGCCCATTGGGAGGAATGCGTACTGGAATGTAGTGAATTTATAAGAAGAGCAAACTGTACACTGCCATGGACAACTATTGGCCTCGGTGCACATTCACCTCTCCCACCATTCGTACTTTTGTGCATCAAAATATGGCAACTGCTAAGTTGTTAGTTTTGAATAATGAGCTCTACTATGATCGCGTGACGTTTCTGAAGACGTGATCTGTGCCGCGACAAAGTTGAAGATGTATGAACGTACCTATGCTTCATGGGGTGCTTCTTATATTTTATGGCATTGTACGCGAAAAGTCCTACCTTAAGCGCAGTATGAGGCCAAGTGACACACTATTCTGGTAATAATGAAAAAAAAAGAGACCTTCTCCCGGCAATCGACATTAGGTTCACCGATTGTGAAGACAAATGAAAAGGGCTGAAGACACCCGTTCCCATAAGCACCCCCGTAAGCATCTTTACATAATGTTAACAGAAGTGTTTTTTTTGCTTCCTGTTAAAGGAGCACTGACATCAAATTTTAAAGTCGAGATGTGCCCTTCATTCGATTGCTCGGTATGCATAGGTCTCCTTGGCCAAATTTGTATGGCGTCCGTCGCGTGGAAGTAATTTTATTTCGAGGGCAAACAGCGTACGAAAGCTCAATGGAAGATTGATCACGCTGCGACATCGACACTAGTGCTACGTAACAAGTGTGATACATTCCGACCATACCATCCTGAGTGACGATACGCTAGTAACAATGACGTCGACGATCTGAGTGTATTTATTATGCCGCCGACTGCCGCCGACGCCAGGCGACGCTCTCACCGGCTCTCACTCCCAGCCAGTGGCTCTCCTCGCTGTCCCGATCCGTGCCTGCGATTCATCGTGTCGTATCGACTGATTTGTCGTGTGATACTCAGCACGAGTGCGATCAATCGGAGCGACTACGTGCCAGCATGTTGGGGAACCGCTGCGTAGTACGGACCTGCTCGTCGAGGCGCGGAAAAAGCGGAAAGTGCGTGGCGTTTCCTTACACGTACGGTACACGCCAACACGACCACAAGTTATCGAAGTGGAGCAGCTAATAGATAAATATCATCGCTAACAAGTAACACGTATGCAGCGCTATTAGTAAATGTTAGTTAGTCCGTGGACTTCCTTGCGCTAGCGTAATACCGGGTTACTGCAGCCGTAACCGTGAGAGGCCGGATAGGTGGGGCCATCTGGCGGCGCAGAATTGTTATTGTAGAAACCTATCGTATTCTATTTGCCCGCTGGTGTGCATTCACTATGCCGATATTCCATAGACCCCTTTGCGTATACGGGAATGTTGTGCACGCTAAAATTCTCTAATATATCTAATAGAGACACACCAGCGAGTATGGCCCAAGCGTGCGTCCCCGGGCACCTCCTCGTTGGTGCTTGGAACAGTGTCCATTTTTGAATCGCTTTTTGCAAAGCGTCGAAGCGAAAATGATTCGCGACGTCGCGTATCGCGGTGATTCTAAGTTCCAGAATGCCGTCTTCAACACTAGTCGACATTTTTGACGGCGACGACGGCGATGCTGGTGACAAGGCATGACTGAACGCGCGCGCCTAGCAGACGAAATATTAGCTGAGCAGCTGATCCTCACGTCACTCCTTTCTGTGGACAAGTGGTAAACTGGGGCGCGGTCTGGAGTGGACCGCGAGGGAGCGCTGCCAGCGCTAAGAAATGGCGGGCTTGCCGGCCGTTTAGAATCGTGCTAGATACGGGTGATATAAATCAATAAAACAGACAGTTATTCGTCCCTCAGTTGCATTTTCGGTCGTGAATCGCTACTAGGGGGTAGATAACTACTCGTGGATGCAAAAATCTTGACATGCGTAAATTTGATGTCAGTGCTCCTTTAGTTTTGTGGCAATAAAACAGCACTGGAGGCAATCCACTGCGTCGGCCGCAATAGCATTTTTTTGTGACAGATGACTTACCCAGTCTTATATTACGGATCACTGTGAGTGAGCGAATTTTGAAACAGCCAATGGCAATGATGAGGAGGGAAAGCAGGAGAGGTGAAGGATGAGAAGAGAGGGCGCGACCGCCTCACAAATCAGTGTTTACTTTCCCGCCATGGATGTCGAGCAGGCTGCACGTCTGGAACGCAAGTGTCGTCGATGGTGTCGTCGAAGGGCATGTGAATGACTGCTCCGTACTTCCTACGTTCAGTGCAACTGCATACATATTTTTGTCCACCCGCGCCTTTCCATCCACGTCCGTTCCAGAAAACTCCACTGCTCGCGCCAACCGCTACTATGAAATTACAAGCGGCAACACCGCGAGAATTTAGAAAAAGAGGAAAGTTTTACGCGACACGTCGAGTTGTGCCGCAATTACCGTCTGCGCCGCGCCGTGTGGTAGCGAGCCGTCTGCGGTCAGAACATAGGTCTGGCCGCGAAAAACGAAACGTGGCGAAGCTGTCGCGGCCGTTTCATTAGCGTGGTATATACCCGAACATCCGTGCCTGCACTGCATGCACGACTAATATGCTATGGGGAATGACAGGTCATGACATTCAGTGTATTGATTTGTCCTAGAGCCACACAATTCGGTGTATACAGCTCCTCTATGAACTCTTCGCATTACATCGATTCCAAGACGGCTTGAAATCTGTCGGTTTATTGATTTATCGAATCGAGAACAATCGAATCCGTTAATCTGATTATGAAGGAAGGAACGCAATTTCTTGAAATTATTTTGAAAGGGAAGACGAGATGACGAACACATTAACAACGGGTTTTACACCATTGCTTGGGTGAGCGGCACTCACGAAAGATCCTTAGAAGAACACACGATGTGCCTGTACGTGGACGCAAAGTCATCAGTCCTCAGCGCTCCCTGAGTGGTTTCCTCGATTCCTTTTCTACCTCCCCCCCACATACGCGGGCATTATCTTCCTGGTACGCAGGCAGCTACGTTTGCCCTAACATTTTTCATAAGCCAGACACCTTTCCTTTTCTTTAACCCTTTGTCTTGAAACATGGAAGCTGTGAGCGTCAGAGGAAGACTAGGCGCTGTACAATCACAGAGACTCATCACTCGTGCACAATAGACACGGGTGATGAACGCATCTGTTCAAGCTGCGTGCTGCCTCTGAGCCGGGTTGGTTTCTTACCGCGCTTGGTGCTCGTTCTCGCCCTGAGCACTGAAAGTGAACTGTACAGACACACCGCCGCGAAACGAGATAGCGATCGGCGAGAGCCGACACCACTGTCCTGAAGAATGGCACACGTGGTTGTTTGCAGCCTTTGACGGTTGTCACCCAGCTACCTTGACGAGACACACTTTATCTAGTCTCCAACGTTGTTGAACCCCGTGATCAGAACACATTCCTCAGTTCACAGCAAGCGTCTTTTACACAGCAAGCACGTTCACAGCAAGCGTCTATTGTAACTGCACGCAAACCAAGCCGCTTAGACAGGAAGTACGAGACAAATTCCCAGTGATTTGCTCCAAGCTTGTTTTCAAAAACTCACAGGGTTCCTTATGCATTCACTTTAGGCGACTCAAGGGCGAAATACATCTTTTTCTTTTGAGTCGATGCATTGATCCTGCCCCCCCTCCACATCCTTACAAACCTTTCTACAGCTAACATGGTTTTGCACTGCCACCAAGGTCGGAGTCACCTCAGCTGCTTTTCCATTACCTCCCTGCTCAGACTACTTTTGACCAAGCCACGTCATGTGATTTTGACCAAGCCACGTGACATTGCAGTGCGCCATAGGGTGACGTCATCACGTGATGATAATTTTTGCATCACTTGTCCCCGACGTCGCGGGACGCCGACGCTCAAATTTCGCGTTTGATGAGGCATCTAAGCCTTTCACCTTAAAACAAAAAGGATAGTTTAACTATTCTTATAGCAGCACTAAAAAACATACACCCGAACTTGTTATACGTTCTACAAGATAATGTATCAGCCAGCCACGCACAAAGAAATAAAGCTCTTTAAGTCCTGCTTCAGGAAGAAAAAGGAGTTCGAAACTTTCCAGGCTACTTCTTCATCATGGGGATCCCAAATAATCCATTGGTATTGTCTGCGAGACTCCCCTGTTTGTAACGTATTTGGAAATAACTAAGCTGCAAAGCGAAACCACAGCGAAGGAGGGAACCATTTTGGGGAGACGTCGTCTGAATCCATGTGTGAGGGCAAAAATCCGTTTCAGTGGTAGACCGCAAGCCTTCAAGGTAGACAATATGCAGAAGAGCCCGTACGAGAGGTCTAGAGTCTTTGCCGGTAGCATTGTACAGCTGTCCTCTACTGGCCAGCTTTGGAATTGCATTTAGAAACGGGTGTTTTTTCCTCACTATCCTCTTTTTGGCAAACACAACGCTGCCTCGCTTATTTGCGCTGCACTATACCAATAAGTTGTTGGTGCTAAGTCTGGCAATGTTAGACACGGCTGACTCCAATTTTGTGGTCGTACTTGTGGTGGTCACACTTAGAAAGCTTTTCTTGACGAGCAGAGAAAACAAAAGCAGGGAAATTTATTGTCCTCACCGCAAAGCTCGCTCAGATTCTTGCTCGTGACCGTCTGTACGACATGACCAGGACGGTGCAGAAGGGAGAAGTCAGACTATTAAACACAAAACATTTTATTGGGTGAACATGTGCTCGGAAAATGAAAAAGTGACATTACAAGCAATACACACTCTTCACAGATGGCGGAAATCACAGGGGTCGGCCATCGGTGAAGTTGGTGTGTCAACAAATAGATTTACCAGGAGGGCTGCCTCAGCGACGGCTTCATTGGCAGGCAAGAAGGCAGACTTAGCCTCAGGTGACCAATATATTCTCAATTAAGGATTCCGTGGCGCTTTTAAAATGTATTTTATCGACTGCAGTATGTCTGCGCTGTGCGGTGTGAAAGGTCGTAAGAACGTGAAGAGGCCCATGAGCTCGCGAAGCCGGCGCTGAGTTTTGCGTCCCGGGACATTTCTGACAGCCTCGATGAGTGTGCCCCGAGAAGATACCGTGTGACGAAATGCGATGCCCCATAAATGTAGTTCAAAGATTGAAATACGCAATTATATGTGTTCAACACGATGCCATACTGTCGCAAGCGTTGAAAAATCTCACAGAAATGAAGAGCGTGGTCGTCGACAGGGCTTTGCCTATTACTGAATCACCAGTATATGCGAATACGGCAGGCGAACCACGTGTTACCTTAAATTGCGTGATCTGAAAGGCGCACGCACTAAGTCGAACAAAAGAAGGGTTTCGGTATTGAAGTCTTTGGAAGATCGTTGAGTTCGACCAGTGACTGGCGGTACGCCTTGACGGCGTTGACTTTCCTGAATCTCTATTACGGAAGTGGATTGAGGCTTTATAAACCAACGCCCGTAAAAACAGAAAAAAAAAATCCAAAGCGTCAAAGCGTCAGGTTTGGTGGTGAAAAAGCATTGGGGCGGCTGGGTGTACGACTTCACAGATCCCAAAGTGCACGCCAATGGTTGAGAGCGTTTCAGTACATCTAATAAGCGATCGGACAAAATTAATTTGTAGTGTTCTCCGTTGCAAATGGTATGTTACTCTAGCTTTCCGAAGACTGTAATGGAAACTCGTAAACTACAAATATTTAATCATTTTCTTTCGTTTATTGTAATGATAAATACTTATGGCTATGTACTTATATTTAGATATCGCCAACCATATAAGGAGCGGAGTCATCTCAAGGTTCTGTAAGGAAAAAATTTGAAGCTGGCTTTTTCAGAAAAAGAGTAATGATAAATAGGTGACAAGTATCAATAAAATAGTAACAGAGCATGTGATAAAGTTTTACCGCCACCAACATAACAGAGCATGAGCACGGGGAGTGTGACGCATACATAATAGTGAAAAAGACGTTGATGTAATACGAAGAACTGTAAAAAGAACAGTCAAAGAAGACTATATGAGCTAGTGCTTTTTTGCGTAATACGACAACAGAAGACAGGACAGATCGCTACTTTGAACTCGCAAGATGTCAGTTCAGAATACCACATTGTACCGTCGGCTGCCTTCTGTTGTATTTCGCTAAAATAAGCACTATGGATTCACACTAACTAGACGACCATCGCATTCTGCTGAACTATCTTTTAAGAACCAGGCGTCGTGAATATACACATTTATAAATGCACGAACGTCATCTACGTTTAACCTTCAATAGATATTTCCATTTGATGTAGCACTTGTTTTTGGAAATGATCCACCTAAAGGTGCCCTTTATGCAAAATCACTCGCTTTACAACTTCTGCATTATTCGCATGAGTTTAAAACAAAGAGGGCTGATATAATGCCTATTGTATAGGCGAGAAGATCCTTAAGCAATATAAAATCCGTATATATTTCCCTGGTTGGTGAACAAAGGTCCGATTGTAAGAGACAAAACTCTGTGATGCACGAACAATTGATGACGAAGGTTTGGACAAGTTAGAATTGTGTTGCAACGTTTTAGGGCAAAAACCGCAGGAGGCCGGTTTCAGAAGTGTCAAATAACTATAGTAGGGTTTTTTACGCCCCGAAGCCTTCACATGATTTTAAAGTCAGTGTGCCATGAGCAGGCTAGAGTTCTGCTGCGAATTTGTAATATTTTATTATATAGAAAGATAAATTCATCTAAATTGACAAGGCATTTGGCCGACTGCATGCGAAGATTTTTCTAGCTCCATCGCGACGAGATACGGCCCTTCTGCAAAGATGACACTGATAGCATCCATCCATCCATCGTCATTTTTATGATTTCGGGATGGTGGTTTTATAAGGCGCATAACATAAACGCGGCAGCAGAATTCCAGAGAAAGTGCGCGAAACTGAAGAAAAACCCATACACACACGTGCTAAAAACCCGTTGTAAAAATAAAGAAAAAGAATACATGAAACATTAGTTCACACGTCACTTTGTGGTGTGCATCGAAGTAATCCAACATAGCGGCATGCGGCTTGATTACAGATTTTGGGTCCGCTATCCTACTGATTATTCGATAAAACATTTCTTTTAAATATTTCGTTCTATCTCTTCGTGAAATCTTGACATTACATGTTTCGGAAATGGAAGATCGCAGCCACATTCTTCACAATGTAGCCATAAACGAGAACATGAAAAACGTGCTGAAAGGCTGTCTGCGATCGCACAATTTGTGATTTAGAATGCCGGCCGTGTGCCCAACTTAACACTTTTCGTACCATTACGCAAACCTATAGACAACCACGCTGCTGCACTCCAATTTATCACACTGCTTGATTGTGCACCAATCACTTTCCTCTGTGTTATTTATCGCGGCCTTCTGAATTATGAGATCACGTGCGGATTGCGTACTCTAATTTGATCATAATACGTCCAAGATCAGGCTTGTGGCTTGCACCCGAGGTTTCTGAAATGGATAGTAGGATGGTGAACTCCTACACCTCTCACAGTACCAGCGTGATCCCTGAACTTGTCGTTCTTTTACCGCACTATGAGATTGATATGCTTTTTTCTGTGGATAATCGTGGAATTTACAGAGCATTGACTTCATGCAGCACAAAGCATTGCTCGTGTGTTTCGAGCAGCTGTCGCGCAGACCTAAAGTCCGTGTGGTGAAAAAATCGTCGTTGATTTTCACTTCATAGGAATCGGTATATACCAACACGAAATTCAAAGGAGACTTCAAAGTAGCCGATTCTTTATTATACATTGATAATTTGTGTATGTTGCCTATATACCAGCTTGACTTGGATGCACCCACGTTGACGCCTGGTGGCACACCCCTATACCGGCTAACATCCATTATCATGACTAAGCCTGTGTGGTAGCTGAAGTATACTTAACATACGTCTGGATGTAGCATATGGTGAACCCTGCGCGTATATGCCATCATCAAATACACAAGAATCGCTGGTAGTCGATATGCACACTATCAAAGCGCCATCATTTCAGGAGCGAAACGGCAAGGTGTATGCTCCCAATAACTGGGTGAACTACCTCTCTGGTCATGCATAAAACACACAGCGCTTAATTATCGCCAGAGGCACAGATTTTAGACGGAACCGTGAACGCGCGATTGCATTCTGCTCCCCGTTGGCGTGTCTCTCGCTTAAGGAAAACACTCTCGCTGCGGTGTCTCTCGCTTAAGGACAAGCTAACGACGTCGACGAGCGAATGTGGCCATTCGGGCGTCGACGTCATTGCCTTTCTGCGGCACTTATTGCAGCAGTTTTGTTAGTCGGTGCAATGGCACTTACAGCAGTAGGAGGCCAAGAAAGACCGCTGTTACATGTGGAAGATGCAGTACACTGGCGACGAAGCGCTACGCGCTAACAGGACGCGAAACACTAACCAAGTTACTGCCCCGCATCGAATCAAATCGCTGATTTGCACCAACCGTACAGTTTCCTTGAATAACTCAGCTAATGCTTCCGCTGTGCTTGGACAACCGAAGCACTCCCTGTCAGCTCTACTTAGTGTCATGATGCAGTACTTCAATTCACCACTCCCGGACGGCGACGCTGCCCCCACCAAACAGGTGTGGTCTGGGAGACATCTGTGAGATATATGCATGGCACGTTTGCGAAGCCATGTGCACATGTGTCGGTAGCGCAGTGGTAGAGCGTCCAGCACTTATTGTCGCCGACCGAGAGGTGTTGGTTCGACTCCGATGTCGTCCGCATAAACAGAACTTTTCTTCTAGTTGTTTTCATGTATTTGTGTGTATTATACCAACGTCAGTTCTCTAAGGTAAAGGATGTCAGTGAAGTCTTGGTGGACCCGAGCGTGAAACACTTTCTGGTTAAAAAGTACTGGCTTAGCTCGGGTTCGACTTACACGGGCTTCAGTTCCTTCTCGGTTCACATCTTTTTCGTTGAAATAAAGATACATAACGGTTCGTGGATTTTTTCCCAACACCGAACAGTTTCGAGAGCACGTTAAACTGAGTATGCTTCACAGTGCCGTACGAGAAAACGTTGCGCAGTGCCGTCAGCTTGTACGCGCAAGGCGTGCGCAAGTTTAGTCTTCTACACGTTGGGCACATACATTGCGCTTTCACATTTACATAGGATATGTTTTCCGTAAAGTTTCCCGAGCAGGGATCAGCGGTGACCAGATGATGGATTTAAGGCAAGGTTCAATTTAAAGAAGAAAACTGTATTCTACTGAAGTTACAAGCAAATCGGTGGGGTTACATGTGAAAGAAGAAAACGGGATTCGGTGCTGGAGCAATCTTCCTCCTGCATTTACCTCTAAGGACAGATTGGTTACGTACCACGACATTTGCGGGCATTACCGCCTAGGTCGCCAAACCCTCCCGCCTTTACTACGTAGGTCCTCACGCAGCCGCGAGGTTCTATGGCGTAGACTACAAACCCGCACTTTTCTTTCCCCTGTCTTACGCCACAAAATTTACCCCGGGATGTACCCTAATTCGCACTGCAAGTTTTGTTCTGTCAGGCGAGCGGACCTTAACCACATTATGTGGCAATGCAAACGTCGCTCCCCTCCCCAGAGCCTTCGTAAACAATTAAGTAGTCAGGAGCTGTGGGAGGCTGCCATGCGCAGCTACAACCCCGCACTTCAGGAGGCTATCCTGAGGGGGCTGAGGTGGTAGAGGAGGCCTACCGCGAGTAGGATCCCTCGCCTACATCTCGCGGCCCCTTTCCCTTAAGATGGGATAAATAAAGTTATTTTTCTCTCTCTCTCGTTCAGCTGCGTCCGGCGCCGCTCGTGTCTCGGCTCTCTCTCTGCTCTTCTCCGGCGATGCGTTGCTACGCGTTCCCGGCTCGCGATCTCACTTTTGTTCTTTTGCATGTTTGTCGATCCAAGCCTCATGGCAACAGCGCCGGGCGAACGCGCTCAAGGCTCGAAGTTCACGTGCACGTAGTGTAGCGTTTCTTGTGCGGGCGCCGAAATGCTGTCGATGAAGTTGAGCGGCCGCCAGCGCTTCCCGGACCTTAGCCCATCGTCTTTGTTTGGGCGCCAAGCACGCATGTTGTAAACACAGCGGCCGTGTGAACTCGAGTGCCGCTGACACAGGTATGCTCACTCAAACGGTCATATAAAGTAGTGGAGTCCAAACACTGCCCTTCTGCGTGCACGTCTTTACGCTAACCGTTTTCCTCATATTTCTTATTGCGCATACTGATACTGAATACAGCAAAATAACTGGCATTCATAGGAGTGTTTATTAGTAAATAATGGCAAATAATGAATACCAAATATTTTAGTTTTTCATTTAATTCCAAGAACAGCAAATGGTCCAGGGGGAGGCCAAAAAATTAGGCGCGCAACTGTTCTTAAGATGTTTGCGGCGATACCATCACCTCAGTGAGCGCTGGAGGGGGTATTTGGTGCAACATGAGATAAGCTGTTGAGTCAGGCTTCTGATGACGATTTATTCGAAATGTAATTTTTGTTTGGTATGTACTTATAGCTAGAAAGAGTTGACCATATCAGGAGTCAGTGCATGCGGCGTAATACTTCAAAAAAATTCTAAACCGGGCTCTTTTACAAGAAGCAAGAGTTTATACACAATAAGCATTTAAAACCGCGAGGAAAAGCGTGAGCACAGCGATGTATCAATCTAAATGGTCTAACACATGCAAAGCAATCACACAGGTGTTGTACACGTGAAAAGAACTAGATAATGAAAAATGAAAACAATAAAAAGGGAGACATCACTGCTACTCAGGCGCCGTCATACATACGCCTTTGATACGTAAATGCAAAAACGGCGTCCAGCTTTAAGCTCCTGCATACACTTTCATTTCATGCAGCACTTGTTCCTGGAAATGATGCTCTGAATGATGAATTTCATGCAAAACATTTTCTGGCACACCATCTGTGTTAGTCGCATGAGTTTCCTAAAAAGAGTGCTGATATCGTCACTATTGTATAGGTGAGAAGAACTTTGTGCGCCCCTAGAAAGCATCCTCAATGAATAGGTATTTATGTAGCGAAGGATGTCCTTTAGTTAAGATATATAGCTGTGCCATGTGCGTACTTGAGATGGCGGAGATTTGGGCGTGTTAGAATTGCGTTGCAGCATTTCAGCGCCCTAGCAGCGAAATGATACATTTAGAAGATGCTAATGCGTATATGGGCAGAAAGAAACGACCTCCTAGCAGCTGTCGTCTCATGGCACAGTCGCGAGAGGGTATTTCAACCAGGCAGTGTCGTCCAATGAGTGCGCAGTCAGCGGGGGGCACTTCTACGTGGATCCCGTTGCACTCCAGTTTTCATTATGTTTTTTATCATGTATATTCACACTGAGTCCAGAGAAACAGCATATATTTGTAGAAGCATTCAAAGTGCGATATCTTCAACTTGTATGCAACACAGATATTCGCGTAAAGAACTGAACCCTGCCCCACCACGGTGGTATAGTGGTTATGGCACTCGACTGCTGACCCGAAGGTCGCGGGATCGAATCCCGGCCGCGGCGGCTGCATTTTCGGTGGAGGCGAAAATGGCTGAGGCCCGTGTACTTAGATTTAGGTGCACGTTAAAGAACCCCAGGTGGTCGAAATTTCCGGAGCCCTCCACTACGGCGTCTCTCATAATCATATCGTGGTTTTGGGACGTTAAACCCCAGATATTATTATTTAAAGAACTGAACCGATAAAATTAACTTGAAGTTTCAAAGTTTTCTGCTCCGTAATTGACACGCCGGCATTTAGCTATGTCACGTTGCAAATATAAAAATAAACATTGAGATTTTAAAAACGCAATGACATCGCAAGAAAGAAATGAAAAAGAAATAACTACTCTCACATCTAAGGCACCACAGCAGCTGTGCGTACAAATGTACACATATGGACTAAGCACACGAGTATACAATTAACATGAAGCGCGAATTTAGCAAGGATGCTTTTCAAAGGACTTTGTAGAATAAATAATATTCACTGGAAAAACCTAAAATGTCAATAAAAGGAGAAGTAGATATCTTAATTCAATTTTGCAAGTCTATTGCACAATGTATTTGATACACTGGTCAATATTGTTTTCCTTTGGTAAATAAACTCGATAAAGATCTAATTTGTTCAAACAAATTAAAAATAGCATAATGCCAAATTTAACAGAAATACGTAACATCAGCGCTGAAAGTCCTATTCACCTTGCCATTCTCGTAGGTACCGCTTAACGCGGCATTCGGAGATATGCGGATGTTTGGAGTTTACAAATTGGGAGTCAATCAGGATCCAAATTGCCCTTCATGGAGTCGTGCAACAGGATGGCGGCACATGGTACTCTGGGACCAAGCTGAAACCAGTAGCCGGTGTTTAGTACATGGAGCATGCGCGGTTTTGCCGTAGAAGAAAAGTGATAACTGACCCAACCAGACTGTCAGCCTAGCTTCTCTCGACAGGATAAGCGCTGTGGAAACCTTCCCCCGCACTTCCTTCTCATAAACCCATGTATGCCCAAACTCGGAATAATTGCGAAAACGTTTTTTTTAATAAATAGAGCAATGGTATCCACAAAAATGTGCGAAATTTCTTTTACTTTTACATAAGTGCAATACTGTTTTCCTAGCCGTTCTACGTATTAGGAAACAGGACATATGGGCTGCTATGTGCGGGTGTGGGCCGTCTTAAAGCTTTTCACGTGCACACCCACATCGCACCTCTCGCACCGAGCTAGCGTTTTTTGTCGTGGCAGTGAGAGGACCTTGCCTATTTGCAAATAGCGGCGAAATAATGGCCGTTGCGCTCAAAACAGCCTGTACCATCGGCATACATTTCTTCAGCTACGCCAGTGCATTCGACCTCCGAAACGAAAGGCCCTCAGAGCTCTCATCTTTAATCTAAGAAAGCTGCACAGCGTTTTTATGAATGCGTCCAGAAGATGGGCAATCGAAGAAGTGTACCATTTTGTTTTCCTCTCATGGCCCTTTTTTATCCGCATATAGGATCCTTTCCTTCACAAGAAGTGCGAGGACGTCTCTTTCGAAGGAATCTGAAATGCGTACACCAGAGTAAAAAAGCCACAGTTTCGCCACAACGGCGAAGCAATGAATGCGATAGCAGCAAATTGGGGGGGGGGGGGGATCGGCGAGCTCTGTTCGTTCCGCGTTCGTTCTGGCGGTGTTACGTCACATAAGTGGGCGGTCCGCAGCTCTCTTCCGCCGAGAGGAAGAGGACAGCCAATCGTCAAGCGGTGAGCGGCGAGCTTTCCGGAGGTAGACGCGCATCGTTTGTCCTCGGCAAGGGGACCGTATATTTCAAAATGAAGTGTTTCTCGCCTATTAATAAATACAGTTGTTATACGAAAAGATACTGTTTTTCTTTTCAAGCTCAAAGAGTTTCTGAAGGAGCAATAGGTTTGAGCGCTGATATTTATTGGTGTTAGTTTTTCTAACGTGCTCTCTATGTGAAGTCGCGCACGCGAAAAAAAGAGAAAAGTAGCGGTTGGCGCAGTTTTTCAAGATGTCGTCCCACCGGAATGTCTGGCTTGCCTCCCGGGTGTCGAATCGTCAAAAGGAGCTTCTGCTGGCTTTTATTAAAGAGCACCCACAGATACCTACGCCGTCGTGCCCACTGGGGCCGTCGTTCACGAGTGAGGACCGGAACGACACGTGGCTGTAGCTGGTAGCGCTTTTGAACTAAGAAGTCCCTGCGCGTAAGACCACAGCCCAGTGGCAAGCCCGTTCATTTTGTTCGCACTGTTCGTTTCGAGAACAGAAAGCGACGCCGCACTCGCTGATGTCTTAAAACGCATCTCGCACCTCGAACCGCAAGAAAAGCACACGTCGCAAGCGCCATTTTCTCAAAATCAACTGTTGCGGCAGCCGCAACCGCCGCATCATGCCGTGCGAAGCTGTTTGTTCGCTCGAGAGAACGCGTGCGAACGGTCTCGCGCTCCGTTCGTTTGTGGCAGACGTCATGCTCGTTATGACGCGGTATGACGTCACCAAAAAATGAAAAAAAATCAAGAAAAAATAAAAATGAATACGCCCCTCAGATACGTGTTTTTTTCCGGCTTCGGCCAATCGCGTACGCCGCCAGAATGAGTACAGAACGAACGGCGCAGAACAGAGATCTCCGATCACCCCACTCGTTATGCCGCGATATGACGTCACCAAAAAAAGAAAAGATCAAGCAAAAAAAAAAAGAAATGGCGACACCCCCCGGCCTTGAGTGGTATCTCCCGCTTCAGCCAAGCGCAAAGGACGGATGAAAAGAACACACACAAGACGAGCGCGAACTATCATGCCTCACAGCTCGACACTTGAAGCGCACTGCTTAAACGTAAAGTAGGACCACGAAACGAACGAATAGGTACACACAGGACGAGCGCGAACTGCCACAGTTTTTACTTCTGTTTGAACAGCGCGCTCCTTTCGCAAACGTGGCCGCTGCAGCGAGCGAAGGGACCTTCGTATGCTCTGTGACTTCAGCGCGGACATCGCGGGGAAAGCACATGACAGACAACCCCCCGCTCCACCCTGCCCACCGCCCGCTCCCTTCTTTCCTCGGATAAGCGCAAGAATGCGACCACGCCCTGTAGGGCGAAGAGAAACGGCGTCCGCAGGAGCGGGGCGAGCTGGCCGACGCCTTTCAGTGCGCCCGTTGCGCTCCTAGCACCATCTCGCTGGTAACGAAGAAACGCTTATAAGCGCCTGCCGTCTCTGAGTACTGCAGTAGAGGGTGTGTATATAACGCTCGCCGTTAGCTAACTAGACGATCTGCGCTTCGTGGCATAGTCGTTAGAGCCACTCGCTGCGGATCGAGAAGTCGCTGGTTCGATTCCGCACTTCGGAAGCTTTTCTTGGAATTATTTTTCTTTGGGACTTTTATACCCAGCACCTCCACCAAATGCAACAGGCGGGTTCTTCTAAAGAGGTTCGGCACGGCGCCTTGCACAAGGGTCACAAATGCGAGACAGCGTCAGCACAGAAAACAGACCGAGCGCGCAACACACGAACGTCATTGTCTTCACTCTCGCTGGCACAGAGCGGGCGCCGATGCGCACCGGTACAATATATACATACATATACATATACGCAGCATGACGGCGGCGACAGCGACTGCAACGGCAAAAACCAGCCCAGACTGTCCATATAATTGCTATGGCAATAAAAGAACCCTTTCATCATGTTCATCGTCCGACCTCTCACTCAGGTGTAACTTTGTCTTCAAGTCCTGCACTGTCCATAGAATGCTGGATTTGGGACGGCTTTGCTGACTCCCTATCATCATCAGCTTCACTGCACGAGGGCAATTTGTCGAGGTCTAGAATTACCGCTCGAAAGGAAATTCCAGGCAAGCGAGCGATGTCAGCGTCATTTTCATCACCACTTTATACGTCAGTCTACTGCTCCAAAATTTCACTCACATTGCCCCCTGACACCATATTTGCCCAATATCCAAATTATAGGACGGCTGGCTTTACCGCGCTACAATTTATGACATGCTGATATTTGACCTACACAACACTACCCCGTTAATTTTACGCCTTCTATGAGCTGGTCGCAAAAAACGCCAGGCCTGCGCGGAATGCGCAGCGCAGTCACAGGGAAAGCAGGAAGAGTGGCATTTCTTGAGCCCGTTATAACCTCTCTTGTGGCTACTAATAAAAGTACATTAGTAATGTAACCACTACGCAAGAAATCATAATTTTTGTGAAGTTGGGAAGCACCAACCATGACATTATTCGTGATTCTGCGGAGAAGCGAGATACGATCTGTAAGGCATTATGTGCAGTTTGTTGATGCGGCGGTTGATGAGTATGAAGAATTATGGCTGAGCCCTGTGTAATGGTGCGGAAGCTTTAAATGACCCACTAGTTACGTAATTCGTATTCTGTGACGCCCGGTCATTATTTATTTCTACCACCACGACGCTTCATAACATAAATGAACGTGAGAAAGAGAGAGAGGGGAAGTAACTTTATTGAGACCCTGAACAAATGGTTCATGGGAGCCTTATGGGCTTCCTTGGCAACCAATAGAAGTGTACTTGCGAGGAACCCACTACGCTATAAATCATAATATTTTCCGTGATGTAGGGAAGCAGCCACTATGCAATTTTTTTTTAATTCTGTGGAGAACCGTGGTACCCGCTGAACACATGTAAGATATTACGTGCACTTTATTGATGCTGTGGCTGATGGCAATGGAGAATTACGGCAGATCCCTTTGTAATGGGTTGGAAGCATTAAGCAAACCACTCGTTGCGCAACTCGCATTGTGTGACGCAGGGTTACAGAATTCGCGTTATGTGAAGAGTGGTTGGTATTTTATGGCGGATTCGGAGTGGCCGACGAACTCTACGCCGGAGCACTCCATTCCGGCGGAGAGCAGCTGAAGAAATCTGCCAATGGAACACAAGCGCCCTCGCCAGAGCAAAGGGTAGGGGGCGCTAGCGCACATCTGCTTCCCAAGCGCCCAACATTCCTCGCGGTTGGCGCAGTTTTCGCCTTCACGGGCGCGAGAGGAGAGAACGGGCGCGATCAGACAGCGCATTTCATCGCGCACGCGGCACGCCACGCTCTGCGCACGCGCGTGAAGCTTGCGACTTCCGGTCGAATCCGCCGCTTTTCGCGGAGTAGACAGAGCTGCTCCGTGGAGTGAATCTGGCGCAGGAGCTGCTCCAGACCTACCAATGAAACATACAGGGAGCACTCTCAATCCGCCAATGGAACAGACTTGGTTTGAGTGGAGCAGAAAAATTGCTACCGGAAGTGCTCCGAATCTGCCAATGGAATTCACCATTACTCTTCTACCACACTAAATTACATATGTTAATGCGGTTCCTTCCTGGCGTCCTGTATGAGGTCTTTTTGCAAAGCATTTCCAAGCCCCGGCATCGCTCTGAGGTAAAATACTGGGCTCCCCACGCAGAGGGCCCATGTTCGAAAATCGTTCCATCCTGGATGTTTTTTCTTATTTCGTTTTTTTTTTATTCCGCGCGATAGCGTTTACAGACACCGGCGGCGGCGGACATCTACGGCGCCGAAAACAGCCCTTGTTTTGATCTCATAAAAGCTTTCTTTGTAAAAAATACGCAATAATTTTAAGACAAAGGAGGGGTTATAATTAAGTTTTCTTGCGCTCCTTGGACGTCTGTCGTACGGAATACGTGTTCAACCGGATGAAGCAGTCCGTACGTGGCATTGATACGAGAACGAAATGTGTAATCTAGCACATATTTAGGCACACACCTGCTTGATTTGGTGTAGGTGGCGCTTGTCTTCAGCTAATAAAGTAGCAGTTTGAAAGCACATCAAAGAAGCGTCTTATATGTGGAGCACTCGGCATATACGGGTGAACGCTCATCTCTTCCTGGCCAATCTATCAATAATTGAACAAACTCTATATTCCTTTTGAATATATGGGATGGGGGAGATGTGAAAGGCCATCGAGGTTCTCCATTCCAGCAGTCCTTCATCTGCCAGTCACGGTGCATCATCTACTACCTTCTCAGCCCACATCAGGACCACGTGGGCTGGATCGGAGCTGCGCACGCAAGTCTGCTCCTGCTCCACGCTTCTAAGTAATGCTTTGAGGGTACGGGAGGGGTGGGGGTGATTTAAAAGGGCAATTGATATAGGAGAGATATATCTAAACAGAACAAAAGCGACACTTCGGTGTGGGATATGCAACTGGAAAGTGAATAGTTGGCAGAGTGTCGAAAAGCCGAATATGTAGTGTGCGCCACAATAATTCATTCTGGCGCGTGCTAGGCGGAGAGACAGAAAGATATGTTAGGCAATGATGCATGTAATAAGCACAATTTTCAAGAAATGCGGTGAGTGTGTCTATATTTGTGCGTGGTGGGAAGCCTTTTGGTTCCAGAGTGTGTCCAGCATTTGCAAGTGCACGGTCCATCGTCCTTGAGCAGCTGCATGAGCCGTTTTGTTTCCTTGGAGGCACTGATGTGTTGTCTAGATAAGAGTGATTTCATTTTGGGTTGAGTGAGCCACAAGTAGAGAGTGCTAGTGAGAACTAAGAGAAAATAATACCAAGGAATGTATAGGGAATGTTATTTGTAATAATTATGATATATATGTGAAGAAAGTAAGGCGGACGAAAGGATAACTTGCCGCCGGCGAGGACCGAACCTGCGACCTTCGAATAGCGCGTCCGATGCTCTACCACTGAGCTACGGCGGCGGCCATCCCCCCGTCCACTTTATAGGGTATATACGTGCATTTAAATCTAGGAGTGTTAATCAGCGCCGATCGCAGCAATGGCGGCGAGTGTGGAACACTTTTTCTGCCTTTTGGCGTCACGTACCACGTGATCTTTTTGCGAGCTGGCAGCTGACCAATAATCCCTCGCATACTACCTGAAAGCATCAACTCTGCCAGAACGAGACGCTCGCTATGAATGAAGGAAAGAAGATGACTTTTGAGGGCTCGTTTTTCTTGTTAGCAGCCACCAAAGTTCCAGATAGCAGTGTTAAAGTATCTGATGATTGGCAATCAGAAAACGAAGAAAAAGCTCTGCTTTGGCGGGCAAGCACCTGATATTCAAGTTGTTACCTACTTACTCAAACCTGCCAATTTCCGCTTTGAAGGTGTCTTGAATATGTCTGGCTAATTATCCGGTCATCTCCGTACGGTGTGTGTCGGGTGTGAAGAATTAGCAAAATATAAATCAGGAAAACTTGGGAGAGTGCTGCCCAATGGAAGTCGCAATGCTTGACACAATATTTCACAACATTGTTCGCAACCTAACAGAAGAAGCGCAGTGCACTCCGTGAGGAAGGTGCGTATAAAGCGGTAAATTTGCTCTCCACAGCGTGTACTTTTAAGTTCGCTTAAAATTACAAAGCGTTACGCATTTTTTGAAGGTCCAGGCTAAGCAACGCTAGCGTATTACTGGCAGCGTTTGTTCGATGATGTTTTTTATGAACCAAAGTATGGCGTCCTGGCAAGAAAGAGGTTTACAAACGCTTGACATCTTAGAGCAGAAGCAGTAATTATAAACATAAGTGCAGCGCATCTAAAACCACCTGGAAGACAATATTGATTATGTGTGACACACTTGGCGAGGGGCAGGTGTTATACTCGTTTATTGATTCATTCATTCAAGTACATCACAAGTTCTTAATGAAATATTACATGAATGTGATTATACAAAATATTCAAGACCAAGGACGTTGAGCAAGTATTTTCGATTTTGTAATGAAAGCAATCAGGCCCTGATTCTGAGACACACTGTGAAGGCGAGTACTCCGACACGTATTCTGTTGTTTCGTGATCAAAAAAATAGATGGTTCGATGGAAGTCGAACAACATTATTAAGGGTCTTCGGAACTAACTATACCATGTAGCGGCTACTCCACCATCGGAGCATATCGGCCCAGTCTCTCTGCAGCGTCGCAGGCCCGTCAGACTGCGCATAGCTGTTCGAGCTCCGGGCCACTAATATCAGCCTCCCATATGGAGGGCGTGATGCCTTCACCGCCGCGTAACCCGGGGCACTACCAGAGCATATGTTCTAAGTTGGCTACATCCGCTCTTAATGAACATGCATGAGTTGGCTCCGTCTCCGTATAAATCTTCTGCAATAGTGCGGGGTTAGGGTGCACCTCAACCTGACACAGTCTGAGTGTCAGAGCGTGTGGTCTGCTTAACTTTGTGTGGTCGAGGGTGCTGCCTCCGCTCCTGGTAAGATTGTTTTGTAAGTTCGTTATACAGGGCGGGAGGGTCACGATTCACCAAAACTGGTCACTGAAACGGTAAAAGCAGCATTTTCATTTTCGTTTCACCGCCGCGCGCTCGCCGCACCACCCTCTCGGTCGCGCTTCGCGATTCGTTTTGAGTGGTCACTTGGTCATTCCGCGCCGAAATCATTGGCACCGAACTCAATCTAAAGAGAGAACCTTGCATGAAATACTAAAATATTTGGAACTTTTCAGGGTAACCTACTATATGAGTTACTATTGTGCACCTAAATGTATGATAGACAAAGTAACCCTAGACTCAGACGCTCTCCAATGATGAATATTTGTTCGTAGTGAACGCAAATGGCGTAGAAAAATATCACCACGTTTTTTTTAAGTGCCACACCATGCAAAAAGAGCTAAATAGACACCAATTACCCTATCGAAGACTCTGGTGTTTAAAATAGTTAAATAAGAGTAATATTCCAGACCATAGAATATATATATTGAAGCAGACACCTTGTCTCACGAAGCTAATGATAGACATTTGACAAAAAGCTGCCATAAGTTGTTCATAAATACATTTTAATCACATGACCTCGATGAGCAAACTGGCGCTTACGAAAATGAACAGCGGCAACCGAGGTGTCTTTGCAAGATGAATCATTTTATAAAAGATCAATTTCATCCTTATCGCTGATTTTTGTCGTTACAGTAGCAATACGGAACGGTGCGGGTATGCAGCAGTAAAGGGAAGTACTCCAGCAAAGTAACTCCAGGTACTGACTTGTGGTGCCATAAATACTGTTATTCGCACTAATACGTGTCTCCACTGCGCAACATATTTTACGCAATGTTGCTAGCTAGAACAGCAATATATTTTATGGCCGGTGCTGACAACTAATTTCTCGATACATAGAGTAAAAAGTATACTGTGAAAAGTCGCTGGTTTCATTTTTCTTACGTTGCATTATTTGTAACAATATATAATCCAGAAATTACCTATTCAACATTTTAACATCGCTCTTACTCTTGCTGCAAAAAATTTGCCAAAGTCGTCACTGTTTCCTCATTAGAAAAATAGCGTTAAAGTGGGACCTCCTGCATTAAAGTTGAACAGACTGAAATTTCTAAATACCTTCAGTCGCCTGAGCCAAACGTGTACAGCTGCCCATTATTTTCACCTGAATGCGCGAGCGTCCACCTTCGAGTTGATAAGCGGCGTACGACGGAGCGCGGCGGAGAAATTAACGAGAATGCTCGCATGCGCGCTATGAGCAGTTCTGAGCACCATCCGGACACCACCCCCGCTTCTTTTGGTAACCGCTGTCAACGGGTTTTTTTAATCACCTGTTTATTTTGTGTTCTCAACGCTCGCATCAAGATATAACGAAAAGGGAAAGTCGTCGTGCTTGAGATGGATAGGAGTTGATTACACACGCTGAATATACTAGGTGCGTATCAGCAATTCTACAGCGGTACGGTTAAGCTTTTCGTTATGCCGTGACGAGTGTACAAGAAACTATCGTGAGCGGCCAGTGCGCTCGCTCGCTCTTTTCGTTTTCTTTTTCAAGTTCTTAGTCACTCTTCATGCTTAGTCAAGGCAATGAAGCCAAGCTATGCTAAGATTAGGATAATTAAGCCAAGCCATGTCATAATCACGCAAATTAAGACCGTGCAAGTTGAGACCTCGCTGTTTAGACCTTGCTAAATAGGATGCTATAATTAGGGCCTAAATAATTAAGCCCTCCCAAATAATATTCTTATTCATTAGATCCACGCAAACTAACGCCTTGCTTTTAGGACTACGCTAATAATAAAATTAAAGTACGATTGAGATGACCATATCAAGTTAGGGTCATGTTGATGATGACCTTGCTATAAGCAAGGCCTAATTATCATACTCTTACTTAGCAATGTAATAATGTAATAATTAGCAATGCATTATTTATGGAGGTCTTATATTAAATAATTAAGTCACCCTTTATTAATGTGTCGTTTGTCCTGACATTGTATACGAGCGCTACGCGTATGCGTGTCGCTATAAACAGTCAACCAGCTGCGCTCTAGGTGACGAAAGGAAAACAGCCCCTCTTTATTGTGCTGGTCGATAATATTATCATGTGGTTGTGATGTCGACGAAGGCAGCAGTCAGCACGTCCGAGATGAAACTCTATATTTGGCCGAACTTGTGGCCGGGAAACTGAAAGTCAAACTACAGCAATACGCTGATAGCGGCGACCAGAGCGTCGACCGTCGATCAGCCGATAAGCGCTCAAGCGCGTCGACTTTTTTACAGGCTCTGTCGAACTTTCCAACGATATCGCTGGTGGTAGCGTTATCTCTCGACAAAGCTGGAAAATTCGCGTGCGGCGCGCAATCTTAACGGAACGTTCTAAAACAATCGCGAAGCTTCTTACACTTCGCGGCGCGGCCTGCGCAGCGCGTAGTATTTGTGGGTGAAGCTTCAACTCATGAAAAATAAGACGCGCGGCCATGTGCACTCCGCGGTAGATCACGAGGTAAAAGTAGCTTGGCACACGCAGTTGTCTCCCAGCTATCTGATCTGACGTCACATGCCAAACAAGGGAAAGCGGTAAAGCACATCTCCCGTTTTATGCTCAAGCACAGGACAGACAGACAGACAGACAGACATAGAACTTTATTGGGTCCTGAGAAGCGCTACTCTTAGAGCAACGCCGCGGGCCGCTCCCACGTGGGGACGGGGAGGCCTAGCCTCACCGACGCATCATGGGCCCTCTGGACAGCCCGTAGTTGTGGTAAAAACTCTGAACTTCGTAAGGCAGAATCCCAATCCTGTTCTGTGAGCCGACTTAGGCCCCGTAACGAGGGGCACCGCCAGAGCATATGTTCAACTTTACTGATCTCCCCGCAGTCAGGGCAGCTAGACTCGAAAGCCCCTGAAGAGACGATGCTGAGGAAAGATAGACTAGGATAAGACCTAGTCTGTAGCATTCTAAACGTGATGGCCTGAGGTCTAGACAACTTGCTGTGTGGAGGAGGAAAAGACCGCCTACTCAACTGGTATTGTTTAGTGACTCCATTGAAAGTAAGTAAAGCGTCCCTAAACACCCCACAGTCAACCCCAGCGCGGAGGGTTAGTGCGCGCGCCCGGGAGTGAGCAGTGTCGTTGAGGTTTGCGAGGGAGTCCAGTCGGGGTTCGAGACGTGCAGGAAACCAGGTAATGGTATG
This sequence comes from Rhipicephalus sanguineus, assembly GCF_013339695.2. Classification (NCBI taxonomy): domain Eukaryota; kingdom Metazoa; phylum Arthropoda; class Arachnida; order Ixodida; family Ixodidae; genus Rhipicephalus; species Rhipicephalus sanguineus. Next base: position 135,109,543 of record NC_051177.1, read on the forward strand.
TGGAGAAAGTGTCCTATTTTCAAGTATTTTGAATGCTTCGGCAGAAATTGAACACAGGAACATCCGCACATACATGGTAGAAAATATATGTTGTACTAGAAAGACAAAACACCAAACCACTCATCAAGCCCGCTCTTACGGGCTTATTCAACACACAGGAACATTCGCACGTACAGATAGGTTATCTACAACAAAACACCAAACCACTACTCATCAATGCCCAGTCGTATGGGTTTCTTTACCACTCTACCAAACCGCGTTACAATGGGAGTGGGTTTACTATTGGCCCCAGCGCGAGTCAGAGGCACCACTGAATCTGTTGCTGTCGAGCCATCTGGGCTATGGGCCAATTGTGCCGCGCTCGGAGGCTCCGAGTTTTCTGGAAATCAGTAACTTTCCATGTGCTCCCTTTCTTTTGAGGGATGGTTAAGCATTCTCCTGTTTTGGGGGAGGACAACACCGCCATCTGTTCGCATTACATATTACCGCGATTTCGGTGTTGGTGCGAGGACTGTGGCCTTGGATTGCATGTCTGTCACCCATACCAGGCCCCCGGCTTCCAGCTTGGAAAGCTATCTGGCACGATTACGTTGGTTGTACTAGCGGCATTGCCGCCACCTAGCCTCCTGGTCGCGGGCCACGACTTCTTTCGGGCTGCTTTTTCCAGGATTTCGATTACGTGGTTGCATTGGGAGTCTTGTACTCAGTCGCCTACCCATAAGTACTTCCGCAGGACTGACTCCAAGAATGCCGGGCGTCGCCATGCAATCCAGTAATGCCAAGAAAGGGTCTTTAGACTTTAGAATGAGGTGCTTAACCGTCTGAACCATTCGCTCTACTTCCTCGTTGCTTTGCGGGTGCCCCGGACTCACGGTGACATGGCGAAACCCGTATGACACAGCGAACTGTTCAAACTCGGTGGCCACGAACTGAGGACCGCTGTCGGTCACCACACACTCGGGGATTCCATGCCTAGCAAAATATCTTTCATTCGATCAATCACCATTCCAGACTTTGTGGAGATAAGATTGGCCACCTCAGGGTACCGTGAAAAGATAATCCCCTGCGACAAGGTATGCCTGGCCGGTTGCACAGATATACTCCCACTCTCTCCCAAGGAAAACATGGCAATGCGGTTGCTATCATTGGCTCGGCTAGATGCGGAGCATGCTGTGCGAAAACAGTGCACTTATTCACGAACTGCATCAGTTCGGTGCTCAACCTTGACCACCAAACCGAACATTTAGCAGCACTGCGACAACGCCCAATACCCTGATGCCCATAATGCAATCTGCGCAACACGTCTGTTCTTAGAGACAGTGGGATTACAAGCGTTGTTCCTTCAAGCAAGAGACCATCAGTCATATTAAGGCATGCTCTATCTTGCCAGTAAGGCATAAGGAAAGAAGGAACATTCGGTTTCCTTGGCCAATTGGCTTTACACAGCCTGCGCAGGTGTTTACAAATGAGATCATTCATTTGATATTCACTCACTCTAGACAAAAATTCTCCCCCGTTTCCAAGCCAAGCAAACAAGCCTTACAGTATGCTGTGACATCTGACACGCTCAAGCCATTTTCAACATCGCTGCCTGCAACTGGGGACCGCGAAAGGGTGTCGGCTGTGACTAGTGATTTGCCAGGAACGCACTGGACACTGAAAATATAGCGCATTAGGCGTAGCCGCAAGCGCTAAATTCGCGGGGATATCATCAGTGGCCATCTGGCCTAGTAAGGACACTGAGGGCTTGTGATCCGGTGTTCTGGGTGTGGGTTCGGATCACACTTCTGACACCATGTCGTGACACTGCATACGAGCGCGACGCGTATGCGGGTCGCAATAAACGGTCGACGAGCTGCGCTCTAGGTGACGAAAGGAAAACCGCCTCCCTTCATTGTGCTGGTCGATAATATACAGTCCGGGGTACATCACGTGCTAAAGGTAGCTTGGCGCACGCAGTTGTCGCCCAGCTATCTGTTCTGACGTCACACGCCGAACACGGGCCAGCGGTAACAGCACATCGTTAACACGAAATTATCAGTATCTTAATTCGCAGGGCCGTAATTTATGCTCTCTTTGTTAGCAAAGCCGTAAATTCAATGGCCTTATGGTAATAACTAGCTTGATCTTACCATAGCTTAGCTTAATTGGCTTGACTAAGCATGAAAATTGACTAAGACCAGGAAGAAGAGGGCGAAGTGTACCAGAGCGCAGGCCGGCATCTGATTATGAGAGTTTCTTGTCGACTCCGCGTGGCATAACTAAAAGCTTAACAGGTCCGCTTTAAAAATGCTGACACGCAGGTAGTATAATTGGTGGGTGTGATCGTATCCCATCCAACTTAAGCATGACCACTTGACCTTTTGTTGATAACTTCATGGCAGCATTCATACAAGATAAAAAAGATAGTTGATCCCTCTGTCATAGGAATCGGTATAACACGTAAGTGAAACGTGTCGACACATAAGTGGTTGATTGTTTATAGTGCATTGGTATATGAGAGCTTCTACAATGTCTACTGCTGTTTGGCAGGTATAGCACCACTTGATATGGACGCACTCACATTGGAGCCTAGTGCCACATCTCCGTACCGACGACTAACGCCCAAGATCATGATAGAACCTTGCGGTACCGGAAGTTGTCAAGAGATACCTGGACACTGCTATTAGTGAATCCCGCGCAAATATGGCATCAACAATCAGATATTAAACAATGATACTCGATATGCACTCATTCAAAACGTCGCGCAACGCGAAGAGTAAGGCTTCACACGTCGTGTCTTCCTTCTAGCCTGGCCGTCAATTCTCACAGGCCGAGCCGAGAACGCGGTGCGACAGCCAGGCGAGCGTTGGAGGGCTATTTTTCGATATGGATGGATGCTATGAGCGAGGCTTGGGCTAAAGCCGCCACATCGCGGTGTGCTAAAGCGTTGACGAAATTACACTTCTATTGGAAGCGCGCTCAATGGGACGGTCGTAGCAACCGCGCGTTTTTTTCGATCCTGGTGGCACATCTGTCACCGCCCCGTTATAAAGGGGACGCTCATCCATCCATCCATCCATCCATTCAAGTGCACTGGGAGAGGAAAGTGAGAAAGATAAAAGGCGCGTTCATGTAAGCTCGGTTATGTGTTTGGCGATAGCACAGTGGGCTAAACGCCCACCAGCTCATACCGTGCACCAAGAGGCCATGGGTTCGACTCCTGTTTATGGGACTTTTTCTTATAGTTTTTTTTTCTTTGCTGTCTGATGACGCTCATTTTGTTGACGTATTTCCGTCACAGAAATACGTCATAAAAGTCTTGGTAGGCGCGGCATAAAACACTTTCGTGTTAAAAAATGACGATAGCGGCGCTCAAGAGAAGTGGGGCTCGTGTTCGGTTATAGAACTGCTTATAGTGCGCATACGCGTATTCTCGTTCATTTCCCCACTGCGCTCGACAGTCGATGCTCGCACGTTCAGTTTTAAAAAAATGGGCGACACCTTGAATATTAACATAGCCAGCCTTCGTACGATGTACTGTCAATAATGGTAGAGGTACCAGCCGTGGGTACCATGATAATGATACAAGATTCGCAAAGATTACCTAAGATAGCATATAAACTCCACGTATCTTCGATACTGCCTAGGCCTAGAATATAGGCCTTGTATTCGCGTGAAATAATTCTAAAAGTGCAAGCAAAGAATTTACTTCATTTTATTTCATAACTAGAAATATAAACAAAACATCTTCGGGTCATCTTGCAGGGTGCCCTAGGATGAGGTTAGCCTTTCAAGGACGAGTGCAGCAATATCTCTTCTGAGGGCACGTGCCATTACGGGGTTGCCTTCCACCACAGTGTGGCTTTGCCTTGCACTTTCCCCCTTCAGCTTGACAGCTGTATCGCCGAGCTGCGGAAGAAAGAATATGTTGTATCATGTTTCAAGGTGACTCTTGAAGATAGTTAACACATTGTACAAAAGGTGCTAGCGAGCAGACTGTATTGAATATTTTGGGTGTTTATTATGAGTTTCCTACTCTGTACATTATGACAATCATCATCGTCCGTCTGTCTATCATCCTCATTGTCGTTTCGTGTTTTATCATCGTCAATGTGCGTATGCGCTGTGCCTCTGACGGTGCCTGTTCGCTGCCGAGTCCTGGGGCCCAACAAACGTCTTCGAAACTAAGATATCATGCGTTATGGAGCTTCTGAAAACTTATATTTTTCACTAAGAAAAGCTTGCAACAGTTTCGTTACAGACATGCTGTTGAAGCGACATTCTCACCTGTTGTGTCTTGCACGTACAGTGTGACTTAACATGCAACGTACTTTTGTTCACAGGCTAAATGTCTCGCGCGTTATGCTAAAGAGTTATCGCGAACGTGTAATCAATGTTGCATTGTTTAATTTAATTCCTTAGCATATTAAGCTACCTAGTAAAAAATAAATCTTCCATGCGGGCACAGATGCTCATTGTTCAATGACTTATCAAATTTTTGGCTCATGCAATGCTTAAGTAGTAACCTACTCGCTGCAAAACTTGCTACTTCTTAAACTTAGCACGACTCCTGGCACCTAATGTCTCAGTGTTGAGAGATCGTCAACGCTGTTTTATGAAGATAGCCTAGGTAAAGTTACACAAGCTGTTGGCGATATTAGAAATACTTAGGAGTTATTCTATAGGCACCCGTTTTCAGCCCTCTAGATGATTTTATTGGCGTATTCCACTGCTGTACATCGTCCATGCGTAGGCGAGTGTCGAGTTCTTCCTTTCTAGAGAAAAAATGTCCATGCAAACCATTCATTGGTCAAACAACGACATTTTGAGCATATCTATCTATCTATCTATCTATCTATCTATCTATCTATCTATCTATCTATCTATCTATCTATCTATCTATCTATCTATCTATCTATCTATCTATCTATCTATCTATCTATCTATCTATCTATCTATCTGTCTACTGGTCGTCTCCTGAAATTGGTGCCTGCCAAAATTTATATGAAAGAGAACAACGTATGATGAATATGAGTGACAGTTTACACCATGAACAACATGATATGCCCGTCGAGTGCGTAATGAAATCCTTCCCCCATTCACGTGTGGCACATTCCCGCGTACAGCGACCATTGTTACCCGGGTATGCGCTACAGGTGACACAAGAAGTTCTAAAGTACGCATTGAAATCTTGACAACGCAATAATATTGATATTTGCTTGGATTTCACGTGCCCAAAGAACAATATGATGATGACGCAGGCCATAGTGGGAAACTCCGTAATAAACTTCACCATCTAGGGCTCTCCAAGGTGCACCTAAATTTCATCACACGTGTGTTATTTTGACTTCCCGTTCATCAAAATTCAAGCGCTATGTCTGGCAATCTAACTTGCGCCCTCAACCTAAGCAGTGCGACACCTTCCTTGCTTAGTTACCAAAGCGGGTAGTGTTGAGATGCAGATGGCATGAGCTCACGAAGAGAGACATATTACTTCTTATAGTTGGAAATTTTATTTGATTGAAAGCATAGATTAAAATTCGTTCATTACAAGGAAGGCATAGTGTTTCCGTACCTGTATCATAGAGTATACAACAATGTGGTCGTAAGAAGCATACACTTAGATGTGTTAATTTAGAGAACAAGAGCGCTTATTCAGAGAGGCAATGCCAATTTTCGCTCACCGTCCGTTAGAGAAAATGTGCCTGTTCACCTATCATTCAGCACACAATCATCATTTGGTGCCACAGAAGATATCTTGCCAGGGTGTGAGGTTTTGCATATGAAACAGTAATAGACAGGTGTGTTGGCCGTCTTTTCTACCGCAAATGGCCATGTCGGGTTTAGGTCCATTAACACACGTGAATAATGTGATATGCATGATGCAGTGCCACCATTCATTTGAACTGTTCTGGTTCCGATATCTTCATGCGCTTGCTATTGTCGTACACACCTCTATAGATATATGTGTCATCTTAATGAAATGTAGTGGTGAGTCGGCCTAACTCCTGCGTATTTCTTCATCTGTGTCCTTCTCATCTTCAGTGACCCACGAATTACAGATGAAACGTAGTATCCACATGTTTCAGTGAAGGTGCACTTGTATTTATGCTGAACTGCCGTCTCTAGTGTTGGTGTAGTAAGTTTATTAGCAGTGGGAAAGAAAGCATTAGATGGTGAAGCGCCACCACGTGGTAAAGCACGTTGACGCAGTCAGTGTTTGAGCAATATTTACACTCGAAATTTGCAGAGGAGCACAGTATTCTCCCACATCGAACGAGAAGTTTGTAGTTTCGACAATACTGATTTCAGGAAGCCAATACACGAGTTGTGCACAGTAAATCATTTCGTTCCAAGGTTTGCCGTTTGAAAGGAGGCTCATTAGAACGGCGCGGCTGACTCTCGTCACTAAGCAAAAGCTTTTCGCTAGACCTAATTTCGGTGGCCTAAAATCTCAATGTTTTACGTGAAAGAAGACCCTTAGAATGGAAAAGCTGAGGGCATTCATTCTGCGGGTAAAACACTTTCAAATTCGAAGCATTTCTTACCGAACCCAGGCACTTCAATCGTTTCTATCTATCTATCTATCTATCTATCTATCTATCTATCTATCTATCTATCTATCTATCTATCTATCTATCTATCTATCTATCTATCTATCTATCTATCTATCTATCTATCTATCTATCTATCTATCTATCTATCTATCTTTTTTTTTCAAAAGTCTACGCTTAGGCATAATAATTATTGATTCAGAAATACGCATACAAAGTTGCTTCGTGTATGAAGTACAGTTATCAGCGGTGGTGAGGTCCACTAGTCCAGTGGTCAAGATCGGGTGGTCGGCCTGGCCTGAGGCCTGCTGCACGTAGGTTACAACGATGGCTTAATTGTGCACCCGTGCAAGTCAACTATAATTGTGTGACAGTTACATCGCGGATTTGGGCGTCGAAAAATGGGCACGATGTACCATCTATCTATCTATCTATCTATCTATCTATCTATCTATCTATCTATCTATCTATCTATCTATCTATCTATCTATCTATCTATCTATCTATCTATCTATCTATCTGGATCTAACGTTTGGGTCCTCTCGTCATCACCTCCTTAACTTGGTATAGACCAAAATTGACATGAGAGGATAAGAGGGTTTGACGAATACAACTGCCCGGTCAAGATATGAATAACTTGAAGATCCTGTCTCGTACGCCATCAAGCCCTTTCCTCCAGACACGTGTGGCACATACCCCTTTACGTCGGGTACATACCCGTATGCGGGTATGCGTCATACGTGATTGGCAGCGCATAGGATCCCAGGAATAATTGGACCCTCGCATTTTGCGTGGCAGTCAGATATTCTACCACAGTGCCACACCGGGTCTATAAACTGCTTTGGAAGAGCGCCCTATGCAGGCGTAATGTCGGTGCAACGTCCGTTGTAGTTGTAGTGCTGGCTATCCCATTTTATAAAAAAATTCGGCAGATCCCACGCGATGTGGGAATTGGTTTCATGCGAAGCAGTCAGCGAGTACTTCTATGCTTTATTTTATGGCTTTGAGCCAAGCGTTACGAGGTGGATCGACGAGGTTTGTGGCGTTAGCTACACTGGCTTAGCCGAGCGAGTTTAACGCGCCTCCTCAAGACCCGTGCTGCGCATGCGCGAGAATCAGTAATGTCACGCAGCTGGCGCACCGGAGCCGGGAGCTCCCGCGCACTCCGCTGCCGCCGGTCTGCGCATTCCGCCAAGTGGTAGCCGTGGCAGACGCACTGGCGCGCATCCACGCGCAGCTATTCGCCTTCCCCGTGCATTCGCCGTATGACACTGCGCTGGAGTCGCTTGACAGTGCCTCTGACTGGCGTTTGCCAGTGTGGTTTAGCCATGGAGAAGGAGAGCGCGAATGCTGCTCAATGGTGCAGAAGAGCGCAGAAGCTTAACTCAACGGATCCCGAAGTGGTTGCCTGGCAATTAGCGGTTGAGCGTAGGAAGAATGAACAGAAGAAGGCTAAACGTGCTGCGGAGACAAGATAGGAATAATCAACTGAACCTTTGTTAACGCTACGTATATCCTGGCATAGCCGAGCTAAGCCACTGCAACATCTTTGTTAGTGTTGTAGCTGCGTACAAATCGTGGGCTTGCCAGGTACGTCGACAGCCCTGGTGTTTAGAGGGTAACGTCTGGTGCAACGTAACGTCGGCCCTCACGTAATAGTACATACGTCAGTATTATCAAAACTAGGTGAAATTATGGTGCAGTCATGTGATTATCAAGCGTAACTTTCGTTAATGTATTCTTCGGGGTCGAGCAAATGCTTAAATACAGCTTGCTCAATCATAGGAATGAGAATGTAATCTTTATTAGACTGCTATAAAAGTGGAGCCAACACTGATACCATAGACCTTAATCTTATACGACACCTGTATCGAAGGAGTACATATGTAGTGATTATTGCTTTCTTGTAAAATTAGATAGCCAACACCACAAACACAAGTGACGTTGCACCCACATTCCGCCTGCATAGGCTGTTTATTCCAAACCAGTTTATGGACCTGGCGTGGCTCTGTGGTAGAATACCTCATTGCGACGCAGAATGCCGGGGTTCGATTCCTGCTGGAATCCTAATTCTTATTCTTTCCATTCGTGGGGTAACACCGGCGATGTCGATTTTTCTTAATGCTCTCTCATTTAAAGTACCAGCGTCTGTTCTTGCCGTTTCCGGGTAGATGTAAACTTTCAGTCACCTGTGGCGCATACCCGTACACCGCTGCCCGTTGTAAACGGGTATGTGCCACACGTGTCTGGTGGAGTGTGCTTGACGACGTACGCGATCACATTATTCTTGCCATGACCCGACACTCATATTCATGAAATGCTCTTACCCTCCCATGCCAATTTTGGTCTACCCCAAGTTAAGGAGGCGAACATGAGAGCACCCAGACCCAGCCGGCTAGATTGATAAATAGATACTTAGATAGAAACACTCAAAGTGCCAAAGATCCGCTAAGGAATGCTTCGCATTCAAAAAAGCAATAAATTCTGCATATGTACTCCTACAATACAGGCCGCATGTTAGGTTAAATTCAATTGTAGTTCCAGTGTTGGCTCCGCTTGTACAGCAGTCTAAAAAAACATTTAAATTTTATCCCCATTATTGAGCAATCTATATTAAAGTGCTGCTCGACCCCGGAGGAACATCCTAACAAAAGATACGTATGACATTCGCATCATCGCACAAGAAAGTGCATATCGTTTCGATGATGCGGACATATGTGCTCTAACGTGAGTGCTGACGTTACGACGGATCATAAGTTACCCTTTAAATACCAGCGCTGCCGACGTGCCTGGTAAGGGCGCGATGTGCACGCAACTGCTACACTTAAGAAAACACGTCGCTTCACCTTGTCACGCTTAGCTCAAAACGAAAAAAACGCAGCATAAATCTACTCGCTCACTGCTTCACATAAAACTGATTCCCACAGGCCTAATATTTTGTGCACACGCAGATGGCAGCCAGCGCATGGAAACACTCGCTACGACCAGAAAAATGTGCCTCCATTACTTTCACTAGGCGTGATGTCTGGTGCTGTACGTGGAATGTAGCACATTCTCCCGTTCGGTACCTGTCAAGACAAGATTTCTCGGCGTGAATTTCTATAGGCTAATTACGTAGGCACCCCACGTTCGAACATTCAAGAGAAAAATTTGGTCATAGGCTAGCATTTTCCGCTTGTTAGCAAGCAACGCTAGGGGTGCTGCGAGAATGAATTACTGAGCATGTATACGGCGGTACAGCCTTCCTGCGCTAAGGTTATTTGTCAAACCAGCGTGTAAGCATTCTCTGGAGCTAAAGCAGGAGCAATGTGAGTGTGCCTCGGCCTGCTGAAAAAAACATTAAGCATTGGAATCCTTGCATAAAACCGACGTATATCGTCTCCAGTGCTTCTGCCGGAAGACTTTCTTCGAGTCCACTTGCACTATGCCAACAGAGTGCCAGGTCAACCGCTTCCTTCAGCCAGCGATGCTCAAGTGCAGGATTATCCTCCTGCAGGATTATCAAAGCGCATCTATGATGACGGACCCATAGTGAAAATTCCTGCGTGGTCAGCTGTCACTTTCGTGCCTAGGTTCAAGAACAAGAGACATACGCCGTGACTAGCACTAGCATATTTTACTCTAGAGTTAAATGATAGACCACATTATTTGTCACTGTCCTTGCTCCAGCGCGCTGACTGCCGCTAGCTGCAATGTTGGTCCGCCTTGACGACAGAGCACTGTCGGGATAGTCAGTGCTGGAATTCCGACCTCAACTGTCGCTGCAACGAAAATCAATTAAGGCGTTACTGAACTTCTTGCGGGGCAGTCGCCTAATGTATTGAGCGGATAATATTAGTTCCTCTCTGCATCATTTTTTTCACGCGCCTGTTTTTCTTTCAGTTTTCCCTTTGATTTTTCCCTTTTCCTTTCTTCTTTGTGTAGGTTACAATTCTGATTGTCCTCCCTGCCTTTTGCCATTTTATTACACATCTCTCTTCTTTAGAGCATGTCGAAAACACCTACAAGGGTCGCCGTCATATTTACACTGACAGCCAACATCACTGCCAGAAACCAGCTATGCAACAAAGCCAACGAATTGCATCACAGCAATGTTCCGCAAGGGACACCGGCCCACAACAGAATGCAAGTCAACGTCAACGCTGATCGTGCTGCAAAAGCTGGACACGACGCTTTGAGAAAGATGGTCGCGATGTCATTCATTTTCAAACAGCGCAAAAGAGAGAAACACACAGAAGAGGACTGAACAACTCGAGCGCTGACCGACAACTGAGAGCTTTATTCAAACTAACAAAAACAAGAAGGAAGAAAGAAGAAAACATTCGGGCGCAACCTACACGCATGACAAAAAGATCACAGGCATGTGGCATCATTATCAGCATCGCCTTGTGGACCTTCCTTTTGTCGTTTGCGCCGTTTCAAATAAAACCAAACTGACTGGCCGAACTGTCCCTTTTGCTGCGAAATATCTTTCTAAAAAAATTGCGTGTTGCGGCTTATACCAGCAGATGCCCTGAACAGGTTCAACTCACAAGTACGGGCATCTATACACAATTGATCCATCGTCTGACTTCTACATGTACTTAACCATATAAGCAGTTCTGCACAACGACATCACGCGAATGATAACGATTCTGCATTTCTAACATCGCCGAGCAACTTCTAGAACAATGCCTGACAATATTTGAAGACAGTCGCGGTGCTTAGCACTTTTTATACATACCTCTTTCTTCAATCAGAACGGTCTTATGATATTTCATACTTCTTTGTTGTAACTGGTATGGCTTTTCCTCAATCGGCTGCCCAATCTGTTGCTCTGAAATAAATTTTTTGTTACGTTATTTTATTCTAAGTAGGCTTAAAGGGTTCATGAACCACCACTCGGGCTTGGCTAGAAAACATACCCTGTGGATATCATACACTGCTATCTCAGGCACCTCAGCCAAATCTTGCAGGCGAGCGCGGCAAGTAGAGCTAACAAACGGAGCGCGAAGTCGCCATTTCCTCAGGCGTCCTCTTTTCGTACACAAGCCTCTCCTCACTCGCTTCGAAGCTGCCTGCGCCCGCTGTTTGACAACGAACAGCGGGTAGCTATTGTCCAATAGCTGAGATAAATCAACTGCAGAGTTTCAGTCAGATGCGCTTCTCGCGACGGGGTGCCGTCACGTGCCAGCCCAGTACTCCACATTAGGCTAACATTCTGCAATGAGATACACTCACTCACAAAAGAACAACGCGGGTGAGCGATACCATTTTATCACGCGCGCTCAAGGTCATGACTCGCGCTTACGTAACTTCTTACCCCTGGCAATTCCTCGCTCCGTAGCTTCTAGAGTGTTCGTTCGGGCAAAGGGAGGCTGAAAGCGCTTTATGCGCGCAACAAACAACTATAAAGGCACGTCACACAGAGCGCGGACCCGGAAAGCGGACGCGGATAATCCGCAAAAGCGGAAGAACCCGCGGCTGCTTGCCCGGATCGCACCCGCACAAATTTTCTCTGCGCGGAAAAGTTTGGCCGCAACCAATCACGGCTCGAGACGCGCGTGCGCAATGCCGCATAGTGCCGCAAGGTGACGACACGTCCCCCCAGGATTGGTGGATTGCTCCGCCGCCGCGGCGGAGCGGGCAGAAGGCAACGCGGTCATTCTGAACAGCGGCGCGCCTTCGCTGCCTCTCCGCTTTGAAAATCCGCTTGCCAGCTTCCGTGCCGCGCGATCCGTGTGGACGCGCCTTAGCGACGCTCGTTGTCGACGGATTCGATAAATATTTTGCGGCAAACAATTCGTGAGGCAATAAACTCTTATACTGAGGTCATTAGGTGTGAAAAACTAGGCAATGATGTGTTAAAGATGTAGCGACTGCTGCGCTAGGCAGCTTCCTGCTGTTTTGAACGATAACGCCGTAAATGTTCAAGTATCAGATTGACTTTATCCGGCAACTGAGCTTGCGATTCCAACCAGGATGCCTGGCTTTACCCACCACAACACAGAAAAAAAGCCGGCAGATCCCACGCATTGTGGGAATCGATGTAATGCGAAGCAGCCAGCAAAGAGCTGCATACATCGTCTTGTATGTCATTGAGGAAAATGCGTCTCATGGTTTTCATGTTAACTCCTATTATTTATGTTCGTCACACAGTAATGTCGCGCAATACCAACTTCGGGGTCGATCAAGCTAGAGAAACGGCCGCCAGCACCCCATGAGCGTGGCACGCAAGTCATGCTGTACATGACATACGTGTCATGACTTTCATGTTAACTCGTGTTCTTTATGTTCCTCACACGGTCACGTCGCAAGATACCAATTTCGGGGTAGATCAAGCTAGCGAAACGGCCGCCAGCGCCCCATGAGCGTGGCACGTAAGTCATGCTGTACATGACATGCGTGTCATGATTTTCATGTTAACTCGTGTTATTTATGTTCGTTACACAGTCACGTCACAAGATACCAATTTTGGTGTATATAAATCTAGCGAAACCGCCGCCAGCGCCCCATGAGCGTGGCACGTAAGTCATGCTGTACATGACATGCGTATCATGATTGTCATCTTAACTCATGTTTTTATGTTCGTCACATAGTCACGTCGCGCAATACCAATTTCGTGGTAGATCAAGCTAGGGAAACGGCCGCCAGCGCTCCATGAGCGTGGCACGTAAGTCATGCTGTACATGACATGCGTGTCATGATTTTCATGTTAACTCGTGTTATTTATGTTCGTTACACAGTCACGTCACAAGATACCAATTTTGGTGTATATAAATCTAGCGAAACCGCCGCCAGCGTCCTGTGAGCGTGACACGTAAGTCATGCTGTACTTGACATGCGTGTCATGATTTTCATGTTAACTAGTGTTTTTATGTTCGTCACACAGTCACGTCGCGCAATACCAATTTCATGGTAGATCAAGCTAACGAAACGGCCGCCAGCGCTCCATGAGCGTGGCACGTAAGTCATGCTGTACATGACATGCGTGTCATGATTTTCATGTTATCTCGTGTTACTTATGTTCGTTACACGGTCACGTCGCAAGATACCAATTTTGGAGTATATAAAGCTAGCGAACGGCCGCCAGCGCACCATGAGCGTGGCACGCAAGTCATGCTGTGCATGACATGCGTGTCATGATTTTCATGTTAACTCGTGTTATTTATGTTCGTCACACAGTCACGTCGCAAGATACCAATTTTGGTGTATATCAAACTAGCGAAACGGCCGCCAGCGCACCATGAGCGTAGCATGTAAATCATGCTGTACATGACATGCGTGTCATGATTGTCATGTTAACTCATGTTTTTATGTTCGTCACACAGTCACGTCGCGCAATACCAATTTCGTGGTAGATCAAGCTAGCGAAACGGCCGCCAGCGCTCCATGAGCGTGGCACGTAAGTCATGCTGTACATGACATGCGTGTCATGATTTTCATGTTAACTCGAGTTTTTATGTTCGTCATACAGTCACGTCGCGCAATACCAATTTAGGGGTAGATCAAGCTAGCGAAACTGCCGCCAGCGCCCCATGAGCGTGCCACGTAAGTCATGCTGTACATGACATGCGTGTCATGATTTTCATGTTATCTCGTGTTACTTATATTCGTTACACGGTCACGCCGCAAGATACCAATTTTGGAGTATATAAAGCTAGCGAAACGGCCGCCAGCGCACCATGAGCGTGGCACGCAAGTCATGCTGTGCATGACATGCGTGTCATGATTTTCATGTTAACTCGTGTTATTTATGTTCGTCACACAGTCACGTCGCAAGATACCAATTTTGGTGTATATCAAACTAGCGAAACGGCCGCCAGCGCACCATGAGCGTAGCATGTAACTCATGCTGTACATGACATGCGTGTCATGATTTTCATGTTATGACTTGTCGTTTATGTTCGTCATACAGTCATGTTACGCCATACCAATTTTGGTGCACATTCGATGAACCAAGCGACCGGGAGAGCACAAAGTCGTAGGCGGCTAGATAGATAGATAGATAGATAGATAGATAGATAGATAGATAGATAGATAGATAGATAGATAGATAGATAGATAGATAGATAGATAGATAGATAGATAGATACGCTCAAAGTCGCAGAAGTTCGCTAAGAAATGCTTCGCATTTAAAAAATCAGCTAAGGTGTGGAACCACTCCATGACGTGCTTGGCCTTGTGCGGTGCTCTTAAGTGGCCCCGTCACAGAAATATACGCTATAGCGTGGATAGAGAACCACATTTCGATCACGTATGCAACGAACCTTGAGTGACTGATCATTTATGAGTTTTACTAAACGGATTAGAGGTTTTCGACGACATAATTGCCTTTCAAGCGCTTTCAAATGCTCCGTAAATCACGGCTTTCTGCCTGTCCAGGTACACCTTCAGGCGACATATTTTGCTCTCTAACTGACGTTTTTAATGCCTTTGTCTGCCGCTCCGCGCTCCACATTCAATTCTTGCAATGCTTTAGAATGATATTCGTGCGTCATTTGTTGCTTATACCTCCCGCCATGGCGTTTTCGTCGCCCTGCTCTATTGAGCTGCGATGAGTCGTGAACGCACAAGTCGTGTAGGCGCTGCTACTCGCTCAGCGGACGCATACAGTGTAGTTTCCGCACACGTACACCTTACAAAAATTGTGCATTCTATTCAGTTGCATGTCGGCGAAATTTTAAGAAAACAAAGGAACTCAACAAAAAAGCGGGCAGTGGGTAGGTTGCCGAGAACTACACCTGAAGCGAGCGCTAAGCGGCCTGAGCATTTCTGCATGCTAGTGGTAGCTACACATCCACATTCAGCTGCCAGACGCCCCTGTAGTTACCATTCTCTGAACAGGTTAACACATGGGAGAAGATCAGGTGCAAACGGTCACCATAGAGATTTACTTCTGCACACCTTCCTTACCTAAACTTTCGCCTCGTAGCTCAGCTCCTCTCTAAGTTGACGCCATGGATATTCACTTACATCCGCATGAGCCAGCAAGGGACAGAACGCATTCTTGACCCTAAGATAGCACACCCTGATTTCCAGCCTCACCAACTTGCGATCCTTGATCCTGCTTCAACAAATGCATCTGTGAGTGTCAGCGAAGTGCTATTTGATAGAAGACGCAGAGAGGTCATTCGATTAGAAGCACAACTGGAGGCACTGATTCTGCATACGTACCACTCTACATTTGGACGGCACCTGCTTTGATTATCAGGGTGTCACAGCGGAGCTATTATAGTCCAGCTATGTCCCTCCTTAGCGATGGCATTCGCGATGTAGTCAAGCCACGAGAGCGGCATAGCGAGAGGAAAAGCATAGCATAG
Organism: Rhipicephalus sanguineus; assembly: GCF_013339695.2. Lineage (NCBI taxonomy): Eukaryota > Metazoa > Arthropoda > Arachnida > Ixodida > Ixodidae > Rhipicephalus > Rhipicephalus sanguineus. The sequence goes on from NC_051177.1 coordinate 135,125,381, forward strand.
GCCAAGTATAAGCGAGAATGAAAGCCTAGCGTACAGAGTAGGGTAAGAGAAGAAGCAAGAGTGCAAGGAAGAGAGTAAAGCATAGTAACGCAATGAAGTGTCAAGGAGAGGAATGAGTGAGGTGAGGGGCAGTAGAAGGAAGGTTAACGGGAAATTGAAGCCAGGGTGAGGGTAAGGAAGAAGCTAGGGAATGGATCACTGGAATACAATGTTGTGTCAAGGCAAGGAGTGATTAAACTGAGAGAATAGAGGAAAGAGGTGAACCGGAAAGGGTAGAGAGAGTGAGGAGGAAATGAGAATGTAAAGCACAGTAAAGCGGCGTAGGACCTTCGTCGCTGAGGCTTTCCCTCATTTCCACTGCGCATTGTTCTTTGCGATAGTAAAGCCATGCCTAGATTTTTTTCAAATATATCTCGTGCAGTTTCGCTCCCCTTGTATTAGGAAAGGAAGAATATCACCACATGCGCACAGAGCCTGAGGTATGAGTCCGCAAAACACTAATAAAGCAGTGAACGAACAACAGGAGAAAGAAGGGGCTAGGGAACCTTGTGGTTATAATAGGAGATCGGGCACCCAATGTTGGTACAGCAGCTGTGAGCCTTAAAGAAGCGGAGATAAAATTTGAGATTGTGAGGACTATCCGCGAAAGCTGTTATCGCCTATTCGAACTTGTATTCGGACAAAAAAGAGGCATTATTCCGCGGAACTCCAGGCTTTCAATTAAGCAGCGAATTATAGAGGCTGCGGTGCAACCATAAAAGAAAGATGTTCCTTCTTTAACAGCCGCTGTTTAAACCAGGTGTGCCCGTATGACAAGCACAAATATGGAAACGTTAGATAGTTCTAAGATGAATAGGCAAATAATTATACAAAAAACAACCTAAAGCGTTAGAAAAAGTACGAGAATTACAGTAAAAATCAGTACATTGGAAAAAAGATTGATTATTTGTTCTCCAAGGAGTGGTGGCAGAAAAATTCGAAGACAATTTGACTTCGACATGGCACTGATGGGAACGTAGAATACCCATCGGTAGAATAGCCATCTGTAGAATATAAGCCCTAAATAAATTCTAACGTGTATTTTATTGAGTCTTGAAGTTCATGAAACACCTAATCGGAAATTGAAGGAAAAAGCGATGAGGTGATTGTGCGGGAACCCCTCGTAATCAACGTACGTTACGAGTTCTAGCCGGGTTACCAGGCACGTGTACGAGATCGACAATGCTGGTAGCGACACCTCATGATGCAGAGCCTAACCAGAGACCGACAAAGATAACATTGCAGCGAAATATCCGCTTACTGGCTCTCTGTAAAGCATTGGCGGTGGCGCGACTGAGAAAACAAGAAAATATTGTCGCGGGTTATAAAACACAGGGGCTTCATTGAGAAAGGCAGAAGTACGGCGTGTCGTACTCGTAGGACCGGGGGTCGCCAAGAACGTCTTCTTTCTCACTCTTTTGTGCTGCTCCTCTCGAGCGGATTGGCTGTGTTTTTTTCGTCGCCAGCGCATAGCCAGACACAAACATGGACGCGGCAATACTCTTGCTCCAGAGCGAGCATGGTCTGGATGCTCACCAATTAGCAGTCGATGCGCAGTTAACCAGTGGGCTTTCGCATTACTCAGAAAAAATACGGCTTCATGCGCACCACCTGCCCAGCCTCAGGCAGATGCTGACGGCGTTTTCAACAAGAGCCGTCAGCGACGACTTTGTACGTGACGTCGCTAAGACAGCGCAGAACCTTGTAGGGTCCGACGTATCGGCGTAAAAGTTTCTCCGATAGGCCTCCCCGTCGTTCAGGGAACCAATCCCAGAAGCTTTCCCTAGGTTTAAAAGCGACGAATTGATGTCGGAGGTTGTACCGTTGGGCGTCAAGTACGTGCTGGCTAGGTATTCTGACACGGGAAAGCTGTCTTGCTTCCTCAGTGCACTCACTGAAATCTGCACCATCCGTCTCTGAACCATCGCAGCCATGAGGCAGCATAGCACCAAGCATCGTAGTTACGTCTCTGCCATGAATCAATGCAAGCGGTGGCCCATCGTAATATACGGGAATGTGCGACGGAGTCGTATATATACGCAAAAATCATGTCCCAATTCTTGTGCGCCACGTCGCCGTACATGCAAAGCATGTCGGCGATAGTCTTTTTGAGTCGTTCCGTAAGGCCATTTGTCTCAGGGTGATAAGGTCGTCGTCTTGGTATGCGCTGTACCACTAAGCGTAAGCACAGTGCGCAAAAACTTGGCTGTAAACGTAGTACCTTTGTCTGTTATCACGACCGCGGGAGCACCATGTCTCAGCACAATGTTCTCAATGAAGACCCGGGCCGCGTCAGCTGCAGTGCCACTCGGAATCACCTTGGTCGTAGCGTATGGGGTGAGGTAGTCCGTCGCCACTATAATTCATTTGTTGCCGCGGTCCGATCTTGGAAATGGGCCTAAAAGATGCATTCCAATTTGAGCAAACGGACTTTCCGGTAAAGGAACGGGATGTAATAACCCAGCGGGTGTGACCGGTGGTACCTTGCGCCGCTGACAGTCAATGCATGTTCGCACTTGAAGTCTCACCGTCGCTGCAATTCTTGGCCAGTAGAATTTTTCTTTGACGCGTGCAATGTTCTTGTGAAACACAGGCGGCCCGAAATGACGTCGTCATGGCATTCTCCTAACATTGCGCTGCGGAGAGTATCGAGAACTACCAGCAGATAGCTTTTTCGTGTTCGTGAGAAATTCTTCTTATAGAGAATTCCGTGACCTAAACGGAATGATGACACATTCCTCGAAAACACTCTAAGCGCATTCGTGGCTCGTCCTTTCAAGAATTCTATGAGTGAGTTGAGCTCTGTATCGCCTTGCTGTTGCCGAGAGATGACAGCCGCATCAACAACTCCAGAAAAGCCTGCGGATTCGTCATCCTCTGTGCTCGGTGATTTAATCGGTGATCTTGACAGACAGTCGGCATCTAAGTGTTGCCTTCCAGATTTGTAGACTACAGTCATGTCGCACTCTTGAAAGCGTAAGCTCCAGCGCGCCAAAAGTCCACACGGGTCTTTCATGCTGGTCAACGAACAAAGGGATTGGTAGTCGCTTACCACTTGCAAAGCGCGGCCATATAAATACGGGCGAAACTTTGCAACTGCCCAAACGACAGCCAGACGCTCCTTCTCAGTTGTTGAGTTGTTGGACTCGGCAAGTGACAAGGTTCTGCTAGCGTAGGCAACTACTCTCTCCGCATCATCTTGCACTGAACAAGAACAGCACCTAGGCCCACATTGCTGGCGTCTGTATGAATGGCTCTTTATGCATCTTCATCAAAGTGAGCGAGTACGGGCGGAGTTTGTGGACGCTGCCGCAAGTCATTGAACGAAGACGTTTGCTTTTCGCCCCATACCAGCGCTTGCCTTGTATGGCGGTTGAGTGGAGTCGTGATGTGTCCAACGTCTGCTATAAATCGTCGGTAATAGGCGTAGAGAACCAGGAAGCGTCGGACTGCCTGTTATCCACAGGGCTTGCGAACTTTGCTACTGCTGCAGTTTTATCTGGGCCAGTCTTAACACCTTCCTGATTGACCATATGTTCCAGAAATTGAAGTTCAAGGCAGAAGGGGCATTTTTTCTGGTTTCAATGTGAGTCCTGCGCACCGTATGACTTCAAGAACAGAGAGCAGCAATTTTAGGTGTTCTTCGCATGCGGCCGAAAAAACAATCACATCATCGAGGTACAGAAAACACGTGTTTCCTTTAGGCCCGACAGAATGGCATTCATGAGCCTTTGAAACGTGGCTGGGGCAGAGCATAAACCGGAAGGGAGGACTTTCAATTCATAAAGCCCGTCAGGCGTCACGAATGCGGTCTTTTCTCGGTCTCGCTCATCTACTCCAACTTGCCAGTACCTACTTTTAAGTTCCACTGACGAGAAATAGCGCGCATGCCGTAGCCTGTCCTAAGAGTCATCGATCCGTGGCAATGGACAAACATATTACTTCGTAACGTTGTTTAGCTTACATAATCAATGCATAACGCCAGCTGCCATCTTTCTTTTTCACGATTACCAACGGTGATGCCCAAAGGATTTTTGATGGTTGGATTACATCATCCTCTAGCATCTTCTTGACCTGCTGCTGTATTACCTCACGTTCTTTCTGAGCGTCTTGCTGTCTCTTCCGTGATGATACAGTGTTTAGCAAGCGGCGCTCACCCCAGTCGGGACGTAGAAGAGAAGTAGTCTTTGAACTGGTCAAACAGTTCCATGAGATAACATCTTTAAGCGGACGGTAAACTTAGACCGCTGTCGATAGCTGGTGTGTGCGGTGGTGTACGAACCGTTACTTCCCTTTGCATAGCAAGACTGTCGGAAGAATATTTGAGTTGCTCGAGGTATGCCACAGAAGTGCCTTTACCGATGTGCCGTTGCTCATTCGTGAAATTGGTCAGAAGCACCTCCGTATGCCAATGAACTAAACTGACGATGCCACCAGCGATAGCAACACCTTGACGGAAGAGAAAGGCAGTTGTGCTTTAGGCTATGGCGTCTTCATTAGACTGTACGCCGCAATGGACCGAAGCAAGGCTACATGACAGCGGCGGCACGCGGAGGTCTTCGCCGACCACATGTAACGCCCTGGGTTCTTGGTCTGGTTTTGGGTCACGGGTTTGTCAGACGCAAATGTTACCACGCCGTCCCGCATGTTGACAACGGCACTGTACTGTCTAAAGGAGTCCATTCCTAGTATCCGAGGTTTGCAGCACTCCGGTAGGATCACGAATGTGGCTACGAAAGCTGTATTCGCGATCGTGAGTCTTGCTGTACATTTGCCTGTAGGTTTCATTACCTGACCTCCAGCATTCTGAATATAAGGGCCCGTCCTTTTCTTTCTGACTTTCTGGGTTGCGCAAACATAATAGAAAACTCTGCGCCAGTATCGACTAAGGTTTTCACTTCAAGCCTATCAATCGTCACGGTGAGGTCAGCACACATCGTTTTTTCGGCATAACCTTCTTGTTCGTCGCACTGGTGTTTCAGCAACAATGGGGGATTTTCGGCAGCTCGAGGAACTGCAACCTTCCCCCAGACGTCGCTGCTTTCAGTTGACCGACCTCTGACGGCGTCACCAAAACTACGGCGGTTCGGTGAAGCAAAACAAGCCGGAAATGTTGAGCCTATCTGGAAGGTAGCTGAGCTCTCCTCCCGGCCATCCAGGCCACCGTCGGTGGTGGTGCGGTTTTCATCAAACTCTCGGCGCATAGTGACCGGTGCACTTCGGAGGTACCCAGCTGGGCGATGAGGGCAAGAAACATAGTTGATCCCTCCGTCATAGGAATCGGAATAACGCGAAAGTAAAACGTGTCCTTAGAGAAGTGGTTGAATGTTTGCTATAAATTTATATAAGCGAGTTTGCACAATGTATACAGATGTCTAGCAGCTCTAGCACCGTTTAACGTCGATGCACCCACTTTGATGCTTAGTGGTTCATCTCCATTCCGGCGACTAACGTACACGTTCAATGATTAAAGAAACTCTTGTGGTAGCTGTGGTAGTTAACGGTGAAAGCATAATCAGAGAACGAGGTGTGATAGCCAGAAGAGTGCCGTATATTGGACGCAGAACTTGGTCGCCATCCTGCGGCATGTTAAAGTGAAATTAAACACCACGGCCGAACCGCGGGCCGGACTAGAGGCAAATGCAAAGTGCGTCACGGCGCCCCTGTAGCCCGGCCGCGAGTTTTCTCGGGGCGAGCGTAAACGGGCAACGCGATGCTACAGCCAGGTGAGGCAGGCGCGCGTCGCAGAGGTATTTTTGGTTTGGATTAGCGTGATGCTATGAGCGAGATCGACGCTTTTACGACGCTTGGGCAAAGATCGCCACCTCGCGGTGTGTTACGGCATTGACAAGATTGCAATTCTATTGCAAACGCGCCGAATGGGACGGACGTGTAGCAACAAGCGTTACGGTGCTCAGCGCGGAGGCCACAGTAATGATGAATTACTTTACTTTAATGCTCCTAGAGGGCAACACCACCCCGCCGACCGAAAGCACTGTCAGAGGAGAGTGAGAGATATAAAATGCGCGTTTGTAAAGCATCTAGAGTCTGTGTCTCGCGCAGTGGATAGCGTGCCCGGCATCTATTCTAGCAGACCAAGCCGTCGTGGGCTCGATGCCCGTTGATGGAACTTTTTTCTTTGTCATCTGATCGTGTACATTTTTTTCGACGTCATTTCCGTGACGGAAATACGTCACTGAAGTCTTGGTGGAGCGCGGCATAAAACACTTTCGTGTTAAAACGGTAAATGTTCCCTGGCTCTCAACAGTAGCAGCACAGTGGCCGATGATCCGCAGTGCGCTATATATCGGTATTACGCAGTTGGGGTTGTCTTGCGGGATCCTGCAGGGCCCAGGCTGCAACAGGAGGCAGTTGGCGGTACTGGAGCACCGACATGGGCAACGGTCGACGAACAGCGTCTGCATAGCTGTATGCGTCCGGCTGGTATGTGAGTTCTGGAGCCAATGGACGACGGACAGCGTCGGCGTAGATGTATGCGTTGGACTGGTACGAGGGGTTGGAGTATTTGCCTAGGAGAGGCAAACGCTTGCCGAATTTACTGGCGGACGAGTACAGCGATGGAGGCAAAAGTGAACTGCTGCGGCGGTACTTGCGATGGCAATGTGCACCTCGCGTTCTCCTTCGCAATCTTCTCGCGCACGATCTGACGAATCAGCAAACGTAGAGAACGCTGATCAATGGCGGTGAGTATTGCGGCACCTGTGGGTGCACCGGTGGCTAGGCAATCACATTGATGGTACCGTTGCTGCAGCGCCCGTTTTATTCCGGTGGCCTTCCTGATGAACTCGTCGACTGTTGTCGGCAAATTTCGCAGAAGACCAACAAATAGCTGTTCTCTAACGACCCTCATGAGAATGTTTAGCTTTTTATCCTCGGACATGTTGGCGTCCTCACGTTGGAACAAACGCACCGTATCCTCAGCAAACATGACGACGCCTTCATGTAGCTGTGTTAGCGAAGGTCTGTGTTAGCGAAGGTATCGCGTAGCCGACGGCAAAACTCGTCCGATGTTGTCAAAGTTACCTCGCAGTTTATGAACCACGTATTTGCGCCGTCTTCAAGGGCAAAATATAACGTGGAAGAGCTTCTCGTCGGGGTGCCAGTGGTTTAACTTACCTACCCGTTCAAACTGCTCAAGCCAGTCTTCCACAAAGTCGCACGGGCGGCCGTGCAATAGTTCAAGAATGCGAAGATTCTGGTCCGTTACGTGTGTTGGGATTTTGAAAATGTCATTTCTTAAGCAGGGGTGGCTGTCGACAGCGGCGGTCCTTGTAAGAGGCCAAATTCTAATCTTAGATTTTGAAGGCGATGGCTTGAGCGGAGTAGAGGCGTCTCCAAGCGTGGCGGCTTCGTTGGGCTAGATGTAGGGCTACTCGCAAGAGTTCCGATGATGAGGCGGCGGTACCCAGCACTTCTACCAATGTCGTGGGTTATAAAACACAGGGGCTTTATTGAGAAAGGCAGAAGTACGGCGAGTCGTACTCTAAGAGAACACTCAAGACTAGGGGCCACCAAGAACGTCTTCTTGCTCACTGTTTTGCGCTGCGCCGGCTCTCTTCTTGTCGTCGCCAGCGCATAGCAAGGCATAAATATGAACGCGGCAACGTAATGTACACAGACAAAACGCCACAAAATGTCGCTACCAGCTCCACTGCTGCTGCTGCCGCCAACGGCTACCTTAAACGGGTATCTGCAAACGTTAGAATGTCTACAGACTTAAGCTCTTGACGACCTGGATCGTGCTGCGTAGGGGACATATAACTGCTTCGGCGCTCTGACGCATTGTGGCGACGGAAAGAAACGCGAATATGCGGTATCGGCTTTCTCTGCTGTTTTAAATTAATTTTCAAGTGGCTGTAGCCTGGATGGTGATAAAAACACATATAGAGTCGTCATTGATACAATCAAGAACCATATAGTGTCACTGACACGGAGGTCAGCGTCATTAAAACAGCGCGCAGCGCTCTTCGCGTTTCCTTCCATCCGCGTGTACGCACGAGGGATCTGTATGCATTTCGAAGGCAGCGTTTCCCACTCGAAGTACGAGTCAGTAAAGCGTACATCACGCCACTTGCATGTTACACATACCCACTCAATTTTACACTGTTACGGATACACAGTGTGCTTCTGTCAGCGCAATGTACTAATGTGTTCTTTTCATTAGTTTTCACAGTGCCTAGGTGATTCTTTTAAAATAACAACACGACGATGCGGAACAAAATACATTTTTCAGCCTTCTGATAGCGTTTGTTTATTGAACTCCATCAGTTCATCATCGTACACTATGTCACGTCTGATGGTAATGTTATGAAGCAGTATTAAAGTTACAGCAATTTGACCAGGACATTAAGTTCCGCAAGTTTACATGCCGTTTCTTCTGCCGCAGATCTATAAGGACGGCCTTCAATGACCTCTTATGAAGTTTTATAGGTAGGTCCTGAAAATTTGTCTTTTTGAAGGCCTTCGCGTCAATGATGGCATTAAATTGTAATATGATCTTTATGATTTTGCACAGTAAACAACTTTGCAGTGCCGGGCCGTCCTGACTTTAAAGTGTGCACAATGTGCTTATTTTACATTTTTGTCAAAAAGCCAGTTACATTTAGCCGGAAGATCACATGACAAATACGTATCAACACGTCACGCGCATGCGAGGTCACGCGTGTATGACATGCCCGAGTTAGCCCGATCACGCCAGCGCAGCGGCGTTGTGTCGGCGTTCTCTGTGGTGTAAAACTTGTTCTGCTGGGCGGCATGAAAGCTGCGACATTTGTACGGGCACGAGACCAGCGGTGTCAAGAGCCATTGCCCCATGAACATGTAGGTAGACGCACGAGGATAAATGAGCTGAATGAGCGCTGGAAGGGGGTAGAACATTAGAGTGTCGTTGTCAGCAGTGGCGTACCATCTTGTTATATATATATATATATATATATATATATATATATATATATATATATATATATATATATATATATATATATATATATATATAGACAGACAGACAGACACCATAACGTGGATGAGAGGGTGACCGCCGCCGTAGCTCAGTTGTAGAGCATCGGACGCGTTATTCGAAGATCGCAAGTGCAGTCCGTGCAGGTGGCCCGTTATGTTTTCATCCGCCTTACTTCCGGCACATTTATATACTGATTGCTACAAATAACATCCCCCATATACCCAATTGGCAATATTGTCTAATTGGTCTCAATAAAATTGTGTCTAACTTGCATCACTCGCCCTACGGAACATGAGGCGGAGCAACGGAGGGATCCCTGGATCAGTGCCCTCATCGGCATCGTTTCTGATCCCGTCACCTCTTCGCCATCTCGTGCTTTAGCGCGGCATGATATGTTATGCAACCGCGCACTTAGTGCCTAAAGCTGTAATTTCTTGATAATTTGATTTGCCGCGCAATATCATGTGAGAAAATAAACTATAAATTATGCCACGAAAAACGTATGGACTCTATATACTAGCAGTGGTGTGATCTACTAAAAGAATACTATTACAAATAGTTTTTTTTCGTCATTTCTGCTGCTTACACATATTCGTAAAAGCTTCACGTGATGCACGCGGTTCATTATAGTCCTTATTAAGGTTAGTGTATTTACTACAATCGTCACAAATTTGGTTGTTTTTCTCTATTTCTGTTACTGTGGCAAGGTGTTACTATGTTGAAGACAGCTGCTACATATCCAGAAGAATGCACGATTGGCTGCGTCGTTTGAGCGTTCTTTAAGTATTAATAGAGAGCGCAATAAAACAAGGTGAAGAGAGTGTTCTGTTCTCTGTGTCCTCTCTTTCCTTGCGCTCCCTTACCGAAACTGGACTCATGCTGCAAGTCAGTTTCCTTGCTTTAATATCTGCTACGAAACGCGCTTGATGATCCCTATTGTATGTGCAGAAAAAATAGGTGATGTGCACCGCTGCCGAACAAACGTTTGTTTGTTTGTTTTTTGTCGCCTAGAGGAGACTGGCTCATACCCACGAGGGGGATTGGCCACACTGACCATTATAAAGGGAAATGTAAACGATACAAAGGTAAAAAAAGAACGAAACGCGATGTAAATAAACAGTGAAAGAGTTAAGAAATTCAAAAAGCCGTAGGATAAATAATCAACAAATTAAACATAAAAAATAATAAAAAAGGGTGAAAGCGTTCATCGTACCCAGTATGTCCGCTCAACGTTTTCCACCGTGGGCTCTTTTATTTACTAGACATTACCATGGGTTAAAGCATAATTGTTAGCGAAGCATGCGCCAACAAAGCATAGATATTTGCCGCTTAAAACGCCCTGCTCTCGATTTCATGTTCGGGAAACAACACCTTGATTATTGGCTCGGGCCCCTGCCAAGCCCGATCAGCGGTCGGGCTGGGCCGGGTCGGGTAGGCGAAACTTTTTCTCGGCTTCGGGCTGGGCCCGGACCCAGAAGCACTGACCGTGCAGTGCTCTGTTCTCTATAGCGGCCAGCCCAGAAAAGCTCGCATATACCTATGCACAAAGATGCCCTAACAGTACAGCACCAGACGGCTCTTGTAAGCATAGTGCGGGCTATGGTAAGTATGCATCACATGCACTACACTATGGCCTACAGTGAAATGCATCGTGCGTTCAGCCGAGATTAAGCAAGAACTACAGGCAGGTGAGTTCGGAATCTTCATGTGCACATATGAGCGTAGAACGATTACTTCCGATGCCCCGTGGCATTTACTTTAAAAAAAAAACACAGCTCCACTAACTTGAAACGGGGGCAGGTGCGAAGAACCGGTATTTTTCATAGGGGCACGCCAATGTCCATGTTTGGACAGTGACATGCTCATACTGTTGCATGTTTCGTTGCCTCGAATACCCAATAGAACACGTTTAGTTTTGTCAATTGTGTTTGTGAAGTTCATCACACCAGAATTTTTTTGAGCCGGTTGGGCTGAAAAGCTGAAGCACGCAGCCATAAAGTGTGATTTGCCCATCTCTCCCTGTTACTTGTTCATGCGAGGCCTGATACGTGCTGGTTGAATGAATAGCCAATGCTTATTCTGACAATAGAGACCTCACTTTGAATAGTTCAGCAGATCTTAACCTTCCGGTAGCAACTAGCTCTCTTTATCGAAGCACGGCTTCTTGAGCAGTCAATAAGTACCGTTGACAACTCACACCATATTCAGCGAGATAACACATTGGGAAGAAAAAATAAAAGTAATAACTCGGTGGCTTCAAGCGTATATAAAACTATAGGAGCTCAAACGGGAGTAGCTCTTACCTATTAGAAGAAAGCAGAGAAGAGCAATTGACAGATAAAATTTCATATTAAGAAAATATCAGGATTAGTGCAACTCACCGATTTGAGTGAGCAGTGTCGAGCTTTATAAAGCCGCTTAATACGTTCATTTTGTTATTTTCTCGTTACCAATGCCAACTGTCAGTCCAGCAACTCTATAGTCAATTATGCTCCTTGCTTTAATTGTTATCTGCGTTTAAGGTCACCGATTTTTTACATTATTTTTCACTTGCCCATCTGTGATGTCACTGAATACGTTAAGATTAGGCAGCCACCAAAAGTTTATTTCTTTTTACAGGCAGGCCGGTTTTACAAGAGTGATGCCATGGTTCCATGAAAGGTTGCACAACTTCGGAATTTCCGTATGGTCATCGTCACCTAGGTGTCGCAATACACCATGTGTAACGTTGTTGCGCCCAGAGGATGACGAATGATTCTTGAAGCTCTAAAGTCGTCACATTGCTTGTCATTCTACCAATTCAGTGCGCTTTCCAGTTGTTTGGTGAAGGTGATTTTTCCCCTCATTTACACACAGAAGCCATCAGCTCTTTCCAGAGGCCGGGCCATCTGATGTGCTAAAATTCACTCCTATGAAGCAATGTTAGTATAATAAGCATTGCAAAGCAGAAAACCACTCATCAGCATACTAGTTAATCGATGTGATTCTGTGTAACGCTTACGAAGTAATAATAAGGACAATTGAGGTTCCGCCGACATTACGCTTACATAGGGTGTTTTTCGAAAGCAGTTTCCAGACCTGGCGTGGCTCGGTGGTAGAATACCTGACCGCCACGAAGAATGCTTGGATTCGATTCCTGCTGAGATCCTGATTTTTATTCCTGGCATTCTTCGGGTCAACACTTCCGGCGTTGGTTTAACCAATGTCTCTTGTCGCCGTTCTGTGGCACATATAATCTATCAATCACCTGTGCCGCATACCCGTATACCACAGGCCGTGATATACAGGTATCTGCCATACCTGTCTAGAGCAATGAGTTGGACGACTTAGGCGACAGGATTTGCATGTCATGACCAGACAGTCATATTCATCAAGTCCTCTTATCCTCTCATGCTAATTGCTGTCTACACCAACTTAACGAGGCAATCGCGAGAGCATCCAGATGTAGGCGGCTAGATAGATAGATAGATAGATAGATAGATAGATAGATAGATAGATAGATAGATAGATAGATAGATAGATAGATAGATAGATAGATAGATAGATAGATAGATAGATAGATAGATAGATAGATAGATAGAAATGCTCAAAGCGCCAAAGGTTCGCTAAAAATGCTTCGCATTTAAGAGTAAGATCACCCATCATCTACGAAACTGAAACTAAAAGCGACAGTTTTGTGTGCTTCCTAAGGTTAGCTGGATATGTAGTATTTGGCTAGTTATTTAACAATTATACCAGGTTCGAACATGTGATGATGCTCCACTAGCATTGTAAACACCTCATTTTTATTCATGAGAGTATTTCACTGCTGACCATGTGGACGCGCAACGTCGTAAATGCAAAAAACGCCAGGCCTGCGCTGAAACCGCAGCACAGTCACAGCGAAAGCTGGAAGAGCGGCGTTTCTAGAGCACCTTTGTAAGCTCTTTTGGGGCTACTAATACAAGTAAACTAGCAAGGTACCCACTATGCAATAAATCACAATTTTTGTGATGTTCGGAAGCACCTACTAAGCCATTATCCGTCATTCTGCGGAGAAGCGAGGCTCCAGCTACACGTCTGTCAGCATTATGTGCACTTTCTTGACGCGACGACTGATGACGATGAAGAATTATGGCTCAACCCTTTGTAATGGTTTGGAAGCTTTAAACGGCCCACCAGTTACGTAATTTTCATTAGGTGACGCCCGGTCGCTATGTCCCTCTCCCGCCATGCTGTATAACATACGTTGACGTGGGAGAGAGAGGTGAGGGGGTGGGGGAAGAACTTTACTGAGAACCCAAGGAAATGGATCATGCGCTTATGGGCTTCCTTGGCAACTAATACAAGTGCACTTGCGAGGAACCCACTATGCTATAAATCATTGTAATTTTTGAGATGTAGGAAAGTAGGCATTATGCCATTTTTCGTCATTCTACGGAGAGCCGTGGTACCTGCTAAACGCATGTAAGGCATTATGTGCTCTTTGTTGATGCTGTGCCTGATGACGACGAAGAATTATGGCGGAGCCCTTTGTAATGGGTTGGAAGCCTTGAACAACCTTCTCGTTGCGCAATTCGCATTGTGTCACGCCTGATTACAGAATTCGCGTTGTGCTACGCTTGGTGTTTATTTTACTCTTCTACCACGCTATATTGCATATGGTAATGTGGTTACTTTCCGACATGAAGCCTGTATAGGACATTTTTGCAAAGCAGCTTCAAGCACCGGCATGGCTCAGAGGCTGAATACTGGGCTCCCACGCAGAGGGCCCAGATTCGAACCTCGTTCCATCCCGGAATTTTTTTATTTTGTTTTTTTTATTTCGAGCGATAGTGGTTACGGACACCGGCGGCGGCGGCGGCGGACGACTACGGCGCCAAAAACGGCCGGTGAAATGATCTCATAACAGCTTTCGCTGTAAAAGCCGCAGTTTGGCCGCAAAGGCGAAGAAGCAAACCTGCTAGCCGTAAAGTACCATCGTATAAGTAAGGCTAGCAGCCAACACCTTTAGCTTATGACCTGGCGCAACTCAACAAATCTATGCCTCAGGCGTCCCTATAGGGTCGCAATATAAATAATGGTGAGATGTGGAAGGCCTTACTGTTAAGCTCGGATGCGGAAGAGCAACTCTGGGCCGTCCAGCTGGCCGAAAACACCGCCAGGACCCAAGGGGTACTGGCCGCCGTTTAGGCGGGGACGTGTTCCCCAAACCGCTGGATCCAATAAAGTTATTTTTCTCTCTCTCTCTGGCGTAAGAAAACGCTGCTGCTGCAATAAGCGAAACGACCTTCGGGTTGTGTATGAACATAGCATATATAAAGGTATGGACTGCCTGTTGATCTGGCCCTGCCAAGGTGGGGCGCTTCCGACCACGCAGCGCAACCTCCAGTACCCTCGATGTGACTTTTGCGCAGTGGAAGACAGCCAGCGCGTTTCCTCTTTGCTAGAGCCACCTGCTTCGGCTGGCATTGTATGCTTTCACTTGCGCAGGGAACACACGACGCGAGGGGCGAAGTTATCGCCCTTGAACTTGATACAGAGCCTCAAGACAACCCGACGCCCCGGGCCTTCGCATCAAGGTGTACGCCTCAAGGCGCATACAGCGGTGATGTCAAAATGTTATATGCTGTATTCATAAGCTTGCAATCGCAATAATGACATGACATGTTTGTCACTTACATCATCAAGCCTTCATCGCCCGCCACATGGGGGAATGAGGGGATCACCCGCGTACCGGGGCGCGGGCTATAATATGCGCCGCGTGGGACTGCTCCAGGTTCAATGAATTCATAAATATGAATTCCAGAACGGCAAAAATAGACTCTGAGCATTCTATGCGAACACACTATGCTTGGTTAAACAAATGCATCCAGTTTCGTTCCTCATAGTTCATGGAGACGTTACACAAGCAGACAAACGTTCTGCAATGGTTGCTAGCAACCAAAGACGTCATACGGAATGTAAGTAAACGTATTACAGTTGCGGTTGTGGTTGTCTTGAATCAGCTGTGTTGGTGGTACTTATCTAACACCAATTGTGGTTGTAGTGTTGGCTATCCGCTCTCACAGCGATGTAATAAAGTTTAAAAAGATTGATGCTATTCTAGCACGAACTTTAAAGACGAGGGACGAAAGAAAAAGACACAGATCTCTGAAGATGTGTGTCGTCTCTCGTGTCTGAAGTTTGTGCTACAGTAGCCTAAATGGATTGCCAACTAGCCCAAACATGCACATGGCTAAGTTATATTTATACGTATGCAATAACATCACTCCGCGGACTGTAGCCTAGCCTTGCTCCGCCACGCAGGAGGCGATCTGCAAACGTTGCTTATGATATGCACATCACATAAACTTTTCTTCGATGAGACTGTCCTCTGTGCTCTATCATTACTTCCGATGTTACCTTGGAACATCAGGTAGCCCTTACGTGTCACAATGCAGTTTATTTATTTATTTTCAAATACTGCAGCCCAATGCAGGGCTATTGCAGGAGTGGGGTACATACAATAGGAAAGAATAACAGTAACATCACAACAACTTCTTCTTCAGGATAAATATCGCCACCTCTTGAGCACAACCGGGTACATAAATGAAAAAAAAAATTGATGTGCATGGTAAGCCCATGGCATGGATACCACTGCCAAGTTTACGCAAACACGTTGATCTACCTCGTCACGCTTGTATCAAAGCTACACAGTCCAACACAGGCAGTTCATCACTAACTGCTTCGAATGACATCGATTCCCGGAATGCGCGAGCTTTGCCTCATCTTTCGGTATTCTGGGCATCCAGGCCAAACACTATTACCTAAATTAAAAAAAAAACCAAGCTCGTTTCAATTTTGTTTGGAGTAACCACTAGGTTAATATTCATTTGTTTTTTAGGGGTTTGAGAGAGATCAATTTGTAGTCTGGCTCAGTCTGCCCATGGTGAGACTGGCATTTGGAAATAGGGGTCATATTGCACGCAAAACAACGATGTAAACGCAGTTATTCAAGGAAGTTAGGACCTTTGTTTTCGATTTTAGTAATAGGCGCGTTGAACAGAAATTAGCGTGCGTTGGGACGAAGGCAAACTGCAATTCAGTGGCTTCATCAAAAGTAGGCTGAGCTTTCATTCTTCAAAACGTATTTATGACAAGCGAAAGGCACGTTTGGCGTGGTTTTGGAAAAGCTATGCACACAGAGTTTTATTAAAGTTCGATTTTACAGCAAATGTGATTGTAAAATCACCAAGATGTGAAAATTTAGTTGTGGAGTTACATTTATGCACGAGTCTGCAGCTTACGCTAGCGGAGTGATACATGTTTTATAATCGAAACATAGAGGCGCAACGTATTGCACAGTACGAGTGCCTCTCTAAAACCAAGACTGGTGGATACATTCTAGAGAAACTAGGCATGACTTATAACACACAATATGACATCAAATGCGATATTCCTTGAGACGTACAGGCTAAGCTCATTGTCCTATCGTTACCCAGAAACGTTCACCCCGTACACCACGCAGGTAGAAGTCAAAGCAGAGCAGAAACTACGATAAAGAATTTCGGAAACAGCAAAGATGCGGTCTTCGTAGATGCCGCTCATTGCAAACAAAAAAGCTGTTTCGCTGTAGCAGTGTTTATTCACAATAAGCAATCCAGCACAAGCCTGCCAAGAAGCACGACACTCATTGAAACGGCGGAAGAGACAGCTATAGCTGTGGCCATAGCAGATACTGACGCCCATTATATAATCCGCAATTCACAAACGGCAGTTCGCAACTTTTCAAACGGCAGAATATCCCCAGAGGCACTGCGTATTCTTAGAACAGGCGAAAAATTGGCCGCGTATCTGCGTGCTTCGCTGCAAATGTCGTCTAAAGACGATAGAAGAGGCGCTCCGTGAGATATTGCCACGCCCACTTCTTGTCCTATTTTGATGTTTTTTTGGGTTTGACCTGCAAGGGCGGTTATCAACGCTCGACGCTGCCCGCGAAGCAGTGTTCGAGAGACTTCTCGATTGTAGTAGATCGTTTTGTCAAGATTTCGCGCCGCACGCGAATGTTCCACCTTTATCGAGAGATAACGCCGCCACCAGCGATATCGCTGGAAAGTTCCATAGCACCTGTATAAAAACCGACGCACTTGACCGCTTGTCAGTTGATCGACGGACGACGCCCTGTTCGCCGCTCTCATTGTACAGCGTGTATTGCTGTAGTTCTAGTTCTCATTTTCCCGGCCACAAGTTCGGCCAAATAAACAGTTTCATTCTGCAAACGCCGACTGCTTTCTTCGTCGACGTCACGACCACGTGACATCTGGTGGAGGTGCTGCTCGTTCATGTTCCGGACGCCCCCGACAAGCCTTGAACCCAGCCCACGTCGCGAAGAAGACACCGACACCATCAGCGGCAGTCGAGCCAGCCGCAGACTGGAAGGACTACCCCCACAATACGGACCCCTACCGGACAAGACCAGGATCACAACGAAGACGACAACAGCCACAATGACAA